>NC_065582.1:103920844-105170844 GCF_024542745.1 Macaca thibetana thibetana
TTCACTGTAGCCCTCAGTGCGCTCCCAAATATCACTTTGCAGTTGCCAAAGGAAGAGTGTTAGCAAACAGCTACATGAACAGAAACGTAGAACTCTGTGAAATGAACTCAGATATCTGAAAAACATTTCTCAAAAATCTATTTTCTCGTTTTTATTTGGGGATATTTCGTTGGCTCTGTACTCCTCCAAGTGATCCAAAATATCGGTTCTCAGATTCAACAAAAACTGGACTAGCAAACAGCTCCATGAAATACTGTTGTAACTCAGTGAGTTGAATTAACACATCACAAAGCAGTTTCTAAGGAAGCTTCTTTCTACTTTTTAGTTGAAGATATTTTCTTTATCACCATAACCTTCATTGGGCAAAGAAATATCCCACTGCAGTTTTGAAGAAAACTGTGTTAGCAAAGTGATCAATGAACAGAAAACTGTAACACTGTGAGATGCATTCACACTTCAAAAAGAAGTTTCTCAGAACGCTTCCTTTCAGTATTTATCTGAAGATATTTCCTTTTTCACTGCAGCCCTCAATGCGCTCCCAAATATCACTTTGCAGATTGCACGAGAAGAGTGTAAGCAAACAGCTACATGAACAGAAAGGTAGAACTCTGTGAGATGAACTCAGAGATCAGAAAGACATTTCCCAGAAATCTTCTTTTGCGTTTTTGTCTGGGTATATTTCCTTTGGCTGCATAATTCTCCAAGTGATTTGAAATATCGGTTCTCAGACTCAAAAAAAACTGGACCAGCAAACAGCTCGATGAAATACAGCCGTTACCGGGTGAGTTGAAATTAAACATCAAAAAACAGTTTCTCAGGAAGCTTCTTTCTACTTTTTAACTGAAGATATTTCCTTTGTCACCATAAGCTTCATTGGGCAAAGAAATATCCCACTGTAGTTTTGAAGAAAACTGTGTTATCAAACTGATCAATGAACAGAAAAGTGTAGCTCTGTGACTTGCATTCACAGGTCACAGTGCAGCTTCTCAGAAAGCTTCTTTTCAGTTTTTATCTGAAGATATTTCCCTTTTCATTGTAGCCGTCAATGCGCTCCCAAACATCACTTAGCAGATTCCACGAGAAGAATGTTAGCAAACAGCTTCATGAAGAGAAAGGTGGAACTCTGTGAGATGAATGCACAGTTCACATAGAAGTTTCTCAGAACGCTTCCTTTCAGTTTTTATCTGAAGATATTTCCTTTTTCATTGGAGCCCTCAATATGCTCCCAAATATCACTTTGCAGATTCCACGAGAAGAGTGTTAGCAAACAGTTACATGAGCAGAAAGGAGGAACTCTGTGAGGCGAATGCACAGGTCACATAGAAGTTTCTCAGAACGCTTCCTTTCAGTTTTTATCTGAAGATATTTCCTTTTTCACTGGAGCCCTCAATGTGCTCCCAAATATGACTTTGCAGATTCCACGAGAAGAGTGTTAGCAAACAGCTACATGAACAGAAAGGTGGAACTCTCTGAGGTTAATGCAGAGGTCACATAGAAGTTTCTAAGAACGATTCCTTTCAGCTTTATCTGAAGATATTTCCTTTTTCACTATAGCGCTCAATACGCTCCCAAACTTCACTTTGCAGATTCCACGAGAAGAGTGTTAGCAACAGCTACACGAACAGAAAGGTAGAACTCTGTGAGATGAACTCAGATATCAGAAAGGTATTTCTCAGAAATATTCTTTTTCGTTTTTATCTGGGGATATTTTCTTTGGCTGTATACTCTTCCAAGTGATCCGAAATATCAGTTCTCAGATTCAACAAAAACTGGACTAGCAAACAGCTCCATGAAATACAGCTGTAACTCAGTGAGTTGAATTGACACATCACAAAGCAGTTTTTCAGGAAGCTTCTTTCTACTTTTTATCTGAAGATATTTCCTTTGTCACCATAAGCTTCATTGGGCAAAGAAATATCCCACTGCAGTTTTGAAGAAACTGATCAATGAACAGAAAAGTGTAACACTGTGAGTTGCATTTACACGTCACAATGCAGTTTCTCAGAACGCTTCTTTTCAGTTTTTATCTGAAGATATTTCCTTTTTCACTGGAACCCTCATGTGCTCCCAATATTACTTTGCAGATCCCACGAGAAGAGTGTTAGCAAACAGCCACATGAACATAAATGTGGAACTCTGTGAGGTGAATGCACACGTCACATAGAAATTTCTCAGAACGCTTCCTTTCAGTATTTATCTGAAGATATTTCCTTTTTCATTGTAGCCGTCAATGCGCTCCCAAATATTGCATAGCCAAGAATGTGTTAGCAAACTGGAACTCTGCGTCAATGCCAAAATTTCTCAGAACTCTTCAGCGTTTTTGAGATGAATGAGAAAGTGTTTTCAGTGAACAGAAAGGTGGAACTCTGTGAGGTGAATGCACAGGTCTCATAAAAGTTTCTCAGAATGCTTCCTTTCAGTATTTAACTGAAGATATTTCCTTTTTCACTGTAGCCCTCAATGCACTCCCAAATATCACTTTGCAGTTTCCATGAGAAGAGTGTTAGCAAACGGCTACATGAACAGAAAGGCAGAACTCTGTGAGATGAACTGAGGGATCAGAAAGACATTTCTCAGAAATCTTCTTTCTCATTTGTATCTGGGGATATTTCCTTTGGCTGTTACTCCTCCAAGTGATCCGAAATATCGGTTCTCAGATTCAACAAAACTGGACTTGCAAACAGCTCCATGAAATACAGCTGTAACTCAGTGACTTGAATTCACACATCACAAAACAGTTTCTCAGAAAGCTTCTTTCTACTTTTATCTGAAGATATTTCCTTTGTCACCATAAGCTTCATTGGGTAAAGAAATATCTCACTGCTGTTTTGAAGAAAACAGTTTGGCAAACTGATCAATGAACAGAAAAGTGTAAGTCTGTGAGTTGCATTCACACATCAAAATGCAGTTTCTCAGAACGCTTCTTTTCAATTTTTATCTGAAGATATTTCTTTTTTTCACTGTAGCCGTCAAAGGGCTCCCAAATATCACTTTGAAGATTCCACGAGAAGAGTGTTAGCAAAGAGCTACATGCACAGAAAGGTGGAACTCTGTGAGGTGAATGCACAGGTCAGATAGAAGTTTCTCAGAACGCTTCCTTTCAGTTTTTTTCTGAAGATATTTCCTTTTTCACTATAACCCTCAATGCGCTCCCAAATATCACTTAGCAGATTTCATGAGAAGAGTGTCAGCAAACAGCCATATGAACAGAAATGTAGAACTCTGTGAGATGAACTCAGAGATCAGAGAGACATTTCTCAGAAATCTTCTTTCTCCTTTTTATCTGGGGATATTTCCTTGGGATGTATACTCCTCCAAGTGATCCGAAATATCAGTTCTCAGATTCAACAAAAACTGGACTAGCAAACAGCTCCATGAAATACAGCTGTAACTCAGTGAGGTGAATTTACACATTACAAAGCAGTTTCTCAGGAAGCTTCTTTCTTCTTTTAATCTGAAGATATTTCCTTTGTCACCATAAATCTTCTTTGGAGAAAGAAATATCCCACGGCAGTTTTGAAGAAAACTGTGTTAGCAAACTGATCAATGAACAGAAAAGTGTAACGCTGTGAGTTGCATTCACAGGTCACAATGCAGTTTCTGAGAAAGCTTCTTTTCCGATTTTATCTGAGGATATTCCCTTTTTCACTTTAGCAGTCATTGCGCTCCGAAACATCACTTAGCAGATTCCATGAGAAGAATGTTAGCAAACAGCTACATGAAGAGAAAGGTGGAACTCTGTGAGATGCATGCACAGTTCACATAGAAGTTTCTGAGAACGCTTCCTTTCAGTATTTATCTGAAGATATTTCCTTTTTCACTGGAGTCCTCAATGTGTTCCCAAATATCACTTTGCAGATTCCACGAGAAGAGTGTTAGCAAACAGCTGCATGAACAGAAAGGTAGAACTCTGTGAGATGAACTCAGAGATCAGAAAGACATTTCTCAGAAATCTTCTTTCTCGTTTTTATCTGGGGGTATTTCTATTGGCTGTATACTCCTCCAAGTGATCTGAAATATCAGTTCACAGATTCACCAAAAACTGGACTAGCAAACAGTTCCATTAAATACAGATGTAACTCAGTGAGTTGAGTTTACAAATGACAAAGCAGTTCCTCAGAAAATTCTTTCTACTTTTTCCCTTAAGATATTTCATTTGTCACCATAGGCTTCATTGGACAAAGAAATATCCCACTACAGTTTTGAAGAAAACTGTGTTAGCAAACTGATCAATGAACAGAAAAGTAAAACTCTGTGAGTTGCATTCACACATCACAATGCAGTTTCTCAGAACTCTTCTTTTCAGTTTTTATCTGATGATATTTCCTTTTTCACTGTAGCCGTCAATGGGCTCAAAAATATCACTTAGCAGATTCCACGAGAAGAGTGTTAGCAAACAACTACCTGAAAAGAAAGGTGGAACTCTGTGAGATGCATGCACAGTTCACATAGAAGTTTCTCAGAACGCTTCCTTTCAGTTTTTATCTGAAGATATTTCCTTTTTCATTGGAGCCCTCAATGCGCTCCCAAATATGACTTTGCAGATTCCACGAGAAGAGTGTTAGCAAACAGCTACATGAACAGAAAGGTAGAACTCTTTGAGATGAACTCAGAAATCAGAAAGACATTTATCAGAAATCTTCTTTCTCGTTTTTATCTGGGGATATTTCCTTTGGCTGTATACTCCTCCAAGTGATCCGAAATATCGATTCTCAAATTCAGCAAAAACTGGACTAGCAAACAGCTCCATGAAATACAGCTGTAACTCAGTGAATTGAATTTACACATCATGAAGCAGTTTCTCAGGAAGCTTCTTTCCACTTTTTATGTGAAGATATTTCCTTTGTCACCATAAAGCTTCATTGGGCAAAGAAATATCCCACTGTAGTTTTGAAGAAAACTGTTAGCAAAGTGATCAAAGAACAGTAAAGTGTAACTCTGTAAGTTGCATTCACAGGTCACAATGCAGTTTCTCAGAACGCTTCTTTTCAGTTTTTATCTGAAGATATTTCCTTTTTCATTGTAGCGGTCAATGTGCTCCCAAACATCACTTAGCAGATTCCACGAGAAGAATGTTAGCAAACAGCGACATGAAGAGAAAGGTGGAACTCTGTGAGATGCATGCACAGTTCACATAGAGTTTCTCAGAATGCTTCCTTTCACTTTTTATCTGAAGATATTTCCTTTTTCATTGGAGCCCTCAATATGCTCCCAAATATCACTTTACAGATTCCACGAGAAGGGTTTTAGCAAACAGCTACATGAGCAGAAAGGTGGAACTCTGTGAGATGAATGCACAGGTCACATAGAAGTTTCTCAGAACGCTTCCTTTCAGTTTTTATCTGAAGATATTTCCTTTTTCACTGTAGCCATCAATGCGGTCCCAAATATCACCTTGCAGATTCCAGGAGAAGAGTGTTAGCAAACAGCTACATGAACAGAAAGGTGGAACTCTGTGAGGTGAATGCACAGGTCAGATAGAAGTTTCTCAGAACGCTACCTTTCAGTTTTTATCTGAAGATATTTCCTTTCACAGATCATGAAGAAATTTCTCAGAAAGTTTCTTCCACGTTTTTATCTCAGGATATTTCTTTTGGCTGTATAATATTTGTGGTGATCAAAAATATCAAGTCTTAGATTCCAATAAAACAGGACTAGCAAACAGATCCACGAAATACAGCTGTAACTCAGTGAGTTGAATTCACACATCACAAAGAAGTTTCTCAGAAAGTTTCTTTCTACTTTTTATCTGAAGATATTTCCTTTGTCACCTTAAGCTTGATTGGGCAAAGAAATATCAGATTGCAGATTTCACAAAAACAGTGTTAGAAAACTGATCAATGAACAGAAAACTGTAACACTTTGAGTTGCATTCACAGGTCACAATGCAGTTTTTCAGAATGCTTCTTTTCAGTTTTTATCTGAAGATATTTCCTTTTTCACTATAGCCCTCAATGTGCTCCCAAATATCACTTAGAAGATTCCACGAGAAGAGTGTTAGCAAACAGCTACATGAACAGAAAGGTAGAATTCTGTGAGATGAATGTACAGGTCGCATAGAAGTTTCTCAGAAGGCTTCTTTTCTGTTTGTATCTGAAGAGATTTCCTTTTTCACTGTAACCCTCAATGCGCTCCCAAATATCACTTTGCAGATTCCATGAGAAGAGTGTTAGCAAACAGCTACATGGACAGAAAGGTGAAACTCTGTGAGATGAAT
Organism: Macaca thibetana thibetana; assembly: GCF_024542745.1. NCBI lineage: Eukaryota > Metazoa > Chordata > Mammalia > Primates > Cercopithecidae > Macaca > Macaca thibetana. The sequence continues at coordinate 103,927,062 of NC_065582.1, forward strand.
TCAGAGATCAGAAAGACGTTTCTCAGAAAACTTCTTTCTTGTGTTTATCTGGGGATATTTCCTTGGGCTGTATACTCTTTAAAGCGATCCGAAATATCAATTCTCAGATTCCACAAAAATAGGACTAGCAAACAGTTCCACGAAATACAGCTGTAACTCAGTGAGTTGAATTCACACATCACAAGACAGTTTCTCAGAAAGCTTCTTTCTAATTTTTGTTGGAGTATATCTCCTTGTCACCACAAGCTTCTTTGCACAAAGAAATATCCCATTGCAGATTTCAAGAAATGAGAGTTAGCAAACTGATCAATGAAAAGACATGTGTAACTCTGTGAGTTGGATTCGCACATCACAAAGCAGTTTCTCAGAATGGTTCTTTCCAGGTTTTATCTGTGGATATTTTCGTTTTCACCATAGCCTTAATGCGCTCCCAAATATCACATTGCAGTTTCCACAAAAATAGTGTTAGCAAACGGCTTCATGAATACAAAGGTGGAGCTCTGTGAGATGAACTCACAGATCACATAGAAGTTTCTAAGAGCGCTTCTTTTCAGTTTGTATCTGAAGATATTTCCTTTTTCACTGTAGCCCTCAATGCGCTCTCAAATATTACTTTGCAGATTCCAGAAGAATAGTGTTAGCAAACGGCTTCATGATCACAAACCTGGAACTCTGTGAGATGAATTCACAGATCACAAAGAAGTTTCTCAGAAAACTTCTTTCTCGTTTGTATCTGATTATATTTCCTTTCCCAGCATAGCCCTCAATGCGCTCCCAATTATCACTTTGCAGGTTCCACGAGAAGGGTGTTAGCAAACAGCTTCATGAACAGAAAGGTGGAACTCAGTCAGATGAATTCACATTTCAGAAAGGAATTTCTCAGAAAACTTCTTTGTCGTTTTTACCTGAAGATATTTCCTTTGGCCGTATAGTATTCAATGTGATCGAAAATATCAGGTCTTAGATTCCACAAAACAGGTCTAGCAAACAGCTCCACGAAATACAGCTGTAACTCAGGGAGTTGAATTCACACATCACAAATCAGTTTCTCAGAAAGCTACCTTCTATTTTTATCTGAAGACATTTCTTTTGTCACAGTAAGTTTGATTGTGCAAAGAAATATCCTACTGCAGACTTGAAGAAAACTGTGTTAGCAAACTGATCAATGAATAGAAAAGTGTATCTCTGTGAGTTGCATTCACGCATCACAATGCAGTTTCTCAGAACGCTTCTTTTCAGTTTTTATCTAAAGATATTTCCTTTTTCACTATAGCCCTCAATGCGCTCCCAAATTTCACTTTGCAGATTCCAGGAGAATACTGTTAGCAAAGACCAATATGAACAGAAAGGTGGAACTCTGTGAGATGAATTCACAGATCACAATGCAGTTTCTGAGAACGCTTCTTTTCAGTTTTTATCTGAAGATATTTCCTTTTTCACTGTGTCCCTCAATGTGCTCCCAAATATCAGTTTGCAGATTCCACCAGAAGAGAGTTAGCAAACAGATTCATGAACAGGAAGGTGGAACTCTGTCAGATGAATTCACAGATCATAAAGCTTTTTCAGAAAAAAACTTCTTTCTCGTTTTTTCTCAGGATATTTCCTTTGACCGTATAATATTTGAAGTGATCGAAAATATCAGATCTTAGATTCCAATAAAACAGGACTAGCAAACAGCTCCACGAAAAACAGCTGTAACTCAGTGAGTTGAATTCACACATCACAAAGCAGTTTCTCAGAAAGCTTCTTTCTACTTTTTGTTTGAGTATATCTCCTTGTCACCGCAAGCTTCTTTGCGAAAAGAAATAACCCATTGCAGCTTTGAAGAAAAGAGAGTTAACAAACTGATCAATGAAAAGACATGTGTAACTCTGTGAGCTGCATTCACACATCACAAAGCAGTTTGTCAGAACGGTTCTTTCCAGGTTTTATCTGTGGATATTATCTTTTTCACCAAAGCCCTAATGCCCTCCAAAATATCACTATGCAGTTTCCACGAGAACAGTGTTAGCAAACGGCTTCATGAACAGAAAGGTGGAACTCTGTGAGATGAATTCACAGATCACAAAGAAGTTTCCAGAAAACTTCTTTATCGTTTTTATCTGATTATATTTCCTTTGCCAGTATAGCCCTCAATGCGCTCCCAATTATCACTTTGCAGATTCCAGGAGAAGAGTGTCAGCAAACGACTTCATGAACAGAAAGGTGGAACTCTGTCAGATGAATTCACAGATCAGAAAGAAATTTCTCATAAAACTTCTTTGTTGTTTTTATCTGAGGATATTTCCTTTGGCCGTACACTATTCAATGCAATCGAAAATATCAGGTCTTAGATTCCACAAAAACAGGTCCAGCAAACAGCTCCACGAAATACAGCTGTAACTTAGTGAGTTGAATTCACTCATCACAAAGCAGTTTCTCAGAAAGCTACTTTCTACTTTTTATCTGAAGATATTTCCATTGTCACCGTAAGCTTGATTGGGCAAAGAAATATCCCGCTGCAGATTTGGAGAAATCTGTGTTAGCAAACTGATCAATGAATAGAAAAGTGTAACTCTGTGAGTTGCATTCACACATCACAATGCAGTTTCTCACAACACTTCTTTTCACTTTTTATCTGAAGATATTTCCTTTTTCACTGGAGCCCTCAATGCGCTCCCAAATATCACTTTGCAGATTCCACGAGAAGAGTGTTAGCAAATAGCTACATGAACAGAAAGGTGAAACTCTGGGAGATGAATTCAGAGATCAGAAAGACATTTCTCAGAAAACGTCTTTCTCGTTTTTATCTGGGGATATCTCCTTGGGCTGTACACTCTTCAAAGTGATCCAAAATATCAGTTCTCAGATTCCACAAAAACAGGACTAGCAAATAGTTCCACGAAATACAGCTGTAACTAAGTGAGTTGAATTCACACATCACAAAGCAGTTTCTCAGAAAGCTTCTTTCTACTTTTCGTTTTGGTATATTTCCTTGTCACCGCAAGCTTCATTGCACAAGGAAATATCCCATTGTAGATTTGAAGAAATGAGAGTTAGCAAACTGATCAATGAAAAGGCATGTGTAACTCTGTGTGTTGCATTCACACATCACAAAGCAGTTTGTCAGAACGGTTCTTTCCAGGTTTTATCTGTGCATATTATCTTTTTCACCACAGCCCTAATGAGCTCCCAAATATCACTTTGCAGTTTCCATGAGAACAGTGTTAGCAAACGGCTTCATGAACACAAAGGTGGAACTCTGTGAGATGAATTCACAGATCACAAAGAAATTTCTCAGAAAACTTCTTTCTCGTTTTTATCTGATTATATTTCCTTTTCCACCATAGCCCTCAATGCGCTCCCAATTATCGCTTTGCAGATTCCATGAGAAGAGTGTTAGCAAACTGCTTCATGAACAGAAAGGTGGAACTCTGTCAGATGAATTCACAGATCAGAAAGAAATTTCTCAGAAAACTTCTTTGTCGTTTTTATCTGAGGATATTTCCTTTGGCCATATACTATTCAAAGTGATCGAAAATATCAGGTCTTAGATTCCACAAAAACAGGTCTAGCAAACAGCTCCACGAAATATAGCTGTAACTCAGTGAGTTGAATTCACACATCACAAAGCAGTTTCTCAGAAAGCTTCTTTCTTATTTTTAACTGAGGATATTTCCTTTGTCACCCTAAGCTTCATTGCACTCTGAAACGTCCAATTACAGATTTCAAGGAAACAGTTTTAGCAAACTGATGAATGAAGAGGAAAGTGTATCTTTGTTAGTTGCATTCACACCTCACAATGCAGTTTCCCAGAACGCATCTTTCCAGTTTTTATCTGTGGATATTTCCTTTTTCACTAGAGGCCTCAATGCACTCCCAAATGTCACTTTACAGATTCCATGAAAACAATGTTGGCACATTGCTAAGAGAAGGGAAAGGAGAATCTCTGTGTGATGAATTCACACATCAGAAAGGAAGTTCTCAGAAAGCTTCTTTCCACTTTTTATCTGAGGATAATTCCTTTTTCACCATTCGCCTCAATGTGCTCCCAAATATCACTCTACATATTCCACGAAAACAGTGTTAGCAAACTACTTCATGAAGACTAAGTTGGAACTCTGTAGATGAATTCACATATCACAAAGAAGTTTCTCAGAAAGTTTCTTTCACGTTTTTATCTGAGGATATTTCTTTTGTCCTTATACTCTTCAAAGCGATCTGAACTATCAGTTCTCAGATACCACAAAAACAAGGCTAGCAAATGGCTCCATGAAATACAGGTGTAAGTCAGTGAGTTGAATTCACACATCACAAAGCAGTTTCTCAGACAGCTTCTTTCTACTTTTTATCTGTGGGTATTTCCTTTGTCACCCTAAGCTTCATTGTTATAAGAAGTATCCGATGTCAGATTTCAAGGAAACTGTGTTAGCAAACTGAACAAGGAAGAGGAAAGTATATCTCTGTGATTTCCATTCACACACCACAATGCAGTTTCTCATAACGCTTCTTTCCAGTTTTTATCTGTGGATCTTTCCTTTTTCACCATAGGCCTCAATGCACTCACAAATATCACTTTACAGATTCCACGAGAACAGTGTTAGCCAAAGGCTTCATGAAGAGAACGCTGTAACTGTGTGAGATGAATTCACACATCACAAAGAAGTTTCTTCGAAAGCTTCTTTCTTGTTTTTATCTGAGGATATTTCCTATGGCCGTATACTCTTCAAAGCAATCCAAAATATTAGTTCTCAGATTCCACAAAAACATTGCTAGCAAACGGCTCTAGGAAGTACAGGTGTAATTCAGTGAGTTGAATTCAAACATCACAAAGCAGTTTCTCAGAGAGCTTCTTCCTAGTTTTTATCTGAGGATCATTCCTTTGTCACCATAGGCTTCATTGCGCTAAGAAGTATCCGATTGCACATTTCAAGAAAACTGTGTAACCAAACTGATCAATGAATAGGAAAGTGTATCTCTGTGAGTTGTATTCACACATCACAATGAAGTTCCTCAGAATGCTTCTTTCCAGTTTTTATCTGTGGATATTTACTTTTTGACCAGAGGCCTCAATGAACTCCCATATATCACTTGACAGATTCCACGAAAACAATGTTAGCACACTGCTACAAGAAGGGAAAGGTGAATCTCTGTGTGATGAATTCACACATCAGAAAGCAAGTTCTCAGAAAGCTTCTTTATAGTTATTATCTGAGGATACTTCCTTTTTCACCATAGGCCTCAAAGCGCTCTCAAATATCACTTTGCAGATTTCAGGAGAACAGGGTGATCAAACGGTTTAATGAACAATAAGTTGTAACTCTGTGAGATGAATTCATATATCCCAAAGTAGTTTATCACAGAGCATCTTTCACTTTTTTATCTGAGGATATTTCCTTCGTCCTTATGTTCTTCAAAGCAACCTGAAAAATCAGTTCTCAGATTCCACAAAAAAAGAGCTAGCAAACAGCTCCATGAAATACAGGTGTAACTCAGTGAATTAAAATCACACATCACAAAGCAGTTTCTCAAAAAGCCTCCTTCTAGTTTTTATCTGAGGATATTTCCTTTGTCACCCTAAGCTTCATGCCACTCAGAAGCGTCTGGTTACAGATTTCAAGAAAACTGTGTTAGCAAACTGATCAATGAACAGGAAAGTGTATCTCTGTTAGTTGCATTCACACATCACAATGCAGTTTGCCAGAACGCATCTTTCCAGTTTTTATCTGTGGATATTTCCTTTTTCACCAGAGGCCTCGATGAGCTCCCAAATATCACTTTACAGATTTCACGAAAAGAGTGTTGGCAAACTGCTAACAGAAAGGAAAGGAGAATATCTGTGTGTTAAATTCACACATCTGAAAGCAAGTTCTTAGAAAGCTTCTTTCTAGTCTTTTCTGAGGAAACTTCCTTTTCACCATATGCCTAAGTTGGAACACTGTGAGATGAATTCATATATCACAAAGAAGTTTCTCAGAAAGCTTCTTTCACGTTTTTATCTGAGGATATTTGCTTTGTCCTTATACTCTTCAAAGCAATCCGAACTATCAGTTCTCAGATACCACAAAAATAAGGCTAGCAAACGGCTCCACGAAATACAGGTGTAAGTCAGTGAGTTGAATTCACACATCACAAAGCAGTTTCTCAGACAGCTTCTTTCTACTTTTTATCTGAGGATATTTCCTTTGTCACCCTAAGCTTCATTGGGCTAAGAAGTATCCGATGGCAGATTTCAGGAAAACTGTGTAAGCAAACTGATCAATGAAGAGGAAAGTGTATCTCTGTGAGTTGCATTCACACATCATAATGCAGTTTCTCAAAACGCTTCTTTTCAGTTTTTATCTGAAGATATTTCCTTTTTCACCATAGGCCTCAATGCCCTCACAAATATCACTTTACAGATTCCACGAGAACAGTGTTAGCAAAAGGATTCATGAAGAGAAAGGTGTAACTGTGTGAGATGAATTCACACATCACAAAGAAGTTTCTTCGAAAGCTTCTTTCTCGTTTTTATCTGAGGATATTTCCTATGGCCGAATACTCTTCAAAGCGATCCAAAATATCAGTTCTCAGATTCCACAAACACTTTGCTAGTAAACGGCTCTATGCAATACAGGTGTAATTCAGTGAGTTGAATTCACACATCACAAAGCAGTTTCTCAGAGAGCGTCTTCCTAGTTTTTATCTGAGGATCTTTCCTTTGTCACCATAGGCTTCATTGCACTAAGAAGGATCTGATGACAGATTTCAAGAAAACTGTGTTAGCAAACTGATCAATGAAGAGGAAAGTGTATCTCTGTGAGTTGCATTCACACATCATAATGTAGTTTCTTAGAACGCTTCTTTCCAGTTTTCATATGTGGATTTCCTCTTTCACCATAAGCCTCAAAACGCACATAGTTACACTTTTATTTTCATTGATCACTTTGCTACTTCTGTTTCCTTGAAATCTGCAATGGCATATCTCTTAACGAAGTGAAGCTTATGTGGACAAAGAAACATCCTCAAATAAAAACGAGAAAGAAGCTTTCTGAGAAATTTGTTTCTGTTCTGTGAATTCTTCTCTCAGAGTTCCACCTTTCTGTTCACGAAGCTGCTTGCCAATACTGTTCTCGTGGTATCTGTAAAGAGATATTTGGGAGCGCATTGAGGGCTATGGTGGAAAAGGAGATATAATCAGATAAATACGAGAAAGAAGGTTTCTGAGAAATTTCTTTCTGTTCTGTGAAATCACCTCACAGAGTTCCACCTTTCTGTTCATGAAGCTCTTTGCTAACACTGTTCTCATGAATCTTGGAATCTCATGGAAAGTGATATTTTGTGGAGTGCATTGAGGCTATGGTAGAAAAGAAAATATACTCAGATAAAAGGACAAAGAAGCTTACTGAGAAACTTCTTTGTGATCTGTGAATTCATCTCACAGAGTTCCACCTTTCTGTTTATGAAGTAGTTTGCTAACACTGTTCTCCTGGAAATTGCAAAGTGATATCTGGGAGCGCATTGAGGGCTACGGTGAAAAAGGAAATATGCTCACATAAAAACTGCAAAGAAGTGTTCTGAGAAAGTGCTTTGTGACGTGTGAATGCAACTCACAGAGCTACACTTTTCTTTTTATTGATCACTTTTCTAACTCTGTTTTCTTGAAATCTGCAAAGGGATATTTCTTAGTGCAATGAAGCTTACTGTGACAAAGGAAATACCCTCAGATAAAAAGTAGACAGAAGCTTTCTGAGAAACTGCTTTGTAATGTGTGAATTCAACTCACTGAGTTACACCTGTATTTCCTGGAGCCATTTGCTGGCCCTGTTTGTCTGGAATCTGAGAACTGAATTTTCGGATGGCTTAGAAGACTATATGGCCAAGGGAATATCCTCAGATAAAAACGAGAAAGAAGTTTTCTGAGAAATTTCTTTCTGTTCTGTGAATTCATCTCACAGTGTTCCATCTTTCTGTTCATGAAGCTATTGCTAATACGGTCCTCGTGGAATCTGCAAAGAGATATTTGGGAGCACATTGAGGGCTATGGTGGAAAAGGAAATATAACAAGATAAAAAGGATAAAGAAGCTTTTTGAGAAACTTTTCTGTAATCTGTGAATTCATCTCACAGAGTTCCACCATTCTGTTCATGAAGCCGTTTGCTAACACTGTTCTCGTGGAATCTGCAAAGTGCTACTTGGGAGGGCATTTAAGGCTATGGTGGAAAAGAATACATCCTCAGATAAAAACAATAAAGAAGCTTTCTGAGAAACTTCTTTGTGATCTGTGAATTCTTTTCACAGAGTTCCACCTTTCTGTTCATGCAGCCGTTTGCAACCATTGTTCTCATGGAAACTGCAAAGTGATATTTGGGAGCGTACTGAGGGCTACGGTGAAAAAGGAAATAACCTCAGATAAAAACTGGAAAGAAGCATTCTGAGAAACTGCTTCATGACATGTGAATGCAACTCACAGAGTTACACTTTTCATTGATCAGTTTGCTAACTCTGTTTTCTTGAAATCTGCAATGGGATATTTCTTAGTGCAATGAAGCTTACGGTGACAAACGAAATATCCTCAGATAAAAAAGTACAAAGAAGCTTTCTGAGAAACTACTTTGTGATGTGTGAATTCGTCTCACAGAGATACACTTTCTTTTCATGGAGCAGTCTTTTACCACTGTCTTTGGGGAATCTGAGAAGGGTTACTTTGGATCGCTTTGAAGCCTGCACTCATAAAGGAAATACCCTCATTTAAAAACATGAAAGAAGCTTTCTGAGAAACTGCTTTGTGATGTGTGAATTCAACTCACTGACTTCAACCTGTATTTCTTGGAGCCGTTTGCTAACACTGTTGTTGTGGAATCTGAAAACTCATATTTCGGATCGCTTTGATGACTATACAGAAAAAGGACATATTGTCAGATAAAACGAGAAAAAAGTTTTCTGAGAAATTTCTTTCTGTTCTGTGAACTCATCTCACAGAGTTCCACCTTTCTGTTCATGAAGCTGTTTGCTAATACTGTTCTCGTGGAATCTGCAAAGTGATATTTGGAAGCACATTGAGGGCTGTGGTGGAAAAGAAAATATAATCAGATAAAAACGAGAAAGAAGCTTTCTGAGAAACTTCTGTATGATCTGTGAATTCTTCTCACCGAGTTCCACCTTTCTGTTCATGAAGCCATTTGCTAACACTGTTCTCGTGGAACCTGCAAAGTGATATTTGGGAGCACATTGAGGTCTACGGTGAAAAAGAAAATATCCTCTGATAAAAACTGGAAAGAAGCATTCTGAGAAACTGCTTTGTGACGTGTGAAAGCAACGCACATAGTTACACTTTTCTTTTCATTGATCACTTTGCTACCTATGTTTTCTTGGAATCTGCAATGGTATATCTCAGGGAATTGAAGCTTACATTGACAAAGGAAATATCCTCAGAAAAAAACGAGCAAGAAGTTTTCTGAGAAATTTCTTTTTGTTCTGTGAATTCTTCTCTCAGAGTTCCACCTTTCTGTTTACGAAGCTGCTTGCCAATACTGTTCTCATGGAATCTGCAAAGAGATATTTGGGAGTGCATTGAGGGCTATGGTGGAAAAGGAGGTATAATCAGATGAAAACGAGAAAGAAGGTTTCTGAGAAATTTCTTTCTGTTCTGTGAAATCATCTCACAGAGTTCCACCTTTCTGTTCATGAAGCTCTTTGCTAACACTGTTCTCGTGGAATCTGCAAAGTGATATTTGGGAGTGCATTGAGGGATATGGTGGAAAAGAAAATATCCTCAGATATAAAGAAAAAAGAAGCTTACTGAGAAACTTCTTTGTTATCTGTGAATTCATCTCACAGAGTTCCACCTTTCTGTTCATGAAGTAGTTTGCTAACACTGTTCTCGTGGAAACTGCAAAGTGATATTTGGGAGCGCATTGAGGGCTATGGTGGAAAAGGAAATACACCAGATAAAAACGAGAAAGAAGCTTTCTGCGAAACTTCTTTGTGTTCTGTGAATTCATCTCGCAGAGTTCCACTTTTCTGTTCTTGACGCCATTTGCTAACACTGCTCTCGTGGAAACTGCAAAGTGTTATTTGGGAGCGCATTGACGGCTGTGGTGAAAAAGAAAATATCCTCAGATAATAACAGGAAAGAAGCATTCTGAAAAACTGCTTTGTGAGAATGCTATGCACATAGTTACACTTTTCTTTTCATTGATCACTTTGCTACCTCTGTTTTCTTGAAATCTGCAATGGCATATCTCTTAGTGAAATAAAGCTTACGTTAACAAAGGAAATATCCTCAGATAAACACGAGAAAGAAGTTTTCTGAGAAATTCTTTTTGTATGATGATATTTCCTATTTCACCATAGCCAGAGTGCTCCCGACTATCGCTTTGCAGATTCCCCGAAAGGAGTGTTAGCAAACTGCTTTAAGAAGACTAATTTTTAACTCTGTGAGATGAATCCATATATGAAAAAGAAATTTCTCAGAAAGCTTCCTTCACGTTTTTAATTGAGGATATTTCCTTTATCAGGATAGGTCTCAATGCGATCCAAATTATCCCTTCTCAGATTCCCCAAAGACATTGATAATAGACTGCTCCATGAAACGAAAGTGTAACTCTGTGAGATGAATCACACATCACAAAGCAGTTTCTCAGAAAGCTTCTTTCTAATTTTTACCTGAGGATATTTGCTTTGTCACCATAAGCTTTATTACACTAAGAAATATCCCATTACAGATTTTAAGGAAACAGTGTTAGCAAACTAAACGATGAAAACAAAAGTGAAACTCTGTGAGTGGCATTCACATGTCAGAATGTAGCTTCTCCGAATGCTTCTTTCCAGTTTTTATCTGACGATATTTCTTTTTTCATCATAGCCCTCAATGTGCTCCCAAACATCGCTTTGCAGATTCCCCGAAAGGAGTATTACCAAATTGTCTCATGAAGACTAAGTTGTAACTCCATGCGATGAATCCACATATCACAAAGAAGTTTCTCAGAAATCTTCTTTCATGTTTTTAATTGAGGATATTTCCTTTACCAGGATAGCCCTCAATGTGATACAAAGTATCCCTTCCCAGATTCCCCAAAGACAGTGGTAATAGACTGCTCCATGAAACGAAAGTGTAACTCTGTGAGATGAATTCACATATCACAAAGCAGTTTCTCAGAAAGCTTCTTTCTAGATTTTACCTGAGGATATTTCCTTGGTCACCATTAGCTTCATTGCCCATTTGAAATATACCATTGCAGATTTCAAGGAAACAGTGTTAGCAAACTAAACAAAGAAAACAAAAGTGTAACTCTGTGAGTTGCATTCACATGTCACAATGCAGCTTCTCAGAACGCTTCTTTCAAATTGTTATCTGACGATATTTCCTTTTTCAACATAGCCCTAAATGCGCTCCCAAATATCGCTTTGCAGATTCCCTGAAAACACTGTTAGCAAACTGCTTCATGAACTAAGTTGTAACTCTGTGAGATGAAGCCGCATATCAAAAAGAAGTTTCTCAGAAAGCTTCTCTCATGTTTTTAATTGAGGATATTTCCTTTATCAGGATAGGCTTCAATGTGATCCATATTATCCCTTCTCAGATTCCACAAAGCCAGTGGTAATATAGACTGCTCCATGAAACGAAAGTGTGAATCAACTCACAAAGTGAGTTTTTACCTGAATTCAGCTTTATTGCACTAAGAAATACCCCATCACAAAGCAGTGTTAGCAAACTAAACAATGAAAACGAAAGTGTAACTCTGTGACTTGCATTCACATGTCACAATTTCTGACATAAAGCAAATTCTTTCTAGAGTGTTACCAAACTTTTACGTGAGGATGAATTTTACTTGGTCACTGTAAGCTTCAGGATGCACTCAGAATCCCCAAGACAGTGGTATAGACTGCCCATTGCAGATTTCAACGTGGAAAGAGTGTTCATTGCAGCAAACTGCAATTTCAAGGAAAGAGTGTTAGCAAACTAAACAATGAAAATAAAAGTGTAATTCTGTGAGTTGCATGCACATGTCACAATGCAGTTTCTCACAACGCTTCCTTCCAGTTTTTATCTGACGTTATTTCCTTTTTCACCGTAGCCCTCAATGCACTCCAATTATTGCTTTGCAGATTCCCCAAAAGTAGTGTTGGCAAACTGCTTTATGAAGACTAAGTTGTACCTCTGTAAGATGAATCCACATATCACAAAGAAGTTTCTCAGAAAGTTTCTTTCACGTTTTTAACTGAGGATATTTCCTTTTTCTGGATAGGCCTCAATGCGATCCAAATTATCCCTTCTCTGATTCCCCAAAGACAGTGGTAATTGACTGCTCCATGAAACGAAAGTGTAACTCTGTGAGATAAATTCACACAACACAAAGCAGTTTCTCAAAAACTTCTTTCTGGTTTTTTCCTGAGGATATTTTCTTTGTCACCATTAGCTTCATTGACCATTTGAAATATACCATTGCAGATTTCAAGGAAACAGTGTTAGCAAACTACACAAAGAAAACAAAAGTGTAACTCTGTGACTTGCATTCACAGGTCACAATGCAGTTTCTCAGAATGCTTCTTTCCAGTTTTTATCTGACGATATTTCATTTTTCACCATAGCCCTCAATGCACTCCCAAATATCACTTTGCAGATTCCCGAAAGAAGTGTTAGCAAACTGGTTCATGAAGACTAAGTTGTAACTCTGTGAGATCAATTCACATATCATAAAAGTTTCTCAGAAAGCTTCTTTTACGTATTTAATTGAGGATATTTCCTTTATAAGGATAGGCCTCATCGCGATCCAAAGCATCCCTTCTCAGACTCTCCAAAGACAGTGGTAATAGACACCTCCATGAAACGAAACTGTAACTCTGTGAGATGAATTCACACATCTCAAAGCAGTTTCTCAGAAAGCTTCTTTCTAGTTTTTACCTGAGGATAATGCCTTTTTCACCGTTAACTTCATTGCAATAAGAAATATCCCTTTGCAGATTTCAAGGAAACCGTGTTAGCGTACTAAACAATGAAAAGAAAAGTGTAACTCTGTTAGTTGCGTTCAGATGTCACAATGCAGTTTCTCAGAAAGCTTCTTTCCAGTTTTTATCTGATGATATTTCCTTTCCCACCATAGCCCTCTATGCGCTCCCAAATATCGCTTTGCAGATTCCCCAAAAGTTGAGTTAGGAAACTGTTTCATGAAGACAAAGTTATAACTCTGTCAGATGAATTCACACACCACAAAGCAGTATCTCAGGAAGCTTCTTTCTACTTTTTATCTGAGGATATTTCCTTTGTCGCCATCGGCTTCATTGCGCTAAGAAGTATCCGATGGCAGATTTCAAGGAAACTCTGTTAGCAAACTGATCAATGAGGAGGAAAGTGTATCTCTGTGAGTTGCATTCAAACAGCACAATGCAGTTTCTCAGAACGCTTCTTTCCAGTTTTTATCTGGCGATATTTCCTTTTTCACCATACGCCTCAATGCGCTCCCATATATCACTTTACAGATTCCACGAGAATAAAGTTAGCAAAAGGCTTCATGAAGAGAACGCTGTAACTGTGTGAGATGAATTCACACATCACAAAGAAGTTTCTTCAAAAGCTTCTTTCTCGTTTTTAGCTGAGGATATTTCCTATGGTCGTATACTCTTCAAAGCAATCCAAAATATCTGTTCTCAGATTCCACAAAAACATTGCTAGCAAACGGCTCTACGAAATACAGGTGTAATCAGTGAGTTGAATTCACACATCACAAAGCAGTTTCTCAGAAAGCTTCTTTCTACTTTTTATCTGAGGATATTTCCTTTGTCACTGTAAGCTTCATTGCGCTAAGAAGTATCCGATGGCAGATTTCAAGAAAACTCTGTTAGCAAACTGATCAATGAAGAAGAAAGTGTATCTCTCTGAGTTGCATTCACACATCACAATGTAGTTTCTCAGAACGCTTCTTTCAGATTTTATCTGTGGATATTTCCTTTTTCACCAGAGGCCTCAGTGTGCTCCATATACCACTTTACAGATTCCACGAAACAATGTTAGCACACTGCTACAAGAAGGGAAAGGTGAATCTCTTTGTGATGAATTCGTACCTCAGAAAGCAAGTTCTCAAAAAGCTTCTTTGTAGTTATTGTCTGAGGATACTTCCTTTTTCACCATAGGCGTCAATGCGCTCCCAAATATCACTTTGCAGATTCCAGGATAACAGTGTAAGCAAACTGCTTAAAGAAGAATAAGTTGTACCTCCTGAGAAGAATTCACATATCACAAAGAAGTTTCTCAGAAAGCGTCTTTCACTTTTTTATCTGAGGATATTTCCTACGTCCTTATATTCTTCAAAACGATCTGAAAAATCAGTTCTCAGATTCCACAAAAAAAGGGCTAGCAAATGGCTCCATGAAATACAGGTGTAACTCAGTGAATTGAAACCACACATCACAAAGCAGTTTCTCAGAAAGCTTCTTTCTAGTTTTTATCTGAGGATATTTCCTTTGTCACCCTAAGCTTCATTGGGCTAAGAAGTATCCGATGGCAGATTTCAGGAAAACTGTGTAAGCAAACTGATCAATGAAGAGGAAAGTGTATCTCCGTCAGTTGCATTCACACATCACAATTCAGTTTCCCAGAATGCATCTTTCCAGTTTTTATCTATGGATATTTACTTTTTCACCAGAGGCTTCATTGAGCTCCCAAATATCACTTTACAGATTCCACGAAAAGAGTGTTGGCAAACTGCTAAGAGAAGGGAAAGGGGAATCTCTGTGTGATGAATTCACACATCAGAAAGCAAGTTCTCAGAAAGCTTCTTTCTAGTTCTTATCTGAGGATACTTCCTTTTTCACCATATGCCTCAGTGCGCTCCCAAATATCACTTTGCAGATTCCACGAAAACAGTGTTAGCAAACTGATTCATGAAGAACAAGTTGGAACTCTGTAAGATGAATTCACATATCACAAAGAAATTTCTCAGAAAGCTTCTTTCACGTTTTTATCTGGGGATATTTCCTTTGTCCTTATATTCTTCAAAACGATCTGAACTATCAGTTTTCAGACACCACCAATACAAGGCTAGCAAACGGCTCCACAAAATACAGGTGTAAGTCAGTGAGATGAATTCACACATCACAAAGCCTTTTCTCAGAAAGCTTCTTTCTATTTTTTATCTGAGGATATTTCCTTTGTCACCGTAGGCTTCATTGCGCTAAGATGTATCCAATGGCAGATTTCAAGAACGCTTTGTTAGCAAACTGATCAACGAAGAGGAAAGTGTATCTCTGTGAGTTGCATTCACACATCACAATGCAGTTTCTCAGAACGTTTCTTTCCAGTTTTTATCTGTGGATATTTCCTTTTTCACCAGAGGCCTCAATGCACTCCCAAATATCACTTTACAGATTCCATGAGAACAGTGTTAGCAAAAGGATTCATGAAGAGTAAGGTGTAACTGTGTGAGATGAATTCACACATCACAAAGAAGTTTCTTCAAAAGCTTCTTTCTCGTTTTTAGCTGAGGATATTGCCTATGGTCGTATACTCTTCAAAGCTATCCGAAATACCAGTTCTCGGATTCAACAAAAACATTGCTAGCAAACGGCTCTATGAAATACAGGTGTAATTCAGTGAGTTGAATTCACACATCACAAAGCAGTTTCTCAGAGAGCTTCTTTCTAGTTTTTATCTGAGGATATTTCCTTTGTCGCCGTAGGCTTCATTGCGCTAAGAAGTATCCGATGGCAGATTTCAAGAAAACTCTGTTAGCAAACTGATCAATGAAGAGAAAAGTGTATCTATGTGAGTTACATTCACACATCACAATGTAGATTCTCAGAATGCTTCTTTCCAGTTTTTATCTGTGGATATTTCCTTTTTCACCAGAGGCCTCAATGCGCTCCCATATATCACTTGACAGATTCCATGAAAACAGTGTTAGCACACTGCTACAAGAAGGGAAAGGTGAATCTCTGTGTGACGAATTCACACATCAGAAATAAAGTTCTCAGAAAGCTTCTTTGTAGTTATTTTCTGAGGATACTTCCTTTTTCACCATAGGCCTCAAAGCGCTTCCAAATATCACTTTGTAGATTCCGAGAGAACAGTGTGAGCAAACTACTTAATGAAGAGTAAGTTGTAACTCTGTGAGATGAATTCATATATCACAAAGAAGTTTCTCAGAAAGCGTCTTTCACTTTTTTATCTGAGGATATTTCCTTGGTCCTTATATTCTTCAAAGTGATCTGAAAAATCAGTTCTCAGAATCCACAAAAAAAGGGCTAGCAAACGGCTCCATGAAATACAGGTGTAACTCAGTGAATTGAAACCACACATCACAAAGCAGTTTCTCAGAAAGCTTCTTTCGAGTTTTTATCTGAGGATATTTCCTTTGTCACCCTAAGCTTCATTGCACTCAGAAGCGTGTGATTACAGATTTCAAGAAAACTGTGTTTGCAAACAGATCAATGAAGAGGAAAGTGTATCTCTGTTAGTTGCATTCACACATCACAATTCAGTTTCCCAGAATGCATCTTTCCAGTTTTTATTTGTTGATACTTCCTTTTTCACCAGAGGCCTCAATGAGCTCCCAAATATCACTTTACAGATTCCACGAAAAGAGTATTGATAAACTGCTAAGAGAAGGGAAGAGAATCTCTGTGTGATGAATTCACACATCAGAAAGCAAGTTCTCAGAAAGCTTCTTTCTAGTTCTTATCTGAGGATACTTCCCTTTTCACCATATGCCTCAGTGTGCTCCCAAATATCACTGTACAGATTCCACGAAAACAGGGTTAGAAAACTGCTTCATGAAGACTAAGTTGGAACACTGTGAGATGAATTCACATATCACAAAAAAGTTTCTCAGAAAGCTTCTTTCACGTTTTTATCTGAGGATATTTCCTTAGTCCTTATACTCTTCAAAGCGATCCGAGCTATCAGTTCTCAGATACCACAAAAACAAGGCTAGCAAACTGCTCCACGAAATACAGGTGTAAGTCAGTGAGTTGAATTCACACATCACAAAGAAGTTTCTTAGAAAGCTTCTTTCTACTTTTAATCTGAGGATATTTCCTATGGCCGTATACTCTTCAAAGCGATCTGAAATATCAGTTCTCAGATTCCACAAAAACATTGCTAGCAAATGGCTCTACGAAATAGAGGTGCAATTCAGTGAGTTGAATTCAAACATCACAAAGCAGTTTCTCAGAGAGCTTCTTTCTAGTTTTTATCTGAGGATCTTTCCTTTGTCACTGTAAGCTTCATTGCACTAAGAAGTATTCGATTGCAGATTTCAAGAAAACTGTGTTAGCAAACTGATCAATGAAGAGGAAAGTGTATCTCTGTGAGTTGCATTCACACATCACAATGTAGTTTCTCAGAATGCTTCTTTCCAGTTTTTATCCATAGATATTTCCTTTTTCACCAGAGGCCTCAATGCGCTGCCATATATCACTTGACAGAATCCACGTAAACAGTGTTAGGTCACTGCTACAGAAGGGAAAGGTGAATATCTGTGAGATGAATTCACACATCAGAAAGCAAGTTCTCAGAAAGCTTCTTTGTAGTTATTATCTGAAGATATTTCTTTTGTCACCATAAGCTTCATTGAGCTAAGAAGGATCCGATGTCAGATTTCAAGAAAACTGTGTTAGCAAACTGATCAATGAAGAGGAAAGTGTATCTCTGTGAGTTGAATTCACGCATTACAATGCAGTTCCTCAGAACTCATCTTTCCAGTTTTTATTAGTGGATATTTACTTTTTCACCATAGGCCTGAATGCGCTCCCAAATATCACTTTACAGATTCCACAAGAACAGTGTTAGCAAAAGGGTTCATGAAGAGAAAGGTGTAACTGTGTGAGATGAATTTACACATCACAAAGAAGTTTCTTTCCAGTTTTTATCGGTGTATATTTCTTTTTACCGTTGGGCTCAATGCACTCCCATATATCACTTTACAGATTCCATGAAAACAGTGTCAGCACACTGTTAGAAGAAGGGAAAGGTGAAGCTTTGTATGATGAATTCACACATCAGAAAGAAAGTTCTCAGAAAGCTTCTTTCTAGTTATAATCTGAGGATACTTCCTTTTTCACCATAGCCCTCAATTCGCTCCCAATTATCACTTTGCAGATTCCATGAGAACAGTGTTAGCAAACTGCTTCATGAAGACTAAGTTGAAACTCTGTGAGATGAATTCACATATCACAAAAAAGTTTCTCAGAAAGCTTTTTTCACGTTTTTATCTGAGGATATTTCCTTTGTCCTTATACTCTACAAACCGATCCGAACTATCAGTTCTCAGATACCACAAATACAAGGCTAGCAAACGGCTCCACGAAATACAGGTGTAAGTCAGTGAGTTGAATTCACACATCACAAAGCAGTTTCTCAGCAAGTTTTTCCTACTTTTTATCTGAGGTTATTTCCTTTGTCACCCTAAGCTTCATTGCGCTAAGAAGGATCCAATGGAGATTTCAAGAAAACTGTCTTAGCAAACTGATCAAAGAAGTGGAAAGTGTATCTCTGTGAGTTGCATTTCACTTCACAATGCAGATTCTGAGAACTTTTCTCTCCAGTTTTTATCTATGTATATTTCCTCTTTCACCACAGGCCTCAAAACGCACATATTTACACATTTCTTTTCAATGATCACTTTTTTACCTCTGTTTCCTTGAAATCTGCAATGGGATATCTCTTAGCGAAATGAAGCTTGCGTTGACAAAGGAAATATCCTGAGATAAAAACGAGAAAGAATCTTTCTGAGAAATTTCTTTCTTTTCTGTGAATTCATCACACAGAGTTCCACCTTGCTTTTCATGAAGCTCTTTGCTAACACTGTTCTCGTGGAATCTGCAAAGTGATATTTGGGAGTGCATAGAGGGCTATGGTGGAAAAGAAAAATATCCTCAGATAAAAACGAGAAAGAAGCTTACTGAGAAACTTCTTTGTGATCTGTGAATTCATCTCACAGAGTTCCACCTTTCTGTTCATGAAGTAGTTTGTTAACACAGTTTTGGTGGAAACTGCAAAGTGATATTGGGAGCGCACTCAGGCTATGGTGAAAAAGGAAATATTCTCAGATAAAAACTGGAAAGAAGCGTTCTGAGAAAGTGCTTTGTGACGTGTGAATGCAACTCACAGAGTTACACTTTTCTTTTTATTGATCATTTTGCTAACTCTGTTTTCTTGAAATCTGCAATGGGATTTTTCTTAGCACAGTGAAACTTTGTGTGACAAAGGAAATACCCTCATAAAAAGTAGAAGGAAGCTCTCTGAGAAACTGCTTTGTGATGTGTGAATTCAGCTCACTGAGTTACACCTGTATTTCCTGGAGTCGTTTGCTAGCCCTGTTTTTCTGGAATCTGAGAACTGATATTTTGGATGTCTTTGAAGACTATACGGCCAAAGGAAATACCCTCAGATACAAGCGAGAAGGAAGTTTTCTGGGAAATTTCTTTCTGTTCTGTGAATTCATCTCACAGAGTTTCACCTTTCTGTTCATGAAGCTGCTTGCTAATACTGTTGTTACAGAATCTACAGAGATATTTGGGAGATCTTTGAGGGCTATGGTGGAAAAGGAAATATAACAAGATAAAAAGGAGAAAGAAGCTTTCTGAGAAACCTCTCTGTGATCTGTGAATTCATCTCACAGAGTTCCACCATTCTGTTTATGAAGCCGTTTGCTAACACTGTTCTCATGCAATCTGCAAAGTGATATCTGGGAGCGCATTTAAGGCTATGGTGGAAAAGAATACATCCTCAGATAAAAAAGATAAAGAAGCTTTCTGAGAAACTTCTTTGTGATCTGTAAATTCATCTCACAGAGTTCCACCTTTCTGTTCATGCAGCCGTTTGCTAACACGGATCTCGTGGAAACTGCAAAGTGATATTTGGGAAAGCATTGAGGGCTATGTTGAAAAAGGAAATATCGTCAGATAAAAACTGGAAAGAAGCGTTCTGAGAAACTGCTTCATGACATGTGAATGCAACTCACAGAGTTACATTTTTCTTTTCATTGATCAGTTTGCTAAGTCTGTTTTCTTGAAATCTGCTATGGGATATTTCTTAGTGCAATGAAGCTTATGGTGACAAAGGAAATATCCTCGGATAAAAAGTACAAAGAAGCTTTCTGAGAAACTGCTTTGTGATGTGTGAATTCGTCTCACAGAGACACACTTTCTTTTCATGGAGCAGTCTTTTACCACTGTCTTTGGGGAATCTGAGAACGGTTACTTTGGATCTTTTTGAAGCCTTCACTCATAAAGGAAAAACCTCATTTAAAAACATGAAGGAAGCTTTCTGAGAAACTTCTTTCGATCTGTGAATTCACTTCACAGAGTTACAACTTAGTCTTCATGAAGCAGTTTGCTAACACTGATTTCTTGGAATCTGCAAAGTGATATTTGAAAGCGTTTTGAGGCCTATGGTGAAAGAGGAAATCTCTACATATAAAAATTGGAGAGACGTGTTCTGAGCAACTGCATTGTGATGTGTGAATGCAACTCACAGAACTACACTTTTCTCTTCATTGATCAGTTTGCTAACTCTGTTTTTTTGAAATCTGCAGTGGTATATTTCTTAGCGCAAAGAAGCTTATGGTGACAAAGGAAATATCCTCAGATAAAAAGTAGAAAGAAGCTTTCTGAGAAACTACTTTGTGAGGTGTGAACTCAACTCACTGAGTTACAGCTGTATTTCGTGGAGCCGTTTGCTAGACCTGTTGTTGTGGAATCTGAGAACTGATATTTCGGATCTCTTTGAAGACTATACAGCCAAAGGAAATATCCTCAGATAAAAACGAGAAGGAAGTTTTCTGAGAAATTTCTTTTTGTTCTGTGAATTCTTCTCTCAGAGTTCCACCTTTTTGTTTATGAAGCTGCTTGCTAATACTGTTCTCGTGGAATCTGCAAAGTGATATTTGGGAGCACATTGAGGGCTATTGTGGAAAAGGAAATATTATCAGATAAAAACGAGAAAGAAGCTTTCTGAGAAAATTCTTTGTGATCTGTGAATTCATCTCACAGAGTTCCACCTTTCTGTTCATGAAGCTGTTTGCTAAAACTATTCTCCTAGAAACTGCAAAGTGATATTTGGGAGCGGGGCTATGGTGAAAAAGAAAATATCCTCAGATAAAAACCGGAAAGAAGCATTCTGAGAAACTGCTTTGTGACGTGTGAATGCAATG
Organism: Macaca thibetana thibetana; assembly: GCF_024542745.1. NCBI lineage: Eukaryota > Metazoa > Chordata > Mammalia > Primates > Cercopithecidae > Macaca > Macaca thibetana. The sequence goes on from NC_065582.1 coordinate 103,948,172, forward strand.
CACATAGTTACATTTTTCTTTTCCTTGATCACTTTGCTACCTCTGTTTTCTTGAAATCTGCAATGTCATATCTCTTAGCGAAATGAAGCTTGTGTTGACAAAGGAAATATCCTCAGATAAAAACGAGAAAGAAGTTTTCTGAGAAATTTCTTTTTGTTCTGTAAATTCTTCTCACAGAGTTCCACCTTTCTGTATACGAAGCTGCTTCCTAATACTGTTCTCACGGAATCTGCAAAGAGATATTTGGGAATGCATTGAAGGCTATGGTGGAAAAGGAGATATAATCATATAAAAACGAGAAAGAAGCTTTCTGAGAAATTTCTTTCTGTTCTGTGAAATCACCTCACAGAGTTCCACCTTTCTGTTCATGAAGCTCTTGGCTAACACTGTTCTCGTGGAATCTGCAAAGTGATATTTGGGAGTGCATAGAGGGATATGGTGGAAAAGAAAATATCCTCAGATAAAACCGAGAAAGAAGCTTACTGAGAAACTTCTTTGTGATCTGTAAATTCATCTCACAGAGTTCCAACTTTCTGTTCATGAAGTAGTTTGCTAACACTGTTCTCGTGGAAATTGCAAAGTGATATTTGGGAGCGCATTGAGGGCTACGGAGAAAAAGGAAATATGCTCAGATAAAAACTGGAAAGAAACGTTCTGAGAAAGTGCTTTGTGACTTATGAATGCAACTCACAGAGTTACACTTTTCTTTTTATTGATCATTTTGCTAACTCTGTTTTCTTGAAATCTGCAATGGGATTTTTCTTAGCACAATGAAGCTTAGTGTGACAAAGGAAATACCCTCCGATAAAAAGTAGAAAGAAGCTTTTGAGAATCTGCTTTGTGATGTGTGAATTCAACTCACTGAGTTACACTTGTATTTCTTGGAGCCGTTTGCTTGCCCTCTTTGTCTGGAATCTGAAAACTGATATTTTGGATGGCTTGGAACACTACACGGCCAAAGGAAATATCCTCAGATAAAAACGAAAATGAAGTTTTCTGAGAATTTTCTTTCTGTTCTGTGAATTCATCTCACAGAGTTTCACCTTTCTGTTCATGAAGCTGCTTGCTAATACTGTTCTCGTGGAAACTGCAAAGAGATATTTGGGGGCGCATTGAGGGCTACGGTGGAAAAGGAAATATAACAAGATAAAAAGGAGAAAGAAGCTTTCTGAGAAACTTCTCTGTGATCTGTGAATTCATCTCACAGAGTTCCACCATTCTGTTCATGAAGCCGTTTGCTAACACTGTTCTCGTGGAATCTGCAAAGTGCTATTTGGGAGCACATTTAAGGCTATGGTGGAAAAGAATACATCCTCAGATAAAAATGAGAAAGAAACTTTCTGAGAAACTTCTTTGTGATCTGTGAATTCATCTCACAGAGTTCCACCTTTCTATTCATGCAGCCATTTGCTAACACTGTTCTCGTGGAAACTGCAAAGTGATATTTGGGATTGCATTGAGGGCTATGTTGAAAAAGGAAATATCGTCAGATAAAAACTGGAAAGAAGCGTTCTTAGAAACTGCTTCGTGACATATGAATTCAACTCACAGAGTTACATTTTTCTTTTCTTTCATCAGTTTGCTAACTCTGTTTTCTTGAAATCTGCAATGCGATATTTCTTAGTCCAATGAAGCTTACGGTGACAAAGGAAATATCCTCAGATAAAAAGTACAAAGAAGCTTTCTGAGAAACTGCTTTGTGGTGTGTGAATTCGTCTCACAGAGACACACTTTCTTTTCATGGAGCAGTCTTTTACCACTGTCTTTGGGGAATCTGAGAACGGTTACTTTGGATCGCTTTGAAGTCTTCACTCATAAAGGAAATATCCTCATTTAAAAACACGAAAGAAGCTTTCTGAGAAACTTCTTCCGATCTGTGAATTCATCTCACACAGTTACAACTTAGTCTTCATGAAGCAGTTTGCTAACACTGATTTCTTGGAATCTGCAAAGTGATATTTGAAAGTGTTTTGAGGCCTTTGGTGAAAGAGGAAATATCTACATATAAAAATTGGAGAGAAGCGTTCTGAGAAACTGCATTGTGACGTGTGAATGCAACTCACAGAGCTATACTTTTGTTTTCATTGATCAGTTTGCTAACTCTGTTTTCTTGAAATCTGTAATGGCATATTTCTTAGCACAATGAAGCTTACGGTGACAAAGAAAATATCCTCAGATAAAAAGTAGAAAGAAGCTTTCTGAGAAACTGCTTTGTGATGTGTGAATTCAACTCATTGAGTTACACCTGTATTTCGTGGAGTCGTTTGCTAGACCTGTTGTTGTGGAATCTGAGAACTGATATTTTGCGATCGCTTTGAAGACTATACAGCCAAAGGAAATATCCTCAGATGAAAACGAGAAGGAAGTTTTCTGGAAAATTTCTTTCTGTTCTGTGAATTCATCTCACAGAGTTCCACCTTTCTGTTCATGAAACTGTTTACTAATACTGTTCTCGTGGAATCTGCAAAGTGATATTTGGGAGTGCATTGAGGGCTATGGTGGGAAAGGAAATATAATCAGATAAAAACGAGAAAGAAGCTTTCTGAGAAACTTCTTTGTGATCTGTGAATTCATCTCACAGAGTTCCACCTTTCTGTTCTTAACGCCATTTGCTAACGCTGTTCTCGTGGAAACTGCAAAGTGATAATTGGGAGGGCATTGAGGGCTATGATGAAAAAAAAAATCCTCAGATAAAAACGGGAAAGAAGCATTCTGAAAAACTGCCTTGTGACGTGAGAAGGCAACGCACATAGTTACACTTTTCATTGATCAGTTTGCTAATACTATTTTCTTGAAATCTGCAATGGCATATCTCTTAGCGAAATGAAGCTTACGTTGACAAAGGAAACATCCTCAAATAAAAACGAGAAAGAACTTCTCTGAGAAATTCATTTTGTATGACGATATTTCCTATTTTCACCATAGCCCTCCGTGCGCTCCTGAATATCGCTTTGCAGATTCCCCAAAAGGAGTGTTAACAAACTGGTTCATGAAGACTAAGTTGTAACTCTGTGAGATGAATCCATATATCAAAAAGAATTTTCCCAGAGAGCTTCTTTCATGTTTTTAATTGAGGATATTTCCTCTACCAGGATAGGCCTAAATGCGATCCAAAGTATCCCTTCTCAGACTCCCCAAAGACAGTGGTAATAGACAGCTCCATGAAACTAAATTGTAACTCTGTGAGATGAATTCGCACATCACAAAGCAGTTTCTCAGAAAGCTTCTTTCTACTTTTTACCTGAGGATATTTCCTTTGTCACCATTAACTGCATTGCACTAAGAAATATCCCTTTGCAGATTTCAAGGAAACAGTGTTAGCATACTAAACAGTGAAAAGAAAAGTGTAACTCCATGAGTTGCGTTCACATGTCACAATGCAGTTTCTAAGAATGCTTCTTTCCAGTTTTTATCTGACGATATTTTCCTTTTCACCATAGCCCTCAATGCACTCCCAAATATCACTTTGCAGATTCCCCGAAAGTTATGTTAGGAAACTGCTTCATGAAGACTAAGTTGTAATTCTGTGAGATGAATCCACATATCACAAAGAAGTTTCCCAGAAAGCTTCTTTCACGTTTTTAATTGAGTATATTTTCTTTATCAGGATGGGCCTCAATGCGATCAGAAGTATCCCTTATGAGATTCCCCAAAGACAGCGGTGATAGACTGCTCCATGAAAACAAAGTGAAATTCCGTGAGATGAATTCACACATCACAAAGCAGTTACTCAGAAAGCTTCTTTCTGCTTTTTATCTGAGGATATTTCTTTTGTCACAGTAAGCTTCATTGCACTAAGAAATGTCCCATTGCAGATTTTAAGGAGACAGTGTTAGGAACCTGATCAATGAGAAGGAAAGTTGAACTCTGTGAGTTGCATTCACATTTCACAATACAGTTTCTCAGAACGCTTTTTTCCAGTTACTACCTGACGATATTTCCTTTTTCAACATAGCCCTAAATGCGCTCCCAAATATTGCTTTGCAGATTCCCCGAAAACACTGTTAGCAAACTGCTTCATGAAGACTAAGTTGTAACTCTGTGAGATTAATTCACATATCACAAAGAAGTTTCTCAGAATACTTCTTAACGTTTTTAATTGAGGATATTTCCTTTATCAGGATAGGCCTCAGTGCCATCCAAAGTATCCCTTCCCAGATTCCCCATAGAGTGTGGTGATATACTACTCCATGAAACGAAAGTGTAACTCGGTGAGATGAATTCACACATCTCAAAGCTGTTTCTCATAAAGTTTCTTTCTAGTTTTTATCTGAGGATATTTCCTTTGTCACCATAAACTTCATTGCACTAAGAAATATCCCTTTGCAGATTTCAAGGAAACATTGTTAGCAAACTAAAGAATGAAAAGAAAAGTGTAACTCTGTGAGTGGCATTCACATGTCACAATGCAGTTTCTCAGAAAGCTTCTTTCCAGTTTTTGTCTGTTGATATTTCCTGTTTCACCATAGCCCTCAATGCGCTCCAAAATATCACTTTGCAGATTCCCCAAAAGAAGTGTTAGCAAACTGCTTCATGAAGACTAAGTTGTAACTCTGTGAGATGAATTCTCATATCACAAAGAAGTTGCTTAGAAAGCTTGTTTCACGTTTTTAATTGAATATATTTCCTATATCAGGATAAACCTCAAAGCGAGCCAAAGTATCCCTTCTCAGATTCCCCAAAGAGAGTGGTGATAGACGGCTCCATGAAACGAAAGTATAACTCAGTGAGATGAATTCACACATCACAAAGCAGTTTCTCAGAAAGCTTCTTTCTACTTTTTATCTGAGGAAATTTCCTTTGTCACCATAAGCTTCATTGCACTAAGAAATATCCCATTGCAGATTTCAAGAAAACAGTGTTAGCAAACTGATCAATAAAAAGAAAAGTGTGACTCTGTGAGTTGCATTCACATGTCACAATGCAGTTTCTCAGAACGCTTCTTTCCAGTTTTTATCTGACGATATTTCCTTTTTCAGCATAGCCCTCAATGCGCTCCCAAATATCTCTTTTCCGATTACCCGAAGGTAGTGTTAGCAAAATCCTTCATGAAGACTAAGTTGTAACTCTGTGAGATGATTTCGCATATCACAAAGAAGTTTCTCAGAATGCTTCTTTCACGTTTTTAATTGAGGATATTTCCTTTCTCAGGAAAGGCCTCAGTGCGATCCAAAGTATCCCTTCTCAGATTCTCCAAAAACAGTGGTAATAGACTGCTCCATGAAACGAAGCTGTAACTCTCTGAGATGAATTGACACATCACAAAGCAGTTTCTCAGAAACCTTCTTTCTACTTTTTCTCTGAGAATATTTCCTTTGTTACCGTAAGCTTCATTACACTAATAACCCATTGCACATTTCACGAAAAATGTTTTAGAAAACTGATCAATTGAACGAAAAGTGTAACTCTGTGAGTTGCATTCACATGTTACAATGCAGTTTCTCAGAACGCTGCTTTCCAGTTTTTATGTGACGATATTTCCTTTTCACCACAGCCCTCAATGCGATCCCAAATGTCGCTTTGCAGATTCCCCGAAAGTATTCTTAGCAAACTGCTTCATGAAGACTATGTTCTAACTCTGTGAGATGAATCCACATATCACAAAGAAGTTTCTCAGAAAACTTCTTTCTATTTTTAATCTGAGGATATATCCTTTGTCACCGTAAGCTTTATTGTGCTAAGAAGAATCCCATTGCAGATTTCAAGAAAACTGTGTTACAAGCTGATCAAATGAAGAGAAAACTGTGACTCTGTGAATGGCATTCACACGTCACAATGCAGTTTCTCAGATGGCTTCTTTCCAGTTTGTATCTGTGGATATACCCTTTTTCACCATAATCCTCATTGCAATCCCAAATATCACTTCGCAGATTCCACGAAAACAGTGTTAGCAAAATGCTACAGGGCGGGAAATTGTGTTACAAGCTGATCAAATGAAGAGAAAAGTGTAACTCTGTGAGTTGCATTCACACATCACAATGCACTTTCTGAGAAGGCTTCTTTCCAGGTTGTAGCTGTGGGTATACCCTTTTCACCAAAAGTCTCAAAGCAATCCCAAATATCACTTTGCAGATTCCACGAAAACAGAGTTAGCAAACTGCTACAAGGAAGGAGAGTTGAATCTCTATGTGATGAATTCACACATCTCAAAGCAATTTCTCAGAAAGCTTATCTCTAGTTATTATCTGAGGATATTTCCTTTTTCACCATAGGCCTCAATGAGCTCCCAAATATCGCTTTGCAGATTACCCGAAAGTAATGTTGGCAAACTGCTTCATGAAGACACAGTTTTAATTCTGTGAGATGAATTCACATATCATAAAGAAGTTTCTCAGAAAGCTTCTTTCACGTTTTTATCTGAGAATATTTCCTTTATCAGGATAGGCCTCAATGCCATCAAAAGTATTCCTTCTCAGATTCCCCAAAGACAGTGGTAATAGACTGCTCCATGAAACAAAAGTGTAACTCTGTGAGATGAATTCACACATCACAAAGCAGTTTCTCATAAAGCTTCTTTCCAGTTTTTATCTGATAGTATTTCCTTTTTCACCATAGCCCTCAATGCGCTCCCAAATATTGCTTTGCAGATTCCCTGAAAGTAGTATTAGCAAACTGCTTCATGAAAACTAACTTGTAACTATGTGAGATGAATTCACATATCACAAAGAAGTTTCTCTGAAAGCTTCTTTCTGGTTTTTACCTGAGGATATTTCCTTTGTCACCATAAGCTTCATTGCTCTAAGAATTATCCCATTACAGATTTCAAGAAAACAGTGTTAGCAAACTGATCAATGAAAAGAAAAGTGCAACTCTCTGAATTGCATTCACACGTCACAATGAAGTTTCTCACAACGCTTCTTTCCAGTTTTTATATGAGGATATTTATTTTTCACTCTAGCCCTCAATGCCCTCCCGAATTTGACCTTACTGGTTCCATGAGAACTGTGTTAGCAAACAGCTTCATAAAGACAAAAGTGTAACTCTATGAGATGAATTCACACACCACAATGCAATTTCATAGAACGCTTATTTCTCGTTTTTATCTGAGGATATTTCCTTTGGCCATATAGTCTTCAAAGCGATCCGAAATATCAGTTCTCAGATTCCACAAGTACTGCGCTAGCAAACGGATCCACGAAATACAGGTGTAGCCCAGTGAGTTGAGTTCACACATCACAAACCAGTTTCTTTGAAATCTTCTATTTTTTTGAACTGCGTATATTGTGGTCTCAAAGTGCCCCCATGTGTCTCATGGCAGATTCTGCCAAAACACTGTTAGCAAGCATCTCAACATAAACAATGATGTAACTCAGTGAGCTGAATTAACTCACAACAAAACAGTTTCTGAAAAGGCTTCTCTGCAGTTTTTGTCTGAGGATATTTCCTTATTCACCACGGGATTTAACGAAATCCATGACGTCACTTCTGGGATTCCACAAAATCAGTGCTAGCAAACTCCTCCATGAAAGAGTGGTGTAACATCTGTGAAATGAATTCACACATCACAAAGCAGTTTCTCAGAAAGCATCATTCCGGATTTTCTCTGAGGAAATTTCCTTTGTCCTTATACTCTTCGCACCCATCCAAAATATCAGTTCTCAGAATCCACAAAAACGCTGCTAGCAAACGGCTACAGGAAATATTGGTGTAACTCTGTGAGATGAGGTCACATATCAAAAAGAAGTTTCTCAGAAAGCTTCTTTCACGTTTTTATCTGAGGATATATCCTTTGTCACCGTAAGCTTTGTTGCGGTAAGAAGCATCCCATTGCAGATTTCAAGAAAACTGTGTTAAAAACTGATCAAATGAAGAGAAAAGTGTAACTCTCTGAGTTGCATTCACACATCAAAATGCAGTTTCTCAGAAGGCTTCTTTCCAGTTTGGGGCTGTGGATAAACCCTTTCTCACCATAAGTCTCAAGGCAATCCCAAATTTTATCACTTTGCAGATTCCATGAAACCAGAGTTAGCAAACTGCTACAAAGAAGGAAAGTTGAATCTCTGTGTGATGAATTCACACATCAGAAAGCAATTTCTCAGAAAGCTTCTCTCTAATTATTATCTGAGGATATTCCCTTTATCACTATAGGCCTCAATGAGCTCCCAAATATCACTTTGCAGATTCCCCGAAAGTAGTGTTAGCAAAATGCTTCATGAAGTCTAAGTTGTAGCTCTGTGAGAAGAATTCACATAACACAAAGAAGTTTCTCAGAAAGCTTCTCTCACGTTTTCAGTTGAGGATATTTCTTTTATCAGGATAGGCCTCAATGTGATCCAAAGTATCCCTTCTCAGATTCCCCAAAGACAGTGGTTATAGACTGCTCCATGAAACGAAAGTGTAACACTGTGAGATGAATTCACACGTCACAAAGCAGTTTCTCAGAAGTCTTCTTTCTAGTTTTTATCTGAGGATATTTCCTTTGTCACCGTAAGTTTCATTGCAGTAAGAAATATCCCATTACAGATTTCAAGAAAACTGTGTTAGCAAACTGATCAATGGAAAGTAAAGTTTAAGCCTGTGAGTTGCATTCACATGTGACAAGGCAGTTTCTCAGAACCCTTCTTTCCAGTTTTTATCTGACGATATTTCCTTTTTCACCAAAGCCCTCAATGTGCTCCCAAATATCACTTTGCAGATTCCCCGAAAGTAGTGTTAGCCAACTGCCTCATGAAGACTAAGTTTAACTTTGTGAGATGAATCCGCTTATCACAAAGAAGTTTCTCAGAAAGCCTCTTTCACGTTTTGAATTGAGGATATTTCCTTTCTCAGGAAAAGCAACCATGCGATTCTAGGTATCCCTTCTCAGATTCCCCAAAGACAGTGGGAATAGACTGCTCCGTGAAACGAAAGTGTAACTCTGTGAGATGAATTCACACATCACAATGGAATTTCTCAGAAGTCTTCTTTCTAGTTTTTATCTGAGGATATTTCCTTTGTCACCGTAAGTTTCATTGCACTAAGAAATATCCCATTACAGATTTCAAGAAAACTGTGTTAGCAAACTGATCAATGGAAAGTAAAGTTTAAGCCTGTGAGTTGCATTCACATGTGACAAGGCAGTTTCTCAGAACCCTTCTTTCCAGTTTTTATCTGACGATATTTCCTTTTTCACCATAGCCCTCAATGTGCTCCCAAATATCACTTTGCAGATTCCCCGAAAGTAGTGTTAGCCAACTGCCTCATGAAGACTAAGTTTAACTTTGTGAGATGAATCCACTTATCACAAAGAAGTTTCTCAGAAAACTTCTTTCACGTTTTTAATTGAGGATATTTCTTTTATCAGGATAGGTCTCAATGCGATTCAAAGTATTCCTTCTCAGATTCCCCAAAGACAGTGGTAATAGATATCTCCATTAAACGAAAGTGTACGTCTGTGAGATGAACTCACCATTCACAAAGCAGATTCTCAGAAAGCTTCTTTCCAGTTTTTATCTGACGATATTCCTTTTTTACCATAGCCTTCACTGTGCTCCCAAATATCGCTTTGCAGATTCCCCGAAAGTAGTGTTATAAACTGCTTCACGAAGACTAAGTTGTAACTCTGTGAGATGAATCCATATATCAAAAAGTAGTTTCTCAGAAAGCTTCTTTCACGTTTTTAATGGAGGATATTTCCTTTATCAGGATAGGCCTCAATGCGATCCATATTATCCCTTCTCAGATTCACCAAAGACAGCGGAGATAGACTGCTCCATGAAACGAAAATGTAACTCTGTGAGATGAATTCACCCATCACAAAGCAGTTTCTCAGAAAGCTTCTTTACTTTTTATCTGACGATATTTCTTTTGTCACCATAAGCCTCAGTGCACTAAGAAATGTCCAATTGGAGATTTCACGAAAAAAGTGTTAGCAAAATGTTCAATGAAAAGAAGAGTGTAATCCTGTTTATTGCATTCACATGTCACAATGCAGTTTCTCAGAACCCTTCTTTCCAGTTTTTATTTGACAATATTTCCTTTTTCACCATAGCCGCCAATGCGTTCCCACATATCGCTTTGCAGATTCCCCGAAAGTAGTGTTAGCAAACTGCTTCATGAAGACTAAGTTGTAACTCTATGAGATGAATTCGCATATCCCAAAGAACTTTCTCAGAAAGCTTCTTTCACGTGTTTAATTCAGGATATTTCCTTTATCAGGATAGCCCTCCATGCGATCCAAAGTATCCCCTCTCAGATTCCACAATGACAGTGATAATAGACTGGTCCATGAAACGAAAGTGTTACTCTGTGAGATGAATTCACACATCACAAAATAGTTTCTCAGAAAGCTTCCTTCTAGTTTTTATCTGAGGATATTTCCTTTGTCACTGTAAGCTTCATTGCACTAAGAAATATATCATTGCAGATTTCAAGGAAAGAGTGTGAGCAAACTAAACAATGAAAACGAAAGTGTAACTCTGTGAGTTGCATTCACATGTCATAATACAGTTTCTCAGAATGCTTCTTTCCAGTTTTTATCTGACGATATTTCCTTTTTCACCATAGCCCTCAATGCTCTCCCAAATATCACTTTGCAGATTCCCCGATAGTAGTGTGAGCAAAATGCTTCATGAAGCCTAAGATGTAACTATGTGAGATGAAGTCACATATCACAAAGAAGTTTCTCAAAAAGCTTCTTTCACGCATTTAATTGAGGATATTTCCTTTCTCAGGAAAGTCAACCATGCGATTCAACGTATCCCTTCTCAGATTCCCCAAAGACAGTGGGAATAGACTGCTACATGGAACGAAAGTCTGCCTCTGTGAGATGAACTCAAAAATCACAAAGCAGATTCTCAGAAAGCTTCTTTGTGGTTTTTATCTGAGGATTTTTCCTTTGTTACTGTTAGCATCATTGCACTAAAAAAGATCCCATGGCAGATTTCAAAAAAACAGTGTTGGCAAACTGATCAATGAATACAAAAGTGTAACACTCTGAGTGCTTTCACATGACACAATGCAGTTTTTCAGAACGGTTCTTTCCAGTCTTTTTCTGATGATATTTCCTTTTTCACCGTAGCCCTCAAGGCGCTCCCAGGTATCGCTTTGCAGATTCCCCGAAAGTAGTGTTAGTAAACTGCTTCATGAAGCCAAAGTTGTAACTCTGTAAGAGGAATTCATATATCACAAAGAAGTTTTTCAGAAACCTTCTTTCTGGTTTTTAGTTGAAGATATTTCCTTTTTCAGGAGAGGCCTCAACACGATCCAAAGTATCCCTTCTTAGATTCCCCAAAGAGAGTGGGAATAGAATGCTCCATGAAACGAAAGTGTAATTCTGTGAGATGATTTCAAACATCACATAACAGTTTCTCAGAAGGCTTCTTTCTAGTTTATTTCTGAAGATATTACCTTTCTCACCGAAAGCTTCATTGCACTAGGAAATATCTCATTGCAGATTTCAAGAAAGGAGTATTAGCAAACTGATCAATGAAAAGAAACGTGTAACTCTGTGAGTTGCATTCATATGTCATAATGCAGTTTCTCAGAACGTTTCTTTCCAGTTTTTATCTGACGATATTTCCTTTTTCGCCATAGCCCTCAATGGGTTCCCAAATACTGCTTTGCAGATTCACGAAAGTAGTGTTAGCAAACTGCTTCATGAAGACTAAGTTGTAACTCTGTGAGATGAATCCACATATCACAAAGAAGTTTCTCAGAAAGCTTCTTTCACGTTTTTAATTGAGGATATTTCTTTTATCAGCATAGGTCTCAATGCGATCCAAAGTATCCCTTCTCAGATTCCCCAAAGACAGTGGTAATAGATGTCTCCATGACGAAAGTGTAACTCTGTGAGATGAACTCACACATCACAAAGAAGTTTCTCAGAAAGCTTCTTTGTGATTTTTTCCTGAGGATATTTCCTTTCTAACTGTTAGCATCATTGCACTAAAATATTTCCCATTGCAGATTTCAAGAAAACAGTGTTAGCAAACTGATCAATGAATACAAAAGTGTAACTCTGTGAGTACATTCACATGACACAATGCAGTTTCTCAGAACGCTTCTTTCCAGTTTTTATATGACGATATTTCCTTTTTCACCATAGCCCTCTATGTGCTCCAAAATATCACATTGCAGATTCCCTGAAAGTAGTGTTAGTAAACTGCTTTATGAAGACTGAATTGTAACCCTGTGAAATGAAATCACATGTCACAAAGAAGTTTCTCAGAAAACTTCTTTCACGTTTTTAATTGAGGATAATTCCTTTATCAGGATAGGCCTTAATGCGATCCAAAGTATCCCTTCTCAGATTCCCCAAAGACAGTGGTAATAGAGTTCTCCATGAAACATAAGTGTCACTCTGTGAGATGAATTCACACATCACAAAGCAGTTTCTCAGAAAGCTTCTTTCTAGTTTTTATCTGAGGATATTTCCTTTGTCAACGTAAGCTTCATTGCATTAAGAAATATCCCATTGCAGATTTCAAGAAAACAGACTTAGCAAACTGATCAATGAAAAGAAAAGTGTAACTCTGTGAGTTGCATTCACGTGTCACAATGCAGTTTCTCAGAACCTTTCTTTCCAATTTTTATCTGACGATAATTCATTTTTCACCATAGCCCTTAATGTGCTCCCAAATGTCGCTTTGCAGAATCCCCAAAAGTAGTGTTATCACACTGCTTTACAAAGACTAAGTTGTAACTCTGTGAGATGAATTCACGTATCACAAAGAAGTTTCTCAGAAAGCTTCTTTCACGGTTTTAATTGAGGATATTTCCTTTATCAGCATAGACCTCAATGCGTTCCAAAGTATCCCTTCTCAGATTCCCCAAAGACAGTGGTAATAGACTGCTCCATGAAACTAAAGTGTACCTCTGTGAAATGAATTCACACATCACAAAGCAGTTTTTCAGAACGTTTCTTTCTCGTTTTTATCTGAGGATGTGTCCTTTGGCCGTATAGTCTTCAAAGCGATCCGAAATATCAGTTCTCAGATTCCACAAAAACAGTGCTAGCAAACGGCTCCAAGAAATACAGGTGTAGCCCAGTGAGTTGAATTCACAAATCACAAAGCAGTTTCTCCGAAAGCCTCTTTCTTTTTTGAGCTGAGGATATTTGTGCGCTCAAAGCGCCCCCGTGTGTCTCATTGCAGTTTCTGCGAAAACACTGTTAGCAAGCATCATAATGTAAACAATGATGTAACACAGTGAGCTGAATTCACCCACAACAAAACAGTTTCTGAGAAGGCTTCTCTGCAGTATTTGTCTGTGGATATTTCATTATTCACCATGGGATTCAACGAAATCCATGACGTCATTTCTGGGAGTCCACAAAATCACTGCTAGCAAACTCCTCCATGAAAGAGTGGTGTTACACTGTGAAAGGAATTCACACATCACAAAGCAGTTTCTAAGAAAGCGTTATTCCGGATTTTCTCTGAGGATATTTCCTTTGTCCTTATATTCTTCAAACCCATCCGAAATATCAGTTCTCAGAATCCACGAAAAAGGTGCTGGCAAACAGCTGCAGGAAATAGCGGTTTAACTCTGTGAGATGAAGTCACATATCACAAAGAAGTTTCTCAGAAAGCTTCTTTCAGGTTTTTATCTGAGGATATTTCCTTTGTCATGGTAAGCTTCGTTGCACTGAGAAGTATCCCATTGCAGATTTCAAGAAAACTGTGTTACAAACTGATCCTATGAAGAGAAAAGTGTAACTCTGTGAGTTGCATTCACACATCACAATGCAGTTTCTCAGAAGGCTTCTTTCCAGTTTGTCTCCGTGTATATACCCTTTTTCGCCATAAGACTCAAAGCAATCCCAAATATCACTTTGCAAATTCCACGAAAACAGTGTTAGCAAACTGCTACAAGGAGGGAAAGTTGAAACTCTGTGTGATTAATTCACATATCAGAAAGCAATTTCTGAGAAAGTTTCTTTCTAGTTATTATCTGAGGATATTTCCTTTTTCACCATAGACCTCGATGCACTCCCAAATATCACTTTGCAGATTCCCCGAAAGTAGTGTTAGCAAACTGTTCCATGAAGACTGAGATGAAACACTGTGAGATGAATTCACATATCACAAAAAAGTTTCTCAGAAAACTTCTTTCACGTTTTTAATTGAGGATATTTTCTTTATCAGGATAGGGCTCAATGCGATCAAAAGAGTACCTTCTCAGATATCCCAAAGTGAGTGGTACAGAGGTAATAGACTGCTCCTTGAAAAGAAACTGTAACTCTGTGAGATGAAATCACACATCACAAAACCGTTTCTCAGAAAGCTTCTTTCTGGTTTTTTCCTGATGATATTTCCTTTGTCACCGTTAACTTTTTTTCACTTATGAAATATACCATTGCAGACTTCAAGAAAACAGTGGTAGCAAACTGATCAATGAAGAGAAAAGTATAACTCTGTAAGTTGCATTAACATGTCAAAAAGCAGTTTCTCAGAACGCTTCCTTCCAGTTTTTATCTGATGATATTTTCTTTTTCATCATAGCCCTCTATGTGCCCCAAATATCGCTTTGCATATTCCCCGAAAGTAGTGTCAGCAAACTGCCTCTTGAAGACTAAGTTGTAACTCTGTGAGATGAATCACATATCACAAAGAAGTTTCTAAGAAAGCTTCTTTCGGTAGAGGCTGGAGCAAGATGGCCGAATAGGAGCAGCTCCAGTCTCCAACTCCCAGCGCCAGCGACACAGAAGACCGGTGATTTCTGCATTTTCAACTGAGGTACTGGGTTCATCTCACTGGGGAGTGCCGGACGATCGGAGCTGGTCAGCTGCTGCAGCCCGACCAGCGAGAGCTGAAGCAGGGCGAGGCATTGCCTCACCTGGGAAGCGCAAGGGGGAAGGGAGTCCCTTTTCCTAGCCAGGGGAACTGAGACACACAACACCTGGAAAATCGGGTAACTCCCACCCCAATACTGCGCTTTAGGAAACAGGCACACCAGGAGATCATATCCCACACCTGGCCGGGAGGGTCCCACACCCACGGAGCCTCCCTCGTTGCTAGCGCAGCAGTCTGTGATCTACCGGCAAGGCAGCAGCGAGGCTGGGGGAGGGGCGCCCGCCATTGCTGAGGCTTAAGTAGGTAAACAAAGCTGCTGGGAAGCTCGAACTGGGTGGAGCTCAAAGCAGCTCAAGGAAACCTGCCTGTCTCTGTAGACTCCACCTCTGGGGACAGGGCACAGTAAACTAAGACACACAGACACCTCTGCACAGACGCAAACGACTCTGTCTGACAGCTTTGAAGAGAGCAGTGGATCTCCCAACACGGAGGTTGAGATCTGAGAAGGGACAGACTCCCTGCTCAAGCGGGTCCCTGACCCCTGAGTAGCCTAACTGGGAGACATCCCCCACTAGGGGCAGTCTGACACCCCACACCTCACAGGGAGGAGTACACCCCTGAGAGGAAGCTTCCAAAGCAAGAATCAGACAGGTACACTCGCTGTTCAGAAATATTCTATCTTCTGCAGCCTCTGCTGCTGATACCCAGGCAAACAGGGTCTGGAGTGGACCTCAAGCAATCTCCAACAGACCTACAGCTGAGGGTCCTGACTGTTAGAAGGAAAACTATCAAACAGGAAGGACACCTACACCAAAACCCCATCAGTACATCACCATCATCAAAGACCAGAGGCAGATAAAACCACAAAGATGGGGAAAAAGCAGGGCAGAAAAGCTGGAAATTCAAAAAATAAGAGCGCATCTCCCCCGGCAAAGGAGCGCAGCTCATCGCCAGCAACGGATCAAAGCTGGACGGAGAATGACTTTGACGAGATGAGAGAAGAAGGCTTCAGTCCATCAAATTTCTCAGAGCTAAAGGAGGAATTACGTACCCAGCGCAAAGAAACTAAAAATCTTGAAAAAAAAGTGGAAGAATTGATGGCTAGAGTAATTAATGCAGAGAAGGTCCTAAACGAAATGAAAGAGATGAAAACCATGACACGAGAAATACGTGACAAATGCACAAGCTTCAGTAACCGACTCGATCAACTGGAAGAAAGAGTATCAGCGATTGAGGATCAAATGAATGAAATGAAGCGAGAAGAGAAACCAAAAGAAAAAAGAAGAAAAAGAAATGAACAAAGCCTGCAAGAAGTATGGGATTATGTAAAAAGACCAAATCTACGTCTGATTGGGGTGCCTGAAAGTGAGAGGGAAAATGGAACCAAGTTGGAAAACACTCTTCAGGATATCATCCAGGAGAACTTCCCCAACCTAGTAGGGCAGGCCAACATTCAAATCCAGGAAATACAGAGAACGCCACAAAGATACTCCTCGAGAAGAGCAACTCCAAGACACATAATTGCCAGATTCACCAAAGTTGAAATGAAGGAAAAAATCTTAAGGGCAGCCAGAGAGAAAGGTCGGGTTACCCACAAAGGGAAGCCCATCAGACTAACAGCAGATCTCTCAGCAGAAACTCTACAAGCCAGAAGAGAGTGGGGGCCAATATTCAACATTCTTAAAGAAAAGAATTTTAAACCCAGAATTTCATATCCAGCCAAACTAAGTTTCATAAGTGAAGGAGAAATAAAATCCTTTACAGATAAGCAAATGCTTAGAGATTTTGTCACCACTAGGCCTGCCTTACAAGAGATCCTGAAGGAAGCACTAAACATGGAAAGGAACAACCGGTACCAGCCATTGCAAAAACATGCCAAAATGTAAAGACCATTGAGGCTAGGAAGAAACTGCATCAACTAATGAGCAAAATAACCAGTTAATATCATAATGGCAGGATCAAGTTCACACATAACAATATTAACCTTAAATGTAAATGGACTAAATGCTCCAATTAAAAGACACAGACTGGCAAACTGGATAAAGAGTCAAGACCCATCAGTCTGCTGTATTCAGGAGACCCATCTCACACGCAGAGACATACATAGGCTCAAAATAAAGGGATGGAGGAAGATTTACCAAGCAAATGGAGAACAAAAAAAAGCAGGGGTTGCAATACTAGTCTCTGATAAAACAGACTTTAAACCATCAAAGATCAAAAGAGACAAAGAAGGCCATTACATAATGGTAAAGGGATCAATTCAACAGGAAGAGCTAACTATCCTAAATATATATGCACCCAATACAGGAGCACCCAGATTCATAAAGCAAGTCCTTAGAGACTTACAAAGAGACTTAGACTCCCATACAATAATAATGGGAGACTTCAACACTCCACTGTCAACATTAGACAGATCAACGAGACAGAAAGTTAACAAGGATATCCAGGAATTGAACTCATCTCTGCAGCAAGCAGACCTAATAGACATCTATAGAACTCTCCACCCCAAATCAACAGAATATACATTCTTCTCAGCACCACATCATACTTACTCCAAAATTGACCACGTAATTGGAAGTAAAGCACTCCTCAGCAAATGTACAAGAACAGAAATTATAACAAACTGTCTCTCAGACCACAGTGCAATCAAACTAGAACTCAGGACTAAGAAACTCAATCAAAACCGCTCAACTACATGGAAACGGAACAACCTGCTCCTGAATGACTACTGGGTACATAACGAAATGAAGGCAGAAATAAAGATGTTCTTTGAAACCAATGAGAACAAAGATACAACATACCAGAATCTCTGGGACACATTTAAAGCAGTGTGTAGAGGGAAATTTATAACACTAAATGCCCACAAGAGAAAGCAGGAAAGATCTAAAATTGACACTCTAACATTGCAATTAAAAGAACTAGAGAAGCAAGAGCAAACACATTCAAAAGCTAGCAGAAGGCAAGAAATAACTATGATCAGAGCAGAACAGAAGGAGATAGAGACACAAAAAACCCTCCAAAAAATCAATGAATCCAGGAGTTGGTTTTTTGAAAAGATCATCAAAATTGACAGACCACTAGCCAGACTAATAAAGAAGAAAAGAGAGAAGAATCAAATCGACGCAATTAAAAATGATAAAGGGGATATCACCACCGACCCCACAGAAATACAAACTACCATCAGAGAATACTATAAACACCTCTACGCAAATAAACTGGAAAATCTAGAAGAAATGGATAATTTCCTGGACACTTACACTCTTCCAAGACTAAACCAGGAAGAAGTTGAATCCCTGAATAGACCAATAGCAGGCTCTGAAATTGAGGCAATAATTAATAGCCTACCAACCAAAAAAAGTCCAGGACCAGATGGATTCACAGCTGAATTCTACCAGAGGTACAAGGAGGAATTGGTACCATTCCTTCTGAAACTATTCCAATTAATAGAAAAAGAGGGAATCCTCCCTAACTCATTTTATGAGGCCAACATCATCCTGATACCAAAGCCTGGCAGAGACACAACAAAGAAAGAGAATTTTAGACCAATATCCCTGATGAACATCGATGCAAAAATCCTCAATAAAATACTGGCAAACCGGATTCAGCAACACATCAAAAAGCTTATCCACCATGATCAAGTGGGCTTCATCCCTGGGATGCAAGGCTGGTTCAACATTCGCAAATCAATAAACATAATCCAGCATATAAACAGAACCAAAGACAAGAACCACATGATTATCTCAATTGATGCAGAAAAGGCTTTTGACAAAATTCAACAGCCCTTCATGCTAAAAACGCTCAATAAATTCGGTATTGATGGAACGTACCTCAAAATAATAAGAGCTATTTATGACAAACCCACAGCCAATATCATACTGAATGGGCAAAAACTGGAAGCATTCCCTTTGAAAACTGGCACAAGACAGGGATGCCCTCTCTCACCACTCCTATTCAACATAGTGTTGGAAGTTCTGGCTAGGGCAATCAGGCAAGAGAAAGAAATCAAGGGTATTCAGTTAGGAAAAGAAGAAGTCAAATTGTCCCTGTTTGCAGATGACATGATTGTATATTTAGAAAACCCCATTGTCTCAGCCCAAAATCTCCTTAAGCTGATAAGCAACTTCAGCAAAGTCTCAGGATACAAAATTAATGTGCAAAAATCACAAGCATTCTTATACACCAGTAACAGACAAACAGAGAGCCAAATCAGGAATGAACTTCCATTCACAATTGCTTCAAAGAGAATAAAATACCTAGGAATCCAACTTACAAAGGATGTAAAGGACCTCTTCAAGGAGAACTACAAACCACTGCTCAGTGAAATCAAAGAGGACACAAACAAATGGAAGAACATACCATGCTCATGGATAGGAAGAATCAATATTGTGAAAATGGCCATACTGCCCAAGGTAATTTATAGATTCAATGCCATCCCCATCAAGCTACCAATGAGTTTCTTCACAGAATTGGAAAAAACTGCTTTAAAGTTCATATGGAACCAAAAAAGAGCCCGCATCTCCAAGACAATCCTAAGTCAAAAGAACAAAGCTGGAGGCATCACGCTACCTGACTTCAAACTATACTACAAGGCTACAGTAACCAAAACAGCATGGTACTGGTACCAAAACAGAGATATAGACCAATGGAACAGAACAGAGTCCTCAGAAATAATACCACACATCTACAGCCATTTGATCTTTGACAAACCTGAGAGAAACAAGAAATGGGGAAAGGATTCCCTATTTAATAAATGGTGCTGGGAAAACTGGCTAGCCATAAGTAGAAAGCTGAAACTGGATCCTTTCCTTACTCCTTATACGAAAATTAATTCAAGATGGATTAGAGACTTAAATGTTAGACCTAATACCATAAAAATCCTAGAGGAAAACCTAGGTAGTACCATTCAGGACATAGGCATGGGCAAAGATTTCATGTCTAAAACACCAAAAGCAATGGCAGCAAAAGCCAAAATTGACAAATGGGATCTCATTAAACTAAAGAGCTTCTGCACAGCAAAAGACACTACCATCAGAGTGAACAGGCAACCTACAGAATGGGAGAAAATTTTTGCAATCTACTCATCTGACAAAGGGCTAATATCCAGAACCTACAAAGAACTCAAACAAATTTACAAGAAAAAAACAAACAACCCCATCAAAAAGTGGGCAAAGGACATGAACAGACATTTCTCAAAAGAAGACATTCATACAGCCAACAGACACATGAAAAAATGCTCATCATCACTGGCCATCAGAGAAATGCAAATCAAAACCACAATGAGATACCATCTCACACCAGTTAGAATGGCAATCATTAAAAAGTCAGGAAACAACAGGTGCTGGAGAGGATGTGGAGAAATAGGAACACTTTTACACTGTTGGTGGGATTGTAAACTAGTTCAACCATTATGGAAAACAGTATGGCGATTCCTCAAGGATCTAGAACTAGATGTACCATATGACCCAGCCATCCCATTACTGGGGATATACCCAAAGGATTATAAATTATGCTGCTATAAAGACACATGCACACGTATGTTTATTGCAGCACTATTCACAATAGCAAAGACTTGGAATCAACCCAAATGTCCATCAGTGACAGATTGGATTAAGAAAATGTGGCACATATACACCATGGAATACTATGCAGCCATAAAAAAGGATGAGTTTGAGTCCTTTGTAGGGACTTGGATGCAGCTGGAATCCATCATTCTTAGCAAACTATCACAAGAACAGAAAACCAAACACCGCATGTTCTCACTCATAGGTGGGAACTGAACAATGAGATCACTCGGACTCAGGAAGGGGAACATCACACACCGGGGCCTATCATGGGGAGGGGGGAGGGGGGAGGGATTGCACTGGGAGTTATACCTGATGTAAATGACGAGTTGATGGGTGCAGCACAGCAACATGGCACAAGTATACATATGTAACAAACCTGCACGTTATGCACATGTACCCTACAACTTAAAGTATAATAATAATAAATAAATTAAAAAAAAAAAAATAAAATAAAAGAAAGCTTCTTTCACTTTTTAATTGAGAATATTTCCTTTATCAGGATAGGCCTCAACGCGATCCAAAGAGTCCCTTATCAGATTCCCCGAAGACAGTGGTACAGTGGTTATAGGTTGCTCCTTGAAAAGAAAGTGTAACTCTGGGAGATGAATTCACACATTACATAGCAGTCTCCCAGAGGGCTTCTTTCTGGTTTTTTCCTGAGGATATTTCCTTTGTCCCCATTAACTACCTTGCACTTTTGAAATATACCATTGCAGATTTCAAGAAAACAGTGTTAGTAAACTGATCAATGAAGAGAAAAGTGTAACTCTGTGAGTTGCATTGGCATATAACAATGCAGTTTCTCAGAACATTTCTTTACAGTTTTTATCTGACGATATTTCCTTTTTCATCATTGCCCTCAATGTGCTCCCAAATATTGCTTTGCACATTCCCCGAAAGTAGTGTTAGCAAACTGCCTTATGAAGACTAAGTTGTAATTCTGTGAGATGAATCACATAACCCAAAGAAGTTTCTCAGAAACCTTCTTACACATTTTTCAGTGAATATATTTCCTTTATCAGGATAGGCCTCAATGCGATCCAAAGTATCCCTTCTCGATTCCCCAAAGATAGTGGTAATATACTGCTCCATGAAACGAAAATGTAACTCTGTGAGATGAATTCACACATCACAAAGCAGTTTCTCAGAAAGCTTCCTTCTGGTTTTTTACTGAGGATATTTCCTGTGTCACCGTCAGCTTCATTGCACTAAGAAATATCCCATTGCAGATTTCAAGGAAACAGTGTTAGCAAACTAACCAATGAAAACAAAAGTGTAACTCTGTGAGTTGTATTCACATGTCACAATGCAGTTTCTCAGATCGCGTCTTTCCAGTTCTTATCTGACGATATTTCCTTTATCACCATAGGAAACAATACGCTCCCAAATATCACTATGCACATTCCCTGAAAGTAGTGTTAGCAAACTGCTTCATGAAGACTAAGTTGTAACTCTTTGAGATGAATCCACATATCACAAAGAAGTTTCTCAGAAAGCTTCTTTGACGTTTTTAATTGAGGATATTTCCTTTATCAGGATAGGCCTCAATACGATCCATAGAGTCCCTTCTCAGATTCCACGAAGACAATGCCCCAATGTAATAGACTTTTCGTTTCCTTGAAACGAAAGTGTAACTCTGTGAGATGAATTCGCGCTCCACAAAGCAGTTTCTCAGAAAGCTTCTTTAGGTTTTTTCCTGAGGATGTTTCCTTTGTCACCATTAACTTTAATGCACTTTTGAAATATACCATTGCAGATTTCAAGAAAATAGTGTTAAAAAACAGATCAATGTGGAGAAACCTGTAACTTTTTTAGTTGCATTAACATGTCACAATTACAGTCTCTCAGAATGCTTCTTTCCAGTTTTTATCCGACGATATTTACTTTTTCACCATAGCCCTCAATGTGCTCTAAAATATCACTTTGCAGATTCCCCAAAAGTAGTGTTAGCAAACTGTCACATGAAGACGAAGTTGTAGCACTGTGAGTTGAATCACATATCACAAATAAGTTTCTCAGAAACCTTTTTTCACGTCAATTGAGGATATTTTCTTTATCAGGATATGCCTCAATGTGATCCAAAGTATTCCTTCTCAGATTCCCCAAAGGCAGTGATAATAGACTGGTCCTTGAAACAAAAGTGTAACTCTGTGAGATGAATTCACACATCACAAAGCAGTTTCTCAGAAAGCTTCTTTCTAGTTTTTACCTGATGATATTTGCTTTGTCGCCATAAGCTTCATTGCACTAAGCAATATCCGATTGCTGATTTCAAGGAAACACTTTTAGCAAACTGATCAATGAAAAGAAAAGTGTAACTCTGTGAGTTGCATTCACATGTCACAATGCAGTCTCTCAGAACGCTTCTTTCCGTTTTTGTATGACGATATTTCCTATTTTACCATAGCCCTCCGTGTGCTCCCGAATATCGCTCTGCAGATTCCCCGAAAGTAGTGTTAGCAAACTGCCTCATGAAGACTAAGTTGTAAGTTGTAACTCTGTGAGATGAATCCATATATCAAAAAGAAGTTTCTCAGAAACCTTTTTTCACGTTTTCAATTGAGGATATTTTCTTTATCAGGATATGCCTCAATGTGATCCAAAGTATCCCTTCTAAGATTCCCCAAAGGCAGTGATAATAGACTGGTCCTTGAAACAAAAGTGTAACTCTGTGAGATGAATTCACACATCACAAAGCAGTTTCTCAGAAAGTTTCTTTCTACTTTTTACCTGAGGATATTTCCTTTGTCACCGTAAGCTTCATTGCACTAAGAAATATCCCATTGCTGATTTCAAGGAAACAGTGTTAGCAAACTAAACAGTGAAAACAAAAGTGTAACTCTGTGAGTTGCATTCACATGTAATAATGCAGTTTCTCAGAATGCTTCTTTCCAGTTTTTATCTGATGATATTTTCTTTTTCACCATAGCCCTCAATGTGCTCCCAAATGTTGCTTTGCAGATTCCCCGAAAGTGGTGTTAGCAAAATGCTTCATGAAGACTAAGTTGTAACTCTGTGAGATGAATCCATTTATAAAAAGAAGTTTCTCAGAAAGCTTCCTTCACGTTTTTAATTTAGGATATTTCCTTTATCAGGATAGGCCTCAGTGCAATCCAAATTATCCCTTCTCAGATTCCACAAAGACAGTGGTAATAGACTGCTCAATGTAACAGAAGTGTAACTCTGAGATGAATTCACACGTCACAATGGAGTTTCTCAGAAAGCTTCTTTCTACTTTTTACCTGAGGATATTTCCTTTGTCACCGTAAGCTTCATTGCACTAAGAAATATCCCATTGCATATTTCAGGGAAACAGTGTTAGCGAACTAAACAATGAAAACAAAACTGTAACTCTGTGAGTTGCAGTCACATGTCACAATGCAGTTTCTCAGAACGCTTCTTTCCAGTTTTTATCTGATGATATTTTCTTTTTCAACATAGCCCTCGATGCGAACCCAAATATCGCTTTGCAGATTCCCCGAAAGTAGTGTTAGCAAACTGCCTCATGAAGACTAAGTTGTAACTCTGTGAGATTAACCCACATATCACAAAGAAGTTTCTCAGAAAAATTCTTTCACGTTTTTATTTGAGGATATTTCCCTTATAAGGATATGCCTCAATGTGATCCAAAGTATCCCTTCTCAGATTCCCCAAAGACAGTGGTAATAGATTGCTCCATGAAACGAAAGTGTAACTCCATGAGATGAATGTAAACATCACAAAGCAGTTTCTCAGAAAGCTTCCTTCTCGTTTTTACCTGAGGATATTTCCTTTGTCACCGTAACCTTCATTGCAGTAAGAAATATCCCTTTGCGGATTTCAAGGACACAGTGCTAGCAAATTAAACAATGAAAACAAAAGTGTAACTCTGTGAGTTGCATTCACATGTCACAATGCAGATTCTCAGAACACCCTTTCCAGTTTTTATCTGATGATATTTTCTTTTTCACCATAGCCCACAATGCGCTCCCAAATATCACTTTTCAGATTCCCCAAAAGGAGTGTTAGCAAACTGTCTCATGAAGACTAAGTTGTAACTCTGTGAGATGAATCCACTTATCAAAAGCAAGTTTCTCAGAAAGCTTCTTTCACGTTTTGTATTGAGGATACTTCCTTTATCAGGATAGGCCTCAATGCGATCCAAATTGTCCCTTCTCTGATTACCCAAGGACAGTGGTAATAGACTGCTTCATGAAACAAAAGTGTAACTCTGGGAGATGAATTCACGCATCACAAAGCAGTTTCCCAGAAAGTTTCTTTCTGGTTTTTTCCTGAAGATATTTCCTGTGTCACTGGGAGCTTCATTGCACTAGGAAATCTCCAATTGCAGATTTCAAGAAAAAAGTGTTAGCAAAATGCCCAGTGAAAAGAAAAATGTAACTCTGTGAGTTGCACTCACGTATCACAGTGCAGTTTCTCAGAGTGCTTCTTTCCAGTTTTTTTCAGATGATATTTCTTTTTTAACCATAGCCCTAAATGCGCTCCCAAATATTCCCTTGCAGATTCCCCGAAAGTATTGTCAGCAAACTGCTTCATGATGACTAAGTTGTAACTCTGTGAGATGAATTCACATATCACAAAGAAGTTTCTCAGAAAACTTCCTTAACGTTTTTAATTCAGGATATTTCTTTATCAAGATAGGCCTCCATGCGATCAAAAATATCCCTCTCAGATTCCCCAAAACAGTGATAATAGACTGCTCCATGAAAGGAAAGTGTAACTCTGTGAGAAGAATTCACACATCGCAAAGCAGTTTCTCAGAAAGCTTCTTTCTGGTTTTTTCCTGAGGATATTTCCTTTGTCACCGTTAGCTTCATTGCACTTTTGAAATATATCATTTCAGAGTTCATGAAAATGGTGTTAGCGACCTTATCATTCAAAAGAAAAGTGTAACTCTGTGAGTTACATCCACTTCTCACAATTCAGTTTCTCAAAACACTTCTTTCCAGTTTTTATCTGACATTACTTCTTTTTTCGCCATAGCCCTTAATGCGCTCCCAAATATCGCTTTGCAGAATCCCCAAAATTAGTGTTAGCAAATGGCTTCATGAAGACTAAGTTGTAACTCTGTGAAATGAATCCATATATCAAAAAGGAGTTTCTCAGAGATCTTCTTTCACGTTTTTAATTGAGGATATTTCCTTTATTAGGATAGGCCTCAATGTGATCCAAATTATTCCTTCTCAGATTCCACAAAGACAGTGGAAATAGACTGCTCCATGAAACGAAAGTGTAACTCTGTGAGATGAATTCACACGTTTCAAAGCAGTTTCTCAGAAAGCTTCTTTCTAGTTTTTACCAGAGGATATTTCCTTTGTCACCGTAAGCTACCTTGCACTAAGAAATATCCCTTTGCAGATTTCAAGGAAACAGTGTTAGCAAACTAAAGAATGAAAAGAAAAGTGTAACTCTGTGAGTTGCATTCACATGTCACAATGCAGTTTCTTAGAATGCTTCTTTCCATTTTTTTTCTGACGATATTTCCTTTTTCACTGTAGCCCTCAATGTGCTCCAAAATATCGCTTACTGACTCCCTGAAAGTAGTGTTAGCAAACTGCTACATGAAGACTAAGTTGTAACTCCGTGAAATGAATCCACATATCACAAAGAAGTTTCTCAGAAAGCTTGTTTCACGTTTTTAATTGAATATATTTCCTATATCAGGATAGGCCTCAATGTGATGCAAAGGTTTCTCAGAATGTTTCTTTCCAGTTTTTATCGGACGATATTTCCTTTTCACCAGACCCCTTAATTGGCTCCCATATATCACTTTGCAGATTCCACAAACGAAGTGCTAGCAAACTGCTTCATGAAGACTAAGTTATAACTCTGTGAGATGAATCCACATATCACAAAGAAGTTTCTCATAAAGCTTCTTTCACGTTTTCAATTGAGGATATTTCCCTTATCAGGATAGGCCTCAATGCGATCCTAAGAGTCCCTTCTCAGATTCCTCAAAAACAGTGGTAATAGAATGCTCCATGAAACGAAAGTGTAACTCTGTGAGATGAATTCACACATCACAAAGCAGTTTCTCAGAAGGATTCTTTATGGTTTTTTTCCTGAGGATATTTCTTTTGTCACCGTTAGCTTCATTGCACTAAGAAATATCTCATTGCAGATTTCAAGGAAACAGTGTTAGCAAACTGATCAATGAAAACAAAAGTGTAACTCTGTGAGTCGCATTCACATGTCACAGTGCAATTTCTCGGAATGCTTCTTTCCAGTTTTTATCTTACGATATTTCCTTTTTCACCATAGCCCTCAATGCGCTCCCAAATATCACTTTGCACATTCCCCAAAAGTAGTGTTAGCAAACTGCTTCATGAAGACTAAGTTGTAACTCTGTGAGATGAATCCACATATCACAAAGAAGTTTCTCAGAGAACTTCTTTCACGTTTTTAATTGAGAATATTTCTTATATCTTTATCGGCCTCAATGCGATCCAAAGAGTTGCTTCTCATATTGCCCGAAGACAGTGGTACAGTGGTAATAAACTGTTCCTTGAAATGAAAGTGTAACTCTGTGAGATGAATTTACACATCACAAAACAATTTCTCAGAAAGCTTCTTTCTGGTTTTTTCCTGAGGATATCTCCTTTGTCACGGTTAACTTTTTTGCCCTTTTGAAATATACCATTGCAGATTTCAAGAAAACAGTGTTAGCAAACGGATCAATGAAAAGTGTAACTCTGTGATTTACATTCACATGTCACAATGCAGTTTCTCAGAACACTTCTTTCCAGTTTTTATCTGACAATATTTCCTCTTTCACCATAGCCCTCCATGCGTTCCCAAACATCGCTTTGCAGAATCCCCAAAAGTAGTGTTATCACACTGCTTCATAAAGGCTAAGTTGTAACTCTGTGTGATGAATCCACGTATCAAAAGAAGTTTCTCAGAAAGCTTCTTTCACGTTTTTGATTGATGATATTTCCTTTATCAGGATAGGCCTCAATGCGATCCAAAGTATCCCTTCTCAGATTCCCCAAAGACAGTGGTAATAGACTGCTCCATGAAACGAAACTGTAACTCTGTGAGATGAATTCACACATCCCAGAGCAGTTTCTCAGAAAGTATCTTTCTGGTTTTTACCTGGGGATATTTCCTTGGTCACCATAAGCTTCAGTGCACTAAGAAATATCCCATTGCAGATTTCAAGGAAACAGTTTTAGCAAACTAAACAATGAAAACAAAAGTGTAACTCTGTGAGCTGCATTCACATGTCACAATTCAGTTTCTCAGATCGCTTCTTTCCTGTTTTTATCTGATGATATTTCCTTTTTCACCATAGCCCTCTATGCACTCCCAAATATCACTTTGCACATTCCCCAAAAGTAGTGTTAGCAAACTGCTTCAGGAAGACCATGTTGTATCTCTGTGAGATGAATCCATATATCAAAAAGAAGTTTCTCTTAAAGCTTCTTTCATGTTTTCAATTGAGGGTATTTCCTTTATCAGGATAGGCCTCAATGTGATCCTAAGAGTCCTTTCTCAGAATCCCCACAGACAGCGGTAATAGACTGCTAAATTTAATGAAAGTGTAACTCTGTGAGATGAATTCACACTTCACAAAGAAGTTTCTCAGAAAGCTTCTTTCTGGTTTTTTCCTGAGGATATTTCCTATGTCATCATTAGCTTCATTTCACTTTTGAAATATACCATTGCAAATTTCAAGAAAACAGTGTTAGCAACCTGATCAATGAAAAGAAAAGTGTTACTCTGTGAGTTTTATTCACATATCACAATTCAGTTTCTCAGAACGCTTCTTTCCAGTTTTTATGTGACGATATTTCGTTTTTCATCATAGCCCTCAATGCGCACTCAAATATTGCTTTGCAGATTCCCCAAAAGCAGAGTTAGCAAACTCCCTCATGAAGACTAAGTTGTAACTCTGTGAGATGAATTCACATATGACAAAGAAGTTTCTCAGAATACTTATTTCGTGTTTTTAGTTGAGGATATTTCCTTTATCAGGATAGGCCTCAATGCGATCCACAGAGTCCCTCTCAGATTCCCCAAAGACAGTGGTAATAGACTGCTCCATGAAGCGAAAGTGTAATTCTGTGAGATGAATTCACACATCACGAAGCAGTTTCTCAGAAAGATTCTTTCTGGTTTCTTCCTGAGGATATTTCCTTTGTCACCGTAAGATTCATTGCACTAAGATATATCCCATTACAGATTTCAAAAAAAGAGTGTTAACAAACTGATCTACTAAAAGAAAAGTGTAACTCTCTGAATTGCATTCACACGTCACTATGAAGTTTCTCAGAACGCTTCTTTCCAGTTTTTATATGAGGATATTTATTTTTCACTCTAGCCCTCAATGCCCTCCAAAATATCACCTTAACAATTCCATAAGAACTGTGTTAGCAAACAGCTTCATGAAGATGAAAGTGTAACTCTGTGAGATGAATTCACACATTACAAAGCAGTTTCTCAGAATGCTTCTTTCTCGTTTTTATCTGAAGATATTTCTTTTGGCTGTGTAGTCTTTGAAGTGATCCGAAATATTAGTTCTCAGATTCCACAAAAACTATGCTAGCAAATGGTTCTACGAAATACAGGTGAAGCCCAGTGAGTTGAGTTCACACATCACAAACCAGTTTCTCCGATCTACTTTCTCTTTTGAGCTGAGGATATTTTGGTCTCAAAGCGCTCCCGTGTGTCTCCTCACAGATTCTGCCAAAACACTATTAGCAAGCATCTCAATATAAACAATGATGTAACTCAGTGAGCTGAATTCACCCACAACAAAGCAGTTTCTGAAAAGGCTACTCTGCAGTTTTTGTCTGAGGATATTTCCTTAGAGACCACAGGATTCAACGAAATCCATGACGTCACTTCTGGGATTCCATAAAATCAGTGCTAGCAAACTCCTCCATGAAAGAGTGGTGTAACACTGTGAAAGGAATTCACACATCACAAAGCAGGTTCTCAGAAAGCATCATTCCGGATTTTCTCTGAGGAAATTTCCTTTGTCCTTATATTCTTCGCACCCATCCGAAATATCAGTTCTCAGAATTCACAAAAACGGTGACAGCAAACAGCTCCAGGAACTAATGGTGTAACTTTGTGAGATGAAGTCACATATCAAAAAGAAGTTTCTCAGAAAGCTTCTTTCACGTTTTTATCTGACAATATATCCTTTGTCACCGTAGCTTCATTGCAGTAAGAAGCATCCCATTGCAGATTTCAAGAAAACTGTGTTACAAACTGATCAAATGAAGAGAAAAGTGTAACTCTCTGAGTTGCATTCACACATCAAAATGCGGTTTCTCGGACGGCTTCTTTCCAGTTCGTAGCTGTGGATAAACCCTTTCTCACCATAAGCCTCAAGACAATCCCAAATATGACTTTGCGGATTCCATGAAACCAGAGTTAGCAAACTGCTACAAAGAAGGAAAGTTGAATCTCTGTGTGATGAATTCACACATCAGAAAGCAATTTCTCAGAAAGCTTCTCTCTAATTATTATCTGAGGATATTTCCTTTATCACCATAGGCCTCAATGCGCTCCCAAATATCACTTTGCTGATTCCCCGAAAGTAGTGTTTGCAAAATGCTTCATGGAGCCTCAGTTGTAGCTCTGTGAGAAGAATTCACATATCACAAAGAAGTTTCTCAGAAAGTTCCATCACGTTTTCAATTGAGGATATTTCTTCTATCAGGATAGGCC
Organism: Macaca thibetana thibetana; assembly: GCF_024542745.1. Taxonomy (NCBI): domain Eukaryota; kingdom Metazoa; phylum Chordata; class Mammalia; order Primates; family Cercopithecidae; genus Macaca; species Macaca thibetana. The sequence goes on from NC_065582.1 coordinate 103,978,131, forward strand.
TCAATCCGATCCAAAGTATTCCTTCTCAGATTCCCCAAAGACAGTGGTTATAGACTGCTTCATGAAACAAAAGTGTAACACTCTGATATGAATTCACACATCACAAAGCAGTTTCTCAGAAAGCTTCTTTCTACTTTTTATCTGAGAATATTTCCTTTGTCACCGTAAGCTTCATTGTACTAAGAAATATCCCATTGCAGATTTCAAGAAAACTGTGTTAGCAAACTGATCAATGAAAAGTAAAGTGTAAACCTGTCAGTTGCATTCACATGTCACAATGCAGTTTCTCAGAACCCTTCTTTCCAGTTTTTATCTGACGGTATTTCCTTTTTCACCAAAGCCCTCAATGCACTCCCAAATATCGCTTTGCAGATTCCCCAAAAGTAGTGTTAGCAAACTGCTTCATGAAGACTAAGTTGTAACTCCATGAGATGAATTCGCATATCACAAAGAACTTTCTCAGTAAGCTACTTTCACGTTTTAAATTGAGGATATTTCCTTTATCAGGATAGCCCTCCATGCGATCCAAAGTGTCCCCTCTTAGATTCCCCAAAGACAGTGAAAATAGACTGTCCATGAAACGAAAGTGTAACTCTGTGAGATGAATTCACACATCACAAAACAGTTTCTCAGAAAGCTTCCTTCTAGTTTTTATCTGAGGATATTTCCTTTGTCTCCATAAGCTTTATTGCACTAATATATCATTGCAGATTTCAAGGAAACAGTGTTAGCAAACTAAACAATGAAAACAAAAGTGTAACTCTGTGAGTTGCATTCACATGTCATAATACAGTTTCTCAGAACGTTTCTTTCCAGTTTTTATCTGACGATATTTCTTTTTTCACCATAGCCCTCAAGGCGCTCCCAAATTCCGCTTTGCAGATTCCCGATCGTAGTGTGAGCAAAATGCTTCCTGAAGGCTAAGATGTAACTCTGTGAGTTGAATTCACATATCACAAAGAAGTTTCTCAAAAAGCTTCTTTCACGTTTTTAATTGAGGATATTTCCTTTCTCAGAAAAGGCATCCATGCGATCCAACGTATCCCTCCTCAGATTCCCCAAAAACAGTGGGAATAGCCTGATCCATTAAACGAAAGTGTAACTCTGTGAGATGAATTCACACATCACAATGGAGTTTCTCAGAAAGCTTCTTTCTACTTTTTCTCTGAGGATATTTCGTTTATCGCAGTAAGCTTCATTGCACTAAGAAATATCCCATTGCAGACTTTAGGAAAAGAATGTTAGCAAACGGATGAATGAAAAGAAAAGTGTAACTCTGTGAGCTAAGTTCACATGTCACAATGAAGTTTCTCAGAACGCTTCTTTCCAGTTTTTATCTGATGATATTTCCTTTTTCACCATAGCCCTCAATGCGCTCCCAAATATCGCTTTGCAGATTCCCCGAAAGTAGTGTTAGCAAACTACTTCATGAAGACTCAGTTGTAACAGTGTGAGATGGATTCATACCCCAAAGATGTTTCTCAGAAAGCTTCTTTCACGTTTTTAATTGACGATATTTCCTTTATCAGGATTGGCCTCAATGCGATCCAAAGAGTACCTTCTCAGATATCTCGAAGGGACTGGTATAGAGGTAAGAGACTGCTCCTTGTAATAAAAGTGTAACTCTGTGAGATGAATTCACACATCACAAAGCAGTTTCTCAGAAAGCTTCTTTCTGGTTTTTTCCTGAGGATATTTCCTTTGTCAGAGTTAGTTTCATTGCACTAAGAAATATACCATTACAGAATTCAAGGAAACAGTGTTAGCAAACTAAACAATGAAAACAAAAGTGTAACTCCGTGAGTTGCATTCACATGTCACAATGCAGTTTCTCAGAACATTTCTTTCCAGTTTTTATCTGACGATATTTCCTTTTTCACCAAAGCCCTCAATGCACTCCCAAATATTGCTTTGCCGATTCCCCAAAAGTAGTGTTAGCAAACTGCTTCGTGAAGACTAAGTTGTAACTCCATGAGATGAATTCGCATATCACAAAGAACTTTCTCAGTAAGCTACTTTCACGTTTTTAATTGAGGATATTTCCTTTGTTTCTGAGAAACAAAGAAGTTTCTCAGAAAGCTTCTTTCACGTTTTTAACTGAGGATATTTCCTTTATCAGGATAGGCCTCAATGCAATCCAAATTATCCCTTCTCAGATTCCCAAAAGACAGTGGTAATAGACTGCTCCATGAAACGAAAGTGTAACTCTGTGAGATGAATTCACACATCACAAAGCAGTTTCTCAGAAAGCTTCTTTCTAATTTTTATCTGATGATATTTCCTTTGTCACCGTAAGCTTCATTGCTCTAAGAATTATCCCATTGCATATTTAAAGAGAACAATGTTAGCAAACTGATCAATGAAAAGTGTAACTCTCTGAAGTGCATTCACACATCACAATGAAGTTTCTCTGAACGCTTCTTTCCAGTTTTTATATGAGGATATTTCTTTTTCACCCTAGCTCTTAATGCCCTCCCACATATCACCTTGCCGGGTTCACGAGAACTGTGTTAGCAAACAGCTTCATGAAGACAAAGGGTAACTCTGTGAGATAAATTCACACAACACAATGCAGTTTCTCAGAACGCTTTTCTCGTTTTTATCTGAGGATACTTCCTTTGGCAGTATAGTCTTCAAAGCGATCCAAAATATCGGTTCTCAGATTCCACAAAAACAGCGCTAGCAAACGGTCCACGAAATACAGGTGTAGCCCAGTGAGTTGAGTTCACATATCACAAACCAGTTTCTCCGAAATCTTCTCTTTTTTGAGCTGAGGATATTTGTGGTCTCAAAGCGCCCCCATGTGTCTCATGGCAGATTCTACCAAAACACTGTTAGCAAGCATCTCAACTTAAACAATGATGTAGCTCAGTGAGCTGAATTCACACATCACAAAGCAGGTTTTCAGAAAACGTCATTCCGGATTTTCTCTGAAGATATTTCCTTTGTCCCTACACTCTTCAAACCAATCCAAAATATCAGTTCTCAGAATCCACAAGAACACTGCTAGCAAACGGCTCCAAGAAATAGTGGTGTAACTCTGCGAGATGAAGTCACATATCTCAAAGAAATTTCTCAGAAAGATTCTTTCATGATTTTATCTGAGGATATATCCTTTGCCACTGTAGGCTTCGTTGTGGTAAGAAGCATCTCATTGCAGATTTCAAGAAAACTGTGTTACAAACTGAGCAAATGAAGAGAAAAGTGTAACTCTGTGAGTTGCATTCACACATCAAAATGCAGTTTCTCAGAAGGCTTCTTTCCAGTTTGTAGCTGTGGATAAACCCTTTTTGACCATGAGCCTCAAAGCAATCCCAAATATCACTTTGCAGATTCTATGAAACCAGAGTTAGCAAAGTGCTACAAAGAAAGAAAATTGAATCTCTGTGTGATGACTTCACACATCAGAAAGCAATTTCTCAGAAAGCTTCTCTTTAGTTATTACCTTAGGATATTTCCTTTAACACCATAGGCCTCAATGCACTCCCAAATATCGCTTTGCAGATTCCCCGAAAGTAGTGTCAGCAAAATGCTTCTTGAAGCCTAAGTTGTAACTCTATGAGAAGAATTCACATATCACAAAGAAGTTTCTCAGAAAGTTCCATCACGTTTTCAATTGAGGATATTTCTTTTATCAGGATAGGCCTCAATCCGATCCAAAGTATTCCTTCTCAGATTCCCCATAGACAGTGGTTATAGACTGCTCCGTGAAACAAAAGTGTAACTCTTTGAGATGAATTCACACATCACAAAGCAGTTTCTCAGAAATCTTCTTTCTAGTTTTTATCTGAGGATCATTCCTTTGTCACGTAAGCTTCATTTCATTAAGAAATATCCCATTGTAGATTTCAAAAAAACTGTGTTAGCAAACTGATCAATGAAAAGTAAAGTGTAACCCTGTGAGTTGCATTCACATGTCACAATGCAGTTTCTCAGAAAGCTTCCTTCCAGTTTTTATCTGACGATATTTCCTTTTTCACCAGAGACGTCAATGCGCTCCCAAATATCGCTTTACAGATTCTCAAAAGTAGTGTTATCAAACTGCTTCATGAAGACTAAGTTGTAACTCTGTGAGATGTATCCATATATCAAAAAGAAGTTTCTCAGAAAGCTTCTTTCACGTTTTTAATTGAATATATTTCCTTTATCAGGATAGGCCTCAATGCGATCAAAAGTATCCCTTCTCAGATTCCACAAAGACAGCGGTGATAGACTAATCCATGAAACGAAAGTGTAACTCGGTGAGATGAATTCACACATCACATAGCAGTTTCTCAGAAAGCCTCTTTCTACTTTTTATCTGAGGATATTTCTTTTGTCACCGTAAGCTTCATTGCACTAAGAAATGTTCCATTGCAGATTTCATGAAAAAAGTGTTAGTATAATGTTCAATGAAAAGAAAAGTGTAACTCTGTGAGTTGCATTCATATGTCACAATGCACTTTCTCAGAACGTTTCTTTCCAGTTTTTTTTTGGTTTGTTTTTTGTTTTAGTTTGTTTTGTTTTTGAGATGGAGTCTCGCTCTGTCGACCAGGCTGGAGTGCAGTGGCATGATCTCAGCTCACTGTAAGTTCCGCCTCCCGGGTTCACGCCATTCTCCTGCCTCAGCCTCCCCAGTAACTGGGACCACAGGCACCCGCGACCTCACCCGGCTAATTTTTGTAATTTTTTTAGTAGAGGTGGTGTTACACTGTGTTAGCCAGGATGATCTCGATCTCCTGACCTCGTGATCCACCCATCTAGGCCTCCCAAAGTGCTGGGATTACAGGCTTGAGCCACCGCGCCCGGGCTCTTTCTAGTTTTTATCTGATGATATTTCCTTTATCACCATAGCCCTCAGTGTGCTCCCAAATATCGCTTTACAGATTCCCCGAAAGTAGTGTTAGCAAACTGCCTCATGAAGTATAAGTTGTAACTCTGTGAGATGAATCCACCTATCACAAAGAAGTTTCTCAGAAAGCTTCTTTCATGTTTTTAATTGAGGATATTTCCTTTATCTTGATAGGCCTCCATGCGATCCAAATTGTCCCTTCTCTGATTCCCCAAAGACAGTGGCAGTACACTGATCCATGAAAGGAAAGTGTAACTCTGTGAGATGAATTCACACATCACAAAGCAGTTTCTCAGAAAGTTTCTTTCTGGTTTTTTCCTCAGGATATTTCCAGTGTCACAGTTAGCTTCATTGCACTAGGAAATCTCCGATTGCAGATTTCACGAAAAAATGGTTAACAAAATGTTCAAAGAAAACAAAAGTGTAACTCTGTGAGTTGCATTCACATATCACAATGCAATATCTCAGAAAGCTTTTTTCCAATTTTTATACGACGACATTTGCTTTTTCACCATACCCCTCAATGTGCTCCCAAATATCGCTTTGCAGATTCCCCGAAGCAGTGTTAGCAAATTGCCTCATGAAGACTAAGTTGTAACTCTGTGAGAAGAATCCACATATCACAAAGAAGTTTCTTAGAAAGCTTCTTTCACGTTTTTAATTGAGGATTTTTCAGTTATCAGGATAGGCCTTAATGCGATCCAAATTACCCCTTCTCAGATTCCCCAAAGACAGTGGGAATAGACTGCTCCATGAAACGAAAGTGCAACTCTGTGAGATGAATTCACACATCACAAAGCAGTTTCTCAGAAAGCTTCTTTCTAGTTTTTACCTAGGATATTTTCTTTGTCACCGTAAGTTTCACTGCACTAAGAAATCTCAAATTGCAGTTTTCAAGGAAACAGTGTTAGCAAACTCAACAGTGAAAATAAAAGTGTAACTCTGTGAGTTGCATTCACATTTCACAATACAGTTTCTCAGAACGTTTCTTTCCAGTTTTTATCTGACGATATTTCCTTTTTCACCGTAGCCCTCAATGCTCTCCCAAATATTGCTTTGCAGATTCCCCGAAGTAGTGTTAGGAAACTGCCTCATGAAGACTAAGTTGTAACTCTGTGAGAAGAATCCACATATCACAAAGAAATTTCTGAGAAAGCTTCTTTCACTTTTTTAATTGAGGATATTTCAGTTATCAGGATAGGCCTCAATGCGATCCAAAGTACCCCTTCTCGGATTCCCCAAAGACAGTGGGAATAGACTGCTCCATGGAACGAAAGTGTAACTCTGTGAGATGAATTCACACATCACAAAGCAGTTTCTCAGAAAGCTTCTTTCTAGTTTTTACCTGAGGATATTTTCTTTGTCACTGTAAGCTTCACTGCACTAAGAAATATCAAATTGCAGTTTTCAAGGAAACAGTGTTAGCAAACTCAACAGTGAAAATAAAAGTGTAACTCTGTGAGTTGCAGTCACATTTCATAATACAGTTTCTCATAACGTTTCTTTCCAGTTTTTATCTGATGATATTTCCTTTTTCACCATAGCCCTCAAAGTGCTCCCAAATATTGCTTTGCAGATTCACAAAAGTAGTGTTAGCAAACTGATTCATGAAGACTAAGTGGTACCTCTGTGAGATGAATCCACTTGTCACAAAGAAGTTTCTCAGAAAGATTCTTTCACGTATTTAATTGAGGATATTTCCTTTATCAGGATAGGCCTCAATGCGATCCAAATTGTCCCTTCTCTGATTCCCCAAAGACAGTGGCAGTACACTGATCCATGAAATGAAAGTATAACTCTGTGAGATGAATTCACACATCACAAAGCAGTTTCTCAGAAAGCTTCTTTATGGTATTTTCCTGAGGATATTTTCTTTGTCACAGTTAACTTTGTTGCACTTTTGAAATATACCATTGCAGATTTCAAGAAAACAGTTTAATAAACTGATCAATGAGGAGAAATCTCTAACTCTTTTAGTCGCATTAACATGTCACAATTACAGTTTCTCAGAACGCTTCTTTCCAGTTTTTATCTGACGATATTTTCATAGCCCTCAATGCGCTCCCAAATATGGCTTTGCAGATTCCCCGAAAGAAGTGTTAGCAAACTGCTTTATGAAGACTAAGTGTAACTCAGTGAGATTAATCCATATATCAAAAAGAAGTTTCTCAGAAAGCTTCTTTCACGTTTTTATTTGAGGATATTTCCTTTATCAGGATAGACCTCAATGTGATCCAAGGTATCCCTTCTCAGATTCCCCATAGACAGTGGTAATAGACTGCTCCACGAAACGAAAGTGTAACTCTTTGAGATGAATTCAAATATCACAAAGCAGTTTCTCAGAAAGCTTCTTTCTAGTTTTTACCTGAGGATATTTCCCTTGTCACCGTATGCTTGTTGGCACTAAGAAATATCCCATTACAGATTTCAAGGAAACACTGTTAGCAAACTAAACAATGAAAACAAAAGTGTAACTCTGTGAGTTGCATTCACATATCACAATGCAGTTTATCAGAACGCTGTTTTCCAGTTTTTATCTGACAATATTTGCTTTTTCACCATATCACTCAATGCACTCCCAAATATTGCTTTGCAGATTCCCCGAAAGTAGTGTTAGCAAGCTGACTCATAAAGACTAAGTTGTAACTCTGTGAGATGAATCACATATCACAAAGAAATTTCTCAGAAAACTTCTTTCACGTTTTTAATGAGGATATTTCCTTTATCAGGATAGGCATCAATGATACCCAAATTGTCCCTTCTCTGATTCCCAAAAGACAGTGGCAGTAGACTGCTCCATTAAACGAAAGTGTAACTCTGTGAGATGAATTCACACATCACAAAGCAGTTTCTCAGAAAGTTTCTTTCCGGTTTTTTCCTGAGGATATTTCCAGTGTCACCATTAACTTCATTGCAGTAGGTAATCTCCCATTGCAGATTTCAAGGAAACAGTTTTAGGAAACTGATCGATGAAAAGAAAAGTGTAACTCTGTGAGTTACGTTCACACATCACAATGCAGTTTCTCAGAAAGTTTCTTTCCAGTTTTTATCTGACGTTATTTCTTTTTTCACTGTAGCCCTCAATGCTTTCCCAAATATCGCTTTGCAGATTCCCCGAAAGTAGTGTTATCAAACTGCTTCACGAAGACTAAGTTGTAACTCTGTGAGATGAATCCATATATCACAAAGAAGTTTCTCAGAAAGCTTCTTTCACGTTTTCAAATGAGAATATTTCCTTTATAAGGATAGGCCTCAATGCAATCCAAAGTATCCCTTCTCAGATTCCCCAAAGACAATAGTAATAGACTGCTCCATGGAACGAAAGTGTAACTCTGTGAGATGAATTCACACATCACAAAGCAGTTTCTCAGAAAGCTTCTTTCTTGTTTTTTCCTGAGGATATTTCCTTTGTCACCGTAAGCTTAATTGCTCTTAGAAATATCCCATTGCAGATTTCAAGGAAAGAGCGTTAGCAAACTAAGCAATGAAAAGAAAAGTGTAACTGTGAGATGCATTCAGATGTCAAAATGCAGTTTCTTAGAACATTTCTTTCCAGTTTTTATCTGACGATGTTTCCTTTTTCACCATAGCACTCAATGCTCTTCCAAATATCGCTTTGCGGATTCCCCGAAAGTAGTTTCAGCAAGCTTCATCATGAAGACTAAGTTGTAACTCTGTGAGATGTATCCACATATCACAAAGAAGTTTCTCAGTAAGCTTCTTTCTCGTTTTTAATTGAGGATATTTCCTTTAACAGGATAGGCTTCAATGCGATTTAAAGAGTCCCTTCTCAGATTCCCCAAAGACAGTGGTACAGTGGTAATAGACTGATCCTGGAAACGAAAGTGTACCTCTGTGAGATGAATTCACACATCACAAAGCTGGTTCTCAGAAAGCTTCTTTATATTTTTTTCCTCAGGATATTTTCTTTGTCACCGTTAACTTTATTTCACTTTTGAAATACACCATTGCGGATTTCAAGAAAACAGTTTAGCAAACTGATCAATGAGGAGAAACCTGTAACTCTGTTGGTGGCATTAACATGTCACAATTACAGTTTCTCAGAACGCTTCTTTCCAGTTTTTATCTGACGATATTTCCTTTTTCATCATAGCCCTCAATGCGCTCCCAAATATCACTTTTCAGATTCCTCAAAAGTAGTGTTAGCAAACTGCTTCATGAAGACTAAGTTGTAACTCTTAGAGATGAATCCACATATTACAAAGAAGTTTCTCAGAAAGTTTCTTTCACGTTTTCAAATGAGAATATTTCCTTTATAAGGATAGGCCTCAATGCAATCCTAAGGATCCCTTCTCAGATTCCCCAAAGACAGTGGTAATAGACTGCTTCATAAAACGAAAGTGTAACTCTGTGAGATGAATTCACACATCACAAAGCAGTTTCTCAGAAAGCTTCTTTTTGGTTTTTTCCAGAGGATATTTCCTTTGTCACCATTAGCTTCATTGCCCTTTTGAAATATACCTTTGCAGATTTCAAGGAAACAGTGTTAGCAAACTACACAAAGAAAACAAAAGTGTAACTCTGTGAGTTGCATTCACATGTCACAATGCAGTTTCTCAGAACGCTTCTTTCCAGTTTTTATCTGACGATACTTCGTTTTTCACAGTAGCCCTCAATGGGATCCCAAATATCGCTTTGCAGATTCCCGGAAAGTAGTTTTAGGAAACTGCCTCATGAAGACTAAGTTGTAACTCTGTGTGATGAATCCACCTATCACAAAGAAGTTTCTCAGAAAGCTTCTTTCACGTTTTCAATTGAGGATATTTCCTTTATCAGGATAGGCCTCAATGCAATCCAAAGAGTCCCTTCCCAGATTCCCCAAAGACAGAGGTAATAGACTGCTGCATGAAACCAAAGTGTACCTTTGTGAGATGAATTCACACATCACAAAGCAGTTTCTCAGAAAGATTCTTTATGGTTTTTTCCTGAGGATATTTTCTTTGTCACTGTTAATTTTATTGCACTTTTGAAATATACCATTGCAAATTTCAAGAAAACAGTGTTAGCAAACTGATCAATGAGGAGAAACCTGTAACTCTGTTAGTTGCATTAACATGTCACAATTACTGTTTTCAGAATGCTTCTTTCCAGTTTTTGTCTGAAGATATTTCCTTTTTAACCATAGCCCTCAATGCGCTCCCAAATATTGCTTGGCAGATTCCCCGAAAGTGGTGTTAGCAAACTGCTTCATGAAGACTAAGTTGTAACTCTGTGAGATGAATCTATATATCAAAAAGAAATTTCTCAGAAAGCTTCTTTCACAATTTTAATTGAGGATATTTTCTTTATCAAGACAGGCCTCAATGCGATTCAAATTGCCCCTTTTCTGATTCCCCAAAGACAGTGGTAATAGACTGCTCCATGAAACGAAAGTGTAACTCTGTGAGATGAATTCACACATCACAAAGCAGTTTCTCAGAAAGCTTCTTTCTGTTTTTTTCGTGAGAATATTTCCTTTGTCACTGTTAACTTTATTGCACTTTTGAAATATATCATTGCAGATTTCACGAAAAAAGTTTTAGCAAAATGTTCCATGAAAAGAACAGTGTAACTCTGTGAGTTGCATTCACATCTCACAGTGCAGTTTCTCAGAACGTTTCTTTTCAGTTTTTATCTGATGTTATTTCCTTTTTCACCATAGCCCTCAATGCGCTCCCAAATATCGCTTTACTGATTCCCTGAAAGTAGTGTTAGCAAACTTACTCATGAAGACTAAGTTGTAACTCTGTGAGATGAATCCACATATCACAAAGAAGTTTCTCAGAAAGCTTCTTTCTCGTTTTTAATTGAGGATATTTCCTTTAACAGGAATGGCCTCAATGCGATCCAAAGAGTCCCTTCTCAGATTCCCCAAAAACAGTGGTACAGTGGTAACAGACTGCTCCTGGAAACGAAAGTGTAACTCTGTGAGATGAATTCATGCATCACAAAGCAGTTTCTCAGAAAGTTTCTTTATGGTTTTTTCCTAAGGATATTTTCTTTGTCACAGTTAACTTTATTGCACTTTTGAAATATACCACTGCAGATTTCAAGAAAACAGTGTTAGCAAACTGATCAATGAGGAGAAACCTGTAACTCTGTTAGTTGCATTAACATGTCACAATTACAGTTTCTCAGAACGCTTCTTTCCAGTTTTTATCTGACGTTATTTCCTTTTTCACCATAGCCCTCTATTCATTCCAAAATATCGCTTTGCAGATTCGCCAAAAGTAGTGTTAGCAAACTGCTTCATGAAGACTAAGTTGTAACTCTGTGAGATGGATCCATATATCAAAAAGAAGTTTCTCAGAAATCTTCTTTCACGTTTTTAAATGAGGATATTTCCTTTATCAGGATAGACCTCAATGCGATCCAATATATCTCTTCTCAGATTCCCCAAAGACAGTGGTAATAGACCGCTCCATGAACCGAAAGTGTAACTCTGTGAGATGAATTCACACATCACAAAGCAGTTTCTCAGAAAGCTTCCTTCTAGTTTTTACCTGAGGATATTTCCTTTGTCACCGTATGCTTGTTGGCTCTAAGAAATATCCCATTGCAGAATTCAAGGAAACACTGTTAGCAAACTAAACAATGAAAACAAAGTGTAACTCTTTAAGTTGCATTCACATATTACAATACAGTTTCTCAGAACACTTTTTTCCAGTTTTTATCTGACGATATTTGCTTTTTTACCATAGCCCTCAATGCGCTCCCAACTATCGCTTTGCAGATTCCCCGTAATTAGTGTTAGCAAACTTCCTCATGAAGACTAATTTGTAACTCTGTGAGATGAATCACATGCCACAAAGAAGTTTCCCAGAAAGTTTCTTTCTGGTTTTTTATTGGTGATATTTCCTTTATCAGGATAGGCCTCAGTGCGATCAAAATTGTCACTTCTGATTCCCCAAAGACAGTGGGAGTAGGCTTATCGATGAAACAAAAGTGTAACTCTTTGAGAGGAATTATCACATCACAAAGCAGTTTCTCAGAAAGCTTCTTTCTGGTTTTTTCCTGAGAATATTTCCAGTGTCAGCGTTAACTTCATTGCACTAGGAAATCTCCCATTGCAGATTTCAAGGAAACAGTTTTAGCACACTGATCAATGAAAAGAAAAGTGTATCTCTGTGAGTTGCGTTCACATATCAAAATGCAGTTTCTCAGAAGGCTTCTTTCCAGTTTTTATCTGACGATATTTCCTTTTTCAATATAGCCCTCAATTCTTCCCAAATATCGCTTTGCAGATTTCCCGAAAGCAGTGTTAGCAAACGGCTTCATGAAGACTAAGTTGCACTCTGTGAGATGAATCCATATATCAAAAAGCAGTTTCCCAGAAAGCTTCTTTCACGAATGTAATTGAGGATATTTCCTTTATCAGGATAGGCCTCAAGGCAATCCAAAGTATCCCTTCTAAGTTTCCTCAAAGAGAGTGGTAATAGACTGGTCCAGGAAAAGAAAGTGTAACTCTGTGAGATGAATTCACACATCACAAAGCAGTTTCTCAGAAAGCTTCTTTCTAGTTTTTACCTGAGGATATATCCTTGGTCACCGTAAGTTTCATTGCACAAAGAAATATTCCTTTGCAGACTTCAAGTAAACACTTTTAGCAAACTGATCAATGAAAAGAAAAGTGTAACTCTGAGAGTTGCGTTCACATGTCACAATGCAGTCTCTCAGAATGCATCTTTCCAGTTTTTGTCTGATGATATTTCCTTTTTCACCATAGCCCTCCATGTGCTCCCAATATCACTTTGCAGGTTCCCCAAAAGGAGTGTCAGCAAACTGCTTCATGAACCTAAGTTGTAACTCTGTGAGAAGAATCAACATATCACAAAGAACTTTCTCCGAAAGCTTCTTTCACTTTTTTAATTGAGGATATTTTCTTTATCAGGATAGGCCTCAATGCGATCCAAAGTATCCCTTCTCAGATTCCCCAAAGACAGTGGTAATAGATTGCTCCATGAAACGAAAGTATAACTCTGTGAAAATGATTCACACATCACTAAGCAGTTTCTCAGAAAGCTTCTTTCTGGTTATTTCCTGAGGATATTTCCTTTGTCACCGTAAGGTTCATGGCACTAAGAAATCTCCCATTGCAAATTTCAAGGAAACAGTGGTAGCAAAATGTTCAATGAAAAGAATAGTGTAACTCTGTGAGTTGCATTCACATGTCACAATGCAGTTTCTCAAAACGCCTCTTTCCAGTTTTTATCTGACGATCTTTCCTTTTTCACCGTAGCCCTCAATGCATTCCCAAATATCACTTTACAGATTCCCCAAAAGTAGTGTTAGCAAACTGCCTCATGAAGACTAAGTTGTAACTCAGTGAGATGAATCCATATATCAAAAAGAAGTTTCTAAGAAAGCTTCTTTCACGTTTTTAATTGATGATATTTCCTTTATCAGGATAGGCCTCAATACGATCCATAGTATCCCTTCTCAGATTCCCCAAAGACAGTGGTAACACACTGCGCCATGAAACGAAAGAGTAACTCTGTGAGATGAATTCACACATCACAAAGCAGTTTCTCAGAAAGATTCTTTCTAGTTTTTACCTGAGGATATTTCCTTTGTCACCGTATGCTTGTTGGCACTGAGAAATATCCCATTGCAGATTTCAAGGAAATAGTGTTAGCAAAGTAAACAAAGAAAACAAAAGTGTACCTCTGTGACTTGCATTCACATATCACAATGCAGTTTCTCAGAACGCTTCTTTCCAGTTTTTATCTGATGATGTTTGCTTTTTCACCATACCCCCCAATGTACTCCCAAATATCACTTTGCATATTCCCCGAAAGTAGTGTTAGCAAACTGCCTCATGAAGACTAAGATGTAACTCTGTGAGATGAATCCACATATCACAAAGACGTTTCTCAGAAAGCTTCTTTCACGTTTTTAATTGATGATATTTCCTTTATCAGCATAGAGCTCAATGCGATCCAAAGAGTCCCTTCTCAGATTCCCCAAAAACAGTGGTGATAGACTGCTCCATGAAACGAAATTGTACCTCTGTGAGATGAATTCACACATCACAAAGCAGTTTCTCAGAAAACTTCTTCATGGTTTTTACCTGAGGATATTTTCTTTGTCATCGTTAACTTTATTGCACTTTTGAAATATACCATTGCACAATTCAAAAAAACAGTGTTAGCAAACTGATCAACGAGGAGAAACCTGTAACTCTGTTAGTTGCATTAACATGTCACCATTACAATTTCTCAGAACGCTTCTTTCCGGTTTTTGTCTGATGATATTTCCTTTTTCACCATAGCCCACATTGCGCTCCCAAATATCGCTTTGCAGATTCCCCGAAAGAAGTGTTAGCAAACTGCCTCAGAAAGAATAAGTTGTAACTCTGTGAGATGAATCCACATATCCCAAAAAAGTTTCCAAGAAAACTTCTTTCACGTTTTTAATAGGATATTTCCTTTATCAGGATAGGCCTCAATGTGATCCAAAGTATCCCTTCTCAAATTCCGCAAAGACAATGGTAATAGACTGCTCCATGATACGAAAGTGTAACTCAGTAAGATGAATTCACACATCACAAGGCAGTTTCTCAGAAAGATTCTTTCTAGTATTTACCTGAGGATATTTCCTTTGTCATCGTAAGCTTCATTGCACTAAGAAATGTCCCATTGCAGATTTCAAGGAAACAGTTTTAGCAAACTAATCAATTAAAAGGAAAGTGTAATTCTGTGAGTTGCATTCACATGTCACAATGCAGTCTCTCACAATGCTTCTTTCCAGTTTTTGTCTCACAATATTTCCTTTTTAACCATAGCCCTCCATGCGCTCCGAAATATTGCTTTGCAGATTCCCCGAAAGGAGTGTTAGCAAACTGCTTCATGAAGACTAAGTTGTAACTCTGTAAGATGAATCCACATATCACAAAGAAGTTTCTCAGAAAGCTTCTTTCACGTTTTTAATTGAGGATATTTCCTTTATAAGGATAGGCCTCAATGCGATTCAAAGTATCCTTCTCAGATTCCCCAAAGACTGTGGTAATAGACGGCTTCAAGAAAAGAAAGTGTAACTCTGTGAGATGAATTCACACATCACAAAGCAGTTTCTCGGAAAACTTCTTTCTAGTTTTTACCTGAGGATATTTCCTTGGTCACCGCAAGCTTCTTTGCACTAAGAAATATCCCATTGCAGATTTCTAGGAAACTGTTAGCAAACTAAACAATGAAAACAAAAGTGTAACTCTGTGAGTTGCATTCACATGTCACAGTGCCGTTTCTCAGAACGCTTATTTCCAGTTTTTATCTGGTGATGTTTGCTTTTTCAACATAGCCCTCAATGCGCTCCCAAATATCGCTTTGCAGATTCCCCAAAAGTAGTGTTAGGAAACTGCCTCATGAAGACTAACTTGTAACTCTGGGAGATGAATCCACTTATCAAAAAGAAGTTTCTCAGAAAGCTTCTTTCACAATTTTAATTGAGGATATTTCCTTTATCAGGATAGGCCTCAATGCGCTCCACAGAGTCCCTCTCAGATTCCCCAAAGACAGTGGTAATAGACTGCTCCATGAAACGAAAGTGTAACTCTGTGAGATGAATTCACACATCACAAAGCAGTTTCTCAGAAAGCTTCTTTTTGGTTTTATCATGAGGATATTTCCTTTGTCACCGTAAGCTTCATTGCACTAAGAAATATCCCATTGCATATTTCAATGAAACAGTGTTAGCAAACTAAACAATGAAAAAAAAAGTGTAACCCTGTGAGTTATATTCATATGTCGCAATGCAGTTTCTCAGAATGCTTCTAACCAGTTTTTATCGGACGTTATTTCCTTTTTCACCATATCCCTTAATGCACTCCCAAATATCGCTTTGCAGATTCCCTGAAAGTAGGGTTAGCAAGCTGCTTCATGAAGAATAAGTTGTAACTCTGTGAGATGAATCAATATTTCAAAAAGAAATTTCTCAGAAAGCTTCTTTAACGTTTATAATTGAGGATATTTCCTTTATCAGGATAGGCCTCAATGCGATCCAAATTATCCCTTCTTTGATTCCCCAAAGACAGTGGTAATAGACTGCTCCATGAAACGAAAATTTAACTCTGTGAGATGAATTCACACATCTAAAAGCAGTTTCTCAGAAATCTTCCTTCTAGTTTTTACTGAGGATATTTCCTTTGTCATTGTAAGTTTCATTGCACTAAGAAATATCTCATTGCAAATTTCAAGGAAACAGTGTTAGCAAACTGATCAATGAAAAGAAAAGTGTAACTCTGTGAGTTACATTCAGATGTCAAAATGCAGTTTCTCAGAATGCTTCTTTCCAGTTTTTATCTGACGATATTTCCTTTTTCAACATAGCCCTAAATGGGCTTCCAATTATCGCTTTGCAGGTTCCACGAAAGTATTGTTCGCAAACTCATTCATGAAGACTAAGTTGTAATACTCTGAGATCAATTCACATATCAAAAAGAAGTTACTCAGAAGACTTCTTTCACGTTTTCAATTGAGGATATTTCCTTTATCAGGATAGGCCTCAGTGTGATCCAAAGTATCCTTTCTCAGATTCCCCAAAGACAGTGGTAATAGACTGGTCCATGAAACGAAAGTGTAACTCTGTGAGATGAATTCACACATCACAAAGCAGTTTCTCAGAAAGCTTCTTTCTAGTTTTTGCCTGAGGAGATTTCCTTTGTCACCATAAGCTTCATTGCACTAAGAAATATCCCATTGCAGATTTCAAGTAAACACTTTTAGCAAACTGATCAATGAAAATAAAATCGTAACTCTGAGAGTGGCATTCACATGTCACAATGCAGTTTCTCAGAATGCTTCTTTCCAGTTTTTGTCTGACGATATTTCGTTTTTCACCATAGCCGTCCATGAGCTCCTAAATATTGCTTTGCAGATTCCTCGAAAGTAGTGTTAGGAAACTGCCTCATGAAGACTAAGTTGTAACTCTGTGAGATGAATCCACTTATTACAAAGAAGTTTCTCAGAAAGCTTCTTTCACGTTTTTTATTGATGATATTTACTTTATCAGGATAGGCCTCAATGCGATCCAAAGAGTCCCTTCTCATATTCCCTAAAGACAGTGGTAATAGACTGCTCCATGAAATGAAAGTGAAACTCTATGAGATGAATTCACACATCACAAAGCAGTTTCTCGGAAAGCTTCTTTCTGGTTTTTTCCTGAAGATATTTCCTTTGTCACCATAAGCTTCATTGGGCTGAGAAGTATCCCATTGCAGATTTCAAGAAAACTGTGTTACAACTGATCAAATGAAGAGAAAAGTGTAACTCTGTGAGTTGCATTCACACATCACAAGGTAATTTCTCAGAAGTCTTCTTTCCGGTTTGTATCTGTGGATATACACTTTTTCACCATAAGTCTCAAAGCAATCCCAAATATCACTTTGAAGATTCCACGAAAACAGTATTAGCAAACTGCTACAAGGAGGGAAAATTGAATCACTGTGCGATGAATTCACACATCGGAAAGCAATTTCTTGGAAAGCTTCTTTCTAGTTATTATCTGAGGATATTTCCTTTTTCACCGTAGGCCGCAATGTGCTCCCAAATATAACTTTGCAGCTAACCCGAAAGTAGTGTTAGCCATCTGTTTCATGAAGACTGAGTTGAAACACTGTGAGATGAATTCACATATCACAAAGAAGTTTCTCAGAACACTTCTTTCACGTTTTTAAATGAGGATACTTCCTTTATCAGGATAGGCCTCAATGTGATGCAAAGTATCCCTTCTCAGATTCTCCAAAGAGAGTGGTAATGGACTGCTCCATGAAACGAAAGTGTAACACTGTGAGATGAATTCAAAGATGACAGAGCAGTTTCTCAGAAAGCTTCTTTCCAGTTTTTTTCTGGCGATATTTCCTTTTTCAACATAGCGCTCAATGCGCTCCCAAATATCGCTTTGCAGATTCCCCGAAAGTAGGGTTAGCAAACTGCTTCATGAAGACTCAGTTGTAACTCTGTGAGATGAATTCGTATATCACAAATAAGATTCTCAGAAAGCTTCTTTCACGTTTTTAATTGAGGATATTTCCTTCATCTAGATAAGCATCAATGCGACCCAAAGTATCCCTTCTCAGATTCCCCAAAGACAGTGGTAATAGACTGCTCCATGAAACGAAAGTGTAACTCGATGAGATGAATTCACACATCACAAAGCAGTTTCTCAGAAAGCTTATTTCTAGTTTTTATCAGAGGATATTTCCTTTGTCACAGTAAGCTTCATTGCACTAAGTAATATCCCATTGCAGATTTCAAGAACTGAGTGTTAGCAAACTGGTCAATGAAAAGAAAAGTGTAACTCTGTGAGTTGTATTCACATGTCACAATGCAGTTTCTCAGAACACTTCTTTCCAGTTTTTATCTGACGGTATTTCCTTTTTCACCATAGCCCTTAATTCGCTCCCTAATATCGCTATGCAGATTCCCCGAGAGTAGTGTTAGCAAACTGCTTCATGAAGTCTAAGTTGTAACTCTGTGCGATGAATTCACATATCATAAAGTAGTTTCTCAGAAAGCTTCTTTCATGTTTTCAATTGAGGATATTTCTTTTATCAGGATAGGCCTCAATGCGATCCAAAGTATCCCTTCTCAGATTCCTCAAAGACAGTGGTAACAGACTGTTCCATGAAATGAAAGTGTAACTCTGTGAGATGAATTCACACATCACAAAACCGTTTCTCAGAAAATTTCTTTCTAGTTTTCATCTGAGAATATTTCCTTTGTCAAGGTAAGCTTCATTGCACTAAGAAATATCCCATTGCAGATTTCACAAAAAAAGCATTAGCAAACTGATGAATGAAATGTGTAACTCTGTGAGTTGCATTCACATGGCACAATGCAGTTTCTCAGAACGCTTCTTTCCAGTTTTTATCTGCTGATATTTTTTTTTCACCATAGCCCTCAATGCGCTCCCAAATATCGCTTTGCAGATTCCCCGAAAGTAGTGTTAGCAAACTGCCTCATGAAGACTAAGTTGTAAATCTGTGAGATGAATTCACATATCACAAAGAAGTTTCTCAGAAAGCTTCTTTCACGATTTTAATTGAGGATATTTCCTTTATCAGAATAGGTCTCAATGCGACCCAAAGTATCCCTTCTCAGATTTCCCAAAGACAGTGGTAATAGACTGTTCCATGAAAAGAAAGTGTAACTCTGTGAGAGGAATTCACACATCACAAAGCAGTTTCTCAGAAAGCTTCCTTCTACTTTTTATCGGAGGATATTCCTTTCTCACCGTAAGCTTCATTGGACTAAGAAATATCCCATTGCAGATTTCAAGGAAACAGTGTTAGCAAACTGATCAATGAAAACAAAAGTGTAACCCTGTGAGTTGCATTCACATGTCACAATGCAGTTTCTCAGAATGCTTCTTTCCAGTTTCTATCTGATATTTCCTTTTTCACCATAGCCCTCTAAGCGCTCCCAAATATTGCTTTGCAGATTCCCGGAATGTGGTGTTAGCAATCTGCTTCATGAAGACTAAGTTGTAACTCTGTGAGATGAAACAGTATATCACAAAGAAGTTTCTCAGAAAGCTTTTTTCACGTTTTGAATTGAGCATTTTTCCTTTATAATGATAGGCCTCAGTGCGATCCAAAGTATCCCTTCTCAGATTCCCCAAAAACAGTGGTAATAGACTGTTCCATGAAACGAAACTGTAACTCTGTGAGATGAATTCACACATCACAAAGCAGTTTCTCAGGAAGATTCTTTCTAGTTTTTATCTGAGGATATTTCCTTTGTCACTGTAAGCTTTATTTCCCTAAGAAATATCCCATTGCAGATCTCAGGAAAACAGTGTTAGCAAACTGATCAATGAAAACAAAAGTGTAACTTGATGAATTGCATTCACATGTCACAATGCAATTTCTCAGAACGCTTCTTTCCACTTTTTATCTGACGATATTTCCTCTTTCATCATAGCCCTCAATGCGCTCACAAATATCGCTTTGCCGATTCCCGGGAAGTAGTGTTAGCAAACTGCTTCAAGAACAGTAAATTGTAACTCTGTGAGATGAATTCACATATCACAAAGAAGTTTCTCAGAAAGCTTCATTCACGTTTTTAGTTGAGGATATTTGCTTTGTCAGGGTAGACCTCAATACAATTCAAAGTATCCCTTCTCACATTCCCCAAAGACAGTGGTAATAGACTGCTCCAAGAAATGAAAGTGTAACTATGTGAGATGAATTCACACATCACAAAGCAGTTTCTCAGAAAGCTTCTTTCTAGTTATTACCTGAGGATAATTCCTTGTCACCGTAAGCTTCATTGCACTAAGAAATATCCCACTGCAGATTTCACGAAAAAAGTGTTAGCAAATGATCAATGAAAAGAAAAGTGTCACTCTATGAGTTGATTTCACGTGTCACAATGCAGTTTCTCAGAACGCTTCTTTCCAGTTTTTATCTGACGACATTTCCATTGTCACCATAGCCCTCAATGCGATCCCAAATATTGCTTTGCAGATTTCTCGAAAGTAATGTTATCAAACTGTGTCATAAAGACTAAGTTGTAACTCTGTGAGATGAATTCACATATCACAAAGAAGTTTCTGAGAAAGCTTCTTGTGTGTTTTTAATTGAGGATATTTCCTTTATCAGGATAGGCCTCAATGTGATTTAAAGTATCCCTTCTCAGATTCCCCAAAGACAGTGGTAATAGACTGTTCCATGAAAAGAAAGTGTAACTCTGTGAGATGAATTCACACATCACAAAGCAGTTTCTCAGAAAGCTTTCTACTTTTTATCTGAGGATATTTCCTTTGTCATCGTAAGCTTCATTGCAATAAGAAATAACTCATTGCAGATTTGAAGAAAACAGTGTTAGCAACCTGATCAATGAAAAGAAAAATGTAACTCTGTGACTTGCATTCACATGTCACAATGCAGTTTCTCAGAATGTTTCTTTCCAGTTTTTATCCGACGATATTTTCTTTTTCACCGTAGCCCCCAATGCGCTCCCAAATATCACTTTGCAGATTTCCCGAAAGTATTTTTAGCAAACTGCTACATGAAAACTAAGTTGTAACTCTGTGAGAAAAATTCACATATCACAAAGAAGGTTCTCAGGAAGCATCATTCACATTTTTAGTTGTGGATATTTCCTTTATCAAGATAGGCCTCAATGCGATCCAAAGTGTCTCTTCTCAGATTCCCCAAAGACAGTGGTAATAGACTGCTCCATGAAACGAAAATACAACTCTGTGAGATGAATTCACACATCACACAGCAGTTCCTCAGAAAGCTTCTTTCTAGCTTTTATCTGAGGATATTTCCTTTGTCACCGTAAGCTTCACTGCACTAAGAAATATCCCACTGCAGATCTCAAGAAAACAGTGTTAGCAAACTGATCAATGAAAAGTGTAACTCTGTGAGTTGCATTCACATGTCTCAGTGTAGTTTCTCAGAACGCTCTTTTCAGTTTTTATCTGACGATATTTCCTTTTTCACCATAGCCCTCAATGCGCTCCTAAATATCGCTTTGCAGATTCCCCAAAAGAAGTGTGAGCAAACTGCTTAATGAAGAATAAGTTGTAACTCTGTGAGATGAATCCACATCTCACAAAGAAGTTTCTCAGAAAGCTTCTTTCACGTTTTTAATTGAAGAGATTTCCTTTAATAGGATAGTCCTCAATGCGATCCAAAGTATCCCTTCTCAGATTCCCCACAGACAGTGGTAATAGACTGTTCCATGAAACAAAAGTGTAACTCTGTGAGATGAATTCACACATCACAAAGCAGTTTCTCAGAAAGCTTCTTTCTGGTTTTTACCTGAGGATATTTCCTTTGTCAGGGTTAGTTTCATTGCACTAAGAAATATGTGATCGCAGATTTCAAGAAAACAGTGTTAGCAAACTGATAAATGTAAAGAAAAGTGTAATTCAGTGAGTCGAATTCACATGTTACAATGAAGTTTCTCATAGCTTCTTTCCAGTTTTTATCTGATAATATTTTCTTTTTCACCACAGCCCTCAATGCGCTCCCAAATATCACTTAGCAGATTCCCTGAAAGTAGTGTGAGCAAACTGTTTCATGAAGACTAAGTTGTAACTCTGTAGATGAATCCACATATCACAAAGAAGTTTCTCAGAAAGCTTCTTTCACATTTTTAATTGAGATTTCCTTTATCATGATAGGCCTCAATGTGATCCAAAGCATCCCTTCTCAGATTCCCCCAAAGACAATGGTACTAGACAGCTCCATGAAATGAAAGTGTAACTCTGTGAGATGACTTCACACATCACAAAGCAGTTTCTCAGAAAGCTTCTTTCTGGTTTTTACCTGTGGATATTTCCTTTGTCAGAGTTAGTTTCATTGCACTAAGAAATATCCCTTTGCAGATTTCAAGAAAACAGTGTTAGCAAACTGATCAATGAAAAAAAAAGTGTAACTCTGTGAGTTGCATTCACATGTCACAATGCAGTTTCTCAGAACACTTCTTTCAAGTTTTCTCTGACGATATTTCCTTTGTCACCATAGCCCTCAATGTGCTCCCAAATATCGCTTTGCAGATTCCCTGAAAGTAGTGTAAGCAAACTGCTTCATAAAGACTAAGTTGTAACTCTGTGAGATGAATTCACATATCACAAAGAAGTTTCTGAGAAAGCTTCTTGTGCGTTTTTAATTGAGGATATTTCCTTTATCAGGATAGGCCTCAATGCGATTCAAAGTATCCCTTCTCAGATTCCCCAAAGACAGTGGTAATAAACTGCTCCATGAAACGAAAGTGTAACTCTGTGAGATGAATTCACACATCACAAAGCAGTTTCTCAGAAAGCTTCTTTCTAGTTTTTATCCGAGGATATTTCTGTTGTCACCGTAAGCTTCATTGCACTAAGAAATATCCCATTGCAGATTTCAAGAAAACAGTGTTAGCAAACTGATCAATGAAAAGAAAAGTGTAACTCTGTGAGTTGCATTCTCATGTCACAATGCAGTTTCTCAGATCGCTTCTTTCCAGTTTTTATATGACGATATTTCCTTTTTCACCATAGATTCACAGTTTGCTTCTTTTTCACCATAGATTTTCTCCATAGATTGCTTCTTTTTCACCATAGATTCACAGATTACTTCTTTTTTTGGTTTTATATGGGGATATTCAGTTTTACACAATGAGACTCAATGTGCTCCAAAATGTTTCTTCCCAGATTCTACTAGTAGAGTTTTTCAAACCTGCTGAATGAAAACAGCGTTTAACTCAGTGAAGTGAATCCATGCATCTCAAAGCAGTTTACAAATAGCTTCTTTCTCGTTTTTATCTGTGAATATTCAGTTTTCACCTTTAGTCTCAATAAGCTCCAAATGTCCATTTGCAAATCCTTCAAAAAGAGTGTTTCAATCCTTAGGAAACAAAACAAAGTTTTAACTCTGTGAAATGAATCCACACATCACAATGCAGTTTCACAGACAGCTTCTTTCTAGTTTTCGTTTGGGGATATTTGGCCTTTAACCACATTCCTTAATGGGTTCCCATATGTCTCTTCACAGTTTCTACAGAAAGAAGGTTTCAAACCTGGTGAATTAAAAAAATGGTTTAACTATGTGAGTTGAATCCACATATCACAAAACTTTTTCACAGATAACTTTTTTCTAGATTTATCTGTGGATATTCTGTTTTTTGACATACACCTCAGTGGGCTCCATAATATCCTTTCACAGATTCTACAAAAGGAGTGCTTCCATTCTGCTGAATCAAAAGAAAAATTTAAGTTGGTAAGATGAATCCTCACATCACAACAGATTTTCACAGATTTCTTCTTTCTAGTTTTTACCTGGGGATATTTGGATGTTCACAATAGGCCTCAATGGGCAGCAGAATGTCCCTACAAAGTTTCTAAACAGAGAGTTTTTCCTAACTGTGAAATCAAAACAGAGGTTTAACGCTATAGGTGAATATACACATCACAGAGCTGTTTCACACAATGCTTCTTTCTAGTTTTTATCTGAGGATATTGCGTTTTTTACCATAGGCCTCACTGGACTCCCGAATGTCCCTGAGCACATTCTACATGTTTCCAATCTGCTTACTCAAAAGATATCTTTAACTCTGTGAGATGAATTCACACATCACAAAGCAGTTTCACAGATGGCTTCTTTCCAGTTTTCATAAGGAGATATTCCTATATTCACCACAGGCTTCAATGGCTCATGAATGTCTTTTTGCAGACTCTACAAAAAGAGTGTATCCTACTAGCAGAATCTAAAGAAGAGTTAACACTCAGGATGAATCCACACATCACAAAGCAGTTTCACAGATAGCTTCTTTCTACTTTTTCTCTGTGGATATTCACTTTTTCACCATAGGCCTCAATGGGCTCATGAATGTCCCTTTGATGATTCGATCAAAAGAGTGTTTCCAACCTGCTGAATCAGAAGAAAGGTTTAACTCTGTTAGTGGAATCCACACATCGCAAATCAGTTTCACAGCTAGATTATTTCCAGTATTTATCTGAGGAGATTCGGGTTTTCACCATAGGCCTTAATTGGCTCCTGAAAGTCCCTTCACAGATTCCACACAAAGAGTTTTTCCTAACTGCAGAACAAAAAGAAAGGTCTAACTCCTTAATTGAAACCACACATAACAAAGCAGTTTCAAAGATAGCTTCTTTCTAGTTTTTTTGTTTGTTTGTTTTTTGTTTGTTTGTTTGTTTCCTGGAAATATTCTGTTTTTCCTTTTAGGCTTCAATGTGTGCACAAAACCTTTTCACAGATTCTACAAAAAGATTGTTTCAACCTGAGGAATCAAAACCAAAGTTTATCTCGGTGAGATGAATCCAAACATCACAAAGCAGTTTCAGAGATAGATTCTTTCCAGTTTTTATCTGTGGATATTCAGTGTTTCACTATAGGCCTCACTGGGTTCCCAAAAATCCCTTCACAGATTCTACAAACAGAGACTTTCCAGTCTCCTGAATGAAAGAAAAGATTTAACTCTGTGAGATAAATCCACACTTGACAAAGTGGTTTCACAGATAGCTTCTTTCTAGTTTCTATATGGGGATATAAGGTTTTTCTGTATTGGCATCAATGACCTTCCAAAAGTCCCTTAGCAGGTTCTACAAAAAGAGTGTTTAATTTTCTCAATCAAAAAAAAGTTTTAACTCTGTGAGTTAAATCCACACATTACAAAGCAGTTTCTCAGATAGCTTCTTTCTCATTTTTATCCACAGATAGTCAGTTTTTCATGATAGGCCACAATGGTTTCCCGAATATCCCTTTGCAGTTTCTACAAAAAGAGTGTTTCCAACCTACTGTATTTGAAGAAAGGTTTAACTATGTGAAATGAATCTGCACATAACAATTAAGTTTCACAGGTAAGTTGTTTCTAGTTTGTTTTCTGGGGATATTCAGTTTCTCACTATTGGCATAAATGGACTCCCAAAGTCCCTTCTCAGATCCTAGAAGAAGAGTGTTTCCAACATGTCGAATGATATAAATGGCTTAAGTCTCTGAGACGGAGGTACACAGTGCAAAGGGGTTTCACAGATAGCTTCTTTCTAAATTTATCTGGGGATATTCTGTTGTTCACTCTAGGCCTCAATGGGCTCCTAAATGTCCCTTCACAGATTGTATAAAAACACTGTTTGAAATCTGCTGAATCAAAAGAAAAATTTAACTCTGTGAGATGAATGCACACATCAAAAACCAGTTTCAAATATACCTCTTTTCTAGTTTTTAACTGGGGAAATTTTTTTTCACCCTTAGACTCATTTGGTTCCTAAAGGTTTCTTCATGGTTTCTACAAAAAGAGTGTTTCCAACCTGCTGAATCAGAAGACAGATTTATCGCTGTGAAATGAATCCACACATCACAAAGCACTTTCACAGACAGCTTCTTTGTAGTTTTTATCTGGTGATATTCTGTTTTTCACTATAAGCCTCAAAGGGTTCCCAAATGTCCCTTCACAAATTCTACAAAACGAGTGTTTCCGACCGGCTGAATCCAAAGAAATGTTTCACCCTGTGAGATGAATCCACACATCACAAAGTGGTTTTCCAGAGAGCTTCTTACTTGTTTTTATATGAGGATATTGTTTTTTTACAGTACAGCTCTCAATGGGCTTCCAAATATCCTTTTGCAGATTCTACAAAAAGAGTGTTTCCAATCTGCTGAATTAAAATGAAGGTTTAACTCTGTGACATGAATTCACACATTGCAAAGTGGTTTCACAGATAGCTTCTTCCTAATTTTTATCCACGGATATTCGTTTTTTTACTGTACACCTCAATGGGTTCCCAAATGTCCCTTTGCAGATTGTACAAAAAGAGTCTTTCCATCCTGCTGAATGAAGGAAAAGGTTTAACTCTGTGAGATGAGTCCACACCTCACCACCTCACAAAGTGGTTTCACAGATAGCTTCTTTCTAGTATATTCGGTTTTTCTGTATGGGCATCAATGGTCTTCCAAATGCCCCTTAGCAGATCCTACAAAAAGAGTGTTTACAACTTTCTCAATCAAAAGAAAGTTTTAACTCTGTGAGATGAATCAACACATCCAAAAACAGTTTCTCAGATAGCTTCTTTCTCATTTTTATCCGTGGATACTTGGTTTTTCAGAACAGACCTCAATGGGCTCCCACATGTCCCTTAACAGATTGTACAAAAAGAGTGTTTCCACCCTGAGTCATCAAAAGAAAGATTAACCTCTCTGAGATGAATCCATAAATCACAAAGCAGTTACACTGATAGCTTCTTTCTAGTTTTATTGGGAAAATTCCATTTTTTAACATAGGCCTGAAAGTGATTCTAAATGTCCCTTTGCAGTTTCTACAAGGGTCCTTATAACATCCCAAATCAAAAGAACTATTTCACTCTGGGAAAGGACTCCACACATTGCAAAGACATTTCACAGGTAACTTCTTTCTCCTTTTAATATGGGAATATTTGATTTTTCACTACAGGCCTCAATGTGCTCCAAATGTCCCTTCTCATATTCTACTAGAAGAATGTTTCCAACCTGCTTAATCAAAAGAAAGATTTAACTCTGTGAGACAAATCAGCACATCACGAAATTGTTTCCCAGATAGTTTCTTTCTAGTTTTTATCTAGGGATATTTGGTATTTCATCATAGGCCTTAATGGTCTCCCGAATGTCTCTTCACAGAGTCTACAAGAAAAGCATTTTCAACCTGTGAATCCAAAGAAAGCTTTAACTCTGTGAGATGAATCCACATATCACAAAGGTGTTTCACAGACATCTTCTTTTTTGTTTTTATATGGGGCTATTCGGATTTCTACATAGGCATCAATGGGCTTCCAAAAGTCCCTACACAAATTCTAAAACAAGAGTGTTTCCCACCTGCAAAACCAAAACAAAATGTTTAAATCTGTAGATGAATCCAAACATAACAAAGCAGCTTCACAGATTGCTTCTTTTTCGGTTTTATATGGGGATATTTGGTTTTTCACCATGAGACTCAATGGGCTCCAGAATGTTTCTTCCCAGATTCTACTAGAAGAGTATTTCAAACCTGCTGAACGAAAAGAAACGTTTAACTCAGTAGGATGTATCCATACATCTGAAAGCAGTTTCACAAATAGCTTCTTTCTAGTTTTCATCTGTGGATATTCAGTTTTCACCCTTAGTCTCAATAAGCTCCCGAATGTCTATTTGCAAATCGTCCAAAAAGAGTGTTTTAATCCTTAGGAAACAAAACAAAGTTTTAACTCTGTGAAATGAATCCACACATCACAATGCAGTTTCACAGACAGCTTCTTACTTGTTTACATTTGGGGATACTTGGTCTTTAACCAATGTCCTTAATGGGTTCCCATATGTCTCTTCACAGTTTCTACAGAAAGAAGGTTTCAAACCTGGAGAATCAAAAAAAAAAATGGTTTAACTATGTGAGTTGAATTCACATATCACAAAACATTTTCACAGATAACTTCTTTCTAGATTTATCTGTGGATATTCTGTTTTTTCACCGTATACCTCAATGGGCTCCAGAATGTCCTTTCACAGATTCTACAAGAGGAGTGCTTCCATTCTGGTGAATCAAAAGAAAGGTTTAAGTTGGTAAGATGAATCCACACATCACAAAGCAGTTTCACAGATTGCTTCTTTCTAGTTTTTACCTGGGGATATTTGGATGTTCACAATAGGCCTCAATGGGCTGCAGAATGTCCCTACACAGGATCTACACAAAGTGTTTTCCCTAACTGTGGAATCAAAACAAAAGTTTAACGCTATAGGAGAATCTGCACATCACAGAGCTGTTTCACACATCGCTTCTTTCTAGTTTTTATCTGGGGATGTTCCGTTTCTTACCATAGGCCTCATTGGACTCCTCAATGTCCCTGAGCAGATTCTACAAGTTTCCAATCTGCTTACTCAAAAGAAGGTTTAACTCTTTGAGATGAATTCATTCATCAAAAAGCAGTTTCACAGATAGCTTCTTTCCAATTTTTATAAGGAGATATTCCTATATTCACCACAGGCTTCAGTGACTCAGGAATATCTTTTTGCAGATTCTACAAAAAGAGTGTTTCCTCCCTGCAGAATCCAAAGAAGAGTTAACACTCAGGATGAATCCACACATCACAAAGCAGTTTCACAGATAGCTTCTTTCTACTTTTTCTCTGTGGATATTCACTTTTTCACCATAGGCCTCAATGGGCTCATGACTGTCCCTTTGATGATTCTATCAAAAGAGTGTTTCCAACCGGCTGAATCAAGAGGAAAGGTTTAACTCTGTTAGTGGAATCCACACATCACAAATCAGTTTCACAGCTAGATTATTTCCGGTATTTATCTGAGGAGATTCGGGTTTTCACCATAGGCCATAATTGGCTCCTGAAAGTCCCTTCACAGATTCCACACAAAGAGTTTTTCCTAACTGCAGAACAAAAAGAAAGGTCTAACTCCTTAATTGAAACCACACATAACAAAGCAGTTTCAAAGATAGCTTCTTTTTTTTTTTTTGTGTTCAAGTTGTATTTTTTTTTAATTTATTTATTATTATTATACTTTAAGTTGTAGGGTACATGTGCATAACGTGCAGGTTTGTTACATATGTATACTTGTGCCATGTTGCTGTGCTGCACCCATCAACTCGTCATTTACATCAGGTATAACTCCCAATGCAATCCGTCCCCCCTCCCCCCTCCCCATGATAGGCCCCGGTGTGTGATGTTCCCCTTCTTGAGTCCGAGTGATCTCATTGTTCAGTTCCCACCTATGAGTGAGAACATGCGGTGTTTGGTTTTCTGTTCTTGTGATAGTTTGCTAAGAATGATGGACAACCCCATCAAAAAGTGGGCAAAGGATATGAACAGACATTTCTCAAAAGAAGACATTCATACAGCCAACAGACACATGAAAAAATGCTCATCATCACTGGCCATCAGAGAAATGCAAATCAAAACCACAATGAGATACCATCTCACACCAGTTAGAATGGCGATCATTAAAAAGTCAGGAAACAACAGGTGCTGGAGAGGATGTGGAGAAATAGGAACACTTTTACACTGTTGGTGGGATTGTAAACTAGTTCAACCATTATGGAAAACAGTATGGCGATTCCTCAAGGATCTAGAACTAGATGTACCATATGACCCAGCCATCCCATTACTGGGTATATACCCAAAGGATTATACATTATGCTGCTATAAAGACACATGCACACGTATGTTTATTGCAGCACTATTCACAATAGCAAAGACTTGGAATCAACCCAAATGTCCATCAGTGACAGATTGGATTAAGAAAATGTGGCACATATACACCATGGAATACTATGCAGCCATAAAAAAAGGATGAGTTTGAGTCCTTTGTAGGGACTTGGATGCAGCTGGAATCAAGTTGTATTTATTGAACCTTTATGAGATTTTCATCACTGTCAAATATTTTGGAAATACTCAGAAAGTAAGTAAACCTTAGCTTGTATGGTGTAATTTGACAAATAAGCTCACTTAGGTCAAGTACAAAAGAACATATCAAATATCACTATGTAATTAATTGACAATATTTATGATTTTGATATGCAAAAAAACCCTGAAATTTCCATAAATATATTTTCGTAGTGGACTCCTATTTTTTTTGCAAGGATATTTCATTTTCTTTCTTTTATTTATTTATTTATTTATTTATTTATTTATTTATTATACTTTAAGTTGTAGGGTACATGTGCATAACGTGCAGGTTTGTTACATATATATACTTGTGCCACGTTGGTGTGCTGCACCCATCAACCCGTCATTTATATCAGGTATAACTCCCAATGCAATCCCTCCCCCCTCCCCCCTCTCCATGATAGGCCCCGGTGTGTGATGTTCCCCTTCCTGAGTCCAAGTGATCTCATTGTTCAGTTCCCACCTATGAGTGAGAACATGCGGTGTTTGGTTTTCTGTTCTTGTGATAGTTTGCTAAGAATGATGGTTTCCAGCTGCATCCATGTCCCTACAAAGGACACAAACTCATCCTGTTTGATGGCTGCATAGTATTCCATGGTGTATATGTGCCACATTTTCTTAATCCAATCTGTCACTGATGGACATTTGGGTTGATTCCAAGTCTTTGCTATTGTGAATAGTGCTGCAATAAACATACGTGTGCATGTGTCTTTATAGCAGCATAATGTATAATCCTTTGGGTATATACCCAGTAATGGGATGGCTGGGTCATATGGTACATCTAGTTCTAGATCCTTGAGGAATCGCCATACTGTTTTCCATAATGGTTGAACTAGTTTACAATCCCACCAACAGTGTAAAAGTGTTCCTATTTCTCCACATCCTCTCCAGCACCTGTTGTTTCCTGACTTTTTAATGATCGCCATTCTAACTGGTGTGAGATGGTATCTCATTGTGGTTTTGATTTGCATTTCTCTGATGGCCAGTGGTGATGAGCATTTTTTCATGTGTCTGTTGGCTGTATGAATGTCTTCTTTTGAGAAATGTCTGTCCATATCCTTTGCACACTTTTTGATGGGGTTGTTTGTTTTTTTCTTGTAAATTTGGTTGAGTTCTTTGTAGGTTCTGGATATTAGCCCTTTGTCAGATGAGTAGATTGCAAAAATTTTCTCCCATTCTGTACGTTGCCTCTTCACTCTGATGGTAGTTTCTTTTGCTGTGCAGAAGCTCTTTAGTTTAATGAGATCCCATTTGTCAATTTTGGCTTTTGGTGCCGTTGCTTTTGGTGTTTTAGACATGAAGGCTTTGCCCATGCCTATGTCCTGAATGGTACTACCTAGGTTTTCCTCTAGGATTTTTATGGTATTAGGTCTAACATTTAAGTCTCTAATCCATGTTGAATTAATTTTCGTATAAGGAGTAAGGAAAGGATCCAGTTTCAGCTTTCTACTTATGGCTAGCCAATTTTCCCAGCACCATTTATTAAATAGGGAATCCTTTCCCCATTTCTTGTTTCTCTCAGGTTTGCAAAGATCAGATGGCTGTAGATGTGTGGTATTATTTCTGACGACTCGGTTCTGTTCCATTGGTCTATATCTCTATTTTGGTACCAGTACCATGCTGTTTTGGTTACTGTAGCCTTGTAGTATAGTTTGAAGTCAGGTAGCGTGATGCCTCCAGCTTTGTTCTTTTGACTTAGGATTGTCTTGGCAATGTGGGCTCTTTTTTGGTTCCATATGAACTTTAAAGCAGTTTTTTTTCCAATTCTGTGAAGAAACTCATTGGTAGCTTGATGGGGATGGCATTGAATCTATAAATTACCTTGGGCACTATGGCCATTTTCACGATATTGATTCTTCCTATCCATGAGCATGGTATGTTCTTCCATTTGTTTGTGTCCTCTTTTATTTCACTGAGCAGTGGTTTGTAGTTCTCCTTGAAGAGGTCCTTTACATCCCTTGTAAGTTGGATTCCTAGGTATTTTATTCTCTTTGAAGCAATTGTGAATGGAAGTTCATTCCTGATTTGGCTCTCTGTTTGTCTGTTACTGGTGTATAAGAATGCTTGTGATTTTTGCACATTGATTTTGTCTCCTGAGACTTTGCTGAAGTTGCTTATCAGCTTAAGGAGATTTTGGGCTGAGACAATGGGGTTTTCTAAATATACAATCATGTCATCTGCAAACAGGGACAATTTGCCTTCTTTTTTTCCTAACTGAATACCCTTGATTTCTTTCTCTTGCCTGATTGCCCTAGCCAGAACTTCCAACACTATGTTGAATAGGAGTGGTGAGAGAGGGCATCCCTGTCTTGTGCCAGTTTTCAAAGGGAGTTTTTCCAGTTTTTGCCCATTCAGTATGATATTGGCTGTGAGTCTGTCATAAATAGCTCTTATTATTTTGAGGTACGTTCCATCAATACCGAATTTATTGAGCGTTTTTAGCATGAAGGGCTGTTGAATTTTGTCAAAAGCCTTTTCTGCATCTATTGAGATAATCATGTGGTTCTTGTCTTTGGTTCTGTTTATATGCTGGATTATGTTTATTGATTTGCGAATGTTGAACCAGCCTTGCATCCCAGGGGTGAAGCCCACTTGATCATGGTGGATAAGCTTTTTGATGTGTTGCTGAACCCGGTTTGCCAGTATTTTATTGAGGATTTTTGCATCGATGTTCATCAGGGATATTGGTCTAAAATTCTCTTTCTTTGTTGTGTCTCTGCCAGGCTTTGGTATCAGGATGATGTTGGCCTCATAAAATGAGTTAGGGAGGATTCCCTCTTTTTCTATTAATTGGAATAGTTTCAGAAGGAATGGTACCAATTCCTCCTTGTACCTCTGGTAGAATTCAGCTGTGAATCCATCTGGTCCTGGACTTTTTTTGGTTGGTAGGCTATTAATTATTGCCTCAATTTCAGAGCCTGCTATTGGTCTATTCAGGGATTCAACTTCTTCCTGGTTTAGTCTTGGAAGAGTGTAAGTGTCCAGGAAATTATCCATTTCTTCTAGATTTTCCAGTTTATTTGCGTAGAGGTGTTTATAGTATTCTCTGATGGTAGTTTGTATTTCTGTGGGGTCGGTGGTGATATCCCCTTTATCATTTTTAATTGCGTCGATTTGATTCTTCTCTCTTTTCTTCTTTATTAGTCTGGCTAGTGGTCTGTCAATTTTGATGATCTTTTCAAAAAACCAACTCCTGGATTCATTGATTTTTTGGAGGGTTTTTTGTGTCTCTATCTCCTTCTGTTCTGCTCTGATCATAGTTATTTCTTGCCTTCTGCTAGCTTTTGAATGTGTTTGCTCTTGCTTCTCTAGTTCTTTTAATTGCAATGTTAGAGTGTCAATTTTAGATCTTTCCTGCTTTCTCTTGTGGGCATTTAGTGTTATAAATTTCCCTCTACACACTGCTTTAAATGTGTCCCAGAGATTCTGGTATGTTGTATCTTTGTTCTCATTGGTTTCAAAGAACATCTTTATTTCTGCCTTCATTTCGTTATGTACCCAGTAGTCATTCAGGAGCAGGTTGTTCCGTTTCCATGTAGTTGAGCGGTTTTGATTGAGTTTCTTAGTCCTGAGTTCTAGTTTGATTGCACTGTGGTCTGAGAGACAGTTTGTTATAATTTCTGTTCTTGTACATTTGCTGAGGAGTGCTTTACTTCCAATTACGTGGTCGATTTTGGAGTAAGTACGATGTGGTGCTGAGAAGAATGTATATTCTGTTGATTTGGGGTGGAGAGTTCTATAGATGTCTATTAGGTCTGCTTGCTGCAGAGATGAGTTCAATTCCTGGATATCCTTGTTAACTTTCTGTCTCGTTGATCTGTCTAATGGTGACAGTGGGGTGTTGAAGTCTCCCATTATTATTGTATGGGAGTCTAAGTCTCTTTGTAAGTCTCTAAGGACTTGCTTTATGAATCTGGGTGCTCCTGTATTGGGTGCATATATATTTAGGATAGTTAGCTCTTCCTGTTGAATTGATCCCTTTACCATTATGTAATGGCCTTCTTTGTCTCTTTTGATCTTTGATGGTTTAAAGTCTGTTTTATCAGAGACTAGTATTGCAACCCCCGCTTTTTTTTTGTTCTCCATTTGCTTGGTAAATCTTCCTCCATCCCTTTATTTTGAGCCTATGTATGTCTCTGCGTGTGAGATGGGTCTCCTGAATACAGCAGACTGATGGGTCTTGACTCTTTATCCAGTTTGTCAGTCTGTGTCTTTTAATTGGAGCATTTAGTCCATTTACATTTAAGGTTAAGATTGTTATGTGTGAACTTGATCCTGCCATTATGATATTAACTGGTGATTTTGCTCGTTAGTTGATGCAGTTACTTCCTAGCCTTGATGGTCTTTACATTTTGGCATGTTTTTGCAATGGCTGGTACAGGTTGTTCCTTTCCATGTTTAGTGCTTCCTTCAGGGTCTCTTGTAAGGCAGGCCTAGTGGTGAGAAAATCTCTAAGCATTTGCTTATCTGTAAAGAATTTTATTTCTCCTTCACTTATGAAACTTCGTTTGGCTGGATATGAAATTCTGGGTTGAAAATTCTTTTCTTTAAGAATGTTGAATATTGGCCCCCACTCTCTTCTGGCTTGGAGAGTTTCTGCCGAGAGATCTGCTGTTAGTCTGATGGGCTTCCCTTTGTGGGTAACCCGAACTTTCTCTCTGGCTGCCTTTAAGATTTTTTCCTTCATTTGAACTTTGGTGAATCTGGCAATTATGTGTCTTGGAGTTGCTCTTCTTGAGGAGTATCTTTGTGGCGTTCTCTGTATTTCCTGGATTTGAATGTTGGCCTGCCCTACTAGGTTGGGGAAGTTCTCCTGGATGATATCCTGAAGAGTGTTTTCCAACTTGGTTCCATTTTCCCCCTCACTTTCAGGCACCCCAATCAGACGTAGATTTGGTCTTTTTACATAATCCCATACTTCTTGCAGGCTTTGTTCATTTCTTCTTCTTCTTTTTTCTTTTGGTTTCTCTTCTTGCTTCATTTCATTCATTTGATCCTCAATCACAGATACTCTTTCTTCCAGTTGATCGAGTCGGTTACTGAAGCTTGTGCATTTGTCACGTATTTCTCGTGTCATGGTTTTCATCTCTTTCATTTCGTTTATGACCTTCTCTGCATTAATTACTCTAGCCATCAATTCTTCCACTTTTTTTTCAAGATTTTTAGTTTCTTTGCGCTGGGTACGTAATTCCTCCTTTAGCTCTGAGAAATTTGATGGACTGAAGCCTTCTTCTCTCATCTCGTCAAAGTCATTCTCCGTCCAGCTTTGATCCATTGCTGGCGATGAGCTGCGCTCCTTTGCCGGGGGAGATGAGCTCTTATTTTTTGAATTTCCAGCTTTTCTGCCCTGCTTTTTCCCCATCTTTGTGGTTTTATCTGCCTCTGGTCTTTGATGATGGTGATGTACTGATGGGGTTTTGGTGTAGGTGTCCTTCCTGTTTGATAGTTTTCCTTCTAACAGTCAGGACCCTCAGCTGTAGGTCTGTTGGAGATTGCTTGAGGTCCACTCCAGACCCTGTTTGCCTGGGTATCAGCAGCAGAGGCTGCAGAAGATAGAGTATTTCTGAACAGCGAGTGTACCTGTCTGATTCTTGCTTTGGAAGCTTCCTCTCAGGGGTGTACTCCACCCTGTGAGGTGTGGGGTGTCAGACTGCCCCTAGTGGGGGATGTCTCCCAGTTAGGCTACTCAGGGGTCAGGGACCCACTTGAGCAGGGAGTCTGTCCCTTCTCAGATCTCAATCTCCGTGTTGGGAGATCCACTGCCCTCTTCAAAGCTGTCAGACAGAGTCGTTTGCATCTGCAGAGGTTTCGGCTGCATTTGTTATTGCCCTGTCCCCAGAGGTGGAGTCTACAGAGACAGGCAGGTTTCCTTGAGCTTCTGTGAGCTCCACCCAGTTCGAGCTTCCCAGCAGCTTTGTTTACCTACTTAAGCCTCAGCAATGGTGGACGCCCCTCCCCCAGCCTCGCTGCTGCCTTGCCAGTAGATCACAGACTGCTGTGCTAGAAATGAGGGAGGCTCCGTGGGTGTGGGACCCCCCCGGCCAGGTGTGGGATATGATCTCCTGGTGTGCCTGTTTGCTTAAAGCACAGTATTGGGGTGGGAGTTACCCGATTTTCCAGGTGTTGTGTGTCTCAGTTCCCCTGGCTAGGAAAAGGTATTCCCTTCCCCCTTGCACTTCCCAGGGGAGGCAATGCCTCGCCCTGCTTCAGCTCTCGCTGGTCGGGCTGCAGCAGCTGACCAGCACTGATCATCCGTCACTCCCCAGTGAGATGAACCCAGTACCTCAGTTGAAAATGCAGAAATCACCGGTCTTCTGTGTCACTCGCGCTGGGAGTTGGAGACTGGAGCTGTTCCTATTCGGCCATCTTGCTCCGCCCCCAAAGATAGCTTCTTTCTAGTTTTTTTTTTTTTTTTCCCCTGGAAATATTCTGTTTTTCCTTTTAGGCTTCAATGGGTGCCCAAAATCTTTTCACAGATTCTACAAAAAGATTGTTTTCAACCTGAGGAATCAAAACCAAAGTTTATCTTGGTGAGATGAATCCAAATATCACAAAGCAGTTTCAGAGATAGATTCTTTCCAGTTTTTATCTGTGGATATTCAGTTTTTTACTATAGGCCTCATTGTGTTCCCAAAAATCCCTTCACAGATTCTACAAATAGAGTCTTTCCATTCTCCTGAATGAAACGAAAGGTTTAACTCTGTGAGATAAATCCACAACTCACAAAGTGGTTTCAGAAATAGCATCTTTCTAGTTTCTATATGGGGATATTTGGTTTTTCTGTATTGGCATCAATGGCCTTCCAAATGTCCCTTAGTCGATTCTACAAAAAGAGTGTTTACAACCTTCTCAATCACAAGAAAGTTTTAACTCTGTGAGATAAATACACACATCACAGAGCAGTTTCTCAGATAGCTTCTTTCTCATTTTTATCCACAGATACTCAGTTTTTCATGATAGGCCACAATGGATGCCCGAATGTCCCTTTGCAGTTTCTACAAAAAGAGTGTTTCCAACCTACTGTATCCAAAGAAAGGTTTTACTATGTGAAATGAATCTGTGCATAGCAATTAAGTTACACAGATAGGTTGTTTCTAGTTTGTTTTCTGGGGATATTCAGTTTTTCTCTATTGGCATCAATGGACTCCCAAAGTCCCTTCTCAGATTCTAGAAGAAGAGTGTTTCCAACATGCCAAATGATATAAAAGGTTTAAGTCTCTGAGATGGATGTACATAGTGCAAAGGGGTTTCACAGATAGCTTCTTTCTAATTTTTATCTGGGAATATCCTGTTGTTCACTCTAGGCCTCAATGGGCTCCTAAATGTCCCTTCACAGATTGTACAAAAACACTGTTTGAAACCTGCTCAATGAAAACAAAAATTTAACTCTGTGAGATGAATGCACACATCAAAAACCAGTTTCAAATATACCTCTTTTCTAATTTTTAGCTGGGGAAATTTTTTTTTCACCCTAGGCCTCAATTGGTTCCTAAAGGTTTCTTCATGGTTTCTACAAAAAGAGTGTTTCCAACCTGCTGAATCAGAAGACAGATTTATCACTGTGAAATGAATCCACACATCACAAAGCACTTTCACAGACAGCTTCTTTGTAGTTTTTATCTGGTGATATTCTGTTTTTCACTATAAGCCTCAAAGGGTTCCCAAATGTCCCTTCACAAATTCTTCAAAAAGAGTGTTTCCAACCTGCTGAATCCAAAGAAGTGTTTCACCCTGTGAGATGAATCCACACATCACAAAGTGGTTTTCCAGAGAGCTTCTTACTTGTTTTTATATGAGGATATTGTTTTTTTACAGTACAGCTCTCAATGGGCTTCCAAATATCCTTTTGCAGATTCTACAAAAAGAGTGTTTCCAATCTGCTGAATTAAAATGAAGGTTTAACTCTGTGACATGAATTCACACATTGCAAAGTGGTTTCACAGATAGCTTCTTCCTAATTTTTATCCACGATATTCATTTTTTTACTGTACACCTCAATGGGTTCCCAAATGTCCCTTTGCAGATTGTACAAAAAGAGTCTTTCCATCCTGCTGAATGAAGGAAAAGGTTTAACTCTGTGAGATGAGTCCACACCTCACCACTTCACAAAGTGGTTTCACAGATAGCTTCTTTCTAGTATATTCGGTTTTTCTGTATGGGCATCAATGGTCTTCCAAATGCCCCTTAGCAGATTCTACAAAAAGAGTGTTTACAACTTTCTCAATCAAAAGAAAGTTTTAACTCTGTGAGATGAATCAACACATCCAAAAATGATTTCTCAGATAGCTTCTTTCTCATTTTTATCCATGGATACTCGGTTTTTCAGAACAGGCCTCAATGGGCTCCCACATGTCCCTTAACAGATTGTACAAAAAGAGTGTTTCCACCCTGAGTCATCAAAAGAAAGATTAACCTCTCTGAGATGAATCCATAAATCACAAAGCAGTTACACTGATAGCTTCTTTCTAGTTTTATTGGGAAAATTCCATTTTTTAACATAGGCCTGAAAGTGATTCTAAATGTCCCTTTGCAGTTTCTACAAGGGTCCTTATAACATCCCAAATCAAAAGAACTATTTCACTCTGCAAAAGGACTCTACACATTGCAAAGACGTTTCACAGGTAGCTTCTTTCTCATTTTTATATGGGAATATCTGGTTTTTCACTACAGGCCTCAATGTACTCCAAATGTCCCTTCTCATATTCTACAAGAAGAGTGTTTCCAACCTGCTTGATCAAAAGAACGATTTAACTCTGTGAGGCTAATCCACACATCATGAAATTGTTTCTCAGATAGTTTCTTTCTAGTTTTTATCTAGGGATATTTCGTATTTCACCATAGGCCCTAATGGTCTCTCAAATGTGTCTTCACAGATTCCACAAGAAAAGTGTTTTCTACCTGCTGAATCAAAAGAAAGGTTTAACTCTGTGAGATGAATGCACACATTGCAAAGACATTTTACAGATAGATTATTTCCCATTTTAATCTTGGGATATTCAGGTGTTTTTACTATAGGCCTTAATAAGCTTTCAAATATTCCTTTGCAGATTCTAAAAGAGTGCTTAAAGCCTGCTAAATCAAAAGAAAGTTTATATCTGTGAGATGAATCCACACATTGCAAAGTTTTTTGACAGATACCTTCTTTCCAGTTTTTATCTTGGGATATTCGGTTTTTCACTGTAGGCCTCAATAAGCTCCCAAATGTCCCTTTGCAGTTTCTACAAAAGGAGTATTTCCAAGCTGCTGTATCAAAAGGAAAGGTTTAATACCGTGAGATGAATCCACACATCACAAATAGGTTTCCCAGATAACTTCTTTCTAGTTTTATCTGGGGATACTCGGTTTTTTACTGTAGGCCTCCAGGTGCTTCCAAATGTCCTTTCGTAGTTTCTACAAAAACAGTGTTTCCAACCTGCTGAATCAAAATGATTAACACTGTGAAATGAATTCACACATCACAAAGCAGTTTCATGGATAGCTTCTTTCTAGTTTTCATTTGGGGATATTCAATTTTTTACTGTAGGCCTCAATGTTCTCATAATGTCCCTTCACAAACTCTATAAAAGAGTGTTTACAACCTGCTGAATAAAAACAAAGGTTTAATTCTGTGAGATGAATCCACACATCCCAAAGCAATTTCACAGATAGCTCCTTTCTAGTTTTCATTTGCACATATTCTGTTTTTCACTATAGGTTTCAATGTTCTCCCAAATGTCCCTCACAGATTCTACAAAAAGAGCATTTCCAACTTGCTGTACCAAAAGAAAGGTTTTTCTCTGTGTGATGAATCAACGCATCATAAAGCAGTTTCACAAATAGCTTCTTTCTAGTTTTTGTCAAGGATCGTTTGGTTTTTCAGTATGAACCTCAGGGCTTTGAAACGTCCCTTTGCAGTTTTGATAAAAAGAGTGTTTCCAACCTGCTGAATTGAAAGAAAGTTTTAAGTCTGGGAGTTGAATTTGCACATCACAAAGCGGTCTCACAGATAGCTTCTTTCTAGTTTTATCTACTCTGTTTTTCACTAATGGCCTAAATGGGCTTCTAAATATCCCTCTGCAGATTCTACAATAAGAGTGTTTCCAACCTGGTGAATCAAAAGAAAGGTTTAGCTCTCTGAGAGGAATCCACACATCACAAAGCAATTTCACAGATAGTTTCTTTCTAGTTTTTATATGGGCATATTCAGTTCTTCATTATAGGCTGCAAAGGGCTTCAAAATGTCCCTTTGCAGATTCTATAAAA
Source organism: Macaca thibetana thibetana (assembly GCF_024542745.1). NCBI lineage: Eukaryota > Metazoa > Chordata > Mammalia > Primates > Cercopithecidae > Macaca > Macaca thibetana. The sequence goes on from NC_065582.1 coordinate 104,018,053, forward strand.
AAAAGTGTTTCCAACCTGCTGAATCAAAAGAAATGTTTAACTCTCTGAGATGAATCCACACATCACAAAGTGGTTTCACAGATAGCATTGTTCTAGCATTTATCTAAGGATATTCAGTTATTTACTATAGGTCTCAATGGGATCCCAAATGACTCTTTGCAGATTCTACAAAAATAATGTTTCTTACCTAGTGAATAAAAAGAAAGATTTAACTCTGTGAGATGAATCCACACATCACAAAGTGGTTTCAAATATAGCTTCTTTCTAGTTTTTATCCAAGGACACTTGGTTTTTCACTGTAAGCCTCAATGGGCTCCCTAATGTTTCTTAGCAGATTCTTCAAAAAGAGTGGTTCCAACCTGCTGAATCAAAAGAAAAGTTTAAGTCTGTGAGATAAACGCACATATCACAAAATGGTTTCATATATAGCTTCTTTCAAGGAGGAGGCTGGGGTCCTTCCCCAGAAGCCAGTGCCTTCCCCTTCCTAGCCCCCCCTGCAGCTAGTCCCAGTGGGGTTGTGGTGTCCCTGGCTTCTAGCCAGGGTATGTGTGTCCCCCACAGGGCTCCCCAAATTGGCAAGAAGACCTCCAACATACGGGAACAGGATGACAGTCTTACAGGGAGACATTGAGGCAGCCTGAGGAAGCAAGCAGCGAGGCTGAGAAGGCTGGGGTCCCTCCCCTGAGACCAGTGTCTTTCCAGCAGCATCTGCTTGGGGCCTGGAGGTACACCCAGCATATGTGTCTCCTTCACAGAGGGCACCCCAAAGTGACAAGAAGTCCCCCAAAGGATGGGGACAGGATGCCCAGCTCTAATGGGGACATTGAGGCAGACCAGGGAAAAAAGCAGACAGGCCAAGGAAGAGGCCGGGATCCTCCCCCAGACGCCAGTGCCTTCCCGGCAGCCCCTGTGTCAAGCCCGAGGGGGTCATGGAGTCCTTGGCTTGCATCCAGAATGTGTGTCTCCCCAAGGGGTGCATCGCAACTCAGCAAGAAGTCTCTTGAGGGAGGGGGACAGATGCCAGGCTTGCAGTGGAACATTGAGGCAACCCAGGAAACAAAGTGACTAGGCCAAAAAAGAAACAGGTCCTCTCCCGAAATACAGTGCCTTCCTGGCAGCCCCTGCGCCAGGCCCGAGTGGGTCATGGAGTCCCTGGCTTGCACCCACGGTGTGTGTCTCAACCACAGGGTGAACCCCAATGTGGCAAGAAGTGCCCTGGGGGACAAGGACAAGATGCCAGGCTTGCAGAGGAATGTTGCAGCAGTCCAAAGAAAAAAATCAGCGAGGCCAAGGAGAAGGCTGGGGTCTCCCCCTGATGCCAGTCCTTTCCCAGCAGCCCCTGCACTGGGCCCAAGGGGATCGTGGAGTCCCTGGCTTGCACCCAGGGTGTATGTCTTTCTTATGGGGGTCCAGAAAGCAGCAAGAAGTACCCTGGGGGAAGGGGAGGGAAAAAAGTGGTGAGGCCAAGGAGGAGGCTGGGTCCTCCCTTGGAGGCCAGTGAATTAGCAGCAGCACCTGCTCTGGACCTGCTGAAATCATGGAGACCCTGGCTTCCACCCAGGGTGCATGTCTCCCCCTGGAGGGCACCCTAAAGCGACAAGTCCCCAGAGGAAGAGGGACAGGATGCCAGGCTTGCAAAGAGACATAAAGGCAGCCCAGAGGAAAAAGCAGTGAGGCCGAGGAGGAGGTTCTGGTCCTTCCCTGGAGGCAAGTATCTTCTCGGCAGCCCCTGCTAAGGGGCCCTGTGGGGTCATGCAGTCCCTGGCTCACACCCAGAGTGCGTGTCTTGCCAACAGGGGGCACCACAAAGTAGCAAGCGGTTCCCCGGGGGACAGGGATAGGACCCCATGCTTGCAGGAGGACATTGAGGCAACCTGGGGAAAAAAGTGATGAGGCCGAGGAAGAGGCTGGGTTCGTCCCTTGGAGGCCAGTGCCTTCCTGGCAGCCACTACATAGAGACTGGGAGGGTAGTGGAGTCCCTGGCTTGCACCCAGGGTGTGTCTCCCCCACAGGCGGTGTGTGGGGGGGGGGCAGGCCAAGAAGGAAGAATTCCTTCGGTGGACAAGGACATGAAGCCAGCCTTGCAGGGGGATGTGGAAGAAGCCTGGGTAAAAAAAGGACGAGGTCGAGGACGTGGCTGGACTCCTTCCCTGCAGGCTAGTGCCTTCCCAGCAGCCCATGCACCGAACACACGGGGGTCGTGGAGTTCCTGGCTTGCACAAAGGGTGTGTGTCTTCCCTACAAGTGGCACCCTAAAGTGGCAAGAAGTCCCATGGGGGATGGGGACAGCATGCCAGGCTTACAGGGGGACGTTGAGGCAGGCAGGGGAAAAAAGTGGTCAGACCGAGCAGGAGGCTGGAGTCCTCCCCTGGAGTTCAGTGCCTTCTTGGCAGCCCCTGGTCAGGTCCATGGTTTCCATGGAGTCCCTGTCTTGCACCCAGCCTGCGTGTCTCTTCCGCAGGGGACACACCACAGCAGCAGGTAGTCCACCAGGGGACATGGACAGGTCACCAGGCTTGGAGGGGGACGTTGAGGCATCCTGGGAATAAAAGGGACAAGGCCGAGGAGGATGCTGGAGTCCTATCCCAGAGGCTAGTGCATCACTGGCAGACCCTGTGCAGGACTGGGATGGGGGGCTCGTGGCATACCTGGCTTGGACCCAGGCTGTGTAACTCCTCTAAGGGGGAACCACAAAGTGGCAAGAAGTCCCCCAGGGAAAAGGAAGAAGATGTCAGGCTTGTAAGGGGACATTGAGGCAGCCCATGGAAAAAGCAGTGAGGCCAAGGAAGAGGGTGGGGTCGTTTCCCAGAGGCCAGTGCCCTCTTGGCAGCCTGGGTGCCAGGGTCAGTGGTGGGGGTGTGGGGTTCCTGGAATCCCTGGCTTGCACACAGGGTGTGTGATGTTCCCATGGGGGAACCCGAAAGTGGCAAGTCCCCCTGGGACAGGGACAAGACCCAGGCTTTCAGGGGGACATGAAGGCAGCCCAAGGAAAAAAGTGGCGAGTCCAAGGAAGAGGCTGGTGTCCTTCCCCGAAGGCCAGTACTTTCCTGGCAGACCCTGCACTGGGACTGGGGAAATTGTGGAGTCCCTGGTTTGCACTAAGGGTGCAATGTCTCCCCCAGGGTGGTCACCCCAAAGTGGCAAGAAATGCACCGGGAAACAGGGACAGACCACCAGGGTTGCAGGAGGATGGTGAGGCAGCCCTGGAAAAAAAAGCGATGAGGTCGAGAAGGCTGGGATCTTACCCCAGAGGCCAGTGCCTTCGCCACAGCCCCAGTGCTGAGCCCGTGGGGGTCGTGGAGTCCCTGGCTTTCACCCAGGGTGCACATCTTCCCCATCGGGTCTGCCCCGAAGAGGGAAGAAGTGCTTCAGGGAACGCGGACAGGATGCCAGGCTTGCAGGGGAACGTGAGGCAGTCTGGGGAAAAAAAGCTGTCAAGGCGGAGGATGAGGTTGGGGTCATCCCCCAGAGGCCAGGGCCTTTTGGAAGCCCCTGCGCTGGGCCCAAGGGGGTTGTGGAGTCTGTGGCTTTCACCCATGGTGCGTGTCTCCCACATGGGGGGCACCCCAAAGCTGCAAGAAGTTCCCTGGGGGATGGGGACAGGACACCAGGCTTTCAGGAGGATGCTGAGGCTGCCCTGGGTAAAAAGCGGTGAGGCCGAGTAGGAGGCTGGGGTCCTCCGCTGGAGGCCAGTGTCTTCCCAGTAGCCACTGCCTGAAGCCTGAGGGGGCCGTGGAGTCCCTGGTGTGCACCCAGGCTGCATGTCTCCCCCACGGGAGTCATGGCAAAGTGGCAACAGGTCCCCTGGGGGACAGGAACAGGATGCCAGGCTTGCAGGGGGACATTGAGGCAGCCTGAGGATGAAAGTAGCGAGGCTGAGGAGTAGGCTGGGGTCCTCCCCACAAGGCCAGAGCCTTCCTGGTAGCCCTGGCACCTGGGCCGGGAGGGTCATGGAGTCCATGGCTTGCATCCAGGGTGCCTGTCTCTCCAAGGGGGGCACCGCAAAGCGACAAGAAGTCCTTCGGCATATAAGGACCTGATGCCAGGCTTGAAAGGGATGTTTAGGCAGCCAGTGGACAAAAGAAGCAAGGCCAAAGAGGGGGCCAAGGTCCTCCCCCAGAGGCCAGTGCCTTCCCTGCAGTCCCTGCACTGGGTTTGGGGTGGGGGGTGTTGTGGAGTCCCTGGCTTTCACCCAGGGTGCGTGTGTCCCCATGGGGGGCACCCTAAAGTGGAAAGGACAGGACACAAGGCTTTCCAGGGGAAATTGAGGCACCCTGGGGAAAAAAGCAGGGAGGCTGAGGAGGAGGCTGGCTGCTACCCAAAGGCCAGTGCCTTTTCGTTACCTCTGCACTGGACCCAGGGTGTCGTGGAGTCCCTCACTTTCACCTAGGGTGCATGTCTCTCCCACGGGGTGCAACCCAAATTGGCAAGAAGTCCTGTGGGGGATGGAGGCTGGACCCCAGGCTTTCAGGAGGATATTGAGGCAGTCCGAGGAAAAAAGTGGTGAGACTGAGGAGGTGGCTGGGGTCGTCCCCAGAAGGCCAGTGCCTTCCTGGCAGGCCCTGAACCAGGCCCGGGGGCTCCTGGGGTCCCCAGCTTTCACCCAGGGTGCGTGTCTCCCAACGGTGGGCACCCCAAATTGGCAGGAAGTGCCCTGGGGGATGAGGACAGGACATCAGGCTTTCAGGTGGCTGGGGAAAATATCGAGGTGGAGGAGGAGGCCTCAGAGACCAGTGCCTTCCCTGCAGCCCTTGAACTGAACCCGGGGGCGTCATGGAGTCCCTGGCTTGCTCCCAGGGTGCATATCTCTCCCATAGGGTGCACCCCAAATTGGAAATAAGTCATTTGGGAGAAGATGACAAGACGCAAGGCTTGCAGGAGGACATTGAGGCAGCCCAGGGAAAAAAGCAGCGAGGCTGAGGAGTAGGCTGGGTTCCACCTCTGGAGGCCATAGCCTTCCTGACAGCCCTGGTGCTGGGCCCACAAGGGTCATGGAGTCCATGGCTTGCACCCAGAGTGTGTGGCTCCCTAATGGTGGTCACCCTAAGGTGGCAAGAAGTGTCCCGGGGGAGGTCGTATAGTCTCCGGCTTTCATGCAGGGTGCGGGTCTCCCCCATTGGGGGAACCCCAAAGCGGCAAGAAGTTCCACAGGAAACGGAGACAAAACGCCAAGCTTTCAGGGGGACATTGAGGCAGCCTGGGAAAAAAAGTGGTGAGGCCAAGGAGGAGGCTGGGGTCCTACCCCAGAGGCCAGTGCCTTCCCAGCAGGCACTGAGCTGGGCCTGTGGGGTTCGTGGAGTCCCTGGCTTTCACTCAGTGTGTATTTCTCCCCCAAGGCGAGCAGCCCAAAGCAACAAAAAGTCCCCTGGGACACAGGGACAGGATGCCAGCCTTTCAGAGTGATGTTGAGGCAGCCTGGGAAAAAGGAGCAGTGAGGCCTTGGAGGCTGGGGTCTTCCCATGGAAGCCAGTGCCAACAGCCACTGCGCCATGACTGGGGGTGTTGGGGAGTCCCTGGCTTTCACCCAGGTTGCGAGTCTCCTCCATGGGGGTCACCCCAAAGAGGCAAGAAGTCACCTGGGGGGTGAGGACAGGACACCAGGATTTCAGGGATATGTTGAGGCAGCCCAGGGAAAAAAGCGACGAGACCGAGGGAGAGTTTGTGGTCCTCTCCCAGAGACAACTGCCTTACTAGCAGCACCTGCGCTGGGCCCTGGGGGATCTTGGAGATCCTGGCTTTCACCTTGAGTATGTGTCTGCCCCACAGGGGCCACCTTAAAGTGGCAAGAAGTCCCCTGGGGGATGGGGACAGTAGCCAGGCTTTCAGGGGCACGCTGAGACATCCCAAGGAAAAAAAGCAGCAAGGCCGAGGAGGCTGGAGTCATCTCCTGGAGGCCAGTGCCTTCACAGTGGCCCCTGCACCAGCTCCAAGGAGGTCTTGGAGTTCCTGGCTTTCACCCAGGATGCATGTGTCCTCCACGGGGAGCACACCAATGCAGCAAGAAGTCGCCCATTGGAAGGGGACAGGATGCCAGGCTTTCAGGGGGGCAGTGAGGCAGACCAGGGAAAAAAGCAGCGAGGTCAAGGATGAGGCTCCCTTACTGGGAGTAAGGAGGGAGTACCTTACTGGCAGCCCCTTTGCCGGTCCCAAGGGGTGTCTTGAAGGCCCTGGCTTGCACCCAGGTATGTGTCTTCCCCACGGGGGGCAGCCCGCAGTGGCAAGAATTCCTCCTGGGAACAGCAATATGATGCTAGGCTTGCATGGGGTCGTTGAGGCAGCCTAGGGAAAAAAGTAGTGAGGCTGAGGAGGAGGCTTAGGTCTTTTCCCAGAGGCCAGAGCCTTCCTCGAAGATCTGGCACCAGGACCAGGGAAGTTGTGGAGTCCATGGCTTCCACCCAGGGTGCATGTCTCCCCAACGGGGGGTACTTCAAAGCGGCAAAATGTTTTCCAGGGTACAAGGATAGGATGCCAGTTTTGGGGAAGTTTAGGCAGCTTGGGAAAACAGCGGCAAGACCGAGGAGGAGACTGGGGTTGTGCCCCAGAGGCCAGTGCATTTCCAGCAGCTCCTGTGCCAGGTGCAGTAGAATCATGGAGTTTCTGGTTTCCACCCAGGGTGCATGTCTTCCCCACGGGGGACACCCCAAAGCGACAAGAAGTCCCTCAGGGGACAGGGACAGGATGCAAGGCTTGCAGGGGGATGTTGAGGCAGCCCGGGTAAAAAAGCAATGAGGCTGAGGACGTTGTGCTCCTTTCCTGGAGGCCGGTGACTTCCTGGAAGCCACTGCACTGGGCCTGGGGGTGTCGTGGAGTCCCTGGCTTGTACCCAGGGTGTGTGTCTCCCCAACAGGGGGCACCTCAAGGCAGCCAGAAGTCCCCCTGGGGATGGGGACAGGTCACCAGGATTTCAGGGGGATGTTGAGGCAGCACGGGGTAAAAAGCATTGAGGCCAAAAAGGAGGCTGGGGTCATCCCTTGGAGACCACTGCCTTCCCAGCTGCCCCTGAAGCAGGCCTGGTGGGGTCGCAGAGTTTCTGGCTGCACCCAGGGTGCCTGTGACCCCATGAGAGGCACTCCAAAGTGGCAAGAAGTCCCCGGGGAACAAGGACTGGACGCCAGGCTTGAAGAGAATGTTGAGGCAGCCCAGGGAAGAAAGTGGTGAGGCCGAGGAGGAGGCTGGAGTCCTTCCCCAAAGAGACCAGTGCCTTCCCGGTAGCCCCTCCATTGGGTCCGGGGTGGTCGTGGAGTCCCTGGCTTGCATCCAGGGTGTGTGTCTCCCCAGCAGGGGCACACTGAAGTGGCAAGAAGTCCCCCAGGGAACAGGGACTTGATGCCAGGCTTGTAGTGGGATACTGAGGCAGCCCAGAAAATAAAGCGGCATGGCTGAAGAGGAGGCTATGATCGTCTCCCAGAAGCCAGTGTCTTTCTGCAGCTCCTGTGCCAGCCCAGGGAGGTCGTGCAGTCCCTGACTTTCACCCAGGGTGTGTGTCTCCACCGCAGGGGGCACACAAAGTAGCAAGATGTACCAAGGGGAATGGGGACAGGTTGTGAAGCTTTCAGGGAGACTTTGATGCAGCCCAGGGAAAAAAGCCCTGAGGCCAAGGAGGAGGCTGGGGTACTACCCCAGAGGTCAGTTCCTTCCCCGCAGCCCCTGCTCCAGGACCAGGTGGCGGGGGGGTCGTATAGTCCCTGGCTTTCACCCAGGGTGCCTGTCTCCCCCATGTGGGGCACGCCAAAGCTGCAAGAATTCCCCCAAGGGATGGGGACAGGACAACAGGCTTTCATGGGGACATTGAAGCAGCCCAAGAAAATAATGCAGTGAGGCTGAGGAGGAGGCTGGGGTAAACTCCCAGAGGCCAGTGCCTTCTCAGCAGCCCCTGCGTCAAACCAGGGGTCATGGTGAAGTCCCTGGGTTTCAAACAGGGTGCGAGTCTCCTGATGGAAGACACCCCCAAAGCTGCAAGAAGTTCCCCAAGGGACTGGAACAGGACGTGAGTCTCTCAGGGGGATGTTGAGGCAGCCCAGGGAAAAAAGCAGCAAAGCCAAGGAGGAGGCTGGGGTCCTTTCCCAGAGACCAGTTCCTTCCCGGTAGCCCCTGTGCCAGGCCCAGGAGTCTCATGGAGTCTCTGGTTTTCACCCAGGGTAAGTGTCTCCACAATGGTGTTCATTCCAAAGCACCCAGGGTGCATGACTCTTCCATAGGGGGCACCCCAAAGAGGCAAGAAGTCCCTCAGGTGACAGGGACAGGATGCCAGGTTTTCAGGGAGATGTAGAAACAGCACAGGGAGAAAAAATTGTGAGGCTGAGCAGGAGGCTGAGGTCTTTCCCAGAGGCTAGTGCCTTCTTGGTAGCCCCTGCAGCTGGCCCGGGTGGTTGTGGAGCCCCTGGCTTTCACGTAGAATGTGTGTCTCCCACAAGGGGGCACCCCAAAGGGTCAAGAAGACCCCAGAAAACAAGGACAGTAAGCCAGGCTTTCAGGGGACGTTGAGGCAGCCTGTGGAAAAAAACAACAAGGCAGAGGAGACTGGGTTGGCCACCTGCAGGCCAGTGACTTCCCGGCAGCCTTTTTGATGGGCCCAATGGTGGCGTGGAGCCCTGTTTTTCACCCAGGGTGTGTGATTCCCTCACGGGGAGCGCTGCAAAGTGGGAAGAAGTCCCCCAGTGGACAGGCACAGGATGCCAGGTCTTTCAGGGGGACGTTGAGGCAGCCAAAGAAAATAAGGGGCGAGGTCGAGGAGGAAGTTGGGGTCCTCCCTTGGAAGCCAGTGCCTTCCTGGAAGCCCCTGTGCCAGGCCCAAAGGGGGTCGTGGAGTCGCTGGCTTTCACCCAGGTTGCATGTATCTTCCATGGGGTCATGCCCAAAGTGACAAGAAGTTTCCTGGGAAACAGGGACAGGATGCCAGGCTCTCAGGGGGATGCTGTAACAGCCAGGGGAAAAAAGAATCAGCAAGGCTAAGGAGAGAGCTGGGGTCCTTCCCAGAGGACACTTCCTGGGAGCACTTGCCTTCCCAGCAGCATGTACACCAGGCCAGGGGAGGTTGTGGAGTCCCTGGCTTTCAGTCAGCTTGCATGTCTTCCCCACGAGAGCAACCCTAAGTGGCAAGAAGTCCCCTGGGGGACAGGGACAGGACACCAAGCTTTCAAGATGTTGAGGCAGCCTGGGAAAAACAGCAGAGAGGTGGAAAAGGCTGGAGTTCCCCATTGGAGGCAAGTAACTTTCCAGCACCACCTCTGCCATGTCCAGAGGGGTCATGGAGTTTCACACAGGGTACGTGACTCCCCTACAAAGGGGCATCCCAAAGCACCAAGAAGTCTCTCACGGGACGGCAACAAGATGCCAGGTTTTCAGGAGGACGTTGAGGCAGTCAGGGGAAGAAAAGCGGTGAGGATGAGGGGGAGGCTGGAGTCATTCCATGGAGGCCAGTATCTTCCTGGCAGCTTCAGCACCAGGCCCAGGTGTCTGGCTTGCACCCAGGGTGCATGTCTCTTCCACTGGGGACACCACAAAGTGGCAAGAAGGCCCCTGGGAGATAAGGCCAGGACGCCAGGCTTTCAGAGAAATGTTGAGGAAGCCTGGGGCAAAAAGAGGCGAGGCTGAGGAGGAGGCTGGAGTCATCCCCAGGAGGCCAGTGCCTTCCCGGCAGCCACTGCACTGGGCCAGGGAGGCTCACAGGGTCCCTGGCATGCATCCAGGGTGTGTGTCTTTTCCACGGAGGGCACCCGAGAGTGGTAAGAAGGCTCCTAGGGGACTGGGACAGGATGCCAAGTTTTCAAGGGGATGTTGAGGAAGCCTGCGGAAAACAGCAGAGAGGTGGAGGAGGAGGATCTGGTCATTCCCCAGAGGACAGTGCCTTCCCATCAGGCCCTTTGCCTGGCCCGGGGGGCTCGTAATGTCCCTGGCTTGCACAGATGATGCATGATGTTTTCATGGGGGGGACCCCAAAGTGGCAAGAAGGCCCCAGGGAATGGGAACAAGATGCAAGACTTTCAGTGGGATGCTGAGGCAGACCAGGGAAAAAAAGCTGTGAGACTGAGGAGGAGGCTGGGACCCTCCCTCAGATTCCAGTGCCTCTCCGGCAGCCCCTGAACCAGACCCAGGGGGCTCCTGGGGTCCCTGGCTTGCACCCAGAGTGCATGTCTCTCCCACAGGAGGCACCACAAAGTGGCAAGTTTCCCAAGAGATGGCGACAGGACAACAGTCTTTCAGGTGGACGTTGAGGCATTCTGGAATAAAAAGCAGCGAGGCTGAGAAGGAGGCTGAGTTTCTTCCCCCAAAGTCATTGCGTTCTCGGAAGCACATGCACTGGGCTTGCGGGGTTCGTGGGATCCCTTGCTTGCAAAAAGGGTGCATGTCTCTCCCACGGGGGGCACCCCAAAGCAAAAAGAAGTTCCCCATGGGATGGAGAGAGGACACCAGGCTTTCAGGGGGATACTGAGGCAGCCCAAGGAAGAAAGCAGTGAAGCCAAGCAGGAGGCTGGGGTCATCCCACAGAGGCCAGTGTGTTTCCCATAGCCACTGCACCAGGCCAGGAGGCTTTTAGGGTCCCTACCTTGCACCCAGGGTGTGTGTCTTTGTCAAGTGGGGCACCTCAAAGTAGCAAGAAGCCCCCCGATGGATGGGGACAGGACTCTAGGCTTTCAGGGGAACGTTGAGGCAGCCCAGAAGAGAACATCAATGAGGCTGAGGAGGAAGGTGGGGCCTACCCGTGGAGGCCAGTGCCTTTCTGTCAGCCCCTGCACCCGGCCCAGGTGCTCGTGGGATTGACCCAGGATGCATGTCGCTTTCATGGTGGGCAACCCAAAGCAGGAAGAAAGTCCCTAGGGAATGGGGATAGGTGGTCATGCTTTAAGTGGGACATTGAGGCAGAGCAGGGAAAAAAGCTACAAGGCTGAGGAGAAGGCTAGGGTCCTCACCCGGAGTCCAGTGCCTCACTGGAAGCCCTTGTGCAGGGCCTGAGGGGCTCGTGGGGTTCCTGGCTTGCACCCAGGGTGCGTGTCTCTCCCATAGGAGGTAACCCAAAGCTGCAAGAATGTTCCTGGGGGATGGGGACAGGACTCCAGTCTTTCAGGGAAACGTTGAGGCAACCTGGAAAAAGAAAAGTGGCGTGGGTGAGAAGGAGGCTGGGTTCCTTGACTCAGTCCATTACCTTCTCAGCAGGCCATGCGCTGGGACCTGGGGGTTCGTGGTGTCCCTAGCTTGCATGCAGGGTGTGTGCCTCTCCCATGGAAGGCACCTCAAAGAGGTAAGAAGGTCTCGGAGTTCCTGGCTTTCACCCAGGGTGCATGTGTCCCCCATGGGGAGCACACCAATGCAGCAAGAAGTCCACCATTGGAAGGAGACAGGATGCCAGGCTTTTAGGGGGACATTGAGGCAGCCAGGAGAAAACAGCAGCGAGGCTGAGGAGGAGGCTGGGTTCCTCCCCTGGAAGCCAGTCTCTTCCTAGCAGTACCTACAATGGGCCCAGGGGGTTCGTGGGGTCCCTGTCTTGAACCCAGGATGTGTGTCTCTGCCATGGGGTGTACCCTAAAGCAGCAAGAAGGCTCCCAGAGAACAGGGACAGGATGCCAGGTTTTCAGGGGTACGCCAAGGCAGACTGGGAAAATAACCAGTGAGGCCAAGTAGGCGGCTGGGGTCCTCCCACAGAGACCAGTGCCTTCCTGGCAACTTCTGGGCTGGGCCTGGGGGGATTGTGGGGTCCCTGACTTGCACCCAGGGTGCATGTCTCTGTCATGCAGGACACTGCAAAGGAGCAAGAAGACCCTGGGAAACCGGGACAAGATGCCAGGCTTTCAGGGGGACATTGAGGCAACCTGGGGAAAAAAGCAGCAAAGCTGGAGGAGGTTGGGTGTCTCCCTTGGAGGCCAGTGCCTTCCCAGCAGCCCCTGGGTTGGTACCCCTGGGTTGGGACCAGGGGGCTTATGGGGTCCCTGGCTTGCACCCAGGGTGCATATCTCTCAAACAGGGGGTACCCCAAGAAGCAAGAAGCCCCCGGTGAACAGGGACAGGAGGCCAGGCTTTCAGGGGGAAGTTAAGGCAGTCAAGGGAAAAGAGTGGTGAGGCCGAGGAGAAAGCTGGGGTCCTCTCCCAGAGGGCAAAGACTTCCCAGAAGCACTCCGCTGGGCCTGGTGGGGGGCTCTTAAGGTCCCTGGCTTGCACCCAGGGTAAGTGTCTCTGTCACTGGAGTGCAACCCAAAATGGCAAGAACATCCCTGGAGTACAGGGACAGGATGCCAGGCTTTCAGGCAGATGTTGAGGCAGCCTGGGGGAAAAAGCAGTGAGGCCAAGGAGGCTGGGTTCCTCACCCAGAGGGCAGTGCCTTCCCAGCAGCTAATGTGCTATGCCCGTGGGGCTCTACGGGTCCATGGCTTACACCCAGGGTGCGTATCTCTCCAATGAGGAGCACCACAAAGCAGTAAGAAGCCCCCCAGGGGATGGGGACAGGACACCAGACTTTCAGGACGATGTTGAATCCTCCTGGAGAAAAAACGGCGAGGCCGAGGAGGGGCCTGGGGTCATCCCTCAGAGGCCAGTGCCTTCCCAGCAGCCCCTGTGCTGGGCATGGAGGGCTCGTGGGATCCCTGGCTTGCACCCATGGTGGTGTCTCTTCCAAGGGGGGAACCCCAAAGTGGCAAGAAGGACCCCAGGAGATGCGGACACAATGCCAGGCTTTCAGAGGAACATTGGGGCAGCATGGGAAAAAAGCAGCAAGGCCAAGGAGAAGGCTGGATTCCTCCCTTGGAAGCCAGTCCTTTCCTGAGAGCCCGTGAGCCAGGCTCGGGGGACTCGTGGGGTCCCTGGCTTGCAACCAGAGTGCATGTCTCTCAAACAGGGCGTACCCAAAAGTGGCACGAAGGCCCCAGAGAATGGAGACAGGAGGCCAGACTTTCAAGGGGACATTGAGGCAGCATGGGTAAAAGAGCAGCGAGGCAGAGAAGGAGGCTGTGGTCATCCTTTGGAGGCCAGTGCCTTCCCAGTAGCCCCTGTGGCATACCTGGGGAGTAATGGAGACACTGGCTTTTACCCAGGGTGCATGGTCTCCCCACGGGGTACATCCCAAAGCAGCAAGAAGTCTCCCAGGGGACAGGGACATGACTCCAAGCTTTGAGGGGGACGTTGAGGAATCCCAGGAATAAGAGTGGAGAGGCGAGGAGGAGGCTTGGGTCCTCTCCCAGAGGTCAATGCTTTTCCGGCAGCACCTGCACCAGGCCCAGTGGGGTTGTGGAGTCCCTGGCTTTCACCAAGGTTGTGTCTCTTACATGGGGGGCACCCAAAATGGCAAGAAGTCCCTGGGGAAACAGGGACAGGACACCAGGCTTTCAGGGGGACATTGAAACAGCCCGGAGTAAAAAAGCAGCGAGGCCGAGGAGTCTGGGGTCCTCCACGGAGGCCAGTGCCTTTCCAGCAGCCCCTATGACAGTCCTGGGGGGTTCGGGGAGTCCTTGTTTTTCAACCAGGCTGCGTGTCTTCCCCATGGGGGAAGGACCCCAGAAGACGGGGATAGGATGACAGGCTTTTGGGGGACATTGAGGCAGTCCATGGAAAAAAGCCACAAGGTCGATGTGGCAGGGTCATCCACTGGAAGCCAGTGCTTTCCTGGCAGCCCCTCTGCTGGGTGGGGGGTGGGGGTGGGGTGAAGTCCCTGGCATTCACTCAGGGTACTCTTGCCATTTGGGGGGGCACCCCAAATGGCAAGAGGTCCCCCAGGTGACGGGGAGAGGATGCCAGCTTTTCAGGGGGATGTTGAGGCAGACTGGGAAAAACAGTAGTGTGACTCAGGAGGAGGCTTGCATCATCCCCTGGAGGCCAGTGCCTTCCCGGCAGCCCCTGCGCCAGGATCATTTGGGTAGAGGAATCCCTGGCTTTCACCCATGGTGCGTGTCGCCCTGATGGGGGGCACCCCAAAGTGGCAAGAAGTCCCCTGGGGTATGAGGACAAAACACCAGGCTTTCAGTGGGACGTTGAGGCAGCTCAGAGGAAAAAACCGATGATGCTGAGGAGGAAGATGCTGGGGTCCTACCCTGGAGGACAGTGCCTTCCCAGCAACTCCTGTGCTGGGCCCGGGGGTATCATGGAGTTCCTGGCTTTCACCCAGGGTGTGTGTCTCTTTCACAGGGGACACCCCAAAGTGGCAAGAGGTAGCCTGAGGTATGGAGACAGAATGTCAGGCTTTCAGGGGGACGTTAAAGCAACCCGGCATAAAAAAGTAGCGAGGACGAGGAGGAGGCTGGGGTCATACCCCGGGAGGGCAGTGCCTTCCTGGCTGCCTCTTCACTGGGTCAGGAGGCATTGTGGAGTTCCTGGTTTTCACCCAGCGGTTTGATTCCCAGAAAAGGGGCAACCCAAAACTGTCTAGAAGCCCTGAGAGGATGGCACAGGACACCAGGCTGCCAGGCTATCAGGGAGATATTGAGGCATCCTGTCTTTGTCCCCCTGGACACACACGCGGGTGCAAGCCAAATACCCCAGGAGCCCACTGGGCCAAGCGCAGGGGCTGCTGGTGGGGACAATAGCCTCCATGGGAAGACCACAGCCTCCTCTTCAACCTTGCCCCTTTTTTCCTGGGGCTGCCTCAACGTCCTCCTGAAATCCTGGTGTCCTGTCCCCATCACCAGGGAGCCTACTTGCTGCTTTGGAGTGACTCCTTTGGAAGAGACATGTTCCCGTCACCAGGGACCTTCTTGCCACTTACCCTCCCTGTAGGAGAGACACACACCCTAGGTGGAAGGCAGGGGCCACACGAGCCCCACGGAACCAGTGCAGAACTTGCCAGGAAGACACTGGTTTTCAAAGGAGGACCCCAGCCTCCTCTTCAACCTTGCCACTTTTTTCCCCTGACTGCCTCAACGTCCCCCTGAAAGCCTGGTGTCCTGTCCCCAGGGTTCTTCTGCTGCTTTGCAGTGCCCACCATGCAAGAGTCACACAGCTTGAGTGCAAGCCAGGGACCCCACGAACCCCCCAGGCATGATGCAAGAGCTGCCTGGAAGGCACTGGTCTCCAAGGGATAACTGCAACCTTTTCTTCAGCCTCGCCCCTTTTTTAGTGGGCTCTTAAACGTCCCGCTAAAAGCCTGGCATCCTGTCCCTGTCCCCTGGAGACTTTGTTGCCACTTTGGGGAACCCCACCATGGGGGAGACACGCACTCTAGGTGCAAGCAATCGACCCCAGGTGCCCCTTAGGCCATGCGCAGGGGATGTCAGGAAGACACTGGGATCCCGGTCAAGACACCAGCCTCCACTATACTCTAGCTGTTTTTATCCCCAGGCTGTCTCGATGACCCCCTGAAATCCAGGCATGCTGTCCCCATCATTCAGGGGTCTTTTTGCCACTTTGGGATGCCTCCCTTGGAAGAGACACACACCTTTTGTGCAAGCCGAGGACTCCACAAGCACCGGGCCCAGCGCAGGAACTGCCAAGAACGCACTGGCCTTCTAAGGAGCTCCCCAGCCTCCTCTTTGGCCTCCCTACTCTTTTCCCCTGGCTGCCTCAACATTCCCTTGAAAACCTGTTGTCGAGTACCCATCACCCCGGGGTCTTCTGCCACTTTGTGATGCCCCCTGTGGGAGAGACACCCACCCTGGGTGCAAGCCAGGGACCCCTTGACCACCCCGAGCACAGTAAAGGGGTTGCCTGGAAGGAACTTGTCTCCAGGGGATGATCCCAACATCCTCTTCTACCTCATCACTTTTTTTCCTGTAGCTGCCTCAATGTCACCCTGAAAGCCTGGCATCCTGTTGGCCTTCGCCAGGGGCCTTCCTGCCACTTTGGGGTGCCTTCTGTGGGAGACACACACACTCTACATGCAAGCTAGGGACACCATGAGCCACCCGGGCCTGGTGCAGTGGCTGCATGGAAGGCACTGGCCTCTGCGGGAGGACCCCAGCCTCCTCTTCGTTTCGTCGCTTTTTTCCTTGGGCTAACTAAACGTTCCCCTGAAAGCTTGGCATCCTGTCCCTGTTTACCAGGTCCATTCTGGCCACTTTGGGGTGTCCCCCACTGGGGAGATACACACCATGGCTGCAAGCCAGGGACCCCACAAGCCCCCCAGGCCTGGACCAGGGGCTGCTGGGAAGGCACTGTCCTCCAGGTAAATGACTCCAGCCTCCTACATGGTCTGGCCGCTTTTTCCCCAGGCTGCCTCAACGTCTTCCTGAAAGCCTGATGTCCTTTTCCTGTCTCCCAGGGATCTTCTTGCCACATTGTGGTGCCCCATGTAGGTGACACATGCATCCTGGGTGCAACTCATGGACATCATGAATCACCTGGGCACAGTGCAGCAGCTGCCAAGAAGTCATTGGCCTCCGTGGGAAGACACCAGCCTCCTCTTTGGAGTCACTGCTTTTTTCCCTGGCCTGCCTCAATGTTCTCCTGAAAACCTGGCATCCTGTCCCCATCCCCCTGGGGCCTTCTTGCCCCTTTGGTGTACCCCCATGGGAAACTCATACATCCTGTGTGCAAGCCAGGGACCCCACGAGCCCACTGGGCCCAGAGAAGGGGCTGCCAAGAAGGCACTGGCCTCCGGGTAAAAACCCCAGCCTCCTCTCTGGCCTCGCTGCTTTTTTCCATGGCCTGCCTCAACGTCACCTTGAAAGCACGGCATCCTGTCTGCATCCCTAGGGGTCATTCTTACCACTTTGAGGTGCCCTCAAGGAAGAGACATGAACCCTGGGTGCCAGCCAAGGATGCCTGGAGCCCCCCTGGCACAGCACAAAGGCTGCCGGGAAAACACTGGCCTCCAAGGCAGGACCCCAGCCTTCTCTTCAGCCTCACTGCTTTTTTTCCCAGGCTGCTTCAATGTCCACCTGGAAGCCTGGTATCCCATCCCCGTTTCCCAAAGGCCTTCTTTCAGCTTTGGGGTGCCCTACCTTGGAGGGACATGCACTCAGAGTGCAAGCCAGGGATCCCACAAACTCCCAGTCCCAATGCAGGGGCTGTAGGAAAGGCACTGTGTTCCAAGAGATGAGACCAGACACCTCTTTGGCCTCAACATTTTTTTCCCTAGACTGCCTCAACATCCCCCTGAAAGCCTGGTGTCCAGTCCGTGTCTCCTGGCAGCCTCCTTGTGCATTGGCGTGCCCCCTGTGGGAGAGACACACACACTGTGTGCAAGCCAGGGATCCCATGAACCCTCCAGGCCCAGCATGGGGACTGCCAGAAAGGCACTGGCCTCCGGGGGACGACTCCAGATTCCTCTTCTGCCTCGCTGCTTTTTTCTCCGAGCTGCCTCAATGTCAACCTGAGAGCCTGACTTCCTATCCCTGTTTCTCAGGGGCCATCTTGCTGCTTTGCAGTGCATGTGGGAGAGACACACTCCCTGGATGCAAGCCAGGCATCCCACAAGCCTTCCGGACACAGGATAGGTCATGCTGGGAAGGCAGTGACCTCCTGGGAAGGACCTCAGCCTACTCCTCAGCCTAGCCACTCTTTTCCCTGGAGTGCCTCCACTTTCTCCTGAAAGCCTGGCATCATGTACTTGTTTCCCAGGGGACTTCTTGCCACTTGGGATGCCCCCCATGGGAGAGACACACAAAATGGATGCAAGCCAGGGACCCCAATAGCACCCTGGGCCTCACACAGAAGCTGCCCAGAAAGCACAGGCTTCTGGTGGATGACCCAGGCCTCCTCCTTGGCCTCACCATCTTTTTCCCTGGCATGCCTCAGCATCCCACTGAAAGTCTGGTGTCCAGTCCTTGTTCCCCAGTGGCCTTCTTGCTGCTTTGGGGTGCCCCTTGTGGGACAGACATGCACCCTGGGTGCCAGCCAGGGAACCCATGAGCCCCTCGGGCACCACACAGGGGCAACTATCAGGAGAACCCACCCCCAATATTTCAACGCAGGTTCTATTTTCCATAAGTGATGGCCAACTTAGAAATAAAGAGTACAAGGAGAGGACTTTTACAGCTGGAGCGCTTGGGGTGACATTACATATCGGTAGGACCATGATGCCCACCTGAGTCTCAGACCAGCGAGTTTTTATTAAGGATTTCAAAAGCGGAGGAGGTATAAAACAGGGATTAGGTACAAAGATCACATGCTTCAAAGGACCAAAAGCAGAACAAAGATCACATGCTTCTGGGGAACAAGACAAAAGGCAAAAGCAGAACTACTGATAAGGGTCTATGTTCAGCTGTGCACGTATTGTCTTGATAAACATCTTAAACAACAGAAAACAGGGTTCAAGAGCAGAGAACTAGTCTGACATGAATTTACCAGGGCAGAGCTTTTCCCCACCCTAATAAGCCTGAGGGTACCGCAGGAGACCAAGACATATCTCAGTCCTCATCTCAACCACATAAGACAGACATTCCCAGAGCACCCCTTTATAGACCTCCCCCTAGGAATGCATTCCGTTCCCAGAGTATTAATATTAATATTCCTTGCTAGGAAAAGAATTCAACAATATCTTCCCTACTTGCACGTCCATTTATAGGCTCTCTGCAAGAAAATATGGCTCTATTCTGCCCGAACCCGCAGGAAGTCAGACCTTATGGTTGTCTTCCCTTGTTCCCTAAAAATTGCTGTTATTCTGTTCTTTTTCAAGGTGCACTGATTTCATATTGTTCAAAGACACATGTTTTGCAATCAATTTGTACAGTTAACACAATTATCACAGTGGTTCTGAGGTGACATACATCCTCAGCTTACAAAGATAACACGATTAAGAGATGAAAGTAAAGACAGGCATAAGAAATTATAAAAGTATTATTTGGGAACAGATAAATGTCCATGAAATCTTCACAATTCATGTTCCTATGCTGTGGCTCCAGCCGGCCCCTCCGTTCGTGGTTCCAGACTTTCCGCAAGAGGCAGCTGGGAAAGCACTGGCCTTGTAGGGACAAACCCAGTCTCCTCATCATCCTTTCCACTTTTTTCACTGGGCTGCTGCAATGTTCTCCTGAAAACCTGGCATACTGTCCCCATCTCCTAGGGACATTCTTGCCACTTTGGGGTGCCCCCTTGGGAGAGACAGGAACACTGGGTGCCAACCAGGGACACATCGACATGCCCGGGCCAGGCACAGCGGGAAGGCACTGGCCTCCAGGGGATGACCCCTACCTTTTACTTGGCCTTGCTGCTTTTCACCTCGGGTGGCCTAAACATCCTTCTGAAAGCCTGGCATCCTGTTTCCGTCCCCTGGGTAACTTCTTTCCATTTGAGGTATCTTCCATGGGGGAGACACATACCCTGGGTGTAAGGCCGGGACCCCAAGGCCCCCCCTGGCATGGTGCTAGTGCTGCTTGGAAGGTACTGTCCTCTGAGTAAAGACCCAAGTCTCCTTCTCAGCCTCACTGCTTTTATCCTTGTGCTACCTCAGTGTCCAACTGAAAGCCTGGGGTCGTGTCCCTGTCTCCTGGAGGCTTTTTTGCCACTGTGGTGTCACCCCCATGGGAGAGACACACACCCTGGGTGCAGGCCAGGGACCACACAAAATCCCAGGCCCCACACAGGGGCTGCCAGAATGGCACTGGCCTCTAGGGGAGGAGCCCAGCCTCCTCCACCTCACAGCATTTTTCCCCGGGCTGACTCAATGTTCCCTTGAAAGCCTGGCGACCTGTCCCTGTCCCCCGGGGGCCTTCTTGCCACTTTGGAGTGCTCCCCATGAGAGAGACATGCATGATCAGTGCGATCCAGGAACCCCACGAGCCCACCAGGTCTGGCGCAGGGGCTGTGGGAAAGGTACTGGCCATGGTGGGATTACACCAGCCACCTCATCAGCCTCATGGCTGTTTTCCATGGGCTGCCTCAACATATCGTTTAAAATCTCCCATCCAGTCCCCATCCACCAGGGCCTGCTTGCTGCTTTGGGGTTCCCCCCATGAAACAGACACACATCCTAGGTGCAAGCCAGGTACCCTATGAGCTCCCAGGGCCAAGAGTGGTGGCTTCTGGGAAGGCATTGGCCTCCATGGGAGGACTCCAGCCTTCTTCACCTCATTGCTTTCTTTCACTGGCTTACTCAACGTCTTTCTGAAGACCTGACATCCTGTACCTGTCACCCAGGGAAATTTTTGCTGTTTTGGGGTGCCCCCCGAGGGAGAGACAAGCAACGTTTTTGCAAACCAGGGACCTACAAACCCAACAGGTTTAGCACTGGGGATACCAGGAAGGCATTGGCCTCCAGGGGTGACCCCAGTCTCATCTTCAGATTCACCGCATTTTTTTCCCCAGGCTGCCTCAATGTCCCACTGAAAGTCTGTCATCCTGTCCCCATCGCCCAGGGGTCTTCTTGCCACTGTTTGGTGTCCCCCGTGGGAAAGACACGAGCCCTGGGTGCAAGCCGTGGACCTGACGAACCACCCGAGCCTGGCACATGAGCTGTCAGAAAGACACTGGCCTCTGGGCGATGACCCCAGCCTCCTACTAGGCCTTGCTATTTTTCTCCCTGGGCTGCCTCAACATCATCCTGAAAGCCTGGCATCCTTGGGGCCATCTTGCCATTTGGGGTGCCCCCCGTGGGAGAGATACGCACCCTGATTGCAAGCCTAGGACACCAAGAGCCACCCTGGCATGGTGCAGGGGCTGCTGGGAAGGCACTGGCATCTGAGGGACGACCCCAGCCTTCTCTGCCTTGCTGCTTTTCTCCCCAGGCTGCATCAATGTTCCCCTTAAAGCCTGGTGCCCTGTCCTCGTCCACCGGAGGCTTTCTTGCCACTTTGGAATAAACCCCATGGGAGAGACATGCACCCTGGGTGCAAGCCAGGGACCACACAGACACCAGTGCCTGGACCAGGGGCTGCCAGGAAGGGACTGGCCTCTGGAGGAAGATCCTGGACTTCTCGGCCTCACTACTTTTCTCCCCAGGCTGCCTCAATGTCCCCCTAAAAGCTTGGTGTCTTGTCCCCATAACCCGAAGGCTTTCTTGCCACTTTGGGCAGCCCCCCGTGGGACAGGTACACACCTGGGTGTAAGCCAGGGACAAACGAGCTCACCTGGCCCAGCACAGGGGCTGCTGGGAAGGCATTGGCCCCCTGGAGAGGACCCCAGTCAACTCCTTTGCCTCTCCGCTTTTTTCACCAGGCTTCTTCAATGTCCCTGAAAGACTGGCTTCCTGTTCCTGTCCCAAGGGGGCATTCTTGCCACTTTGGGGTGCCCCCTTGAAAAAAACACGCACCCTGGGTGAAAGCCAGGGACCCTATGAGTCCCCTGGGCCCAGCACAAGGGCTGCCAGGAAGGCACCAGTCTCAGGGACGATCCCTGCCTCCTCCTCGGCCTCGCCACTTTCCTCCCTGGGCTGCCTCAACTTCCCCTGAAAGCCTGGCATCCAGTCCCCGTCCACTGGGGGCCTTCTTGCTGCTTTGAGGTGGCCCCCATGGAAAAGACACACTCCCTGTGTGCAAGCCAGGAACCCCACGAGCCCCCAGGACTGGGTGCAAAGGATACGAGGATGGCACTTGTCTCCAGTGGAGGATTCCAGGCACCTCCTCAGCCTCGCTGCTTTTCTCCCCAGGCAGCCTCAACATCCCCCTGAAAGAATGTCAACCTGTCCCCTTCCCCCAGGGACCTTTTGCTGTGTTGGGCCTCTGGAGGAAGATCCTGGACTCCTCCTCAGCCTCACTACTTTTCTCCCCAGGCTGCCTCAAAGTCCCCCTAAAAACTTGGTGTCTAGTCCCCATATCCCGAGGGCTTTCTTGCTGCTTTGGGGTGCCCCCCATGGCAGAGACACTCACCCTGGGGTCAAGCCAGGGACCCCATGAGCTCCCCAGGTCCACCACAGGGGCTGCTGGAATGGAACTGGCCTCACAGGGAGGAACCAAGCCTCCTTCTCCGCATCACTACTTGTCTCCCTCCCCCTGAAAGCCTGTCATCCTGTCCCCATCCCTCGGGGGCCTTCTTACCACTTTGTTGTGCCCCCCATGGGAGAGACACAGACCCCGTTTGCAAGCCCAGTACCACACGGGTACCCAGACTTGGTGCAGGGGCTTCCAGGAAGGCACTGGAGTCTGGTAGAAGACCCCAGTCTCCTCTTTGAAATTGCCACTTTTTTCCCCCAGCTGCCTCAACGTCCCCCTGAAAGCCTGATGTCGGGTCTGTGTCTCCCGGGGCTCTCTTGCTGCTTTGGGGCTCCACCCGTGGGATTGACAGGCACCCTGGGTGTAAGCCAAGGAGCCCATGAACACCCCGGGGCCCGGCGCAGGGGCAGCTGGGAAGGCAGTGTCCTCTGGAGGATGATTCCACCCTCTTTTTCAGCCTCACCTCTTTTATTTCTGGGCTATGTGTCCCCCTGAATGCCTGGCATGTTGTCACCTTCCCCGGGGGCCTTCTTTCCACTTTGGGGTGATCCCCATGGGAGATACACGCACTCTGGGTGCAAACCAGGGACCTCACGAGCCCACTGGGCCTGGTGCAGTGTCTACAGTGAAGGCCCTGGTCTTGGGGGGAGAAAGCCAGCCTCCTCACAAACCTCGCTGATTTTTAACCTGGGCTACCTCAAGGTCACGCTGAAAGCCTTGCGTCCTATCCCCACTTCTCAGGCCCTTTCTTGCCACTTTGTGGTGCCCTGCGTGGGAGAGATACGCCCCCTGGGTGCAAGCCAGGGACTCCACGACTCTCCAGACGCAGCATAAGGATTGCCAGGAAGGCACTGGACTCCTGGGGAGGACCCCAGCCTACACCTCAGCCTAGCCTCTCTTTTTCCTGGGCTCCGTCACTTCCTCCTGAAAGTCTAGCATTGTGTCCTTGTTTCCGGGGCCTTCTTGCCACTTTTGGGTGCCCCCCCATGTAAGAAACACGCACCATGGGTGCAAGTCAGGGACCCCAGTAGCCCCACGGGCCCGATGCAGAAGCTGCCGGAAAGGCACAGGCCTCTGGTGGGTAACCCAAGCCTCCTCCTTGGCCTCGCCACTTTTTTCCCTGGCCTGCCTCGACATCCCCCTGAAAGCCTAGTATCTGGTCCTTGTTCCCTGGTGGCCTTCTTGCACTTTAGGGTGACCCTTGTGAGAGAGACACACACCCTGGGTGCAATAAAGGGAACCCATGAGCCCCTCGGGCACCACGCAGTGGCAGGTGGGAAGGCACTGGCCTCCAGGGGATGAACCCAACCTCCTTGTCGGCCTTCCCGCTTTTTTTCCCCAGGCTGCTCCAACGTCCTCCTGAAAGACTGGCATACCGTCCCTGTCTCCCGGGGACCTTCTTGCTGCTTTGACATGCCCCCATGGTAGAGACATGAACACTGGATGCAAGCCAGGGACACCTCGAGGTGCCCAGGCCTGGCACAGAGGCTGGCAGGAAGGCATTGGCCTCTGGGCTATGACCCTAGCCTTTTCCTCGGCCTTGTCGCTTTCACTTTGGGCTGCCTAAACATCCCACTGAAAGCCCATCATCCTGTTTCCGTTTCCTGGGGACCTTCTTTCCATTTGGGGTGCTTTCCCTGGGGGAGACATGTTCCCTGGGTGCAAGGCCGGGACCCCAAAAGCCCCCTGGCATGGTGTAGGTGCTGCCAGGAAGGTACTGACCTCTGGGTAATGACCCAAGCCTCCTTGGTCTAGCCGCTTTCTTCCTTGTGCTGTCTCAAAGTCCAACTGACAACCTGGCGTCCTGTCCCTGGCCCCCATAGTTTTTTTTTTTTTTTTTTTTTTGCTGCTTTGGTGTGACCCCCGTGGGAGAGACAAGCACCCTGGGTGCAGGCCAGGAACCACAAGAAAACCCAGGCCCGGCACAGGGGTTGCCACAACAGCGCTGGCCTCTATGGGAGGAGCCCACAGCCTCCTCCGCCGCCTCGCAGTTTTTCTCCCCGGGCTGTCTCAACATTCCCCTGAAATCCTGGTGTCCTGTACCCGTCCCCCAGGGGCCTTCTTGCCACTTTGGGGTGCTCCCCATGAGAGAGACATGCACCCTCAGTGCAAGCCAGGGACCCCATGAGCCCACCGGGTCCAGTGCAGGGGCTGCAGGAAAGGCACTGGCCATGGTGGTATTACACCAGCCTCCTCATCAGTCTCACTGCTTTTGTCCACAGGCTGCCTCAACATATGTTTTAAAGCCTGCTATCCAGCCCCGTCCACCAGGGCCTGCTTGCGTCTTTAGGGTGACCTTGTGAAAAAGACACGCACCCTGGGTGCAAGCCTCTGACCCCACAAGGCCCTGGGGCTCGGAGTAGGAGCTGCCGGGAAGGCACTGGTCTCTGGGGGAGCACCCCAACCTTGTCCTCAGCCTTGCCGCTTTCTTTCACAGGCTTACTCAAGGTCTCCCTGAAGGCCTCATGTCCTGTACCTGTCACTCGGTGACCTTCTTGCCACTTTGGGGTGTCCCTTGTGGGAGAGATAAGCACCTTTTGTGAAAGCCAGGAACCCCATGAACCCACTGGGCTTTGGGCTAGGGATCCTGGGAAGGCACTAGCCTCTGGGGGTGACCCCAGCCTCATCTTTGGCCTTGCTGGTTTTTTCCTGGGCTGCCTCAAGGTCCCACGGAAAGTCTGGCATCCTGTCCCGTTCCCCAGGAGCCTTCATGCCGCTCTTTGGTGCCCCCCGTGGGAGAGACACGAATCATGCCTGCAAGCCAGGGACCCCATGTACTGCCCATTCTTGGAGCAGTGGCTGCCAGGAAGGCACTGGCTTCCAGGGACGACCCCAGCCTCCTCCTAGGCCTCACCGCTTTTCTCCCCAGGCTGCCTCCACGTCTTCCTGAAATCCTGGTCTTCTGTTTCCAGCCCCTGGGGGCCATCTTGCCTTTTGGTGTGCCTTGCCTGGGAGAGACACGGACCCTGGGTGCAAACCTGGAATCGCAAGAGCCCCCCGTCACAGTGCAGGGAATGCTAGGAAGGCACTGGCATCTGTGGGATGACCCAAGCCTCCTCCTAGGCCTCACTGCTTTTTTTCCCTGCTGCCTCAATGTCCCTCTGAAAGCCTGGTGTCTTGTCCCTGTCCCCAGAGGTTTTCTTGCCACTTTAGGATGCCCCTCTATGGGAGAGACATACACCCTGGGTGCAAAGCAGGGACTCCACGGGCCGCCCAAGCCTGGTGTAGAGGCTGCCGGAAAGGCACTGGCCTCTAGGAGAGGACCCCAGCCTCCTCCTCAGCCTTGCAGCTTTTCGTGGGTTGTCTCCACATTCCCTTGAAAGACTGGCATCTTGTACCCGTCATGCAGGGGCCCTCTTGCTGCTTTGGTGTGCCTCCCCAGAGAGAGACACAGAACCTGGGTGCAAGACAGGGACCCCACAAAGCCCCCAGGGCCAGTGCAGGGGCTGCAATGAAGGCACTGGCCACTGTGGGGTTACACTGGCCTCCTCAGCTTCACTGCTATTTCCCACGGGCTGCCTCAATGTCCCTTTTAAAGCCTGGCATCGAGTTCCTGTTCCCTGGTGCCTGCTTGCTACTTTGAGGTGCCCCCTGTGAAAGAGACACCTACTCTGGGTGCAAGCCAGGAACCCCACGAGACCCCCGGGCCCAGCATAGAGACCTGCTGGGAAGGAACTGACCTCCAGGGGAGGACCCCAGCCTTCTTCTTGGCCTCATGCTTCTTTTCAAGGGCCTCCACAATGTCTCCCTGAAAGCCTGGTATCCTGTCCCTGTCCCCCAGGGGCCTTCTTGCTGCTCTGGGTGCCCCCTATGGGAGAGACACACACCATTTGTGCAAGTCAAGGACCCCATGAGTCCACTGGGCTTAGCACTGGGGCTACCAGGAAGGCACTGGCCTCTGGGGGATGACCCCAGCCTCTTCCTCAGTCTTGCCACTTTTTTCCTGGGCTGCCTCAACATCCCCCTGAAAGCCTGGCACTTTGTCCCTGTCCCCCAAGGGTTTTCTTGTCGCTTTGGGGTGCCCCCGCAGGAGAGGCTTGGACCCTGGGTGCAAGCCAGGGACCCCAAGAACCACCCAAGGCTGGCACAGGGGCCACCTAGAAGGCACTGGCCTCCAAGGACAACCCCAGCTTCCTCGGCTTCGCTGCTTTTCTCCCCAAGCTGCCTCCACTTTTTCCTGAAAGCCTGGCATCCTGTTTTTGTCCACTGGTGGCCATCCTGCCATTTTATGTGGCTCCCGTAGGAAAGTCATGCACCCTGGTTTCAAGCCCGGGACCCTAAGAGCCCCCCGAGCCCAAAGCATGGGCAGCCCAAAAGGCACTGCCCTCTGGGGAAGGACCCTAGACTCCTCCTTGACCTATCTGACTTTCTCACTGGGCTGCCTCAACGTCCCCCTGAATGCCTGGTATCCTGTCCTTGTACCCCGGGGGCCTTCTTTCCACTTTGGGGTGAACCCATGGGAGAGAAACACACCCTGGGATCAAGCCACGGACCCCACGAGCCCCTGGGCCTGGAGCAGAAACTGCCGGGAAGGCACTTGCCTTTGAAGGAGCTCCCTAGCCTACTCTTAACTTTGCTGCTTTTTTCCCCTGGCTGCCTGAAGTCCCCTTGAAAGCCTGACATCTTATCCCCTTCACCCTGTGGTCTTCTGCCGCTTTGCAATGCCCCCGGTGTGAGAGACAGCCACCCAGGTTGCAAGCCAGGAAACCCGTGGAAGAGAGACACACTGTGCAAGCCAGGGACCCCACGAGCTCACTGGGCTTAGCGCTGGGGCTGCTGGGAAGGCACTGGCCTCTGGGAGATGACCCCCAACTTCCTCATCTACTTCGTTGCTTTTTCTCCCTGGCTGCCCCAGCATCCACTTGAAAGCCTGGTGCCCTGTCCCTGCCCCAGGAGCCTTCTAGCTGCTTTGGGGTGCCCCTGTGGGAGGGACACACACCATTTGTGCAAGCCAGGGACCCCACGAGCCCACCGGGCTTAGTGCTGGGGCTACCAGGAAGGCACTGGTCTGCAGGGGACAACCCCAGCCTCCTCCTCGGCCTTGCTT
Source organism: Macaca thibetana thibetana (assembly GCF_024542745.1). Lineage (NCBI taxonomy): Eukaryota > Metazoa > Chordata > Mammalia > Primates > Cercopithecidae > Macaca > Macaca thibetana. The sequence goes on from NC_065582.1 coordinate 104,044,825, forward strand.
TTTCCCATGGGCTGCCTCAATGTCCCCCTGAAAGCCTGGCATCCTGTCCCTGTTCCTTGGGGGTCTTCTTGACACCTTGGGGTGCCTCCCGTGGGAGAGGCTCGAACCCTGGGTGCAAGGCAGGGACCCCAAGAACTGCGAACTTGGTGCACGGGCCTCCCAGAAAGCACTGGCCTCTGAAGACAATCCCAGTCTCCTCCTTGACCTCACTGCTTTTCTCCCCAAGCTGCCTCCACATCTTCCTGAAAGCCTAGCATCCTGTTTTTGTTCACTGGTGGCCATCTTGCCATTTGGCATGCCCCCATGGTAGAGACACGCACCCTGAGTTCAAGCCCTGCACCCCAAGAGCCCCCCAGGTGCAGGACATTGGCTGCCAGAAAGGCACTGGCCTCTGGAGAAGGATCCTAGCCTCCTCCTTGGCTTCTCCAATTTTCTTGTGGGGCTGCCTTAACATCCCCCTGAAAGCCTGGCATTCTGTCCTTGTACCCTGGGGGCCTTCTTGCCACTGTGGGGTGAACCCATGGGAGAGACATGCACCCTGGTATCAAGCCAGGGACCCCACGATCCCCCTGGGCCTGTCACAGGAACTGCCAGGAAGGCACTGGCCTTCGAAGAAACTCCCTAGCCTTCTCTTCCACCTCACTGTCAATGTCTCCCTGGTTGCCTCCATGTTCCCTGAAAGCCTGACATCTTGTCCCTGTCGCCCCAGGGTATTATGCCACTTTGGGATGCCCTCTGTGTGAGAGACACACACAATGGTTGCAAGCCACGGACCCCATGAGCACCCTGGCCACAGAAAAGATTCTGCCGGGAAGGCACTGGCCTGCAGGAGATGACTGCAACTTCCCCATCTGCCTTGCCACTTTTTTCCCCTGGCTGACTCAGCATTCCCCTGAAAGCCTGGTGTCCTATCCACGTCCACCAGGGGACTTCTCGGGCTTTGGGGTGACCCCATGGGAGAGGTTCAACAGCTGGGTGCATGTCAGGGACCCCACGAATAGCCCGAGCTTGGTGCAGTGGCTGCCCAGAAGGCACTGCCACCAGGGATGTCCCCAGCCTCCTGCTCGGCCTTGCTGCTTTTCTCTCGGGCTCTTTCATGCCTTCCTGAAAGCCTGGCGTCCTGCTTTAGTCCACTGGGGGCCATCTTGCCATTTTGTGTGCTCCACTGTGGGAGAGATATGCAACCTGATGGAAAGTTCCAGGACCCCAGGAACCTCCTGGGCCCAGTGCATGGGCTACCGGGAAGGCACTGGCATCTGGGGAAGGACCCTAGATTCCTCCTTGGCCCCTCTGATTTTCTCCCCATGCTGCCTCAATGTCCCTCTGAAAGCCTGGCATCCTGTCCCCATACCCCGGGGGCCTTGTCGCTTTGGGGTGACCCTGTGGGAGAGACATGCATGCTGGGGGCAAGCCAGGGGACCCACGAGCCTTTCAGGCCTGGTGCAGAGGCTGTCAGGAAGACACTGGCCTTTGGGGGAGGATCTCTGCCTTTTCCTCAAACTCACTGCTTTTTCCCCCCAGCCTGCCCCAATGTCCCCCAAAAGTCTGGCTTCCTGTCCCCGTCCCCTGGAGGCCTTCTTGTCACTTTGGGGTGCTCACTGTGGGAGAGGCTCGAACACTTGGTGCAAGCCAGGGACCCTACAAATGGCCTGAGCCTGGCGGAGTGGCTGCCCGGAAGGCACTGGCCTCCAGGGTCAACCCCAGTCACCTCCTCAGCCTCATCGCTTTTCTCCCTGGGCTGCCTCCACATCCTCCTGAAAGCCTGGCATCCTGTTTTTGTCCCCAGGGGGCCACCTTGCCATTTGGTGTGCCCCCTGTGGGAGAGACACTCACCCTGGGTGCAAGTCCCAGACCCCAAGAGCCTCCCTGGCACAGCGCAGGGAATGCCAGAAAGGCACTGGCATCCAAGGGATGACCCCCACCTCCTCCTTGGCCTCACTGCTTTTTTCCTTGGCTGCCTCAACGTCCCCTAAGAGCTTGGTGTCCATCACCCAGAGGCTTTCTTCCTGCTTCAATGTGTCCCTCGAGTTAGAGACATGCACCCTGGGTGCAAGCCACGGACCCCACGAGGGGCAGCCGGAATGGCACTGGCCTCCAGGGGAGGACCCGAGCATCCTCCTCGGCCTCACAGCTTTTACAATGGGCTATCTCAACATTCCCTGAAAGCTTGGCATCCTGTTTCTGTGCACTGGTGGAAGGATTCTTACCACTTTGGGGTGCCCTGCGTGGGAGAGACATGCACCCTGGGTGTAAGCCAGGGACCCCACGAGCCTCTCAAGCCCAGTGCAGGGGCTGCTGGCAAGGCACCGGCCTCGGGGGGAGGACCCCAGCCTCCTCTTCTGCCTCGCAGCCCTTCTCCCCGGCTGCCTCAAGGTCTTTCTGAACACTTGGCATCCTATCCACGTCCTCCGGGGGTATTTTGCCGCTTTAAGGTGCCCCCTATGGAAAAGACACGCAAGGCAGGGACCACCTAGACACTGGGGCTTGGCCCAGTGGCTGCTGGGAAGGTACTGGCCTCCGGGGGAGGACCCCAGTCTCCTCCTTGGCCTCATGGCTTTTCTCCTCAGGCTGCTTCAACGTCTCTCTGAATGCCTAGTGTTCTTGCCACTTTGTTGTGCCCCCATGGGAGAGACATGCACGCTGGGTGCAAGCAGGGACCCTACAAGCCCCCTGGGCCAAGTGCAAGGGCTGCTGGGAAGGTTATGGCCTCCAGGTGACGACCCTAGCCTCCTCCTCGGCTTCACTGCTTCTCTCTGGGCTACCTCAATGTCCCCATGCAAGCCTGTCGTTCTGTCCTTGTCTTCCTGGGGCCTTCTTGCCACTTTGGGGTGCCCCTCGTGGGAGAGAAATGCACCCTGAGTGCAAGTCAGGGACCCCACAAACCACCCGGTCCTGGAGCTGGGGCTGCCAGGAAGGCCCTTTCCTCAGAGAGAAAACCCCAGCTTCCTCCTCGGCCTTGAGGCTCTTCTCTCTGGGCTGCCTCAACATTCCCCTGAAAGCCTGGCATCCTATTTCCATCCCCCAGGGGCCTTAATGCCATTTGGGGTATGCCCCATGAGAGAGACATGCACCCTGTGTGCAAGCCCCAGACCCCAGGAGCCCCCCTGGCATGGTGCAGAATCTGCTGGGAAGGCACTGGCCTCGGAAAGACGACCCCAGCCTCCTCCTCAGCCTCGCGGTTGTTCTTCCTGCACTCTCTCAATGTCCCCCTTAAAGACCAGCTTCCTGACCCCATCCCTCAGATGCCTTCTTGCCGCCTTGTGTTGCCCCCCATGGAAGAGACACGTACCCTGGGTGCAAGTCAGGGACCCCATGAGCCCCCCAGAGCCCAGCACAGGAAATGCCAGAAAGGCACTGGCCTCTGGGAGAACACACCAGCCTTCTCCCTGCCCTCACAGACTTTTTCCAGGGACTGTCTCAACGTCTCACTGAAAGGCTGGCATCCTGTCCCCATCCCTTTGGGGGCCTTCTTGCCGCTTTAGGGTGCCCCCTGTGGGAGAGACATGCACCCAGAGTCATGCCAGGGAGCCCCCATTGGGCCCGGGCCCCAGCCCAAAGGCTGCCAGAAAGGCACTGGCCTTCAGGGAAAGACCACAGCCTCCTTGGCCTCGTTGCTTTTCTTCCCGGGCTGCCTCAATGTCCCCTTGAAAGCCTGGCATCCTGTCCCCATCACACAGGGGTCTTCTTACCACTTTGGGGTGACCACTATGGTAGAGAAATGTACCCTGGTTGCAAGCCCGGTACCCCACTAGCTCCCCAAGCGCAGGGGCTGCCAGGAAGGCACAGGCCTCCGGAGAAGAATCTCAGCCTCCTTTTTGGCCTCACCACTTTTTTCCCTGGGGTGCTTCAATATCCCTCTGAAAGACACGCACCCTGGGTGCAAGCCCCATGAGAGACACGCACTCTGGGTGCAAGCCAGGGACCCCATGAGCCCCACTGTCCCAGCTCAGGTGTCGTCAGGAAGGAACTGGCTTCTGACGGATGACCCCAGCCTCCTCAGCCTTGCCACTTTTATCCCTGGACTGTCTCAAGGTCACCCTAAAAGCCTGGAGTCGTGTCTCCATCCCTGGGGGCCTTCTTGCCACTTTGGGGTGCCCCTTGTGGGAGAGACACACATCCTGGGTGTAAGCCAGGGACCCAATGAGTCCCCCAGGGCTAGCACAGGGACTGCAGGGGAGGCACTGGCTCTGGGGTAGGAACCCAACCTCCTGGGCATCGTCACTTTTCTCCCTGGGCTGCTTCAATGTCCCCTTCATCCTGTCCCTTTTCCCTGGGCCTTCTTGCTGCTTTGAGGTGTGACCCATGGGCTAGACACACACCCTGGGTGCAAGCCAGGGACCCCATGAGCTCCCCAACCCACACAGGGGCTGCCAGGAAGGCATTTGCCTCTGGGGGATGACCCCAGCCTCCTCCTCTGACTTGCTGATTTCTCCCTGGGCTGCTTTAACGGCTCCCTGAAAGCCTGGCTTTCTGTCCTCATTTATTGGGGGCCTTCTTGTCACTTTAGGGTATCCCCATAGAAGAGACACACACCCTGGGTGCAAACCAGAGACTCCACGAGACCCAGGGTCCAACCCAGGGGCTGCTGGGAAGGCACAGGCTTCTGTGGGAGGATCCCAGCCTCCCACTCGGCCTCTCCAGTTTTCTACCCAGTCTGCCTCAAGGTCCCCATGAAAGGCTGGCATCCTTTCCCCATCCCCCAGGGGCCTCCTTGCCGATTTGGGGTGCCCATATGAGAAAGACATGCACCCAAGGTGCAAGCCAAAGACACTGCGAGCTTGCCAAGCCTGGCGCAGGGCTGCTGGGAAGGCACTGGCCTCCCAGGGCGACCCCAGCCTCCTCCTCGGCCTTGTCACTTTTCTCCCGGGGCTGCCTCAACATATTCCTGAAAGACTGTCTTTTTGTCTCTGTCTTACCAGTCTGGGGCCTTCTTGCTGCTCTGGGGTGTCCCCTGTGGGAGAGACACACACGCTGGGTGCAAGCCAGGCACCACACGAGCCCTCTGGACCTGGCGCAGTGGCTGCCAGGAAGGCACTGGCCTTTGGGGGAGGACCACAGCCTCCTCCTTGGCCTTGCTGCTTGTCTCCCCAGGCGGCTTTAATGGCCCCTGAAAGCCTGGTGTTCTGTCTCCAATCCCCAGGGACCTTCTTGCCACTCTGGGGTGCCCCCCATGGGAGAGACATGCAACCTGGGTTCAAGCCAGGGACCCCAGGAGTCCCCAGGACTCAGCACAGGGGCTACCATGAAGGCACTGGTCTCCAGGGGAGAACCCCAGCCTCCTCAGCCTTGTCCCTTTTCTCCCTGGGCTGCCTCAACGGTTTCCTGAAAGCCTGTAATCCTGTTCCCTTTCCCCAGGGGCCTTCTTGCCACTTTGGAGTGTCCCTGTAGGAGAGACATGCACCCTGCGTGCAAGCCAGGGACTCCATGAGACCCCCGGGCCTGCCACAGGGGCTGATTGAATGGAACTGGTTTCATGGGGAGAAACCAAGCCTCCTCCTCGGCTTCGCTGCTTGTCTCCCTCCCCCTAAAAGTCTTTCCTCCTGTCCCTATCCCCTGGGAGCCTTCTTGCCACTATGGGGTGCCTCCCACCCCATGGGAGAGACACTCACCCTGTTGCAAGCCCAGGACCCCAAGAGCATCCCCCATGTGGTGCAGGGGCTGCCAAGAAGGCACTAGCCTCTGAAAGACAACTCCAGCCTCCTCCTCGGTCTTGCCGCTTTTTCCCCAGGCTGCAGCAATGTCCCCTGGGGAAATCATGGCATTGTGTCCCCATACCCCAGGAGACTTCTTGCTGCTTTTGGGTGTCCTCTGTGGGAGAGACAGGCACACTGGGTGCAAGCAAGGGACCCCAAGAGCCCCTCGCGCCCAGCGCACAAGCTGCTGTGAAGGCACTGGCCTCCGGGGTAATTCTCAGCCTCCTCCTTGACCTCACAGCCTTTTTTCCCATGCTGCCTCAACATCCCCCTGAAAGCCTGGAGTCCTGTCCCCATTTCCCAGGGGCCCTCTTGCTGCTTTGGGGTGCTCCCCTTGGAAGAGACATGCACCCTAGGTGCAAACCAGGGACCCCACGAGCCCCCTGGCTGAGCACAAGGTGTATCGGGAAGGCACTGGCAACTGGGAGACAATCCCAGCCTCCTCGGCCTCACCACTTTTCTCCCCAGGCTGCCTCAATGTCCCCATGAAAGCCTGGTATCCTGTCCCCATCCCCTGAGGGTCTTTATGTCGCTTTGAGGTACCCCCTGTGGTGCAAGCCAGGGACCCCAGAAGTCCCCTAGGCCAGGTGCAGGGGCTTCTGGGAAGACACTGTCCTCTGGGGGAGGACCCCAGCCTTCTCGGCCTGGCCGCTTTTCTCTCCTGGCTGCCTCAATATCTCTCTGAACATCTGGAGTCCTGTCCCCATCTCCTGGGGGCATTCTTGCTGCTTTGGGATGCTCCCTGTGAGAGACATGCATTCTGTGAGCAAGCCAGGGAACGCACGAGCCTCCCGGACCCAGCGCATTGCCTGCTAGGGAGGCACTGGCCTACCAAAGAGAATTGCAGCCTCTTCCTTGGCCTCATTGCTTTTCTCCTTGGGCTGCCTCAAGGTTCCCCTGAAAGCTGGGCATCCTGTCCCCAACTCCGGGAGTCCTACTTGCCCCTTTGTTTTGCCCTGTGTGAAAGATACACACACACTGGGTACAATCCGGGGACCCCACAAGACACCCGGACCTGGTGCAGTGGTTTCTGGGTAGGCACTGGCCTCTGGGGGAGGACCCCAGCCTCCTCCTCTACCTTGCCGCTTTTCCCCCTGGGCTGCTTAAATGTACCCCTGAAAGCCTGGCATCCTGTCCCCATCCCTTGGAGGCCTTCTTGCCACTTTGGGTTGCCCAGTGGGATAGACATGCACCCTGGGTGCAACCAGGGAACCCAGGGACCCCACCGGCTCGCTGCAGGGCTTGCCTGGGAGACAATGGGCTCCAAGGGAGAAACCCAGCCTCCTCTACCTCTCTGCTTTTCTCCCCGGGCTGACTTAATGTTCCCCTGAAAGCATGGCATCCAGTCCCAGTCCACTGGAGGCCTTCTTGCTGCTTTGGGTTGCCTCCTGTGGAAAAGACACGCACCCTGGGTGCAAGCCAGGGACCCCATGAGCCCACAGGTCCCGTGCAAGGGTTGAAGGGAAGGCACTGACCTCGGGCAATGACCCCAACCTCCTCCTCAGTCTCATGGCTTTTTTCGCCGGGCTGACTCAATATCCCCCTGAAAGCCTGGCATCCTGTGCTTGTCACCGGGGTCCTTCTTTCCATATTGCAGTGTCCCCCATGGGGAAGACACACACACTGAGTGCAAGCCAGGAACCCAATGGGTCCACCAAAGCCAGCACAGGGGCTGCTGTGAAGGCACTGGTTCCTGGGTGAGAATCCCAGCCTTCTCCTCAGTCTTGCTGCTTTTCTCCCTGGGCTGCCTCAATGTCCCCCAAAAAGCCTGGCTTCCTGGCCCCGTTTCCCGGGAAACTTCTTGCTTCTTTGTGGTGACCCCCGTGAGAGAGACACATACCCTGGGTGCAAACCAGGGACCCCACAAGCCTCCGGGCCAGTGCAGAGGCATCCAGGAAGGCACTGGCCTCCAAAAGAGGACCCAGTTTCCTCCTCAACCTCACTGCTTTCCTCCCTGGGATGCCTGAATGTCCCCCTGAAATCCTGGCATCATGTCCTCATCCCCCAGGGGCTTTCATAACACTTTGGGGTTCCCCCAGTTTGAGTGACACACACCCTTGGTGCAAGCCAGGGACCCCACGGGCCCTGTGGGCTTGGCACAGGGGCTGCTAGGAAGGCACTGGCCTCTGGGGAAGGATCCCAGCCTCCACATCAGCCTCACCACTTTTTTCCCAGGCTGCTCCAACATCACCCTGAAAGCCTGGCCTCCTGTCCTTGTCCCCTGGGGGCCCCTTTGCCGCTTTGGGGTGCCACGTGGGAAAGACACACACCCTGGTTGCAAGCCAGCGACCCCACTAGCCTCGGAGCCCGGCACAGAAGCTGGCCTGAAGGCACTGGCCTCAGGGGGATGACCTCAGCCTCCTCTTTGACGTTGCAGCTTTTTTCTCCGGGATGCCTCAACGTTCCCCTGAAAGCCTGGACTTTTGTCCCCATTCCCCGGGTACCTTCTTGCTGATTTGGGGTGCCCCCCATGGGAGAGACATACACCGTGGGTGCAAGTCAGGGACACCATGAAGCCCTTGGGGCTGGAGCAAGAGTTGCTGGGAAAGCACTGGCCTTCAGAGGACGACCCCAAGCTCCACCTCGGCTTGGCTGTTTTTTTCTGAGGGTTGCCTCAAGGTAACCCTGAAAGCCTGGCATCCTGTCCCCATCCCCCTGGGGTTTTCTTGCCAATTTAGGGTGCCTCCTGTGAGAGAGACATGCACTCTGGGTGCAAGCCAGGAACCCTATGAGCTCACCTTTTCAGGTGCAGGGTCTGCTGGGAAGGCACTGTCTCCCAGGGGAGAAACCTAGCCCACTCCATTGCCTCTCCACTTTTTTCCTCAAACTTCCTCAACTTCCCCCTGAACGCCTGGCATCCTGTCCCTGTCCGCCAGGGGCGTTCTTGCCATTTTAAAGTGAGCCCCTTGTGCCAGTCATACCCCCTGGGTGCAAGCCAGGGACCCCACAAGCCCTCCTGGTCTGGCACGGGGGCTGCTGGGAAGGCACTGGTCTACCGGGGAGAAACCCAGCCTCCTTCTTGGAGTCGCCACTTGTCTCCCTGGGCTGCCTCAACATACCCCTGAAAGGCTGCTCTCCACTCCCCCATCCCCCAGGGACCTTCTTGCTATTTCAGGGTGCCCCCCGTGGATGAGACACACTCCCTGGGTGCAAGCCAGGGACCCCACGAGCTCCCTGCACCCAGCGCAGTAGCTGCCAGGAAGACACTGGTCTCCGGTGGACGACCTCAGTCTCCTCAAACTCACCACTTTTTTTCTTGGGCTGCCTCAATGTCCCACTGAAAGCCTGGCATCCTGTCCCCGTCTCTCAGGGTCCTTTTTTGTGACTTTGGGGTGCTCCCCGTGGGAGAGACATGCATCCTGGGTTCAAGCCAGGAAATCTGCGAGCCACCTGAGCCTGGTGCACGGGCTGCTGGGAAGGCACTGGCCTCCAGTGGACAACCCCAGCCTCCTCCCCAGCCTCGCTACTTTTTTCCCTGGGCTGCCACAATGTCCCCATGAAAGCCTGGTGTCCTGTCTGCATCCCCCGTGGGCTTTCTTGTGACTTTGGGGTGTCCCCCATGAGAGAGACATGTACACTGGCTGCAAGTCAGGGAACCCACAAGCACCCAATGCCTGGGGCAGGGTCTGCCAGGATAGCACTGGCCTCCAGTGGACAACCCTAGCCTCCTTCTCGTCCTCACTGCTTTTTTCCCAGGGCTGCCTCAACATCTCCCTGAAAGTCGGCGCCCTGTCCCTGTCCCTGGGGGGCCTTCTTGACACTTTGGAGTGCCCCACCTGGGAGAGAAAACACACCCTGGGTGCAAGCCAGGGATTCCATGAGCACCCTGGGCTGGCGCAGTGTCTTCCGGGAAGAAGACACTGGCCTCCGGGGGAGGACCCCAGCTTCCTCCTCGGCCTGGTTTCCTGTCCCTGTCACCGGGGGCCTTCTTGAAGCTTTTGGGTACCCTCCGTGGGAGAGACATGCACCCTGGGTGCAATCCAGGGACCTTACGAGCCCCCTGGGCCCAAGACAGAAGCTGCTGAAAAGGCACTGGCCTCTGGGGGTGACTCTAGCCTCCTCCTAGGCCTTGCCCCTTTTTTCCTTGGGCTGCCTCAACATTCCTCTGAAAGCCTGGCACCCTGTTCCCGTTCCCTGGGGGCTTTCTTGCCACTTTGAGATGTCCCCATGGGAGAGACACACACCATGCGTGTAAGCCAATGACTCAACGAGCCTTCAGGGCCTGGTGCAGGGGCTGCCGCGAAGGTACTGGCCTATGGGGGAGAACCACAGCCTCCCCCTTGGCCTCGCGGCTTCTTTCCCCGGGGTGCCTCAAAATACTCTTGACTGCCTGGCAGCCTATCACCATGCACCTGGGGCCTTCTTGTCACTTTGGGCTGAACCCCGTGGGAGACACACACACCCTGGATAAAAACCAGGGATGCCATGAGCCCACCGGGCTCAGTGCAGGGTCTGGAGGGAAGGCACTGGCCTCCAGGGGAGGACCCCAGCCTTTTTTAAGGCTTCGCCACTTTTTTCCCCAGACTGCCTTAATGTACCCCTGAAAGCCTGGTGTCTTATCCCCTTCCCTCTCAGGCCTTCTTGCTGCTTTGGGGTGCCCCTGTGGGGGAGACAGGCACTCTGGGTGCAAGCTAGTGACCACACAAGTCCCCGGGCCAGTCGTAGGGGCTGCCGGGAAGGCGCTGACCTGCGTGGGATGACCCCAACCTCCTATTTGGTCTCGCCGCTTTTTTCTCCTGGATTCCTCAACGTCTCCATGAAAGCCTGGCATCCTGTCCTATCTGATTTGGCCTTTTTGTCACGTTTGTGTGTCCCCAGTTGAAGAGACACGCAACCTGGGTGTAAGCCAGGGACCCCACAAGCCCCCCGGACTGGCGCATGGGCTGCTGGGAAGGCACTGACCTCCAGGGGAGGACGCCAGCCTCCTTGGCCTTGCCACTTTATTCCCCGGGCTGATCCATCTTCCCCCTTGAAGCGTGTCATCCGGTCTCCATCCCCCAGGAGACTTCCTGCCACTTTGGGGTGTCCCCTGTGGGAGAAACACCCTGCGTGCAAGCCAGGGACTCCATGAGCTCCCTGGGCCCAGCACTGGCCTCCTGGGAAGGACCACAGCCTCCTCCTCGGCCTCACCACTTTTTTTCATGGGCTGCTTCAATGTCCCCCTGAAAGCCTGGCATCCTGGCCTGTCCACCTGGGGACTTCTTGTCACTTTGATGTGCCCTGTGGGAGAAACATGCACCCTGGGTGAAAGCCAGGGACCCCACAAGCCAGCCAGGCCCAACATAGGTCCTGCCAGGAAGGCACTGGCCTCCAGGGGAGGACCCCAGCCTCCTCAGCCTCGCTGCTTTTTTCTTGGGCTGCCTCAATGTCCCCCTGAAAGCCTGGCATCCTGTCCCCATCCCTCGGGGGCTTTCTTGTCACTTTGGGCAGCCCCTCATGGGAGAGACACGCACCCTGAGTGCAAGCCAGGGACCCCACGAGCCCCTGCAGGGGCTGCCAGGAAGGCACGGGCCTCCGGAGGAGGATCCCAGCTTCCTCCTCTGCCTCACGGCTTTTTTCCCCAGGCTGCCTGAACATCCCCCTAAAAGTCTGTCTTCCTGTCCCCGTCCCACATGAGGCTTATTGCCGCATAGGGGTCCAACCTGTGAGAAAGTCACACATCCTAGGTGGGAGCCAGGGACTCCATGAGCCCCTTGGGCCCAGCGCAGGTGCTGCCAGAAGGCACAGGCCTCTGGGGGACAACCCAAGCATCCTCCTTGGCCTCACCATTATTTTCCCCAGCATTTCACAATGTCCCCCTGAAGCCTGTCATCCTATCCCCGTCCCCTAGGGCCTTCATGATGCTTTGGGGTGTCCTGTGTGGAACGGACACGCACCCTTGGTGCAAGACAGGGACCCAACGAGCATTCCAGGCCCCTCACAGGGACTACCAGGAAAGCACTGGCTTCCAGGGGAAGACACCAGCCTCCTCCTTGACCTCGCTGCTTTTTCTCGGGGTTACCTCAAAGTTCCCCTGAAAGCCTGGCCTCCTGTCCCTGTTCCCTAGTGGCTTTATTGCCATTCTGTGGTGCCCCTGGTGGGAGAGACAAGCACACTGGGTATCAACACGGGTTCCCATGAGCTACCCTGACCCAACACAGGGTTGCCAGTAAGGCGCTGGCCTCTGGGGGAGATCCCCAGGCTCCTCCTCGGCCTTGCCACTTTTCTCCTTGAGCTGCCTAAATGTACCCTGAAAGCCTGGTGTCCAGTCCCCGTCTCTCAGAGGTCTTCTTGCTGCTTTGGGTTACCCCGCCGTGGGAGAGATATGCATGCCAGGGACCACACAAGTCCTCTGGGCCCTGTGCAGAGTCTGCCAGGAAGGTAGTGGCCTCCAGGGGACCACCCCAGCCTCTTCTTTGGCCTTGCAGCTTATTTCCACGGGCTGCCTCAACGTCCCCCTGAAAGCCTGGCATCCTGTCTCCATCCCCCACAGGCCTTCTTGCCGCTTTGGGGTGTCCCACTTGACAGAGACACGTATTCCGGGTGCAAGTCAGGGATGCCTAGAACCCCCAGACCCAGCGCAGCTGCGGCGGGGAAGGCACTGGCCTCTGGGGAATGACCCCAGTCTCCTCCTCAGCCTCGCCACTTTTTGCCCAGACTGCCTCAACCTCCCCCTGAAAGTCTGACATCCCGTCCCCATCCACTGGGGTCCTTCTTGCAGGTTTGTGGTGCATGCTGTGAAAGACACGCAGACTGGGTACAAACTAGGGACCCCATAAGCCACCCAGACCCAGCACAGGGACTTCTGTTAAGGCACTGGCCTCTGGAAAAGGACACCAGCGTCATTGACCTTGATGTTTTATTCCTTGGGCTGCCTCAGCATCCCCCCAAAAGATTGGCTTCCTATCCCCATCCCCCGAGGACCTTCTTGCCACTTTGGGGTGCCCCCTGTGGGAGAGACACGCCCCCTGGGTGATAGCCTGGGACCCCAAGAGCCCACCGGCCCCTTCGCAGGGGCTGCCGGGAAAGCACTGGCCACCAGAGGAAGACCCCAGCCTCCTCCTCGGCCTCGCCATTTTTTTCCCCCGGGATTCCTCAACATCCCCCTGAAAGACTGGTGTCCTGTCCCCATCCCCCGAGGGCCTTCTTGCCAGTTCAGTGTGCCCCCCGTGGGAGAGGCATGCACCCTGGGTGCAAGACATGGACCACATGAGATCCCCGGACCGAGCACACGGGCTGCCTGGAAAGTACTGGCCTACGTTAGAGGACTCCAGCCTCTTCCTCAGTCTAGCCACTTTTCTCCCTGGGCTGCCTCAACATCCCCCTGAAAGCCTGGCATCCTGTCCCCATCACCTGGCATCCTTCTTGAGGTTTTGTGCTGCCTGCTGTACAAACACTGGGTACGCACACTGGGTACAAACTTGGGACCCCACGAGACACCCAGACCTGGTGCCATTAAGGCACTGGCCTCTGGGGGAGGACCCCAGCTTCTTCCTTGGCCTCACTGCTTTTCTCTTGGGGCTGCCTAAACATACCCTTGAAAACCTTGAAAACCTGGCATCCTGTCCCCATACCCCAAAGGCTTTCTTGCCAGTTTAGCTTGCCCCCCATGAGAGAGACACACACCCTGGGTGCAAGCCAGGGACCCCACAAGCCCCCGGGGCTCAGCGCAGGGGCTGCCAGGAAGACACTGGCCTTTGTGGAAGGACCCCAGCTCCCTCCTCTGCCTCTCCTCTTTTCTTCCCTAGCTGCTTCAATGTCCCACTGAAGGCCTGACGTCCTGCCCCATGCCCTGGGGGTCTTCTTGCCATTTTGTGGTGCCCCCTTTTGGAGACACATGAATGCTGGGTGCAAGCCAGGGATCCCATGCACCCCACAGGCCTGGTGCAAGGGCTGCCAAGATAGCACTGGCCTCCGGGAAAAGACCCCAGCCTCATCGACCCTGACACTTTATTCCCTGGGCTGCCACACATCCCTCTGAAAGCCTGGCCTTCTGTCTCCTTCTCTCTGGGCCTTCTTGCCCCTTTGGAGTGCCCACTGTGAAGGAGACACGTACACAGGGTACAAACCAGGGACCACACGAGCCATGCGGATTTGGTGCAGGGGCTGCCATTAAGGCATGGGCCTCAGAAAAAGGACCCCAGCATCATCAGCCTTGATGCTTTATTCCTTAGGCTGCTTCAACATCCCACCAAAAGCATGGTGTTCTGTCCTCATCACTTGGGGTCCTTCTTGCCATTTTGGGGTGCCCCTGTGGTAGAGATATGCACCCTGGCCACAAGCCAGGGATCCTATGAGGCTCCCAGGCCTCATATGGGGTCTGCTGGGAAGTCACTGGCCTCAGGGGGCCTACCCCAGCCTCATCCTCAGCCTCGCTGCTCATTTCCATGGGCTGCCTCAATGCCTCCCCGAAAGCCTGGCATCCTGTCCCCGTCTCCCTTGGGCCTTCTTACTGCTTTGGGGTACATCCTGTGGGAAAGACACTCACCTAGAGTGCAAGCCTGGGACACCATGAGCCCTCTGGCCCCATGCAGAAGCTGCCGGGAAGACACTGGTCTCTAGGGGACAACCTTAGCCTCTTCCTCCACCTCGCCGCTTTTCTCCCTGGGCTGCCTCAACGTCCCCCTGAAAGCCTGGCATCCTGACCTTGTCTGCCGGGGTTCTTCTTGTGACTTTGTGGTGCCCACCACATGAGAGACATGCACACTGGGTACAAAACAGGGACCTCACAAGCCACCCGGACCCGGCACAAGGACTGTTAAGTCACTGGATTCCGAGGGAGAATACCAGCCTCCTCCTTGGCCTTGCTGCTTTTCTCCCGAGGCTGCCTAAACGTACCCCTGAAAGCCTGGCGTCCTGTCCCCATCCTCTGGAAGCTTTCTTGCCGCTTTGGGTTGACCCTCGTGAGAGAGACAGGCACCCTGGGTGCAATCCAGTGACCCCACGAGCCCCCCAGGCTCGGCGTAGGGGCTGCCAAGAAGACACTAGCCTTCTGGGGAGAACCCCAGCCTCCTCCTCTGCCTCTCCACTTTTCTCCCCGGGCTGTCTCAGTGTTTCCCTGAAAGCCTGGCATCCTGTCCCCATTTGCCGGTGCCTTCTTGCCACTTTGGGGTGCCCCCCCCCGGAAGAGACACAGCCCCTATCTCCAAGCCAGGGACCACACGAACCCCCCAACCCAGCGCAGAGGCTGCTAGGAAGGCACTGGCCTGTGGAAGAAGACCCCAGACTCTTCCTTGAACTTGAAGCTTTCCTCCCTGGGTTGCCTCAATGTCTCCCTGAAAACCTGGTGTTCTGTCTACATCCCCATGGTCCTTCCTGTGGCTGTGTGGTGCCCACCGTGAAAGAGACACATGGTACCAATCAGGGACCCCAAGAGCTGCCTGGAACCGAAGCAGGGGCTGCCATTAAGGCACTGGCCTGCAGGGGATGACTGCAGCCTCCTCCACCGCCTCGTTGTTTTTCCCCTTGGGCTACCTAAACGTGCCCCTGAACACCTGGCCTCCTGTCCTGGTCCCCCCAGGCTTTCTTGACACTATGGGTTATCTCCCGTTGGAGAGAAATGCATCCCTGGGTTCAAGCCAGACACCCCACAAGCTTTCTGGGTGTGGCGCAGAGGCTGCTGGGAAGACATTGGCCTTTGAGGGAGGACCTCAACCTCCTCCTCTACCTCTCCAATTTTCTCCCCGGGCTGCCTCAATATTGCCCTGAAAACCTGGCATTCTGTCCCTGTTCCCCAGGGGCCTTATTGTTGCTTTGGAGTGCCCCTTGTGGAAGAGACATGCACCCTGGATGCTAGCCAGGGACCACACGAGGCCCCTGGGCCCCAAGTAGGATCTACCAAAAAGGTAGTGGTCTCCAGGGAACCACCCCAGCCTCTTCTTTGGCCTTGAAGCTTATTTCCATGGGCTGCCTCAACGTCCCCCTGAAAGCCTGACATCCTGTCTCCATCCCCTATGAGCCTTCTTGCCACTTAGAGGTTCCCCACTTGACAGAGACACGTATTCCAGGTGCAAGTCAGGGATGCCTAGAACCACCAGACCCAGCACAGCAGCTGCGGAGAAGGCACTGGCCTTTGGGGAACGACCCCAGTCTCTTCCTCGGCTCGCCACTTTTTCTCCTGGACTGCTTCAACCTCCTCTTGAAAGTCTGGCATCCCGTCCCCATCCACCGGGATCCTTCTAGTGGGTTTGTGGTGCATGCCATGAAAGAGACATGCACGCTGGGTACAAACTAGGGACTCCGTAAGCCAGCTGGACTTAGCCCAGGGACTTTTGTTAAGGCACTGGCCTCCGTGGCTTCAAAGCTTTATTCTCTGGGCTGCCTCAGAGCCCCCCAAAAGAGTGGCTTCCTATCCCCATCCCCCGAGGACCTTCTTGCCACTTTGGGGTGCCCCCCGTGGGAGAGATATGCCCCCTGGGTGATAGTCAGGGACCCCACGAGTCCCCCGGCCCCTTCTCAGGGGCTTTCAGGAAAGCACTGGCCACCAGGGGAGGACCCCAACCTCCTCCTCGGCCTTGTGGCTTTTTCCTCCCGGGACGCCTCAACATCCTCCTGAAAGACTGGCATCTGTCCCCATCCTCCAGGGACCTTCTTGCCACTTTGCGGTGCCCCACATGGGAGAGTCATGCACCCTGGGTGCAAACCAGGGACCCCATGAGCCCCACAGGCCTGGTGCAGGGGCTGCCAGGATTGCCCTGGCCCCCGGGAAAAGACCCCAGTTTCCTCGGCCTGGATGCTTTATTCCCTGGGCTGCCTCAATGTCCCTCTGAAAGCCTGCTGTTCTGTCCCTGACCCTCTGGGGTATTCTTGCCACTTTGGGGTGACCCTGTGGGAGAAACACGCACCCTGGGTGCAAGCCAGGGACCCATTAGGCCCCCGGGCCCTGTGCAGGGGCTGCTGGAAAAACACGGACCTTCAGAGTACCACCTCAGCCTCTTCCTCGGCCTTGCAACTTGTTTTCATGGGCTGCGTCAATGTCTTCCTGAAAGCCTGGTGTCTGTCCCCATCCATCACCTTGGGGTCTTCTTGCCACTTTGGGGTGTCTCCCATGAGAGAGACACGCCCCCTGGGTGCAAGCCAGGGACCACACAAGTCCCCCAGGCCAGGTGCAGAAGCTCCCAGGAAGGCAGTGGCCTCCAAGGGAGGACCCCAGTCCCTTCCACGGCCTTGCTGCTTTTTTCTCCAGGCTGCCTCAATGTCCCCCTGAAAGCTTGGCATCCTGGCCCCGTCCCCTGGTGACCATCTTGACACTTTTGGCTGCATCCCATGGGAGAGACACACACCCTGGATGAAAGCCAGGGACCCCACGAGCTCCCCGGGACCAGCGCAGGTGCTGCCGCGAAGGCACTGGCCTCAGTTGGATGACCTCAGCCTCCTCCTCAGTCTCAATGCTTTCTTCCCCGGGCTCCCTCAACGTCCCCCTGAAAGTGGGGCATCTTGTCTTCATCACTCGGGGGACTTCTTGCTGCTTTAGGGTGCCCCCCTGTGAGAGAAACGCATCCTGGGTACAAGTCAGGGACAGCATGAGCCCCCCTTGCCTGGGGCAGGTGCTGCTGGGTAGTGACTTTCCTCTGGGGGAGGACTCCAGCCTCCTCCCTGGCCTCGCCGCTTATTTCCTTCAGCTGCCTCAACATTCACCTGAAAGCTTGGGGTCCTGTCCCCATCCCCAGGGGGGCTTCATGCTGCTTTGTTGTGCCCCAAGTGGGAGAGACATGCACTCTGGGTGCAAGCCAGGGACTGCACTAGACCCCCGGTCTCGGCGTATGGGCTGCTGGGAAGGTACTGGCCTTGGAGGGAGGACCCCAGCCTCCTCCTCGGCCTCACCATGTTTATCCTCAGGTCACCTCAAAGTCCTCCTGAAAGCCTGGCATCCTATCCCCTTCTCTAGGGGCCTTCTTGCCATTTAGAGTGCCCCCATGGAACAGACACGCACCCTGGGTGCAAGCCAGCGACCCCACGAGCTCCCCGGGATCAGCGCAGGTACTGCCAGGAAAGCACTGGCCTCTGTGGGATGACACCAGCCTCCTCCTCGGCCTCAATACTTTTTTCTCTGGGCTGCCTCAATGTCACCTTGAAAGCCAGGCATCTTGTCTTTGTCCCTTGGGGGACTTCTTGTAGCTTTGGGTTGCCCCCCATGGGAGAGACATGCACCCTGGGTGCAAGCCTGGGACCCCCATGAGACCCCTAGGCCTAGCACAGGGGCTGCTGGGAAGACACTGGCCTTTGAGAGAGGACCCCAGCATTCTCCTTTGCCTCTCTGCTTTTGTCCTCAGGCTGCCTCAACGTATCACTGAAAGTCTGTCGCACTTTGCCTGTTCCCTGGAAGCCTTCTTGAGGCTTTGGGGTGACCCCCGTGAAGGAGACACACACCCTGTGTGCTACCCAGGGACCCCACGTGCTCCCGGACCAGGCGCAGGGCCTGGCGGGAAGGCACTGGCAACCAGGGGAGGACCCCAATCTCCTCCTCGGTTTCGCTGCTTTTTTCCCCGGGCTGCCTCAACATCCCCCTGAAAGCCTGGCATTTTGTCCTCATCCCTCAGGGGCCTTCTTGTCACTTTGCTGTGCTCCCCATGGGCGAGACACACACCCTCATTGCAAGCCAGGGACCTCACGAGCCCCACATGCCCAGCCTAGGTGCTACTAAGATAGCACTGGTCTTTGGGGAAGACCCCAGCCTCCTCAGCCTGTACGCTTTATTCCCCAGGATGCCTTAATGTCCCTCCGAAAGCCTGGTGTTCTGTTTCCGTCCCTCAGGGACTTTCTTGTCACTTTGTAGTGCCCCGCACAAAGGAGACACACACCCTGGGTGCAAGTCAAGGACCCCATGAGGCTCCCAGGCCCCAGGAAGTGTATGCTGGGAAGGCACTGGCCTCCAAGGGTCCACCCCAGCCTCTTCCTTGGCCTCGCTGCTTATTTCCATGGGCTGCCTCAACGTCCCCCTGAAAGTCTGGCGTCCTGTCCCCATCTCCCGGGGGCCTGCTTGCCACTTTGTAGTACCCCCCACACCACCGTGGGAAAGACATGCAACCTGGTTGCAAGCCAGGAACCACATGAGCCCCCTAGGCCTGGCGCAGAAGCTGTCGGGAAGGCACTGGCCTCCGGGGGAGGAACCCCAGCCTCTTCCTCAGCCTCACCGCCTTTTTTTCTCGGGCTGCCTCAAGGTACCGCTGAAAGCCTGGTGTCCTGTCCCTGTCTCCCAGGGGCATTCTTGCTGCTTTGGGCTCCCCACCTATGGGATAGACATGCACCCTGGTGAAAGCCAAGGACCCCACGAGCCCCATGAAACCAGTGCAGATGCTGCCAGAAAGGCAATGACTTCTGTGGAACCAACCAGCATACTCCTACGCCTTGCCGCTTTGTTCCCCAGGCTGCCTCAACATCCCCTTGAAAGCCTGGAGTCCTGTCGCTGTCCCCCGAGGGACTTTTTGTCACTTTGGGCTGTTCCCCATGGGGGAGACCCGCACCCTGGGTGCAAGTCAGGGACCCCATGAGCCCCCGTGCCTGGGGCAAGGGCTGCCGTCAAGGCACTGGCTGCTGGCAGATGACTCCAGCATCCTTCTCAGCTTCACCACTTTTATCCTTGGACAGCCTCAATGTCCCCCTGAAAGCCTGACATCTTGACCCCATCCCCTGGGGGCCTTCTTGAAACTTCAGGGTGCCCCCCGTGGGAGAGACATGCACCCTGGGTGCAAGCCAAGGACCCCAGGAGTCCCCTGGCAAGGCGCAGGGGCTTCCGGGAAGGCTCTGGACTTATGATGCCAGCCTCCTCCTCAGACTCCCCGCTTTTATCCGGGCTGCCTCCATATCCTCCTGAAAGTCTGATGTTTTGTCCTCTTCCCCCGAGGAAATTCTTGCCACTTTGTGGTGCCCCCATTGGGAGAGAAACACACCATGGGTGAAAGCCAGGGACACCGCGACACCCCATGGCCTGGCACAGGAGCTGCTGGGAAGGCATTGGCCTCAGGGGGAAAACCCCAGCCTCCTCCTTGGCCTCGCTGCTTTTTTCCCCGGGCTGCCTCAAGGTATCCCTCAAAGTCTGGCATCCTGTCCCCATCCCCCGGGGGCCTTCTTGCCACTTTCCAGTGCCCCCCTTTGGGAAGAAACGCACCCTGGGTGAAGGCCTGGGACTCCACAACTCCCCTGGGACTGGCGCAGGGGCTGTGGGAAGGCACTGGCCTCCAGGAAAGGACGACAGCCTCCTCCTCGGCCTTGCCTTTTTTTTTCCCCGGACTGCCTCAACGTCCTTCTGAAAGCCTGGCATCCTGTCCTCATCCCCTGGGGAATTCTTGCCCCTTTGGGGTGCTACCCATGTGGGAGACACACACTCTGGGTGAAAGCCACAGACTCCACGATGCCCCTGGACCTGGCACAGGGGCTGCCGGAAAGGCACTGGCCTCCAGGGATGACCCTGGCCTCCTCAGCCTCGCTGCTTTTTTCCCTGGGGTGCCTCAACTTTCCCCTGAAAGCCTTGCATTCTGTCCCCATAACCTGGAAGACTTCTTGCCACTTTGGGGTGCCCTCTGTGGGGTAGACATGCACCCTGGGTGAAAGCCAGGGACTCCATGACCTCTACCCCAGCCCGGAGCATGGGCTACTGGGAAGGCACTGGCCTCCAGGGTGGACCCCAGCCTCCTTGTTGGCCTTGCCGCTTTTTGCACAGCTTTCACTGCCTCGACATTCCCCTGAAAGACTGGCATCCTGTTCCTGTCCTTCAGGGGACTTCTTGCCACTTTAGCGTGTCCCCTGTGGGGGAGATACGCAGCTTGGGTGAAAGCCAGGGACTCCCCTACCCCACCTGGCCAGGAGCAGGAGTTGCCAAGAAGGCAGTGGACTCAGGATAACCCCAGTCTTTTCCTAGGCCTCACTGCTTTTTCTCTGGGCTGCCTCAACATCCCCCTAAAAGCCTGGCGTCCTATCACTGTCCTCTGGGGGACTTCTTGCCCCTTTGGAGTTCACCCCATGGGGACAACATGCACCCTGGGTGAAAGCAAGGGACTCCATGACCCCCGAGGCCCAGTGTAGTGGCTGTGGGGAAGGCACTGCCCTCCGGGGTACAACCCCAGCCTCCTCCTTGGCCCTTTGTTCCCTGGGCTGCCTCAACATTTCCCTGAAAGCCTGGTGTCCTGTTTTCGTCTCCCACGGGATTTCTTGCCGCTTTGGGGTACACTATGTCAGGGAGACAGATACCCCGGGTGAAAGCAAGGGACTCCAAGAACCTTCCGGCACAGCGCATTTGGGAAGGCACTGATCTCCGGAGGAGGACCCCAGCCTCCTCCTCGGCCTCACTGCCTTTTTGCCCCATGCTGCCTCAAAGTCCCCCTGAAAGTCTGGCTTCCTGTCCCCATCCCCCAGGGGATTTCTTGCCACTTTGGTGTGTCCCCTGAAGGGGAGACGTGCATTCTGGGTGAAAACCAGGGACTCCACAACCCCCCGGTCACAGTGCAGGGGCTTCTGAGAAGGCACTGCCCTCCAGGAAAGAACAATAGCGTCCTCCTTGGTCTTGTATTTTTTTTTCCTGGGCTGACTCAAAATTTCCCTGAAAGCCTGGCATCCTGTCACCAACACTGGGGGACTTCTTGCCACTTTGGGGTCCCCCCCATAGGAGAGACATGCACCCTGGGTGAAAGCCAGGGACTCCATGATCCCCTGGGGCCTGTTGCCAGGGCTGCCAGAAAGGCACTGGCCTCCGGGGGATGATGCCACAATTACCCCAGGACTGCCTGGGCAGCCTCAATGTCCCTCTGGGGATACCCTTAGCCTTCTCCTCGGCCTAGCCTTTTTGTACTCCTGGGCTGACTCAAATTCACCCTGAAAGCCTGGCGTCCCCTGGGGGATTTCTTACCGATTTGGGGTGCCCCCCATGGGGTAGACATGCACCCTTGGTGAAAAACAGGGACCACACGACACCCCAGTCTCTGTGCAAGGGCTGCCAGGAAGCCACTGGCCTCCGGGGGACGACCCCAGCCTTCTCCTTGGCCTCACATCTTTCTTCCCCGGGTTGCCTGAACGTTTCCTTGAAAGCCTGTCATCCTGCCCCCATCTTCCAGGGGCCTTTTTGCCACTATGGGGTGTCCCCCTTTGGGGAGACACAAATCCTGGGTGAAAGCCAGGGACCCCACGACACTCCCTGGCCCGGCGCAGGGTCTGCTAGGAAGGCACTGGCTTCTGGAAAAGGACCCAAGCTGCCTCCTCGGCCTCATTGCTTTTTATCCCCAGGCTGCCTCAATGTCCTCCTGAAAGCCTGGCATCCTGTCACCATCCCTCGTGGACCTTCTTGACGCTTTGTGGTGCCCCCCTGTGGAGGAGACATGCACCATGGGTTCAACCGAGGGACTCCATGACCCCCTCAGCCCGCCACAGGGGCTGCCAGGAAGGCATGGACTTCTGGTGTATGACCCCAGCCTCCTCCACGCCCTAGCCACTTTTTTTCCCTGGGCTGCCTGTGTGTCCCCAGAAAGCCTGGTGTCCTGTCCCCATCTCCCTGGGGACTTCTTGACAATTTGAGTTGCTTCCCAGGGAGGAGACATGCACCCTGGTGAAAGACAAGGACTCCATGAGCCCTTGGGCCTGGCAAAGGGGCTGCTGGGAAGGCACAGGCTTCTGGCGGGTGATTCCAGCCTCCTTGGCCTCAACGCTTTTCCCCCTGTGCTGCCTCAATGTTTCCCTTAAAGCCTGGCATCCCTTCCCGGTCCCCCAGGGTCCTTCTTGCTGCTTTGGAGTGCCCCTCATGGGAAAGACACACCTCCTGGGTGTAAGCCAGGGACTCCGGGACACCCCTGGCCAGGTGCAGGATCTGCTGGGAAGGCACTGGCATCCAAGGGTACACCCCAGCCTCCTGCTCGGCTTCACTGCTTTTTTTCTTTGGACTGCCTCAACGTCCCCATGAAAGACTGTCTTTCTATCCCTATCCCCTGGGGGACTTCTTGCCACTTTGGGGTGCCACCCCTGGAAGAGACACATACACTGGGTGCTAGCCAGGGACTCCAGCCACCTCCTCGGCCTGCTGTTGGATGGGGTCATCCAGCAGAAACCAGTGTCTTCCCTGCATGGCCTAGGCCCGACCCAGGGGGCATCACGGAGTACCGGGCTTCCACTCAAGGTGCTTGTCTCTCATCAGTGGGGCATCCCAAGTGTCAAGGAGTCCCCCGGGGGAAGGGAATGGCCTCCAGGGTTTCAGGGGAACTTTGAGGTAGGCCAAGAAAAAACCGGCAAGTCCGGAGAGACTGCTGGGTTCATCTAGCAGAGGCCAGTGCCTTCCTGATATTTCCCAGGCTCAATTCTGGGGGGTGGTGCAGGTGCGGGGTCCCACCCATGGTGCTTGTCTCTCATTTTGGGGGGATCTTAAGGCAGCAAGAAGTCCCCAGGGATGAGGACAGGGCCCCAGGGTATCAAGGAGATGTTGAGGCAGGCCGAGGAAAAAAGCAGAGGCCAAAAGGGTGGCTGCAGTCACCCAGCGGAGGAAAGTGCCTTCCCGACATGCCCCAGGCCTGTGAAGAACTGGACTTTCAGCCAAGGTGAGTGTCTCTCCTTAGGGGGTCACACCAAGGAGGCAAGAAGTTTCTCGAAAGATGGGGACAGGCCTCGGTGGTTTCAGGGGGACGTTGAGGCAGGCCGAGGAAAAAACAGGCAAAGCCAAAGAGGTGGCTGGGGTCATCCATCAGGAGTCAGAGCCTTCACCACATGCCACAGGCCTGACCAAGGGAGGTCGTGGAGTCTCGTGCTCCCACCCAGGGTGTGTGTCCCTCCCCAGGGGGAACCCCAAAGCAGCAATAAGTACCCTGGGGGATGAGTACAGACCCCCAAAGCTTCAGGTGAATTTTGAGGCTGGCTGAGGAAAAAAGTGGCGAGGCCAAAGTGGCAGCTGGGATCATCCAGCAGAGGCCAGTGCCTTCCTGGCATGCCCCAGGCTCAACCCAGGGGAGTCTTCGAGTCCCGAGCTCTCACCCAAGGTGCTTGTCTCCCATCGGGGGGTATTACAAGGTGGCAAAAAGTCCCCCAGGGGACGGGGACAGGCCACCAGGTTTTCAAAGGGAAGTTGAGGCAGGCTGAGGAAAAAAGTGGCAAGGCTGAAGAGGCGGCTGGGGTCATCCAGCTGAGGCCAGTGCTTTTCTGGCATGGCCCAGCCCCAAGCATGGGGGGTCATGGAGTCCTGGGCGTGTTTATCTCTTTCAGTGGGGCACCCAAAGGCACAAGAAGTCCCCCTCGGGATGGAGACATGCATTCAGGGTTTCAGGGGGACGTTGAGGCAGGCAGAGGTAGAAAGCGTACACATCAAAGAGGCAGCTGAATGATTCAATTGCCTTCGAAGTATGCCCCAGACCCAACCCTGAAAGGTTGTGGAGTCATGGGCTCCCACCCAAGGTATGTGTCTCCCCCAGCGGGGCACCCCAAGGCATCAAGAAGTCTTCCTGGTGACGGGTACAGGCCCCCAGAGTTTCAGGGGGACAGTGAGGCAGGCCAAGATTAAAAGCAGCAAGGTAGAAGAGGTGGCTGGGGTATTCCAGTGGAGTCCAGTGCCTTCCCGGCACGCCACAGGCCCAACACAGGGTGGTCGTGGAGTCCTGGGTTCCCACCCAAGGTTCATGTTTCTTTTAAGAGGGGCACCCAAAGGCAGCTAGAAGTCTTCCGGGAAATGGGGACAGGACCCAAGGGTACAGGGGGACTTTGAAGCAGGTTGAGGAAAAAAGCAGTGAGGCCAAAGAGGTGGCTGGGGTCATACAGCAGAGGCTAGTGCTTTCCCGGCATGCTCCAGGCTGGACCCAGGGGGGTCATGGAGTCCCGGGCTCCCACCCAGGCTGTGTGTCTCTTCTTAGGGGGGCACCACAAAGTGGCAAGGAGTCCCACAGGGGATGGGGACAGGCCTTCAGGGTTTCAGGGAGACATTTAGACAGGCCGAGGAAAAAAGTGGCGAGGCCAAAGAGGCTGCTGGGATCGTCCATCGAAGGCCAGTGCCTTCAAGGCATGCTCCAGGCTCGAACCAGGCGGGTCGTGGATTCCCAGGCTACCACCCAGGGTGCATGTCTCTAGACAAGTGGGCACCCCAAAGGAACATGAAGTCTCCATGAAGAAGGGGACAGGCCCCAAGGGTTTGAGGAAGATGTATGAGGCAGGTGGAGGAAAAAAGCTGTGAGGCTGAAGAGACGGCTGGGGTCATCCTGTGGAGGCCAGTGCCTTTCTGGCATGCCCTAGGCCCAACCCTGGTGGGTCGTGGAGTCCCAGGTTCCCATCCAGGGAGCGTGTCTCTTCCCAGGGGGGCAATTAAGGCTACAAGAAGTTTTCCTGGGGACGGGGAGAGGCTCCCAGAATTTCAGGGGGAATGTTAAGGCAGGCTGAGGTAAAAAGCAGGGAGGCAGCATAGGCGGCTGCTGTCATCCAGTGGAGGCCAATGTCTTTCCGGCATGCCCCACGCCCAACCCAGGGGGGTCATGGAGTCCTGGGCTCCCAACTGGGGAGCGTGTCTCTTCTTAGTGGGGGCACACCAAGGTGGCAAAAAGTCCCCCGGTAAATGGAGACTGACCCCAAGGATTTTAGGGTGACTTTGAGGCAGGAGTAGGAAAAAAACAACAAGGTTGAAGAGGCAACTGGGGTCCTCCAGTGGACACCAATGCATTCCTGGCAAGTCCCAGGCCTGAAAGTGGGGGGTCGTGGAGTCCCGAGCTCCCACTCAGGGTGCGTGTCTCTTCCCAGGAAGGCACGCCAAGGTGGCAAGAAGTCTCCCTGCAGACAAGAATAGGCCCCTAGTTTTCAGTGGGTCCTTGAGGCAGACCAAGGTAAAAAGCGGTGAGGCCAAAGAGAAGGCTGGGGTCATCCAGCGGAGGCCATGCCTTCCCGGCATTTCTCAGACCTGACCCAGGGTGGTCATGGAGCCCTGGGCTTTCACCCAATGTACATCTCTCTTATTAGGGGGCCACCTCAAGTTGGAAAGAAATCCTCCGGGAAATGGGGACAGGCCCCCAGGGTATCAGGGCGACTTTGAGGCAGGCCAAGGAAAAAAGCGTTGAGACCGAAGAGGCAGCTGGGGTCATCCAGCGGAGCCCAGTGCATTCCTGGCATACCCCAGGCATCACCCTGGGGGGACGTGGAGTGCTGGGCTCTCACCCACGGTACGTGTCTCTTCCCAGGGGGTCACCCCAAGGTGGCAAGAAACCCCCTGGGAATGGGGAAACGTCCCAGGGTTTCAGAGAGATGTTGAGACAGGCCGAGGTAAAAAGCGGTGAGGTCAAAGAGGCAGCTGGGGTCATCCAGCAAAGGCCAGTGCCTTCCCAGCATGCCTGAGGCATGATTCAGGAGTGTTATAGAGTCTCAGGCTCCCATCTAGGGTGCGTGTCTCTTCTTGGGGGGCACCTTAAGGCAGCAAGATGTCCCCCAGGAGACAGGGACAGGCCCTCAAGGTTTCAAGGGGATGCTGAGGCAGGCTGAGGAAAAAAGTGGTGAGGCCAAAGAGGTGGCTGGGGTCATCCAACGGAGGCCACTGCCTTCCTGCCGTGCCCAAGGCCTATCCCAGGGGGATTCTAGAGTCCTGGGCTCCCACCCAGGGTGCATGTCTCTGCCTGACGGGGTACCACAAGGCGGCGAGGAGTCCCCCAGGTTACAGAGACAGGCCCCAGAAGTTTCACAGGGACCATGATGGAGGACCAGAAAAAAAAGCGGCGAGGCCAACGATATGGCTGGGGTCATCCAGCAAGTGGCCAGTGCATTCCTGGAATGCCACAGACCCAAACTGCAGGGATTGTGGAGTCCTGGGTTCCCACCCAAAGTGCTTGTCTCTCATCAGGGGGGCATTCCAAGGTGGCAAGAAGTCCCCCAGGGGACAGAGGCAGGCATCCAGGGTTTCTGGGGGACTTTGAGTCAGGCTGAGGAAAAAAAAAGCAGCAAGGCCGAAGAGGTGGCTGGGGTCATCCAGCAGAGGCCAGTGCCTTCACGGCATGCCCCAGACCTGACCCAGGAAAGTCGTGGTTTCCCGGACTCTGACCCAGGGTGCGTGTCTCTCCCTAGGAGGGCACCCCAAGGCAGCAAGAAGTCCCCCTGAAGACGGGGGCAGGCCCCAAGGATTTCAGGAGGATATTGAGGCAGGCGGAGGAAAAAAGTGGTGAGGTCAAAGAGGCCGCTGGGGTCATCCATCGGAGGCCAGTGCCTTCCTGGCATAGCCAAGGCCCAAGCCTGAGTAGTCGTGGAATCCCGGGCTCCCATCCAGGTTGCATGTCTCTTTCAGGGGGGTACCCCAAGGCGGCAAAAAGTCCCACTAGGGACAGAGACGGGTGTCCAGGGTTTCAGGGGAAGGTTGAGGCAGACAAAGGTAAAAAGCAGCTAGGCCACAGAGGTGGCTGTGGTCATCCATCGGAGGCCAGTGCCTTCCCGGCATGCCCCAGACCTGACCCTGACGGGATGTGGAGTCCCGAGTTCGCACCCAAGTTGCGTGTCTCCCCCAGGGGGGCACCCCAATGCAGCAAGAAGTCTTCCTGGGCATGGGCACAGACCCTCAGGGTTTTAGGGAAACGGTGAGGTAGGCTGAGGGAAAAAAGCAGGGAGGCCGAAGAGGCTTCTGGGATTGTCCATTAAAGGCCAGTGCTTTCCTGGCATGCCCCAGGCCTGACCCAGGAAGGTCGTGGATTCCCAGGCTCCCATCCAGGGTGCATGTCTCTAGCCAGGGAGGGGCACACCAAGGGAGCAAGAAGTCTCCGTGAAGAAGGGGACAGGCCTCAAGGGTTTCAGGGGGACGTTGAGGCAGGCAGAGAAAAAAAGTGGCAAGGCCGAAGAGGCGGCTGGGGTCATCCAGCAGAAGCCAGTGCCATCCCGGCATTTCTCAAGCATGACCTATGGTGGTCGTGGAGTCCCGGGCTTTCACCCAGGGTGTGTGTCTTTTCTTAGCGGAGGCATCCCCAGGCGGTGAGAAATTCCTGGGGAAATGGGGACAGACCCGATGTCTCTTCCCAAGGGGACACCCCAAGGTGGCAGGAAGTCCCCTGGGGGATGGTGATAGGCCCCCAGGGTTTCAGGGAGACATTGAGGCAGGCCGAGGTAAAAAGCAGCAAGGCCGAAGAGGCGGTTGGGGTCATCTAAGAAAGGCCAGTGCCTTTGCAGCATGCCTCAGACACAACCAGGAGGGTCGTGAAATCCCAGCCTCCTGCCCAGGGTGCGTGTCTCTTCTTAGAGTGGCACCTTAAGGTGGCAAGACGTCCCCTGGGGGACAAGGACAGGCCCCCAGGATTTCAGGGGGATATTGAGGCAGGCCAAGGAAAAAAGTGGTGAGGCCGAAGAGGCAGCTGGGGTCATCCAGCAGAGGCCAGTGCCTTCCTGGCATGCCCGAGGCCCTTCCCAGGGGAGTCGTGGAGTGCTTGGCTCCCACTCAGGGTGCATGTCTCTCCCCAGAGTGGCACCATAAGGCGGCAAGGATTCCCCCAGGTTATGGAGACAGGACCCCAGGTTTTCACGAGGACCTTGATGGAGGCTGAGGAAAAAAGTGGCGAGGCTGAAGAGGCAGCTGGGGTCATCCAGCAAGCGGCCAGTGCCTTCCCGGAATACCACGGACCCGACCCACGGGAGTCATTTAGCCTGAGCTCCAGCCCATGTTGTATGTCTCTCCCAAGGGTTCACCTCAAGCGACAAGAATTCCCCTGTTGGATGCGCACAGGGTTTAAAGGGGACGCTGAGTCCGGTCGAGGAAAAAAGTGAAGCTGAAGGGGCGGCTGGGTTCATCCAGTGGAGGTCAGTGTCTTAAGAGCATGCCCCAAGCCCAACCCAGGAAGGTTGTGGCATCGCCAGCTCCAACCCAGGGTGCCTGTCTCTCCCTAAGGTGGCACCACAAGGTGGCAAGGAGTCCCTCGGGGGACAAGGACAAGCCCCCAGTGATTCAGGGGGATGGTGAGAGAGGCCAAGGAAAAAAGCAGCGAAGTCAAAGAGGATGCTGGAGTCATCCAGCAGAGGCCAGTGCCTTCCCGGTATGCCCAAGGCCCAACACGGTGGCAGGGTGGGGGTTCGTGGAGCCCCTGGCTCCAAACCAGGGTGCGTGTCTCTCCACAGCAGAGTACCCAAGGTGGCCAGAAGGCCCCTGGGGGACTGGGACAGGCCCTCAGGGTTTCAGTAGTAGGTTGATGCAGGCAGAGGAAAAAAGTAGCATAGCCAAAGGGGCGGTTGGGGTCATCCAGCAGAGGCTAGTGCCTTTTTGGCTTGCCCCAGGACTGACCCTTGGGCTGTGAAGCCCCGGGCTCCCACCCAGGGTGCGTGTGTCTCCCCAAGGGGCCACCCCATGGTGGCAAGAGGTCCCCTGGGGGATGGGGACAGTACCCTAGGATTTCACGAGGTCACTGAGGCAGGCTGAGGATAAAAGGGGAGAGGCCGAAGAGGCCGCTAGAGTCATCCAGCAGAGGCCAGTGCCTTCCCCGCATGCCCAGTCCCGACAGAGGGGGGTGGTGGAGCCCTGGGTTCCCACCCAGGGTGCCCGTCTCTTTTCAGCGGGGCACCTCAAGTCTGCAAGAAGTCTCCCAGGGGATGGGGACAGGCCCCTAGGGTTTCAGGGGTTCATTGAGGCAGACCAATGAAAAAGCAGCATGGCCAAAGAGGTGGCTGGGGTCATCCAGTGGAGGCCAGTGCCGTCTCAGCATGCCTCACGGCCCAACCCAGGGAAGTCGTGTAGCCCCGGGCTCCCACCCAGGGTGCGTGTCTCTCCCCAGGGGGGCACCCCAAGGTGGAAAGAAGTCCCCCAGGGGACTGGGACAGGTTTCCAGGGTTTCAGGGGGACACCGAGACAGGCCAAGGAAAAAAGCAGCAAGGCCGAAGAGGCGGCTGGGGTCGTCCAGAGGAGGCCAGTGCCTTCCCAACATGCCTCAGGCCTACATGGGAGGGTTGTGGAGCCCCGAGTGCCCACCCAGAGTCCATTTCTCTTCCCAGTTGGGCACCCCAAGGCAACAAGAAGTAACCTGGATGATGGGGAAAGGCCACCAGGGCTTCAGGGGGACATTGAGACAGGCTGAGGAAAACAGCAGCAAGGCCGAAAGGGTGGCCTGCCCCTCCATACCTGTGAGTATATCTCATTAGGTGGGATGAGAGACTGTGAAAAGAAATAAGACATAGAGACAAAGTATAGAGGAACAACAGTGGGCCCAGGAGACCGGTACTCAGCATATCAAGGACCTGCACCGGCACCAGTCTCTGAGTTCCCTCAGTTTTTATTGATTATTATTTTCATTATTTTAGCAAGAAGAATTCGGTAGAAGAGCAGGGTGATAATAGAGAGAAGGGTGATAATAGAGAGAATAGATGTGAGCAAAAGAATCTGTGTGGTAATTAAGTTCAAGGATAGGTACTATGCCTGGATGTGCATGTAGGCCAGATTTATGTTTCTCTCTGC
This sequence comes from Macaca thibetana thibetana, assembly GCF_024542745.1. Lineage (NCBI taxonomy): Eukaryota > Metazoa > Chordata > Mammalia > Primates > Cercopithecidae > Macaca > Macaca thibetana. Next base: position 104,074,843 of record NC_065582.1, read on the forward strand.
CCAAACATCTCAGTGAAGTAAAGAATAACAAAGCAGCATTGCTGCCAGCATGTCTCACCTCCTGCCATAGGGCAGGTTTTCTCCTATTTCAGAATTGAACAAATGTGCAATAGGGTTTTATACAGAGACATCTAGTTCCCAGGGGCAGGCAGGAGACAGTGGCCTTCCTCTATCTCAGCTGCAAGAGGCTTTCCTCTCTTACTAATCCACCTCAACACAGACCCTTTACGGGTGTCGGGCTGGGGGACAGTCAGGACTTTCTCATCCCACGAGGCCATATTTCAGACTATCACACGGGGAGAAACCCTGGACAATACCCAGCTTTCCAAGGCAGAGGTCCCTGTGGCTTTTCACAGTGTATTGTGCCCCTGGTTTATTGAGACTAGAGAATGGCGATGACTTTTACCAAGCATATTGCTTGTAAACATTTTGTTAACAAGGCACGTCCTGCCCTAAATCCCTTAAACCTTGATTCCATACAACACATGCTTCTGTGAGCACAAGGTTGGGGCAAAGTGGCTGGGGTAAAGTTACAAATTACCAGCATCTCAGCAAAGCGATTTTTCAAGGTACAGGTCAAAATGGAGTTTCTTATGTCTTCCCTTTCTACACAGACACAGTAACAGTCTGATATTTCTTTCTTTTCCCTACATACCCCCTTTTCTTTTTGACAAAACTGCCGTCTTCATCATGACCCATTCTCGCTAGTCACTGTCTCTCTGGAGCTATTGGATACATCTATAGACTAACAACAGAGAGAACAGAAATACAAGGATTAATACAAAATTTGCAATAGTGGAATTTCCAATGGTTTTAACCCAAGTAACGGGGTTAAGATTTGTGAGGCTATTAACAGCTTTTACCATTGCCTCAGTTTTTGGCACCAGATTTAACTGGACTATTGATGTCTCAAAAATTTTTTTTTTTTTTTTTTAATTTTGAAATATCTAAAGTAAGATCATCTTCTCTTCCTTATAGATGGTGTCTAACCATGTCCCAGTGATGTTCAGATGTATTATAGGCTCAAGGTGTAATACAAAAGTCTAACGTATTCCAGTCACACTGTAACTGAAAAAGATATTCCAAGCTCAGGAGCCTATCTCCCATCCAAATGACAGTTTTTCTAAGATCATTAATTTAGTTTGCCAATTTTTGATCTATTTGGTTCTGAGAATTCCACAATTTTGAGGAATTATTCACATACTCTGCAGTTTGAGCAGAGGAGTGTAAAGCAATTCCAGCAGCTGCAGCAGTACCTGTGACTGCAGTAAGACCCATAATCACTGCAATTAAAGTAAAAATGAATCTTTTGGATCTAGTTAGAGCTCCTTTTAATACTTCTGTTAAAATAAGGACAGAAAGGAAAGCCTCCCATGGTCGGTCCATGGACATAGGGATCCACAAGCCCTCTCTTGCCCTCACTAGCAGAATACGGTGCTGTCAATCAAAAGTTTAATCAATGCAAGTAAACAATCTACAATTTTCACAAGTTATAGTTTGGGAATCTGGTTTAATAACTACGTTACCTACAACTAGCATGTAAGGGGATTTTACACAGCTTTGCAAAGGAATTGTCTGATTGGAATTTAGGTTAATAGTATAACATGGCTTACAATTTCTTGTTCCCATAACTTGATTTTCAGACCAAATTCTAATGTGGTGTGAGGACACAGTAAGCTTCCATAATTCTGGATGTTCAGGACCAGTAACAGTACTAACTAACTTTGGTCGAGGTGATGAAATTTCCTTTTCACCCATTTTTATTGATAGGGTGATTTAAACCTTGTATAAACTTGGTCTAGCCTTTCAGTTAAATCACTATTATAGGTCGGATTAGTGGGCCAGACAGATGGGGCCTGTGAACATGAGTGAGTCTGGCCCATACAATCATGATATAATTGGCCTCAAGGGGCCCAGCCTATAATCATTCCAAATTTATTGTTTTGTAAACAACACCGCAGAATCAGCCACACATTCTTCCAAAACCAAAACTTCTGGGTCTTTTGATTTTTTGGGAATTTCCTTGGGGCAAGGTTTTCCCTTAGGCCTAAATTTTAATGATCTTTGATAAGAAGAGTTCTGTAAATTATTTATTTGTGACCCAAGTGACATTCCACTTACCACGTGATAAGTAAATTTACTGGTGGCACTGACAGTAGGTACTTTTATCAACCAATTTTGGGTTGTAGACATTAAACACCCTGGTGTTTTAATGATACCCAGTAGAAATGTTTATCATCATTTCTTTTTCTTCAGGTTGGGCAGGGCCATGGTCAACTGTGGCACATGGTACCCATGTACTATTATTAACATGCACTTCAATAGGATTATCTATCCAAGTGACTGCCCAAATTAAGGGCGGGAAAGGCACAAAGGCCCAGTAAATATAATTAGCTGCAGCTGCTCCTGCAGACATAGGGAGACTTAACAGCGGAGATACAATCATTAAAGCTGCAAGTAGCATATTCTTTGTAGTTTGTGTTACCCTTGTGTTTTTCAGGCTTTTTTCAGCTAACTGTGTCAGTTTCTTTAGCTGGGCCCAGGTCAGCGGCTCCACTTTCTTGGTTGATGGCAACTTTGTCTGTTCTTCCGATATCACCATTTTGTTTACCTGGCAAGTCGATGATGCTCAATTGTGGTTTTCTGCCTCTGTGGAGGCAATTTTCTTTGCACCTCTGATGCACTTATTGTAGAACCTTAAATGTCTAGTGGGTATCCAAACAGAAAGCTGATTTTCTCCTGGTGAAACACAAGAAAAACCTCTTCCCCATGTTATCACCTTAACTATTTCTCATGTCTTATTTTTTATGTCTTTCCACCAAATCAGTTTGCCCTCATGTGGGCTGTTCTTTTTACCAGTAAAATGTTGTTCTGCAGAAGTAGTGGTCTGATTTCTACAAATATTAAAAAAAATTAAAATATAGAGTGCTAGATTAAGTTGCATCTGGGGAGTGTTACACTCCTTACTGTCTTTTTGCTTTTTTGTTTAACCAATTGAGCTTTGAGTGTTCTATTAGTTCTTTTAATTATGGTCCGTCCTTGGGAATTATAAGGGATTCCTGTTGTATGTGTAATTTTCCACTGATTTAAGAATTTTTGAAATGCTTCACTACAGTATTCTGGCCCATTATTTGTTTTAATTTTTTTGGAACTCCCATGACAGCAAAACAAGATAATAAATGCCTTTTAACACGCAAAGTACTTTCTCTTGTCTGGCAGGTGGCCCATATGAAATGTGAATAAGTATCAACTGTCACATGGACAAATAACAATTTTCCAAATGAAGGTACATGCGTGACATCCATTTGCCATAATGCATTAGGACATAAACCTCTGGGATTAACTCCTGCCTCCTAAGTGGGCATGTGTAGGACTTGACACTCAGTGCAATGTTGTACAATATTTTTTGGGTGTTTTGATGTAATATCAAATTTATTTTTTAGTCCTGTTGCATTTACATGAGTCGGGATATGAAGTTCTCGTGCTGCTATGAAGGCAGATGATACTAGCAAGTCAGCTTGTTCATTTGCCTTAGTTAAAGGCCCTGGTGAATTAATATGTGCTTGAATATGAGTAATATAAAATGGGAAACTTCTTTTTCTTACAGTTTATTGTAACAAATCATACAATATTTAACTGATCATCCATACAATATTTGATTAGGGCTGTCTCAACATCCTTTGTAGCCTGTACTACATATGTAGAATCTGAAATACTGAAATGACAGCAACCACCTCTGCTCTTTGAGCTGAGTGATATTGAGTTTTAATGACTCATTCTTTTGGCCCGGTGTAAGCTGCTTTTCCATGGCTGACCATCAGTAAACACCATCAGAACATTTTTTTTTTTTTTGAAGGTTTTTGTCTGGTAAGTTTAGGTAAAAATCCAAGTGGTCAATTTTAAAAACTGGAAGATTTTGTTTTTGGGTAATGATTATCAATAATCCACAAAATCAGCAAGACCAATCTGCCATGTAGCAGAATTGATAAAGGCTTTTCTAACCTGTTCCTTGTTTAAAGGAACAATGATTTTATCTGGGTTACTTCCACACAGTTTTACTATTCATAGTCTTGCCTGACCAATTACTATAGTCATTTCTTGTAAGTACAATGTAAAAATCTTAATTGAACTGTGAAGAAGGAATGACCACTCCACAAGATCTGTACTTTGAACAATAATGCCTGTTAGAGAATGTACAGTGGCAAAAATCAAAAGTTGGAGTGGGGCTAAATGATCTATTTTATTTACTTGTGTTGACCAAATTTTTTCTTCAACTAATTTAACTTCTTTAGTTGCCTCTGGAGTTAATGTTCTTTTACTATTTAAGTCCAGATCCTCTCTCAAGATAAAGAACAAATTTGACATGGCATAAGTAGGGATGCCTAGTGTTGGCCAAATCCAATTAATATCTCATAGCAATTTTTGAAAGTCATTTAATGTTTTTAATGTATCTTTTCTTTTTTTATTTTTTGTAGTTTAATTTTTTTTTCCTCTACCTGCATGTCCAAATAATGAAAAGGAGTGGAGGTCTAAATCTTATCACATGCTATTGTCAGGCCTGTGTTTGCAACCTCTGTCTGTAGAAATGTGTAACAGTCAATTAATTTGTCTCTTGTTTCTGCAGCACACAAAATATTATCAACGTAATGAATGATATAACAGTCTGAAAACTTGTCTCTAACTGGTTGAAGAACCTGAGCTGCAAAAGTCTGACCAATAGTTGGACTATTAAGCATTCCCTGAGGCAACACTTTCCACTGAAATCTGGTGGCTGTTTTTTTTATTATTTACAGCTGGTATCGTAAAAGCAAATTTTTCAAAATCCTGTTTTTCTGAGGAATGGTAAAAAAGCAATCCTTTAGATCTATTATAATTAAAGGCCAATCTTTAGGGATCATGGCCGGAGAGGGCAGCCCAGGTTGGAGAGACCCCATGGGTTCAATTACCGCATTAACGGCTCTTAAGTTAGTTAGCATGCGCCATCTGCCAGATTTTTTTCTGAATTACAAACACAGGAAAATTCCAAGGCAAAAATGAAGGCTCAATACATCCCTTTTCTAACCGTTCCTTTGCCAATAAGTGTAAAGCCTCCAGCGTTTGTTTTCGTAGTGGCCACTGATTTACCCACACAGGCTTTTCTGTTTTCCAACTTAATGGAATGGGTTTTGGAGGCTCTACAGTGGCCACTCCTATAAAGGATACCCTATTCCTTTTCTTTCTGGATTTTCCTTAGCCTCAATTGGGACTTTAATGTCTTATTTATTCTTTCTTAGTCCTTTGCCAGGGAGATATCCCATTCTAGTCATGATTTTTTGACTCGTGAGACTGTATAGGGAGACTGGAATAGTAATCTCTGCATGGGACTGTTGTAACAAGTCTCAGCCCCATAAATTAATTGGAATAGAAGTAATCATAGGCTGAACTGTACTCTTTTGATTATCAGGTCCTAGACAATGTAAAGTCATGGCACTTTGATACACTTCTGAGGCAGTGCCCACACCAACAAGTCCTGTAACAGACTTTTGTTTAGGCCAAATTTTGGCCATTAAGGCAATGATGGAAACATCAGGCCCAGTATCTACTAATCCTTCAAACTACTTTCCGTGAATAGTGACTGTACAAACAGGTCTATTTTCTGAGACCTGACTAGCCCAATAAGCAACTTTTCCAGCAGGGTTGGTACTTTTAAACCCTCCTTGTTTTTTTGTTTTGCTATCCCCAATTTTAATATAAGGCAAAAGCAATAATTGAGCAATTTTATCACCTGGATTGGCACTGCAGGGAACAGTGGCACTGATCACTAACTGAATTTCCCCTTTATAATCTGAATCAATTATGCCAGTATGAATTTGGACTCCCTTCAAATTTAGACTTTATCTTCCTAAAATAAGGCCTACCATCCCGTCTGGCAGTGTACCATATACCCCTGTAAGAATCTTTTGCGTGGGCTCTCCAGGGAGCAAAGAAACAATTTGAGTAGAACATAAATCACTGCTGCACTGCCTGCTGTGGCAGGGGATAGCTGTTGTATTGTTGTAATTGGCTGATTCCCTGAAATGGTGGTATTTGCTGTGGGGGTTGTTGTCCCTGAAAACTCTGAGGAACAAAAGGCTGAATCGGGAATGCCCCACTTTGTTGCAGGGCCTGAGGCTGGCCCCTTTTCCCATTTCCCGACAATGGTTGCCCATTTTTATCAAGTTTAGAATGACATTTCTTAGCCCAATGTTTTCCTTTTCCACATCTTGGACACAGATAAGGTGGCTCTTTATTTTTACTCTGTTTAAGACTGGGCAATTCTTTTTTAGATGACCGATTTGACCACAATTATGACATTTCCCCCCAAATGTTTTAACTTCTCCTCCTAAAGCAACTCCTGTAATTGCTTGAACCAATAGCATTGCCTTATGTACTGCTCCTCCAATCCCATCACAAGCCTTCACATATTCTGTAATTACATCAACTCCTGCTGGAACTTTTTCTCTTAATGGCTTTATGGCTGATTGACATTCTGGATTTGCATTTTGATAAGCCATTATTTTTACAAGTTTTTGGGCATATCATCTGCAATAGATTTTTGAGCGGCATCTTGCAATCTTGCCACGAAGTCTGGATATGGCTCTTTAGAGCCTTATCTGATAGAATTAAAAGAAGGGTAGGTGATTCCTGGGTCCTGAATATTTCCCAGGCCCTGAGGCAAATAGCCCTTAGTTGTTCAATAGCCTCATTCTGCATTTCTGAAAGTTGGTTAATAGTGCTCCAATTTGGGCCTGTTTCTAGCAATTGGTCTGCATCTATATTAACAGCAGGATAAGTAGCCTGATTTTTCCATACCTGTTCTTGTACTCCATCAATCCACCAAGTTTTAAACTGTGGAAACTGAGAGGGTGAAAGGGAAGAATTAGCCAGAATTTCCCAATCATGAAGAATAAGTCTATTTCCACGAGCAATGGAATCTAATAATGTTCTCATATAAGGAAAGTTGGGGCCATACTGTTTAACTCCTTTTTTATACTTTTTAACATTTTCATGGTGAAAGATTCATATCTAGCCTCAGCTTGGACAGACGCTCCTGTTTGACTCCCTTTTTTGGCCGGCATGTGTTGTAAAATTACCAGGCACTGCCGTGCCTCAAGATATTTCTGGCTCTATCAATGGTTTTATGCGGTGCACTATCTTATCCACTAGGTGGTGCTGTAGGACCAAACTCCACCGCCATGAGTTGCTGATAGTGCCCTGCTATTTGGCACAGGACACATCACCTGGGGTCTATATTGAACCTCTGGACGCGGCCGATACTGAAATTCGGCTGGCGACGGATATTGATAAACTACCGGTGGTTGGGTTTTATTTTCTACCGGCTGATATTGTGGATACTGTGTCTGGATTGGCATTGCTGGGATAGAAACTCTATCCTTTTCTACTTGCTATTCTCTTGGGGTTTGTACTTGTCTAAACTACATTTGAGTTTGTAATGTCACAGGCATCTGAACCGCAGGAGGAGGAGTTGATGGCCATCGTGGTTTAGACTCTGATGGCCCAAATAATTCTGGATCTCCTTCCTCCAATTTTGATGATTTAGGATATATTACCTCCTGTAATTGATTATAGTCAACACTTTGCGTTGACGGAGCCATTACCAGCTCTGCTACATTCTTACAATGTGAACTTTTCATTTCTTTTTTGAACTCTGTTCCTGCCTTTTCTTCACAATCTATTACACAGCTTTCAGGGGCATCAGAAACTGAAACACTATCTTATTCTATTTGAAACGGTTCTAAAGTTGCTTTAATAATGGCCCAATCATTTCATACTGTAAGTGGATGATTTTACCTTCCCTACTTGCTTGTTTTAATTCTTTGCCAATTCTTTCCCAACCTTTTAAATCTAAAGTTCCCTGTCCTGGAAACCAAGGGAGGAATTGTTCTATTGTTTGAAATAGCGTAATTAGATTTTCCGTAGAAGCTTTCGATCCCCCTCTTCTTAAAATAATTTTAATGAAGCTGAGATAAGAGGCACATTGACTTTCAGTTTGTCCCATTGTTACCCTGGATTCCTCTGAGCGCACAAGCTTATTGCAAGGCTGACAGTGGACGTACTCGGGAATATCTCATCAGCTGTCCTTAATGCTCATGTTCTTAGTGTACCTTCACCCTAGAGAAAGGCACCCACGTTGGGTGGCAGATGAAGGGGTGGCCTGCCCCTCCACACCTGTGGGTATATCTCCTCAGGTGGGATGAGAGACTGGGACAAAGTATAGAGAAACAATAGTGGGCCCAAGAGACAGGTACTCAGCATACCAAGGACCTGCACCAACGCTGGTCTCTGAGTTCCCTCAGTTTTTATTGATTATTATATTCATTATTTTAGCAAGAGGAGTTTGGTAGAAGAGCAGGGTGCTAATACGGAGAAGGTTAGCAAGAAAACATGTGAGAAAAGAATCTGTGTCATAATTAAGTTCAAGGGTAGCTACTATGCCTGGATGTGCACGTAGGCCAGAATTATGTTTCTCTCTGCCCAAACATCTCAGTGGAGTAAAGAATAACAAAGCAGCATTGCTGCCAGCATATCTTGCCTCCTGCCATAACGTAGATTTTCTCCTATCTCAGAATTGAACAAATGTACAATCGGGTTTTATACAGAGACATTTAGTTCCCAGGGGCAGGCAGGAGACAGTGGCCTTCCTCTATCTTAACTGCAAGAGGCTTTCCTCTTTTACTAATCCACCTCAGCACAGATCCTTTATGGGTGTCGGGCTGGGGGACAGTCAGGACTTTCTCTTCCCATGAGGCCATATTTCAGACTATCACATGGGGAGAAACCCTGGACAATACCCAGCTTTCCAAGGCAGAGGTCCTTGTGGCTTTTCACAGTGTATTGTGCCTCTGGTTTATTGAGACTAGAGAATGGTGATGACTTTTACCAAGCATACTGCTTGTAAACATTTTGTTAACAAGGCACGTCCTGCACATCCCTAGATCCCTTAAACCTTGATTCCATACAACACATGTTTCTGTGAGCACAAGGTTGGGGCAAAGTGGCTGGGGCAAAGTGACTGGGGTAAAGTTACAAATTACCAGCATCTCAGCAAAGCAATTTTTCAAGGTACAGGTCAAAGTGGAATTTGTTATGTCTTCACCTTCTACACAGACACAGTAACAGTCTGATCTTTCTTTCTTTTCCTTATAGCTGGTGTCATCCATCAAAAGCCAGTGCCCTCCTTGCATGCCCCAGGCCTGACCTGGGGGGATCTTAGAGTCCCAGGCTCCCACCCAGGATGTGTGTATCTCCTCAGGGGGCCACCATAAGCTGGCAAGAAGTCCCTTAGGGGACTGGGATGGGCCCCCATAATATCAGAGGGATGTTGAAGCAGGCCAAGGAAAAAGCTGTGAGGCTGATGAGACAGTTGGGGTCATCCAATGAAGACATGTGACTTTCCAGCATGCCCCAGGCCCAACCCAGGGGCTCATGCAGACCTGGATTCCAACTCAGGGTGCGTGTCTCTTTCCATGGTGGCATCCCATGGAAGCAAGAAGTTTCCTCCAGGGGACGGGGACAGAACCCCAGACTTTCAGGCTGAGGAAAAAACTGCGAAGATGAAGAGGTGGCTGGGGTCATCCTTTGGAGGCCAGTGCCTTCCCAGCATGCCCGAGGCTCGACCCATTGGGGTTGTGGAGCTATGGGACCCCACCCAGGGTACGTGTCTCTCCCCAGTGGGGTCCCCCAAGGTGGCAAGAAGTCCCGTGGGGGATGGGGAAAGGCTGCCAGGGTTTCAGGGGGACCTTGAGGTGGGCCTAGAAGCAAAGCAGTGAGGCCAAAAAGGTGTCTGGAGTCATCTAGTGGATGTGTTTCCCCGGCATGCCCCAGTTCTGACTCAGGGGGGTAATGGAGTCGCAGGCTCCCACCCAAGGTGCGTGTCTCCCAAGGGGGGTACCCCAAGGGGGAAAGAAGCTTCCTTGGGAAGGGGGACAGGCCCCCAGGATTTTAGACGGACAATGAGGCAGGCCGAGGACAAAAGCGGCAAGGCCGAAGAGGTGGCTGGTATCATCCAGGGGAGGCCAGTGCCTTCCTGGCATGCCCCAGGCCTGACACATGGGTGTGGTGGAGTTCTGGGCTCTTACTCTTGGTGTGTGTCTCTCTTCAGGTTGGCACCAAGAAGTCCCTTGGGGGACGGGGACAGGCATCCAGAGTTTCAGGGAGACATTGAGACAGGCCAAGGAAAAATGCAGCCAGGACTATGAGGTGGCTGGGGTTATCCAGTGAGTCCAGTGCCTTCCCGGCATGCCCCAGTCCTCACCCAGGAGGGTCGTGGAGCCCCAGACTCCCACCAATGGTGCGTATTTCTCCCCAGGGAGGCACACCAAGGTGGCAAGAAGTCCCTTGGGGGACGGGGACAGGCCACTACTGTTTCACGAGGACGTTGAGGCAGGCTGAGTAAAAAAGTAATGAGGCCAAAGAGGTGACTGGGGTCATCCAGAGGAGGCCAGTGTGTTCCCAGCTTGCCCCAGGCCTAACCCGGGTGAGTCGTGGAGTCCTGGGCTCCAACCCCAGGGTGGTTGTCTCTCCCCATGGGGCACCCCAAGGCAGCAAGAAGTCCCCCGGTGGATGGGGACAGGCCCCCAGGGTTTCAGAAGGACGTTGAGGCAGGCCCAGGAAAAAAGCAGCAAGGCCGAAGAGGTGGTTGGAGTTATCCAGCGGAGGCCAGTGCCTTCTCAGCATGCCCCACGCCCAAGCCCAGTGGTTTGTGGAGCCCTGGGCTTTCACCCTTGGTGCTTGTCTCTCCTGAGGGAGCACCGCAAGGCAGCAAGAAGTGCCCTGGGGGATGGGGATAGGCATCCATGTTTTCAGGGGACGTTGAGGCCGGCTGAGCAAAAAAGCAGGGCTGAAGAGGCGGCTGGGGTCATACAGCAGAGGCCAGTGCCTTCCCGACATGCCCCAGGCCCCACCCGGGAGGGTCATGGAGTCCTGGGATTTCACCCCGGGTGCGTGTTCTCCCCAGGGGGGCACCCCAAGGTGACAAGAAATCCCTCGGGAGATGGAGACAGGCCACCAGGGGTTCAGAGGGACGTTGAGGTAGGCGGAGAAAAAACAAAGCAGCGAGGTCAAAGAGACGGCTGGGGACATCCAGCAGAGTCCAGTGCCTTCCTGGCATGCCCCAGATCTGACCCTGGTGGGCAATTGCATTTTTCCAGTTTTTATTGGGGGACATTTAGAGTTTTTTCCTAAAGGCCTCAATGGGCTTCATAATATACCTTCACAGATATTACACAAAGAGTGTTTCCAACCTGCTGAACCAAAAGAGAAGTGTAAGATGAATCCACACATCACAAAAGGCTTTTGCAGCTAGCTTCTTTCTTGTTTTTATCATGGGATATTCACTTTTTCCCTATAGGCCACAATGGTCTCCAAAATGTCCCTTCGGATACTCTATCAAGAGAGATTTTCCAGCCTGCTCAATCAAAAGAAAGTTTTAACTTACTGAATTAAGTGCATACTTCACAAAGTGATTTCTTAAATAGCTTCAATCTAGTTTTCATTATGGAGCATTCAGATTTTCTCCATAGGCCTTGAAAAGCTTGGAAATGTCACTTTGCAGATTCTACAAAAAGAGTGTTTAAATCTTTCAGGATCAAAAGAAAGGTTTTACTCTGTGAAATAAATCCACGCATCACAAAGCAGATTCACAGATATCTTCTTTCTAGTTTTTATCACGAGACATTTGCTTTTTCCTATAGGATAAAATGAGCTCCAAAATGTCCCTTTGTGGATTCTACAAAGTGTTTTCAACCTGGTGAATTGAAAGAAAGGTTTAACTCTGTGAGATGAATCTACACATCGCGTTTCACAGATAGATTCTTTCTAGTTTTTATCGTGGGATATTTGTTTTTTCTTTATAGGACTCAATGGGCTCTGAAGTGTCCCTTTGCAGATTCTACAAAAAGAGTGTTACCAACCTGCTAAATCGAAAGAGTGGTTTAACTCTGTAAGATGAATTCACACATTACAAAGCGATTTCACAGATAATTTCTTTCTAGCTGTTATAGCAGGATATGAATTTTTCCCTGTGGGTCTCAATGGGCTCTGAAATGTCCCTTTGCAGATTCTATAGAAAGAGTGTTTCCAACCTGCTGAATCAAAACAAAGGATTTACTCTGTGACATGAATCATCATATTGCAAAGAGTGTTCACGGATAGTTTCTATTTAGTTTTTATCGCTTGATTTTCAGTTTGTCCCTATAGCCCTCAATGGGCTATGAAATGTCCCTTCGCACATTTTCAAAAGAGTGCTTCCAACCTGTTTAATCAAAACAAAGGTGTAACATTGTGAGAGGAATCCACACAATGCAAAGCTGTTTCGCAGATAGCTTTCTTACAATTTTTATCGTGGGATATAGTTTTTCCCTATATTGCTCAGTGAGCTCCAAAATGTTTCTTTGCAGATTCTACAAAAAGAGTTTTTTTACCTGCTGAATCAAAAGTAAATTTTAGCTCTGTGAGATGAATCCACGCATCGCTAAGTGGTTTCACAGACAGCTTTCTACTTTTCATCACAAGATATTTGGGTTTTTTTTTTCTGTAGGAATCAATAGACTCCAAAATGTCTCTTCACGGATTCTACAAAAAGAGGGTTTCCAAACTACTGATTCAAAAACAAAATTTAGACCAGTGAGATGAATCAAAATATAGCAAAACAGTTTCACAGATAGCTTCTTTCTAGTTTTTATTACATGATATTTGTTTTTTTTTTTTCTATAGGTCTCTATGGGCTCCAGTATGTCACTTTGAATATTCTACAAAAGTGCTTCCACCCTGCTGAATCAAAAGAAAGATTTAACTCTGTGAGATGAATCTACACTTCACAAAGTGGTTTCACAGATAACTTCTCTCTAGTTTTGATTGTCACATATTCAGTTTTCCATAGAGCCTTCAAGGACTCTGAAATATCCCCTCACAGATTTTACAGAAAGAGTGTTTCCAACTTGCTGAATCAAAATAAAGGTTTAACTGTGTGAGATGAATCCACATCATGCACAGTGGTTTGACAGATTACTTCTTTGGAGTTTTGATCTTGGGATATTTAGTTTTTCTCTGTGGGCTTGGAAATATACCTTTGCAGATTCTACACAAAGAGTGTTTTCAACCTGCTTAATCCAACAAAAGGTTTAAGTTTGTGAAATAAATGCATATGTCACAAAGCAGTTTCACAGAAAGCTTCTTTCTAGTTTTTATCGTGGGATATTTTTTTTCTATAGGTCTCAATGAGCTTTGAAATGTCCCTTTGAAGATTCTACAAAAAGAGTGTTTCCAACTTTCTGAATCCAAAGAAGGTTTTAACTCTGAGAGATGAATTCCACATATTGTGAAGTTGTTTTACAGACATGTTTCTTCTAGTTTATATTGTGGGTTATTCAGTTTTCTTCCATAAATCTCCCCGGGGTCTGAAATGTCCCTTCACAGATTCTACAAAAAGAGTGTTTCCATCCTACTGAATCCAAATAAATGTTTAACTATGTTAGAAGAAACCACACATCACAAAGCGGTTTTACAGATACTTTATTTCTAGTTTTTATCAGGGGATATTTGCTTTTTTCCTTCAGGCCTCAATGGGCTCTGAAATGTCCCTTCACATATTATATAGAAAGTGTGTTTCCATCCTGCTGAAGCAATGAATAGTTTAGCTCTGTGAGATGAAGCCACACATCACAAAGCAGTTTCACAGATAGCCTCTTCCTAGTTTTTATCACATGATATTCTGATATTCGGTTTTTCACTATAGACCTCAATGGGCCTCAAAATGTTCCTTCACAGATTCTACAAAAAGAGTGTTTACAACCTGCTGAATCAAACCAAAGATTAACTCTGTGAGATGAATCCACACAGTGCAAAGCTCTTTCAGAAATAGATTCTTTCTAGTTTTATTGTGGGATATTCAGTTTGTCCCCATAGGCCTAAATGGGCTGGGAAATGTCCCTTCACAGATTCTACAAAGAGAGGGTTTTCAACCTACTGAATCAAAGGGATAGTTTAACTACGTGAAATGACCTACACATCACAGAGCGATTTCACATGTAACTTCTTGCTAGTTTTTATTGCAGGATATTCAGTTTTTTCTATAAGCCTTAATGGGCTTTGAAATGTCCCTTTGCAGATTCTACAAAAAGACTGTTTCCAACCTGGTGAATCAAACAAAATGTTTAACTTTTTGAGATGAATTTACCCACTGCAAAATGGTTTCACAGAAGGCATTTTTCTAGTTTTCATCTTGAGACAGTTTTTTTTTCCCCCTATAGGATTAAATGGAACCCTAAATGTCCCTTCGTTGATACTACAAAGAGAGTGTTTCTAATCTGCTGAATCAAAAGAAGGATTTAACTCTCTGAGATGGATCCACACATTACAATGCAGTTGCTCACACTATTTCTTTCTAGTTTTCATTAAGGGATATTTGGTTTTTCTCTATAGGCCTCAATGGAATTTGAAGTGTCTTTTTGCAGAAAACACAAAGAATGTTTCTAACCTCTTAAATCAAAAAAAGTTCAGCTCTTTGAGATAAATTCACACATCAAAAAGCAGTTTCACAGATAGCTACTTTCTAGTTTTTATTGTGGGATATTTCCTTTTTTCTATAGGAATGAATGAGCTCAGAAATGTCCCTTAACAGATTCTACAAAAAGAATGTTACCAGCTTGCTGAATTGAAAGAAATATTTACCCTTGTGAGGTGATTCCCCACATCGCTTAGAGGATTAAGCTATGGCTTCTTTTTGGTTTTCTTGCAGGATATTTGGGTTTTCCCTATAGGCCTCAATAAGCTCCAAAATATTCCTTCACAGATTTGACAAAAAGAGTGTTTCCCATCTGCTGTATTGAAAGACAGTTTTAGCTCTGTGAGATAAATCCATACATCACAAAGCGCTTTCACAGATAAGTTCTTTCTAGTTTTTATAGTGGGATATTTGGTTTTTTGCTACAGACCTCAATGGGCTCTGAAATGTCCCCTCACAGATTCTACACAAAGAGTATTTCAATCCTGCTGAATACATGAAAAATTTGGCTTTGTGAGATGAATGCACACATCAAAAAGCAGCTTCACAGATAACTTCTTTCCAGTTTCTATTGCATGATATATGGCTTTTTCGTATAGGCCTCAATGGATATCAAAATGTTCCCTTGCAGATTCTACAAAAAGAGCTTTTTCAACTTGCTGAATCAAATGAAAGGTTTAACTCTTTGAGACGAATCCACAAAGTGCAAAGCTGTTTAAGAAATAGCTTATTTCTAGTTTTTATCATGGGATGTTCAGTTGTCCCAGTAGGCCATAATGCACTGTGAAATTTCTAGTTTTTATCACAGGATGTTCATTTGTCCCTGTAGGCCATAATGCACTGTGAAAAATCCCTTTGCAGATTCTACAAAATCAGTGTTTCCATCCTGGTAAATCAAAAGAAAGTTTTATGTTGGTGAGATGAATTTACACATCACAAAGTGGTTTCACAGATAGCTTCTTTCTAGTTCTTATCGGGGGCTTTACTTTTTTTCCTATAGGCCACAATGGGCTAAGTGGTTTCACTGATAGCTTCTTTCAAGTTTTATCAAGAGATATTCAGTTTTTCACAATTGGCCTTCTTGGGCTCCAAAATGTCCCTGCACAGATTCTACAAAAAGACTGTTTCCAATCTGCTGAATCAAAAGAAAGGTTTAACTCTGTGAAATGAATCCACACATTGTAAAGCAGTTTCACAGACAGCTTTGAAGCTTTGTTCTATTTTTTATCATGGGATAGTCAGTTTTTCCCTATAGACCTCAACAGGTTTTGAAATGTCCCTTTGCAGACTCTACCAAAATAGTGATTCCAACATGCTGAATCAAAAGAAAGGTTTAACTTTTTGATATGAATCCACACATCACAAACAGGTTTCTCAAGTAGTTTCTTTCTAGTTTGTATTGTGTGATATTCTGTTATTCCCTATGGGGTTCACTGTGCTCTGAATTGTCCTTTTGCCTATTCTACAAAAAGAGTGTTTCCTACCTGCTGAATCAAAAGAAAGTTTTAACTTTGTGAGATGAATCCACACAACACAAAGTAGTTTCATAGATAGCTTCCTTCTAGTTTTTAATCACTGGATATTCTGTTTTTCCCTTTAGGCCTCAATGGGCTCCAAAATATCCCTTCACAGATTCTACAAAAAAGTGCTTCCAATCTGCTGAAACAAAAGAAAGCTTTAATTCTTTGAGATATATTAACCCATCACAAACAGTTTCACAGATAGTTTCTTTTAAGATTTTATGGTGAGACATTTGGTATTTCACTATAGGCCTCAATGGGCTCCAAAATGTCTCTTCGCAGATTCTACAAAACGAGTGTATATAATTTGCTGAATCAAAAGAAGGGTTTAACTCCCTGAGATGAATCCACAAATCACAAAGTTGTTTCAAACATTCCTTCTTTCTAGTTTTAATCACAGGATATTTGTTTTTCTTTCTTTTTTTTTTTTATAGGCCTCAATGGACTTTGAAATTTCCCATTCAGATTCTACAAAAAAGAGTGTTTCCAACCTGCTGAATCAAAAGAAAGGTTTAACTCTGTGAGTTGAATCCATACATTCCAAAGCTGTATCAAAGACAGCTCCTTTCTAGTTTCTATCATGGGATATTTGCTTTTTTCTCTATTAATCTAAAAGGGTTCTGAAATGACCCTTCGCAGATTCTGCAAAAAGAGTGTTTCTAACTTGCTGAATCAAAAGAATGGTTTAATTTTATTAGATGAATCCACCCATTGCAAAGCAGTTTCACAGATAGATTCTTTTTAGTTTTTATCATGGGATAATTGATTTTTCCCTATAGGCCTCAGAGATTATACAAAAAGAGTTTTTCCAACCTGTTGAATCAAAAGAAAGATTTAATTCTGTGATATGATTCCCCATATCACTAAGAGGTTTCACTGATGGCTTCTTTTTAGTTTTTATTTTGGGATATTTGATTTTTCACTATAGGTCACAATGGGCTCTGAAATGTTTCTTTGAAGATTCTACAAAAAGAGTGTATCCAACCAGCTGAATTGAAAGAAAGGTTTAGTTCTGTGAGATGAATCCAAACATCACAAAACCGTTTCACAGTTAGCTTCTTTCTAGTTTTTATCCTGGGATATTTGATTTTTCCGTATGGGCTTCAATGGGCTCAAAATCTCTCCTCACAAATTTTACACAAAGAGTTTTTTTAACAGGCTGTATGAAAGAATATTTTAGCTGTGTGAGATGAATCCACACACCACAAAGCAGCTTCAAGGATAGCTTATTTCTAGTTTTTATTGTGGAATATAATATTTTTTCTATAAACCTCAATTGGTTCTGAAATGTCACTTTGTAGATTATACCAAAGAAGTGTTTCCAACCTGTTGAATCAAAAGAGAGGATTATGTTTTTCAGATGAATCCACACACAGCAAAGCAGATTCTTAAATAGGTTCTTTCTATTTTGTATTGCAAGATATTAAGTTTTTTCTACAGGCCTCAACAGGCTTTGACTAGTACTTTCAAAGATTCTACAAAAAGCATGTTTCTCACCTGTTGAATCAAAAAGGAGGTTCAACTCTGTAAGATGAGTCCACACATCACAAGAGATTTCACAGATAGCTTCCTTCTAGTTTTTATCTTGGGATATTCAATTTTTTCTTATAGGCCTCATGGGCTCCAAAATGTCCCTTTACACATTCTACACAAAGAGTGTTTCCAACCAGCTGAAGTGAAAGAAAGGTTTAGCTCTATGAGATAAATCCATGCATCCCAAAGTAGTCTCACAGACAGCTTCTTTCTAGTTTTTATTGTGGGATATTCAGTTTTCCTTCATAGACCTCAATGGACTTTGAAATGTTTTTTCATTGATACTCCAAAAAGAGTGTTTCTAACCTGCTGAATATAAATATCGAGGGAACCCACCCCAAATATTTCAATGTAGGTTCTATTTTCCCTAAGTGTCAGTCAGCTAAGAAATAAAGAGAAAGAGTACAAAGAGAGGAATTTTACACCTGTGTCTCTGGGGGTGACATCACATATTGGTAGGACCGTGATGCCCACCTGAGCCACAAAACCAGCAGGTTTTTATTAAGGACTTCAGAAGGGGAGAGAGTGTATGAACAGGGAGTAGGTCACAAAGATCACATGCTTCAAAGGGCAAAATGGAGAACAAAGATCACATGCTTCTGATGCCAATAAAGATCACAAGGCAAAGGGCAAAGCAAGGATCACAAGGCAAAGGGTGAAATCAAAAACTCTTGATAAGGGTCTGTGTTCAGCTGTGCATGTATTATCTTGATAAACATCTTAAACAACAGAAAACAGGGTTTGAGAGCAGAGAACCAGTCTGACCTCAAATTCAGCAGAGTGGGCTTTTTTCCCCACCCTAATAAGCCTAACAGTACTGCAAGGGACCAGGGTGTATTTCAGTCCTTATCTCAACCGCATAACACAGACACTCCCAGAGCACCCATTTATAGACCTCCCTCCACAAACACATTCCTTTCCCAGGGCCTTAAATATTAATATTCCTTGCTAGGAAAAGAATTCAGTGATATCTTCCCTACTTCCATGTGTGTTTATGGGCTCTCTGCAAGAAGAAAAATATGTCTCTATTCTGTCCAACCCTGCAGGCAGTCAGACCTTATGGTTTTCTTCCCTTGTTCCCTGAAAGTTACTGTTATTCTGTTCTTTTTCAAGGTGCACTGATTTCATATTGTTCAAACACACATGTTTTACAATCAATTGATACAGTTTAACACAATAGTGGTCCTGAGGTGATGTACATTCTCAGCTTACAAAGACAACAGGACTAAGAGATTAAAGTGAAGACAGACATAAAATATTACAAGCATATTATTTGAGAAGCTATAAATGTCCATATTAAAATGAAATCTTCACAATTTATGCTCAGAGATTGAAGTAAAGACAGATGTAAGAAATTATAAATGTATTAATTTGGGAAACTGACATATGTCCGTGTTAAAATGAAATCTTCACAATTTATGTTCCTCTGTCGTGGCTCCAGCCAGTCCCTCCATTCGGAGTCCCTGACTTACCACAACATATAAGAAAGGCTTAAGCCTGTGACATGAATCCTTCCTTCACAAAGCAGTTTCACAGATAGCTTCTTTCCTGTTTTTATTGTGGGATATTTGATTTTTTTCTATAGACCTCAATGGGTTACAAAATGTTTCTTTGCAGATTTTACATAAAAAGTTTTTCCAACCTGTTGAACTGAAAGAAAAGTTTAGCTCTGTGAGATAAATTCACACATCACAAAGTGGTTTCAAGGATAGAATCTTCTATTTTGTATTGCAAGATATTCGATTAGTGCCTATAGGCCTCAAAGGGCTTCAAATTATCCCTTTGCAGATTCTACAAATAAGTTTTACCAACTTTCTGAATCAAAAGAAAGATTTCCCTCTGTGAAATGAATCCACACATCACAAAGCAGTTTCACAGATAACTTCTGCTGAGTTTTTATCTTGGGATATTTGGTTTTTCCCTGTAGGCCTCAATGGGCTTTGAAGTGTCCCTCCACAGATTCTACAAAGAGAGTGTTTCTAACCTGCTGAATTGAAATAAAGATCTAACTTTGTGAGGTGATTCCCCAGATCACTAAATAAATTCATAGATAGCTTCTTTTTAGTTTTTGTCCAGGGATATTCAGTTTTTTTCCTATAGGCCACAAAGTACTCTGAAATGTTCCTTCAGAGATTCAACAAAAAGAGTGTTTTCAATCTGTTAAATTGAAAGAAATGTTTAGCTCTTGATATTAATCCACAAATAGTATAGAGGTCACAGATAGATTTTTTTCCAGTATTTATTGTGGTATATTTAGTTTTTTCCTGTAGGCCCCAATGGGCTCTGAAATGTCCCTTTGCAGATATTACACAAAGAGTGTTTCCAACCCACTGAATGAAAGAGAAGTGTAGCTCTGTGAGATAAATCCACACATCACAAAAGGGTTTTGCAGATAGTTTCTTTCTAGTTTTTATCACAGGATATTTGCTTTTTCCCTATAGGCCACAAGAGGCTCTGATATGACCCTTCAGCTACTCTACTAAAGAGAGTTTCCAGCCTGCTCAATCAAAATAAAGTTTTAACTTACTGAATTGAATCTGCACATCAGAAAGCAGTTTCATAAATAGCTTCATTCTAGTTTTTTTCATGGGATATTTAGTTTTTATCCATAGGCCTCAAAAACCTCACAGATTCTACAAAAAGAGAAGAGTGTTTCCTATCTGCATTATCAAAAAAATTGTTTAATGCTGTAGATGAATCCACACATCACAAAAAGGTTTCACAGATAGCTTCTTTCTAATTTTTATCAGGAAATATTTGCTTTTTTCCTATAGGACTCAATGAACTTCAAAATATCTCTTTGCAGATTATATGAAGAAAATTTTCAACCTGGTGAATTGAAAGAAAGGTTTAACTCTGTGAGATGAATCCACACATTGCAAAGAAGTTTCACAGGTAGATTCTTTCTAATTTTTATCATGGGATATTTGCTTTTTCTTTATAGGACTCAATGGGCTCTGAAATATTCCTTCACAGATTCTACAAAAAGAGTGTTACCAACCTGGTGAATCAAAAGATGGTTTACCTCTGTGAGATGAATTCATACATTGCAAAGTGGTTTCACAGATAGCTTTTCTCTAGCTGTTATAGTGGGATATTAATGTTTTCCCCTGGGCCTCAACGGGCTCTGAAATATCCCTTCACATATTCTACCAAAAGAGTGTTTCCAACTTGCTGAATCAAAAAAAAAAAAAAAAAAAAAAAGATTTAAAAATCTTAGATGAATCCACACATCACAAAGCAGTTTCACACATAGCTTCTTGCTAGTTTGTATCACAGGACATTCGGTTTTTCATATAGGCATCAATGGGCTCCAAGTTTTCCCTTCACAGAGTGTACAAAAGAGTTTTTCAAACCTGGTGAATCAATAGAAAGGTTTAACTCTGTGAGAACAATCCACATACCCAAAGTAGTTTCTCAGACAGCTTCTGTGTAATTTTACAGTGGGATATTCTGTTTTTCCCTATAGGTCTCAATGGGCTCTGAAATGTCCCTCCAGAGATTCTACAAAAAAGGTGTTTCCAACCTGCTGAATCAAAAGAAAGATTTAACTCTGTGAGATGAATCCACACATCACAAGCAGTTTCACAGAGAGCTTCTTTCTAGTTTTATTGTGAGATATTTGCTTTTTCTCCTAGAGGCTTCAATTGGCTTTGAAATATTTCTTCACAGATACCACAAAAAAATGTTTCAAACTTGGTGAATCAAAAGAAAGGCTTATGTCTGTGAGATGAGTCCTCACATTGCAAAGCCATTTTACAGAGAGCTTCCTTCTAGTTCTTATCACTAGGTGTTTGGTTTTTTCCTATATGCCTTACTGGACTCCAAAATGTTCCATCGCAGATTCTACAGATAATGTGTTTCCAACCTGCTTAATTGAAAGAAAGTTTTATCTCTATGAGATTAATCCACACATCACAATGCAGATTCACATATAGCTTCTTTCTAGTTTTTATCATGGGATATTTGGTTTTAACCTACAGGCTCAAATTGACTCCAAAATGTCCCTTCACATACTCCACAAAAATAGTGTTTCCAACCTGCTTAATTAAAAGAAAGGTTTATTTCTTAGACAAATACACACACACCACAAAGCAGTTTCACAGAAAACTTCTTTCAAGTTTTTAGCGCAGGACACTTGTTTTTTCCTATTGGCCTCAATTGGCTCTGAAATGTGCCTTTGCAGATTCTACAAAAAGAGTATTTCCAACCTGCCGAATAGAGAGGTTTAATTCTGTTAGACGAGTCTGCACATCACTAATTGAATTCCAAGATAGCTTGTTTCTAGTTTTTGTGGAAGAATATTCAGTTTTTCTTATAGACAACAGTGGGCTCTGAAATGTCCTTCACAGACTGTCCAAAAACAGTGTTTCCAACCCTGCTGACTAAAAAGAAAAATTTAACACTGTGAGAGCAATCCACACATCACAAAGTAGTTTCACACATAGTTTCTTTGAAGTTTTTATCATGGGATATTTTGTTTTTCCCAGTAGGCCTCAATGGCCTCCTAAATGTCTCTTCACAGATTCTACAAATAGAGTGTTTCCAACTTGCTGAATCAAAGGAACAGTTTAACTTCTGTGAGATGAATGCAGACATCACAAAGCATTGTCACAGTAGCATCTTTCAAGTTTTTATCATGGCATATTGAGGTTTTCCCTATCGGCCTCAGTTGGCTCCAAAATATCTTTTCACAGATTCTCTAAAAAAGTGTTTCCAATCTGGTGAATCATAAGAAAAGTTTATGTCTGTGAGATGAAACCACACATCTCAAAGTGGTTTCACCAATAGTTTCCTTCTAGTTTTTATCACAGGATGTTTGGTTTTTCCCTATAGGCTTAAATTGACTCTGCAATATCCCTATGGAAATTCTATGAAAAGAGTTTTTCCAACCTGCTGAATCAAAAGAAAGTTTTAACTCTCTGAGATAAATCAACACATAGCAAATGCTTTCAAAGATAACTTCTTTCTAGTTTTTGTCACAGGATACTCAGTTTTTGTTCTATAGGACTCAATGGGCTTGGAAATACCTTTTCAAAGATTCTACAAAAAGAGTGTTTCCAACCAGCTAAGTCAAAGGAAGGGTATTATTCTGTGACATGAATCCACACATTGAAATGTGGTTTCACAGATAGCTTCTTTCCAGTTTTTATCACTGGGTATTCAGTTTTTCCTCTCTAGGATGTCCTTTCACAGATTTTACACAAGGAGTGTTTCTAACCTGTTGAATCAAAGAAAGTTTTAACTCTGTGTGATTAATTCACACATCACAAAGTGATTTTACAGCTAACCTGTTTCTAGTGTTTATTGTGGGATATTCAGTTTTTCCCTATAGACCTTAATGGGCTCCAAAATGTTCTTTTGCAGATTCTACAAAAAGTGTTTCCAAATGGCTGAATTAAAATAAAGGTTTGACTCTGAGAGAGGAATCCACATGTCATAAAGAGGTTTCACAGATGACCTCATTCTAGTTTTTATCACAAGATATTCAGTCATTCCGTATAGGTCTCAAAGGGCTTTGAAGTGTCACTTCACAGATTCTACAAAACGAGTGTTTTACAACCTGTTGAATAAAAAAAAAATTTCTCTGTGAGATGAATCCACACATTACAAAGCCGTTGCACACATAGCTTCTTTCTAGTTTTTATAGTGGATATTTGACTTCTATATATATAAGTTTCAATAGACTATGAAGTGTTCCTTCAAAGATTTTACATAAAGAATATTTCCAACTCCTGAATCAAAAGAAAGATTTACCTCTCTGAGTTGAATACACACATCACAAAGCAGTTTCACAGATAGCTTCTGTCTAGTTTTTATCATGGGATATTTGGTTTTTCTCCATAGGCCTCAATAGGCTATGAAATGTCCCTTCACAGATTCTACAAAAAGAGTGTTTCCAACCTGCTGAATTTAACGATAGATTTAATTCTGTGAGATGATTCCCCACATTGCTAAGAGGATTCACAGATGAGTTCTTTTTAGTTATTATCAAGGGATATGTCATTCTTCTCTATAGGCCACAATGGCCCAGAAATATTCCTTCAGAAATCCTACAAAAAGAGTGTTTCCAACCTGATGAATTGAAATAACAGTTTAGCTCTGTGAAATTAATGCACACATCACAAAGTGATTTCACAGATAGCTTCTTTCTAGTTCTTATCACTCAATATTTGGGTTTTCCCTATAGGCCTCAATTGACTCAGAAATATTCCTTCACAGATTTCACACAGTGTTTGCAACCTACTGAATCAAAAGAAAAGTTTAGCACTGTGAGGTGAATCCACACATCACAATGCAGTTTCACAGATAGCTTTTATCTAATTTTTATCATGAGATATTCAATTTTTCCCTGTAGGTCTCAATGGGTTCCCAAATGTCCCTTCACAGATTCTACCAAATGAATGTTTCCAACCTGCTGAATCAAAATAAAGCTTTAACTTTTTGAGATGAATCCACATGTCACAAGCAGGCATATTAAATAGCTCCTTTATAGTTTATTTCACAGGACATTTGGCGTTTTTTCTATAGGCCTCAATGGGCGTGAAGTGTTCCTTCACAGATTCTACAAAAAGAGTGTTTCCAACCTTTGAATTGAAAGAAAAGTTTAGCTCTGTGATGTTAATCCACACATCACAAAGCAGTTTCACAGATAGCTTATTTCTAGTTTTTATTGTGGGATATTGAATTATTCCCTATAGGCCTCAAGGAAATCTGAAATGTCCCTTCTATCTAGTTTTTGTTTTGTTTTGTTTTGTTTTGTTTTCCAGGATATTCAATTTTTCCCTATAGATTTCAGTGGGTTCTGAAATGGCCCTTCTCACAATCTACAATCAGAGTGCTCCAAACTGATGAATGAAAAGAAAGGTTTTACTCTCTGAGGTGAATCCACACATTACAAAGTGGTTTCACAATAGCTTCTTTTTAGTTTTTATTAGGGGATATTCGGTTTTAACCTATAGGACACGAAAGGCTTCAAAATGTTTCTTCACAGATTCTCCAAAAAGAGTGTTTCCAACTTGCTGAATTGAAAGGAAGATTTAGCCTTTGAGATTAATCCACACACCACAAAGCAGTTGCACAGATAGCTTTCTTCTAGTTTTTGTCACAAGATATTCAGTTTGTCCCTATGGGCCTTAATTGGCTCCAAAATATCCCTTTGCAGATATTATAGAATGACTGTTTCCAACCTGGTGAAATGAAAGAGAAGTTTATCTCTGTGAGATGAATCCACACATCACAAACGGGTTTCATAGATAATCTCTTTCTAGGTTTTATCATGAGATATTCAATTTTTCCCTGCAGGCATCAATGGGTTCCAAAATGCCCTCTCACAGACTTTACAAAAAGAGAGTTTTAGCATGCTGAACCAAAAGAAAGGTTTAACTTTTTCAATTGAATACACACCTTGCAAAGCAGTTTTTAAATAGCTTCTTTCTAGCTTTTTTATGGGATATTTGTTTTTACCTTTAGGCCTCAATGGGCTCTGAAATGTCCCTTTGCAGATTCTATGAAAAGAATGTTTCCAACCTACTGAATCAAGAGAAAAGTTTAAGTCTGTGAGATTAATCCACACATCACAAATAGGTTTCACAGTCAGCTTCTTTCCAACTTATATTGTGAGATATTCGATATTTCCCAGTAGACATGAATGGGCTCCTAACTGTTCCTTCACAGACTCAATGAACAGAATGTTTCTAAGGTGCTAAATAAAAAGGAAGTTTGAGTTCTTCCTTTGTGAGTGAGATGAATCCAAACACAACAAATCTGTTTCACGGATAGCTACTTTCTAGTTTTTATTGTGGGATATTTGATTTTTCCCTATAAGCCTCAATGGGCTCCAAAATGTCCCTTCACAGTGTCTACAGAAAGAGTGTTTCTATCCTTCTGAATCTAAAGAAAAATTTAGCTCTGGGAGATTAATCCACACATCAAAAAGTGATTTCACAGATATCCTCTTTCTAGTTTTTATTGGGGGATATTCTGTATTTCCCTAGAGGCCTCAAAGGGCTTTGAAATTTCCCTTCATAGATTCTACAAAAAGTGTTTCCAACCTGCTGAATCAAATGCAAATTTTAACCTGTGAGATTAATCCACACATCACAAAGCAGTTTCACAGATAGCATCTTTCTAGTTTTTATTGCAGGATATTCCATTTTTCCCTGTAGGCCTCAAAGTGATTTGAAATGTCCCTTGCAGATTCTACAAAAAGAGTGTTTCCAACCTGCTGAATCAGACAAAAGTTTTAACTCTGTGAGATGAATCCGCATAGTGCAAAGGGTTTCAGTGATAGCATCTTTCTAGTTTTTGTCACTGGATGCTCGCTGTGTCCCTATAGGCCTAAATGGTTGTGAAAAGTCCCTTCGCTGATTTTACAAAAAGAATATTTCTCAACTGCTGAATCAAGGGAATGGTTTAACACTTTGAGATGAATCCATACATCATGAACCTGTCTGTTTCACAGATAGCTTTTTCTAGATTTTATCATGGGATACTTGGTTTTTCCCTATAAGCCTCAGTGGGCTTCAAAATATTTCTTCACAGATTCTACAAAATGGTTTTTCAAACTGATGAATCAAAAGATAGGTTTATATCTTTGAGATAAATTTACACATAGCAAATCAATTTCACATATAGCTTGTTTCTACTTTTTATTGTGGAATGTTCATTTTTTTTCTTATAGGCCACAATGGGCTCCAAAATCTCCCTTTGCAGTTTCTACAAAAAGATTGTTTCCAGCCTCCTGGAAAAAAAGAAAGGTTTAATTCTGGAGATGAATCCTCACATTGTAAAGTGGTTTCACAAATAGCTTCTTTGTATATTTTATTGTGGGATATTCTTATTTACCCAAGAGGCCTCAATGGGTTCTGAAATGTCCCTTCATAGATTCTACAAAAAGAGTATTTCCAACCTGCTGAATAAAAAGAAAAGTTTAACTCTGTAAGAAGAATCCACACATCCCAAAGCAGTTTCACAGAGAGCTTCTTGCCGGTTTTTATCGTGAGATATTCAGTTTTTCCATATAGGCATCAATGGGCTCTGAATTGTCTCTTCACAGGGTCTATGAAAATAGTGTTTTCAAGCTGCTGAATAAAAGAAAGGTTTCACTCTGTATGAAGAACCCATACATTGCAAAGCAGTTTCATGGATAACCTCTGTGGAATTTTTACCATGGGATATTCAGTTTTTCCCTATAGGCCTCAGTGGGCTTTGAAGTGTCCCTTCACACATTCTTCACACAAACAAGAATTTTTCCAACTTGCTGAATCAAAAGAAAAGTTTAACTCTGTGAGATAAATCCACACATTGCAAAGCAATTTCACAGATAGCTTCTTTCTATTTCTATAGTGGGATATTCTGTTTTTCCCTGTAGGCCTCAAATGCTTTTGAAATATTTTTTTTCTCATTATATAAAAAAAGTGTTTCCAACCTTCCAACAACAACAAAAAAAGGTTAATTTTTGTGAGATTGATCCATACATTGCAAATAGGTGTCAAACAGACATTTCTTCTAGATTTTATCATGGAATATTCATTTTTTTCCCTATACTCCTTAATGGAATCCAAAATGTCCCTTCATAGATTCTTAAAAAAAAAAAAAAAAGTTTCCAACATGCTTAATTGAAAGAAAGTTTTAACTCTGAAAGATAAAACCACACATCACAAAGTAGTTTCACAGATGGCTTCTTTTTAGTTTTTATGGTGAGATATTTGACTTTTCCCTATAAGCTAAAATGGGCTCTAAAATGTCCCTTTGTAGATGCTACAAAAATAGTGGTTCCAACCTGCTGAATCAAAGAAAGGTTTATCTCTGTGTGACAAATCCACACATTAGAAAGCGATTTACCAGAGAGATTCTTTTAAGTTTTTATGGTGGGATGTTCAGTTTTACCCTATTGGCCCCAATGGACTCCCAAATGTCCCTTTGCAGGTTCTACAAAAAGCGTGTTTCCAACCTGATGAATAGAAAGAAAATTTTGTTTCTGTGAGATGAATCTGCACATCTCAAAGCAAATTCCCAGATAGGTTGTTTGTAGTTTTTATGGTGGGATATTCAGTTTTTGCCTATAGGCCACAATGGTCTCTCAAATGTCCCTGCACAGGTTCTACAAAAATAGTGTTTCCAACCTACTGAATCAAAAGAAAGTTTTAACTCTGTGAGATGAATCCAAGCATCACAAAGCAGTTACACAGATAGCTTCCTTCAAGTTTTTATCTTGTGAGACTTGGTTTTTCTCTATTAACCTCCATGGGCTATGAAATATCTCTTTACAGATTCTATAAAAAGAGTGTTTCCAACCTACTGAATCAATGGAAAATTTTAACTCTGTGAGATGATTCAACATATTGCAAAGTGGTTTCACAGATACTTTCTATTTTTTTTATCATGGGATATTCAGTTTTTTCCTAGACATCTCAATGGGTTATGAAATGTTCCTTCACAAATTCTACAAAAATAGCATTTCCATCATACTGCATCAAAAGAAAGATTTAATACTATTAGATAAATCCACACATCACAAAGAAGTTTTGTAGTTAGCTTCTTTCTAATTTTTATCTAGAGATATTCTGTTTTTTCCTATAGGCATCAATGGGCTCTGAAATGTCCCTTCGGAGAGTCTACAAACAGAGTGTTTCCAATCTGGAAAATTAAAAGCAAGATTTAACTCTGTGAGAAGAATCCACACATTGCAAAGCAGTTTCATAGATAGCTTCTGTGTAGTTTTTACCTCGGGATATTAAGTTTTTCCCTGTAAGCCTCAATGGAGTTTGAAATGTCTCCTTGCAGATTCTACAAAAAGTGTTACCAACCTGCTGAATCAAAGGAAAGGATTAACTCTGTGAGATGAGTCTACATATCACTAAGCAGTTTCACAGATAGCTTTTTTCTAGTTTGTATCTTGGGATATTTGGTTTTTCCTTCTTGGCCACATGAACTGTGGAATATAGCTTCAAGATTCTACAAAAAGAGTGTTTTCAACATGCAGAATCAAAAGAAAGGATTAACTATGTGAGATGAGTCCAAACATCGCAAAGCAGTTCCACAGATATCTTCTTTCAAGTTTTTATCATGATATATTTGTTTTTTCCCCATTGGCCTCAATGGGTTTTGAAATGTCTCTTTGCAGATTCCACAAAAAGAGTGTTTTCAACCTGCTGAACAGAAAGAAAGGTTTAATTATCTGAGACAAATCTGTACATCACAAAGCGAATTACCAGATGTTACATTACTAGTTTTTATGGCAGCATATTCTGTTTTTCCCCATAGGTCATAATGGGCTCTGAAATGTTCTTTCACTGATTCTAATAAAACAGTGTTTCCAACCCACTTAAACAAAATAAGGGGTTAACTCTTTGAGACAAATCCGGACATCACAATGAGCTTTCACAGATAGCTTCTTTCAAGATTTTATTGCAGGACATTTTGTTTTTCCCTATGACCTTCAATGTGCTCCCAAATGTCCCTTCACAGATTCTACCAAAAGAGTGTTTCCAACCTGCTGAATCAAAAAAAGTTTTAACTTGTTGGGGTGAATCCACACATCACAAAGTGGTTTCACAGACAGTTTCTTTCTGTTTTTTATCATGGGATATTCTGACTTCAGTTTGTTCCAAA
This sequence comes from Macaca thibetana thibetana, assembly GCF_024542745.1. NCBI lineage: Eukaryota > Metazoa > Chordata > Mammalia > Primates > Cercopithecidae > Macaca > Macaca thibetana. The sequence continues at coordinate 104,104,054 of NC_065582.1, forward strand.
ATGTTCTTTTGCAGTTTCTACAAAATAGCGTTTCCAACTTCAAATAAAAAAGAAGATTTAATACTGTTAGATGAATCCTCACTTCAAAAAGCAGGTTCACAGATAGCTTCTATCTAGTTTTTATTTTATTTTTTATTTTTTTATTTTTTTTGAGACAGAGTCTCACTCTGTCACCCAGGCTGGAGTGCAGTGGCTGGATCTCAGCTCACTGCAAGCTCCGCCTGCTGGGTTTATGCCATTCTCCTGCCTCAGCCTCCTGAGTAGCTGGGACTACAGGCACCTGCCACCATGCCCAGTTAGTTTTTTGGGGTGTTTTTTTTTTTTGTATTTTTTAGTAGAGACGGGGTCTCACTGTGTTAGCCAAGATGATTTCGATCTCCTGACCCTGTGATCCGTCTGTCTCAGCCTCCCAAAGTGCTGGGATTACAGGCTTGAGCCACCGTGCCCGGCTCTATCTAGTTTTTATAGAGGGATAATTGGTTTTTCCTATAGGCATCAATGATCTCCCAAATGTCCCTTCACAGGTTCTACAAAAAGTGTTTCCAACTTGAGGAATCAAAAGAAAGGTTTAACTCTGTGAGAAGAATCCACACATTGAAAAGCAGTTTCATAGACAGTTACTGTGGAGTTTTTACTACAGGATATTCTGTTTTTCACTATCAGCCTCTATGGACTCTGAAATATCTCCTCACAGATTTTACAAAAAGAGTGTTACCAACCTGTTGAATCAAAGGAAATGATTAACCCTGTGAAGTAAATCCACACATCATTAAGCAGTTTCACAGATTGTTTCTTTCTAGTTTTTATCACGGGATATTCAATTTTTCCCTATTGGCCTCAATGAAATGTGAAATGTCACCTCACAATTCTATAAAAAGGGTGTTTCCAACCTGCTAAATAAGAAGAAAGGCTTAACTCTGTGAGATGAATCCACACATTGCAAAGTGCTTTCCAGATATCTTCTTTTTAGTTTTTAGCGTGAGATATTCATTTTTTTTTTCTATAGGCTTCAATGGGCTCTGAAATGTCCCATCACAGATTCTACACAAAGAGTGTTTCCAAACTACTGAATCAGAACAAAGGTTTAGCTCTGTGAGATGAATTCACATGTCTCAAAGGTGCTGTGTGGATAGATTCTTTCTAGTTTTTATCATGGGGTGTTCTGAGTTTTCCTACAGGCCTAAATGGGATCCAAAATATCCCTTCACAGATTCTACAAAAAAGAGTGTTTCCATCCTGCTGAATCATAAGAAAGTTTTATCTCTGTGAGATGAATGCACACATCACAAATGGTTTCAAAGATAGCATCTTTCTAGTTTTTATCACAGGATATTCTGTTTTTTCCTATAGGCTTCAACAGGCTTTGAAATCTGCTTTTGCAGATTCTACAAAAAGAGTGTTTTCAACCTGCTGAAGCAAAAGAAAATTTAAACATTGTAAAGCAGCTTCACAGATGGGTTCTTTTTAGTTTTTATTGTGGGATATTCAGTTTTTCTCTATAGACCTCAATGGGCTTTGAAATGCCCCTTGCAGATTCTACAAAAAGAATGATTCCAACTGCTGAAACTAAAGAAAAGTTGAGCTCTATGAGATTAATTCACACATTCTAAAGCAGTTTCACAGATAGCTTCTTTCTATTTTTTATCACGGGTTATTATATTTTTCTCTATAGGCTGCATTAGGCTTTGAAATGTCACACATCACAAGCACTTTCACAGATAGCTTCTTTATAGTTTTTATCATGGAATAATGTCTTTTAACTTATAGAACTCAATGAGATCTGAAATGTCCATTTGCGGATTCTACAAAGAATGTTTCCAACCTGCTGAATCAAAGGAAAGTTTTACATTGTGAGATGTATCCACACATCACAAAGTAGTTTCACAGATGGCATTTTTCTGGTTTGTATCGCAAGATATTCAGTTTTCTTCTGTAGGCCTTAATAATCTCTGAAGTGTCCCTTTGTAGATTCTACAAAAACCCTGTTGCCAACTTGCTGAATCAAAAGGTATAACTCTGAGAGAAGAACCCATGCTTGGCAAAGTGTATTCAAAGATAGCTTCATTCTAATTTTTATTACAGGATGATTTGCTGAGGCCAACTCAGTTGGGGAGACCCTAACCCAGCGGCACTAGAGGAATTAAAGACACACACACAGAAATATACAGGTGTGGAGTGGGAAATCAGGGGTCTCACAGCCTTCAGAGCTGAGAGCTTCAAACAGAGATTTACCCACATATTTATTGATAGCAAGCCAGTGATAAGCATTGTTTCTATAGATTACAGATTAACTAAAAGTATTTCTTATGGGAAATAAAGGGATGGGCCAAAATAAAGGGATGGGCTCTGACTAGTTATCTGCAGCAGAAGCATGTTCTTAAGGCACAGATCACTCGTGCTATTGTTTGTGGTTGAAGAACTCCTTTAAGCAGTTTTCCACCCTGAGTGGGCCAGGTGTTCCTTGCCCTCATTCTGGTAAACCCACAACATTCCAGCAAGGGTGTCATGGCCATCATGAACATGTGACATTGCTGCAGAGATTTTTTTTAAGGCCAGTTTTGGGGCCAGTTTATGGCCAGATTTGGGGGCCTGTTCTCAACATGTCCCCCTTCTTTGATTCGCAAAGAGATAAAAGCAAAGGCAGCTTTGTCACGGTGAGCTACTTCTTGCAGGAGTCAGGATCCACATCTACAGACTATACAAAGAGAAACAACACAGATTAAAAACACAATATCATTGAAATCACAGAGCTTCCAAAGGTTTTATCCATTTTAATGGGTTAATAGCTGCTAATCTGTAGCTCCTTCAAGCATTCCACTTCCTGACATTATGGTCAAGTGTTCCCGGGATGCTTTAAATATTTGTTCTTTTAATTTTGCAATATCCAAAGACAAGTTTACAGCATGCCCTTCTAGATGATTTTTTATTCTTTCCTAAATTTTGATCTTATTAAAAGCAATTAATAGTTTCCACAAATCCTTATGTTTAGCTCCTACAACAGGCCATATCATTTGAGGTTGAGGTGCCACTATACTGCCACGTTTCCAGATAACAGGAACTTTTGCTGTACTTCTTGCCATCTGCCATCTGACCATTTTGTTCAGACCATCTGAACACAGTGTGGCTGTGGCATGCAGACTGAGATGTGCAATTTAAGCTAAATCTCCCCTTAGGAGACCAACCCCACTGTCTGTTCTGCAATGCAATCTTATAAAACAAGTACATTCATTTTTTTTTCTGGCCAGGTCCAATTATGTTGACAAATAAGTTATCAAGGATGGTATTCCTTAATTATAGAAGTAGATTTCTTATGGTAAATACTGAGATCAGAAAGCACGGGTAACTGTGTCGTAGAGTGATCACATCCAGGCATTATTGCCAGTCAAGATTAATAAATATGCCCATTAAGTATAACTGTTCTCTGTGTCAGCCCTTATTGAAGGAATACTCATGGCAGTGGTGATCCCTGCTAACATAGCTACCATTAAATTACTCATTGTGACTGGTTGTCTTGCTTTCCTCAGGTTTTCTTCTGCCATCTGTGATAGCTTCTTGATCGGTCTCCAGGTGGGTGGCTGTGTTTGACAGGTGTTGCTCGTGACAGTTGGCATCCTCCTCAGCGTCAGTCTTGACATGGCTGCAACCAGGGGGTTCTTGGGATCCTCCCAGAATCTCTTCCTTGGTATCTAGCTTATGATAAGGTTTCAGGTGTCTTGATGGTACCCAAATCAGTTGTTGATTCAGTCCTGGAGAAACACAGGCATAACCTCTACCCCAAGTTATTATTTTAAACCTTTTATAACTGAATTAATGGCTCCTAAATAAGTTAACATTCTCCATTTACCTGATTTTTTCTTAATTATGAAGACTGGAGAATTCCAAGGGGAAAATGTTGGAGTTATGTGTCTGTTTTCTAATTGTTCAGTAACTAATTCCTCTAAAGCCACCAGTTTCTCCCTATTTAGCGGACATTGTTCTATTCAAATTGGTTTATCTGCTAAACATTTTAAAGGTATAGGTTTGGAGGCTTAACAATGGCCGCCATCAAAAATGATATCCTAAACCTCAGCAGGAACTTTGTCTTTCCACTTGAAGTGGTTCTTTCAACCCTTGCAATTTTTTTCCTAGTCCCATACCAGGGACATACCCCATTTCATGCATCATATGTTGACTTTGAGGGCTATATAATTGTTCTGGAATGAGAACTTGTGCTCCCCATTGTTGTAATAAATCTCTCCCATAAATTTATAGGTATAAAAGTTATAATTGGTTGAATATTCCCAGATTGTCCATTGGGCCCTTCACAATGCAAAATATAACTACTTAGATTTACTTCAGGGGCTTTAGCAACTCCAACTATGTTAAATTGAATGGGTTGAATTGACCACATGGATGGCCAGTGCTGTAGAGAAATGATTGAAATGTCTGCTCTTGTATCTACCAAACCTTTAAATTTCTTTCCCTGAATAGTTATTTCACAGATGGGACGTTTATCAGTAATTTGATTCACCCAATAAGCTGCTTTGCCTTGTTTATTTGTGCTTCCAAATCCTCATGTTCCTTTAATTTCACTTTTCCCCATTTCCACATATGGCACAACCAGGAGCTGTTCTATATACTCTCCTGGCTCTGCTTTCTAGGGAACAGAAGTAGACATAAAAATTTGAATTTCTCCATTGTAATCTGAATCAATTACTCCTGTATGTATTTGCACTGCTTTTAAACTTAAACTAGACCTTCCTAGAAGTAATCCTATCATCCCCGCTGGCAAGGATCCACAGACTCCTGTTGTGACCTTTTGCAGGGGTTCTCTAGGTCGAAGGCTCACAGCCTTTGTGCAGCATAAATCTACTCTGGCACTACCAACTATGTCAGGGGACAGACATTGTACAGGGGTAAGGAAATATCCTGAGCCGGAAATGCCCCAGTTTGGAATAGGGTCCAGGACAGGCCCCTCAGGGTGTTTCCCAAATTTAAAAGGAAAAGACTCAAAGTAGCTATAATATTTTCCTGTTGTTCTGGGGGGTGTATTCTAACAGGGAACTGCCAAGACTCAAAATCACCCTCTCTTCCAGCTTGCTGGATTCCTTCCTGAATAGAACTAAGGTGGTTGTTAGAGGTGCTGCTTGAAAAGTCAATGGGGCAACTACTTTTCACCTAGTGTCCTCCAGAAAAGAAAGATCTGGAGGGTCAAGCCACTTTTTTTCTTCAAAATAATAATGAAGGGGTGCAGAAGGGTAGGGATAAATCTCTCCCTCCTTTGCCACTTTAGTTTTACCTGGCAAACAAACCTGCTCTGGAACCTCTTCTGTTACTTTGTTATACTCTCCTTCCTCTTCATCATTAGAGCGAAAAGGTTCCAAAGTGAAATGAACTAGAGCCCACACTTGTCACATTGTTACCCTGATGCTTCTGAGCTCCACTTCTTAATCACCGTGGGGATTGCTTTAAGAGTACTTGGGTGTCCTACAGCTTAGTTCCACGTTTCCCAACCATTGCTCTCGTGACCCTTCAACCTGGGTTTGAGTCACTGGGTGCCACTTGCCAACACCAGCTCAGTTGGGGTGACCCTAATTCAGTGGAGCTAGAGGAACTAAAGAAACATACACAGAAATATAGACAAGTGGAGTGGGAAATCAGGGGTCTCCCAGCCTTCAGAGCTGAGATCCTTGAACAGAGATTTACCCACATATTTATTGACAGCAAGCCAGTGATAAGCAGTGTTTCTATAGATTGTAGATTAACTAAATGTATTCCTTATGGGCAATAAAGGGATGGGCCAAAATAAAGGGATTAGCTCTGGCTAGTTATCTGCATCAGGAACATGTCCTTAAGGCAGAGATTGCTCATGCTATTGATTTTGGTTTAAGAATGCCTTTAAGTGGTTTTCCACCCTTGGTAGGCCAGGTGTTCCTTTCCCTCATTCTGGTAAACACACAACCTTCCATAGTGGGCATCATGACCATCATGAACATGTGACAGTCCTGCAGAGATTTTGTTTATGGCCAGTATTGTTGCCAGTTTATGGCCAGATTTGGGGGTCTATTCCCAACATAATTGGTTTTTCCATGTAGGCCTCAATGGGAGTTGAAATGTCTCTTCACAGATACTCTAAAAAGTGTGTTTCCAACCTGAAGAATCAAATGAAAGACTTAAACCTGTGAAATAAGTCCACACATTGCAAAGTGGTTTTATAAATGGATTATTTGCAGCTTTTTAGCTGGATATTCGATTTTTCCCTGTAGGTCTCAATGGACTTCAAAATGTCACCTCACAGATTCTAACAAAAGAGTGTTTCCAACCTGCTGAATTAAAAGAAAAGTTTAAATCAGTGAGATAAATCTACACATCATAAAGCAGTTTCACAGATAGCTTCTTTCCAGCTTTTGTAGTGGGGTATTCAGTTTCTGTAGGCCTTAATGAGCTCCAAAATGTTTCTTCACAGACTTTTTATAAAAACAGTTTCCAATCAGCTGAACTGAAAGAAAAGTTTAAGTCTGTAAGATAAATCCACTCATCACAAAGCAGTTCACAGATAACTTCTTTCTAGATTTTATCACAGTATATTCACTTTTTTCCTAGAGGACTCAATGAGCTCTGAAATGTCCCTTGAGGATTCCAAAATGAATGTTTCCAACCTGCTGAATGGAAGGAAAAGTTCACCTCTGTGAGGTGAATCCACACATCACAAAAAGGTTTCCAGATATCTTCTTTGAAGTTTTTATCGATGCATATTAAGTTTTTTTAATAGGTCACAATAGGCTCGAAATTTCTTTTCACACATTCTACAAAAAGATTGTTTTCAACCTGCTGAATCAAAATCAAGGTTTAACTCTGTGAGATGAACCTACACATCACAAAGCCATTTCACAGATAGCTTCTTTCTAGATTTCATCATATGATATTCGGATTTGCCATATAGACTTCAAGGATTTCAAAATGTCCCATTGCAGGTTCTACACAAAGAGTATTTCCAACCTGCTGAATCAAAAGAAAGATTTAACTTGGTGAGATAACTTCTTTCTAGTTTTTATCTTGGGACAGTCAGTTTTTCTCTATAGGCCTCAATGAGCTCTGAAATGTCCCTTTGCAGATTCTACAAAAAGAATGTTTCCAACCTGCTGAATGAAAAGAAAATTTTAACTCTGTGAAATAAATCCAACATGGCAAAGCAGTTCATAAATAGCTCTTTTCTTGTTTTTGTCATTGGATATTCAGTTTTTTCCTATAGGCCTCAATGGTCTTCAATATGTCCCTTGGCAGATTCTACAAAAAAGAGTGTTTCCAACCTGCTGAATCAAACATGTTTAACTCTGTGAGATCAATCCACACATTGCAAAGCAATTTCACAGATAATATTTTTCTAGTTTTTATTGTGGGATATTCTGTGTTTAACTGTAGGCCTCTATTGGCTCCAAAATGTTCATCTGCAGATACTACCAAAAAAGTTTCCAAACTGTTGAATCAAAAAAAAAAAAAAAAAAAAAAAAAAAACTATTTAGCTCCGTGAGATGAAACCACATATCACAGAGAGATTTCAGAGACAGGCTTCTGTCTAGTTTTTATCACAGGATATTTGTTTTTTTTCCTATAAACCTCAATTGGCTCTGAAATGTCTCTTCACAGATTATACAAAAAGTGTTACCAAGGGATTGAATCAAAAGGAAGGTTTAACTCAGTGAGATGAATCCACACATTGCAGGGAGGTTTCACAGAGAGCTTCTTTCTACTTTTTATAGTGGGACATTCCCGTTTTCCCTGTAGGCCTAAATGTGCTCCAAAATATCCCTTCACAGATTCTACAAAAAAGAGTGTTTTCATTCTGCTGAATCATAGGAAAGTTTTAACCCTGTGAGATGAATCTACACATCAGAAACAGTTTCACAAATAGCTTCTTTCTACTTTTTATCTCAGGATACTCAGTTTATCCCTATAGGCTTCAATGGACTTCAAAATCTCCTTTGGAAATTCTACAAAATTGTGTTTCCAACCTGCTGAAGCAAAAGAAAAGTTTTACTTTGTGAAAATCATCCACACTTTGTAAAGCAGTTGCTTAGTCAGGTTCTTTCTAGTTTTCATCACAGGATATTTGTTTTTTTCCTATAGGCCTCAATGAACTTCAAAACGTTTCTTTGCAGATTCTACAAAAAGAGAGTTTTGTCAACCTGCTGAATTGAAAGAAGGATTTAGCCCTTTGAGAAGTATCCACACATGGCAAAGCATTTTCACATATAGTTCTTTTTAGTTTTTATCATGAGATATTCAGTTTTCACTTTTAGATCTCAATGGACTCTGAAATATCCCTTCACTGATTCTACATAAAGATTGTTTCCACTTGCTGAAAACAAAAAAATATTTAGCCCTATGAGATGAATCTGCAAATTCCAAAGTGGTTTCATAGATATCTGCTTTCTAGTTTTTATCACAGGATATGCAGTGAAACCACTGTGCAATATGTGGATTCATCTCCCTGATAAACCATTCTTTTGATTCATCAGGTTGGAAACACTCTTTTTGTAGAATCTGTGAGGTGACATTTCAGAGCCCATTGAGGCCTATACGGCTAAAGCAAATATCCCATGACATAAACTAGAAAGAAGCTATCTGTGAGTCCTCTTCGTGATGTGTGGATTAATCTCACAGAGTTAATTTTTTCCTTCAATTCAGCAGGTTGGAAACACTCTTTGTAGAATCCACAAAGGGACATTATGGAGCTAATCGAGTCCTATAGGAATAAAGAGAATATCCCTTGATAAAAACTATAAAAAAGCTATATGTGAAAGCACTTGCAATGTGTGGAATTTTCTCACAAAGTAAAACTTTTCTTTTGATTCAACAGGTTGGAAACACTTTTTTGTAGGACCCGCAAAGTGACATTTTGGAGCCTTTTGCAAACTATAGGGAAAAACTACATATCCTGTGATAAAAATCAATGGAAAGTTTTACCTCTGTGAGATGAATCTACACATCATCTAGTGGTTTCATAGATATATTCTTCCTAGTTTTTATTGTGGATTACTTGCATTTTTCTCTATAGGTCCCAAAAAGCTCTGAAATGCCCCTTTGCAGATTCTAAAAATGAGTGTTTTCAACCTGCTGAATAAAAAGAATGGCTTAACTCTGTGAGATGAATCCACACATTGAAAAGCACTTTTAAAGACAACTTCTTTCTAGTTGTTGTAGTAGAATATTCACTTTTTCCCTGTAGACTTCAGTGGGCTCCAAAATGTCCCTTTGCAGATTCTACAAAAAGAGGGTTTCCAACCGGCTGAATCAAAAAAAAGATTTTACTCTGTGATATGAATCCCCACGTTGCAAAGAGGTTTCACAGATACCTTCTTTCTAATTTTTATCATGGAATATTTGTTTCTTGCTATAGGCCTCAATGGGCTCTGAAATGTCACCTCACAGATTCTACAAAAAGAGTGTTTCCAACCTGATGAATCAAAAAAAAAATTTTTTTTTCTTGCTCTGTGACATGAATTCACACATCACAAAGCAATTTTACAGATAATTCCTTTCTAGTTTTTATCTCAGGATATTCGGTTTTCTCCTATAGACCACAAAGGGCTCTGAAATGTCTCTTCATAGATTCTACGTAAAGAGTGTCTCCAACCTGTTAATTCAAAAGAAAAGTTTAGCTCTGAGAGATCAATCCACACATTGCAAAGGGGTGTCACAGACAGCTTCTTTCTAGTTCTTATCATGGAATTTTTGGTTTTTCCCTACAGAGTCCAAAAGGATCTAAAATGTCCCTTTCCTGATTCTACAAAAAGAGAGTTTCCAACCTGCTGAATCTAAAAAATGGTTTAGTTCTTTGAGATGAATTCACATATTGCAAAGCAGTTTCAAGATAGTTTCTTTCTAAGTTTTACTGCAGGATATTCAGGGTTTTTTTGTTTGTTTGTTTGCTTTTTTTTTTTTTTTCCTTTAGGCCTCATTGTGCACCAAAATATATCTCCACAGATTCTGCACAAAGAGTTTTTCCAACCTGCTGAAATACAAAAAAGGCTTAACTCTGTGAGATGAATCCACACATCACAAAGTAGTTTCATAGATAGCTTCTTTCTAGTTTTTATTATGGGATATTCTGTTTTTTCCTATAGATCTCAATGGGCTCCAAAGTGTCCTTTCATAGATTATACACAAACTGTGTTTCTAACAGACTGACTCAAAAACTGTATCTCTGTGAAGTGAATCCACCTATTGCAAAGTGGTATCACAGAGAACTTCTTACTAGTTTTTATTCCAGGATACTTGTTTTTTCCTATAGGCCTCAATGAGCTCCAAATTGTCCCTTCACAGATTCTACCAAAAGAGTGTTTCCAACCTGGTGAATGAATAGAAAGGTTGTATGCTGTGATATAAATCCACACAATGTAAAGCCACTTCATAGATAGTTTCTTGCTAGGTTTTTCACCAGATATTTTGTTCTTCCCTATAGACCTCAATGGACTATGAAATGTCCCTTCACAGATTCTACATCCAACCTACTGAATCAAGAGAAAGTTTGAACTCAGAGAGATGAATTCACAAATCACTAAGCAGTTTCACAGATAGCTTCTTTTTAGTTTTTGTTGCATGATATTCGATTTTTCCCTAAAGGCCTCACAGGCCTTTTAAATGTCACTTCACAGATTGTGAAAAAAGAGTATCTCCAATCTTCTGAATTAAAAGAAAGATTTATCTCTGTGAGCTGAAGCCACACATCACAAAGCAGTTCCACAGATAGCTTCCTTCCAGTTTTTCTTGCAGGGTATTTCGTTTTTCGCTATAAGCCTCAGTAGGCTCCAAAATGTTTCATTGCAGATTCTGCAAGAAGAGTCTTTCCACTCTGCTGAAACAAAACAATGGTTTATCTATTTGAGCTTGATCCATAAATCACAAAGCAGTTTCTCAGATAGCTTCTTTCTGGTTTTTATCATGGGATATTCAGTTTTCACTATAAGCCTCAGTAGGATGTGAAATATCCCCTCTCAGATTCTGCAAAAAGAGTGTTTCCAACGTGCTGAATCAAAAAAAAGGGAGTAAATCTGTGAGCTGAATCCACACATCACAAAGAAGTTTCACAGATACTTTCTTTTTAGTTTATATCATGGGATACTCGATTTTTCACTATAGGCATCAGTGGGCTCCAAAATGTCTTTTTGCCAATTCTACAAAAAGAATATTTCCAAACTGCTGAATCAAAAGAAATTTTATCTCTGTGAGCTGAATCTACACATCACAAAGCAGTTTCACACATAGCTTCTTTCTAGTATTTATTGCAAGATATTCGGTTTTTCACTACAGGCCTCAGGAGGCTCTGAAATGTCCCTTCACTGATTCTGTAAAAAGAGTGTTTCCAACCTGCTGAATTGAAAGAATGTTTTAACTCCGTGAGCTTAATCCACACATCACGAAGCAATTTCACAGATACAGTCTTTGTATCGTGGGATGTTTTGTTTTCACTATAGGCCTCAGTTGGCTCCAAAATGTCCCTTTATAGATTTTGCAAATACAGTGTTTCCAACCTGCTGAATTAAAAAAAGATTTAACTCAATGATCTGAATACACACAACACAAAGCAATTTAACAGATAGCTTCTTTGTAGTTTTTATCATGAGATATTCAGTTTTCACTGTTGGCCTCAGTGATCTCCAATATGTCCTTTCATAGATTCTGCAAAAAAGATTGTTTCCAACTTGCTGCATAAAAAAAAAAAAGTTTAACCTTGTGAAATGAATCTACACATTGCAAAGTAGTGTGACAGGTTGTTCTTTCTAGTTTTTATCTTAGGACAATAGGCCTCAATGAGCTCTAAATTGTCCCTTTGCAAATTCTAGAAAAGGAGTGTTTCCAATCTGCTGAATGAAAAAGAAAATCTAACTCTGTGAAATGAATCCAACATGGCAAAATGTTTTCACAGAGAGCTTTTTGTTTGTTTGTTTTTGTCGTTAGATATTCAGTTTTCTCCTGCAGGCCACAATAAGCTCCAATATGTCCCTTGGCAGATTTTACAAAAAGAGTGTTTCCAACCTGCTGAATCAAAAGATGGCTTTAAATCAGTGAGATGAAACCACACATCACAAAGCGGTTTCATAGATAGCTTATTTTTAGTTTCATAGCAGAATATTCCGGTTTTTTCTGTAGGCCTTAATGAGTTCTCAAATGTCCCCATGCAGATTCTACAAAAAGACTGTTTCCAACCTGGTGAACTGAAAGAAAGGTTTAACTCTCTACAGTGAATCCATGCATCACAAAGCAGATTCACAGGTAGCTTCTTTCTAGTTTTTATTGTAAGATATTCATTTTTTTCCTGTAGTACTCAATGAGCTCTGAAATGTCCCTTTGCAAATTCTACAAAGAGTGTTTCTAACCTGCTGAATTAAAAGAAAAATTTACCTCTGTGATGTTGGGAACAGGCACCCCAAAATCTGGCCATAAACTGGCCCCAAAACTGGCCATAAACAAAATGTCTGCAGCACTGTGACATGTTCATCATGGCCATAACGCCCACACTGGAAGGTTGTGGGTTTGCCAGAATGACAGCAAGGAACACCTGGCTGCCTAAGGCAGAAAACCGCTTAAAGGCATTCTTAAGCCACAAACAATAGCATGAGCGATCTATGCCTTTAGGACATGCTCCTGCTGCAGTTAACTAGCCCACTCTATTCCTTTAATTTGGTCTATCCCTTCATTTCCCATAAGGGATACTTTTAGTTAATTTAATATCTATAGAAACAATGCTAATGACTAGCTTCTGTTAATAAATATATGCGTAGGTCTCTATTCAGGGCTCTCAACTCTGAAGGCTGTGAGACCCCTGATTTCCCACTTCACACCTCTATATTTCTGTGTGTGTCTTTAATTCCTCTAGCGACGCTGGGTTAGAGTCTCCCCAATGAAGCTGGTCTTGGCAAGTGAAGTCCATATGTGGGGGCTCAAATCCAGGTTGAAGAGTCACTGAAGCAATGGTTGGAGAATGTGGAACTAGCTGGAGGACACTCAAGTACTCTTAAAGCAATCCCCATGGCGAGTAAGAAGTGGAGCTTGGAAGCATCAGGGTAACAATGGGACAAGTGTGGAGTCTGGTTCATTCCACCTTGAAACTTTTTCACACTGATAATGAGGAAGAAGGAGAGTATAATGAAATAGCAGAAGAGGTTACAGAGCAGGTTTATTTCCAAGCTAAAGCTAAAGTGGCAAAGGAGAGAGAGGTTCATACCTACCCTGCTGCACCCCCTCATTATTGTTTTGAATAAAAAGAGTGGCCTGACCCTCCAGATTTTTCTTTTCTGGAGGACACTGGGCAAAAAGTAATTGCCCCAGTGACTGTTTGAGCAGTGCCTAGCGTGACCATTCTTAGTTCTATTCAGGCAGGAATTCAGCAAGCTACATGAGAAGATGATTTAGAGGCTTGGAAGTTCCCTGTTAGAATACACCCCCTAGATCAACAGGGAAATATTATAGCTACTTTTGAGCCTTTTCCTTTTAAATTACTCAAAGAATTTAAACAAGATATTCATACCAAGAAAGATTGTAGAAATAATCAGCAGGTCAGACCCCCAGATAGGGGGAAAAATAAACTGCTGAGTCTGAAATATGTCCAAAATGTAAGAAAGGAAAACATTGAGTTAATCAGTGTCACTCTAATTTTGATAAAGATGGGTACTCGATTTCGGGAAACACCATGAGAGGCCCATCCCAGGCCCCATTCCAAACTGGGGCATTTCCAGCTCAGGCCATTCCCTCACCCCTGTACAATGTCTGTCCCCCACCACAGCCAGGAGTGCCGCAGATTCATACTGCACAAAAGCTGTGAGCCTTCTGCCTGGGGAACTCCCACAAAAGATCCAAACAGGAGTCTGTGGACTCTTGCCAGCGGGGACAATAGGATTACTTTTAGGAAGGTCTAGTTTAAGTTTAAAAGGGGTACAAATACATACAGGAGTCATTGATTTAGATTACAATGGGGAAATTCAAATTGTTCTATTTATGTCTGTTCCCTGGAAAGCAGAGACAGGAGAGTGCATAGCACAGCTCCTGATTGTGTCATATGAAATGGGAAAAAGTGAAATTAAACAAACAGGAGGATTTGGAAGCATAAACAAACAAGCAAAGCAGCTTATTGGGTAAATCAAATTACTGATAAACATCCTACCTGTGAAATAACTATTCAGAGAAACAAATTTAAAGGTTCGGTAGATACAGGAGCAGACATTTCAATCATTTCTCCACAGCACTGACCAATTCAACCTGCTCAATTTAACATAGTTGGGGTTGTCAAGCCCCTGAAGTATATCAAAGTAGTTATATTTTGCATTGTGAAGGGCCTGATGGACAACCTGGGACTATTCCACCAATTATAACTTCTGTACCTATAAATTTATGGGAGATTTATTACAACAATGGGGAGCACAAGTTCTAATTCCAGAACAATTATATAGCCCTCAAAGTCAACATATAAAGCATGAAATGTGGTATGTCCCTAGTGTGGGACTAGGAAAAAATTTGCAAGTTTTGAAAAAAACTGCTTCAAGTGGAAAGACAAAGTTCCCACCAAAGATTAGGATATCATTTTTTATGGCAGCCATTGTTAAGCCTCCAGAACTTATACTTTTAAAATGTTTAACAGATAAGCCAATTTGGACAGAACAATGACTGCTAAGTAAAGGGAAACTGGAGGCTTTAGAGAAATTAGTTACTGAACAATTAGAAAATGGGCACATAGCTCCACCATTTTCTCCTTGGAATTTTCCAGTTTTGGTAATTAAGAAAAAAATCATGTAAATGGAGAATGTTAACTGACTTAAGAGCCATCAATTCAGTTATACAACCTATGGGAACATTACAGCCAGGATTGCCTTCTCCTGCTATAATTCCAAAAAAAAAAAATGGCCTTTAATAGCCATAGATTTAAAAGACTGTTTCTTTACTATCCCCTTAGCTGAGCAAGACTATGAATGGTTTGCACTTACAATTCCTGTGGTAAACAACCTGCAGCCTGCTAAGCATTTTCATTGTTTTTTTTTTTTTTTTTTTTTTTTTTTTTGAGACGGAGTCTCACTGTGTCGCCCAGGCTGGAGTGCAGTGGCCGGATCTCAGCTCACTGCAAGCTCCGCCTCCCGGGTTTTTACGCCATTCTCCTGCCTCAGCCTCCCGAGTAGCCGGGACTACAGGCGCCCGCCACCTCGCCCAGCTAGTTTTTTTCATATTTTTTAGTAGAGACGGGGTTTCACCGTGTTAGCCAGGATGGTCTCGAACTCCTGACCTCGTGATCCGCCCGTCTCGGCCTCCCAAAGTGCTGGGATTACAGGCTTGAGCCACCGCGCCCGGCCCATTTTCATTGTTTTACAGATGGGTCTAGTAATGGTAAAGCTTCTTATTCTGGATCAAAAAGTAAAGTTTTCCAGACACCCTATACTTCAGCTCAAAAAGTGGAACTTGTAGCTGTAATTAAGGTATAGACTGCTTTTGATATGCCTATTAATGTGATTTCTGATTCTTCATACGTGGTTCATTACACACAGTTAATTGAAAATGCTCAGTTACAGTTTCATACAGATAAACAGCTGATGACAAAAACAAAAAAAGAGAGAGAAATAGGGATTATGGGACAGTCCATACGCAATTGAATCTAGCATTATAAACTTTAAATGTTTTGAGCCTGCACAAAGGCCAGATGTTATCAGCAGCTGAACAGTATCTACAGAAACCAGCTGCAAAGACAGAAGCAGAACAACTGATTTGGTGGAGAGATCTAATAATAAAAAGTTGAGAAATAAGTAAAATAATAACTTGGGGTAGATGTTATGCTTGTGTTTCTCCAGGACAAAATCAACAGCCAATTTGGATACCATAAAGACGTCTGAAACCTTATCATGAGCCAGATACCAAGGAAGAGATTCCAGGAGGATCCTGAGAACCCCCCAGTTGCAGCCATGTTGAGACTGATGCTGAGGAGGACCCTAACTGTCACAAGCAACACCCATTGACCACAGTCACCCACTTGGGGACCGATCAAGAAGCTGTCACACATGGCAGAAGATAACCTGAGGCAAGCAGGACAACCAGTCACAATGAGTAATTTAATGGTAGCTATGTTAGCAGAGATCACCACTGCCATGAGTATTCCTTCAATAAGGGCTGATACAGAGAACAATTATAATTACTGGGTATATTTATCAATCTTGGCTGGCAATAATGCCTGGATGTAATCACTCTATGACACAGTTACACATGCTCTCTTATCTCAATATTTACCGTAATAAATCTGTTCCTATAATTGAGGCATACTGCCCTCAAAAACCTGTTTGTAAAAAAAATTGAACCTGGCCAGAAAAAATGAACATACTTGTTTAGGAAGAGTGCATTGCAGAACAGTTAGAGGTGCTGCACAATGATTCCTATGGAATCATTATTAATTGGTCCCCTAAGGGGAAGTTTTGCTTGAATGGCACCTCTCAGTCTGTGTGCCACAGCTACACTATGTTCAGCTGTTCTAAACAAAATGGTCAGATGGTAGGAAAACAGCCACAAACAATAGCATGAGTGATCTGTGCCTTTAGGACATGGTCCTGCTGCAGCTAACTAGCCAAACCTATTCCTTTAATTCGGCCCATCCCTTTGTTTTTAATTCCTCTAGCAACACTGTGTTAGGGTCTCCCTGACCTAGCTGGTCTTGGCACTGTGAGATGAATCCACACATTGCAAAGTGGTTTCACAGATTTATTCTTTCTCATTTTTATTGTGGGATATTTGCTTTTTCTCTATAGGTCTCAATGACCTTGAAATGTCCCTTCACAGATTCTAAAAAGAGTGTTTCCAACCTGCTGAATGGAAAGAATTGTTTAATTCTTTGATATGAATTCACACAGCGAAAAGCAGTTTCAAAGGTAACTTCTTTGTAGTTTTTATTACAGAATATTCAGTTTTTCCCTGTAGGCCTCAGTGGGCTCCGAAATTTCCCTTTGCAGATTCTACAAAAAGAGTGTTTCCAACCTGCTGAATCAAAAGAAAGGTTTTACTCTGTGATATGAATCCCAATATTGCAAAGAGGTTTCACAGATACCTTCTTTGCACTTTTTATTGCAGAATATTTTATTTTTTCCTGCAGGTCTCAATAAACTTAGAAATGTTCCTTTGCAGATTCTACAAAAAGACTGTTTCCAACATGATGAATAAAAAAAAAGGTTAAGCTCTGTGACATGAATCCACACATCATGAAGCAGTCTTACAGATAGCTTATCTCTAGTTTTTATTGTGAGATATTCAATTTTTCTCTATAGACCTGAAAGGACTCAGAAATGTCTCTTCATAGACTCTACGAAGAGAGTCTCCAACCCGTGGACTCAAAAGAAAAGTTTAATTCTGAGAGATCAATCCACACATTGCACATTGCAGAAAGCTTTCACAAGGAGCTTCTTTCTAGTTCTTAGCATGGAAAATTTTTTTCTATAGGGCTCAAAGTGATCCAAAATGTCCCTTTGCAGATTCTACAAAAAGAGAGTTTCTAGCCTGCGGCATCTAAACAAAAGTTTAGCTTTTTGAGTTGAATCCACACATCACAAAGTAGTTACACAGATGGCTTCTTTGGAGTTTTTATCACCAGATAGTCACTTTTTTTCCTACAGGCCTCAATGGGCTTGAAAATATCCCCCTGCAGATTCTACAGAAGAATGTTTCCAAACTGCTGAATGAAAGAAAGGTTTTGCTCTGTGAGATGAATCCACACATTCCAAAGCAGTTTCACAGAGAACTTCTTTCCAGCTTTTATCACAGAATATTCAGTTTTATACCATAGGACTCAGTGGGCTCTGAAATGTCCCTTCTCAGATTCTACAAAAAGGGTGTTTCCAACCTGCTAAATCAAAAGAAATGTTTAACTCTGTGAGATGAATCAGCTTATCACAAAACGGTTTCCAGATAGTTTCTTTGAAGTTTTTGTCAACGGATTTTAAGTTTCTACCTATAGGCTGCAATGGACTTTGAAATGTCTGTTCTCAGATTCTACAAAAACAGTTTTTCCAACCTGCTGAATCAAAAGTAAGTTTTAACTCTATGAGATGAATCCACACATCACAAAGCAGTTACACAAAGAGCATCTTCATAATTTTTATCACAGAATATTCCATTTTATCATATAGGCTTCAAGGGTTACAAAATCCTCCATCGCAGGTTCTGCACAAACAGTTTTTCCAACCTGCTGAATCAAAAGAAAAGTCTAACTCCGTGAGATGAATCCACACATTGCAAAGTAAATTGACAGGTCACTTCATTCTAGTTTTTATGATGGGATATTCAGTTTTGGTCTATAAGCCTCAATGGGTTCTGAAATCTCACTTTGCAGATTCTACAAAAAGAGTTTCCAACCTGCTGAATCAAAAGAAAAATTTAACTCTGTGAAATGAGTGCAACGTTACAAAGCAGTTTCACAGATACCTTTTTTCTTGTTTTTGTCATTGGATATTTGGTTTTTTTCTATAAACCTCAATTGGCTCTGAAATGTCCCTTCACAGATTCTACAAAGAGTTTTTCCAACCTGTTGAATCAAAAGAAAGCTTTAACTTTGTGAAATAAATCCACACATCACAAAGCAATTTCAAAGAGAGCTTCTTTCTAGTTTTTATAATGGGATATTTGAATTTTTACTATAGGCCTCCATGGCTGAGATTCTTTGTAGATTCTTTGCAGGGACAATTCAAAGTCCATTGAAGCCTATAGTGAAAAAATGATATCTTGTGATAAAAACTAGAAATAATCCATGTGAAAATGCTTTCAGAGGTGTGAATTCATCTCACAGAGTTAAACTTTTCTTCTGATTCAGCAGGTTGGAAATACTCTTTTTGTAGAATCTGCACAGGGACATTTGAGAGCCCATTGAGGCCTATAGTGATAAACAGAATATCCCATGATAAAAACTGAAAAGAAACTATCTGTTAAAACACTTTGCCCTTTGTTGATTCATCTCACAGAGTTAAACATTTCTTTTGACTCAGCAGGTTGGAAACACAGTTTTTGTAGAAACTGTGCAGAAACATTTTGGAGCCCATTGAATTCTAGAGTGAAAAATCAATATCGCATGATAAAAATTAGAAAGAAACTATATATAAATACACTTTGTGATGTATGGATTCATCTCACAGAGTTAAACCTTTCTTTTGATTCAGCAGATTGGAAACCCTCTTCGTAGAATCTGCACAAGGACATTTGAAAGCCCTTTGAGGCTTACAGTGGTAAACCTATTATACCACAATAAAAAATAGAAAGAAACTGTGTATGAAAATGCTTTCTGGTTTGTGGATTTATCTCACAGTGTTAAACCTTTATTTTGAGTAGGCAAGTTGGAAACACTTTTTTTCTAGCATCTGTGCTGGGACATTTCAAAGCCCTTTGAGACCTATAGTGAAAACATATATCCCACGATAAAATCTAAAAGGAAGCTATCTGTAAAAATGCTTTGCACTTTGTGGACGGAACTCAAAGAGATAAAACTTTCTTTTAATTCTGCAGGTCAGAACCGCTCTTTTTATAGAAACTCTGGAGAGACATTTTGAAGCCCATTGAATCCTAGAGTGAAAAACCAATATCCTGGGATAAAAATTAGAAAGAAGTTATATGTGAAAATGCTTTGTCGTTCATCTCACAGAGCTAAAGGTTTCTTTTGATTCAGCAGGCTGGGACCACTCTTTGTAATATTGGCTCACAGACATGTGGGAATCCATTGAGGCCTGTAGCAAAAAAACCGATATCCCGAGATTAAAAATTAGAAACAATCGATCTGTGAAAATGCTTTGCCATATGTGGATTCATCTCAAAGGGTTATTATTTATTATTTTTTTTTTTATTCAGTAGGTTGGAAACACTCTTTTTGTAGATTCTGAGAAGGGGCATTTTGAATTCATTGAGGCCTATAGTAAAAAAATGATATTCTGTGATAAAAACTAGAATTTGTTTGTGAAAATTCTTTCTGATGTGTGAAGTCATCTCATAGAGTCAAACTTTTATTTGATTCAGCAGGTTGGAAACACACTTTTTGTAAAATCTGTGCAAGTAAATTTCAGAGTGCATTGAGGCCTAAAGCAAAAAATGAATACCCCATGATAAAAAGTAGCAGTTTGGAAACACTCTTTTTGTAGAATCTGCACAAGGACATTTTGTAGCCCAATGATGTTTATAGTGAAAAATAGATATTTTGTGATAAAAACTAGAAGGAAGCTATATGGGAAAACTCTAAGTGATATGTGAATTCTCCTCACATAGTTTAACCTATCTATAGATTCAGCAATTTGGAAACATTCTTTTTGTAGAATCTGCCCAAGAACATTTGGGAGTTCATTGAGGCCTATAGTGATAATCTGAATATCCTGCAAAAAAAAATGTAAAGAAGCTGTCTGTGAAAATTCTTTGCACTTTTTGGTTCATCTCACAGAATTAATAATTTCTTTTGATTCAACATATGGGAAACAGTTTTTTGTTGTTCTTGCTGTTGTTGTTTTTGTTTGCTTGCTTTTTTGTTTTTTAAAATCTGCACAGAGACCTTTGGAAGCCCATTTAGGCCTATAGTGATAAGCAAAACATCCCATGATAAAAGCTAAATAGAAGCTATCTATGAAAATTATTTCTGTTTTGTTGATTCATCTCACAGAGTCAAAACTTTCTTTAGATTCAGCATGTTGGAAACACTTTTTTTTGTAGAATCTGTGCAGGTATATTTTTACAGCCCAATGAGGCTTATAGAGAAAAACCAATATCTTGTGATAAACACTAGAAAGAAATGATCCATGAAAACACTTTGTGATGTGTGAATTCATCTCCAGAGTGAAACCTTTCTTTTGATTCAGCAGGTTGGAAAACCACTTGTTGTGCAATTTGCACAAGGACATTTGGAAGCCCACTGCGACCTGTAGGGAAAAACTGATATCCCATGATAAATACTAGAAAGAATCTAACTGTTAAATGCTTTGCCATGAGCAATTTCATCTGACAGAATTAAAGCTTTCTTTTGATTCAGCAGGTTGAAATATCTCTTTTTGTAGAAACTGCATTGGGACATTTTAGAGCCCTTTGGTACCTATAGTGAAAAACAGATAATTTGTAATAAAAACTAGAAAGAAGCTACCTGTGAAAATGCTATGCCATGTGTGGATTCATCTCACATAATTAAATCTCTTTAATTTAGCATGTTGGAAATACCCTTTTTGTAGAATCTCCATAGGGATATTTGAGAGCCCATTGTGGCCTATAGTGATAAACCAAATATCTCGAGGATAAAAACTAGGAAAAAGCTATCTGTAAAATCACTTTGCACTTTGTGGATTCATCTCACAGAGTTAAACTTTTCCTTATATTCAGCAGGCTGGAAATACTCTTTCTACAGAACCTGCTTAGGGACATTTTGGAGCCCATTGAGGTCTATAGTGCAAACAACTACCTCAAAAAACAAAAAACAAAAAACTAGAAATAAGCTTTCTGTGAAAATACTTTGTGATGTGTGGAATCATCTAACAGAGTTAAACCTTGCTTTTGATTCAGCATTTTGGAAACATTCTTTCTGTAGATTCTTTGCAGGGACATTTAGGAGCTCATATCGGCCTATAGCGATAAACTGAATATCCCATGACAAAAACAAAAAGAAGCTATCTGTGAAAAAACTTTGTGCTTTCTGGATTCTTCTCACAGAGTTAAACTTTTCTTTTGATTCAGCATGTTTGAAACAGTCTTTATGTAGAATCTGCACAGGGACGTTTTGGAGCCCATTTAGGCCTATCATGATAAATAGAATACCCCATGATAAAAACTATAAAGAAGCTATCTGTGGAAATGCTTTGCATTTTGTGGATTCATCTCACACAAATAAACCTTTCTTTTGATTCGAGGTTGGAAAGACTCTTTTTGTAGAATCTGAACAGGGACATTTGAGAACTCACTGAGGCCTATAGTGATAAACTGATATCCTGTGATAAAAGTCTAGAAAAAATATCTATCTGTTGAAATGCTCTGTCATATGTGAATTCATCTCACAGAGTTCATCCTTTCTTTTCATACAGCAGGTTGGAAGCACTGTTTCTGTACCTGCATGGTGACATTTCACAGCCCATTGAGGCCTGAAGTGAAAAACTGATATCCTGTGATAAAGACTAGAAAATAGCTGCCTGTGTAAAGGCTTTCTGATGGCTGAATTCATCTCACAGAATTAAACCTTTCTTTGATTGGCAGGTTGGAAACACACTTTTTGTAGAATCTGTGCACTGACATTTGGGAGCCCATTGAGACTTATACTGTCACACCAAATATCCATGATAAAAACTAAAAAGAGATCCAGATAGGAGTGGGCGGAGCAAGATGGCTGAATAGGAACAGCTCCAGTCTCCAACTCCCAGTGCCAGTGACACAGAAGACAGGTGATTTCTGCATTTTCAACTGAGGTACTGAGTTCATCTCACTAGGGAGTGCGGGACAATCAGTGCTGATCAGCTGCTGCAGCCTGACCAGCGAGAGCTGAAGCAGGGCGAGGCATCACCTCACCTGGGAGGTGCAAGGGGGAAGGGAATCCCTTTTCCTAGCCAGGGGAACTGAGACACACAAAACCTGGAAAATCGGGTGACTCCCACCCCAATACTGTGCTTTACCAAGGATCTTAGCAAACGGGCACACCAGGAGATTATATTCCACACCTGGCCAGGAGAGTCCCATGCCCACGGAGCCTCCCTCATTGCTAGCACAGCAGTCTGGGATCTCGCCGCAAACCAGCAGTGAGGCTGGGGGAGGGGCACCCGCCATTGCTGAGGCTTAAGTAGGTAAACAAAGCGGCTGGGAAGCTTGAACTGGGTGGAGCTCACAGCAGCTCAAGGAGTCCGGCCTGTCTCTGTAGACTCCACCTCTGGGTACAGGGCACAGCTAAACAACAACAACAACAAAAAAAAAAAGCAGCTGAAACCTCTGCAGATGCAAATGACGCTGTCTGACAGCTTTGAAGAGAGCAGTGGCTCTCCCAACACAGAGGTTGAGATCTGAGAAGGGACAGACTGCCTGCTCAAGTGGGTCCCTGACCCCTGAGTAGCCTAACTGGGAGACATCCCCCACTAGGGGCAGACCGACACCCCACACCTCACACGGTGGAGTACACCCTTGAGAGGAAGCTTCCAAAGCAAGAATCAGACAGGTACACTCGCTGTTCAGAAATATTCTATCTTCTGCAGCCTCTGCTGCTGATACCCAGGCAAAGCGGGTCTGGAGTGGACCTCAAGCAATCTCCAACAGACCTACAGCTGAGGGTCCTGACTGCTAGAAGGAAAATTAACAAACAGGAAGGACACCCACACCAAAACCCCATCAGTACGTCACCGTCATCAAAGACCAGAGGCAGATAAAACCACAAGGATGGGGAAAAAGAGGGCAGAAAAGCTAGAAATTCAAAAAATAAGAGTGCATCTCCCCCGGCAAAGGAATGCAGCTCATCACCAGCAATGGATCAAAGCTGGATGGAGAATGACTTTCACGAGATGAGAGAAGAAGGCTTCAGTCCATCAAACTTCTCAGAGCTAAAGGAGGAATTACGTACCCAGCACAAAGAAACTAAAAATCTTGAAAAAAAGAGTGGAAGAATTGATAACTAGAATAATTAATGCAGAGAAGGCCATAAACGAACTGGCAGAGATGAAAACCATGACACGAGAAATATGTGACAAATGCACAAGCTTCAGTAACTGACTCGATCAACTGGAAGAAAGAGTATCAGTGATTGAGGATCAAATGAACGAAATGAAGCGAGAAGAGAAATCTAAAGAAAAAAGAAGAAAAAGAAATGAACAAAGCCTGCAAGAAGTATGGGATTATGTAAAAAGACCAAATCTACGTCTGATTGGGGTGCCTGAAAGTGAGGGGGAAAATGGAACCAAGTTGGAAAACACTCTTCAGGATATCATCCAGGAGAACTTCCCCAACCTAGTAGGGCAGGCCAACATTCAAATCCAGGAAATACAGAGAATGCCACAAAGATACTCCTCAAGAAGAGCAACTCCAAGACAAATAATTGCCAGATTCACCAAAGTTGAAATGAAGGAAAAAATCTTAAGGGTAGCCAGAGAGAAAGGTTGGGTTACCCACAAAGGGAAGCCCATCAGACTAACAGCAGATCTCTCGGCAGAAACTCTCCAAGCCAGAAGAGAGTGGGGGCCGATATTCAACGTTCTTAAAGAAAAGAATTTTAAACCCAGAATTTCATCTCCAGCCAAACTAAATTTCATAAGTGAAGGAGAAATAAAATTCTTTACAGATAAGCAAATGCTTAGAGATTTTGTCACCACCAGGGCTGCCTTACAAGAGACCCTGAAGGAAGCACTAAATAAGGAAAGGAACAACTGGTACCAGCCATTGCAAAAACATGCCAAAATGTAAAGACCATCAAGGCTAGGAAGAAACTGCATCAACTAACGAGCAAAATAACCAGTTAATATCATAATGACGGGATCAAGTTCACACATAACAATAGTAACCTTAAATGTAAATGGACTAAATGCTCCAATTAAAAGACATAGACTGGCAAACTAGATAAAGAGTCAAGACCCATCACTTTGCTGTATTCAGGAGACCCATCTCACACGCAGAGACATACATAGGCTCAAAATAAAGGGAAGGAGGAAGACCTACCAAGCAAATGGAGAACAAAAAAAAGCAGGGGTTGCAATACTAGTCTCTGATAAAACAGACTTTAAACCATCAAAGATCAAAAGAGAAAAGAAGGCCATTACATAATGGTAAAGGGATCAATTCAACAGGAAGAGCTAACTATCCTAAATATATATCCACCCAATATAGGAGCACTCAGATTCATAAAGCAAGTCCTTAGAGACTTACAAAGAGACTTAGACTCCCATACAATAATAATGGGAGACTTCAACACCCCCTGTCAACATTAGACAGATCAAGGAGACAGAAAGTTAACAAGGATATCCAGGAATTGAACTCATCTCTGCAGCAAGCAGACCTAATAGACATCTACAGAACTCTCCACCCCAAATCAACAGAATATACATTCTACTCAGCACCACATCACACTTATTCCAAATTGACCACATAGTTGGAAGTAAAGCACTCCTCAGCAAATGTACAAGAACAGAAATTATAACAAATTGTCTCTCAGACCACAATGCAATCAAACTAGAACTCAGGACTAAGAAACTCAATCAAAACCGCTCAACTACATGGAAACTGAATAACCTGCTCCTAAATGACTACTGGGTGCATAGCGAAATGAAGGCAGAAATAAAGATGTTGTTTGAAACCAATGAGAACAAAGATACAATGTACCAGAATCTCTGGGACACATTTAAAGCAGTGTGTAGAGGGAAATTTATAGCACTAAATGCCCACAAGAGAAAGCAGGAAAGATCTAAAATTGACACCCTAACGTCACAGTTAAAAGAACTAGAGAAGCAAGAGCAAACACATTCAAAAGCTAGCAGAAGGCAAAAAATAACAAAGATCAGAGCAGAACTGAAGGAGATAGAGACACAAAAAACCCTCCAAAAAATCAATGAATCCAGCAGCTGGTTTTTTGAAAACATCAACAAAATTGATAGACTGCTAGCAAAACTAATAAAGAAGAAAAGAGAGAAGAATCAAATAGACGCAATAAAAAATTCAACAGTCCTTCATGCTAAAAATGCTTAATAAATTCGGTATTGATGGAACGTATCTCAAAATAATAAGAGCTATTTATGACAAACCCATAGCCAATATCGTACTGAATGGGCAAAAACTGGAAGCATTCCCTTTGAAAACTGGCACAAGACAGGGATGCCCTCTCTCACCACTCCTATTTAACATAGTGTTGGAAGTTCTGGCTAGGGCAATCAGGCAAGAGAAAGAAATCAAGGGTATTCAGTTAGGAAAAGAAGAAGTCAAATTGTCCCTGTTTGCAGATGACATGATTGTATAGTTAGAAAACCCCATTGTCTCAGCCCAAAATCTCCTTAAGTTGATAAGCAACTTCAGCAAAGTCTCAGGATACAAAATCAATGTGCAAAAATCACAAGCATTCTTATACACCAGTAACAGACAAACAGAGAGCCAAATCATGAATGAACTTCCTTTCACAATTACTTCAAAGAGAATGAAATGCCTAGGAATCCAACTTACAAGGGATGTAAAGCACCTCTTCAAGGAGAACTACAAACCACAGCTCAGTGAAATAAAAGAGGACACAAACAAATGGAAGAACATACCATGCTCAAGGATAGGAAGAATCAATATCGTGAAAATGGCCATACTGCCCAAGGTAATTTATAGATTCAATGCCATCCCCATCAAGCAACCAATGAGTTTCTTCACAGAATTGGAAAAAACTGCTTTAAAGTTCATATGGAACCAAAAAAGAGCCCACATTGCCAAGACAATCCTAAGTCAAAAGAACAAAGCTGGAGGCATCACGCTACCTGACTTCAAACTATACTACAAGGCTACAGTAACCAAAACAGCATGGTACTGGTACCAAAACAGAGATATAGACGAATGGAACAGAACAGGGTCCTCAGAAATAATACCACACATCTACAGCCATCTGATCTTTGACAAATCTGACAAAAACAAGAAAAGGGGAAAGGATTCCCTATTTAATAAATGGTGCTGGGAAAATTGGCTAGCCGTAAGTAGAAAGCTGAAACTGGATCCTTTCCTTACTCCCTATACAAAAATTAATTCAAGATGGATTAGAGACTTAAATGTTAGACCTAATACCATAAAAACCCTAGAAGAAAACCTAGGTAATACCATTCAGGACATAGGCATGGGCAAAGACTTCATGTCTAAAACACCAAAAGCAATGGCAACAAAAGCCAAAATTGACAAATGGTATCTAATTAAACTAAAGAGCTTCTGCACAGCAAAAGAAACTACCATCAGAGTGAACAGGCAACCTACAGAATGGGAGAAAATTTTTGCAATCTACTCATCTGACAAAGGGCTAATATCCAGAACCTACAAAGAACTCAATCAAATTTACAAGAAAAAAACAAACAACCCCATCAAAAAGTGGGCAAAGGATATGAACAGACATTTCTCAAAAGAAGACATTCATGCAGCCAACAGACACATGAAAAAATGCTCATCATCACTGGCCATCAGAGAAATGCAAATCAAAACCACAATGAGATACCATCTCACACCAGTTAGAATGGGAATCATTATAAAATCAGGAAACAACAGGTGCTGGAGAGGATGTGGAGAAATAGGAACACTTTTACACTGCTGGTGGGATTGTAAACTAGTTCAACAATTATGGAAAACAGTATGGCGATTCCTCAAGGATCTAGAACTAGAAGTACCATATGACCCAGCCATCCCATTACTGGGTATGTACCCAAAGGATTATAAATCATGCTGCTATAAAGACACACACACACACGTATGTTTATGGTGGCACTATTCACAATAGCAAAGACTTGGAATCAACCCAAATGTCCATCAGTGACAGACTGGATTAAGAAAATGTGGCACATATACACCATGGAATACTATGCAGCCATAAAAAAGGATGAGTTTGTGTCCTTTGTAGGGACATGGATGCAGCTGGAAACCATCATTCTCAGCAAACTAGCACAAGAACAGAAAACCAAACACCACATATTCTCACTCATAGGTGGGAAGTAAACAATGAGATCACTTGGACTTGGGAAGGGGAATATCACACACTGGGGCCTATCATAGGGAGAGGGGAGGGGGAAGGGATTGCATTGGGAGTTATACCTGATGTAAATGACGGGTTGATGGGTGCTGACGAGTTGATAGGTGCAGCACACCAACAAAGCACAAGTATACATATGTAACAAACCTGCACATTATGCACATGTACCCTAGAACTTAAAGTATAATAGTAATAATAATAATAATAATAATAATAAATAAAACAAAAAACAAACAAACAAAAACTAAAAAGAAGTTATCTGTGAAAAGGCTTTGTGATGTGTGGATTCTTTTCACAGATTAAACATTTCTTGTGATTCCACAGGTTGGACACACTCTTTTTGTAGAATCTGCTGAGGGACAATTTGGAGCCCATTGAGGCTATAGTAACAAACTGAATATCCTGCAACAAAAACTAAAAAGAAACTATCTGTGAAAACACTTTGCACTTTGTGGATTCATCTCACTGAGGTCATCATTTCTCTTGATTCAGCAGGTTTGAAACATTCTCTTTGTAGAATCAGCACAGGGACATTTTGGAGCCCATTGAAACCTACCTAGAGTGGAAATCGATATCCTGTGAAAAAAATGTAGAAAGAAGCTGTCTTTGAAAATGCTTTGCGCTTTGTAGATTCACCTCACAGAGTTAAACGTTTCTTTTGATTAAGCAGGTTGTAAACACTCTTTTTCTAGAACCTGGACAGAGATATTTGGGATATTGAGGCCTATAGTGATAATACGAATATCCCACAATAAATATTTAAAAAGAAGCTCTCTGTGAAAACTCTGCCCTTTGCAGATTCATCTCACAGAGTTAAACGTTTCTTTTGATTCAGCAGTTTGGAAACACTCTTTCGTAGAATCTGCACAGGGACATTTCATAACCCATTCATGTCTATAGTGAAAAACTGATATTTCATGATAAAAAGTACACAAAAAAATCTATCTGGGATAACCATATGTGATGTGTGGATTCACTTAACAGAGTTATACTTTTCTTTTGATTCAGCAGATTGGAAACACTTTTCTGTAGAATTTGTCCAAGGACATTTGGGAGCCCATTGAGGCCTATAGTGATAAACAAAATATCCTGTGATAAAAACGAAAAGAAGTTGTCTGCAAAAATGCTTTGTGGTTTGTGGGTTCAACTCACAGAGTTAATCTTTTTTTTAATTAAAAATGTTGGAAACACTTTTTTTGTGGAATCTGCACAGGGACCTTTGGGAGTCCATTTAGGCCTGTAGTGATAAACAGAATATCCCACAATAAAAACTAAAAAGAAGCTATTTATGAAAATGCTTTGCACTTTTTTGATTCATCTCACAGTCAAAACTTTCTTTGATTCAGCAGGTTCAAAAGACTCTTTATGCAGAATCTGCACAGGGATATTTTACAGCCTAATGAGGCCTATAGAGAAAAACTGATATCTTGTGATAAAAACTAGAAAGAATCTATCCAAAAAAATGCTTTGTGATGTGTGGATTCATCTCAGAGCTAAACCTTTCTTTTGATTCAGCAGGTTGAAATACCACTTGTTGTGCAATCTGTGCAGGGACATTTGGAAGCTGATAGAGGATTGTAGTGAGAAATTATATCCCACGATAAATATTAGAAAAAGCTAACTGTTCAATGTTTGCCATGAGTGTATTTATTTCACAGTGTTAATCCTTTCTTTTGATTCAGCAGGTTTGAAACACTCTTTTTGTAGAATCTTCACAGGGAGTTTTCGGAGCCCATTGAGGCCTATAGGGAAAAACCCATATCCCATGATACAAACTAGAATGAATATTTCTGTGAAAATGCTTTGCACTGAGTGAATTCATCTAACAGAGTTAAACCTTTCTTTTGATTCAGCAGGATGAACAAAACTCTTTTTGCAGAAACTACATTGGGACATTTCAGAGTTCTTTGATGCCTGTAGTGAAAAACAGATATTTTGCTCATGAAAAAAATAGAAAAAAGCTATCTGTGAAAATGTTATACGATATGAGGATTCATTTCAAAGAATTAAATTTTTCTTTAATTCAGCAGGTTGAAAACATTCTTTTTGCAGAACTTGCACACGGATATTTGGGAGCCCATTGAGGCCTATTGTGATAAACTGAGTATCAAAACTAGAAAGAAGCCATCTGTGAACATCCTTTGCACTTTATGGCTTCATCTCACAGAGTTAAACGTTTCTCTTGATTCATCAGGTTGGACACACTCTTTGTAGAATCTTCTCAGGACATTTCAGAGCCCTATTAGGCCTATAGCGAAAAACTGATATCTTGTGATAAAAACTAGAAAGAAGCTGTCTGTAAAAAAAGGTTTGTGATATGTGGATTCATCTCACAGAGATAAGCATTTCTCTTAATTCAGCAGGTTGAAACACTCTTTTTGTAGAATCTATGCAAAGAAATCTGGGAGCACATTGAGGCATATAGTGATAAACTGAATATATTGAGAAAAACTGAAAAGAAGCTATCTGTGAAAATGCTTTGTACAGGTTAAACCTTTCTTTTGATTCAGTAGGTTGGAATCATTCTTTTTGTAGAATCTGCACAAGGACATTTCAGAACCCATTGATGCCTATAGTGAAAAACCAATATCCCACAATAAAAATTAATAAAAGTAGCTATCTGTGAAAACACTTTGTGCTTTGTGTATTCTTCTCACAGAGGTCAACCTTTCTTTTGATTATGCAGGTGGGAAGCACTCTTTTTGCAGAATCGGTGCAGGGACATTTGGTAGGGCATTGAGGCCTATAGTAAAAAATGGAATATTTTCCAAGAGAAACTTAAAAGAAGCTATCTTTGAAAATGATTTAGATTCATCTCAAAGAGTTAAACATTTATTTTGATTCAGCAGGGTGGAAGCGCTCTCTTTGTATAATCTGAGAAGGGTCATATGGAAGCCCATTGGGGCCTATAGTGGAAAATAGAATATTCCTCAAAAAAAAAAAAAAAAAAGAGAGAGAGAGAAAAGAAAAGAAGCTATCTGTGGAAACAGTTTGTGATGTGTGGATGCATGTCACAGAGTTAAACCTTTCTTTTCATTGAGCAGGTTAGAGATGCTCTTTTCATAAAATCTACTTTTGGGAGCCCATTGAAGCCTAAAGTGAAAAACTGAGTATCTCACCATAAAAACTAGAAAGAAGATATCTGTGGAAACACTTTGTGGTATGTGTAATAATCTCACAGAGTTTAACCTTTCTTTCTATTCAACAGGTTGGAAACACTCCTTTTGTAGAATCTGCTAAGGTACATTTGGAATTTCATTGAGGCCTATCATAAAAAAAGTGAATATTCCCTTAAAAAATCAGTAAGAAATTATCTGTGAAAAAGCTTTGTGATATGTGGATTAATCTCACATAATTAAACCTTTCTTTTGATCCAGCATGTTGTAAACACTCTTTTTATAGAATCTGCACAGGGACATTTGGGAGTTTATTGATGACTATAGTTAAAAACTGAATATCCAGGGATAAAAACTAGAAGGAAGCTGTCTGTGAAAATGGTTTGTGATGTGTTGATTAATCTCACGGAGCTAAACTTCTGTTTTGATTCAGCAGATTGGAAATACTCTTTTTGTAGAATCTGAGAAGGGACATTTGGAAGTCCATTCAGGCATATAGTTAAAAATTGAATATCCTGTTATAAAACTAGAAAGAACTATCAATGAAAATGCTTTGTGATGTGTGGATTAATCTCACAGAGTAAAACTCTTCTTTTGATTCAGCAGATTGGAACCACTCTATTTGTATAAAATAAAAAGGGAGATTTGGGAACACATTTAAGCTTACAGTGAAAGGCTAAATATTACATAATAAAAATGAGAAAGAAGTTAGCTGTGAAGACAATTTGCAATATGTGGATTCATTTTACAGAGTTAAACATTTCTTCTGAGTTAGCAGGTTAGAAACACTCTTTTTGTATAATCTGTATAGGGATATTTCAGAGCCTATTTAGGCCTATTGGGATAAATCAAATATCCCATGATAAAAACTAAAAAAGTGCTATTTGTAAAAGCACTTTGTGTTTTGTGGATTCATCTCACAGATTTAAAGCTTTGTTTTGATTCAGCAGGTTGGAAACACTTTTTATGTAGAATATGCACAGTGACATTTTGAAGCCCATTGAGGCCTATAGTGAAAAATCAATATCCCATGATAAAAACTAGATAGAAGATATCTGTGAAAACGCTTTGTGATGTGTGGAATTCTCTCACACAGTTAAACCTTTCTTTGTGTTCAACAGATTGGAAACACTCTTTTTGTATGATGTTTGCAGGGACATTTGGTAACCCGTTGAAGCCTATAGTGATAAACAGAATTTCCTGTGATAAAAAGAAGCCATCTGTGAAAATGCTTTGCACTTTATGGATTCTTCTCACAGAGCTAAACCTCTATTTTATTCAGCAGGTTGGAAATGCTTTTTTTGTAGAATCTGTGCAGGGACATTTCAGAGCCCATTGAGACCTACAGTGAAAGGTAGAAAGATTAAAAACTAGAAAGAACTATCTGTGAAAATGCTTTGTGATGTGTGGATTCATCTCACTGAATTAACCTTTTTTAAAAAAGTCAAACATCCCACAATAAAAAGTAAAAAGAAGCTGTTTGTGAAAACACTTTCTGATGATGTGGATTCAGCTCACAGTTAAACCTTTCTTTTGATTCATCAGATTGGAAACACTTGTTTTGTAGAATCTGCACAGGGACATTTTAAAGTCCATTGTGGCCTATAGTTAAAAACCGATATCCAGTGATAAAAACTAGAAAAAATCTATATGTGAGAATGCTTTGCAATGTGTGGAGTTAAGCCTTTCTTCTGATTTAGCAGATTGGAAACTCTCTTTAATAGAATCTTTGCAAGAACATTTGGGCACCCATTGAGGACTAGAGTGATAAACTGATTGTACCATTAAAAAAAAAAAAAAAAAAAAAAAAAACTATAGAAATGCTAGTTCTCAACCCACTTTCACTTTGTGGATTCATCTCACAAAGATAAAATTTTGTTTTGATTCAGCATGTTGGAAACAGTTTTTTTTTTTTAGAATCTCCATAGGTACATTTCAGAGTCCATTAAAGTCTATAGCTATAACCCAGATATCCTGTGATAAAAACTAAAAAAAAAAAGCTGTCAGTAAAAATGCTTTCCACTTTTTGGATTCATCTTACAAATTTAAATCTTTCTTTTGATTCAGCCTGATAGAAACACTTGTTTTCATAGAATCTGCACAGGGACATTTCAGAGCCCAGTGAGGCCCATAGTGCAAAACCGATATTCTGTGATAAAAACTAGAAAGAAGTTATCTGTGAAAACCCGTTGCACTTTGTGAATTCAGAGTTTAACCTTTCTTTTGATTCAGGAGTTTGGAAACACTTTTTTTGTAGAGTCTGTTTAGGGTCATTTGAGAGCCCTTTGAGGCCTATAGTGATAACTCCAAAACCCCCAATAAAAACTAAAAAGAAGCCATCTATGAAAACACTTCGCATTTTGTGGATTAATCTCACAGAGTTCAACCTTCCTTTTGATTCAGCAGGTTGGAAACACTATTTTGGTAGAATCTGTGCAGGGATATTTTGGAGCACATTGAGGCCTATATTGTTAAACTGAATATCCTGAAATAGAAACTAAAAAGAAGCTATCTGTGAAAATGTTTTGTGCTTTGTGGATTCACGTCACAGAGTTACACCTTTGTTTTTATTTCGCAGGTTGGATACATTAGTTTTGTAGAATATGCACAGAGACATTTCAGAGCACTTGCAGCCTATAGTGAAAAACAGATATTCTGTGATAAAAAAAAAAAAAAAAAAGAAAAAAAGCCATTTATGAAAATGCTTTGTGATGTGTTGATTCATCTCACAGAATTAAACATTTCTTTTTAGTCGGCTAATTGGGAACACTCTTTTTGTAGAATCTGCACATGAATATTCAGAGCCCATTGAGGCCTATACTGATAAACAGAATACCCCATGATGAAAACTGAAAAGAAGCTATGTGTGAAAATGCTTTGCACTTTGTGGATTCATTTCACAGTTAAATCTTCCTTTTGATTCAGCAGATTGGAAACAATCTTTTTGTAGAATCTGCAAAGTGACATTTTGAAACCCATTAAAAACCCATATTCTATTATAAAAACTAGAAATAGTCTGTCTGTGAGAACACTTTGTGATGTTGGATTCATCTCGCAGAGTTAAAACATTCCTTGGTTTCAGCTGGTTGAAAACACTCTTTTTGTAGAATCTGCACAGGAACATTTTGGAGACCAAAGTGGCCTATAGTGAAAAACTGATACCTTGTGAAAAACCTAGAAAGAATCTATCTGTGAGAACGCTTTGCAATGTGTGTATTTATCTCACAGAGTTAAACCTTTCTTTTGATTCAGCAGGTTGGAAACACTCTTTTTGTAGAATCTGTGCAGGGACATTTGGGAGCTCATTGAGGCCTAGAGTGATAAGCAGATTATCCCGTAGTAAAAACTATAGAACAACTATCTCTGAAAACATTTGCACTTTGTGGATTCATCTCACAGAGGTAAACCATTTTCTTGATTCAGCAGGGTGGAAACACTCTTTTTGTAGAATCAACAAATCAACGTAGGCACATTTCGGAGTCCATTGTGGCCTATAGTGATAAATAAGATATCCCACAATAAAAAGTAAGAAGCAGCTATCTGTGAACATGCTTTGCACTTTGTGGATTCATGGTACAGATTTAGACATTTCTTGTGATTCAGCAGGCTAGAAACACTCTTTTTGTACAATCTGCACAGGGACACTTTGGAGCCCATTTAGGCCTATAGTGAAAAGCCAATATCCTTCAATAACACCTAAAAAGAAGCTATCTGTGAAAATGCTTTGCACTTGGTGGATTCATCTTATAGAGCTTAACTTTTATTTTAATTCAGCAGTTTGGAAATAATCCTTTGTAGAATCTGCTCAGGGTCTTTTGAGAGCCCTTTGAGACCTATAACTATAAACCAAATATCCCACAACAGAAACTAAAACAATGCTATCTGTGAAAACGCTTTGCATTTAGTGAATTCATCAGACAGAGTTAAACATTTCTTTTGATTCAGCAGGTTGGAAACACTTTTTTTGTCAAATCTGCACAAGGTTATTTCATAGCCTATTGAGGCCTATAGTAAAAATCTTACATCCCATGATAAAAACTAGAAAATATCTATCTGTGAAAACACTTTGTGCTTTATGGATTCATTTCAAAGAGTTAAACCTTTCTTTTGATTAAGCAGGTTAGAATCACCTTATTTATTGAATCTGGGCAAAGACATTTCAGAGACCATTGAAGTCTATAGTAAAAAATTGTTATCCCATAATAAGAACTAGAAAGATTCTATATATGCAAATGCTTTTCTATGTGTGGATTCATCTCACAGAGATAAACGTTTCTTTTGATTCAGCTGGTTGGAAACACTCTTTGTAGAACTTGCACAGGAACATTTGGGAACTCATTGAGGTTTATAGGGATAAACATAATGTTCCACAATAAAAACTAAAAAGAATCTATCTGTCAGAATGCTTTGCTCTTTGTGGATTCATCTCACAGAGTTCAACCTTTATTTTGATTCAGCAGGTTGGAAACACTCTTGTAGATTCTGCGTATGGAAATTTGGAAGCCTATTGAGGCCTATAGTGATAAACTGAATATCCTGGGATAAAAACTAAAAAGCTCTTTGTGGAAACGTTTTGCACTTTGTGGATTTATCTCACAGAGTTAAACCTCTTTTTAGACTCAGCAGGTTAGAAACACTCGTTTTGGAGAATGTGCGCAGGAACATTTCAGAACCTAATGTGGCCTATAGTGAAAAACTGATGTCTCATGAGAAAACTAGAATCTATTTGTGAGAATGTTTTGCGATGTGTGGATTTATTTCACATATTTAAACCTTTCTTTTGCTTCAGCAGCTTAGAAATACTCCTTTTGTCAAATCTGTGCAGGGACATCTGGGTGCCCATTGAATCATAGAGTAATAAACTGATTATCCCACAATAAAAACTATGGAAAAGCTATCTCTGAAAATGCTGGGTACTTTGTGGATTCATCTCACAGAGTTAAACCTCTCTCTTGATTCAACAGGTTGGAAACACTGTTTTTGTAAAATCTGCCTAGGCACACTTTGGAGCCCATTGAGGCCTATAGTGATGAACCGGATATCCCGTGATGAAAACTAAAAAGAAGTTATCTGTGAAAATGCTTTTTGCTTTGTGAATTCATCTCATAGAGTTTAACCTTTATTTTAATTCAGCAGTTTGGAAACAAACTTTTGTAGAATCTGCTCAGGGTCTTTTGAGATCCCATTGAGACCTATGTCTATAATCTGAATATCCCTCAATTAGAACTAAAAGGAAGCTATCTGTGAAAACACTTTGCATTTAGTGAGTTCATCTCACAGAGTTAAACATTTCTTTTGATTCAGCAAGTTGGAAACACCTTTTTTGTTAAATCTGCGCAGGGACATTTCTGAGCCTGTCGAGGCCTATAGTAAAAAACCAATATCCCATAATAAAAACTAGAAAATAGCTATCTGTGAAAATATTTTGTGCTTTGTGGATTCGTCTTACAGAGTTAAACCTTTCTTTTGATTCAGCAGGTTAGAATCACTTTTTTTTTCATTGAATTTGCTCAGCGACATTTTGGAGACCCCTGAGTCCTATAGTGAAAAATTGTTATCCTGTGATAAGAACTAGGAATATTCTATCTATGAAAGCTTTGCCATGTGTGGATTCATCTCAGAGAGTTAAACCTTTTTTGATTCAGCAGGTTGGAAGCACACTTTGTAGAATCTGCACAGGGACATTTGGGAGCCCACTGAGACCTATAGTGATAAGCATAATATCCCATAATAAAAACCAAAAAGAATCTATCTGTGGGAAAACTTTGCACTTTGTGGACTCATCTCAAAGAAGTCAACCTTTCTTTTATTCAGCCAGTTGGAAACACTCTTCTTGTAGAATCTGCACATGGATATTTGGGATCCCACTGAGGCCTAAAGTGATAAACCGAATATCTCAGGATAAAAACTAAAAAGAAGCTATCTGTGAAAATGTTTTGCACTTTGTGGATTCATCTCTCAGAGTTAAACCTTTGTTTTGATTCAGCAGGTTGGAAACACTTGTTTTGGAGAATATATGCAGGGATATTTCAGATCACTTTTGCCCTATAGTTAAAAACTGACATTTGGTGATTACAAACTAGAAAGAATCCATATATGAAAACACTTTGTGATACATGAAATTATCTTACAGAGTAAAACTTTTTTTAATTCAGCATAATGGAAACACTCTTTATTTGTAATCTGCCCAGGAATATTTGGAGCCTGTTGAGGCTTATGGTGATAACTGGAATTCCCACGATAAAAACCGAAAAGAAGCTATGTGTGAAAACACTTTGCACTTTTTGGATTCATCTCACACAGTTAAACCTTTCTTTGGATTCAGTCAGTTGGAAACACTCTTTTTATAGAATCCAATATCCTGTGATGAAAACTAAAAATAATCTGTCTGTGAAAACACTTTGTGATGTGTGAATTCATCTCACAGAGTCAAAACTTTCTTTTGATTCAACAGGTTGGAAACCCCCTTTTCCTAGAATCTGTGCATGGACATTTGTGAGCCCTTTGAGGCCTATACTGGAAAACGGGTATCTTGTGATAAAAACTAGAAATAATATATCTATGAGAACGCCTTGCAATGTGTGGATTCAACTCACAGTGTTAAAACTTTCTTTGGATTCAGCAGGTTGAAAACACTCTTTGTAGAATCTGTGCAGGGACATTTGGGCTCCCATTGAGGCATAGAATGATAAAATGATTATCTCGCAATAAAATGTATAGAAGAGCTATCTCAAAAATACTTTGTGCTTTGTGGGTTCATCACAGAGAATGAAACCTTTCTTTTGACTCAGCAGATTGGAAACACTCTTTTTGTAGAATCTGTGCAGAGACATTTTGGAGCCCATTGAGGACTGTAGTGACAAACCAAATATCCCATGACAAAAACTAAGTCGAAGCTATCTTTGAAAATCCTTTGCACTTGGTGGATCTATCTTACAGATTTAAACCTTCCTTTTGATTCAGCAGTTTAGAAACACTCTTTTTGTTGAATCTATATAAAAACATTTTGGAGTCCATTGGTGCCTATAGTGAAATACTGATATTTCATGATGAAAACTAGAAAAAAGCTATCAGTGAAAATGCTTCACAAGGTCTGGATTCATCTCACAGAGATAAACCTTTCTTTTGACTCAGCAGGTTGGAAACACTCTTTTTGTAGCATCTGTGCAGGGACATTTCTAAGTCCATTGAGGCCTTGAGTGATAACCGATTAACCCATGATAAAAACTAAAAAGAAGATTTCTTTGAAAAGGCATTGCACTTTGTGAATTCATCTCACAGAGTTAATTGTTTCTCTTGATTTGGCACATTGGAAACACTCTTTATGTATAATCTGCACAGGGACATTTCACAGCCCATTGAGGCCTATAGCAAAAAACCATTATCCTGTGATAAAAACTGAAAGAAGCTATCTGTGAAAGTGCTATGTGATGTGTGGATTCATCTCACAGAGTTAAACCTTTCTTTTGATTCAGCAAGTTGGAAACTCTCTTTTTGTAGGATCTGGGAAGGGACATTTGGGAGCCCTTTGAGGGCTGTAGTGAAAAACCGATATCCTAAGAAAAAAACTAAAAAGAAGCTGTCTGTGAAAATGCTCTGCACTTTCCAGATTCATCTCACAGAGTTAAACAATTTTTTGATTCAGCAGTCTGTGCAGGGACATTTTGGAGCTCATTTAGGTCTATAGTGTGGATTCATCTCACAGTGTTAAACCTTTTTTTTGATTCAGCAGGTTGGAAACAATCTTTTTGTAAAATATGCATGGGGACATTTCAGAGCCCATTCTGGCCTATAGTGATAAATGAAATATCCTGTGATAAAAACTAAAAATATAGTATATGTGAAAATGCTTTCCACCTTGTGGATTTGTCTAAAAGAGTTAAACCTTTGTTTTGATTTAGCAGGTTGAAAATATTCTTTTAGTAGAATCTGTGCAGGAATATTTTGGAGCCCATTGAGGCCTATTGTGAAAAACCAATATACTGTGATAAAAAAAAAAAAAAAAAAAAAAAAAAATAGAGGAAAGCTATCTGTGAAAATGGTTTGGACTTCGAGGAATCATCTGAAAGAGTTAAACCTTTCTTTTGATTCAGCAGGTTAGAAACACACTTTTTGCAGAATCTGTGCTGGGACATTTGGGGGACATTGAGTCCTAGAGTGATAAATCAATTATCCCGTGATAAAAAGTAAAAAGAAGCTATCCGTGAAAGTGCTTTGCCATGTGTGGATTCATCTCACGAGTTAAACTTTTCTTTTTATTCTGCAGATTGTGAAAGCTTTTGTTGTGGAATCTGTAGCAGGGACATTTCAGAGCCCATTGTGGCCAATAGAGAAAAACTGATATCAAATGATAAAAAATAGAAAACATCTATCTGTGAAATCACTTTGCAATGTGTGGATTCCTCTCACAGAATTAGACCTTTCTTTTGATTTGGCATGTTAGATACACCCTTTTTATAGAATTGGCAAAAAGACATTTGAGAGCCAATTGAGGCCTATAGTGAAAAACCAAATATTTCTGCCAAAAAACTAAAAATAATCTATTGTGGAAACACTTTGTGATATGTGGATTCATCTCATAGAGCTAAACATTTCTGTTGATTCAGCATGTTGGTAACACTCTTTTTGGAGATTCTGCAAAGGACGTTTTGAAGCCCATTTAGGGCTATAGTGAACAACCAAATATGCCACGATAAAAACTAGAATGAAGCTTTCTATGAAAATGCATGGTGATGTGTGGATTCATATTTCAGAGGTAAATTTTCTTTTGATTCAGGAGGTTAGATACACTTTTTTGTAGTATCTGTAAAGGGACATTTTGGAGCCTATTGAAGCCTATGGTAAAAAACCAAATATCCCAAGATAATAACTAGAAATAAAAATTCTTTTTATTCAACACTTTTTGTAGCATCTGCACAGAGACATTCGGAAGCTCACTTAGGATTATAGTGAAAAGCTGAATATCTCACGATTAAAACTAGAAAGAAGCTATCCGTGAAACAATTTGTGATGTGTGGATTCATCTCACTGAGTTAATCCTTTCTTTGACTCAGCAGGTAGAAACACAATTTTTGTAGAATCTACAAAGGACATTTGGGAGCCCATTGAGGTGTACAGTGAAAAACCAAATATACTGCACTAAAAACTAGAAAGAAACTATCTGTAAAAAGTACTTTGTGATGTGTGGATTCATCTCACAGAGTTAAACCTTTCTTTTGATTAAGCTGGTTAGCAACACTCTTTTTAGAGAATCTACGAAGGATATTTTGGATCCCATAGAAGCCATTAGTGAAAACCCGAATATCCAACGGTAAAAACTAGAATGAAGCTATCAGTGAAAACGCTTTGTGATGTGTGGATTCATATTACAATGGTAAACCTTTCTTTTGAATGAAACTGCAAAGGGACATTTAGTAGGCCCTTGAGGCCTATAGTGCAAAATCGAACGTCTCACAATAAAAACCAGAAAGAAGATATTTGTGAAAACACTTTGCTATGTGTGATTCATGTCACGATCATAAATTTTTCTTTTTATTCTGTAGGTTGGAAACACTCTTTTTGTGGAATCTGCAAAGGAACATTTGGAAGCCCCTTAAGGCCTATAGTGAAGAAAATGAATATCCCTTGATAAAAACTAGAAAGAAGCTGTCTGTGAAAATCCTTTGTGATGTGTGGATTCATCTCATGGAATTAAGCTGTTCTTTATATTCTGTAGGTTGGAAACACTTACTTAGTAGAATCTGCAAAGGGACATTTGGAAGCCCCTTCAGGCCTATAGTGAAAAACTGAATATCTCGTGATGAAAACTAGAAAGAAGGTATCTGTGAAAACACTTTGTGATGTATGGATTCATCTCACATAAGTAAGCCATTCTTGTGATTCAATAGGTTGGAAATACTCTTTTTGTAGAATCTGTGATGGTACATTTTGGAGCCCATTGAGGTGTATAATGAAAAACTGAATATTACATGATATAAACTATGAAGAAATTATCCATGAAAATGCTTTGTGATGTGTGGATTCAAGTCACAGAGTTAAATCTTTCTTTTGATTCAGCAGGTTGGAAACACTCTTTCTGTGGAATATGTGACAGGACATTTTGGAGCCCATTGAGGCCTATACTGATAAACTGAATATTCCTTGAAAAAAAACACTAAAAAGAAGCTATCTGTGGAAACATTTTGCATTGTGTGGATTCATCCCACAGAGTTAAACCTTGGTATTGATTCAGCAGGTTGGAAACACTTTTTGTAGAATCTGCAAAGGGACATTTAGGAGTCCATTGAGGCCTATCATGAAAAACTTAATATCCTGCAATAAAAACTAGAAAGAAGCTATCTGTGAAAGTGATTTGTAGTGTGGGGATTCATCTCACAGAGTTAAACCTTTCTTTTTATTCAGTAGTTTGGAAACACTCTCTTTTGAGAATCTACAAGGATATTTGGGAGCCTATTGAGACCTATATTGAAAAACCGTATATCGCGTGATAAATACAAAAAAGAAGCCATCTGTAAAATTGCTTTGCAATGCGTGGATTCTTCCTAACAGAGTTAAACTTTCTTTTGATTTAATAGGTTGGAAACACTCTTTTCATGGAATCTTTGAAGGGACATTTGGGAGCCCTTTGAGGTCTACAGTAAAAACTCAAATATCCCATGATAAAAACTAAAAAGAAGGTTTCTGTGAAAATGCTTCTTGATGTGTGGATTCATCTCACAGAGTTAAAACTTCCTTTTGATTCAGCAGCTTAAAAACACTCTTTTTAAAGAATCTGTGAAGGGACATTTGGGAGGCCATTGAGGCCTATAGTGAAAAACAGAATATTCCCCAATAAAAACTAAAAAGAAGCTATCTGTTGAAACACGTTGTGATGTGTGGATTTATCTCACAGAGTCAAACCTTTCTTTCAATTCAGCAGGTTGGAAAGACTCTTTTTGTAAAATCTGCGCACAGATATTTGGGAGCTCATTGAGGCCTATAGTGAAAAACAGAATATTCCCCCTAAAAAACTAAAAAGAATCTATCTGTGGAAATGCTTGAAGTTGTGTGGATGCATCTCACAAAGTTAATTTTTTTTTTTGATTCAGCAGGTTGGAAATAACTCTTTTTGTAGCATCTGCACAGAAATATTTGAAAGCCCCTTGAGGACTATAGTGACAAACTGAATATCCTGTGATAAAAATTAGAAAGAAGTTATCTGTGAAAGTGATTTGTGATGGGTGAATTCATCTCACTGAATTAAACCTCCTTTTCGTTTCAGTAGGTTGGAAACACTATTATTGTGGAAGGATATTTGGGAGATGATTTAAATCTGTAGTTAAAAACCCCATATCCCGTGATAAAAACTAAAAAGAAGTTATCTGTGAAAATGCTTTTTGATGTGTGGATTTATTTCATGGAGGTAAGACTTTCTCTTGATTTATTAGGTTGGAAACACTCTTTTTGTAAAATTTGTGTAGCAACCTTTGGTAGCCTATTGTGAGGACCATAGTAAAAAAAAACTCAATATCCCGTGATAAAAACTAGAAGCTATCTGCGAAAATAATTGGTGATGTGTGGATTCATCTACTAAGTTAAACCTTTCTGTTGATTCAGTAGGTTGGAAACACTATTTTTGTAGAATCTGTGAAGGGACATTTGGGAGCCCATTGAAGCATATAGTTAAAAACTGAACATTGCACGATAAAAACTAAAAAGAAGCTAATTGGAAAAATGCTTTGCAGGGTGTGGATTCATCTTGTGGAGGTAAACTTATGATTCAGCAGGTAGGAAACACTCTCTTTGGAGAATCTATGAGGAACATTTATTACCCTATAGTGAAAAACGGAATATCTCATGATAAAAACTAGAAGGAAGCTATCTGAAAATGCTTTGTGATGTGTGGTTTCATCACACAAATGTAAACCTTTCTTTTAATTCAGTAGGTTGAAAACACTCTGTATGTAGAATCTGTGAAGGGACATTTGGAAGCCCATTGAGGCCTGTACTGAAAAAAATATTCCCAGAAATAAAAACTTAAAGAAAGCAATATGTGAAAACTCTTCACAATGTGTGGATCCATCTCATAAAGGTAATCCTTTCTTTTGATTCAGCAGGTTGGAAACACTCTCCTTGTAGCATCTGTGCAGTGACATTTGAGACCCCACTGAGGTCTATAAAAACTGAGTATCCCACAATGAAAACTAGGATGAAGTTATCTGTGAAAAAGCATTGTGAGATGTGAATTTACTTAATAGAGTTAAACCTTTCTGTTAATTTAACAGGATGGAAACACTCTCTTTGGAGAACATATTAAGGACATTTGGGAGCCTATTAAGGCCTATAGTGAGAAAAAGAATATCCCATGATAAA
The DNA here is from genome assembly GCF_024542745.1 of Macaca thibetana thibetana. Lineage (NCBI taxonomy): Eukaryota > Metazoa > Chordata > Mammalia > Primates > Cercopithecidae > Macaca > Macaca thibetana. The sequence continues at coordinate 104,147,188 of NC_065582.1, forward strand.
AACTATAAGAAAGCTATCTGTGAAAAAACTTTGCAATGTGTTGGTTCATCACACAATGATCAACCCTTTTTATATTTTTATTCAGTAGATTGGAAACACCTCTTGTAGAATCTGTGAAGAGACATTTTGGTGCTCCTTGAGGCTTATTGTGAAAATTCGAATATCCTGAAATAAAAACTAGAAAGAGGATATCTGTGAAAATGCTTTGCAAGGTGTGGATTCATCTCACAGAGTTAAAACTTTCTTTTGATTCAGCAAGTGTGTAACACTCTTTTGGTGGAATCTGCGATGGGACATTTGGGAGCCTGTTGAGGCCTATAGTGAAGAAAATGAATATTTAAAAAATAAAAATAAACTGTCTTTGGAAATACATTGTGATGTAAGGATTCATCTTACAGAGTTAACTCTTTCTTTTGATTCACCAGGATGGGAACACTCTTTTCGTAGAATCTTTGAAGGAACATTTGGGAACCCCTTGATGACTATAGTAAAAAAAACTATCTTGCAATAAAAACTCGAAAGACACTAGCTGTGAAAATGCTTTGCAATGTGTGAATAAATCAAACAGGGTTAGATCTTCTTTTTATTCTGCAAGTTGAAAACAGCCCTTTTTTACAGTATGTGTAAAACATTTGGGAGCCCATTGAGGCCTGCAGAGAAAAATGAATATCCTGCAATAAAAACTATAAAGAAGCCATCTGTGAAATTGTTGTTTGATGTGTGGATTTATCTCAGAGAGTTAAACTATTCTTTTGATTCAGCAGGTTGGAAACACTCTTTTTGTAGAATCTGTGCAAGGATATTTGGGAGCCCATTGAGGCTTATAGTGGAAAAATGAATATCCTGCAATAAAAACTAAAAAGACACAATCTGTGGAAATGCTTTGTAGTATGTGGATCCATCTCACAGAATTAAACCTTTCTTTTGATTCATCAGGTTGGAAACACTCTTTTTGTAGAATCTTCAAAGGGAAATTTGGAAGCCCATTGAATCCTGTAGTGAAAAACCAAATATCCCCCATAAAAACTAGAAAGAAGCTATGTGTGAAAACACTTTGAGATATGTGAATCCATCCCACAGAGTTAAACATTTCTTTTGATTCAGCATGTTGGAAACACTCTTTTTGTAGAATTATGAGGGGACATTTTGGGAGCTTATTGAAGCCTACAGTAAAAAACCAAATATCCAGCAATAAAACTAGAAAGAAGCTATCTGTGAAAACTCTTTGTGATAAGTGGATTCATCTCACAGAGATAAACTGTTCTGTTGATTCAACAGGTTGGAAACACTCTTTTAGTCAAATATGCGAATGGACATCTTGGAGCCCATAGAGGCCTGTAGCCAAAACCAGAATATCCTGTGATAAAAACTAGAAAGAAGCTATCTGTAAAAACGCTCTGATATGTGTGGATAAAACAAAGAATTAAACCTTTCATTGATTTAGCAGGTTGAAATCACACTTTTTAGAGAATCTGCGAAGAAATTTTTGGGAGCCTATTTAGGTCTAGAGTGAAAAACCTAATATCCCACAATAAATAATAGAAAGAAGCTGTCTATGAAGACCTATGCATTGTGTAGATTCTTCTCAGAGAGTTAAACCTTATTTTGGATTCAGCAGGTTTGAAACACTCTTTTTTAGAATCTGTGAATGGACATTTAGGAGCCCATTGAGGCCTACAGTGAAAAACTGAATATCCCATGACAGAGACTAGAAAGAAGGTATCTGTAAAAACACATTATGATGTGTGGCTTCATCTCAGAAACAGATTTTTTTTAAAAATATGTTTGAAAAACTCTTTTTGTTGAACCTGCGATGGCACCTTTTGGAGCCTATTGAGGCCTAAAGAGAAAAACCAACTATCCTATGATAAAAACTAGGTAGTAACTATATGTGAGAACATTTTGCAATGTTTGGATTCAACTCACAGAGTAAAACATTTCCATTGATTCAGCTGGTTGAAAACACTCTTTTTCTCGAATCTGCAAAGGGATATTTGGGAGCCTATTGATGTTTATAGTGAAAAATAGACCTCCAGTGATAAAACATAGAAGTTATCTATGAAAATGCTTTGCAATGTGTGTATTTATCTCACAGAGTTCAGCCTTTCTTTTGATTCAGCAAGTTGGAAAAACTTTCTTTGGGGAATCTACGAAGGACATTTTTGAGCCCATTGAGTCCTGTAGTGAAAAACTGAATATCCCATGACAAAAACTAGAAAGAAGCTGTCTGTGAAAATGATTTGCAGTGTGTGGATTCATCCGACAGAGTTAAATTTTTATTTTGACTCAGCAGATTGGAAACACTTTTTGTAGAATCTACAAAAAAACATTTGGGAGCCCGTTGAGGCCTGTAGTTAAAAACCGAATATCCTGAGATAAAAACTAGAAATAAGCTGTCTGTGAAAATGGTTTGTGATGTGTAGATTCATCTCACAGAGGTAAACCATTGTTTTGATTCAGCAGGTTGGAAACTCTCTTTTTGTAGAAACTGTGAAGAGACATTTGAAACCCATTGAGGCCTATAGTGAAAAATAACACACGATAAAAAATACAAAGAATCTGTCTGTGAAAATGCTTTGAAAAGTGTGGATTCATCTCACAGAGTAAACCTTTCTTTAGTTTCAGCAGGTTGGAAACACTCTTTTTGTAGAATCTGCAAAGAAACATTTGGGAGCCCAATGATGTCTATAGTGAAAAACCTAATATTCCATTACAAAAATTGGAAAGATGGTATCTGTGAAAACGCATTGCAATGTGTGCATTCATTGGACAGAGATAAAGCTTTCTTTTCATTCAGCAGGTTGGATACACTATTTTCGTAGAGCCTGTGCACAGACATTTAGGAGCACATAGAGGCCTATAGTGAAAAACTGAATATGCTACAATAAAAACTTGAAAGAAGCTGTCTGTGAAAATGCTTTGTGATGTGTGGAATCACCTCATAGAGTTAAAATTTTCTTTTGTTTCACGTGGTTATGAGCACTTTTTTTTTTAGGATCTACAAAGGGACATTCGAGAGACCATTGAAGTCTGTAGAGAAAAACTGACTATCCCGCAATAAAAATTAGAAAGAAGCTATCAGAGAAAATGCTTTGTAATGTGTGGATTCATCTCACAGAGTTAAACTATTCTTTTGATTCAGCAGATTGGAAACACTCTCATCCAAGAATCTATGAAGGACATTGTGTCCTCACTGGGGCCTATAGTGAAAAACCACTTGTTTTGTGATAAAAACTTGAAAAAAGCTTTATTTGAAATCACTTTATGATGTATGGATTGACCTCACAGTGTTAAACTTTTCTTTTGATTCTGCAGTTAGAAACACTCTTTTTGTAGAATCTACAAAGCAACATTTGGGAACCCATTGCAGCCTACAGAGAAAAACTGAATATCCTGCAATAAAAACTAGAAAGAAGCTATCTGTGAAAACGCTTGGTGACATGTGGATTCATCTCACTGATTTAAACTATTCTTTTGATTCAGGATGTTGGAAAAACTTTCTTCGGAGAATCTATGAAGTACATTTGGGAGCCCATTGAGGCCTATAGTGAAAAACTAAATGTCCCCTAATAAAAACTAGAAAGAAGCTGTCTGTGAAATTGCTTTGCAATGTGTGGATTCATCTCACGGAGTTAAATCTTTTGATTCAGCAGGTTGGAAACACTGTTTTTGTAGAATTTGCATAGGGACATTTGGGAGCCCATTGAGGCCTGTAGTTAAAAACTGAATATCCCATGATAAAAACTCCAAAGAAGCTATCTGTGAAAATGCTTTGCAATGTATGGATTCATGTCATAGAGTTAAAACATTCTTTTGATTCAGCATGTTGTTGTGAACACTTTTTTGTAGAATCTACGAAGGGATATTTGGGAACCCATTGAGGCCTACAGTGAAAATCTGAAAAGCTGGTGATAAAAATTAGAAAGAAGCTATTTGTGAAAAAGCTTTGTGATTGTGGATTCATCACACAGAGTTGAAAGTTTTCTTGGTTTATCAGGTTGGAAACACTCTTTTTTCAGAATCTACAAGAAACATTTTGGGGCCCATTGGTCTATATTTCTGTTTTGATACCAGTACCATGCTGTTTTGGTTACTGTAGCCTTGTAATATAGTTCAAAGTCAGGTAGCGTGATGCCTCCAGCTTTGTTCTTTTGGCTTTGGACTGTCTTGGCAATGCGGGCTCTTTTTTGGTTCCATATGAACTTTAAAGTAGTTTGTTCCAATTCTGTGAAGAAAGTCATTGGTAGCTTGATGGGGATGGCATTGAATATATAAATCACCTTGGGTAGCAAGGCCATTTTCACAATAGTGATTCTTCCTATCCATGAGCATGGAATGTTTTTCCAATTTGTTTCTGTCCTCTTTTATTTCGTTGAGCTGTGGTTTGTAGTTGTCCTTGAAGAGGTCCTTCACATTCCTTGTAAGTTTGATTCCTAGGTATTTTATTCGCTTTGAAGCCATTGTGAATTGGAGTTCACTCATGATTTGGCTCTCTGTTTGTCTGTTGCCTATACTGAAAAACCAAATATCCCCCGATAAAAAATACAAGGAAGCTATCTGTGAAAATGCTTTGTGATATGTGGATTCATCTCACAGAGTTAAACCTTTGTTTTGATTTAGCAGGTTGGAAACACTCTTTTTGTAACATCTATGAAGGACATTTGAGAGTCCATTGAGGCCTATGGTGAAAAATCAAGTATTTTGTGATAAAAACTAGAAAGAGACATCTGTGAAACTGATGTATGATGTGTGCATTCATCTCATAGAGTAAAACTCTCTTTTGATTCAACAGGTTGGAAACACTCTTTTTGTAGGGTCTGTGACCTAAAACCATAAAATCCCTAGAAGAAAACCTAGGCAATACCATTCAGGACATAGGCATGATCAAGGACTTCATGTCTAAAACACCAAAAGCAATGTCAACAAAAGCCAAAATTGACAAATGGGATCTAATTAAACTAAGGAGCTTCTGCACAGCAAAAGAAACTACCATCACAGTGAACAGGCAACCTACAGAATGGGAGAAAATGTTTGCAATCTACTCATCTGTTAAAGGGCTAATATCGATAACCTACAAAGTACTCAAACAAATTTACAAGAAAACAACAAACAACCCCATCAAAAAGTGGGCAAGGGATATGAACAGACATTTCTCAAAAGAAGACATTTATGCAGGCAAGAGACACATGAAAAAATGCTCATCATCACTAACCTTCAGAGAAATGCAAATCAAATCCACAATGCGATACCATGTCACACCAGTTAGAATGGTGATCATTAAAATGTCAGGAAACAACAGGTGCTGGAGAGGATGTGGAGAAATAGGAACACTTTTACACTGTTGGTGGGACTGCAAACTAGTTCAACCATTGTGGAAGAAAATGTGGTGATTCCTCAAGGATCTAGAACTAGAAATACCATTTGACCCAGCCATCCCATTACTGGGTATATACCCAAAGGATTAGAAATCATGCTGCTAGAAAGACACATGCACAGGTATGTTTATTGTGGCATTATTCACAATAGCAGAGACTTGGAACCAACTCAAATGTCTATCAATGACAGACTAGATTAAGAAAATATTGCACATATACACGATGGAATACTATGCAGCCATAAAAAAGGATGAGTTCATGTCCTTTGTAGGGACATGGATGCAGCTGGCAACCATCATTCTCAGCAAACTATCACAAGAACAGAAATGCAAACACCACACGTTCTCACTCATAGGTGGGAATTGAACAATGATAACACTTGGACACAGGAAGGGGAACATCACACACCAGGCCCTACTGTGGGGAGGGGGGAAGGGGGAGGGATAGCATTAGGAGATATAGCTAATGTAAATGATGAGTTAATGGGTGCAGCACACCAACATGGCACGTGTATACATATGTAACAAACCTGCACATTGTTCACATGTACCCTGGAACTTAAAGTATAATAAAAAATAAAATTTAAAAGAAAAAAGAAAAACTGATTATCTCCAGATAAAAACTAGAAAGAAGCTATCTGTGAAACTGCTTTGCAATGTGTGCATTCATCTCACAGAGTTAAACCTTTCTTTTGATTCAGCAGGTTGGAAACACTCTTTTGTTAGAATCTGCGAACTGACATTTGGGAGCCCATTGAGGCCTCCGGTGAAAAATGGAATATTTCTTGTAAAATACTAAAAAGAAGCTATCTGTACAAATGCTTTGCGATGTGTCGATTCACCTCACAGCATTAAACCTTTTTTTTTTTTTGAATCAGCAGGTTTAAAGCACTCTTTTTGTAGAATCTGTGAAGAGATGTTTTGGAGCCCTTTAATGCCTATAGTGAAAAACTAAACAATATGCGATAAAAACTAGAAATAAGCTATCTGTGAAAATGTTTTATGATATGTGGATTCTTCTCACACATATAAATCTTTATTTTGATTAAGAAGGTTGGAAACACTCTTTTTGTAATATCTATGAAGGACATCTGAGAGCCCGCTGAGACCTATAGTGAAAAGCTGAATATTTTGTGATGAAGACTAGAAAGAAGCTATCTGTGAAAATGCGTTATGATGTGTAAATTCATCTCACAAGGTTAAACCCATCTTTTGATTCAGCACGGCGGAAACACTCTTTTTGTAGAATCTTCATGAGACATTTGGGAGCCTACTGAATGCTATAATAAAAATCCAAATATCTTGTGATAAAAACTTAAAGAAGCTATCTGTGAAAAATGCATTGTGATCTGTGGATTCATCTCATAGTGTAAAACCATCCCTTTTATAACGGAGGTTGGAAACACTCTCTTTGTAAAATCTACGAAGGACATTTTGGAGCCTATTGAGGCCTATAGTGAAAAACAGAGTATTTCATGATAAAACCTACAACGAAGCTATCTGTGGAAACACTCTGCAATGTGTGGATTCATGTCATAATAATAAGAAAGTTAAACCTTTCTTATTATTCAGCATGTTGGAAACCCTTTTTTATTAGAATCTGCAAAGGGACGTTTGGGAACCCGTTGAGGCCTCTGGTGAAAAACCTAATATTTTCCCCAAAATGCTGAACAGAAACTATCTGTGGAAACTCTTTGCAATGTGTGCATTAATCACACAGTGTTAAACCATCTTTTTGAATCAGTAGGTTGAAAGCACTCTTTTAGTAGAGTCTGTGAAGAGACATTTTCGAGTCCATTGTATCCTATAGTGAAAAAATGAAGGATATGAAACAAAAACTAGAAAGAAGCAATCTGTGAAACAGTATGGCGATTCCTCAAGGATCTAGAACTAGAAATACCATATGATCCAGCCATCCCATTACTGGGTATATGCCCAAAGGATTATAAATCATGCTGCTGTAAAGACACTTGCACACGTATGTTTATTGCAGCACTATTCACAATAGCACAGTCTTGGAATCAACCCAAATCTCCATCAGTGACAGACTGAATTAAGAAAATGTGGCACATATACACCATGGAATACTATGCAGCTATAAAAAAGGATGAGTTTGTGTCCTTTGTAGGAACATGGATGCAGCTGGAAACCATCATTCTCAGCAAACTATCATAAGAACAGAAAACCAAACACCGCATGTTCTCACTCATACTTGGGAATTGAACAATGAGATCACTTGGACTCAGGAAGGGGAACATCACACACCGGGGCTTATTATGGGAAGGGGGGAGGGGGGAGGGATGGCATTGGGAGTTATACCTGATGTAAATGACGAGTTGATGGGTACAGCACACCAACATGGCACAAGTATACATATCTAACAAACCTGCACGTTGTGCACATGTACCCTAGAACTTAAAGTATAATAATAATAAAAGAAGAAAAAAGAAAATGTTTTGTGATATATAGATTCATCTCACATAAGTAAACCTTTCTTTTAATTCTGTAGGTTGGAAAAACTGTTTTTGTAGAATCTGTGAAGGGACATTTGGGAGCCCATAGGCACCTATAATGAAAAACAGAATATCCTGTGATAAAAACTAGAAGGAAGCTACATGTGAAAATGCTGTGTAATGTGTGGATTCATCTCACAAAGTTAAACCTTTGTTTTAATTCAGTAGTTTTGAAACACTGATTTTGTAGAATCTGTGAAGGGACATATGGGAGTCCACTGAGCCCTGTAGTGAAAAACCAAATATTCCCAGAAAAAAACTAAGAAGAAGTAATATGTTAAAATGCTTTGCTTTGTGCAGATCTAAGTCAGAGAATTAAACCTATCTTGTGATTCAGCAGGTTGGAAACACTCTTTTTGTAGAATCTGCAAAGGGACTTTTGGGAGTTCTTTGATGCCTATAGTGAAAAACAAAATATCTCATGATAAAACCTAGATAAAAGCTATCTGTGGGAACACTGTGAGGTGGAGATGCATCTCACAGAGCTAAATCTTTCTTGTGATTCATCAGGTTGGAAACCTTCATTTTTTAGAATCTGAGAAGTGGGGTTTGGGAGCCTTTTGAGGCCTATAGTGAAAAACTGAATATCCTGTGGCAAAAACCAGAAAGAAGCTATCTGTGAATACACTTTCTAATGTGTGGATTCATCTCATGGAGGTAAACCTTTTATTATTATTATTATTATTCAGTCGGTTTGAAACACTCTTTGTAGAATCTGCAAAGGGATGTTTGAGAGCCAGAATATTCCGCAATGAAAACTAGAAAGCAGCTACCTGTGAAAATCCTGCACTGTGTGTCGTATTTTGCTGGGAATAATGCTTAAAATTCTAAAGAGATTAAAAACTCAAGCAAAATATTCTTAGCAAAGCAATTTTACTTTTGTGCAGAGGGGTGCTTCTCCTTGGCCAGTAGCCATGGATCACACCTGAACATTAAAGAATAAAGGATTGATCAGGCTATTTGAAGAGAAACCTCATCATATCCCACAGCTTTTCCCTTCTTTTTTTTTTAAATAACTCTTTCTTTTCAAATATTTTTTAGCATAATTTGGTTCTGTTGTTCTACTTGATCTTCTAGAAGGAAAAGGTCATTTGAATGAGGGGTAGGAGGATCACAAGAGGTTTTAGTGAGAGCTGTTTTAATAAATCTTTGTATTAATCCTCAAACACAGGGTATAATACAGCGTCCTACAAGAATAAGCAACCCTATTCCGATGGCCAGAGAGATGAGGATTGAGGACATAAGTCCCTTCCATCTATTGAAATAACTTCCCATTAAATTTGGGAAGGAATCATTTAGTCCAGAATTTTTGGCTAGCTTATTTGATAAGGCAGTAAGACCTTGTAATGCTTCAGTTATGGTCCCACCGGGAGCAGTATTATTAGGGATATAAGTACAGCATTGGGTCCCAATCATCACACAAATTCCACTCTTCTTTGTTAGTATAATGTCTAATGCTATCCTATTTTCCCAGGCCATTTGACTGGTGGGTCCTAATTCTTTAGCTATCCCTTTAATAGCATCTCTAGTATAATTAATAAATCATTGTTGACTGTAGTAAATGTAATTTATCCAATTCACATTTTTATTTACAGTTAACCACCATAAGAACATACTTTCAAATCTGGCTGTTATTTGATTTAGGGCTCTAAATTCATTTGGCACTCCTCTTGGGATCCTAACAGCATCTATATAAACATGAGAATCAAAGGACCCACGGGGGGCTTCTTTTGTTTCACGATGTTTGGTTCCTATATTTTCTGGTTGATGAAATATCAGAGTGAAAGCAATGGTCAATTGAATTAGAGAATAAATTTTGCTCCATTACTTGGCAGAGTGTCCCGTATTGGCCCACCACACATCCGCTAGAGGACGGCTAAGGGCAGACTGATAGGTAAGCTCGTGGAAGGGCTTAAGCTCACTGCATCCCGTTAAGGCTCCCAGGAGCGCCAAGTTTTCTCTGTGTAGTGAGAGACACGAAGTAAAATTGGCATTGGGAGATGGACGCTGAATGGTCCTTAGGGGCTGACCCAAAGGGTGTTGAACCTCAGGGAACAGCAGAGAAAGAGCTTGGCATGATTTGTTGCCCAAGGCTGAGGGGTTTTGGAAGAGAGCTACCATACAGCTCATGCCTGGTCAGCTGAAGACCATCCAAACGGAAAGAGGAAAATCTGGGCCTCTCGTCTACCTTGTGCACAAGTGTAACATTCACTTTTGTTTAAAGTGCAGATGGAATATTTAATCCATTCCATCCAAGCATCTGCATCTTGATAGCCTGTCTCTAGAGCTATAGTTGGCCTTAAGTTTTCTTCCTCCACAGCTGTTGCCTTGGTTGGGTCATTTTGGAGATGGGAGGAAGACGCTGGACTCATTATACTTGGCAAGAGCATTGGGTTTCACGTGTCTCCTGGACTCTGGGTCTGAATTCCCTTATTATTATTAACCAGTGGTTTAACTAACCTTAGAGAGAAGATTCCTATTGGGTCCTGTCCTTCAATGTCTGCTCCTAACCCATACCACTCAAATATAGAGTGTTCTTGGGCCATTGTCTGGGAATTATTTATAATCAGCAACAAGGGGTTACAGTGTAATGGCTTACAATTGGTGGGGTGGGACCATGGACTAGTTAGAGTTTGTTTTTGTCCCCATAACCTGTTTGAAGCAGGAGGCTTGGCTGTCCACCCTTTGTACTTAGTGGTCCATCAAACATCTGCCCAGTCACTACAGGGACCTTTTAAAGCTCCATACTTCTACTTGATTGACTTTGCAGTATGAACATAGATATTTAACAACATGGGATAGCTTCCTTTGAGCTTTTGAGCTTGCTCATCTCCACACGGGATGACAAAACAGGCATTGAACTGAAGCATTAAAGGATGGCTAACCGAGTTACATTGCTGACATGATGACCTTCTGTTGAAAAGGAAAAAGAAAATAAACAAGTGATTATGAAGCTCTTTATAGAGTTAGTTTTGTGGGGGTGAGCGCTGGAGTGACAGTCCATGATTCTGGAGGTGGTGGCACCTTTTTGACTCCAGTGTGATGAGTACATCCTCTTTCCACTGTCCAGACTGCAGTCTCAGTAGTTACAGGCACTAGGTAGGGACCTTCCCAGACTGGTTCAAGTTTCCCTTCCTTCCACCCTTTGATGAGGATGTGGTCTCCAGGCTGATGCTGATGTGTTGGAAACTCCAGGGGTGGCGCCTGTGCTAGGAGACCTTTCGTCTTAAGGGAAGAGAAAGTAGAGGATAGACCAAGTATATAATTTTTGAGGAATTGATCTTTTGTTTCAAATGTAGGGATGTCATCAGTGGAGTGTATGTAGGGCAATCCATAAAGCATTTCATAAGGGGAAAAGTCAATATCTCTCCAAGGGGCAGTCCAGATTCTTAATAAAGCAATAGTAAGACATTTAATCCATGGCAATCGAGTTTCTAAAACTAATTTAGTTAAGAGGTTTTTTGGAGTCTGATTCATCTGCTCTACCCTTCCTGAGGAGGATGGATGCCTGGGCTAATTTCTTAATTACATGTGCAGTGAAATGGGTTTCATTATCTGAATCAGTATTTTCTACTAGTCCAAATCTGGGTACGATGTTTTCAATTAACGCTTTAACTACATTATTGGCAGTTGCACTTGAGAATGGGATAGCCTCCAACCAGTGGGTAAAGTAGTCTATTATTACTAATAAGTATTTAGTAGACCAATTGGGGGCATTTCAGTATAATCAATCTGGACACTTTGAAAGAGTCTCAGCCCCAGATTCCTTCTTCCAAGGGGTGATTTCCTTAGAATCTGCTTATTAGTCCTTTACATATTAAGCAACTATCTATAACTTGTTCAGCCAGGGTGTAAATTCCTATACATCCATAATCCCGGAGAACTGAATTGCCCATTGTTTGGGGTCCCCAGTGGGTCCCCTGATGTAATTGAGACAAGACCTCCCTCATGGAAGGCTTTGACAACATCTCCCTTTGATCTGGTAATATCCATTTCCCTTCTGCGTTCTCTTTAGCTCCTATTCTTATTAACTTATCTTTTTCAGTGGAAGAGAAAATGGGAGCTACAGTAGGAGAAGGAAGGCATGGAGTTAAATGAAAAACAGGCATTTTGGAAGAAATGGCAACTTGCTTTGCTATCTGATGTGCGAGATTATTTTCCCAATTTGTGAAAGACAAGTCCCTTTGATGCCCTGGGACATGCACAATAGCTATCTCTTCCCACAATTGGAGATTGTTAAGGACATGGGCAATTAGTTCTCCATGAACTAAATCTCTGTCTCTACTATTGAAAAGACTTCTCTCCATCCAAATTTTTCCAAATGTGTGTGCCACCCCAAAGGCATACTTACCCAAAAGGCATACTTAAGGTCAGTATAGATAGTTCCTTCTTGGGGATTGCAAATGTTCTAAAGCTTGGCTGAGTGTGAACAGTTCACACATCTGGGCAGACATATTATTAGGCAGTCTTCCTGATTCTACTTTTTCAAGCGTTTCTCCATCAATCACTGAATACCTATTATGTCTTTTCCCTTCAATTACCCAGGAGGACCCATCTATGAATAAATGCCGCCCTATTTTGAAGAGAGTTTCTCCTAAGTCTGGTCAAACTTTTGTATGATAATAAGATCTAAACAGGTGTGCTCTATTTTTAAGTTTGGATCCCTCATTAAAAAGCCTGCCAGATTAAGTGAATTATCAGTAGTTAATATTAAATTATCCTTTTCCAATAGGATAACCTCATATTTTAAAACCCTTGAGTCATTGGTCCACCTTCCTGTTTTCTGATTTAAAATATCTCTAACTTGGTGGGGCATGCTTACTATTAATTTTCCTCCAAAGATTAATGTCCTACTTTCTTCAACTGACACTGCTGTAGCAGCAATGGATTGGATACATTGGGGACACCCACGAGTGACTAGGTCCAAGACCTTCGACAAGAAGATCACAGGTTGTCGACGGCCTCCATTCTCTTGGGTCAGCATTCTTAGAGCTACCCTCTTTTTTATGTTAACAAAAAGGTGAAATGGCTTTTCTAGGGAGGGTAGAGGTAGAACAGGGGCATTTATGAGCATTCCTTTTAATTCTTCAATTTGCTGGATATCCTCAGAAGTCCACAAGAGATGATCAGGCTTCTACTGGGCAAGTTTCTCAAATAGAAGTTTACCTTTTTGTGTGTTTGAGATGGAGTCTCACTCTGTTGCCCAGGCTGGAGTGCAGCGGCGCAATCTCAGTTTACTGCAAGCTCTGCCTCCCAGGTACATGCCATTCTGCTGCCTCAGCTTCCCAAGTAGCTAGGACTAGAGGTGCCCACCACCACGTCTGGCTAATTTTTTGTATTTTTACTAGAGATTGGGTTTTATTGTGTTAGCCAGGAAGGTCTCAATCTCCTGACCTCATGATCTGCCCACCTCGGCCTCCCAAAGTGCTGGGATTACAGGTGTGAGCCACTGCACCCAGCCAGAAATTTACTTTTTAATGTATATAAGTCAATCCATGAATGGCAATATTCAATTAGTCCTAAAAATTTCTTGAGTTTTTGTTTAGTTTGAGGCAGGGGTAGGGAAACAATTCTCTCCACGTTTTCAGATTTTATTCTTCATTTACCTGCATTGATTAGGTGACCTAAATATTTAACTTTAGGTTCTGCATACTAAAGTTTCTATTTTGAGACCTGCAATCTCTCACACTGCAAGTGATTGAGAATATGTGTAGAGAAGTTGCCTATTTCCTTTATATCTTTACCAGATATAAGAAGATTATCTACGTACTGAAGCAGGCATATCTGCTTAGGGACTGTAATTTTCTCTAGTACTTGTTCTAGGACCTGACCAAAGAGATTGGGAGAGTCTTTGAATCCATGAGGCAAGACAGTCCATCAACATTGTTGTCTCCACCCTGAAAGGGAGTCTTCCCACTCAAAACCAAATATATCTCAGCTATCCTCAGCCAAGAGGCATGCCCAGAATGCATCCTATGAATCTATCTTTGTAAACCACTGATGATTGTATAAAATTTTGCTAAGAATGGTGTAAGGGTTAGGAACAATAGGGTGAGTAGTCTGGACTATTTGATTAATAGCTCTAAGGCCTTGCACTAATTGATACAACCCATCTGGTTTCTTAACAGAAACCAGAGTATTGCAGAAACAGCATTGGAGTATTGTAAACAGCATTGGAGTATTGTAAGGAAACATACAGGACTCAAGAAGCCCATTTTCAATGGGACTCTCAATTATAGGCATTAGCCCTACTCTTCCCTCGAAAGGGATGGGGTATTGCTTTCTCCTTACTATTTCCCCAGGAGTTTTTCTTTTGATATGTGTTGAAGGGATTTGGAGTTTCACTCTATTTCCTTCCTTTGATCAGACATCAGGATGAAAATATTTCTCATCCACAGCAGTGAGTAAATATAGTGAAGTGAGGAATCCATTAGGGCCCACTTGAAAGCCTATGCCTAGGCTTAACATTAAGTCCCTTCCTAATAGAGTAGTTTCTGCAACAGGAATTAGTAAAAATTGAATATGAGTAAATCGATCTTGATATCTGACTTCTCCGCTTTCGAAAATTTTTGTCTTAAATCCTTCTTCTTTTACCCCAGAGACTAAAAGTTCTTCTTAAGAGCAGGAAAGACCAGGTGGAGGGAAACAAACGGAGGAGCATGAAGCCCCTGAATCGACTCAAAAGGTCATAAATTCACGTTTAGGTCCCACTTCCAAAATTATTAAGGGCTCCTGGTAGGACTCAAAATAAAAAAGGTGGAGACCCTGACTCCCCTATTGCTCTTCAAAAGTCATGAGTGTGAAAGTTTCTCTCTCTTTCTTTAGTTCAGGACGTTCCCTCTTGAAGTGACCTGTTCTTCCTCATCTGTAACACTTCCATAACATCTATCTTGTCCTTTTTCCTTCTCAGTCTTAGCATTATCTCCCCTTGTTCCCCTATACTCCTTAGGGGGCTTATCAAATGAGGGCCTCAACCCTCTGGATGGAGGCTTGGGTGCTCTCAAGGAGGGGTTAGGCCCCTTATAATCTCTGGCCCCTTGAAAGCCCTGCTTAGGGATAGATGGATTTGGAGCTATCTGTTGGAAGGTGGATAACTAAGTTTTGCCTTCTTATATATAGTTTTTGAGCCTCCCTGAGCAGTTCACTCAGGGACGGTCCTCCCAATTTTAAATTTTCTTGAAAGTCTGGCCAACCTTTAGTAGTGAAGTGAAGTTGTAACATTCCTTGTCCAAGGAGGTTTTCCAAATCAAGGCCTGCATATTGTCTCATTTGCTCCCTCAATCTATTTAAGAATCTAGCGGATCCCTCATCTTTTGTCTGTTGAACATCAAATGCTTTAGAAAGATTTTGAGTTTGGGGTACTGATTTTTGTATTCCTTTTATTATCATCTCCCTTGGGTCTTGTATATTTTCCCAGTGATTTGCATTGTTATTGTCCCACTAGGGATCTCAAGCGGGAAATTTATAGTCTGCTGGAGGAACATTTTGACCGGGAGGGTGCTCATGTTCCCAAAACACCATAGCAGCCCTCCAAATCATACTTTATTCTTCCCCAGAAAAGAGGATGCCCAAGATGGACACCAATTCAACCAAGTGTATATTTGAGGCCCTAGAAATTTATCAATTTGATCTTTTACTCCATAAGCATCATCTGCAAGCAGGGGAAAGACCTGAAATGGAAACAGGAACCAGAGTGGGGGACGGGGGACAGCCAGAAGAGGGAGGCAAGCAGGGGAGGGACCTGAAATGGAAACAGAAACTGGAGGAGTGGGATCGGGGACAGCCAGAAGAGGGACCCAAGCAGGGGAGGGACCTGAAATGGAAACTGGAGGAGTGGGGTGGGGCACTGAATGAAGGAAGATGATCTAGAGGGTCCCATGTGTTAGTGGGTGTGGGTTGTCTAGACACGGGGACTCTTTCCCTTCCAGAGAGGTTGGTTTCTGCCTTTCTCCCTGCAGATTCTAAAGGGTAAAGGAGGACAGGTCCCTGCCACCAACAGAAGGCGGAATCTATTTCTTCCCAGGAGACAGGGCTCTTATCGTTAACATGCTCGATTAAGAGCTGACAAATCTGCTCCTCATTAGACCCAACTTTTGACCAGAAAAGTCAAGGTTTAAGGATGGGTTCTCAAACCCAAATAAAACAATATTTTATCATGTGCTGTTTTCGTTTATACCTGGTTCTCTAATTATTTTTCCAATACTTCAGCATACGCCCCAAGGGGTTATCAGAAGGAATTTCATCACTATCTAGATTTCTTAGTTTTCCTGTCTTATTTGAAACATTCCCCACCTTAGAGGCCATGGGGGTGGGGGGCTCCAACCTCTCCTATTAGAGGTGTCTAACCCCCTATTTCTATAGGCTCACTAAGGCTTTTAAGAGGGTGTCCAACCTCTTGTATTAGAGGTGTCTCACCTCCTGATTTCTGGAGGCTTATTGACATTTTTAAGAGGAGGTCCAATATCCCAAGATAAAAACTAGACAGAAGCTATCTGTGAAACTGCTTTGTAATGTGTGGATTCATCTCACAGAATTAACCCTTTCTTTTGATTCAGCAGGTTGGAAACACTCTTTTTGTAGAATCAGTGAAGGGACATTTGGGAGCCCATTGAGGCTTATAGTTAAAAAGCAGATATCCAGCAATAAAAACTAGAAAAAAGCTCTCTGTGAAAATGCTTTGCAGTGTGTAGATTCATCTCACAGAGTTAAACCATTCTTTTGATTCAACAGGCCTATAGTGAAAAACCAAATATCCCACAATAAAAACTTGAAAGAAGCTAGCTATGAAAACACTTTGCAATGCGTGAATAAATCAAACAGAGTAAAAACTTCTTTTTGATTTAGCAGGTTGGAAAAACTATTTTTGTACAAACTGCGAAGGAACACTTGGGAACCCAATGAGGCCTGTAGTGAAAAACCAATATCCCACAATAAAAACTATAAAGAAGCTATCTGTGAAAGTGCTCTTCAATGTGTGGATTCATCTTACAGGTTAAAACTTTCTTTTGATTCAGCAGGTGGGAAACAATATTTTTGTAGTATCTGTGCGGGGCCATTTGCGAGCCCATTGAGGCCTATAGTGAAAAAAGGAATATCTTGCAATAACTAAAAAGAAGCAATCTGTGAAAATGCTTTGTGATGTGTGCATTCATCTCACAGAGTTAAGCCTTTCTTTTGATTCAGCAGGTTGGAAACACTGTTTTTGTAGAAACTGTGAAGGTGCATTTGGGAGCTTACTGAGCACTATATTGAAAAACCAAATATCCAGCAATAAAATCTAGAAAAAAAACTATCTGTAAAAACACTTTGAAATGAGTGGACTCATCTCACAGATCTAAATCTTTCTGTTGATTCAGCAGGTTGGAAACACTTTTTTTTTGTAGAATCTGTGAAGGGACACATGGGAGCCCATAGAGGCCAATAGTGAAAAAACGAATATCCTGTGATAAAAACTAGAAAGAAGCCATCTGTGAAAATGCTTTGCAATGTGTGAAGAAATGAAATGGTTAAACCTTTCATTTGATTCAGCAGGTTGGAAACACTTTTTGTAGAATCTGTGAAAAGTATTTGGGAGCCCTTTGTGGCCTATCGTGAAAAACTGAATATCCCATAATAAAAACTTGAAAGAAGCTAAGTGTGAAGACACTTTGCAATGTGTGAATAAATAAAACAGAGTTAAACCTTTATTTTGATTCAGCAGGTTGGAAACACTCTTTTTAGACAATCTGTGAAGGAATATTTGGGAGCCCATTGAGGCCTGCAGTGAAAAACAAATATCCCGTGATAAAAACCATAAAGAAGGTATCTGTGAAAGTGCTGTACGATGTGTGGATTCATCTCACAGAGTTAAAACTTTCTTTTGATTCAGCAGGTTGGAAACGCTCTTTTTGTAGAATCTGAGCAGGTACATTTGGGAGTACACTGAGGCCTATAGTGAAAAAATGAATATTCTGAGATAAAAACTAAAAAGAAGCAATCTGTAAAATCGCTTTGTGATGGATGGATTTATCTCGTGGAGTTAAACCTATCTTTTGATTCAGCATGTTGGAAACACTCTTTTTGTAGAATCTACGAAGGGAAATTTGGGGACCCATTGAAACCTGTAGTGAAAATCAAATATCCGTGATAAAAATAGAAAGAAACTAACTGTGAAAACGTTTTGCAATGTGTGAATTCATCTCACAGAATTAAACCTTTCTTTTGATATGGCAGGTTGGAAACTCTGTTTTTGTAGAAATTGTGAAGGGACATTTGGGAGCTTATTGACGCCCACAGTGAAAAACCAAATATCCGGTGATAAAAACTAGAAAGAAGCTATCTGTGAAAATGCTTTGCAATGACTGGATTCATCTCACATAGTTAAACCTTTCTGTTGATTCAACAGGTTGGAATCTTTTTGTAGAATCTGCGAAGGGATATTTGGGAGCCCCTAGAGGCCTACAGTGAAAAATGTAATATTTTGCAATAAAAACCATAAAGAAGCTATCTGTGAAAATGCTTTGCAATGTGTGGATAAATCATACAGAGTTAAACCTTTCATTTGATTCAGCAGGTTGGAAACACTCTTTTTGTAGAATCTGTGAAGGGACACCTGGGAGTCTATTGAGTCCTACAGTAAAAAACTGAATATCCTGCAATAAAAACTAGAAAGAAGCTATCTGCGAAAATGCTTTGCTGTGTGTG
The DNA here is from genome assembly GCF_024542745.1 of Macaca thibetana thibetana. Taxonomy (NCBI): domain Eukaryota; kingdom Metazoa; phylum Chordata; class Mammalia; order Primates; family Cercopithecidae; genus Macaca; species Macaca thibetana. Next base: position 104,165,758 of record NC_065582.1, read on the forward strand.
GATTCAACTCACAGAGTTAAACTTTTCTTTTGATTCAGCTAGCTGGAAACACTCTTTTTCTAGAATCTGCAAAGGGACATTCGGGAACCTATTGAAGCCTATAGTGAAAAACTGAATATCCCATGATAAAAACTAGAAGGAAGCTATATGTGGAAACACTTGGCGATGTGTGGATTCACCTCACAGAGTTAAACATTTCTTTTGATTCAGTAGCTTGAAAACATTCTTCTTGTAGAATCTGTACAGGGATATTTGGGAGCCCATTGAGGCCTATAGTGAAAAACTGAATATCCTGCGATAAAACTAGAAAGCTATCTGTGAAAATGCTTTGCAATGTATGCATTCATCTTACTGAGTTAAAACTTTCTTTTCATTCAGCAGGTTGGAAACACTCTATCTGGAGAATCTGTGAAGGGACATTTGGGAACCCAATGAGGCCTAGAGTGAAAAACCAGTATCCCACAATAAAAACTAGAATGAAGCTATCTGTGAACATGCTTTGTGACGTGTTGATTCATCTCACAGAGTTAAACCTTTCTTTTTATTCAGAATGTTGAAAACACTCTTGTTGTAGAATCTAACAGAAGCATAGAGTCACAACGGTAAATAAAATGGGCTTGAGATATTAAAGGCATGGGAGAAAGACCTTACCGATATTTTTGAGAGTGGATGAAATAGGATTGACAATTCAACTAAGAAAACTGAGAGTGATATCCCCTTCAAAATAAGCCAGTTGACAGAAGAAGAAGTAGAATGAATTGTGTATCTAAAAATCACACACTTACATAACAATCCATTCGTCAGTATGTGAAACACAGTGGTGGGCATTTAGCTGAGAATTAAAAGACAAATAGTAGTAATATTTTCATGGGAGGACACTTTATAATGTCTTGACACAGTTAGATATATACTAGTAGGTTATTTATATCTTAAATTCCTATGTTTTAATGCTTTATTATGTTTTTATTGAGGTGAAATTCACATAACATCAAATTAACCATTTTAAAGTGAACAATTCAGTGTCATTTAGTACATTCACAATGTTGTACAATCACCTCCTCTATCTAGTTCCAAAACATTTACAGCACCCTACAGTAAAACCCTGTGTCTGTTAAGCAGTTACACCCCACCCCTCCTGACAACTACCAATCCATTCTTTGTCTCTATGGATTTACCCATTCTGAATGTATTATATAAATGGAATTATACAATATGTGACCATTTGTGTCTCACTCCTTTCACTTAGCAAAATGTTTCCAAGGTTCATCCACATTGAAGCATGACTTCATTCCTTTTCATAGCTGATAATATTCCATTGCATATATATCTATCTTACAATTTGCTTATTCACTCATCCATCCATGGACATTTGGGTTGTTTCTACCTTTTGGCGATTGTGAAAGTGCTGCTATTCATGTAAAAGTAATTAATTGAGTGTCTGTTTTAATTTCTTTGGGGTATGTACCTAGGAGTGAAGTTGCTGGGTCAAATAGTAATTCTATGTTTAAATTTTTAAAGAAATCAAATTATTTCCCACAGTGGCTGAACCATTTTACATTCTCACCAAGAAGAGATGAGGCTTTTAATTTCTTTACATCTTTACCAACACTTGTTATTTTCTGGTTTTTTGTTTGTTTGTTTGTTTGTTTGTTTTCAGTCATAACCATCCAAGAGGGTATAAAGTGGTATCTCCTTTTGGTTTTGATTTGCCTTTTCCTAATAACCAATAATTTTGGGCATCTTTTCCCTTGCTTCCTGGTTGCTTGTATATCTTTCTTAGATAAATGTCTATTCAATTCCTTTGTGCATTATAAAATCTGGTTATCTTTTTGTTGATGAATTGTAAGAATTATTTATGTATTCTGGACACCAGGTCCTTATCGGATATGATTTGTAAATATTTTCTCTTGTGTGAATTGTATTTTTTCTAAATAAATTAGATACATTTAAAATTATCTTTATATTAACATCAATTTCACTCCCTTGTATTTTCATATTCACACTCCTAATCTTAATAAGTCCTTGGGAACAAGTTGCTCATGGGAACATAATTTTTTACATGTATTATGAGAGAAAAATGATTGAGAACCACTTTTTTTAGACCAAGTGTCTAGATTCAAGAATAGGATTATGTCTTTCTTATTCCTGGGTACTAAAAACTTATACAGAGTTATGAAATAATAGCAATGAAGGATGTCAACTAACCTAACATGAATAGGAAGTCTCCAAGTCTCCTGTAATTAAAAAGATAGTATTTGAATAGCCTTCAACACATCCTGCTGACATTTCTATCAAAAGTTAAAAGTATTAAGGGAAACTACTTCTGTAAACCAAATGGCTTAAACTGCATTGTTTAAGACTGTTTTTATTGCATTAAGACTCTTAAATCCCAACCTAACGTACTAAGTTCTCAATTATTTCATTTGGATGCAGTTTCCTTCTCTCTATCTCTTGGCTCTGCCCTCTGGTGTACTGACTCTCTTCTTAGAAAAGTTTTCCTTCCTAAGTGCAAGATGGCTCAGGTAGCTCTCCCAGGTTTAACACAGAAGGAGAGATGAAGACTCCAGTACCTCAAATACATGCTGGCTCTGACTGACTTAACTTAGGTCATGTGCCTGTCACTGAACCAATTACAATGGCCAAAGAAATTCAATGAGCTCATTGACTTAGGCCCAGGTCTAATTCTCCACCCCTGGAGGATGGGAGCTCTGCATCCTCACCAGCATTTGGTATTGTCAGACTTAAATTTTTTAATTTTTATTTTAGTCGTTCTGATAGCTGTGAAGTGATAGTTCATTCAGGTTTTGGTTTGCAAAACCCTAATAACTAATGACGTTGAACATCTTTTCATGTGCTTGTTCATCATTTGTACATCTTTGAGATGAAATATATTCAAACGCTTTGCCCAGATTTTCATTGGGTTGTTCATATTTTTATTGTTGAATTGCAAGAGTCCTTTATATATTCTGGAAACCAGACTTTTACATGATGTGCAAATATTTTCTCCAATTCTATGGACAGTCTTTTCACTTTCTTGGTAGTGTCTTTGATGTGCAAAAAATCTTAGTTTCAATGAAGTTTGTTATCTGTTTCATTTTGATTGCTTGCGTTTTTCGTGTCATGTGTCAAAGTCTCATTTCCTGACCAGGGTTCTGATGTTGGCAGAGCACACTTGCCTTGGTTGAGAGTTTAATCTTCTGTGAAGCTCTGTCATTGTTATAATTAAGTCCTGATTCTGCTCCTCAGCTTTCTCTGACCTCCAATTGCAGGAGATGAGAGGCTCTTTGTGTGTTACCAAGGAGGTCCTCTGACATTCACACTGGGCTTTTAATTGCCAATTAATCACGCTTGGCCCTTCTTTATCCTTTTTCAAAGTGTCAGTTAGCCACCCAGTCCCCCTGTCTTTATAGTTTCTTTCTTCTCCCCACCCCATATTTCCCAAATGCCTGCTATGTATCTCACCAGCTAGTACTTTCCTTCCCACCAATATGTCTTCTGGTTCACCAGTATATAGGTTTTAACTTTTGTGCTACTTCCTTGTGCCAGCTGCTACCTGTGTTTTATCTAGCACAAGTGAGGGGGTCCTCTTTGCCAGTCTGGTAGTGAGCCCTTCAGCTTCAAAGCCCAAGCTCAATTTGCTTTCTTATACCACCCTCGTTACCAACTCTCCTGAGTTGGGTTCCCCAGGAACCAGGCGCTGAGAGGGAGATTGGTGTGCACAGGTTTATAAAGGAGTGCTCTTGAGATTTGCACCAGTAGAAGGGTGGGGAGGAAGCAGGGCAAAGAAGAGGGAGATGTTAAGCTACTTGCAGTTTGAATGAAAGTCTTGGCTCTGCAATTGTAATGACCCTTCAGAATTGTCCCTCATTGGGATGGAGGGACTGGGAGTTTATATCTCTCCATTGACAAGTCATTCAATGTGGGCTACCCTGGGACATTGACTCTGGGCAAGGCAGCTCTCCTTAGCCATGGTAATCCTTAAAGACAGCCGACAGCTGAGGGCCATCTGCCACACTAGCACTGATATCAGGTGGGGAAATAAGTTCTATAACTCTGAAGGAGGATCTAGATGATGCATCACAGCATTCACTGTAACAGCAACATCGTTCATCATCATTATCAGTAAAATTCAATTATCATGTATCTTTTGAGAAGCCCTTTATATAACAGTTTTTAAATCTAATTTTATCTCTCCCACTAACCCACCTGCCTTGGCCTCAAAAAGTGCTGGGATTACAGGTGTAAACCACGTGTGTCTGGCCAAAAAACCCTATTGCTGTTAGCCATCACTTCTTCTCTCCATCCTCAGAGGCAATGAGTAATCCACTTTCTTTCTCTGTAGATTTGCCTATTAAGGGCATGTCATAAAGTCTGAATTATAGTATATGTGTTTTTTAAGACTGGCTCCTTTTAGCATAATCTTCTCAAGGTCCGTATTGTAGCAAGTATAAAACACTTCATTCCTTACCATTAACTTTTCATTATATGGATTGATCACATTTTATTTATCCATTCATCAATTAATGGATATGAATAATGTTGCTGTGAACATTCATGAAAGTTTTTATGTCGACATATGTTTTCATATCTTTTAGGTATAGACCTAGGAGAGGAATTACAGGGGCATATGATAATTCTATGTTTAAACTTTTGAAAAACTGTTTTATAAAATTTAACTCTTATTTAAGTTCAGAGGCACATGTGCAGGTTTGTTATATAGGTAGGTAAACTTGTGTCATGGGGGTTTGTTGTGCAGATTATTTCATCACCCTGGTATTAAGCCTAGTACCCACTAGCCATTTTTCCCAGTCCTCTCCCACCTCCTACACTCCACCCTTTGATATGCCCCAATATATGTTGTTCCCCTCTATGCGTCCATGCGTTCTCATTATTTAGCTCCCACTTCTAAGTGGGAAGATGTGGTATTTGGTTTTCTGTTCCTGTGTTAGTTCGCTAAGGATAATGGCCTACAGCTCCATCCATGTCCCTGCAAAAGACATGATCTTATTCTTTTTTTATGGCTGCACAGTATTCCATGTGTATATGTACCACAATTTTTTTTTCATCCAGTCTACCATCGATGGGCATTTATGGTTGATTCCATGTCTTTGCTATTGTGAATAGTGTTGCAATGAATGTACACACACGTGTCTTTATGATAATACAATTTAAATTCCTTTGGGTATATACCTAGTAATGGGATTGCTGGGTTGAATGATATTTCTGTTTCTAGGTATTTGAGGAATTACCACACTGTCTTCCACAATGGTTGAACTAACTCACAATCCCACGAACAGTGTATAAGCATTCCTTTTTCTCCACAACCTTGCCAGTATCTGTTATTGTTTTACTTTTAATAGCAACGATTCTGACTGGTGTGAGATGGTATCTCACCGTGGTTTTGCTTTGCCTTTCTCTAATGATCGGTAATGTTCAGTTTTTTTCATATTATTACTGGCCACATGTATGTCTTCTTTTGAAGTGTCCATTTATGTCCTTTGCACACTTTTTAATGGGTTTGTTTTTCTTTTCATTGTTAATTTAAGATCCTTATAGATGCTGTATATTAGACCTTTGTCAGACGCATAGTTTGCAAATGTTTTCTCCCATTCTGTAGGTTGTCTGTTCACTCTGTTGATCATTGCCTTTGCTGTGCAGAAGCTATTTAGTTTAATTAGATCCTACTTGTCAATATTTGCTTTTGTTGCAATTGCTTTTCATGTCTTTGTCAAGAAATCTTTTCCCATTCCTAGGTTCAGAATAGTATTGCCGAGGTTATGTTCCAAAGTTTTTACAGCTTGGGTTTTACATTTAAGTCTTCAATCCATCTTCTGTTAATTTTTGTATATGGTGTAAGGAAGGGGTCAAGTTTCAATCTTTCTGCGTATGGCTAGCTAGTTACCCCAGCACCATATATTGAATAGAGAATCCTCTCCTCATTGCTTATTTTTGTTGAAGATCAGATAGTTGTAGGTATGCAACCTTATTTCTGTGTTCTCTATTCTGTTTCCTTGGTCTATGTGCCTGTTTTTGTACCACTACCATAATATTTTGGCTACTGTAGGCCTGTAGCATAATTTGAAGTCAGGTAGTGTAATACTTCCAGCTTTGTTCTTTTTGCATAGAATTTCCTTGGCTACTCAGTCTCTTTTTTTGGTTCCACATGAACTTAAAAATATTATAGTTTTTTTCTAGTTCTGTGAAGAATGTCAATGGCAATTTAATAGGAATAGTATTGAATCTATAAATGCTTTGGGTAGTATAGTCATTTTAGTGATATTGACTCTTCCTGTTCATGAGCATGGAATGTTTTTCCATTTGTTTATGTCATCTCTGATTTCTTTGAGCAGTATTTTGTAATTCTTATTGTACAGATCTTTCACCTCTCTGGTTAGCTGTATTCCTAGGTATTTTACTTTTGCGTGGCAGTTGTGAATGGGATTGCATTTCATGTTTGGCTCTCAGCTTGACTGTTGTTGATGTATAGGAATGTTTGAGGCATTTGCACAATAATTTTGTAAGCTGGGACTTTCCTGAAGTTCTTTATCAGCTTAAGGAGCTTTTGGGCTGAGACCATGGGGTTTTCTATATATAGAGTTATGTCATCTGCAAATAGGGATAGTCTGACTTCCTCTGTTTCTATTTGGATGCCATTTATTTCTTTCTCTTGCCTGATTTCCCTGGCCAGGACTTCTAATACTGTGCTGAATAGGAGTGGTGAGAGAGGGCATCCACATCTTGCTCTGGGTTTCAAGAAGAATATTTCCAGCTTTTGTCCATTCAGTATGATGTATGCTGTGGGTTTGTCATAGATGGCTCTTATTATTTTGAGGTATGTTCCTTCAATACCTAGTTGAGAGTTTTTAAGCTGAAAGGTGTTGAATTTTATTGAAACCTTTTCTGCACCTATTGAGATAATCATATGGTTTTTGTCTTTAGTTCTCTTTATGTGATGAATCACATTTACTGATTGATGTATATTGAACCAGTCTTGCATCCTAGAGATGAAGCCTACTTGATCGTGGTGGATAAGCTTTATGATGCGCTGCTGGATTCAGCCTGCCAGTATTTTGTTGAGGATTTTTGCATCAATCTTCATCAAGAATGTTGGTTGGAAGTTTTCTTTTTTGTTGTGTTTCAGCCAGGTTTTGGTATCAGGATGATGCTGGCCTCATAGAATGGGTTGGGGAAGAGCTTTCCCTTCTCAGTTTTTTGGAATAGGTTTAGAAAGAATGATACCAGCTCTTCTTTGTAAATATGATAGAATTCAGCTGTGAATCTGTCTGGTTCTGGGCTTTTTTTTTGGTTGGTTGACTATTTATTACTGACTCAATTTCAGAGCTCATTACTGGTCTGTCCAGGGATTCAATTTCTTCCTGGTTCAGTCTTGGGAGGGTCTATGTGCCCACTAACTTATTCATTTCTTCTGGACTTTTCTAGTTTATGTGCATAGAGGTGTTCATAATATTCTCTAATGGTTGTTTGTATTTCTGTGGGGTCAGTGGTAATATCCCCCTTGTTGTTTCTTATTGTGTTTATTCGAATCTTCTCTCTTTTCTTCGTTATTAGTCTAGCTAGTGGTCCAGTTAATTAATTTCTTTCAAAAAACCAGCTCCTGGATTCATTGATCTTTTGAATGGTTTTCCGTTTCTCAGTCTCCTTCAGTTCAGCTCTGATTTTGGTTCATCTTTTTTTCTTTTGCTAGCTTTGGAATTTGTTTGCTCTTGGCTCTCTAGTTCTTTCAGTTGTGATGTTAGGTTTTTAACTTGAGATCTTTTAAGCTTTTTGATGTGGGCATTTAGTGCTATAAATTTCCCTTGTAACACTGCCTTACCTGTGTCCCAGAGATTCTGGTATGTTGTAGCTTTGTTCTCATAGTTTCACAGAATTTCTTGATTTCTGTCTTAATTCCATTATTTACCCAAAAGTTATTCAGGAGCAGGTTATTCAGTTTCCATGTAATTGTATGGTTTTGAGTGAATTTCTTAGTCTTGATTTCTAATTTGATTGCACTGTGGTCTGAAAGAGTAGTTGCTATGATTTCAGTTATTTTTCATTTGCTGAGAAATGTTTTGTATCCAATTATGTGATTAATTTTAGAGTATGTGCCATGTGGCTGAGAGAAGAATGCATATTCCGTTGCTTTTGGGTGGAGAGTTCTGCCGACGTCTTTCAGGTCCATTTGATCCAGTGCTGAGTTCAGGTCCTGAATATCTTTGTTAATTTTCTGTACTGATGAGCTGTCTAATATTGTCTGTGGGATGCTGAAGTCTTCTACTACTGTTGTGTGTGAGTCTAAGTCTCTTTGTAGGTCTCTAAGAACTTGCTTTATGAATCTCAGTACTCCTGAGTTGGGTGAATATATATTTTGTATAGTTTTATCTTCCTGTTGAATTGAACTCTTTGTCATATAATGCCCTCGTCTTTTTCCATCTTTTGAAAAAATGTTTTCCAAAGCTGCTTTATCATTTTACATTTTCACTAGCAGTGTATAAGGGTTCCAATTTCTCCAAGATGTGTTGGTCTGTAACACTTTTGCCAAGACTTCTTATCATTTGTCTTTTGATTAGAGTCATCCTAGTTAAGTATGAAAGGGTATCCCACTGAGGTTTTGAATTGCACTTTCCTAATAAGATACTGGGAAACTTTTCATGTGCTTATTGGACATTTGTGTATATTCTTTGGAGAAGTGTTTATTCGGGTCCTTTGCCCATTTTGAAATTGAGTTAGTTGCCCTTTTAAAGTTGAGATGTGAGAGTTCTTTATATATTCATAATACTAATACCTTGTAAGATATATTATTTGCAAATCTTTTTTCTCATTCTGTGCATGGCCTTTTTACTTTCCTCATGGTGTCCTTAGAAGCACAAAAGTTTTTAATTTTGATGAAGTTCAGTTTATTTGTATATTTTTTGTCACTTGGGCTTTTGGTGTTAAATCTAGGAAACCATTACCTATTTCAAGTTCACAAAAAATGTATGCCTTTTTCTTATAAGCCTTTATTTACAGTTTTAGCTCTTACACCGAAGTCAATGATCCATTTTGAGTTATGTTTTGTATATGGTGTGAGGTAGCAGGGCAAATTTATCCTTTTGCCTGTGGATATCCAGTTGTCCAGCACTATTTATTGAAAAGACTATTCTTTCTCTGATGAATTGCTTTGGCAGCCTTGTCAAAAATCAATTAACTATAAATGCTTACATTTTTATTTCTGTGCTCTGAATCTTATCTTATTGATCTACATGTCTATCGTTATGCTAGCAACACATCATCTAGATTACTGTAGACTTGTAGTAAGTTTTAAAATCTGAAAGTGTGAGCTTCCAACTTTGTTGTTATTTTTCAATATTGTTTTGACTTTTCAGTGTTCCTTGAATTTCTATACACAACTTTTTATCTGTTTTGCTAATTGCTGTATCCCTAGAGTCTAGCACAGTGCATGGTACATAGCAAGTGCTCAACAAGTATTGTTAGAACAAATGAACGCATTGTCATAAAATAACAATTAAAAAGTAGACATCTTTAAAAAAATTTCCTGCTTAGCATTTCTTTCCTCGATTCTTCTGGAAACAGCCTCTTGCCTTCTTTTGAGTACTGCCCTTTCTTTACTAACTTTATGTTGTTCCTTTGGGGCTCCCAATCCTAGTATCCAATGGCCCCAGAATAAGTTACATGATTCAGTCCTGGCCTATTCTATTCCATCGCCTGCTGTGCCATAGGCTTAGATATAAGCACATGATTTAAGCCCTGCCAATCAAGATCCTGAGATCACACATTTTAAAGAGTGACCCTAAACTGCAAGATAATATATCCTTACCAAAATGAGAAGTGTGTGAAACCACACACACACACACAAAATACTCAAAACCACCATCACAACCAAAACAAGTCAAAACATACATAGAAGTGGAAACAAGACAATGAGAGGAGTCCCATTGAGTTCTAGTTCCTGGATCAAGTTGACCCTGAGGCTAGATTATGTCCGTGGAACTTGGCAAGATTCTTGGTTGCACACAACAAAAGTGACTCTGGTTAACTTATACAGATGATTTATTTAGTGGGAAAGCACTGGGGAGTTCATAGAATGTATGGAAAGCTTGAAAACCCTAGCTTATGCAAGAACCAAGCAGTTTAGAGCATAATTTAAGTCTTGCCACAGAGATGGGCCACTTAGGATGCTGCCACTGACACCAGGCCAGTGCTCCAGACACTTCCTGCACAATGCTGGACTCTGCTACCTCTGAATTCTCTGCTTTTCTGTTAGACCCTCAACTTTGCTGGAATCAAGTGACTATCTCTAATACACTCTTGTACCTTTGCAAAACGTTGTAAAGGTGCAAAGTCCTGGGCAAGAGTATCTGCTTTTTTATTACATGGTCCCAGGCAAGCCACTGAGGCCCCTTTCTCAGTGTCAGGGCCAGTGCTCAATAAATACATTTTCTTCTATTAGTATACCTACTTTGCCTTGTCTTGATTACTCCTTTTTTTTTTTTTTTTTTTTTTTGCCTAAGCTATAAAGGTTGAACTCTTATCATTTACCACAAAAGTAATCCGACTAAAGGAAACAAAAATAATAGTGAAAGCCACAGCAACTTATGACATTTTATGAGGTACCTGAATAAGTGTTTTACATGCCGTATTAATTTCTTACGACTGCTATAACAAATTACCACAAATTTTACTGGCTCAAAAGGGCACATATTTATTGTCTTACAGTTCTCGAATCAGAACTTCAAAATGGCTCTCATAGGATTAAATCCAGGTGTTGTCAGGGCTGTGTTCCTTCTGGAGGCTCTAGGGTAAATCTGTTTCCTTGCCCTGTTCAGTTTCTAGAGGTCACCACGTTCATTAGCTTTTGGCTCCTGGCTCCTTCCAGAGATCGCCTTACTCTGACTCTATCACATCTTCTTCTCTGATTCCCTCCTTCACTTCTAAGGACACTTGTGATTACATGAGGCCCATAGTGAGAATCCAGGATAATCTCCCCATCTCAGGGTCCTTAATTACATCTACAAAGTCTCTTTTGCCATTATTCTGTCTTTCGCATTATGAATTGTCTGCTTAAGTCCCCATAACAGGACTGTGAGGCAGGTGGCGCTATTCGGCCATTTTAGAGATAGAAAAATCTTGCCTAGAAAGGCGGTATAACAATGTCCTCTGTTGGGTGGAAGAGCCAAGTTCAAACCTTGGCTATTTGATTGCAAAATCTAGGTGTAGCATCTTTTTGCAACCCCCACCACCTGGCTTCAATAGATTTGCTGGTTCTATAGTTTTGGGGGAGAAAGTGTGAATAGAATCCGATGGATGCATTGTCTTCATGTTTATCCCCTTATGGGATGAATTGTGAAAAGAATGACAGATACTCTCAAAACCCTTGGATCCCAAGATGCTGGGAAGAATAGCAACCTAATTCTATAATTCGTATACCCAAATATTGGTTTATTCAGCAGCCTCTGTAGGCCAGCCTGGGTCTCAGTCAATAGAGTCTGGCTTATTAAAAAGGGACATGAGTCTCAAATACCAGCTCAAATATCAGCCTCAAATACCAGCCTTTTAAACAAAAAGCCTCAAACACCAGCTTCTTTAACAAAACTAATAGCAATGGTGGCGGCAGCAGCAGCAACAGCACGAGATGCAGTAAGAAGCTGAAATTCTTCAGGCCCTGGAGTTGCAGGGGAAGGATATGCCGCAAAGAGTGATTGCCTTTAGTATGAGAATAATACAAAGACCAATGGGAACGCAGACTGTTGCCGGATGACAAAACCACAGAGGATTTCGAGTTGCCTGACACCTCTAGACAAGGCCCTAGTGGATATTAAGCACAGAGTGAAAGTCATCTTTAACATTCAGAATAGACTTTCAGATCTGAAAAGCATCTTAACCTAAAGGGGCCCCACTGGCACTCAACATACTGAGACAGAACAAAAGCTGCAGACTCTTTTCCTCATGAAATCAACCCCTCTAGCTATCCATAGACAAATTCTAGAGTCATCAGACTCAAATCGGAGTAATCTACTAACGTAAGTATAAGCCCGAGACTGCATATAGAAATACTACCAGTAGAAACCTGTGGATGAACTTGGAGGGTGATGAGAGAAGTACAGAAAAGCCAATCTATCCCTCAATATTTCACCACATCATCCGGCCATGGTGGATGAAATGACTACTGGCAAAGAATTTGTCAAATCTTGATTTGCGAAATATTTACTGAGTTTCAATTATCTGCTAGAGACAGTGCTAAATCATTAACGATAGAGTTCTTGCTCTAAAGGAGAGGGAGTCATACAGAGTAGAAGTTTCTATCATGGAAGGATGAGGTCTGGTAGAGATAATGGAGGCTCCCTGGACTTTGGAGGAAGGAGAGTTGGACAAGCTTTGCTCTATGAGCTGTGACTTTCCTGGTTTCAAGGGACAGAAACCTAACTTGAACTATAGAGTGGGAAGGATTGCCGTGAGACCAATGCACTGGAAGGACAGAGAATTGGCCAGGCCTTGGGAGTGATTGAAACCAGAGGCTAGAAAGTCATCATCAAGACAAGGCCATTGCGTGGGCTGTTCTCTGTGTCTGGAAAGCTCTTTCCTCCAATTTAGTTTATCTTTTGCTCATCGTTCATGTGATTCCAGTCACCTCCTCAGTGAAGCCTCCCCCTCCTACCACTCAACTCCCTGACTGGATCACACCCAGATTCCTGGCTGTTCCACTCAAGTGTTTGGGCAAATTAGAAAAAGGTGATCCCTTTGGCTAGACAGTGCCAGTATGTGAAAAACAGAGTGCCCCTTTTTCTAAGCAAACACAGCTTCTCACCAGGGTTCTTGGCTTGATGAGCAGAGTATAAGTGACATTTCAGCCTGCTTGGCCCCTTTGCTCATGCTGTTTTATGCAGTGCACAAATTGCACAACTGTATATAGCAACTGAGCCAGATTCCACATCTCTCAAAAAAAACTGCACTTTTTCATCTCACTACTTGTTAAAATGGTAGTTTTACTTTGCTTACATGATTATTTAAGGCAAGCCCCATGAAGGCAGCAACTGGGTACATTCTCGCACAATGTACAATGTCTAGAGCCCAGGACAGTGTCTGACATATTGAAGGCCCTGGATAAATAATAGTTGTTTCATGAATGAAATGAGTATGTAAGGAAATGAGTGTTTCTGACTATTTCTCTTAGACTAGCTTTTTCTATGAGGTGGGAGCCATGGTTGTTGGTAGCTATGAGCTCACAGCCACAGAAGGCTGCTTCTCCTTAATTCTAATTTTTAGAATTCCAGGAAAGGATATTTATTGGTCCAGCTGAGATCACATGCTCTCTGGGAGTGGGAGTCTCCCTGACTGGCAACCCCTAATAAAACTTAGTTGCATAAATGGTGGAGTAAACAGTTTCCCAATAGACAAAGGAGTCCTTCTCAGCCAAAGATGGGAGGGCTAAACAGAAACAACTCCAGATGTCCCCCAAACAGCCCACTTATGTCCACAGGCTGGCCACTTCTGTGTCTTCCTTTCCTCACCTGTGAAAGGAGAGAATGTGCTGAGCTGACCTCTGAGATTATCTAGCCCCAAGATTCCATTCCCTTTTGTTCCGGTTCTGGTTCTCCAGCAAAATTCTGTTCTAGTGCTGGAGGCAGTAAGTGGAAAAAGACATGACTGTGGGGAGCCTCAGTGAAGGAAGGCTTAATGGAGGTGAGCTTTAAGCTGTGGCATCAAGGTGGAGGAGGATTTGTATACCGAGAGCGGAAGGAGGGGAGATTTTGAGAGTGGGAGCCTGGCTTGGGGAAGTATATTAGGTTTTGGTGTTAAGCCATTTGTTTGTTAGAAGTCTCTCTCTCTCTCCCTCTCACTCACTCTCTCTCTCTCTCTCTCTCTCTCTCTCTCTCTCTCTCTCTTCTTTTCTTTTTCTTTTTTCTTTCTTTGCTGTAAATCTGTTTGTACGGGATAATACCTTAACTTGTCTATATTTTTCCCCTAACCAAGAACAGCAAGCCAATCATCCACAAGGATCTGAGGGAATGAGACACTGGAAAAGCAAGTTTTGATAAGGGCAAATTAATCAAAATAGGTCCTAAATGCAAACGTCTCTAGGGTATCTGAATTAGGCTGTTTCCGTTGGGGTCTATAATTTGTATGCGTGCTGGGGGTTTTGGAGGGTGGTAGTTTGTGCTCCAGTAGCACAAACTGAGAGCGCTTCAGGGAGGCAGGGAAGAAAGAAGCATCTCCATTTCATGATGCTAAAAGGACATGAGGCTCTTACACACCCAACTGGCCCTATACCCTTCCCTAGATCATTAAAATAGAATAATTTTGGCACTCGTCTATTCTCCTTCTGAGTCTTCAGGCTTCTTCTCTGTGGCTTTCTTCAAGGATGTTGCTCAAGCTCTTTTTAATCTTCAGCCTATTCATAAGATTAGGGAACAAAGAGTGAGGTTTGCCTTTACTTGCTGAGAATGGGCCTTGTCCCGAAAATGGGAGCAGTCTGTCCAGGAGGGCCACCCACCAGGAGCCATGGTCAGAGGCCCTGGGCACCTGGTACAGGAATCTGGAAAGGGAAGCAGAGGCTCCCAAAGAGGATGTGGGAGAATGGGAGCAAATGACGCACTTCTGATCCACGCACAATGGCAATCCTTTAAAGTCGCGTTGCCTGCAACTACACTCTGCTACTTAGGGACCTACTTTTACATATACCAACTTGTGGTCCTGTTTCCAGATCCTCTAATCTGCTTATCAAGGAAGAGAATAAAGGCCCATACCCTGATACTGGGGAAACTGTGTTTCATGTTGCCCCTAATGGGGGGCAGAGAGAACACAGGAGATTTGCCGTGGACTCCAAAGACTATGCTAGGTATCTACTGATGCTAGAAAAACAAGCACAGCTTTCACATTAAAGAATTTGGAGTCTGTGTTGGGGATGCGGGTAGCGGGTGGCCAAGCAGCCTTCTGTAAAATGTTATCAAAGAGGCAACATAGCACAGTGAGTAAAAATACCGATCTGAAGCTGGTCTGCTAGGATTTCATTCTCTGACTTCCACCACTTACTAGCTGTGTGTCTTTGAGAAAGTTACTTTACCTCTCTGTGCTTCAGTGTTTTCACCTATAAAGTGAGTTTTACAAAAATATCTACCTCTTGGGATTGTTGGGAGGATTAATGACTTAACATAAGTACTTGAAACAGTACCCTGGTACAAAGTGAGTGGTACATAAAATGTTTGCCAATATTTCTATTCCCCAATCTGTTATCTGTGGATTTGAAATGTTTCTCAAAGCTAAAGTTATAAAATGTGAATGGAGGTTCAGGAACCACTGAGGTTGTGGTGATGGTGCTTTGAAGTCAGAAAAAGTGCTTGTGAGATGGAAGAGTAAAGAATAAGAGATAAGTTGTTGTGGGGGCCCAAGGCTGGACTTGTAGGCTAAGATTAGCCTGTGGGATGGGGACAGGGCAGCTGGGAGGTCTGGGGCATTTCTGGGGCTTGAGGAGCTGCTTGAGGTCTCAGGTTGAGGGTGAGGGGATGCCATGATGAGATGAGAGAGATGGCAAAGGGAGACCGTGGGTGGGGGTACCCAAGTCTGGGTGTGGGTGGCTGCACAAGAAGCAGTTTTGACTAGACCCCTGTTTCGAACTGGAAGTGGGTAAAATTTGGAAAGAGATGAAATCTATTCTTGGCATTTTGTCTCCAAGAGCTCTTCTCCTCTCTTGCTTCATGTCCAGTACCTTCCCACTGCATTAAAATGCTGGCCCCCAAAGCCAAGCCTTCCTCCTCCCACTGCTCTACAGCCTGAAACTGTTCACTTCACCCACCAGCCCCATCATTTGAGTGCAGGCTCGGATGTCAACCAGACTCGGAAGGAAAGCTAACAAAGTGGAACTAATCTCTCACTAACAAAATTACTGATAGCCATGGATTGTTCCCCAAAGCCCCTGGCTTTTAAAAATGAAATACTTGCTAACTCAAATGTTTAATCTAGGAATTCTTAACTCAGGAGCCGGTGGGGTAGGCATGAGAGGGTTGCAGGCCTCTGATAATCATCATTGTGAATGATTATTAAAAGGGGTCTGTGACCCCTAAAATGTTAAGGGCCATTTGCTTTAACCTGTCTTGGCTGAGGCAGTATAACAAAGTAAAATGTAAGCATTCGGGTTAGTTGGAAATAAATATTTTTCAGTGGAGTAAGCTAGTGATTTGCATGTGTTTGTGTGCATGCCTGCAAATGAACATATGTGTGTGTCTCCAAATTTATTTCTTTTTCAATTTTGGAACCATAGATTTTTCTTCAATGCTTTGATTCATTGCATTTCTCCCACCAGCATAGCTCCTGTGGTAGATTCAGTTGGGGTTCAGATCTGAGTGTTGGGCAGAATGGGGTGGCTGAGGTGGCTGTAACTTGGTTGTAGGGTCTGGAATCTGCTTACTCATGGGTTTTTGACGTACTGCATGTTCTTCCCCCCTAGGACAGGAAGTTCTTACTTCCATAACACATTATCATCACCAAGGAAGTAAGCACATATTTTCCACAGCTCCCATCCTCCCTTCCCTACCCCATTTCCTATTGCTGTCTGCCTTCCCCATCCACTTCCCAGAATGCTTCACTTTGCCATAATGAGATGCTCAGCTGTCATGCAGCCACCAACAACCAGAGATGGATGGGGTCTCCTGTACTGCCCTGAGAGGGATCTTAGAAAGACACTGTATTCATGGTAGCAGGCTAGAGAAGGCAAGGAGAAATGAAGAGCCCGACCATACACAGATGCCATTATCCAAATAAAATGATTATTCTTTCGTCCAGCCCCTGCTAACTGGAGTAATTGAAGCAATGCTATATTTATGGAAAACACCATAAAGGTCATGCATTGTTTAGACTCAATTGGAAAATTGCACCTTCTGAGATCAAATTTAATGCAGCATCATTAGGACTTGATTAGCTCAATGCAGAATAAGGTGAAAATACTCAATTCAGAGAAGAACATGTGGTAATGAATGAATATATTTTTATTCAAATACTTTGTTAATTCCCTAGGCAGGTGTGATTTCCATAAAATAAAAGGTCCTGAGTAAAAAGGAAAAAAAGTCAGTTTAAGAATTCTATGGCTGTACTGGAATAAAATGTTAGCAAAAAGACTTACTAATGCTACCCTGATAGTGATGTGTTTAGAAATCTTAGAAGTTAGAAATAATTTACAAATAAAGGATATTTTCTCCATATCCAGGAGAGGCAAAAAAAAAATTGCTAAATGAAATTAAAATTGAAACACAGATGTCACATCTAAGTATAATTGGAAAATTCTTAGCTTTTCTGAGAGATTTCTAAGATGGCTTCTTTCTAAAGAAAGAAATCAGAATTTTTTAGAAAATTTAAAAGTATAAGGCTAGGTGCTATTGCTCATACCTGCAATCCCAGCACTTTGAGAGGCTTAAGGCAGGCAGATCACTCGAAGTCAGGAGTTAGAGACCAGCCTGACATACATGGTGAAACCCTGTCTCTACTAAAAATATAAAATTAGCCGGGCATGGTGGCACACGCATGTAGTCCCAGCTACAGGATGAGCCACGAGAATCACTTGAACCCAGGAGATGGAGATTACAGTGAGCCGAGATCATGCCACTGCACTCCAGCCTGGGTTCTCAGTGATATGTCAAAGTTGAGAATTTATAACATTCAGCAGAGCTTCATTAAACATGCTGAATAAATAATCTCATTTGCTGTGGGAATAAGGCCAAAGGGTAAAATAGGTAAGAATTTAGTAACCTGGAAGTAATCCTTCTGACCCATACTTTTCATTATATACATCTATAAAAGGAGTCTGAGTGGCTAGATGTTCATCCCTAGAAAGAGGCCTAGTTTCACTTTATTTATTTATTTATGTATTTATTTATTATTTATCTATTTGAGGCAGGGTCTCATTCTGTCACCCAGGCTGGAGTGCAGTGGTGTGATCTCAGCTCACTGCAGCCTCCACCCGTAGGGCTCAAGGGATCCTCCCACCTCAGCTGCCTGAGTGGCTAGGATTACAGGCAGCTGCCACCACACCCAGATAAATATGCATTTTTTTGTAGAGATAGGGTCTCCCTGTGTTGGCCCAGGTTGGTATCAAACTCTTGGGTGCAAGCGATCTGCCCACCTCGGCCTCCTAAAGTGCTGGGATTTCAGGCATGAGCCACCATGCCCAGCCTGGTTTCACTATCTTTTGAGAGCATGTTAACATCCATATTATTGTATTCTTATAAATAATCTCTGAGGTGTATAGGGGCATATATTAACCTGATTAAAAAGAGAAGGAACTGGCCAGACGTGGTGGCTCATGCCTGTAATCTCAGCACTTTGGGAGCTGAGGCAGGCAGATCACCTGAGGTCAGGAGTTCGAGACCAGTCTGGCCAACATGGCAAAACCCTGTCTCTACTGGAAACACAAAAATAGTCGGGTGTGGTGGCATGTACCTGTAATCCCAGCTACTTGGGAGGCTGAGGCAGGAGAATCACTTGAACCCAGGAGGCAGAGGCTGCAGTGAATGGAGATCCCACCACTGCACTCCAGCCTGGGTGACAGAGTGAGACTCCATCTTGAAAGAGAGAGAGAGAGAGAGAGAAAAGGAAGGAAGGAAGGAGAGAAGGAAAGAAGGAAGGAAGGAAGGAAAGAAGGAAGGAGGGAAGGAAGGAGAGAAGGAAGGAAGGGAGGGAGGGAGGGAAGGAGGGAAGGAAAGAAAGAAGGAAGGAAGGAAGGAAAAAAGGAAGGAAAGAAAGAAGGAAAGAAGGAAGGAAAGAAAGAAAACCAACAAGAAAGAAAGCAAGAAAGCAAGCAAGCAAGCAAGAAATGCCCAGCACAGGAATATTAAAAACAGGGAGTCTGGCTACTTAGGGGCACGTTCACTTATTAGCTGGGTAGCAAGTTATCAAAGCTCTTGAAGCTTCAGTTAACTTACCTGTAGATTGGGGATACTATTAGTTATTAGTACTCCACTGGGTTGTTGTGAGATTAAGTAGATTGGTTTACCAGTACAGTACTATCAGAGTAGTGCCTGTCACATAGGAAGCATTAAGAAAGAATCTGTTGTCACTTGGGACAGCAAATTCAGTTGGTCATATTTGGAGAAAGAAAACTATCCTGCCCTTTATGGATAAATTCTCCTTTTTGAGGGGATTTATTTTCATTTCCAAATCCTAGAAACCCACCTAGCCTGACTTTTTATTACTAAAGGAGTTCCGCCAACTCTCTCACTGTAATCTAAGGCCAAATTAATTCCTCCCTGTACTGTGTTCTTTCTTATTCTTTTTAAATCTTACCAGGGACACATTTATCTGTCTGTGCAGCCCCAACTTAATTTCAGTCTTGAGGACTATGCTATTTTTCCTTCTACTCCCAATCCCAACACACGCAGGAAAAGCATGCTACAGTGGGCTTAGCAGAATTTAGGGGAAAGCTTAACGTTTGATAGAAGAGCTCTGCTGTTTTTTTTTTTTTCTCTTACTAGACTTCTCCATATCACATTCTAATCTAGGCTTAGGGCATTTCAAAATATATCTGATTAAAATTAATATTGTACAACTAATAAAGTAGAAAAATTCCAATTAAATTAGGTATCATTAACATGAAGTAACTTGCTTCAATATTACCCTAAGGCACTAACTGGGTGAAATGAAATGGCATAAAGACTGCATCTCCAAATATCTCTACCCATCACAGTCCCAAGATATTCAATTATTAATTTTTTTCTCCAGGGATTCAAATATAAATGTACAGAAGTATAACATTATTATCTCAGTAAACCTCTCCATGGGGATCATGTTCTTTGGGGATACTACCAATGAGAAAAAAAAAGTAAAGTATTGAATTATATACTGAAAAAATCCTGAATGAAATTCATAAAAAAGAAGGCAACATTTCCACCATGAAGCAGACTTGGCATAGTAACTTTCAGATGGGGAGGGAGAGTAGTTTACCTATCTTTGGAATTTGAAGCTTTGATATTAGACAGTGTGGTACAGAGGATAGACCCAGACTAAGAGTTGGGAAACCTGAATTTAAGCACTGTTTTGTTATCAACTAGCCGAATGACTCAGATTAGACATTTAACTCCTTTGGACCTCAAGTCTCATATTTTTAAAACGAGGACATTGGATTTGATAATCACCAAGGTTCTTTTCCAGATCTAAAATTTCATGTATAGTAAACATTCATTTTAAAGGGTATGGTTAACCAGTGCCTACTACAATATTTGAAAGCATTGTACTAGGTGCTAGGCAAATAAAAAAATAACTATAACAAGTTTCCTGATCTCAAAGGTTTATATGTTATGGATTATTTAAATGACCAGCTAATATTTGCAGAGCATTATGTAGTCATTTTACTATACTTCATAAAATGTGGGGGCAGTGAGGCTCAGCCGACTAGGAATGAGCTTTGCCTTTTAATCGTTAGGCTGTAGCTGACTCATTATAAAGATCTGGGTAAATTGCCTCTAAGTCTGTTTTTTACTTGAAAATAATCATACTGACTCAACTGAAAGCAATGTTGAGAAATAACAGGTTGTACATTCCATAAATTTTTATGGACACCATGTACATGCCAGGCCAGTGTTGGGAGCTGGGACAAAGCAGCCAACCCATCCTTCATCTAGCTTAACTCTTATACACATTATTATAAAGTATGCTGCAAATAAATTAATACAGCAAATGGCTAGCTATAATCAATTGTGGGCTTATTGTAATTTAGAGGTGTCACGAAGGAAGCCCTTTTCTGTGCAAAATAACATGTGTCTCAGCCTTTGAAGTACAATGTAAACGGTTAAAAAAAAAAAACCCATAAATATTACACATACAAAAGATTTGAAACTTGTATAAGAAGACATATAATTTACTATTTCCTAGATGTAGATTAAGCTGAAACATAAATAGAAGAAAGAATGCAGAAGCAGCGTCCCTGCTCAGAGTAAGGGCGGACATTCTTACTGCTAGATCTGCCCAACGAGCAATCTGCTATCTCAAGAGTTCAGAGGTACCTATCCATCACTGTGGGGCCCCGCTGAGGCACTGTCGTGATAAAGGTGATCAATAAGGATGTTCTATGAGAGATTCTTGTCTTGAGAAGGAACCTGAAGTAAATAATAAATAACTTCAGGTACAGTTCTGAGATTCCATAAAGTGATTCATAAATGTTTGAATGATAAAAATATGATATAAATAAAATTATAAGGATGTAATTTATTAAAGAGAAATTAGAGATTAAGATGGAGGGAGCGTTTTAGCATGGGAGTGCTGTGGGACACAGAAACTGGTTTGTCTGAGCCCCTTCCAAATAGCATAACATCTGTGTCCTGATTTAAAATCTACATTTCAGAGCCTCGAAACCCAAAAGCCTTGGCTGTAGAAATCTAAAACCAAAAAGACCATGCGTTCTGTTACCTGTGATTTGTGGTGTCACCACTCTTTGAGGCTCCCAGATGGGGCAGGGCCTTGGGATATGGGGATGCCTTGTAGGTATGTTGTTGTTGGAGTTGGTGGTGGGGATGGGGATGGAGGCAGGGTAGGGTAGGGGTGGGTTGGGGTGGGGGGAATCCTCCGTTAATATCTCGAAATATTATTCTGTTGCCATAACGCAGCATGTTAAGTTAGTTTCAAGTATTGAAAAACCAGGGCAGAACTCATGGAAATGGTGCAAATTCTTGACTTAGGGTCAGAAGAATTCACCAAAATTAACGTCTCTCTGTGCCAAATAACAGCCAGTTTTCAATTTCTGGACGGCCTCTCCGCGTGAGTGACAGGTTTTCTTAGATGCCGCGGGGGGTCTTTCGCGGGCTGGTGGCCTGCCCCCTGGACTCGTCCATGTGTCAGGCTGAGTCCGCAGCTTAGAGCGCGGCCCTGTATTTCTGTCTGATGTCTGGGGCATACAGATATGTGTGACGGACAACGCTCGTGGCATTCGAAGCCTCTTTAACAGACGTTTGTGACGAGAGGAAAGAAGTGTGCGAACTCTGGGAAACAAGTGTGCGGACTCTGGAAAAGAAGTGGATTTCGAAAGTGGGGAGGGGATGGATCTTCGTAGGAGAAATGGAAATTTGCTGCTCACCAGAGGGTTTGCTGGAAATGAAAACGCGGCAATTCTTAATCCAGTTTCCTGCAGTAGGAAACAGCGGGCAAGGGAAGTCCCAGTTCAAGTTCGGAGCGAAGTGGGCTCCTGCAAGGAGCCGCCCGGAGGCGTGGGACAAGTGGCGGGAGACCCGGCCGCGTCGCGCCGGGCGCTAGGGACGGACGCACTTCCCTACTTCCAGCAGCGGGTACGAGCCGCCCCAACTGCGCTGCCCTGCTCGATTCTTTGGGAAACACTTCGCGAGCTTTGTTTCAGACGCCGACCCATCTTTCTTGGTGGGTCTGCAGCTCCACCAATCACGCCCGCCACTGGGCGGGGTTTCAGGGTCAAGGTGGACCAATTTCCAGCATCGCCCCTACACGCGCTCTCGGACCCCTGGGGGTGACTGACAGCAGCCGGGCCCAACCCGCTGCTCCGGAGCGTGGCCTCCGCCTGGGGCGTTACGAAGACAAGGCCCCAGGACCAATCGTATTGGCCCGTGGGGGGCGGGGCCTCGCTGCCAGCTCCAGACCAGCGCTACCAGCACTCCTTTTGTCATATGAGAGACGCGGCGGGGCGGCCCCTCAGCCGCGGTTTAGCCAATGGAGAAGGCGAGATGGGCGGGCTGGGAGTGCCTGGCGGCGGGTCGTCAGCTCCGAGCCGAGGTGCAGTGAGCTGGTCGGGGGACCGCGAGGCGAGCGCGGAATCCTGGGCGGCGAGCGGGGTGTGAGCTGCCTGAAAATGCACTCGGATGCCGCCGCTGTCAGTGAGTAGCTGAGAGCCAGCCAGCGGGCCGGGGCTGGGCGGCTACCAGCACTAGCCACTCGGCTCCCGCAGTCCCCGCCCCATGCCTCCGGTCCCGAAACGCGCCGGGACCCCTTGCCCGGGAGCCACCCCTTCCCCTCCCGGGGCCGGGGCGGGCGGTGACGCTGCGGGCGGGCGGGCGGGCGGCGTGGGGCGGGGGCGGGCGTAGGGGGAAGGGGCCGGCCTGCGGGGAGGGCGGAGGTGGGGGGGGACTGGCTCTGTTTCAGTGTTGGGGGAAGGGAGGGCTGGACTTGCGATGAAGGGCCGAGACCCGAGTGTCCGGGGTGAATGGAGGTGGAGGCGGCGTTGGGCTCTAGCGGGCAGGGCCGGGAGGGTGGCACTGGCGAGGAGAGGGAGGGAGCGAGCGAGCGGGGATTCCAAAGGCCTGAGCGGTGCGGGCGGCTCCGTGAGAAAGGCGGGCGAGTGAGAGGGGGGCGCGGGGGCGGGGACAATTGGAAGAAGGGCTGGTTGGCGGGGGTGGGGGGAACAATGGGTTGGGGGAATGGGGGCAGCCACAGAGCGGGGCTGGAGGGCGGGCGAGGGGATGAGGGCTGATGTAACGGGAGAGCGAGGTGGTGGGAGGGACTGGGGTGTAATGGTAGTTGGGGAGTCCGGCGAGGCGGGAGGGGCGTTGGAAGGGCGGTGGGTAGCGGAGAGTGGTGGTAGGGGAAGATATTGAGGTAATGGGATGGGGCAAGTGTACAACGGTAGGGCGATTGGGAGGAAGAGGAGAAAAAGGTGGGGAGGATTTAGGGTGGCAGAGTGGGGGCAGGGGCAGAGAAATAAAGTGGGGGTGAGGAGCTAGTCGGGGAGGAAGAGGAGGTGGGGCGGAGTTGGCCAGGAGGATTGTCATGTCCAGATTCGGTCCGGAGCCGGGCTAAGGGGGTGTCAGACTGTGCTTAGGGGAGGTGCTTCCTCTCCCCGTCGAGGCAGGGTCCCTTGAGGGGGGATTCCAAGCTTCTGGGTGCGGAGAGAGGAGGGGGCGGTGCTGAGGTGGAGGGGACGAGGTAAGTGCCCCAAGGTTGGAACTGGCCGCGGTTCCCCCGGGGCGGCGGGAAGCGAGGTCGGCGCTGGCGCGGGCTCCGGCTGCGAGACTAGGAGGCGGGGCAGGGGTGCGGGCTGCGGGTTTTCCGCCGCAGGAGCCGGAGGGGTCGGGCCCTGAAGGCCAGGTCCGGGGCTTGGCGCGGGGGAGATGTCTGGGTCCCTGGCAGTCCGTGGGTTTGGTAGTCTGTGACGCAGTTGTCTAATTTCTGGCTATTAGGTGTGGGGGTTGGTACCATGGAACCCGCTTCCCTGGAGGGATGGCTGGGCCCTAGGCCGCGCGCCACGCCCTGGGGGCGCGACTTCTCCCAGGCGTGCTGGGAGGGCGCTTGAGGGGTTTCCTTTAGGGTTTGTCTCCAGTCAACGGGTGTGAAGGGGAAATGCGGTTCCGCGGAATTCTGGGACTTGTAGTCGCGGCCGCGCCGGACCGCGGTTGGGTTGGGTGCACGTGGGTAACTGTGGAAACGAGTCCCGGCCTGCAGCGCGCCCTCGGAGCCTCCCTGCTCGGCGAACTTGTGCTTTATTACCTGGCCAGCCCCTGCGCGCTCTCGGGAGGCGGTTGAGTTCCCAGAGACGGAGCGGCTCCCCAGCCCGTCTCCCTTGCGAGAGGGAGAGCCCAAGCCAGGCGCAGCCCTCTCAGGCTTGGGTTCTTGATCCCCAAGTGAATTTCCCCCTGCATTTTGTTGGCCTCGCTCGTGGAATAAATGCTTGGTCTTGAACCATCATGCGCACAGGTTGTGGGAAAACATTCAAGAAGCAATACAATGTAAAGCAACCTTTAGAATAGTGTATTATGGCATCCAGTGTATGTAAGCACTGGGTTCAAACATTGCCTTACATAAATCTGAGAACACAGTGGAGGTACATGTAACCCTCGTAAAGATAATGTAGACTGTGTGTTGGTATTTCTTGGAGTGTTTGAAAAAATAACCCACTTGAAATGAATGATGGAGGTGGCTTAATGGAATTTAGGGTGGCAATATGAAGGTGAGCAAAGGTGATATGTGATGTCTTCAATTTTCGAAGAAGCTTGGAAAGCAAATGAGAATAGAAGAAAACTGTAAGAAGTGGAGAACCGTAAGACTTTTTTTTTGTTTGCTTGCTTTGTTTTTAGCTGCAGGCTGCAATTCCTTCTCTCCTTAATATTAGAAACCTTCCTCTCTGTAGGTAGACTCCCTAAACATCACATCCTTCACCAGTTCCCTTTACTGTTTACAGGGAAGGCACTCCAGAATCTGTCATGTAGAAGGCTAAGATTTAATGCAGAGATGATAGATTTTTGTATGTAAAATATAAGGTATTATGAAACTATTGGCAACATGGTCATTAGAAGAATATTGTAATTTTTCTGATGATAAAAATATTACCAAGAAGTCCTAAAGTTTGTAAACCTTTTGGTGTGATTACAAATATACTGAACTTGGATACTTGGTTGTTTGATGGTTCTTTTCATGATGAGTGAAAAATTGGGCAGTGTGTGGTGTTCTTGTGGAGATCATTTATATCTATCTGTCGTATTTTACATAATCGTGTGGTGAAATATCCAGGAAACTCTTGGTAATATATAAATATGTACAAAAATATGCATTTAACTCTGGAATTTTTTCTTGCAGAGGGTAAAGTGATGAGATTGAAAAACATGCAAGAGCTATAATTGTCTTCAAAATGGTGTTTTTAAAGAAAATATGAAGCTAGTCATAGCTTTCTTTTTTTCTTTTGTTCTGTTACATCCCAAAGAGCAGGTGCTTTTTATACACATACAGCCCACCTCCATCCATTCCCCAAAGCCCTAGGCTCCTACACAGTATCACTGTACACTTTCTGCTCTGGTTTTTAGGTTCCTTTTTGATTTTTGGCCCTTGGGGAGGTCCTTTATTTTCTTGTGAACCTAGCTGTTCATTTAAACAGATGGTTCTTACACGTTACCTAGAATTTTTTACTGTTTTATATTAAGAAGAATTTTTAGGTAATCTTGTCTGTCACATTGCCGGAAAAGAAGGCCTGCCTCATTTTCTCTATCTTAGTGGACTTCTATTCATTTACTCTCTTCTTCCTCTGTTCTTAACCTCTATGTACCCCTACTGACACTTAATCATATTTTTTCAAACTTTATCATTATCTCGTTTTCTGTTTTTATGTTAAGTTGCTCCCAGCAGCTCTTCTTGGCTTACTACCTTCTTCCTGGCTACCTGTTTACATTATTATCTCAGTCATCATCATCTGCTAATTATAACTAATAATATCTAATAACCCTGCTAACTCAGCAGTATAAAGATCAACCTGTGAGAAACTGACCTCATGATGATCTCTTGTTGTATCAGTTAGGATGCCTTTGCCAATACAATGCTCAAATTAATGGCTTAAATAATAGGGCTTATTATCGTTCCGTAGCAAGAAACCTAGAAGTAGTTGGTTCTAAAGCTGGTGCAGTGGCTTAATAATGTCATTAATGATCTAGGCTCTTTGCATCTTTTTCTTCTTCTAAGTGTTTTAGCTTTTATTCCTCAGGCTCATTTGCCTCATGTTTGCTGTATGGTTGCTTTAGCACCAGACATCATGCCTGGATTGGAAAGCAGGGAAGGTGCATATTTCCTTATAACTCCCTGTTAACGGAGAAGTCTTTTGCAGAAACTCACTTTGGAGAGTTTCATTTCAGTGTCATTGGATCGAACTGATCTCATGCCACTGCTAGCTGTGAGGGAGGCTGAGGCAGTGAATGTCTGGCATTTTCCAGCATCTCTTGTAAGATATGGCCTTTCATAGGGTGGAAGAAGGGTGAGAAGAATGCGCTGGGTTGGCAGCTTGCAGGTTATATCTCTGAACCAGCTACTTCGGCCAGCTGTCTCTGGCTTGGTCTCAACCTTTATGTTGATTTAATTTCTGCCTTATTCTAAAAGAATTAGGGGTGACTTGCTAAATATAGATAAAATCCTGTCAAGAGAAGGAAAATTTATATATAGACTTATAAGGTACACAGAAACACTTGCCATGTGTTAGAAATATTTGGCACTGAGCTTCTTAATAGTCAAAGAAGAGAACAAAACTAATAAATTTTATTCATTTGGTAAATGAAACTGCAGTAATTTTAATAACCCACACTGAAATCCTGGACATTTCTTATCCTCTTCTTCCCTGGTCAGTGGCAAGGAGAGAATGCATCTCTTCCCATGCCCAGCCTCTCTTTCCCATACCTATTGCCATGGCCTTATGTCTGAGACAGCCTTTCTTACAGTGTTACAATAACCAGCAATACATTTTTCTCCCTTTTTTTTTTTTTTTTTAGAGGTGGGGTCTTGGACTGGACTCGAACTCTGGGCTCCAGGGGTCCTTCCACCTCAGTCTCTGAGTTGCTGAGACCGTAGGTGCACACCACTGTACCCGGCTCCAGCTGCCCTCAGTGCTGCTGTTTTAGAATTTTTCTTTGCTGTGCTCCCTCTCTGGCAGACTCTCTCCTTCCATGGAATCTCTGAAGCAGTGCTTCCTTCTGTTACTCAGTTTTGTGTTACATAACAATAGCTGCTTGTTTACTTTTATTTATCCTCCCCAATTAGATTATTACCTTTTTGAGATCTGGGACCATGTCTTACCTAGTATCCACTTTAGCATCTAGCATGATGCCTTGCATAGGTCCCCAAATATGTATTGAATTGAACTTGAATGATCAACTGTTGAATAACTTGTGCATTATCTAGGAAAAGTAATTCTTCCTGCTGCTGTTGTCTTTCATTATCTTTAGATTTTTCTTTAAGGAACACAAGCTTTCACCTATTCATTCTTTGCATTTTTTAGACAAAGTCAGTTGTATGCAAACTAATGTTTCTTTTTCAAATATATGCAAGTATCAGTTTTAGAGAATGTGGCATGGAGAAATTCTCAAGGAGAGAGTAAAATGCTAGTAATGTGCTGAGGGAACAGAAGGAGCGTTTGTGAATGTGCACACATCCATTTCTGGTCTCTCGTGTCAGCATCCTACCTGCAGAAGGTTAAGGCAGCATTAACAGGTCTGATGTTAAGGGGCCTAGAGTGTTTGTCCTTTTCCCTTCTTTTTATTTTATATCCATATTCTGGTCCTAAGGATTTATTTCTTAAGTTAACAATATAGTGAGATCGCTGAAAGTCTTTCTTTATTTAAACTGTAAGTTGAAGTTCAGATTTACACAGTAAAATTTTCTTTGATGAATCATAAATGCTGGTAAGTTTTTATAGTTAGTCAACTTCAATTGGTGTTAATTCTTCTCATAGCTTGCTTTTTTTCTTTTGAAATTTACATTAGGAAAAGTACTTCTTGAGAAGTATTCTAAGCAGAACATGTATTTAAAAATGTGTTTTAAGAAGAAAAACACTGAAATACATTTTAAATAGAATTAGGTATTTTAACAATCATTGTATGACAGTTTTAGATGTAGCAAAGTATTTGCTACTTTAGGTTTGAATTGCTTTTAATCAGAAAATGCTGTTAATGAGTTATGTTCAATCTAGGAAGATAGGCTTGTCGCTTATAACTAATGTACTGAATAAAACACTAGATATAAAAAAGACCCTAGCCCTCTTCAAATAGCATTACCTGTGGTATCATTTATTCTAGTTCTGCCTTCGAGGATTTTTTTTTCCTTGTGAAGTTTTTTGCTGGCCTGTATCAGTAGATTTGCAGAGATGGGGAGTAATCCATTTGTATCTGTAATGGACACGGTCAGTCTTGTGGGACCCTGACTCTTCGTCTAGTTGAAGAATTCTTACCCTAGCAGACAGATCTTCTCAGACACACTCACCTGAGACTGTGAACCTGAGGCTGGAGGCAAGGAAAGAAGAGTAGCCCATGTGACCATTTTCTGGAGGGATGCACAGTGGTGGCTGCCGTGCTGCTTCTAGAGGCAAGGTCTAGTTGTGGCTGTAATCATGATGCAGTCTGCTGTGTGCCCTTATGACCAGGGGGAGATTCTGCAAACTGTGTAATAGCACTCCCCCTTTTTTATAAATCCTTTTTTGTTTAAATTAGCTAGAATTAGTTTCTGATGCCCTCCACTAAGAATTCTGATACTTCAGCATCCAGACTTGTCACTGTTACTGGTCAGATATGTGGTTGAAGCCCTTGTGAAGAGCAGTGATGTATTTTTTTCATCCTGGCTGCCTGTACATTCTGGTCAGAGGTGACCCAGAGGACCGGAGGAGGACACAGTCGATACCAGCTGTGGGTGTGGGAACTGTGTTTGCTGGTGGTCAGGCAGGACTCCGAACCACACACTGGGTCTCATCATGTGCCACTCTACTGCTGCTTTTTCCTAATTCTTTGTCCCCCAAAAGTTGAGATGCCTAGGAGCTAATACGTAACTCCTCGTGCAATTTTTTTTTTTTTTTTTTGGCTCTATGGGAATATTAGCTACAGAAATATGTGTGTGCGTGTGTGTGTGTGTTTTAGTGGAATGTTTATTTTGTTTAGCCAAAAATTACATCTGATGTACCAAATACCTTTTTAGTCAACGTTATTTAGGTATAATTTTATGTATTATAAAATTGTACTCATTTTAAGTGTTTGGTGAATTTACTAACGATATAGAACATTTCATTACCCCAAAAGTTCCCTTGGACCCCCTTGTAGTCAGTGCTTCTCTCCCTGCCCCACTACCATAATTGTTGGCTTTTAGTCATCTTAGGCCTCCTCCATATTAGTTGATGAATTGTCACTTTGCTGTTCCTGAGGATATTACAGTATAATAAAGGCATGATAAATCTCTCATTTTTACTGAACTATGAAATCCAAAGGAAAACTATCAGTGCTGTATAAATTATCAATCTGATAAATAATACTTTGCCGCATGGAAGTGTCTTGAGTTAGATGACTTGTTCTGGTGAGCGGCTTTCCAGTGGATGGCTTTTCTGGCTTCTCTGTGGCCTGTAGACATGCAGGGCTCGGGTTTTCTCCATGGATGGGATGATGTCTTTTAATTGTTATTTAGGTCATGTTGGGAGGCAGGAAAGCCAAAATGGCTGGATTCAAATCCTTGCTGTGTCATCTCCTAGCTGAGGGACTGGAGGAGAGTTACCCAGCTGCTCTGTGTGGGCTTCAGAGCCCTCACACCTAAAAATTACCTGTTGAAGGCTGTGGAGTTGTTCAGTCGCCAAGTGTTTATTGGGTACCTACTAGGTACCTGCTCTTCATCTTTCATGAAGTTTTCATTCTGGTGTAGGGGAGGGGGCAGATAATAACAAGTAAATTGTGTAGTATGTCAGATGGTGATAGGTTCTGTAGAGAAAAACAGCAGGGAAGGAGTGCATGCAGGCACCCCTGTGTGCGGGCGTCGGGTGGGGTGGAGGGTGTTGTAATTTTAAATATCGGAGCCAGGAAAGGCTTCACTAAGGAGGTTTTAAGCTAAGCCCTGATGGAGGTGAGGGGCCATTCCAGGCAGAGAGAACATAAATGCAGAAGCTCAGAGTGGAGAGCAGGCCTGTATTTGAGGAACAGTAGAGGCTGGGGTGCTTAAGAGTAGAGGTGTGGAGGCAGGCAGGGGGGAGAAAGTAGGAGGCAAGATTATAAGTAGTCTAAATGAGATGAAACACATAACATGTTTTTGTTGCTTATAATTACTGTGTGATGATAGTCTCCTAGGTAGACTTTAAAAAATAACTCTTGAGAAGAAAAGATGTTATAAGAAAGAACAGAACCAAATGAGGCATTCCCTCACTCAGCCATTCAGCAGACATTCAAGGGTTTTTTTGCTGCCAGGTGCTGCTGTCACAGGCAGGACTGCGTTGGGGAGACCAACCGGGGCTTCAGGAGCTTCCTTCAGTGAGTTCAGTGTGGAGACAGAGAAGGAATGGATGCATGGATTGGTGATGCCTGCTAGGTTAGATGGATACCCAGGGGGGGCTTTGAGAACATGTGGGGAATGGTTAGCAGTTGTCATGTGAGTTGTGTAGCTTTTGACGTTTTATTATGTGAAGAACAGGATCTGTGTGCATGTGCAGGTGGCACATGGGGTCAGGTGGGAGCTTTCCAAGGCCAGTGACAACATGGTGGGGACAGAGAACTGTAGCAGGAGAGGGTGGGTGTTTGGTAGGCTAGAGTGGAGGGGAAGGTGAGGTGCAGGGCTAGGCAAGAGCTGGTGGCAGGGGTGGGGTGGTGGGCGGTGGGAAGGACTCAAAAGAGGCACCAGGGAGAGAGTGTATGAGTGGAAAGGAACTGAGAGAAGAAAGCTCCGAGGTGGGGCACAGGGAGGGAGGAGGAGCAAAGGGGAATGGGGAGGGACTAACACAAATTCAGTGATAATCTTGGATTTGCCTCATCTGCTTTGCCTCTATTAACTCATTTAATCCTTCCAGCAGCCCTCAATAAGTTAGGGACTGTTATTATCTCCATTTCACAGATGAGGAAGCTGAGGTGTAGAAAGGATCACTCACCTCTTCAAGGTCGCACAGCTTATAAGTGGTGAATTGAGATTCTAACCCAAGCATTCTGACTCTGTGGTCTTGGTAACCCTCTACTGCCACTGAAATCATTCTTAACATTTTGTTTGTGCTTTTCATTGAACCCTGATTGGAACACTCACTGCATGTATATTGGAATTCTTTTTTTTTCCTTTTGTCACTGGCCTATGAATGATGATGACAGAGCCAGTTGATGTGATTATGTCTTGGTTCTTTTCTTCTTGGAATGAGTCTCAGCAGGATCAGGATCTGGGATTTCTGAGTCTCTTCTTTCCCATTCTTCTTCATCTCCTCTCATTTTTGCCGGTTTGCTTACAATGATTTAAAAACTGATTTTAAGTGGGAAACTGAAGAATTGTGGCAAAGTATTTGCATACTCTAATGAAATAGTCATTTTTAGTTTTCTTAGATTTTATTTAAATAGACTTGTTATTTTTAAATATAGGAGATCTCAATGACATTGCAGCAAAACTAGAAAACAACTACTAATATCATTTTTGCTTAACATTTTTGAAATTATTTTTCTCTTTTTCCTATAGGTTAGGGTAAGTTTAATGTCTTGTCCTACATATGCAATTCCCAAAATTAAACCACAGATCACTTCTTAATTATTAATTAAACAGGAAACAGGATAGTTGTACATTTAAGTCCAATAGCTAGTGAATTAGTAGTTTTAAACACCGTCACCTTGTAATCTCTTCTGCCCTGTCTTTTTGCAGTTCTAGGTTCAGTCTGTCTCAGTGTCTTCTACGTTCTAGTAATAATAGGGATGAAAACAATTAACCTTGATTGGCACATAATATGGACCAGCACTGTGCTAAGTGCTTGACATGCACCATCTCATTTAATAATCCTCACAGTAGCCTCGCAAAGAGGGTTTTGTTATTTTGGCTTTATGGGTGAGGACACGGGCACAGTGAAGTTTGGAAGCATGTACAGGGTCACTGAGTTAGGACTCAGTTGGAGCTCTGACTCCAACCCAGGGCTTTCTGTTATCAGAGCTGATTGACATTCTTTAACCAAAATCTGGGCTCATTTAACATTAGTGAAATGAAAGGATTTTTACTCTGAACTATCCAGTGATTCTGTGTTCTTCAGTGAGTAGCACAGATTATTTGTGCTCACCTTCAGTGGGTAGGTGGGGTGAGGAGAATGAAGCTAGGGCCCTTTGTACCGTGTCACATTGGGAGTGCAGCCAGACTGGGTGTCCTAAAGTGACTGAGTCCCTTGGGATAGCACCAGTAGGCACAGGCAGTGTGGTGGGCGATGGATGGATGCTGCCTCCCTTGGGCGGATGGTTCCTTCTCCCAGCCCCTTTTTTGAGTCCTGCAAGAGGAAGAAAAAGCCAGCAGCATTATGCTTGGATGGCTTTAATTTTGGATCTGTGTTCAGTGAAAATGCTGAGTCACTTTGAATGACCCGCTCCCTTATCAGTTTTCTCCCTTGGCTTTTGGCTTTTGTGCCTTGTACATAGCATTTATTGATGAGGAGAATGAAGTTAGTTAACACCTTCCTCACCTGCTACTTTCAGTTCTTTCAATTTTTACCCTGCTTTTCAGCTCTGCAATCTTTTTCCTGGACCTTGGCCTTTTCATCATGTGCTGATAGGGTATGGTGAATGAGTTAGATTCCTGTCTAGCGGTGCTGAGGTTGTTCTAGGAGTGGATTGGCTACTGGCAGGCCAGGGATTGAGTTGAGAGTCAGGGATAGAAACTACTTCTCTGGTTACATGTTAGAATCACCTGGGCTGCTTGAGAAGCACGTGGTGCCCCACTCCCATTTTTATTTAATTGATCTGGATTGGGACCCTGGTATTTGGTGTTTTTCAATCTTCTTAAGTGATTCCACTGTGTAGCCAATTGTTTCATTTAAACATTAATAGCTTAATTAGGAAGCTGAGTTTATTTTGGGCTGTGGGGATGGGGCTCAAAAGATGCAGCAGCTCCCCCATGGGCACTGCACTGGGCAGATTACACAGACCCTTCCTGCTCGCCTATGACATAAAAGCCAATACTTGGTAGTGCTTCCCCTGTGCCGTGCACTGTTTGAAGCACAGTGCAGCATTAACTCATTTAATCCTTATGATATCCTTATGAGGCAGGCACTGTGATGATCCATTTTGTAGAACAAGAAATTCTTGCTTGTAGCCATGAAGGACATGTAGTATGAAACTGACCCATAAACCTAGGTTTTGGTTTTTCCTAGGTTTACAGTATAGAAAACATTTCAGATCTTTGTATTTTAATAATTTAGTCTCAAATGTGAATGTATTTGTTTTTACAAATGAAACTGAGACCTGTGCCATGTCATATAGCTAGTGACTATCAGTTAATATACAGAGTTGTAAATTGGTATTGTAAATCATTTAAAACACTACTTTTTTATGGTTTTGACATAGATTTTACTTTATGGTACATTTCATATTTCAGGTTATTTGAGATGTAACTCATTTTTAATGTGATCTTTTTTACTTAAAATTGCATTTTGTACTTTTTGAAAATATATGTACTATGATCTTTGAGTGTGTATTAGATCTTCACTGACTTGTGATCTGACCTGCCTCTTCACAGTCTGGCTACTGTAACTCTCCAGGATACTAAGCAAAACTAATAGCAGCATTTTAAGCATGCTCAAATCTGGCCGTGGTAAAACCCAAACTCAGCACTCCTTCAAACCCACATGCATTTCTAGTCTCCCCTTTATAACCAACTTACTGAACAAGTTGTCTTTGCTTGAAATAGTCTGTATTTCTTCATCATTCATACTATCCTCGGCCCACTTTGTTCTGGTCTCAGTTCTGTCATTGCAGTCTTCTCTGAGGTCATGGAGTAACCTTCATGTTGCTAAATTTAGTAACTATTTTTAAAGCATTTATTCCCCCATTTATTGGTACCTGCCTTGTACTAGGTTTGCGCTGTTGTAGGTACAGGTTGAATACCCTTTATGTGAAAATATGAAACCCAAAATGCTCCAAAATCTGAAACTTTTGAGTGCTGACATTACACTTACGGGAAATATTCATTGTAGCTTTTCAGATTTTTGGATTAGGAATGCTCAACTGGTAAGTATAATACAAACAACAAAACCTGAAGAAATCTGAAATCCGAAATGCTCTGGTCCCAAGCATTTCTGATAAGGGATACTCCAAAATATATTGAGATAGAGTAGTGAATAAAGCAAAAGGAAGACCCTATCCTCATGGAGTTTGGGCTCTAGGAAGAGTGACAAAGACATAAATAAATATATAATATAATGTTAGGATCATGGAAGACTTCCTGTTGTATGACTCTACTAATATAAAATGTCTAGAGTAGGCAAATCTAGAGAGACAGAAAGTAGATTAGTGGTTGCCTAGGGGCTGAAGAGGGGTGAAGGGAGAAATGGGGAATGACTGCTAATAAAAAATGTTTTATAATTAGATTGTGGTGGCGTTTGCACAACTCCGAATATACTGAAACAATTGAATTTTACACTATAATGAGTGAATTGCATGCTATGTGAATTATATTTCAACAAAGCTATTAATATCAGGAAGGTGATAAGTGCTATGAAAAAAATCTAAATCCACTGGGAGATGGAGATACTATTTTGCATAAAGAAATTAGATGAGATGTCTCTGATGAGGTGACATTTAAATAAATATTTCAGGAAAGATAGCTGTTGAGGACAGCTATCAAGGGTCATGGAGGCTTAGGGGCACAGTAAATGCAAAGGCCCTGAGGTAGGAATTCACTTGAATATTCACGAATTGTGTGGCTAGAATGGAGTAGGCAAGGATAATGTATTGGGATGACTTAGGTCAGATCGCGTAGAGCCTTGTGAGGACTAGAATTTTTTTTTTCTTTTATGCTGCAATAGCAAATACAACATCTCAGTGATTCAAGTAAGTGGTTGTTACGCATCCTTTGTGGGTTGGAATGGGTGTCTGCTCCACATCGTTGACATTTTCATCCCTAGTCTATGTGAAACCCATGGGAAAAGAGGGCATGTATTTCTAGAAGGAAGGAAACAAGGCAAATCTAAACAGTGGCTCCCAACCACAGTGCACCCTTGGCTTTAACAATTTTTGTTTTCTTTTCCCATATCACGTTATAAAATTGACTTTTCAGGAGCCTGAGCCATGTGACCCATGGCTTGAAATACCCTTAAGCATTATCTGGTGAATCCCAGTTAGAGAGGCAGATCCCTGTACCTCAGTTGTGTTCTTGTTCTGTTCCAGAGACATTTAGATGAGTGCCGAGGTTAGATGGTAACCTTTAATTTTGTCCAGTAATATTTTGCTTTTTTGGCAGTAACATGGTCATTATTTTGCCCTTTCCTTCTGCCACCTTTACAGGTTTATTTCGTCATTTTCATCATCATCAAAAAGCATTTATTAAGACCATAATACTATTTAAAAATTTTATACCTGAGAGAATTGCTCAGCTGGAGTTTAATAATAAAACACTTTGATGACACTTTAGTGACCAGAAGAGTGAATTGTGCTTAAAAATAGAAATTTAACATTAGTGTTAAATCTTTTCTGTACCATTATTTCCCTGGGGGGAAAATGGTGAATTGTTTTAGATTCAGCCAGTTTAAAATTTTTTTCTTTAATATTAAATTATTTTAAGTATGTGCTTGCTTATTGACAGCTTTGGGTAGGAAATGCTGCTGCTTTTTTCGTATTACAGAGTGTGAAAAGAGATTGATATTTTTGCTTTGATTGGAAATAATTTAGAATGGAAGAAGTAGCCTTGGATTAGGAGTTAGAAGATAGGAGTTTTGCCCAGCTTGGCTATAGCTAGCTCTCTGACTCTGCTCAAGCTAATAAAATGAGAATTGGACAAAAGAACATGAACCATTGAGTGCCTCACTCGCTCTCATCTCTCATGTGCAGTCCTGTTAGTTTTTCCTTACACTGCAATCACATTTTATATAGAGGTTGGTTCTAAAGTCCCTATATAAGGTGAAGATCATTGGTGTTAAAAATACCATTGGAAACACTTGCAGAAGATTCCCCTTTGGAAGCTGCCTCAGAAGAATCCAGCACAGCCCATTCCTTCCTCCAGCATTGGAATAGATCGCTGGCTGTTTATTTGAGCACCAGTTGAGCATCTGGCCTTGGCTTCAACTTCAGTTTAGGGACCATGTTTTATGAAAATACATCATTTTAAATACTCGACTCATACCGTATTGTGAGATGCACAAAATCTGATTAGCATGTGGAAGCAGACCAATGGAGTGACTATTCACGTGTCACGTCTCATGCTCATTAAGTAGATGGGGGGTGGGCAGTTACTGAGACAACTGAAATTTCTTTTCATCTTGCTTCTTCCTTTTTTTTTTTTTTTTTTTTTTTTTTGACCAAATGAGAAGAGTTGAATTTGTGTGAGCTAAATGTCTATTTTCTGTAACTCCAGTGTACTCAGAATCTCTCCTCTCCACTTCTACAGCCACTGTCTTAATGGCCCTAATCCTTTCCCACCTCAGTCACTTCTAGTCATCTCCGTAAATGGCCACTCTAAATTCAGATCACCCATCATCTTTGCTGCACACTTGTCCTAGAGTGATCTTTTTAAATAACTCTCCTGATCAGAACACTTCCATGGCACCAAGACTCACAGGAGTGCTTCTCAGACTTCCCTCCAATGTTTTCTTGTGCAGAGTTTGGTGAATTAAGTTGTCTCAGGGTTCCGGGAGCACAGCTTGATGTGGGGATTATGTTTGTTCTCATGTAAGACTGTCATATTATTGTTGATTAGAATTGATGCTGCTGGAATGTGCCATGCCTGTCATTACGTTTGCATGGTCTCTGGTGCCCCTGTTCGAAGTACAGATCCTTAGGAGATTAAATCTAAACGCTCAAGCAGGATTCACAGGCCCTTGTGGAGCTTACATTCTAATGGGAGAGGATGATGACAAATATATAATGTCAGATGGCATTAATGCTGTAAAGAAAAGCAAAGCATGGTAAGATGATAGAGTGAAGAGGGGGCTCTGTTGATCTGGCAAGGTTATGTGAGGAGGTGATTTTTAAGAATTTTATCTTAATTGACAAATAATTGTATATATTTATGGAGTACAATGTGATGTTTTGATATGTGCATAATTGTGGAGTGATCAAATCAGGCTAATTAACATATCCATCAAAGGTGATATTTAAATGGAAACCTGATGAAGTATGAGAGCAACCATATTATTATTAGGGGGAAGAGGGCTCAAGGTAAAGAGAACAGCACGTGCAAAGGCCCTGTGGTGGGAGTGTTCTTGGAGTGTTAATGAAACAGTAGGAAGCTCACTGTGGCTGAGTGGAATGAACAAGGGGAAGATGGGTAGAAGATGAGATTGGAGAGATTAGTAGATGCAGAGTGTGCAAGGCCCTGAGCCCATAATAAGTTTTCTTTTGCTTTGAACAGCTTCCCCTTCCATCTGTAACTGTTGGGTGAAGTGGAATTAATTTTAATTTGTTCTACATGCTAACCAGTTGCCCCTCTGTTCACTGAATTATTATCTCTTCTCCATTGAATTTGAAATGCCATTTAATTATATGTTGTGTATGCATATTTATATGTATATGTTTGTCAGCTCTCTGTCATTGATTTTTCTTCTTGCACACATAGTATAACATTTTAATTACTGTACCTTTATACCAGGTCTTGTCAAACAATGACCCATGGGCCAAATCCAGCCTACCACCTAGTTTTTATAAATAAAGCTTTATTGGAAAGCAGCCATATTTATGTATTGTTTATGGCTGCTTTTGAGTTACTATGGCAGTGTAGTTGCAACAGAGCCTGTATGGGCCAGAAATCCGGAAATACTTACGATCTGGCCCTTCACACAGAGTTTACCAGGCTCTGCTTTATACTGTGTATCGATATCTGATAGGGCAAGTTCATCCTCATTCTTCTTTTTCAACAATTTCTTGGCAGGGCTAACATGTTTATTTCTCCAGATGAACTTTAGAATCAATTTGCCAAGCTTGCCTGACTTCCTTCTTTTCCCCACCTCTTTTTTGGGGTGGAGAACTGGGGAGCCAGCAGAATAGGAATTTTGATCGCATTAATTTGTGGTTTAGTGAAGTGAGAAGTGATTGCTTTACGTTGGGTCTTTCTATTCCAGAAATATCTCTCTATGTGTATATCTTTCAGTAAACTTTTATTGTTCATTTTGAACAATAAAATCGTACATATTGGAGTTTATTCCTGTATGTATTATTGCTTTTTGTTGCCATTATAATTGAGATCTTGTCCCAGTTATATTTTACAAGTGACTGTGATATAAAGGGAAGTTTTTGCTTTTTATCGATTTAAATTCTGTTTCTAACCCTCTTATGAGAGTAAACTATTAGGACTGTTAATTTTTGTTTCTTTCAATTGACAGTCATTGTCTGAACTTATCAATAATTGTTTTATTAATGTTTATGTCTCTGCCTATATTGTGGAGTTCTCTTACCTAAAGTAGTTTGGGGGAATGGACTTGGACACCCTCAGTGGCATTCGTTTTTTTTCTTTTGTGTAGGTCACAGCAAATGGTAGTTAAAACAAGCCAAAAAAAAAAAAAAAAAAAAAAAAAAACCAGATAACCTAGACAAGTTTATGCCCAATCTGCAGTTGTTGATAGTTTTCAGAAAATCCAGAAGATAACGTAGGCAAGCTATTTATCAAATAGGCTCTGTCTGCCTTTGCAGAGCTGATTGCTGCTTTTAATATATAGAGTTGCCATGTCACCCAGGAGAGTCAGACTCAGCACTGCTTTACTTTGGAGAGCCATTTGATCATGGAATGCAGTCAAAACCTAGCATTTATCCTTTGGAATTGAAATATGAACAGAAGGAGATTTTTATGAATCAGTTAGTGCTTTCCAGAATACATTCTCGGTAAAGCATTTGATCTTTATCCTTAACATCTATGCCTTAAGGAGGTGAAATCTACTTTAGATTTCAAGGTCTATTACTTGCCATGAGCATTGAACAGATGAACTGTAAATCCAATGTGTGTTAACCTTTGTGAATCTATCTTTTAATGCCATTTTTGTCTTTTTTTCCTCCTGAATTTGTGTCTTCTTAACTTTTCCTTATGTTGATGAGACGAAGGAAAAATTATCCATGTTACTGGTTTCATTTTTTCCTTTTCCTTTTTGTTTTTTTGGTTGAAGTGATGATGGTGTGGTAGCAATAGGGATTGGATATAGAAATGGAGAATTGCTGACATATATTATGTATTTGTGAAATGAACCTGTTTATTCCTGTTGCCTTTAGTAAAGTAAAACTTCATGTGTGGAACCTGATTTTAAACATAATATCTGTATTTTTGTTCCTGTGTGTTGTGATTATCTGCAGTCAACATTATGAACATCAGTTGCTGGTATACGAGTAGCAGTGCCATTCTTGCATTACTATAAAAAAATACCTGAGACTGGGTAGTTTATAAAAGAAAAGAGATTTAATTGACTCACAGTTTTGCAGGCTTTACAGGAAGTATGGTGCTGGCATCTGCTTGGCTTCTAGAGAGGCTTATAATCATGGAGGAAGGTGAATGGGGAGCAGGCACATCACATGGTGAAAGCAGGAGAGAGAGAGAGGGTGAGAGGAGGTCTCACACACTTTTAAATGACTGAACCCCATGAGAACTCACTGACTGTCTCAAAGACAGCACTAAGCCAGGAGGGATCCGCCCGCATGATCCAAACATCTGTCACCAGGCCCCACCTCCAGCATTGAGAATTACAATTCAACATAAGACTTGGATGGAGATATATCCAAACTCTATCACATAGGCTATAAAGATGTACCAGGCCACCTGCCTCAATTACAGAGGAAGCTCTGACCTTGGGATCATTAATGTGAGGCGAGAATTGGACTGAGGAAAAGTTAGAGACTATTTTAGATAGCTGTGTGGTATGGAGAATGGTATAAGTAAATATAGTGGGAATTGATGTCTTTTATTGAGCACTTACTATGTTCCAGGTATTGTAATGGGTACCTGATATACCTAGGCGTTGTAATAGGTGTCTGATAAATATTTTCAACCATACAACAACGTTATGAAGGAGAATTTTTTATCCTCATTTTACAGATGAGAAAATTGGGAATTAGGTTAAATAACTG
This sequence comes from Macaca thibetana thibetana, assembly GCF_024542745.1. Taxonomy (NCBI): domain Eukaryota; kingdom Metazoa; phylum Chordata; class Mammalia; order Primates; family Cercopithecidae; genus Macaca; species Macaca thibetana. The sequence continues at coordinate 104,206,167 of NC_065582.1, forward strand.
GTAGACCTGAGATTTGAACCAGCTGTTAAGACTCCAGACTCAGGTTGTGAAGCAAAGTGGATTTTTGACAGGAATAGAGTGGTTGTGTGTGTGTGTGTGTGCGCGCGCATGTGTGGGCACACATTTGAATTCTGTTATGTGTAGGAAGGGCAGTGGGCAGAATGTGGGGTTGGAAGGAAGGGTTTTGTGGAGTGGGGTGGTGAAGATATTTGGAGTATGAGTTGGGCCCAACCCACGAAAGTCCTGGAATTCCAGATTGAGGATAACTTGTTTCTTGTCTTGTCTACTTCTTCCATATTTATATAAAGGAGGGAGAAACATACAACAGTTTTGGTTTATTTAGATTCTCTTATGGAAATTTTGGGAGTTGAATTAACAGCAGGGTGGTGAAATGACAAAAGCATAGCCTGGAGAGTTAGAAGAGACCTCATTGCTGGAATAGCTTTTAGCAAGCCCCTTTTTCTCTCCCCTCCCTTGTCCTCAGTGAAAACAGAATGCAGAGCCTAAAGTTTTCTGTTTTTGCTTTTTGTGTTTTTGGTAGCCCAAGAGTTTAACTTCATATATTAAGGTGATAATGGAATGTATCATTTGTCTTCCTATATTTAATCTGAGAGAGTACAAAAAAGGGGCTATGGCTTGGTAGTAGATCAGGTGGAGGTGCAAGAGTTGGATGTTCAAGCTCCTCAGCACCTCTTGCTGGTCCTGAGATGCCTCTTGCTGGTGAGAGGGTTGTTGCTTCTAGCTTCTACCCCATTCTTGTTTAGTAAATATAAATGTCAATAAATAAGTATACAATGCACATACTTTTCTAAACCTCTGTGCAGTTGTATTTAGATGAAAAATCCAGATTCTGAGCCACATTATGTCATCATTTACCTTAAGCATGGCTAGGCTATTCGGATGCTAAGAAATTCATGCATATCTGTATTGGAGGGCCATTTAGAGCTTGAGGCCCTGCTCTGGCTGTCTCTCAGCACAAAACGCTGGTTTTTGGGACCATTCTAGATGGCTATGACTGTGAACAGTGCACATGCACGTGTATGTATACAGGTATGGCCTGCTGTTCCTGACACCGCATGTGAATGTTAGGGGCTCTGCTTCTGCCAACCCCTCTGCCCTGCAGACCTACTCAGAACTGGATGCCCAACAAGCTTTAGAAGAGAAAGTAAAGCGTTCTAACTGTGAACAGGGAAGCCAGCTTGCTTTCAGGGTTCAGAGTGACAGCCCAGAGGATCCAGCCCAAGCACAGACACCTGATGTAGCACCTGCTCTTTGGGTCTGTTCTTTGGATCTGATACGTGTCCTCAATAAAATGTTTCAGTAAAGGGTTCTTTTTTCTTTCTTTCTATCAGAATGGTATAACTTGGAGAGTTACAATATCTTTTCATGGTCATTTTCATACTAACCTTTACTAATAGGAAAGAAGGAACTAATGTAAATCCTGATATTTTATGAAAATACTTCCAGTGGTGCTTACATATGAAATTATTAATAAACTTTCAGCTTACATTTTTATTGCCTAATATGTATGCAAACATACTTTACTTGAAGTTGAGGATGCGTGTGGTGGCCCACACCTTTAATCCCAACATTTTGGGAGGCTGAGGCGGGAGGATCACCTGAACCCAGGAGTTCAAGACCAGCCTGGGAAACATAGAAAGACCCTGTCTCTACAAGAAAAAAAAAGAAAAGAAAAATTAGCCGTGCATGATGGTGCACACTAGTAGTCCCAGCTACCCTGCAGGCTCAGGCAGATCACTTGAGCCTGGGAGGTTGAGGCTGTTTTTGCGCCACTGCACTTCAGCCTGGGCAACATAGTGAGATCCTGTCTCGAAAAAAAAAAAAAAGAAAAAGAAAAAAGAAATACTAATGTTGAGATGCTTTTCTATCATTTTCTTGCCATGAGCTTACTTAATTATACCAGTATTTCTAGAGAAGAGAGGGGAAAGTGAACATTTCATTTGAGACTAATCTGTTTTTATGATTTGTTTAATATGCTAACATTGATGTCTTTCTATTAAGTTCAAGTTCACTGCTGACAGGATTTTACAACTACTGAAGTATTTTTTGTTTTACCTTAGAATTCACATGAAAATTTCATGAACTTTAACATTTGGTTGGGAATTTAACTTTGTTGTCAGACTATTTCTAGGAGGTAGGTCACTAATTGCATGTTTTTAAAACAATTTAGTGTCAGGTTAATTGAGATAGTATTTAATTATATCAAAACATTTGCTTATTTTCTGAGTTTGTTTTTTTTTTATGATATTGGAAATAAATGAAGCTGACATTTTTCCTTTTTCTTTTCAAGATTTTCAGCTGAACTCTCATCTCTCGACACTGGCAAATATTCATAAGATCTACCACACCCTTAATAAGCTGGTAAGTCATTCTTTTAAAGACAAAATTACCAACTGTTTGAAGTAGTCATTTTGTGTAAGAGTATTTGATAAAAATTTAGATTCTAGATACTAGGATATCAGTTTATGAGAATGCTAACGGTGTGTGATTTCTTGGTAATAACGAACATATTTCTTTCAGAACCTAACAGAAGACATTGGCCAAGACGATCACCAAACAGGTATCTGTAAATGCTAACACTACTTAATTTTAAATAACTTCTTAATGTAAAATTAAGAAAGAGAAATACTAGCTATGAATGTGCTGTATTGTCATAATGTACTCCATTAACAAGTTGTTCCTTGGCTGAGGTTGTTTTTCAGGGAGTAATGAAGGCAGCCATGTTATAGCTTCTTCCCAGTAGGAAATCTCTTGTGGAAGCACTTTTTAGTGCCTTTAAAGAGGCTCGAGATTCTTTTGAATAATTGTTTCAAGATACCATTTTTTCTCTACTGCAGTATTTTCATTTATACTAAAAAGGTGCTACAGTAATGCAGTTTGGAAGGTATTCCACAAATATTTGAGAAATTGAGCTGAAAAATGATTTAATGTGTGTGTATGTATGTGTTTATAGTTACTGAGGATTTAGGAATCGGAAAATTGAAGCTTGATTAGTGTAAGGTGTCCTCTAAGTCTGTGGTTCTCAGAGTTTAACTGGCATTATAATCACCTGCGGGGAGGCCTTGTTTAAAGTACAGATGTTAGGTTCCACCCCAGAGTTTCTGGTTCTGTAGACTTGGGGTGGGGCCCCAGAGTTTGCTCCTATGTGGTGCTGATGGAGCTGGTCTGGAGACCACAATTTGAGAACCACTTCTCTCAACTGTTAGTAATCATAAGTTCAGAAACTTACATCTGATCTATAGTTACTAAACTCCCAGCAAAAATTATTAAAACACATTTTAAAGTGTTTGAAAATGGCCATAGTAATAGATGAATTGAAATTTGTCTTAGTCTGGGCTGCTGTAACAAAATCCCTTAAACTGGGTAGTTTATAAACAATAGAACTTGATTGTTCATGGTTCTGGAGACTGGGAAGTTTAAGGTGAAGGCACCAGCAGATCCTGTGTCTGGGGAGGGTCTGTTCCTCACTGATAGTGCCTCTTGCTCACTGCATCTTAACATGGCAGAAGGGGCAGGCCATTTTCAAACACTTTAAAATGTGTTTTAATAATTTTGCTGGAAGTTTAGCACCTTCCTCAGACCTCTTTTGTAAGGCCACTAATTCCATTTATGAGGGCTCTACTTTCCTGACCTAATTGCCTCCCAACTCTACCTCTTAATACCAAGAGACTGGGGATTAGATTTCAGCATGTGAATTTTGGAGGGACAAAAACATTGAGGCCATAGATAGCATTGCTTGTTGGGGAATTTTGAATAGCACAAAAGTAAATAGAGTGAAAAGTGACAGTTATCTTTTGTTTCCTAATCCTATCACTATCTGCCAGCACACGGTTTAACATTGGTTCTTTCAGACATTTTTTTCAAAGCAAAAACTCTTTATTTTTTAAGAAAAAGGTATGATTTCTTATTTTCTATTCTTAGCATAAGTTTTAATTCTTTCCAGTGGAACCCAAACCTTCTGAACCTCTTTCAGTATCATCCAAAGCTTTGAACTTCTATTTCTGGGTAAATAATTTGTTCACAGATGACGTGCAGTTCAATCACCTTTTTTGACTTCAGACTTTTCTTTGCCAAAATTAAACAGTACAGCACCAACATTTCCTCTGTAATCTTCCTCTATGACACCACCTCCTACATCTATAAAGTGTTTTGCAGCCAAGCCAGTCTGGAGCTACTCTTCCACAACACCTGGAAGGAGGAGCTATCTAAATGTCTGTTTGCAAGAACTTTCTCCATAGGTGGTATTATATCATCATAGGCACTGTACAGGTCATAGCCTGCAGCCTGTGCAGGCCTTCAGGTCAGGCTGTGGTATGCTTGGAGAGTTGGGCAAGGCAGAGCTGCATGCTGACCTCCTCCACAGGCCAGAGAGCTTGCCGGGGGAAATGGCAGGTATCTCTTTAGAGAAGGGCATGGCAGTACAAGAAGGTGAGCGAAGGAGAGAGCCGAGGGAATGAGAGGGTGCAGGATCCTTTCTCACATTTGTATGCATGCATATATGTTTATAGTAGTGGTTTTTAATTGAGCATCCCATGATATCATACTGTACATGTTATAGTGTGTTTTTCTTTTTCATTTAATGGTGCATTTTGGGGGCTGTTGAGATTTAGGACTGTCCCCACCTTCTCCTCTAAATTGATTCAAAATCAATTGAAAATTAGATGTAAGATGGAGACTGAAGTAACAGTGTTTTTTGAAAACACAACTTAGATGTGCAGCAAGAATGCGCAGGACTTTCAGCATTTCACCTGAATCACTGTCACAACTACATAAGCACAAGCCAGCACACCTGCTGACCCTTCACACCCTACATTATGACTTTCAGCTTGCTCCACTGGCAGGCGGATCTGAAAGGAAGTTCGAGGGGTTAGGCTCTTTGCTCATTCAGTCTCTCAGCACTTAGATCAGGTACTCTTTCTTCCGGGGGAAAGGAGTGAGACAGAGGGGCAGAGACTGCGCTAGGAGTGTTCTAGGAGTTCAGGGGTACTAAGGGTCCCTTCACCTGATCCTTCCGTATTGGCAAATATAGATCAACTCAAGGACAGTCAAAATCAATTTATTTAATAATTTTAAAAGCAGTATGTCCCTGTGGTTTTGAAAGAAGTATTGAAAAAATATAAAACAAAAAGTGAAGATTTCTGTCCCAGTTTATCACCCCTAGCTTCCATCCCCCACTAGTAGTCCACGTTTGACTTTCCAGAGGTAACTTAGGTTTCTTCTGTTTGTTAACCAAATTATGATGATGATGATGTATTTTTTTCCTTAAATACAAGTGTATATTTATATTTACTGCTTTTTCACTCGGTATGTCTTCGAGATCTTTTCATATTAACACATTTATAAAGTATCTGCTTTCTTTTTTAATGGCTGTGTAATTTTCCAATCAATGGATATTTTATAATATGTTCCTTCCTTCTGTTGATTTATGTACACGTATGTGTTTAACTTTTAGCCACCGCCAGTAATGCAGGAATATAACTTTTGGACCAGTTTTAATAGTTACTTTTGAACTTTTAAATTAGATAATTATTGTTAGTATAGTAATTTTGCATGTAAATATTTAACCCAAAGTGTGGCAGTTGAAATTCAGTTAAATGAAAGTATACTTGGACTCATGCCTCCACTTTTGCTTTGGTTACAGTGGATATGTCTAATACTGGGAGTACTTTTCATGGGATTCTTGGGTGTTGCTTCGCCAGCCGGAAAATTCTGTGGCTGGTGGCACCTTCTGCCTGAGTATTGCCTGTATCTGCTGGGCTCCTTCCACCCACTTGGCCAGGCAGGCTGCACTCAGCTCGCACTACTGGCCTGGATCCCACACCTGCCAAGTGCGAGTTAGGCACAGAGTGGCGAGCAGTGTGTGAGCGAGCGAGCACCCAGTCCAATCACTGCACACAGCCAGGCACGCTGGCTGCTGCAGTGGGGCAAGTAGCGCCAGGTGCCAGCACGGGCGCTAGTACAGGCACCAGCTCTGTGCGAGGCTGCAGCTGGACCAGATGTACTGCATGTGGCTTCCTCTGTGGGCACCTGCACCTGGACGAGGGGAACAAGGTGGCGCCCAGAAGCTTGGAGATTCTAGGAACCACAGAACCCCAAAAAGGGTGTCACAGCCCTGGCTCAAGGATCCCCTAGGTCTGGGCTCCCCAAAGGGCTGCAGCTCTTCTCTCTTCACCGCCCACAATGTGGCAAGTGGCAAGGGGTGTGTTTCAGCCCTGTTCGTGTTACAGTTCTTTTAGTCCTGCCATTTGGCGGAACCTGAGTTCCTGTCCCACATCCAGGAAGAATGAGGTATGCAGACAACTAGAGGGTTAGCAAGGTATAGAGGAGCTTCATTGAGTGGCAGAACAGTTCTCAGCAGACCCAAAGTGGGTAGCTCCTTTCTGCAGGCAGGTCATCCCGACATCTATGCAGCCCTCAGCGGAGAGGAGACCTGAAGTGAGTAGCTCCTATCTGCAGGCAGGTTGTCCTGTCCTCTGCCCGAGTCTGGCAGAGTCTGAGGTTTTTAATGGGCTTCAGAGGGGAGAAAGCACGTGCTGATTGGTCCATGGGTGGCCATGAGCTGGCCTGGAAAAAGCACAATAAGTTCTCACTCTAGTCCCTGGAACTGGCAGCCCAGCCTCCAGGCTTCAGGCCATTCCAGGCTTGAAGGTGGGGATTTACCAGGGACCCACCCCTTTCTGCCCAGAAACTTGTCTGCTTCCTGCTGCCATCAGCTTGCCATCCATGGTGCCCATGGCACTCAGGCTGTTTGTGCCAAGCGGCACCTGCAGGTCTGCACCAAGCTGCTCTCAGCACCCCCCAGCCTCCCCTTCATGCTTGTTGGTGCCCAAAGTTTGAAGGGGGCTGAGGCGGCAGGGGGCTGGTGTGTTAGTGCTGCCCCAAGCATGTGCACACCTGGTTAGGTCACAGCAGTGCCTGGGCTCAGCCTCAACTTTATTCTGATATTGGACAAGGCACCTGGAGTGGGGAGATGCCAGGAAGTAGAAGCAGTCACTTCTGAGGCTGTGGGGGCAGGGAGCTTTCCCAGTCCCTGAGAGTGCAGGGATGCCTGGGTCTGCAGCCATGGTTGGGCGGTTGCAGCTGTGCCAGGAGGGTGAGACTCTTGCCCCCACAGCTCAGAACGGGGTGGGGCTCCTGCCTGTTCCCAGCTCCGTGGAGTGTGCAGCACCTGCTGCTCCTCCTCCTTTGCAGCCCACCTCATGACAGTGATTGCTCCAGGCGGCTGCTGCCGCCATCAGTATGACGTGCTGGTTTATTGCCTGGTACCTTGTAAGTGCCCAGTCAATGTCAGTTAGTGTTAGTAATTTCTTGGAGTAGTCAACTTCATTAACATTTCCCATCTGGTTATAGCATCGCTTGTGATTCCTGTACCCAACAGAGTATACTTTAAAAACTGAGCAACATAAAATCTATGATGTTTAGAAATCTGAGAAAGCTGAGTCATTGTAGTACTTCTTTGAGTCTCTCAACCTAACAGTAGTCTGGGCAATGCTACTGTGTGCAGAAGAGCCAAACCTAAGTCACAGAGGTTGGGTATCTTCCTGCTCTGCCTCCTCTCACGCCTTTCTTTTGTGTGTCCCAGTCTTCATCCCACCAAAAGGAAAAAGACAGAATGAATTAGTGGCTACTCTTGGAGAAAGAACACAAAATAGTAGTGAATTTTAAAAAGCCAATCAGGCTGGGTACGGTGGCTCACGCCTGTTATCCCAGCACCTTGGGAGGCCGAGGCTGGTGGATCACGAGGTCGGGAGTTCAAGACCAGCCTGGTCAACATGGTGAAATCTCGTCTCTACTAAAAATACAGAAATTAGCTGGACATGGTGGTGCATGCCTGTAATCTCAGCTACTCGGGAGGCTGAGGCAGGAGAATTGCTTGAACCCGGATCCGGGGGGCCGAGGTTGCAGTGAGCTGAGCTCACGCCGCTGCACGCCAGCCTAGGCTGTAGAGAGAGACTCCATCTCAAATAAAAAATAAAAAATAATAAATAAATAAATGAGTAAGGATGAAGATGATAGATGTCAGAAGTATTTAGAGAGAGGAAAAAATTCTTTTGTCTTTAGCAGTTCAATGATCTGTTCAAGAAAATGAAATAAAAATATTAGCTACTGGTAAGATCTTAAGAGGCAATCTATTTATCAACTTAAATAACTATCTTTGTGACATTGTTCAATGAAAAGTGAGGTGAAATAGCTATATAAAAAGTACTAAAGTGGCAGAATGAACTCTGTAAAATGTTAGTAAATGAAACAAGGCTATGATACAATCAGCTCACTAAAATGAAACATGAGACAGTGAGATTTTTGTATTGGCACATCTATTTGTATTAAGTTTGGAGAAGTAAAAAATATTCTCTAATTTTGTAGACCTCTTGTACTCTTTTTTACTTGAGGACCACGGAGCAGAAAGATTAAAAAAAAAAAAAAAAAAAAAAAAAAAAAAAAAAAAAAAAGAAGTGAATCACATATTTAGGCACTATTCGTTAAGAAAAATGTGCTATGTAATTAAATTATTATGAAAATAGCAAGCTGGATAGATGATAAAGGGCCTTTAGTCTGAACCAGATGAACTCAAGTTGCCCTTTAAAATGGACTTTCTGTCATAAATACTAGGATAGACCTGTTGAAAAAAATGTTGGCAGTATTTCTGGTTAATGTGGGAAGAAAAGCTATATTCGTTGACTGATTTATTTGAAATCAGATGGGGTCCGTTAAAAAATATTTAATTTGTTCTCTTGAAACACTGAACCCAAAAGAAATGAACCTGAACTTAAACAGTAATCTTTGGGCAAAAATTGCACACAATTTTGATTGCTTTCCTAAGTGTCATGTAAACACCAAAACATTAAGAAAGAGCTTCTAATGATAGGAGGATTGATTTCAGATTCACTAAAACATCAGCCTTAATGTCTTGCTTCTACCTCTAATGCCAGATGTTTGTACCTAAGTAGGTACTTTAAAATGGTTAAAATAGCTATTTTCTGAAGCAGATAAATATTCCATAACATTCTTGTTTATGTTATTTGTATATTTTTTGTAGCTTAAAGATAAACTTGTGAAGTCAAGTAATGCAAAGATACTTCACTGAGTCAGTGAAGTCTAAATTTAATGATACAAATAAATACAAATTTGTAGAAATTATTTCTATTTAAGTATTTTTATCATAAAAACATCACAGAGTTATTTTAAGAAGCAAACATTCATTGAATATGTCTTTTAAAAAATCCTATCTGGTAAGAAATTTAAAGTTAACTGTTTTAGTGACACATGGGGAATAAATATGAAATGATGGTGTTTTATTTACTCATAGGTGTTTTAAGTCTCTGGAAATGTACTTTTTTTTTTTCTTTAGCAGAATCTGATTTATATATGTTTTAGGAGCATTTATTCAACAAATATTTATTGAGAGTCTACCGTATGACTCAGTAATGATGTATCTTATTATTACTGTAATAAGATACTGTATTAGATGATGAGTGTGCACAAATGAACCAAGCAGGACCCCGTAAAGCAGTATGTGCCATTTTACGTACACTCGAGAAATCCTAGTTGTTGCTCTTGCTTAGTTGGGATCCCTGCAACTATTGGGGGAGCAGGTTTGAGGCAAACAGACTTGAATTGGGTGTTTTCTGTGTATTTTGTTGATTTAGTTCACTTTGGCAAATTACTATTTTAAGTAAAGTTGTTTTCCCAAGCATTAAAAAGTTGCTTTTTTTGTAGCCTGAATGGGTTCCAGGGAGACTCCACCTTGACCAGCTGTGCTGTGTGGTCCTCAGTCAATTCCCTTCCCTTTCCTGGGTCTGAGTTTGCTTCATCTTCCTTGTCAGCCAGCTGTGTGAGAGTCAGCGAGTCAGTGCCTGAACTTAGATGACTGTTGGGGCAGGTGGATAGACACAGTTTCTTTGTGAAAAAATGACCCCTTAACTGTCACTTGCTTATGCTGATGATTAGAGTGGAGAGATTTACACACACACAAAAAAAGTCATGCCTCTTAGGAGATAAAAAATTTAATAAATGACAGATCACTTGCTAATCTGGGATGATTTGGGTCTCAAAGATGAGTAAGTTTTCCACAGACACAAGAAAAAAGTATTTGTGAAACTTTTAATAGAAAGCATTTATCAATAAGAAAGAAACATAAGAGAAAGCTGAAAATGTTAGTTATGATGTTTGTGTATTTACCAAAAACGTGCTAATCTTGACAAGTAGGATTCAGTGGAAACCAAATGTTGTACCAGTGTGTGTCTAGGAAGAAGCAGGTGGTAGAGGAGCTAATGAATGAACTTTTATTGGTGAATATTGGTGTAGACATTATTTTAAACAGTGTTTCTCTTCTTATGGATTGAGGAGACAAATGCATTTTCTTCTGTGTTCTGCACATGTGGAAGGGGAGGGGTTGCTGCTAGACCAGAAGCTAAGAACCAAACCATGATTTTGCTATTGGAAGAAAATGTCTTTTATTCCCACATATACCACTAAGGAGGGAGACGCCAGCCTTGAGGATCAGGACAGACTCTTCATTTCTGGGCAATATAACACGCTTTACAGCTGAGCAGGGCATGTTTTTCATTCTGAAAGCCCTGCCCTAGGGCATTAATAGATATGAATAAATCTTTGTTTTTGTATGTTGGCAGTCTGCAGAAGCTTGGATCACTGCAATTCTTTGGACCTTTTAGTATGCTTTAGTGGTGTTTGTGAACGGGGCAACATTTTACAGGGAAGATGAATGGGGTGTGTGGGGTGGTAGGCAGCACTCTCCCTGATTCTTTCTTTTCCAGTTCTCATTGCAGGTGTGGGAAGAGAGATATGGGGGTGCCTAGTGTCTCTGAAGAGCCCTCTACTCCTATCCTTGGAAGGAAAGAGCCTGGTTGGGTCCCCAGGAATGTTGACTGAGGGTCATCTGTTTAGACCTGAACTGGTGGTGTGCTGAAGGAGCAGGCAGGATCCTTGAGCCTGGGCACTGTCCAAGACTGGGGTCTGGGAAGGACCCTCATCTGGGCCAGAGTCACAATTTATAATGGAAAAGGTGCTTTGGACTGTTATGTTGCTGGAGCATGTCACCCCAGGAACTTAGCACAGTGATAGAAACCCAGATATGAACTGGGATTTGGGTTTCAGCTCTGATCATTGCTCTTAGCAGGGTTGTGACTGTTGGCTGTTGACAGCTCTCTCTGCCTTCAGAGCAGGTATCTGGAAAGAGCTGTTCACATTCACTGTGTCCACTTCCTCACCTCACTTCTCTCCACAGCCCGTTGCAATCTGGCCTGCACTCCCACCGATCCATGGACACTGTACTTGATTGCTAAATCTCATGTGTGCCTTCACTCCTTAGTTGAGTTGACCTCTGTGCTGCAGTTGGACACTCCCTTCTCAAAGCATGCTCTCCTCCTTTGGCTTCCAGGACATGACACTCTCCTGGATTTCCTCCCTGCCTAGGTTTTACCTTCTTTTCCCAGGGCTCTGTCCTTAGTTCTCTGCTTCCCGGTTTCCGCTTTTATGGCCTCATAGAAGTGGCAGCAAATGGTGGCTGAGAGCTTGGGCTTTGCTGCTGGGCTGCTTGGGTTCATACCTTGGCTTTACGTGCTGCTTTCCAGCTGTCACTTAATCTATCTCTGCGTTGATTTCCCTGTTTGTTAAAATATGTTACATGCTGGTGAATCATGTCCTGAGAGTTCAGTGAATGCTGAAGGCCGCCATAAGGTCAGTGCGCATGCCTCCTTCCACGGTGCTGCTCGGAACCAATGTCTTTATTTCAGCAACACCTGAACACAGCACTTGGTGCCTAAACACTTATTGAATGGATATTTTTTTCCTTCATAAAAATCCTGAGAGGTAGCTATATAACAATTCTTATTCTTCAAATGGTGAATGAGAGACCCCAGGTAGGTTAGTGACTGATAGAACCCCATAGGTAAAGAACTGAAACTCACTCATTGACTGCAGATCATTCAGTCCCCAGCACCCTTCACGGTCTCCTGTCCTCATCACTCCCTGAGAGCTGTGGGTCTTTAGCCAAGGGCTTGTGCAAGGAAGAAAGGCATGGGATTCAGAATTCACCACTTTTCACTCCTGAGACCTCAGGAGGTCACTCGAATGCCTAAGCCTTAGTTTTCCCTGTCTGTTAAGTAGAAATAATTATCTTTGCCCTGCCTGTCATTCATGATTATTGTAGAAACCAAATGACATAATATATTTGAGGGCACTTGTACCAAGATGGGGTATTTTAATCATCTTATAGTTGTCTTGTAATTTATAATTTAAGACGGCCTGAAGCAAGAGCTTTGCCATTTACCTAACCCCCCTCCACCTCCATAAGTGTTCAGTGGCTATTATTATCTGTTATTACATTTTAATATCAGACAATTACCAAATGCAAGTTATGTTTCCTTACTGAAAACCCTGACTGAACATGGCAAAATCTTCAAGTGGCAGAAATAAACAAAATTGTTGTGGACATTTTGCTGAAGGTCATGTCAGACTTCTGCTTAAAAAATCCCAGATCCTGTTTTTTTTTAAATCAGGTATCTCTTGAAGGTTAAGAGTACTGGGACTGTTGTGCCTACATGTATTTTAGAGTCAGGGTTACTCGTTGAGCTGACCTGTTACCTCTGTAGTTCGTTTTGAGAGAACATTGACATAGGAGAAACAGAAAGGTTAAATGACTTAGATTAGTATTTTTGGAGAGTAAATTGAAATTATAATAACTTCTATTTCTAGTGTGATTTGGGTTGGTGGACGTATTAACTTATTTGTGTCATCACTAGGTTTATTTCTTGACCATAACATTTTTTTCAAAAAGGAACTGAAAGCCCATCTTTTCTTTAACATCTAAATTCTTTACAATACAAGCTGTGGAAGTGTTTAATTTAGCAATACTGTTCTTTGGAAGTATGAAGTTAGGATGTAGCATACCTTAATTTTGTGCTCTTTGAATTTGTTTTGTAGGAAGTCTGCGGTCTTGCAGTTCTTCAGACTGCTTTAATAAAGTGATGCCACCAAGGAAAAAGAGAAGACCTGCCTCTGGAGATGATTTATCTGCCAAGAAAAGTAGACATGATAGGTATGATGTAGAGACAGTAGATCAGAATCAGTGATACATATGTCGAAGATGCACATTTCTACCTAATTTAGTATGGGTCTTCTAAGTGTGCAAATGTCAAGTGGAATATTGTTTTGGCTTTGCCAGTCAGTTTTTCAAAATGTAATTATTTGATCACATTTATTTTGTGTTTTAGTTTAAAAACAAAAAAACAAATTCGGTAATTTGAATTCTTAGACGTTAAAGTTTTATCTTAATCCATTGATTGCCCAAAACTGGTGCAGAGTTGATTTCTTTCCTTTTAAAGCCTTACTGTCTGTACCTGCTGAGGACCACAGAATTGGTCTCTTGTTCTTTAAGCGGGTCTCACTCATTCACTTCAACCACAGAGCTGGAGAGATCTGCCTGTACTTAATGGTCTGTGCCTGCCCAGAATATCAGCCAAGCTGAGGTTTATTCTCACATGGATGAGAATTTGATAGAACTGTGAAAAACAAGACTCTTTAAATTGCTTCTCTTTCAGATAAGTGAACTTGCTAATTTTGATAACTCCAAGGGCATGTTAGATTCATTTATTTCAAACATCTTTATTGTTTCACCCTGAGTCTAGTAAGTAGTTTTTTCTTCCTTGTTTTAGAAACAATGAACGAACATCATTGTCTAGTCTTTTCTGCCTTTCTCCATCTTTCCCCATTCTGGCTTTGTGGGTCACATCACTAATGGACCTGAATTTCCACATCTGTTAATCCAGGGAATTTAAGTGGGATTTTTCTGTTTCTTTCGAGCTGTGATTCTTTGTATACTACAACTCAGAGGAATAAGAAAGACTCTGAAAATGTAAAAATAATGTCACTGTTTATATCTCAAATGAATAGAAAATATTATCTAAAAGAAGCTAGTAGTGATTTAGAAAATAATCACCAGCAATCTTTAGGCCAGTGATTTTTCAACTTTACAAAGGCAGGCTACTTTGATACTTTTTTGGTGGTATGGATGTTACTGTCAGAATTGTTAAATTCTGACAATCACACAACATTTTGTGACTTTATAGCACTTAGTATTTTCTCACCATAGTCTAATAAAATATAGTATGATAAAGCCAGATTTGAAACTGGCAGTATAGTTGCAGTTTCTGAATTTCATTCTTGCCCTTTCTTTTATAAACAACTTTATTTTTATAAACAACTTTATTTACATACCATAAAGTTCATCCATTTTAAGTGCACAGTTTAGTGATTTTTATTAAGTTAACTGAGTTGTGCACACCATCACTACAAACCAGTTATAGAACATTTCCATTATCCCAGTAAGATCCCTAATCCCCATTCAGTCACTCCCAGCCCTAGACAACCACTAATTTACTTTGTCTCGACAGATTTCCTTTTTATGGATATGGTCTTTGTGTCTCGCTTCTTTCACTAAGCAGGATGTTTTTGAGATTCTTGCGTGAAATAGCATATATCAGTATTTCATTCCTTTTATTTGCTGAATGATATTCCATTGTATACTCTTGGTTCTTTTTTATGTATTTTTCAATAATTAATATAGTGTCTCCAAGTTATTGACCAGTTACAGGCTTCAAGCTGAAATAGGAATGCCTGGGCCCAGAATTAGAACATATCTATTTGAACACTTGGCCGGTATCCACTTTTGTTTCCAGGTGGTATGGCTACCTTTTATAGAAGAAATACAGAACTGCTGGTTTGCAGTTTCAGTAACTTAACACCTTATTATAACTATGTTCTTTTTTTGGTGTTAAAACCCAGAAACTAATCAGAAGTATATACTGATAATCAGGTGAGTGTCTAGATCATGAATCAGTGTTCAATGAAAAAGAATTATACAGTTGACTGTTGCACAATACAAGTTTAAACTGCACGGGTCTACTTATGTGGATTTTTTTCAGCCGAACAGAGATAGAAAATATACCATTGAGGGATGTGAAACCCCACCTGTATGGAGCACTAACTTTTGGTATACACAGGTCTTGCAGGGCTGACTGGGGGACTTGAGTGTGTGCAGATTTGGGTATAGGTGGGGGTCCTGGAACCAGTCCCCTGCATAGACTGGGGAATTAACGAATATTATTTTCATATTCTTACATACTGTATAAATAAAAACTGTATTTATAAATGCTTATATACACAACTAGGTAATTTATAAATAAGGGATACAAAAATGTATATACTTACAATTTTTATATCCAGATCATCATTTTAAAGCTATTGCCTCCTTTTCCCTCTCCATGTAGGGAGTATCACCTTCCTACCTTCCTCAGCCCCTGGTTATTATGAGTATGTCATTTTTGTGGAAGGTCACACTTGCAACAGGAGGCTGCTGTGCTTCCTGATTCAGTTCTCCAGTTTATGCTGGGCTGTCCACAAGGCTAGAATCTGAAGAAAAAGGCAGAAGCTGGATTCTCTATTCTTCTGTCTCCTGAGGTTTCTAAGGTTATACTAATCAAGAAACCACCTAAGGGACGTTGTCTTTGTCAGCCTTACATCAAAGTTTATTTTTTTCCTGGAAGCTTGGACATGATTTGATGTTTCTTTTTATTTGCTTAGTGTTCTCTTGAGTTGTCTAATACTGAGAGATTCTTCCTTAGACTGTGTTCTGTGCCCAGCCTAACTTGTAAGACACAGAAGTCAGACATGAGTTGTAGGCTTATTAATTGCGGAAAACACCTTAGACATTTCTTGCCGTATCTCACCATTATTTTGTAGTTAGTTCTGGCTGGTGAGGTAGAAGGGAGTATATCAAATACCTGTTCTGCTCAGTTCTTACTGATTATTTCTTAATCAGAGAAAAACTGACATTAAGTGCTTACCACTTCTATATTAGGAGTGAATGTGTTTAAACACTGTAGTTAAAAGCTGAAGCCTGCAAATGCAGGAAATAAAATGTTTAAAGTATACTTAAAATACTGACTGAATAGATGTCTGGTTTGGGTAAAAGAATATAAATTATCTGCTACTTAAAAGAACTCAGTATCTTTAAATAACTTAAAACTGCTTTTTCAATTTCTAGCATGTATAGAAAATATGATTCAACTAGAATAAAGACTG
This sequence comes from Macaca thibetana thibetana, assembly GCF_024542745.1. NCBI lineage: Eukaryota > Metazoa > Chordata > Mammalia > Primates > Cercopithecidae > Macaca > Macaca thibetana. The sequence goes on from NC_065582.1 coordinate 104,222,289, forward strand.
AAGAAGAAGCCTTTTCAAGTAAAAGGTGCTTAGAATGGTTCTATGAATATGCAGGTAGGTAATCATTTGTATCATCTAAGACTGATCCTTATGACAATAAGGAGTACCTTAGAAGTAATTAAAGAATTTAAAAATGTGTACATTTCAAATTTGTGTGTGTATGTGTGTGTGTGTGTCCCTGTTAGAGGGAGAGAGGGACATAGCTTTAACAAATCACCAAATGGCCTATTTTTATAGCCAGCAGCTAAGCCAAATAATTCAGAACACTAGAAAAGAACTGAAAACATGAAATGACTTGGGAGAAGTACTTTGGATTGCTAGGAAAACTATTTAGAATGCTGATAATGGGTGATTATTGGTCAAAGCACCTGTGTTAAAATAAGCTTTGCTGCTTTGAACCCCTAGAGCAGTGAAATTTCTTTATATTAAGTGTTTCTATTTGGAAAGATCATTTGGCAGAAAACATTTGTTTTGTCACTTAAAATGTCTTAAATTTAGTCTTTCTTTTTACAACTTACTATAATTGGTTGGGTAATATAACGTTGCAACCTGGGGCTTATTTGTTATTGTGGCTTTGTGTGGTGTAAAAAAGAAAAAGAAAAAATTTTCAAACAAGCTCAAGCTGAAGACTCTTTCACCTTTCTTCTTTTTCACCTTACTTCAGGTTCTTTTATAACTTACCAACTGGCTATTCCAGCAACCTTCAGACCAATTTTCCTGTCATCAATCTCTTCTCCAGACAGCCTGCCATGTGCCACTGTTGTCTTATTTTTTTAAAACTAAGCTGAGCAGATCATACATGCATTCCTTAACAACCCCAACCGCTCCCCTCCAACCCCAACCCTATCTCCTGGCCAAAAAAATCCTTGCTATCTGCAGGATAAAAGACAGTGAACTCCCTGTGCTTTTGCCTGAAGTGATTTTCTCCACTTTTCTATCTGACATGCTCTATACATCTTTTAAACCCTTAATTAACTTAGTAGCCTTTTCTGTACTTCACAGGATAGTGTTTATAACTTTTTTTGGTTCCCTTTTATTGGTATCAAAATGAGGAATTCCCCCTGTAGCCTGATCTGGCTATTTTTCTCCTCTTCCCAACCAACCCTTTTTGTGATAAGAGCCTTGCCCCTGTTGTCCGCAGAGATTGGTCTAGGTGACTGGCACATAACCCAGGCCAGGGCAGTCAGACAAATCTTCCCAGGGGTTTTCAGACTGAAGCTGGGAGGAGCATGTCTTTCTCTTCTGGTGGAGGACTTGAGAGGCTACAGTTCCGATTCCTGTAGTTCTTCTTTGGACTTTTGTGAGCTACCCCAACATCTTTCTAATGAATTCTCCGTCATTCCTTTAACAACTTTGATCTGGATTTTGTTCGCGAGGCATGGACACTAGTGCAAACACATAGATGGTTTTAGCATTTGTCTGTTTTCATGTTTACAGACAAATTAAACATGAATTTGTTTGATTCATTGAACCCGAATCTCTTGGAAACCTTTAGAATTTCTAGTAAAAGTGATTGACAGCTGGGTGCGGTGGCTCATGTCTGAAATCCCAGCACTTTGGGAGGCGAAGGCAAAAGGATTGCCTGAGTTCAGGAGTTCAAGACCAGCCTGGGCAACACGGTGAAACCCCGTCTCTACTAAAATACAAAAAAACTTGTTGGGCGTGATGACATGCACCTGTAATCCCTGCTACTCAGGAGGCTGAGGCAGGAGAATCACGTGAACCTGGGAGGCAGAGGTTGCAGTGAGCCGAGATTGTACCACTGCACTCCAACCTGGGTGACAGAGCAAGACTTTGTCTCCAAAAACCAAAAGTAATTTGACACTTTGCCAGGTATTCTGTAAATAGGTTCTGAATGAATGAAGAGCATTCTCATATTCTTATCACATTGATTATGAAGATCTCTTGCTTTCTTATATTGATTCACATTTATTGTTATGAAAATGTTTTATAAGAAGGAAATTTTAAACAAAGAAAAAGTACACTTAATCCCATCACCATAGCATAGTTATTCTGATCTTTTGGTGTACCTTCCTTTATAAGCAAACAGATTTTTTCATAATAGAAGCTAAGAAAATAGCAAAGGATGACTTTTCTTCTTGTTTGTCTTTCTCTGACTGCAGAAAGGTGACATTTTGGACATAAAGATTAAGCTACATTATTTAGGTTCCTTGAAATCCCTGCTAAGTCGTTCATTTTAACTCATCCCTTAGCCATCCCTTTCTTTTTCCCCCTTTTGCTATAGCTTGTCCATGGGGAAAATCTGGCATTGGGAATAACTGAAAGCCCCATTGACATATGTTTTCATTTTGTGTATTCTCAACCACATGAACTGAAACTGTAGGTCAGTATTAGTCAAGAAAAATGAATCGGGAGAAGAACCAGTGTGACTAACAGGTTGTGCTGTAGGATGAGTCTGTGGGAGCAGGCTGTGAGACCACAGGCCTCCTAGATACCAGCACAAAGAGGGCTTATAAGTGAACTTGAGCCATGTTCATTTTCCGTAGAAGAGAGCAGGCTGGTTTGGGCTGAGGATAAATGCTGACTCCTTGCCTTTTAATCTGGAGGACACTGGAGTGGAGGGGCAGCAGGGTCCTGGTGTGTGATTATTTCACATGGATGGACCTTCAGCTCTTTCCAGCATTCTCAGTTCCACTTTGTACCTTGCCCTCTGCTTTACATGGCTCCTGAGGCCTGAGCCCAGCTCCTCCAAGCTTATGTCTGGCCAGTTAACCCCAGTCGTCCACTGCATATTCTAGAATGCAGCTTCTCACTTTCTAAAATCTCCACCAGCTCAATTTCTGATCTCCAGAAATGTAATAAATAAACCGTCCTTCGCTGGGGGCTTTTCCTCCTGTTCTCTGATTGTAGGTTTACTCCCTTTTGCACTTTGGTACTTTAGCTCTCTGTGACTTTAGAAAGGATTAGCTGGGAGGTTCAGGGGAAGTGTTTTTTTGGACCTTGATCTGAACCTGGACTCCCATTTTGTTTCATTAGAGCGAAGACAACCAGGCCGGGCATGGTGGCTCACGCCTGTAATCCTAACACTGGGAGGTCAAGGCGGGTGGATCATGAGGTCAGGAGATTGAGACTATCCTGGCTAACATGGCGAAATCCCGTCTCTGCTAAAATTACAAAAAATTAGCCGGGCATGGTGGCTTGCGCCTGAGGTGCCAGCTATTCGGGAAGCTGAGGCAGGAGAATCACTTGAACCCAGGAGGCAGAGGTTGCAGTGAGCCAAAATTGCATCACTGCACTCCAGCCTGGGCAACAGAACGAGACTCTGTCTCAAAAAAAAAAAAAAAAAGAATGAAGGCAACCAGTTTACATCATTTATCTAATAACTTCCACTTTTTGAAATGTATCTAAGAATAATGAATTAAACCAAATACACAGGTGCCAACATTGGTTTTACAGTTATACCAAAGCTCACATACATAGGTCATAATAGTTCTACAAGTTCTGACTGTAGGCCCTTAGTCTATTTTGGATTAAGTTCTATAGCAGAATTGTTTGGTTTACCAGAAATAAAGTCAGTCATGGACAGTTGTAACAAATAATAAACTGGTCTGATAGCGAAGGAAGAGATGTTAAAAACTACCAAAGAGACCATGTGGGCCCCATTTGCCTCCGTGATGTGGCATGCTGTAATTATGGGGCCATCATGAAAAGGTCAAATACCTTTAGTTAGGGGCTCCTGCTTAAGATGGCAGGGAAAGTGGAAGGACCACTTCTTTCTGGATTATTGTCAATATATCCGCCTTACCAGATGTACCTCCAGTATCTTGTCACCTAGGGCATTTTATAGCTTATTATTTTAGATATAAGTTAAAAAAAAACCCTCAAACTTCACTTCTAACCTACTTTGTGTTAGCCAGTGGCATATTTGTTAGCTTGCTTGACAGAGGTAATTACCTTAATTCTACAGGTAAATTTAGTGTAAAATGCAACTAGAATCCCAACAAATCATGTGATTACAACTAGATTTAAATGTGTGCATGGGAAAGATGAGAAGAAAGGTGTTAGGGCTGGGCGCAGTTGGTCACGCCTGTAATTCCAACACTTTGGGAGGCTGAGGTAGGAGGATCGTTTGAGCTAAGGAGTTTGTGACCAGCCTGGGCAATATAGTGAGACCCCATCTCTTAAAAAAAGTGTTAAGATGGCAGGGTTATTGGTAGCATTTAAATAATGTTGATTGGCAAACTGTATTTTAACTATTTTGGATAAGATACTACTTTTGACAGTCATGCCATTGCAAATTATACTCTAAAATCTTGCTCTTCTAAAACACAGACATGTGTATATATAAGTAGTACAACAACACTGTATAAAATTGGGAAAAAAGAAAAAGCATGAATAACTTACATAACCCCTGCAAAGTATACCTCAGCAGACTTTTGTTGAGGTCTGGGGTGCAGTCAGCAGAAGCACTCTGCTCAGAGTTCATTTTCCCATGTGGCAAACAGGCAAATAAAGTGAGAAACATTATCTTTATAGTGAACATTGACAGAAAGAGACGGCGGCAGCCAAGTTGGAGGATGCACGAGGGGGAGGGGAAGCCGGGTAACACCCAAGCCCTGTGCAGAGGCATGGCAAATGCAGGCGGCTTGCTAGGCTCAAGAATAAGTTGCACAGGCCGGGCACGGTGGCTCACACCTGTAATCCCAGCACTTTGGGAAGCCAAGGTGGCCGGATCACGAGGTCAGGAGATCGAGACCATTCTGGCTAATACGGTGAAACCCTGTCTCTACTACTAAAAAATACAAAAAATTAGCCGGACGTGGTGGTGAGCGCCTGTAGTCCCAGCTACTCGGGAGGCTGAGGCAGGAGAATGGCATGAACCCAGGAGGCAGAGCTTGCAGTGAGCCGAGATTGCGCCACTGCACTCCAGCCTTGGTGACCGAGCCAGACTCCGTCTCAAAAAAAAAAAAAATTAAGTTGTACAGAAAGAGCTTTTTTAAATCAGGAAGAATAGAAACCAAAGAGAATTTTAAAAGAATTACAAAGTAACTTGCCCCCAGCTCTCTATGCAACTACTTCTCAATAAGCCATATCAGTAGATACCAAAAAGTATCTATTGCTAGAAACAACACAAAATAGGAATAGATTAATATTTCCTTATCAGAATAATTATTCTTTAATCTCACAGCCTAAATACTTTACAGTAGTAGAATGATGAAAAGAACTTTGATTCATATAAATAAATACACACATATACACTTACAATGGGATAACATAAAATGTATTAATATTAGCTAAGAAGAATGAAGTAGATATATGGGTCCTGTCACAGGAAGATTACCAGACACAGTCAGTGAAAAAGGCAAGGTGTAGAATTACAGGTACCTCACAAACCTATGTACAAATTTGAAAACTGCATTTTAGTATATATTTGCCCATATATAGCAAAAAGGTCCAGGAGGATACATGTCTATCTGGTAAAGAAAGGGAGAAGGCAACTTTCTTATTTAACTGTTTATTTTACTCTGTATCTTCTCTATTTGGATATTTTATCATGTGAATGAATTGATGTGTCGTGTGTCTAATACATACATGAATGTGCACATGTGGTTATATGCACTCTCAAACCAAAGAAAGCAGGCAATATATTGTGTGATAAAATGCTAAATGTCCTATATGAGTCAAGAATGAGATAAGAATGTCCACTCTCACTACTCTTATTTGCCATTGTTTTGGAAGCTACTAGCCACTGCTGTTAGACAAGAGAAAGGAGGAGTGTAAATATTTGAAAGGAGGAGACAGAAATGATCATTGCAGATGAAATGATTAAATTACTTTACACTTGGAAGGCCAGAGAGAATGCCTGGGCAAACTTAGAAACACTAAATAAATATGTATACATTCCATGCCTATACAATTCTATGAGATGGCTTATTTTGGGAAGTGTTGTTAAAGAAGCTCTTTAATAAATAGTTGTCTCTGCAGAGTAGGGAGGAGTTAGAGGGGGATAACTTCACTTTTGGAACATCTTTATTTTTTATTTTCAAATGAAACTTTTTATCATGTTTATGTATTAATGTACAAAACTAAAATATTACTTGGTTTTCTTCTGATAAGAAAACTAGGAATACAAAATATATATTTATATAAAAATTTATATTTTTATATTTATGTTTATACATTTATATAAAAAGGGGATAAAAGGGTACAAAATCCCAGAAAAAGTAACAGATTTGAATATATGAAGCAAAACATTGTGTAACAAAGTAGAACATTTGTGATTAAAAGGAAAATAATGGCAAGGAGAGAAAAGTATTTGCTTTGGCCAGATTATGAGGAAGGGCCTGAGTTTGAACTTTAGGGAGAGCCAAGGATTCGAAGCAGAAAAATGACATAAGACTTCCCAGCAGGAGCTTCTTGTGACTTTAATGTTCCTCCTTTGTTAAGAACAGCCAGTCACCGTATACTTTGTGTTAGTGAAAGTCTTGTTACTTTGTATTGAAGTTACTCCTGGGCCTTGTCTCCCTTCATGGAGGGCAGGGACCATTTGCACCCTAGGCAGCTACTGCAGTGCATAGCTCCAGAATGTGTCTAGTAAATGTTATGGTAATGAAATGGATACATTCTTTTATTTATTTTATTATTTTTTTTTTTTTTGAGACGGAGTCTCGCTCTGTCGCCCAGGCTGGAGTGCAGTGGCGCCATCTCGGCTCACCGCAAGCTCCGCCTCCTGGGTTCACGCCATTCTCCTGCCTCAGCCTCCCGAGTAGCTGCGACTACAGGCGCCCGCCACCTCGTCCGGCTAGTTTTTTTGTATTTTTTTAGTAGAGACGGGCGCGGTGGCTGAAGCCTGTAATCCCAGCACTTTGGGAGGCTGAGACGGGCGGATCACGAGGTCAGGAGATCGAGACCATCCTGGCTAACACGGTGAAATGGATACATTCTAAGATGGTGGATTCTGCTGGACTTGGTGACTTGCTAGATCTAGAGGGTATGGGAGGATTGTAGAGCGATTCCTATATATTCTGGTATTCAGCCATTCATTTATTCCTTCATTCAGTTTTTATTGGACCAACTACTATATACCAGATGATATGCTGAACTTGTAAGAATAAAAGAACTGCTCTTGAGCTTAGAGGAAAAGACAGATGAGCTGGGACTTTGAATGCAGTGTGCTAAATGTGTGAGAACCCTTCCTAGCATTGCGAGGGGTCACAGGACCGCCTGACCCAGCCTCTGCAGGTGGGGAGATTGAGAGGACTGCCCCTTTGCTCTCAGTCTTAAAGGTTGAATAAGTTAGCCAGGGGAGTTGGGGGAAGGGAGAGGAGGGGACAGGAAGGGGACTAGAGGAAGATAGGCAGAGACACAAAGAGTAATACCATGCTGGGTGTGTGTTCGGTGGTGGTGCAGAGTGAAGCCACATTTAAGTAGGTGTTTCTGGACCTTGATTTTTACTCATCCGGCAATATTTATTGATTCATTTATTTCTGAGAAACTTGTTTTACAGTTAGAAAGATATAAGACTGAGGAGGGAAGAAAGGCACTAGATCATAGAGAACCTTATGTGATAAGCCAAACACTTTGGATTTTATCTTTAGGCTCTAGGGAGCCATTGAAGGATTTTAAGCCAGCATGGGATTGCGTTTGAAGTGGATCCCTTCAGTGGCTGTTTGCAGGATGGGTCAAGGGGGAAAGACTCTGGAATTAGGAAATCATGAGGAGACTGCTGTAGTTGTCAAGAATAAAGCTTTGAAAGAGCATGGTGCAGGAGAGGCACAATTAAGAAATAATTAGAAGGTAAAATTGGTAGTACACTTGATAATTGATTGGGTGTGGGAGAAAGGAGGAATACAAGATGACTCCCAGGTTTCTATTTCTGGGTGTGCCACCAGCTGGGACAGCATACCAGAGGATAAGCAGGCCTGATATGGAGAGACATTGGGATCCATTTTAGTGAGGCAGTGTTTGAAAATGTGAAATTCAGGAGGAGTAGGTGTGAAGCAGAAGAAGAGTGTAGTTATGGCAGTTAAACAGGAGGTAGAGCAGCTAGTGAATAAAGTGGCAAGTAGTTCAAAAGTAAGGGGAAAATGTGGTCTAGAAAGACATTTGGGTAGGACCTGGGACCTTGAGTATGGTTGAAATTTCCTGAGAATAATGTATATAGGAAGCACTAGAAGAAGTTTAAGGATGAATCTTTGCACATCAAATTTAACCATCTGGGAGAAGCAGAAGAACCCATAAAGAAGCCAAAAGAAGAGAGGAAGGAGAACCAGATGAGAGAGGGTGCTTCCAGAAGCCATGGGAAGAGACAGTTTTGTGAAGAAAGAACTGCTTCAGATTTTCAGATATCACACAATGGTCAGTTAAAACAAAGACCGAATTTGTCTGTTAGATTCGACATTTAGGGGGTTATCAGAGACGTTGGCAAAAAGAATTTCAGTGGAGAGCTAGGAAAAGAAGAAACCAAATTCCAATGGCTGCAAAGTGAAACGGAGATAAATTAGAGATGGAATGTGTGGACGCTTCCTTCAGGAAGAATCAGGGCTAATGCTAGAACGGAAAAAGGGGACCTTACTGACTTTATCAAGAACAGAGTGATAACTTGATTTTTTTCTATGTAAAAGAAACATTTATGTTTTTTCTTATTTAATTTTATAGAGACTATTATGTGGTTCTTTGCTGTGTTTCCAAAAATTATTTTATGTATTGAAATTATTACCCAAGTAAGAGTTGAAGATTAAGCTGTTTTAAAGAGGAGGAATTGAATTCAGCCTTAACTTTAGACAAATGGTATATACCATATTCCAACGATTGAAGTACATGGTGATAAGTTGATTTAAATGATTGTACAAAGTAGAGTCCTTCAAAGATACTGGAATTCCAGAATACTTTTCAACTTATACTTGATTTTTTTTTTTCCAAAAGGAGTTAATGGCCTTTAAGTCTTACTTGTTGACAGTATATTACTACTACAGTGGTAATAGAGTAGTGTGAATGGTCAGATTTAATTTACATAAGATTGTATTTCACAGGAACTGATGATGTTGTAGGCCCTGAAGGCATGGAGAAATTTTGTGAAGACATTGGTGTTGAACCAGAAAACGTGAGTCTAACTTACTGAGTTGGGTGAATCCGTTGGTTATTTTTCTTACTTAAATCTTTGTTCTTTAGCAAATAAATAAATAAATAAATAAAAACTAATGGTATGTTAGTTTTTATGAAGCAATCTAAGAAATAAGTTCCAATTCTAGTTTGACTTATAAGCACATTTTCCATTCTTGTAAGTGATATGGTGTAACTACAGTTATTTTTTCTCTCATTTAATTTCTTGTATGTAAAAGGTACAGTAAGCCAGATGCTTACAAAATGGTGTGGCCACATTTGCCTACAATGACGGATCAACTGGAGGCCACATTGTACACTGTGTACCTTCGTGCCCCTCAGTAGTTGTTTCAGCCTAGTGTAGAGTCAATGTAGGACTTAAAATTATTCACCATGATTTTGAGTAGATTGTAATTATCAAGACTTTTTCACAGATCTTTTACTTCCAATTGAATTTAGTTCAGAAAGTGATTTTTTTTTTTTTTTTTTTTTTTTTTTTGAGACAGAGTCTCACACTGTCACCAGGCTGGAATACAATGGTATGATCTCGGCTCACTGCAACCTCCGCCTCCCGGGTTCAAGCAATTCCTCTGCCTCAGCCTCCTGAGTAGCTGGGACGACAGGTGTATGCCACCACACTTGGTTAATTTTTTTTATATTTTAGTAGAGATGGGATTTCACCATATTGGCCAGATGGTCTCTATCTCCTGACCTTGTGATCCACCTGGCTCAGCCTCCCAAAGTGCTGGGATTACAGGTGTGAGCCACAGCACCCAGCCATGATTGCTTTTTATAATGTAAAAAGCCCTAGATATTTATTTTTAGAGTGATTTTTATAGGCTTAATTATTTTTGCCTAATTCTTAGCATGTTATTGTTGAATATTTTTTTTCTGTTCCCACATCACCTCTCTTATACTAAAATGAAAAACTATGCTTATACACATGCACTGCCTCATTAACTATGCAGTTTAATATTACATTAGCTCCAGTGTAACAAATATGTACAAGACCCTAAATGAATTTATGATCTGGAAGAGATCTCAAGAGATCATTCCCTTTATTCAGGCTGTTTCGAAGACATCTGCCCAGGCATGTATATCATGCTTTTAAAGAAACTAGCAAAATTCACATTTTTTTCTTTAAACTTTTTATTTTACCCTTACCATTTCTGTGCTTCTGTCATCTACCTCGGCCCCCAGCAATGCTTTAAATTTTCTAAAGAGCCTTTGGAATGTCTTTCACTTATTACGTAGATTTTTATCGTGTGTGTGTGTGTGTGTGTGTGTGTGTGTGTGTGTTTTTAATGTATTCCAGTTCAGGTATTTCAATAAATTACCCAACTTGGCATGAAGGTTTCGGGACACCTGGGTCAATAGTATTTTACCATAGACTGGGCCATAGGCACAAGAAAAGGCCATTACATTGAATTTAAGAAGGAAGTTTTCTATGAGAGCTGGGCCAAGCTTGGCAGAGTGTTTTCTAAACAGTGTAGTCAGAGGGCTGAGAGTGAGTTGGGCTTGAGAGGGGCTCTGGAGGTTCCACTGGGGTGCCGTAATAAGTATATGACAGAGGAGTGGCAGCAGGGCCTGGGCTTGAAGTTAAAGGCTGAGAAGATTGGGAGACAAAGGGCTCGCTGGTATGTAAGGGATTAGCTGAGCATTTAGTCTCAGAGGCAGAAAAGCCTGTCAGGATGGGAGAGCACTGATGTTGATTCTAACTGAAAAAGAAAGGGAGGCCCAGCTCTTCAAGTTACTTCACCCCCAAATACCAGTACTCAATAAAAGATAGTTATTGTCATTCTTTTTTGGTAGTTATGAGTCCTTTAGAACTCTGTTTCTGGCCTGGCGTGGTGGCGCTCATTCCTGTAATCCCAGCACTTTGGGAGACCAAGGCAGGTGGATCACCTGAGATCAGGAGTTCGAGACTGGCCTGGCCAATAAGGCGAAACCCCATCTCTACTAAAAATACAAAAATTAGCTGGGTGTGGCTACTTGGGTGGCTGAGGCAGGAGAATCACTTGAACCCAGGAGGTGGAGGTTGCAGTGAGCAGAGCCAAGATCATGCCACTGCACTACAGCCTGGGTGACAGAGCAGGACTCCGTCTCCAAACAAACAAAAAGAACTCCATTTCTGTAGGAATAGAAATAGCCTTAAAATTTAGAATCAAATTAAAGACTAAAAGGCCATATTATCCAAGTATGTAGGCCGGGCGTGGTGCCTCATGCCTTAATCCCAGTACTTTCAGAGGCCAAGGTGGGTGGGTGGATCACGTGAGGTCAGGAGTTCAGACCAGCCTGGAGAACATGGTGAAACCCCATCTTTAATAAAATACCAAAATTAGCCGGGTGTGGTGACGTGTGCCAGTAATCCCAGCTACTCAGGAGGCTGAGGCACGAGAATCGCTTGAGTCCAGGAGGCGGATGTTGCAGTGAGCTGAGATCGTACCACTATACTCCATCCTGGGCAACAGAGTAAGACTCTGTCTCAAAAAAGAAAAAAAAAAGAATATTATCCAAATATTTACACTGTATGTACTTCAATTCCAAGCTGTCACCAATAGAAGTTATATTATTTTATATCACTAAGAAAGAAAAAGTGTTGCTAAATAAATTCTAACATGCTATATCAATTGTGGATGCATTCCCATTTCAGAGACATTAACGTTTGTAAAATAAGTGGTGAAATATGGTGTTTTCAAGCCTTGTCTGCATTGATAGGCAAGCACGTTTAAAGTATTTAAAACCCTCACCTTGCCTGATATTTGTAGCTTATGAAATTAAGCAGGCTTGTAAAATTCAAGTCTACATTCATTTACCAAGATAACAGCAAAATTCTTTATTTAAGTACTTAGCTTTCTTGTTAGTTAACTTATGAAAGTCTCTTTTTTAGGAACTTGCCCATTATGAGTATCTGTTTTGGCTGCTTGGCCATGTTTCATTCATACTTGTGTGTGTGTGTTCTTGCACCTCACCATTTTTTTTTTTAACTTAACAAGTGTTTATGTAGAATTTTTAAATCTTTTTGGTAGAGAGTAGAATAGAGATGGTTTGAGAATACCTAGTTTGCATTAGAAAATATGAGCTGGTTAGTTGTCCTAGGTAAATTGATATGCAAGAGTCAGAATTCCTAGACATCTGAGGGATGAGGAAAAATCCACTAATGGTGTGAATAATTTGAAGAACTGTAACCCCATCGTTTTGGGAAATTCTTAGTAGCCCCTCGGTCTCTTAAGTCACCACTTTCTAACCTATTTAACAATCATGTTTTAGCCTTGTAAGCAATCATTACTAATCAGTCCTAGTGATTTACCTAGTAATCTAAATTTTTTAATCTAAAACAACCTAATGACTTTCAAAAATTCATATGTACTGATTTATTTGATGAAAGATCCTAAAAATTTCGTAGGTTCTCACTGATACTAATTTCCAGTGAGGAAAACCATAAAGCATCAAGAGAAAGCTTCTCCTTACTACTCTAGATGTAAATTAGACAGAGCTAGAGATTTTTTAGCCTACAACCTAGCTTATTGGCAGACAATTTAAGAAGAGCTTCTGAATCTCCTAACTACTCTTGTTCTAGAGTTTTTAATGGACATGTTGGCTCTCGGAGGCTCAGAAATCATTAAAAATGATTTCTTGCCTCATGTTTCATGTTTTTATATCATCCTAGTTCCTTTTACCACAGCCATCATCTGACCCAGTTGGGCACAGGGATGGTGTTTTAATGGTTTTGAATGATTCTTTCAGTAGCTGAAATGAAGCCTTAGGTTTAAAAGTAGAGATCGAATTAACTGCCAATGTGGAGTATCCTAGTCCTTGGAGAAACATATATCTCTACCCATTGCCTTTTTCTGTTTCAATACAGAGAGAGAGCCTGTTAACAGTGTGTACCTGATTCCCATTGTAGGACTTGGATGTTCCTTATATATGAATGACCGTCCAGAGATAACCAGTTCTACAGAGTGGCTGGCAGAATGGTCCTAAGAAGGCCCTGTCCCTCCTCTTTACCTTTTTAGGACTGACATTCTTTTTTAGTTACTTCTCACCTCTTCTAGCATCTTTGAGGTAGATGAGAAGGAAGGCTTCCTCCTCTTGTCCCAATCACACATGGCCTCAGCCCTGTCCCTATGTAGCATTCCAGATAGCTTAAAACTGGGTGCACCTTTGAAATGTCATTTTGTCTTTACACCTTCAGGTATTTATTAAAACTCACCATCAGTTCTCTGTGCTATCTTTTCTCTAAAATAGCTAAGTGAAACAGTAGCAAGCAGTGGCATAAACCAGAGTTGTCACCGTTTCTGAAACCTGCATGGTTTCAGAAGAGTCACAAAAGCACAGGTGGCACCTGGGGGCCTGACCCTCCTTTACAAGTGATGGGACCATGCCACAGACCCTGGGCCCATTCCAGGCATAGTGCTGTCTTAAGTGGAATGTGGGACTACTTTAAAATAATTTCCAATCAGTGTATATAGTGAATTCACAAACATTAAAGTATATGTGCTACAACTCCACTGCGTGTCTCCTCCTGTCCACCTTGTTATGTTTTAATCCACTGTTCTACACCTTGCTGTTTCACTTAATACATCTTGGAGATTATTCCGTATTTGTCCAGCTAGTTCTACTTCGTTCATCTTAGTGGTGTCATAGTATTCCTTTATATGGAATGTATTCAGCAAAGAAGTATTTAACCAGTCCCTTAATAATGGACATTTGGTTGTTTTCATTCTTTAACTGCTACAAATTGTACTGCAGTAAATACTGTTGACTATTCATCTTTGTGTCTGTTTACAGGTAGACCTATAAGATAACTTTCCATAGGTGGAATTGTCAATAACTGGTTTTACATTTGATACTGCGCTCTGGAGAGAGTGATCACCCTATACCTCTACTATTGTACATCAGGAGAATACATGCTTCTCCAAACTCTTGTCAGCAGACGATATTGTCAAATTTTTTGGATATTTGCCAAACTAGAACTCATTTTTGAAGTTAACTCTGCTCATATTTCAGTGACTACTGTAAACAGACGCATTTGGCAAAACGTTAATGTATTAATGACAGATCTGTTTGTTTATTCTTTTTTAATTTGTCTAATACATTTTTTTAATTGTGTATTTTTTTAACAGGTAGTTATGCTTGTCCTAGCTTGGAAATTGGATGCACAAAACATGGGTTATTTTACTCTGCAGGAGTGGTTGAAAGGAATGACTTCTCTCCAGTAAGTCCTAGGCTGCACTCATGGGGTCCCTGTCCTTCGCAGGTGGTTGCCTCTTCCTGGGACTTCAGGTTTCAGGTGATTTAGTGAGTGGAAGGAAGTCAGGTGGTCTGGCCAAGCTTCCTCAGTGGCCAAGGATGTAAAGACTAAGACCCATTTTGAGGACTATTCTGGGCGAATTTATAAACTGTCTATACGTGTATGTGGAGAGACAGAGTGTGTTGGTATTCTTGTAGAGCAGCTCTCTCCAAGAGAAATAGACCAACATTTTCTCATATGACAAAGCCACCTATGTAATTTAAGATTTTTTGATAGCCGCATATAAAAGTAGAAACAGGTAAAATCAGTTTTAATCTATTTTATTAACCCCAAACAATCCAGCATATTTTCATTCCAACATATAATCAGTGTTTTTAAGAAGTCAATGAGATATTTTTATGTTATTTTTTCTCATGGTTAGTCTTCAAAATCTGGGGTGTATTTTATGGTCCATCTCCATTTGTATTAGCCACATTTCAAGTGCTCAGTAGTCACATGTGCCCAGTGGCTATTGAGTTGGACGGTGCAGTTTTAGAGATTAAAAGGCAAAGACTTACTGGCATCTGGTTTATAGTTAGTGAGAAAAAGTTGAGTAACATATAACTTGTAAGTTAAAATATTTGATATCTCTTTATATATTCTGATTTTAGCTTTGGGTAAAATTAAAACTTCATTACTCCAGTGATTTAAAAAATTAATAAAGATTTGGTTTGTGTAACCTGACCCAGGATAAGAAAAATCAGTGGTTTTATGTATTTGCCTTGTGCATACAGTATGTGCGTGTGTGCATGCGCCTGCGTGTTGTGTGTTTGCTCAGTTTCATTCAAGAAAACAAATTGTCATTCTATATTAGGCCTTGAAAGATGCAGTTAAAGTGGATGACTAAATGTTTCAAATAGCATTGAAGATGAAGTGCTAATTCTTAACATAGTAATTTTAATCTAAAGTAGTTGGGATGACTTTTTCTTTTCACTTTAAGAATAATAGGTCTTGATTTTTACTGGATTAGAATTGGAGTCGAAATGGTTTTATTTAAATAATTTTGGAATTTGTCCACTTTTAATGTCACTGTTCATTTGTTACTGTTAAGAATGCTTTCACATCGTGCTTTAGTAGTTTATGAAGACTTTTCACTGTTCTCACATTTGAATGCCTCATAGCTACTTTGTGAAGAAGACAGATCAGATTTTATCCCGAACATTTTACAAATGAGGAAACTGAGGCAGAGAGGTGATCGGTGATGTGTGAATGTGGCAGAGATGGGAAGAACACTTAAGGCTTCTCATTCTTAAATCATATTCTTCCTTCTAACAATATTATCTGATGACAAATGAGTTTTAGGTAAAAGCCAAACCACCCTTTTCACCCTTTTACAAATATACTTTCCTATCAGAGTGTGTTCTAGAATTTTAGAATTAAATTCTCTGAAATGTTTTAAAACTTGTTTGTCCTTTTGGGGGAACAGCTCCTGATGATTTTAATCCTTTTCACTCTCTTTCATTATTTTTCTCACTTTTCTTCATTGCTTCCTTTTTCTTTTCTTTTCTTTTCTTTTTTTTTTTCTTTTGAGACGGAATGTCCCTCTGTCACCCAGGCTGGAGTGCAGTGGCGTGCTCTTGGCTCACAGCAACCTCCGCCTCCTGGGTTCAAGTGATTCTTGTGCCCTAGCCTCCCGAGTAGCTGGGATTACAAGAGGGCACCACCACACCTGGCTGACTTTTGTATTTTTAGTAGAGATGGGGTTTCGCCATGTTGGCTAGGCTCGAATTCCTGACCTCAAGTGATCTGCCCACCTCAGCCTCCCAAAGTGTTGGGATTACAGGCGTAAGTCACCGTGCCTGGCCATCATTGCTGAGTAGAGCAGCCGATGGCTCCATTTTAAAGTGTCCTTGTGATGATGAATGCATGGGCGTATCAGGATTTTATTTCCAGCCTTCAGACGAGGCACCATCAACATTTTCAGGCCCATTTTTATTTGTCTTAAGAAGGTGTGATACCCAGTTTGTATAGTACTAAGTTCTTTACAAAAGAATGTCCCTCTGCAAAAGAATATTACCTGATACCAGACCTTGCCCATGTGTTTTGAGGGCCATGTCTCCTGGGAAGTGAGAAGCAATTTCCTGGAAGAGGTCTGTGTCCACGTTCTGAGTGCAGGGTACTCCTTCAGGCTGTTTGTTGGGAACCTTGCTTGCCACTTTGTATGATGCAGGTGGTGGCAGGTGGGTTCTCAGGGTGATTGCCACTTGATCCTCGCAATTTGGAGTTTAGTGACAAGCCTGATCCACTATAAAGACATGGAGGAACTGCTTGCTTTTTGTAATGTGAAACTCTGAGGTTGGTGTCCTCATCAATGAGGTGGAGATAATTATTCAGAATAACTTTTAAGTTTCTTTGTAGTTCAAAAATAGTCCAACTTCAAGTTTGAAGAACCTCTGCCTACCCTCCCACCCCTACTTTCCAGCCTTTCTAGATTAGTCATTTGTTCAGCAAATGTTTGAATGGCAGTGATATGCCAAGTATAGTATTCCAGACCCTAGGGAAACAAAAACCATGAGTAAGATAAAGTCCATTAAGAGGAGGGGCTTATAAACAATATTCAGGAAAAAGATCTAAAAGTAACACGGTCACTTATCTTTATGCCAGTAAAGTAACTAAATAAGCATTGTTATTTGTGAGGTATGTGCACCTAGTACTCAAGAAAACCCAGAGAGTAATCGTTTACATGCTCTAAAGGCAGAAAGTAATCTATCTTTTAAACTACTTTGTCTTCTGTTTTGGATTTCTTTTCTATTTTTGCTCATTTTGATTTTATTAAACCTATCTAATGAAATATTTTGATCTCAAACTGGAATTAACAAGTATAGAACAAAATCTTTATTTATATATATTCATGTCTTAGGCCATTTAGGCAGCTATAACAGAATGCTTTAGACTGGGTGGCTTATAAACAACAGAATTTTATTTCTCTGGAGGCCCAGAAGCTCAAGACCAAGATGCCATAGATTTGGTGTCTGGTGAGAGCCTGCTTTTTGGTTCAGAGATGGTGCTTTCTAACTGGATCCTCCCATGTTGGAAGGGGCAAACAAGCTCCCTTGGGTCTCTTAACTAATCTCATTCATGAAGTTTCTGCCCCCAGAACCTAATAATCTCACAAAGGCACCACTTTTTGATACCATCGTCTTGGGGGTGAGGATTTCAACCTACAAATTTAGGGAGGATGCATACGTTCAGACCATTCATTATATTTAGTTAAAATGCTGCAAAAAAGATTAAAAAAAAGTTACTGTATGGTGGGAGTGTGGTAGAAACAGAAAGCCCATGGGCTGTGAAACCAGAGTTTTCAATCATTTCTGTCATTTCCTGGGTGTCTCTGGTAGCATCATTAAACTAGGGTGTTGAAGTACAGCTATGGCTTATGCCTGGGCTCTCAAAAATTAATCTCCTTGATGCTCTCCAGAGGAATTGTGTGCTTGGCTTCCCTAGGGCCTGTGAACCTGGAACAGGAGGTGAATGGTGTGAGAGTTTGGTCTTAGGCTGGCAGCTGGTAGGGAACATCTATCCTTGCACTCCCGAGATCATTCCTCTGCCAGAGAAGACACAGCTCCTGTTTTGGTCTGATGAATTAAGCTAATTGTGGTGCTTAAACTTAAAAGAAAAAGTGAGAATTGTAACTACAATAAACTGATGATGGCCTGGAAAAATACCTTTGGGATGACTAAGTGAAGGGGCAGAGGCCTTTTCCTGGGTAATAGGGGAAAGCTACCTCTGATTTTATAAACTTTGAAGATTACTGTGTTGATTTCTGTCCTTACAAATCTGTTACTGCAGCAAACTCAAAAAGAAAACATTGTGTGCATTTTTTGTGTTGGGAAATGGTGTTCCTTAGAAGCGTGGCACTGTCACTGTGACTTGTACAAGTTTTTTTATACATGGTACATAGAAACATGTTGGAAGACTTGAGTTAAAGATGTGGCTGCTTTCTAAAGTCACGTTGGTGCCTTACATGTCCCAAGCCAGGCTCTGTTAGAACCGAGTCTGAAGATGTGCATATTTACTGGCCACTAGATGGCAGCCTGTGGTTCTGGACAGGGTGACTCAGTGGCCTGTTTCACTATTGGGGGCCGGTCCAGGGGCTTTGTGTGTTCAAGACCCCCTTTAAAGCAGATTAAACTCTGTATTGGCAATATTAGCTCCAACCCCAGGTTTTTAATGGGTACATGAGTTAGTAATATTACTTGTGTATTTTATGTGAAAAGCACAAGAACTGTTCATTTCCTGCATTTCAGACAGGATCTCTGAGCATCTTTCAAACATAGGGACATCTTTTTGCCAAGGTGTTGGACTTGCTCCCAGGCATGCTGCAGAACTTCACATTTCTTCTCATAGTAGCTCTGCCTGGAGATTTATAGCTAACTTTATTTTCTTTTAACTATGGGGTAGTTATCTAAATTAGTGCTTCCTGCTCTTGAATCTGTTAAAACAAACAACTGCTCCTCTTCTTCTTCTTCTTCTTCTTCTTAGACAGGACTAAACTAAACTGCCAGCCAAATCTGTGGCTTTGGTCCTTGACCCTCTTTCCAGTGAAGAACAGGGACCTGGACTTTATGGTTTTGGGTTACCCAGTTTCCCTCCTCTGTGACCCTCCACCATTATTATTAATATTATATTATTATATGCACACCATTAAAAACACTAACCCTATAGTAGAAGCACCCAGTGTAAATTCAGCCCTGCCTTCCAGACTTAACTCCTGTTTACTGCTTTCTTGTGTATCTTTCTAGTCCCTGTGACCCCCTCATTGGGATTCTGGTGCTAGATCTCTAACTGGCTCTCCATATCTCTTTTCCTTCCCCCCAGTCCTTCTGCATGGAGATCAAGAGTAAGCTTGTCAAGATGTAGCCCTGATCATGGTCTTTCTCATAGTGGCAGGTGCCCTCCTTTGTTCCTAGGATGTAATTTTAAAAACCCTCACTCTGGACTACAAAAGCCCTTTATGAGCCCGACCCCGTGTTCCTCTCAGCATCATCTTATACCTCTTTCCATCTTCGTCTATACCCTCCAGCCACAGTGGCTGTCTTTTAGTCTGTTGGACTTAAACCATACTCCCATCTGCTTCTAGGCCTTTGCATATGCTGTTCCTAATAGACAGAGAGCTTTTCCCACCTCTCCAAAATATCTAGTTCCTGCTTATCTCTCAACTCTTAGCTTATGTGTCATTCTCTTGAAGAAGTGTTTTCCGACTCTAAAATAACCCAATTTTAATCTTTTTTACTTTTCACATTAGGAAGAAATAAAGGACTTTCTAAATTGTTCTGTTTCATAGAAATTAAACATTTAGCCTAATTGCAGGCTCTTAGATAGTTTATCATCTCAACAAAGAGATCATAAGGATTTATTTGTAGTTAGGTACAAAGAAGCAGCAGATTTTAAAAACAGATTTGTTTTTAAAAATAGATTAGTGTGCTCTATTATGAACCATTTTAGTTTATACAGTATATAAAACATATTGATAATACTTGGTATATGTATTATCTGTACTTAGTAGGTTAAAGATCTATAATAGAGAAATACAATACATATTCAGCATTGAAAATCTTTAATATTGCTGGTGAAAATGGTGGCTCTTGATTCTCATTTTTAAGGGCTAGATATTGCAAACAGAAAATTAGTTTGTAAAAAGAGCCAGTAAGTCTGCTTGCTTATGAAAAGTAAACACTGTATCACTTACTGGTAAAAACAGATTATCACCACCAAGGCTCCCTGGAGAAATGGCTGATTTCAAGTCTGGAATAGGGTAAGAACAGGGTGAGCTGGAACATCTTGTTCCAGAAAGTAAGGTAATGCTCGGAGACTTGGCGGGGACACGTCAGAAGGAAACTAGAACCAGCTTTAGGGGGCTACTGCCCAAATGGGGAAAGTTTGTACAGTCAAAAAGAATAATGACAGTAACAGATTATAACACACTGAATTAAACGCAAAAAATCCTAAGTCCAGAAAATAAGAAGGTCATGTGTGGAGCTCTTCTTTATAGAAGAATTATAGCCAATAAATGTAAAAGGAATGATAGGATTAGAAAATCACCATCTTGGATCTTCAGATGTTACTGATTCAGGCAGGTATCACCAATGGATGCTATAAGCGTTGTGTGTTGTCCCGAGTATGTCCTCCTTGTGAGGTCTTTAAAGATCATTCCAGCATGGCCACAGAACTTCCACTGGGAGAGGCATAGGAGATTAAAGGATTTATTCTCAGGTTCTAGAGAGGGAAGCATGGCATGCCACACAGGGAGCTATATGGGAGAAGCTCCCAGGGAGTGGGCTCTGCTAAGCAGGTGGGGAACCTAGAGAGAGTGAGGACCCATGGGCAAGTTCCTTCCCTGGATGTCAGATTGGTGGGTGTGGATGTCACTCAGTCATAGTCAGGGGAGGGCAAGAAGGGGACCTTGTGGCAGGGGGCAGACTTATCACTAGTGGACCTGGTCTCCTGGATAGGATGTTCATTGCTTATTTGTGGGGATATTGAGACAGGAGGAAAATAGGAAGTTTAAGTGTAGTGTACAATACACATTGAGTGAAAGGTTGTTAGGACTGGACATTTATAGTCTCAAGGGATCATCCTGTAGATACTTACTATTTCAAAGAGGAAGAATTGCTTTTCAATGGAAAATGGTAGACACCACCGTAACAATAGGAATCCAGTAATGGGACAGGGATAGACAGACATGATGAATAATGTTGTTGTATCTAATATAATCATAGGGAAATTATGATTTCCCTATGATCATATATAGTGTTGGAAGTGTTGGATCTAATATAATCATAGGGAAATTATTTGACAGATGGACATTCTGCAAAAGCAAGTGGTCTGGTCTCCAAAAATGACATTGTCAAGAAAGAAAAAGGCAGGGCACTCTTCTAGAGACTAAGGAAATATGACAGCTAAAAGCAGTGCATGGTCCTTGATTGGTTCCTGGTTGAAAACAGCTATAAAAGAAATTGGGGAATAACTGGGAAATTTGCATGTGGATTGTATATCAGCTAAGAAAGTTAACATTGATACAGTAGTAAGACTGATAATGGTTTTGAAGTGTTTAGGGATGAAGTTTCATTGTGTTTGCAACTTTTAAATGGTATAGAAAATGTATACGTATATGAGAGAGAGTGCATAAATAGAAAAAAAGTTAATTGCTGGATCAAGGGGATAGTATATGAGTGGTTATTTACTATTCTTTCAACTTTTCTGTACATTTAAAAATTTTTTAAGTGTAGAGAAAATAGATTATGGATGAGTTTCAACTTCAGGGTATGTTCTTTCCTTTGGTATTGGGTTTATATTACTGCCTCAATTAAAAAAATTAATAAATGAACTCAGTTCATAATTTGCTTTTATTTTGTTTTTCTAGATGTGATACAACAGAAAAACTCAGAAATACTTTGGATTACTTAAGATCATTCTTAAATGATTCTACAAACTTTAAACTTATTTACAGATATGCGTTTGACTTTGCACGGGTGAGTTCTCTGGAGCCTATCCAGATGTTTCCCTCTTTTCCCTCCCCTTTTAAAATTGCCTTTTGAGGTTCGTTTTTACATGCCACAGCAAAAAATCTTGAATAAGTTACTCCCAGGATGCTAGTTAGCATTTCTTTCTACATGTATGCTTTTGAAAACGAAGTTTGATTCTGGGCAAACATTTTGTAAGTCAGCAAAAAGCTCTAGTGGCAGACGTTTACTGGCTCTTGCAATTGGTTTAGA
This sequence comes from Macaca thibetana thibetana, assembly GCF_024542745.1. Classification (NCBI taxonomy): domain Eukaryota; kingdom Metazoa; phylum Chordata; class Mammalia; order Primates; family Cercopithecidae; genus Macaca; species Macaca thibetana. Next base: position 104,244,360 of record NC_065582.1, read on the forward strand.
AGTAACATGGGCATGCAACACACACTGTCTTAAATGTCTCTTAGATAAGCTTGGAAAAGCTTTCCTTCTCACAGAACAACAAACCTTCTCCTGTTGACTTTACTAGAATAAGCTAATCATATCTAATTCAGATTCACCCTGGGTGCTATTATTGTATTTAGAAATCATGTGAATTTTAGACCTAAGCTACTTTCAGTGAACATTACTCAAATATATTTTTCTAATCATCGTTTTGAAAAGCAATTACCCTGTTTCTCACGTAGTGAGTCAAGTCGAAGTATGTGAAAGTAGTTCCCTTGGAGTGAAATAAAACTCTTACTTTTCAGCCTAGTCACCACACATAGTGAATTTTGAAGCACCAGCTGGCATCATACTCAATTCAAACAAAATCTATATCCCATACAATTATAGTTTATTCTGAAATGATGTTTTCTGTTAAGTCTGTTTGTTTAGTGGATTCAGGTGACTAGGCTTTCTTGTTTGATTGCATTTTTTTTAATGATTTTTTTTTTTTTTTAAGGCAGAGAACTCAGTGACAAATGATTCTTTTTTCCTTGCCACCATATTGATTTTTTTCACTTTTTACTCTCTTTGGCTCTGCCAGTTCAGCACCAAAGGAGATAGTGAATTTTGATACATCTTGCAATAACGTTCTCTGTGGTGCCTTCATTCATGCGTTTTCCCATTATTACAACCTTCTAGTAAAATCACACCATGCATAGCAATGTATTGATGTTAAAAATGATGAGGTAAAATTCAGATACAGTGTATGATAAAATGGCATTTACATAATAGTATATAAAAGTTACATGCCAGGCCAGACATAGTGGCTCATACCTGTAACCCCAGCACTTTAGGAAGCTGAGGCAGGAAGATCACTTAAAGCCAGAAGTTTGAGACCAGACTGGGTAACATACTGAGACCCTGTCTCTATAAAAAATAAATTTAAAAATTAGCCAGATATGATGCCTGTAGTTCTGGCTACTCAGGAGGCTGAGGTGAGAGGATTGCTTAAGAACAGGAGTTCGAGGTTAAAAAAAGAAAAGGGAAGTTATTTGTCATATGCTTTTTTTGCTAAATGCTTTTAAAATAGTTAACTGGTTTCTAGGATTAAATAGTTTATTTCATGAGTTTTTTTTTTCCTCCCGAAGTCAGCTGTTTCTTATAGTATGGGCAGAAATTCATTTGGAAACATCATACCTTCTCTACTCAAATCACCTCTATTTTCTAACTTCCTTGATTGGGGGGTCACAGTTCTCCCAGATATTCAATGTGCTTTAGATCCAGGTTCTGCTTTACTCCTCCCTGACTTCCGTCCCATTCTGGGGCAGTCACCCTGGCCCATCTCATGAGTGGTCCTTTGGCCACCTTTTTCTTGGTGCCTCCACTGCAGCCTCACCGGTGGAGGCCGTGCTTCTCCTTACCAACACTCTTCTGGTAGCCTCATGTCCACATTCTTTCACTTCTTACCCAGCGCTCACATCACTAGGGTGTCATTCCTCTTCCTTCAGCCCCTGGGTCACTCAGCCACCTTCCTGCTCCCCACAGCCTCTAGTACCTCCCCACTGTCTTTATATCGACCCAACACTTCCCTGTGTGTATGACACAGTTGTTCCCACGGCAGCTCTAAGGGACAGCCAGGGGTGGTTTCAGTCCACAGAGTAAGAAAGTGCGCTTCAGCAAAGGGGAGAAATGGCCACGTTGTTCATAGTAGATCCATGACTCAAACCGAGGCCTTCTGTCTCCAGGTCTAGTGTGTGGGTTACTCCAGACCCTCACAACTAAGTCCCAAGCTTCCCCATGCAATGCCTGCATTGTGATGAAATTGCATTAACGGTTGCTCACTGGCCCTGCTTCCTGGCATCTCTGCATTCTGCCTTTGGTCATGCTGGGCCCTTGCCTAGCACCCCATTTGCACTAGCATAGTTGTATCCATCCAGGCCCTGGGTCTGAGCCACGTGCTTCTGCTTCCACACAGCCTGCCCGTCAGCCTGTCAGGGATCATCCTGTCAGGGTGGTGCTGGTTTCAGTTACATACTCCTGGTGTCTCCTCTGCTTGACTTTGAAGTTTGAGTACAGAACTTAATTTTTCCTGGTAGATTGAGGGACTCTGTACTTTCTTTCTTTGTACGTCCTTTGTTTTAAAGGAAAGTCTCAATTAATATTGGTGGATTAAGCCCTTTCACATAACAATAAATAAAAACAACCATATTTAATCATTGCCTAATTACCAGATAGATTCAGTTTAGCTAAAATATGCTCTAAGATAAATTTTTTAATGGATCCTGTTCTTTTTTGCTTTGTTTTGTTGAGCTGTATTTTCACCAATTTTGAGATGTTGTATTTTCATTTTCATTCAGTTAAAAATATTTTCTAGTTCCCCTTGTTAATTCTTTTTTGGCCCATTGATTATTTAGAAGTATGTTATTTTCCAGGTATTTAGGATTTTCCAGATATTCTTTGTATTATTGATATTCAGTTTAATTCTGTTGTGGTCAGAGAACATACCCTGTATAATTTTAATCTATTTGATTTATGGTCCAGAATATGGTCTGCTGCAGTGAATGTTTTATGCGTACTTTAGAAGAATGAAATGTTCTACTGTTGTCAGTGGAGTGTTCTATAAATGTCAATTAGGTCAAGTTGGTTGATAGTGTTGTTCAGGTCTTTTGTATTCTTCCTGATTTCTGTCTACTTGTTCTATCAACTACTGAGAGAGGAATGTTGAACTCTCCACCTGTATTTCTTCTGTCACCACTATCACTTTTTTGCTGCATGTTTTGAAGCGCTGATATTAGGTTTAGACATACTTAGTATTGTTATATCCTCTTGATGAATTGAGACTTTTTACCATTATGAAACGTCTCTCTTTATCTCTAGTAATATTCCTTATACTGAAGTCTACTTTGTCCAATACAAATGTGTTCACTCCAACTTTCTTTTGATTAAAGTCTGCATGCTATATCTTTTTTAAATCTTTTACTTTTAACCTGTTTGTTTCTTTACGTTTAAAGTGGGTTTCTTATAGATAGCATATGGTTGGGTCTGACAATATGTGTTTTAACTGGGATGCTGAAACTGTTACATTTAATGTAATTATTGGTATGGTCAAAATTTATATCTCCTATCTTGCTATTTTTTCTCTATGTATCCCACCTATTTTTTGTTCATTTTTTCCTCTTTTCATGCCTTCTTTTTAGATTAATTTTTTAAATCATTCCATTTTATTTTCACTATTGCCTTATTAACTTTTTTGTCCTAGTAGTTGCTCTGGGCGTTCCAGTATACATCTTTAAATTTCACAGCCTACCTTCATATAATATGCCACTTCATGTATAATGCAAGAACCTTTTACAACAGTATACTTTCATTTTGCCCTCTCATACCTCATGCTGTTTTTGTCATATATTTTATTTAGGATGTAAATCTCACAATATGCTGCTATAACTTTTGCTTTAAATTGGCAAAAATGTCTTTTATTGTTACTCAGATATACCAAATATATCATTTCTATGCTCTTCATTTCTTTTGTGTAGATCCAGATTTCTATCTGGTATCATTTTCCTTCTGCCTAAAAAACTTTCTTTAACATTTCTCATAGGATAGATCTGCTGGTGATGAATTCTGTAAGCTTTTATTTTGCCTTCAACTTAGAAAGAGACTTCTCTGGGTAAAAAATTCTAGATTGACACTTTTTTCTTTCAGTACTGCAGTAATGTCTCTGCATTATCATCATGTGTAATTATAAATCTGGTGCCATTCTTATCTTTATTCCTCTAAACATGTCTTTTGTTTTCTGACTTTTTATTCTCTTTCCATTGCTTTTTAGCAAGTTTATTATAATACTCCCTGGAATAATTTTCTTTATGTTTATTTTGGTTAGGGATTGTTGAGCTTTTTGGATCTGTGGATTTATAGTTTTTATGAAGTTGGAAACTTTTTCTGCTGTTATTTCTCCAAATGTTTTTTCTGTTCTCTCTCTGCTCTTCTGGGACTACAGTTATAACTATGTTTGGTTGCTTGAATGTGTCCCACAAGCTACTGATGCTGTGTTCCTTTTTATTTTTTCAGTTTTTTCCCTGTCTCATTTTTAATAATTTTTATTACTATGTCTTCCAGTATTAATCTTTTCTTTTGCAGTGTTTAATCTGTTAATCTCACCCAATATATTTTTCATTTCAGATACTATATTTTTCATCTTCAAAAGTTCCATTTGGGTCTTGTTTATGTCTCCAGTTTATCTCCCCATCATGATAATATTTTCTTCTGCTTCCTTGAACTTCTAGAACTTGTTATAGTAGGTATTTTTATAACCTTATCTTCTAGTTCCATCATCTGTCATTTCTGTGTGTCTTTCTGTTGGTTTATTTTTCTCTTGGTTATGTGAGTCACTTGCCCAGCTTCTTTGCATTGCTTGTATTTTTTTTTTTTTTTAATTGGAGCTGGGTATTGTGAATTTTATGTATTTGGTTGCTGTGGGTTTTGTTGTATTCCTTTAGATAGTGTTGAGTTTGTTTTTTAAGTGCATAAATTACTTGGAATCAGCTTGACCCTTTGGAAGGGCTGGTCCAAAGCAGTCTTGATAGGGATGATTTGGCCCCACTACTAAGGCAATATTTTTTTTTTTGAGGATTCTACCCAATGCCTTGTGTACTATGAGATCTTTCCATGCTGACTGATGGGACTACAAACTGTCCCCAGTCCTGAAAAAACACTGGGGACTTTGGCTCACTCATTTGCAATGTTTCTTTTCAGACTCAGGTTGTTTCCTCTCACAGGTTTATACGGCCAAAGACTCAAGGAGACCACTCTGGAGACCTTCACATCTCTTTGTGTAGTTCCCACCTCACTAGTATTTGGCTGCATAAATTATAGTTATCTTTGCCACCTCGAACTCCAAGCTGTGTCTTGTCCAACTCAGCAAGATTGCTGGGCTCAGTTTTGGGTTCCCCCTCCCTTGCTATGGCCTAGAAACCACCTCCACAGAGTAAGCTGGTATCAACCTAGGGCTTACCTTATTTATTTTCTTTTTCTTGGGGATCACAGTCTTGTGTTGCCTGTTTTTCATCGTCTAAAGCCATCATTTCATCTTTTTGTCCAGTTTGCTGGTTGTTTTTAAGTGGAAAGGGAAATCTTGCCTGTTAGCCTATCTTGGTTGGAAGAAGAACTCAAACCTCATTTCTTTCCCCCTCAAATCTTTTTTTTTCCTATTAGAAAAGTGAACTCCTGGAGGTAAAAACTCAACCAGCAGTGAACCTTTTAAAAATCACACTTTAATGAAAATTGAGCTTTATGATATAATTTTAATATCCTGAATATTATATTGCAACTAACAATGGTGGTATATATTAATTATTCTGAATTCTGCGTTAATATGCCTGGAAAGAAACTACAGTACAACACCAGAAAATGATAAAATAGCCCCTTTAACAGCTCTCTACCAAAATTGCAGCCCCAAGAAATGATCAGCCGATCATTTCTTTCTTTCCCTTTGAAACTTGTAGCCAATTTAAAATAGTACTTGGCTATAAAGTTGTGTTATTTTTCTCCTAATTTATCTTTGACTTGAACTTACTTATAGTTGAAAAGGATCCTCAGAAGTCATCTGGTCCAGGCCTATCAATGTAGGGTGATGAGATTGAGAGCCAGTGAGGAGGGGCAGCAGCAGGGCCCGCATCTGCCCTTGACGTCCAGGCCAGTGTCCTTCACAGAGCCACATTGCCTTTCCCTCCACAAAGCTCTCCTCCCCCTGTAGAATCTTGCTAGAAAAAGACAGTGGGATATACACAAGGGCCAACATGATCATTTCTCTTCTACAGTTGGAATTTTGCCTCAGTATTTTTATGCATAGGGTTTTTTGCCCTCAATGTAAATTTCATTATATAAACAAGTATTGTTGTATGGATTCTTTTAAATAAAGCAGCCACTTTTCCTTGCTTCCTTTTTAAAAAAGGACCTAGTGAGAACAAGATTAGGTGAAGAGAATAGACTAAAATACTATATAATTTTTCACTGATCTGAGACTAGTTATAAGTGTCAGTCCATTGGATATTTTACCTTCTCTGTGATGGAGACAAGCTTGCTGGTTCAAAGGTTGTGCAGAGGCTGGCGCGTGGCATTTGGAGGAGGGTGTGTGTGGGGTTGAGTGGGGCGCCGATCAGCAGCATTGAGGGTCAGGTGAGAGCAGAGACCGTGGATTTGCAGTGCTGTTGTTCTCCACAGAGCAGGATGTGTTTCCAGCATTACAGTCCTGCCTTGATGCAGGAAGGGACAGATTTAGAGTGAGAAGTTTGAGAGGAGCCCTGGTGGAGTGATTGAGGTGAACCAGACAGGATCAAGAAGGAAGCAAAGTTAGGAGAAGCTGCTAGAGAGGAAGAGAAAGGGAGGCCTTTCAGGAAAGGGGGAACGAGTGAAAGGGAAGATGGGAGGAGGGCACTGGAGAGGTCACCTTTTCACTTCTTGAAATAAAACCTTAAAGAAGTTGCATGAAGAGTCTTGTAGAGGCAGAACGCTCCAGTGGGAATGGCTTTTACTGAGAGGTAATCTTGTGGCAGGTTAGAGAGCAAGTCTATCAGCCCCTGCATGTACTCTCTTTCCCAGCAGAACGTGCCGACTGCTCTTCTCCAGTGTTTCTGAGGCCATGTTTCAGGAAACTGTAAGCAACCACACAGGTTCAAGCTGGTACACTGTCCTCCTCTCAGTACCACAATGGCCAAACCAGAAATGATTATGGATATTACTCATAGAATTCACCAAGGAAAATTTTGCTAGGTCTTGTGTTCAACAACCCCTGTTATCAGAGAAATTTTCTCTTGAACTTAACCTAAATCTCCTGCAATCATTTGGATTCACTTCCTCTTCTGATTTGAGTCAGCCTTTCATTTGTTAGTTGATGTATTCATCCAATTTCCTTCTCCACACAATGCCACCGCCCAAACATGTGTCCACGTGCACACTCACGCACTCCCCTCACACTTTCCCTCATACTTCATTGTCAATTACAAAGAAAACAGAAGGTAGACCTGGGTCATAGTAAGAATAAGAATATCATGGAGTCATCTAAGCCCACATCTATTACACTGAAAATCTTAGTTTTATCCTTAAGATTCCTCTTTAGTTGTTGCAGAGCGAGGCAAATTTGCTCAGTAGTTATTGGTAGAGCCCGCTAGCCTGTGTGTTTCTTCATATCGAAATCTCTCTTCCCTCCTTACTTCTGAGGGAAGCAGCCTGGTAGGCAGTGAAGAGCTCCAGCTTGGAATCAACTTCCTAGCTCAAGTTCCAGCTCTACCGTTTGTTGACTATATTTAACTCCTTGTGCCTCAGTTTCCTTATTTATAAATTGGGGATTATAGTAATCCCTGTTTACTAATAGAGGTGAAATAAGTTTAAGTGTAAGGCACTTAGAACAGTTTCTAACTTGAAGTAGTTCTCAGGAAAAGTTAACCATAGAATTAGAAATAATTGTTGAATTCTTCACTGATATTACTTAGGTGTCTGCAGATGTCATTTCAAATAATGACATTTTTTGAGAGTAGTGCTTACAGTAGTAGAATCAGATTGTACCAAATAAAATAATAATGAACTCCTGTGCCAGTTGGCAGATGTTTTCCTTTTGTTTTAAAGAAAGTGTCAAGAATTGAGCTTAATCGATTGCCTTGCAAACATTGTTATCTCTAAACTAATGTTAGCTAAGTTCTAAGAGCATAAACTCCCATTCAAAAAATTGTTTTGCTATATTTTTGGTTTCACAAACTGAGCCACAATATTTAAGATATGAGCTCTTTACAGCCCTCTATTTTTATCTTTTGTTTACTTAGGTAGCTGGGTTAAGGAGGACTGCATTTTCTCTATGTCTGTTTTTCCTGTGGCCTCGATTGGAACACCATGACACATGTAATAGGTCTTCGCTTTTAAGGCCTTTTGATTTCATGTACCAATTTCTGACTTCACCATTTATGTTTGGAATTGTGATTGCCTGTATATTATTTCTTGATTCCAGCTAGTCTCTCTTGAAAATCTTCTGGGTTTTTATTTTTCCTGTTGAATTTTTTTCTTTGTAATTTTAATAATTCAGGGTTCCTCTTTTTCATATGTAAGTCTTAAGCTGTAAAGTTTGGTATAAATTGGAAATACATCTTTTGAAATAGTTAGAGGCCTTAGATTTAACAGATCTGGATACTCAGATGTTTAAAGGTCATTTTTGTAATGTATTTATATTACATGTTTACAGTTAACTATTTTGTTTCAGTTGTTAGGTCATTTGTGTCATCTAAGAAAAAAATGCTTAACTGTCACCTCTTACCAGGAGGACCTGTACAGAAACAGTATTATGTAAACAAAGGCACTGGTTTTTTATTTCATACTAGAACTCTAAATCAGATTTTAATAAAATTTCACTGTTCTTTACACTAGCTGTTATTAGTCTTTAGCTTACGGAGTATATTTATTCCATTTATAAAACATAACGTAGACTATTTAGAGTAGGATCCTTTGGTTTTGCAGCTGTACTATATCATTCTATAACTTCTATTTTTAATCTACATTAAGGAAGACCACAAAGTAGAATCTAGTTGTATATTGTGGGGGATTGATATGTCTTTCATGTATAGAGCCTGTTCAGTTCGTATTACTATTTGAAAAATGACACAAAATTCTTTTTATCTTAGGAAATTAAAGTTTATGAAATCCATACACATTTTGGGTCAAGAGGTGGGTAGGGAGAGATGTTTTCATTTCCTTCTCCTTTAACCTTGATGGGCCTTCTGGGGATGCTGGTTGGCTCTTGGCAGGCTCTCAAGGTACCTTCTGTCTGATTCTGACCTTGGGATGCAGGAATCTATTGGTCTGCCCCTTGCTCCTTGGTGCTCCATGAGCAGAGGGTCACAGGATTGGTGCTGACAGCGTACAATTTTAATTTCTTACAAAGAGCTTTTGGATGTCTTCACTGTACTCCTTGAATTTGTTATGGTGATTTTTTTTTTAAATGCCTATAAAGTCGATGGCTGCCTGATAGCATCCTGGGAGATTCATTTCACTTTTAATTGGGAACTCTTTCGCAGAGAATGTCATTAGGATCATTGTTGTAGAGAACCCCCTGCGAGTTTCTCCAATTTTGATGTTTATTAGATGTTTGCTGTGGGAGCTCTCGACTCTTGTTCCCGGGAATTTTGAGTGTTTCCAGTCATGGTCATTTGCACATAGCCACAAGTCCACTCACAGGCAATGTTGGTTATCAGTGAGATGCCACTGTTCAGATTGTGAGTGCATCCATAATATCTTTCTCTTATTTGCTAGGCCGAAGATGGTGTTAGTGATTGAGAGCTGCTGGCTGGCACCCTTGCAGAGCAGGAGTAAGTGAGTGCTGTTCAGCTTTCCAGTCCTGTGAGTCTGATGCCTTTCCTCCATGTTTTGGCATCACTGCCAAACATATGCATTGAAATCCTTCATGATCATCAGTTTGTCAGATGATTATATTGTTGCAAAGAGTCTGTCCAGGTCTTTTGTATCTTTTTTTTCTTTTTTGTCACCTTAGTGTATGTCCATTGTGACGGGGACGTAGGCATTGATGATGATGATGGAAGAAGGCACAATATATATCACAACAAGACTAGAGATTTGGGGTTTAGTGAATGATTACAAACTCGGCAAAGGGAAAACTTTTCCAGAGCGCCAGTGTCGTCAGCCCAGTGCTGCATGAGCTGTTGTTCAACAAATGGACTTTGGCCCAGTCCTGTGGTGCCGCGTGTGTTTCTCAACAGTTTACTCGTTTATCTTGTGGATTGCTTCATAGTATGGTGTGCTGTTGCCATCTGCCACACCTGTGTTACAGGGTAAGAGGAAGTTTTGCATTTGCTTGCACGGTGCATCACAGAAGTGTAAGCCCTTGAAACACAACAAATCAATGCAGTTTGGCTGGCAAAAGGCAGGCAGTCTCTAGATGACCTCTTCTCCTGTCCTCTTTTCCATTGGGAGTGCGTACTGCAGCCCTGAGCAGGACAATACATATGGCCAAGGGGCAGGCAGAGAACCCTGTGGAAAGGAGGTCCCACCTGTTTGCATAGAACTGTGGAACTGAGATACACCTGCCCTCATCAGAATTAAGTTATGTGACCTCTGAAAGAAGATTGATGCGGAGCCATCTGACCTGGTCTATTCATGGACAGTCGTTACACTTCACAACCTAGACCAAAAGGCCAGATCTATTGCACATCTTCCTTAGGCAACAAGTTTCCTTATCTTCATCTACCTTGATTGTTGTTGTTAAGTGAGGCCCTTACATTTGCTGTATAAAGTCCCAATTCAGGGTCATGGCTAGAAATGGTGTGCTAAAGAGTACCTCACTGTTAAAGAGTCCTTGCAGTGATGATTTATTTTATCAGGAGGTATATATGGCTGCATATGTGGCTTAAGGTGGTGGTCACAGCATCATCCCTTAATTTGAACATTTAGATTCCACTCCACTGGACTAGCCAGGCACTTTCTCCCTTTGTAGAAAAATACTTTTACAAATTTCCACTGTAGTTAAGATACCATATGAAAACTAGCTTTGGATATGTAAGGTACGCTTATGGTCCCAGGCCCTCTATTCCTTTCCATGGAAACTGACCACTTGTAGTTCTGGAATGGAAGCATATAAGAAGGACGGGAATGAGAAATTAGGATCCTTAATTGCAAATGTAAGTGGAATGAGCTTACCCTGCCCATATTTAGGTTTATGTTCTTATCTTTTTTCTGGTGTCCTTACGGAATGTTGTCTTTCACTTGGTTACTAGTTAGGTGTATTCTACTAGGAAATTTACATCTTAGAACTCTATCTATCCATCTGTCTATTGAAGGACTGTATTGATAGACTTCCTGCCTTCCACCAGAGTGGGTAGATGAATATATCCTTTGATTTAGAGAGACACTTCAGAGCCCCAGCATTTGGTATGAGCTGAAGTTAATTCCAGCATGTTTAGGTTCAAGAAAAATATTTATCAATGAAATCAAATTGTTGAAAAAAGTATTTTTATTAAGGAAACCTGATTCCTAATCATAGGCATCAAAACCTTTAAGCTCCGTTAAGTTATGTTAAAGGCTTTATGGTCAACAATTAGGATTTTGATAATTATCATAAATGTCAAACATGCAAGTGATTGAGTTACAAGTTTTTATTAATCCCATGAAAAGACTGTAGAAACTGCTACAACATAACTAATTGATTTTGCGTTAGGGTGATCATTCAGTTGACATAAGTCTTTCTCACAGTAAATTTATATAATATCGCAATGCAGAAGCCTTCCATTGTGTTTGACTACCTCCCCTCCCCACCCTTAGTGTGGATGCAGGGTCTTTAAGGTGTATGATAAATGAGCTGTTTACTAATTTCCTGTTGAAGTGAATACACATTTGCAATTATTGGAATTTATTATTTGGGGGCATCTGGCTCATCCTTGTTTTTGTTTGTTAAACAGGAAAAGGACCAGCGCAGCCTAGACATAAACACTGCCAAGTGCATGTTGGGACTGTTATTAGGAAAAATCTGGCCCCTTTTTCCAGTTTTTCACCAATTCTTAGAGGTACCAAATTGTTGTTTTATGAAATGTATGTTTGCTTGCTTAGAACTACCAAATAATTTTATTTACCCATTGTATGTAATTTTTTGTTTGTTGTACTTTTCTGTCTATGTAGGAATTATGGTGACATAATTGCTGTCAGTCAGCAACTACCTATCTTCTTGGAGTGCATCTGTGTATGCGTTTAATGTTGTGTTGCTTCATTCCACATTAAAAATGCATCCAAAACAGCCACAGCTCTGTCCTTTTCTCTCTTTTCTCATCCCCATTTTAAAGCTTCACTTTTGTTTATATTTTCTGTTCTTTGTAACAATAGAAAAAGAAGATTTACTTTCTTTTGACTTTAGATGAACTTCCACTTTTATTAAGCAGAGGTTTAAAAGACAGTCATCTGCCTTCTTACCAAAATTAGTTTGTAATCTGTTCTTATCTACTCTTATCACCAAGTAACTTGAGGACCTTAGATCAATCTAAGTATTAGGCAAACTGACAATATCTCCTTCAGTTTAAATTGTCTTCAGATCAGTATCAAAACAGTCCAGCACTTCATTCCATCATTGTTTGTGGGCTTTAAGTATTGATGATCAGAAATTCTGAGCTACTGGTTTTGTTGAAGTGTCATTCTGTGAGACCTGGAAGTATATGGGATACAAGTTTGAGTTACTTGGGTTGTCATATATGGCATCCTCCTTTCCCTCCCACCCCAAGCCCTTCTAAAAATGGTCCTTTGTTTGCAAGGATGAGGGTGTTGGGTCTTTGAGAAAATGCTGGGCTGTATGATGACTCTGGCTTCACTCTTGAATAATCTTTCTCACAACTTACTTTATGTAATAGTCCAGAAAATTTTAATATCTAATAGGATTCTTTGAGAACTGTTATTAAAAATTTCTTTTAACATTACTAACTGGGACTCCTCAAAAATTTAAAAACTAGTTTTACGTAAGTATCTGTTTACCCAGTAGTCCATGTCGACATATAATCTGTTCTGATTTCTCTGGCAATCCGTTGAGATGAGTTATCATTATTTGGAAAAATAAATAGAAATAGTTTCCTGTTCTCAGAGAGTTTAGCTGGATTTGCACCTGCGTGTAAAGAGTCTTAAGCTGGAAGACCTGGCCTGGAGGAAATCTGACTTTGCATAATTCCAGGTGCATCATCAACTGTTTCAGAACTGGTTTTTGCTTTTACTTGCTTAGAAAGTTAAACTTATAGTCTGTGCTTTGTTCTCTTATATTAGTCTGCATTTTTCTTTAAAAAAGACAGTATTCCTCTCATTTCAGCTTTTCTTGTGTTTGCATCCTCAAAACCATTGGCCCAAATCTCTTTGCTTTTTATGTACTTGTATTGTTTTACTATGTTTCTGATTTTAGTGGGGAGGATTTAAAAATCATTGGTTCTGGATTTTATTTATGAATCTTTGTACAGGGATACTGTATTTTTAAATAGATACATGGCAAAATTCTTGTCTAAGAGGAATAGAAAAACTATTTCACAGCTATTCTAGTTTCTTTTATGATCAGATTCCAGTTTTGAATTATTAGAACAGTAATTTTTTTCTGTGACAAGAATACCTAGTTTTGAGACCACTTGCAGCACTTACTGGATCTCATCAAGTAACCTGCTGCTGCATGTGCTTTAAGCCAAAGGCTTGGCCATGGGCAGTGCTGGTTATGTCAGGGGTTATATTAATGGGACCTACTCTTTATTTAGCACTTACTTTGTGCCAAGCACTGAATGAAGTGTTTCACATGAATTAGTAAATCATCTCTTTTAATTCTTACAATATCTTTATGAAGTAGATATTATCCCCATTTTATATAAAACAGCTTTTGCAGTTTAGAATTTTCACTTCTGGGGATGTATAATCATGTTATTTTGATGTGCTTTCCATTTTGTATTGAGACCCTATAATATTTTTGTAATGACAATTGTCATCTTAAATTCAACTCTTACTCTCCCTCACCATCCTCCTAGATTGGTGCTTAACAAACCTCAAATGCAAAGAGTTAACCTTACATGAACTTAAATGTTGATTCATAGAGCAATTGAAACCGTCCCATTTGTTCAAGTGTCAGTAATTCATATTACTTTTCCCTCCATCAGCAATCAAAATACAAAGTTATTAATAAAGACCAGTGGTGCAATGTCCTAGAGTTTAGCAGAACGATTAATCTTGACCTCAGCAACTATGATGAAGATGGAGCATGTAAGTACTGCCGCTACCCTTCTGCCATTCATGTACCTTTCTATATCATCTTCATTGGGAAAAGCCTTGGCTACATCATTATTATTATTATTATTATTATTATTATTATTATGATGATTACTACTACTACTGTTTCTCTCTTTCACTCCAGGGCCAGTTTTGTTGGACGAGTTTGTGGAATGGTATAAAGACAAACAGATGTCCTAGGACTTTATGCATAGCAGCGAGAGAGTCACTGTTACCACAGTTATGTCACCCATTAGCCATAAATTGCTGTTTGTATTAAAGCGCATGCTGCTTTTCTTGCACTGTTTCCCTTTCGCAGGAACATGTTGGTGTTTGCTATTGAATTGGCCAGCTCTGCTTGCTGTGTGGCATTGTTCTCTTCGAAGGCTGCTTTGCAGTTTGTATTTACACTACAGATTGGTGAATTTGCCAATGTCCTCACTGTGATTATGTGTATATTGCTGTTTAAATTTTGTATATGTGTATAAAAGGAAAAACCTTCACCTAGAGATTATTTCTGAAAAATGTATTGTAAAAATAATTTTGTGGCATTTCTAGTCCCTTTTTTGAATGAACCAATTATACTTTATTTGGTCTCCTATGTAGCATATCAGAAAACACGACAAAACTGTTACCATGAACAAACATTGCCAGAATTAACCTTACTATTTAAGAGGCCAACTTCTGGAAGGAGGTAAGAGTCATAACTTTTCAGAGGCATATGCCAAATATCATTTGGTATATTTAACAATATTAGTGTTCTAAAATGACGAAAGTTATAATTATTTGAACATATAGATATGTAACATGCCACAAATTATTTCCACCACACGAGGTATATAAGTTGTTTATTTTTTAGTGTTAAAACTATAGTAGCTTGAATGTAGGTACCAATGAACAAACTCAAATTGCACCTCTTTTCTTAAAAGAATGGGATTTAAACTCTTGTAAACATTCTTTAACTTTTTTGTTCGTTTGTTTTCTTTTTTTCCTTTTGCATTCTTCTAGCCAGTGATTGATCTGCTAATGCTTTCTTTGCCACTCTAAGTAAAATTTATTTTGCCTCCTCAATGAAAACCTCATGGTTTTGCTGGCTATTTATAACTGCATCACACTTCTAGTTGTGGCTTGAATTTTCAATTAAGCTTTCATGGTGTGTAATTTTCCAGCCTTTTGAGAAAACAAGCATACTATAAGTGAGAGCTGTTTTGTTTTCTGTTTTGTTTTCCTTGTTTGTTTGTTTCATGCTAGGCTTTTCCTGGCAGCATGTCCATTGCAGGCAGTGGACAAGAAACCACCAGCATTGAGCTAACCCAGTACATGCTAGGACCTGTCCTAGAGGGGCCACTTTTCATTACCTGAGTTATTTGTACAGAAGGGTGATGGCCATTATTTTTGTGGATGAGGAAACAAGAATAAACAGAATGGTATTTGTAGGTTTGTATTTTATGTCTTTTTTTTTTTTTTTTTTTTTTTTGCCATTCTTGAGGAAATATAGAGATGACGTTTTCACCCCAACTATCTGGTGCTATTGAATGACTAATTCAGTCCCTAAAGTTCTGTGAAAACACAAAAGTCTAATGATTTGAGTGAGTGGTGCATTTGAAGAAGTAAATGCTGTCGTCAGCAAGATCCGTGATTTAAGCATGTGATGATTGGAAAAGGTTTGGGTTATTTGGAAGTCTGGCTAAAAATTCTTTTGGGTGACATGTGATCCTTTAAATGGCATTAAGTGAATAAAGCACACAGACAATGCTACTCTTGACCACTATTTTACCATTTATTTGCAAACAGTGTTCACATTTTCATATTTTTTCCCTAACTAACCCACCAAAGAAAGAAATTTTGTATGTATATACAGTGCGTGTGTGTATACAAAATCATGATATAGTAGAATGCAACGACTTTCTTTTTCTACCAAACTAAAGGTTTTATTTGCTGTGAAATAAACCAGAAGTTTAAAAAACCCTGTAGTGATTAAGCATACGTAACCACTCCTTGTTTGCAGATTCACTTTCAACCTTAAAAATTAATACCAGTTTGCATAAACCAATATCTGAAAAGAATAGAACATGTTGATGGCAAGCAACAGCTATTAAAACTGATGTGATGGATGCATTTGTTTTGCAGTGGTGGCTGGCGTAGGCAGATTTGGATCTGTGAATTGATTCATTTTCAAAATCATTCCATAAAGTTAAAAAATACACTTTAAAGGCAACAGGTCATACAGTTCTTTAAATTTGATCAACTGTAGCTTTATTTAAAGCAAATGTAAATCATAGATGGAGTTATTTTAAACATTATGCTAGAATATAGATTTTTTTTTAAATGCTAATAAGCACAGTTAATTCTAAAATGAGAGGATTGTTACAGGAGGGAGATGTTACAGTTACTCCACAATCAACATGTTGATGGTAGGGAAAAAACTGTGTAAAAACTATTGCATTATGTATGATAAGAAAGTAAGTATTCCAAAGGGATAATCTTGCATATTAAGAAAGCTCCAAATAATCTTTAAATTGCCTTGAAAAATAAACTTCTGTGACCGCTGAGTGGCAGAGTGCTTACCCTTGGTTTTCTTGATTTTATATAGTTATTTCTAAGGGGAGAAAAAGGGGTCAGAGTAATACATTTTCTTAAAAACCTCTCTTAAGTTGCACAAAATTGAACAATCATCAATAACTTATTTACTGGCTACTGTTGAATAAATTAGGGTGCCTTCATCTGGGTTTTCTTTAGTACCTAAGTCTACAAACCTTTCTCTTTTTCTATTGTGTTTTGAACTCCACATTGCAATACTCTGTTGTCATGGAATACAACCTTTAGATGTTTGCTGCTGAAGTAGGTCAGAAATTTTATTACTTGATTTGCCCCAAACATCCACTGTAATGTTACATGCACCTTTTTTGAAGCATGAACTCTGAATTACGTTTTTATAAATCTGACTAGACAAACCTAGATTCTGGTTTCACAATAGATTTATTTTGTCTCTCACTCTCCATTTTAACAGTGCTTTTGAAGTTTATACAGAAAGCTTTAAAAGTTAGTTTGTGTCCTTAGTTTTTATTATTACAACTGCTAAAATACCTCTGTAAGCCTTATCCTTTATTCCTTCATATGTTGTATAATAAATGTATACATTTCGTTGACCAACTAAAATGTTGGGTGTCTGTAAATGAGACCAAAACGTGGGTTGCTTTTTTCATAAAATAATTTCTATTGGGGGTTACTGTTCAATGGCAGCAGGTAACCTATAACTGTGAATGCTTCATGTCGTCAGTATTTGCATTACATTCATAAAAGTGTGCAAGTCCTGTGACTCCCAGCTTATGCCACCTAACTTGAGTAAAGCAAACTGGTTTTAGGTTTCAATGAAATTGATGTAAAATGATATCCCATAAATAAAAAGTATTTGTGTTTGGTTTCAGAACAGATGTGTAAATTTTTTCTTCTCTTCTGGCTTTCTCTTCAAAAACCATTTAAGGTAGTCTTTAAAGCATTTTTCGTCCTTTTTTGTTTGTTTTTTCCAATTTTCTATTGAAAATTTCCAAAGCTACAATAATATAATGAACATCTGTGTACCTGTGACTTAGATTTTTCAGTTGTTAACATTTTACCGTATTTCCTGCCTTACTCTTGTGCTATACATGTGTGTGTACTTCTCACTTTCTGTAAATAGATTCTGAGAATAAATTACATTATGGCACTTCACACCTGATATTTTGGAATAAGGGCATTCTCCTATGATGCATGATACAATGGTACAATGATCACGCTCAAGAATTTTAATGGTGGTACAATACTATAATAAACTGTGCAGATTTAAATATCCCCATTTGTACCAGTCATGGTCTTGATAGCTGTTATCTTTTTAATCCAGGGATAAGCATTGTATTTAGTTGTTACACCTCTTTAGTCTCTTCCAATCTAGAAACAGTATTTTAAATGTTTTGATTAAAGATAGTGCAGTCACTCCTCAGCCAAATCGTGATTTTTTAAAAACCCACCGTGTTTTGTATATTTTTACACATTGAGCTAAGAAGAATTAAGCACATACTGTGGGCCACAAGCCAGGCAGGAATGACCACTTTTACTGCCCTCAAGGCTGCCACCCAATTGATCTGTATGTGTGTATTAGCCCTGGCTACCCCTTTCTAAAATTGTCTTACACTATACTAGAATGTAAGCTTTCTGAGAGAGGACCTCTGGCCATGTAGTGGATGGCCAGAAAATGGAAAGAAGCAGATAACAGAATTTCCTCTCTGGGCAAAGAATTGTCAGGACCTAAGAAACATGTAAAGATTAGAAAATCCAAGAATAAATCGAGGATGATTTTTATTTTTATAAGCTTGAAAGCAAGAGAGAGGAAGTAGAAAATAAGATTCCTTAGAATCCAGGTGCACACTGTTAAAATTGTCAATGTGGATGATTCTTTAAACCATAATTTGGGCCAAAAGCTGAGCATCATGCCAAGAAAATACCTCTGCTTCTAGACATCAAGAGAGGTGGGGATAAAGGAAAAAGCTTAATGCCAAATTGATAGCAGTGAGAGGCAACAAACCTTAGGACAGGGAATCCTTAACTTGTGGCAGAGCAAACAAACTCATGAGACATGTTATCCAGTAATAGAAAATAGGAACATGAGATTTATTCCACTGGACAGTACTAGGATTCTACATGTATATTCATGGGAATTGAAATAAAGTTCTCCGGTGTAATTGGAACAAGATAGACTGAGGAGAGAGTAAACCACGAATGCTGGCTCAAGACAAAAAACCCAGCAGAGATGAATTGCAGACATACCCATGACGGAAAAACTTACACAAGATCACTCTAAAGGAAAGACATTGTTAAGCCCTTTGAAATGATGGGGTGGAGAGGAAAGTGAACTGAAAAAATGAAAAACACCCACAGGAAGAAATCGAAGACGATTGGGTCAACCCCAGGGCTGCCGAAGTGAGGAAGAAAGTTGGCTGTTTCCAGACAGTGACTTTCTTAATTTGTTGAGCATACATGTCCTTCGCAGGACATGCTTTTTCTATGGTCGCTGGTTGCATCAAATAGAAATGAGTTATTGGAATGTTACCTCCAAATCCTTACATGAAGAGTAAGCAAAAGATGAAAGCTTTTGATTCCTTTACAAAATAATTGCTTTTGGGACTTTACTATAGCTAGAAAAAAAAAAAAAAAACTATCACGCGAGGAAGTAACACATCAAGCTTTCTGGCCCGGTAAGGCAGAAGGTAATTCAAAATCGGCATGTTCACCACTTTTGGCACGTTCAGCAGAAAAATGTTTAGCTTTTTCTCTGCCAGAATTTGTTCCTAGCATTTATTTCCAGTTGCCTTAACAAAAAATAAAATCATCCCGTGTATATAAGTACTTGCTTAGAAATCATGGTGAATTAGTACGTAGGCTATGCTGAGAATAATAATTGGAAACTGAAAAACAAAGATTGACTATAGTAATTAAATGGAAACTTTAAAAACCATCATTTAAAATGTGAATCTCTTCTCCAATAAGTGTATTCGGTCCTTTGAAAGAAATTCCTTTGCAATCACTCTCTGAAGAATATAGATTGTAAAGAATCCTGGCTGTGAGAAAGGAAGCTGAAAAGGGTTTGTTTTTCCCTCTGACACTTTGCAGCAGAGACATCTCAGAATTGCCTAAGTGTGAATATCTAAAATTACAAACTAGTGTTCTCTAGAAATCTTAGGATACATGTGTGATGGTATAGAAAGCTACAGCTGTACTCATTACCAGTGAAATAACTCATGAAAAAGTTTTGGGCCAACTTTCAATAGCATGTTGAAAGTCACTGCATTTTCTTTGTCTCTACTTGCTTATTGTTCATTTTAGCTTCATTACCTGTAGTGACTTCTATGTATCCCATTGTAAGAGTAGGGCCTGGACAAGGTTTGTAATCCTATCACATTTCCAAAATTATTGAATAAAGTAATAGATGCCTTCTAGCAACCTGTTCTGTGTGTGTGTGTTCTGTGTGTCTCAAAGTGCTCATAAATCCTCCAAGTCCTTATTTTGCCTACATCAGGTTTTCAGATTCTCAATATAATCATTGTATCAACAAACTTTAATTGTGTGTTAGGCAGAATTCCTATGTGAAATTGGTAACACAGGCATTAAAGTTTACAAGAGTGCATAGAGGAAACTGGAGTAAAAAATCAAGAGACGGAAGAATTAGGAAAGACCTATGAATGGGAGGCCTTATGCCCACTGAGTGTCAGTGCCTTTAGACACTTAGAAATGGTAGACCAGAAACACCAACTGGGTTAGAGCTGAGAGTTCCTTTTGGAGAGTATAGTATAATAGGGAGAGATCAGGAATCGGTGTGATGCCACATTGCATACTCATGGATCTGGTTTTGTTGGTGCTCCAACACCTGGATGGGTCAGCAAGCTCTAATGGATTTTAGAGATGTAGTCAAGACCAGTTGGTTGCTTATTGACATCATTTAGCTCCTTTGAGAAAAAGTGTCCAGCCAGTGTGCTTTATACTGACCTCCTTGAACACCTTTCAACACTTAGGTGAAGTATGTAGAGGACCCTGAAGTAGAATTTAAGTAACTGGTCTAAAGTCAACATAGCTGGAAAGTTGGAAAGCTGAGGTTGAAGCTAAAGTCCGTCTCCACCCCAGCGCCTTGGGGAGCCCCAAGAAATAAAAGTCTGACAAGAGCTAAGAAGATTGAGTTCTGTAGGTCTGTATGCTGTCTGGCTCATTCAAGGTCTCCTAGTGCCCTTTACAGGAAATCCCCTCTCTCCAACCCAAGGTCCTGGCATCCAGTGAGTTTGCTGGGATGTCATATAAATGGAATCCTATGTTATGTAGCCTTTTGTTTTTGCTTCTTTCACTTGTAATGCTTTTCAGATTTAGCCATGCACCATTGATTCATTGCTTTTTATTGCTGAGCAGTGTTCCATTGAATGGATGTGCTATGAAATGTTGGTGGACATTTGGATTATTTCCAGTTCAGGGCAATTATTATTATTTTTGTGGACATACGCTATTATTTCTCTAGACCATTTTGGGATCAAATAGGATTGCTGGGTCAAAGGATAAGTGTATGTTTAATTTTGTAAGAAATTGCCAAGCCATTTTCCAAAGTCATAACCATTTGGCATTTCTATCAACAATGTATGAGAGTTCCAGTGGCTCCCTATACCCTCATCAGCATTTAGTATTTTCAGTTTTTAAAATTTTAGCCATTCTCATAGGTATGTACTGAATGCTTTCTCACTTGCAAAATACATCAAATACATAGTGATGAGCAAATTAACCCAGGGTTGGTAAGCTCATTTATGGTTTGAGCAAATTCAGTTTTCTATAAAAAACATACTCTGCAGATTAACCGAATAAACACAGTATCCTGTGACATGTTTTACAAGGTCTGTAGTAACATGTTTCCCAGCTAATGGTTACAGACAGTCTGTTGCTTCAGAGTATAGTAGTTGAGTATTTTGGAATGTTTCTTGCTCCTTTTCAGCTCTTGTGAAGAAGAGCTATAATTTGATAACTAGAGATTGTCCACATAGATTTCAATGTAAATAAGATTTTATATTCACCTCTCTGGTCCACTTTGTTCACTGTGTCCTTCTAACCTCCTCTTCCTCATTGGCTCACTCATACATATTTGGAATTCAAAGGCTGTCACTAAAATTCTTCCCTCTTTAGTTTTGGAAAACTTCTAAGGATAGATCCATTTCGAGAGGCTTATAATTATATTTCACAGTTGACAAAGTGCTTTTTACATAGTCTCATTTTAGTCACACAACCACCCGATGAGGTAGATTTTATTATTTTCATTTAACAAATGAAAACAAAAAACAAAGGGGTTGCAGAGTTCCAGTGACTTATTCAAATTCACACTTAGTAACTGAAAGAAGTATGCCTGGAGCCTGCATCTTCTAGTTCTGAATCCTATGTGCTTTCTTCCATGCCACCCCAACCCCATGCCCTGTGCTTTTGCAACTTTCCTCTGTGATTAGTGCTAAAAGCCATAGGCCAAGTGAAATGTTGAAGGCCAATTAAGGATGGCCAGGTCTAGCCCTGACATCCTGGAAGCTGCCTTTGGCTCCACTAGGCCCTACTTTGAAAGAGCTTTGGAGGATCTCATTGCTGCTCTGAGGAGACGAAGGGCAACATCACTCAAAGGAGTAGAGGAAATGCACAAGGCAGCCCCCAGTATAGTGCGGAAATGCACAAGGCCGAAGCCATCTGGGAGCCAGCACAGAAATCTTGACAGCCAAGTACTCAGCAGGCAGGAAAGCAGAAGGTGAGCCCTGGAGGAACTGACTGTGTGTCAGGCAGAGGGTTAGGGACTAGGGATAATACCTGGTCCCCGCTCTTAAGCTTAGACCCATGGAGGAGCTCTGAATGGTTGTACCCTGTTAAGTCAAGCTTAGACAGGGGATTCAAAGGGTGCTGTGAGGCAAGGTGGGAGGTTGGGTGGGGTTTATTAGTATTCTGGAGAGTAATAGAACCAATAGTGCTTGCGTGTGTTTGTACCATATGTAGGTAGAGGATGGGGTTATTAAGGAATTAGCTTATGCAGTCATGGAGGCCGAGAAGTCCCAAAATCTGCAAGCACCCATAAGTTCCAGTTTGAATCTGAAAACCTGAGAACCAGGAGAACTGGCTGTAGTTCCAGTTGAAAAGCCAGCAGACTTAAAACCCAAGAAGAGCCAATGTTTCAGACCAAGTTTGGTTGCAGAAAAAGATTCATGTTCCAGCTCAAGCAGTCAGGCAGGAAGGGTTCCCTCTTCCTCTACTCTTTTCTTTTCAAGTCTTAAATTGAGTGGATGAGACCCATCCATATTATTGAGTGCCATCTACTCAAGTCTGCAGATTCAAATGTTAATGTCATTCAGAAACATCCTCACAGATAAACCCAGAAAAATGTTTGGGCAAATGTCTGGGCACTCCATGGCCCAGTCATGTTGCAACACAAAATTAACTATCACAAGTCCACCCTTTGTCAGTTTGGAACCCATACACATCTCCTTAAACCATAAACTCCAAATAAAGACAATAACAATGTCGTAATTTCACCTCACGATAACAACTACCTTGCATACAACTGAAAACACACCAACTCCTTTCCCAGAAGAGAAGATGAGGTATTTGAGTGATATTTACTCTTCTCCATAATATCCCATTACTTAAATAATATGATATAAAATTAATACTTAAATGTTATATCAATACATCACAAGGTAAGAGAATAAGAGAAGGAAGAAAACAAACATATAGAGTGTGTTAGAGACTGAATGTTTATGACTCCCCAAAATTCATGTGTTGGAATCAATCCCCAATGTGATAATATAAGGCCGTTTGGAAGGCACTATGTCATGAGGGTGGGGTCTGCAGGAATGTGATTAGCGCCCTTACAGAAAGAGACCCCAGAGAGCTCCTCAACCTCTTTCTGCTATGTGAGGATATAAGGACAAGTCAGTAGTCTACAACCTGGAAGAGGGCCCTCACCAGAATCCAGTCAAACTGGTACCATCTCAAACTTTCAGCCTCCAGATCTGTGAGAAATACATTTCTGTTGTTTATGAGGCACCCAGTCTATGGTACCCTGTTACAGCAGCCTGAAGTAAAACTAAAACTGATCCATGACAAGATAGGGAAGAGGGGGCGGAGCAAGATGGCCGAATAGGAACAGCTCCAGTCTCCAACTCCCAGCGCGAGCGACACAGAAGACCGGTGATTTCTGCATTTTCAACTGAGGTACTGGGTTCATCTCACTGGGGAGTGCCGGACGATCGGTGCTGGTCAGCTGCTGCAGCCCCACCAGCGAGAGCTGAAGCAGGGCGAGGCATTGCCTCACCTGGGAAGCGCAAGGGGAAAGGGAATCCCTTTTCCTAGCCAGGGGAACTGAGACACACAACACCTGGAAAATCGGGTAACTCCCACCCCAATACTGCGCTTTAAGCAAACAGGCACACCAGGAGATCATATCCCACTCCTGGCCGGGAGGGTCCCACACCCACGGAGCCTCCCTCATTGCTAGCACAGCAGTCTGTGATCTACCAGCAAGGCAGGAGCGAGGCTGGGGGAGGGGCGCCCCCCATTGCTGAGGCTTAAGTAGGTAAACAAAGCTGCTGGGAAGCTCGAACTGGGTGGAGCTCATAGCAACTCAAGGAAACCTGCCTGTCTCTGTAGACTCCACCTCTGGGGACAGGGCAATAACAAATGCAGCCGAAACCTCTGCAGACGCAAACGACTCTGTCTGACAGCTTTGAAGAGAGCAGTGGATCTCCCAACACGGAGGTTGAGATCTGAGAAGGGACAGACTCCCTGCTCAAGTGGGTCCCTGACCCCTGAGTAGCCTAACTGGGAGACATCCCCCACTAGGGGCAGTCTGACACCCCACACCTCACAGGGAGGAGTACACCCCTGAGAGGAAGCTTCCAAAGCAAGAATCAGACAGGTACACTCGCTGTTCAGAAATATTCTATCTTCTGCAGCCTCTGCTGCTGATACCCAGGCAAACAGGGTCTGGAGTGGACCTCAAGCAATCTCCAACAGACCTACAGCTGAGGGTTCTGACTGTTAGAAGGAAAACTATCAATCAGGAAGGACACCTACACCAAAACCCCATCAGTACATCACCATCATCAAAGACCAGGGGCAGATAAAACCACAAAGATGGGGAAAAAGCAGGGCAGAAAAGCTGGAAATTCAAAAAATAAGAGCGCATCTCCCCCGGCAAAGGAGCGCAGCTCATCGCCAGCAATGGATCAAAGCTGGATGGAGAATGACTTTGACGAGATGAGAGAAGAAGGCTTCAGTCCATCAAATTTCTCAGAGCTAAAGGAGGAATTACGTACCCAGCGCAAAGAAACTAAAAATCTTGAAAAAAAGTGGAAGAATTGATGGCTAGAGTAATTAATGCAGAGAAGGTCATAAACGAAATGAAAGAGATGAAAACCATGACACGAGAAATACGTGACAAATGCACAAGCTTCAGTAACCGACTCGATCAACTGGAAGAAAGAGTATCTGCGATTGAGGATCAAATGAATGAAATGAAGCGAGAAGAGAAACCAAAAGAAAAAAGAAGAAAAAGAAATGAACAAAGCCTGCAAGAAGTATGGGATTATGTAAAAAGACCAAATCTACGTCTGATTGGGGTGCCTGAAAGTGAGGGGGAAAATGGAACCAAGTTGGAAAACACTCTTCAGGATATCATCCAGGAGAACTTCCCCAACCTAGTAGGGCAGGCCAACATTCAAATCCAGGAAATACAGAGAACGCCACAAAGATACTCCTCGAGAAGAGCAACTCCAAGACACATAATTGCCAGATTCACCAAAGTTGAAATGAAGGAAAAAATCTTAAGGGCAGCCAGAGAGAAAGGTCGGGTTACCCACAAAGGGAAGCCCATCAGACTAACAGCAGATCTCTCGGCAGAAACTCTGCAAGCCAGAAGAGAGTGGGGGCCAATATTCAACATTCTTAAAGAAAAGAATTTTCAACCCAGAATTTCATATCCAGCCAAACTAAGTTTCATAAGTGAAGGAGAAATAAAATCCTTTACAGATACGCAAATGCTTAGAGATTTTGTCACCACTAGACCTGCCTTACAAGAGACCCTGAAGGAAGCACTAAACATGGAAAGGAACAACCGGTACCAGCCATTGCAAAAACATGCCAAAATGTAAAGACCATTTAGGCTAGGAAGAAACTGCATCAACTAACGAGCAAAATAACCCGTTAATATCATAATGGCAGAATCAAGTTCACACATAACAATCTTAAATGTAAACGGACTAAATGCTCCAATTAAAAGAGACAGACTGGCAAACTGGATAAAGAGTCAAGACCCATCAGTCTGCTGCATTCAGGAGACCCATCTCACACGCAGAGACATACATAGGCTCAAAATAAAGGGATGGAGGAAGATTTACCAAGCAAATGGAGAACAAAAAAAAGCGGGGGTTGCAATACTAGTCTGATAAAACAGACTTTAAACCATCAAAGATCAAAAGAGACAAAGAAGGCCATTACATAATGGTAAAGGGATCAATTCAACAGGAAGAGCTAACTATCCTAAATATATATGCACCCAATACAGGAGCACCCAGATTCATAAAGCAAGTCCTTAGAGACTTACAAAGAGACCTAGACTCCCATACAATAATAATGGGAGACTTCAACACTCCACTGTCAACATTAGACAGATCAACGAGACAGAAAGTTAACAAGGATATCCAGGAATTGAACTCATCTCTGCAGCAAGCAGACCTAATAGACATCTATAGAACTCTCCACCCCAAATCAACAGAATATACATTCTTCTCAGCACCACATCGTACTTACTCCAAAATCGACCACGTAATTGGAAGTAAAGCACTCCTCAGCAAATATACAAGAACAGAAATTATAACAAACTGTCTCTCAGACCACAGTGCAATCAAACTAGAACTCAGGACTAAGAAACTCAATCAAAACCGCTCAACTACATGGAAACTGAACAACCTGCTCCTGAATGACTACTGGGTACATAACGAAATGAAGGCAGAAATAAAGATGTTCTTTGAAACCAATGAGAACAAAGATACAACATACCAGAATCTCTGGGACACATTTAAAGCAGTGTGTAGAGGGAAATTTATAGCACTAAATGCCCACAAGAGAAAGCAGGAAAGATCTAAAATTGACACTCTAACATCACAATTAAAAGAACTAGAGAAGCAAGAGCAAACACATTCGAAAGCTAGCAGAAGGCAAGAAATAACTAAGATCAGAGCAGAACTGAAGGAGAGAGAGACACAAAAAACTCTCCAAAAAATCAATGAATCCAGGAGTTGGTTATTTGAAAAGATCAACAAAATTGACAGACCACTAGCAAGACTAATAAAGAAGAAAAGAGAGAAGAATCAAATCGACGCAATTAAAAATGATAAAGGGGATATCACCACCGACCCCACAGAAATACAAACTACCATCAGAGAATACTATAAACACCTCTACGCAAATAAACTGGAAAATCTAGAAGAAATGGATAATTTCCTGGACACTTACACTCTTCCAAGACTAAACCAGGAAGAAGTTGAATCCCTGAATAGACCAATAGCAGGCTCTGAAATTGAGGCAATAATTAATAGCCTACCAACCAAAAAAAGTCCAGGACCAGATGGATTCACAGCTGAATTCTACCAGAGGTACAAGGAGGAGTTGGTACCATTCCTTCTGAAACTATTCCAATCAATAGAAAAAGAGGGAATCCTCCCTAACTCATTTTATGAGGCCAACATCATCCTGATACCAAAGCCTGGCAGAGACACAACAAAAAAAGAGAATTTTAGACCAATATCCCTGATGAACATCGATGCAAAAATCCTCAATAAAATACTGGCAAACCGGATTCAGCAACACATCAAAAAGCTTATCCACCATGATCAAGTGGGCTTCATCCCTGGGATGCAACGCTGGTTCAACATTCGCAAATCAATAAACATAATCCAGCATATAAACAGAACCAAAGACAAGAACCACATGATTATCTCAATAGATGCAGAAAAGGCCTTTGACAAAATTCAACAGCCCTTCATGCTAAAAACGCTCAATAAATTCGGTATTGATGGAACGTACCTCAAAATAATAAGAGCTATTTATGACAAACCCACAGCCAATATCATACTGAATGGGCAAAAACTGGAAAAATTCCCTTTGAAAACTGGCACAAGACAGGGATGCCCTCTCTCACCACTCCTATTCAACATAGTGTTGGAAGTTCTGGCTAGGGCAATTAGGCAAGAGAAAGAAATCAAGGGTATTCAGTTAGGAAAAGAAGAAGTCAAACTGTCCCTCTTTGCAGATGACATGATTGTATATTTAGAAAACCCCATTGTCTCAGCCCAAAATCTCCTTAAGCTGATAAGCAACTTCAGCAAAGTCTCAGGATACAAAATCAATGTGCAAAAATCACAAGCATTCTTATACACCAGTAACAGACAAACAGAGAGCCAAATCAGGAATGAACTTCCATTCACAATTGCTTCAAAGAGAATAAAATACCTAGGAATCCAACTTACAAGGGATGTAAAGGACCTCTTCAAGGAGAACTACAAACCACTGCTCAGTGAAATCAAAGAGGACACAAACAAATGGAAGAACATACCATGCTCATGGATAGGAAGAATCAATATCGTGAAAATGGCCATACTGCCCAAGGTAATTTATAGATTCAATGCCATCCCCATCAAGCTACCAATGAGTTTCTTCACAGAATTGGAAAAAACTGCTTTAAAGTTCATATGGAACCAAAAAAGACCCCGCATCTCCAAGACAATCCTAAGTCAAAAGAACAAAGCTGGAGGCATCACGCTACCTGACTTCAAACTATACTACAAGGCTACAGTAACCAAAACAGCATGGTACTGGTACCAAAACAGAGATATAGACCAATGGAACAGAACAGAGTCCTCAGAAGTAATACCACACATCTACAGCCATCTGATCTTTGACAAACCTGAGAGAAACAAGAAATGGGGAAAGGATTCCCTATTTAATAAATGGCGCTGGGAAAATTGGCTAGCCATAAGTAGAAAGCTGAAACTGGATCCTTTCCTTACTCCTTATACGAAAATTAATTCAACATGGATTAGAGACTTAAATGTTAGACCTAATACCATAAAAATCCTAGAGGAAAACCTAGGTAGTACCATTCAGGACATAGGCATGGGCAAGGACTTCATGTCTAAAACACCAAAAGCAACAGCAGCAAAAGCCAAAATTGACAAATGGGATCTCATTAAATTAAAGAGATTCTGCACAGCAAAAGAAACTACCATCAGAGTGAACAGGCAACCTACAGAATGGGAGAAAATTTTTGCAATCTACTCATCTGACAAAGGGCTAATATCCAGAACCTACAAAGAACTCAAACAAATTTAGAAGAAAAAAACAAACAACCCCATCAAAAAGTGGGCAAAGGATATGAACAGACATTTCTCAAAAGAAGACATTCATACAGCCAACAGACACATGAAAAAATGCTCATCATCACTGGCCATCAGAGAAATGCAAATCAAAACCACAATGAGATACCATCTCACACCAGTTAGAATGGCGATCATTAAAAAGTCAGGAAACAACAGGTGCTGGAGAGGATGTGGAGAAATAGGAACACTTTTACACTGCTGGTGGGATTGTAAACTAGTTCAACAATTATGGAAAACAGTATGGCGATTCCTCAAGGATCTAGAACTAGATGTACCATATGACCCAGCCATCCCATTACTGGGTATATACCCAAAGGATTATAAATTATGCTGCTATAAAGACACATGCACACGTATGTTTATTGCAGCACTATTCACAATAGCAAAGACTTGGAATCAACCCAAATGTCCATCAGTGACAGATTGGATTAAGAAAATGTGGCACATATACACCATGGAATACTATGCAGCCATCAAAAAGGATGAGTTTGTGTCCTTTGTAGGGACATGGATGCAGCTGGAAACCATCATTCTTAGCAAACTATCACAAGAACAGAAAACCAAACACCGCATGTTCTCACTCATAGGTGGGAACTGAACAATGAGATCACTTGGACTCAGGAAGGGGAACATCACACACAGGGGCCTATCATGGGGAGGGGGGAGGGGGGAGGGATTGCATTGGGAGTTATACCTGATGTAAATGATGAGTTGATGGGTGCAGCACACCAACATGGCACAAGTATACATATGTAACAAACCTGCACGTTATGCACATGTACCCTACAACTTAAAGTATAATAATAATAAATAAATTAAAAAAAAAAAAAAAGATAGGGAAGAAATACTCATGAGAATTAGTCTTCATTCCTCTTACTAGTCATGTGGTCGTAGGTAGTACTTGTGACTGACTACTTTTTTCCACTACCCATGCTTTATTCCCTTTGCCTTAAGCAAGCACCTTAGCTGGTCATGGTTCTTTACCTGTCAGGGTGACCCAGTCTATTTCTGAAGGGTCTTAGCCACTACTTGGCTAAGTCATCTTGCCTGGATTGAGTTGTACTTTTCCATTGATCTTAATCACAGGACTTGGCAATACTAAGATGCTTTAGGGGATCTCCCATGTTTCAGACATACTCTTCCTTGCCTCCATTCTGGAACAGAAGTATAATTCCTCCTTGGTAGGCAGGATCAGTCACCCTAGCTGACATTGTAACTCCCTTCTTTGCCTGTCGATTCAGAGACATGGGGAATCCAAAGTGGCTCAGTGGCAGTCTTAACTGTCAGTTCAATGGAATCGTTGTTCTGTCTCCTGATGGAAGCATTCCTCCCTTTGGCACAAAGATCTCTAGTACAGCAGAGCAAAGGGCACAGGGACAGGAAGCAAAAATTTTGCTAGTGGATCACTAGTGTGGTAGTGATTTGTGCCACTCCCATTTCCACCCCTTGATTCCTAGGCCAGTGAATCCATGTTATGGAAGAAACAACACCATATATATAGGATGCTGATTCAGAAGATATAACCCTTCTGAAGAAGCTTGCCCCAGTCCTGCAAGGTACTGTGCCCACTTTGTGTCTTCAAAAGGCCACTCCATGATTCTATCAAGACAGCTGCTTCAGGGAGTGAATTCCATGAGCATGAGTTCATTGCTGCACATCTTTGCCTGTGAAATGAGTTCCTTGATCAGAAGCAATGCTGTGTGGAATACCATAACAGTGGATGAGGCAATCTGTAAGTCCATGGATGGTAGTTTTGTTAGAAGTATGCAGGGAAGGCCAATCCATATCTAGAGTGTCTATTCCACTAAGAACGAAATGGTGTTCTTTTCTTGATGGGAAGTCGTCCAATGTAATCAACCCATGGGCAGGTAGCTGGCTGATCACCCTGGGAATGGTGCCATATCAGGGACTCTCAATGTTGGTCTTTGCTGCTGGCAGAGTGGACACTCAGAAGTGACCATAGCCAGGTCAGCTTTGGTGAGTGAAAGTCCATGTTGCAGAGCCCATGCACAGCCTCCATCCATGCCACCATGGCTACTTCATTCATGAGCCCATTGGCAATGACAGGGGTGACTGAGGAAACAGGCTGACTAGTCTCAGAACAGTCATCTATCCACTTATTCATGTCCTCCTCTACCGAGGTCACCTTTTGGTAATAGCACACAACTCCCATGTTTTTTCCCCATTCAGAGACATCTAACCACATCCCTCTTCCCCATATTTCCAGGGGAAATAAGTTGGTTGCCAGTTTTCCAATCATGTTCCTTCCAAGTCCCTGACCAGCAAAGCCATTGGCCACAGTCTATGAATCGGTATATCACTGGCTATTGCTCCTTCCAAGCAAAGTGAATAATCAGGTACACTGGTTGGTGTTCTGCCCACTGGGAGGACTTCTGTCCACCACTGTCCTTCAGGGATGTCCCAGAGAGAGGCCATAGTGCTGCAGCTGTCCACTTTCATGTGGTGTCTGCATATTGTGTGGGATCACCTGTACACCAGTCCTGAATCTTCCTCTGTCAACTGATCATAGGGTACCCCCCCCCACGAGGCCTTAGGTAGAGGCTGGAAGAGAGAAGGCAGTGTAGCAGGAGTGTGAAGCATGGGCATTTGTCACTTCACGTAACTTACTCGCGCTATCAGGGCCTGCTCAAAGCCAGTCTCCCATATACACCACTTCCATTTGAAGATGGAGTACCTCTGTGTACACTTAACTTTATGGCTTGGTGGGACAGAACACCAAGTTCATGATGGACAGTCCAGGTTTCATGGTAATGTGTTAACCATTCTAGGTTTCCTAAGGCCCACTAGCAGGCCAATAGTGTTTCTTACAAAGGAAGTAGGTGGTGGTGTACCTCTTTCGGTTGCAGGAGATACTAGATGCAAAAACTTATCTTCCACTTTAGGAAGACATCTCAACAAGCCTCACACCATGAGACCCTGAAACATTTCACCAAGATAGAAGTCTCCTAAAATTTTGTTGAATTGTTTTCTGATCTTTGGCACACAGATGTCTTGCCAGTAAGTCTAGAGTAATTGCTACTTCTTGCTCACTAGGTCCAATCAACATAATGTCCTCGATGTAATGGACCAATGTGATATGCTATGGAAGGGAAAAGTGATGAAGAGCCCTGCAAACTAAATTATGACATAGAGCTGGAGAGTTTACATACCTTGAAGTAGGACAGTGAAGGTGCATTGCTGACTTTGCCCACTGAAAACAAACAACTTCTGGTGGAGATTATTGGCAGGGATGGAGAAAGGAATTTATCAGATCAATAGCTGCATATCAGATACCACGTCCATGTTTCAGACAGCCAACCAAACAAACTGTTAGAGACCTGCATTAGTCAGGGTTCTCTAGAGGGACAGAATTAATAGGATAGATGTATATAAAAAGGCAAGTTTATTAAGCAGTATTGACTCATACTATCACAAAAGTTAAGTCCCACAATAGGCTGTCTGCAAGCTGGGGAGCAAAGAAGTGAGCCCAAGTTCCAAAACCTCAAAAATAGGGAAGCCGATAGTGCAGTCTTCAGTCTGTGGCTGAAGGCCCAAGAGTCCCTGGCAAATCACTGGTGTTAAGTCCAAGAGTCCAAAAGCTGAGGAACTTGGAGTCTGATGTTTGAGGGCAGGAAGTATCCAGCACAGGAGAAAGAAGAAGGCTGGAAGTCTCAGCAAGTCTGCTCTTTCCAACTTTTGCCTGCTTTATTCTGGCAGCTGATTAGATGGTGCCTACCCAGATTTAGGATGAGTTTGCCTCTCCCAGTCCACTGACTCAAATGTTAATCTCCTTTGGCAACACCCTCACAGATACACCCAGGAACAATACTTTGCATCCTTCAGTCCAATCAATTTGACACTCAACATTAACCATCACAAGACCTAACTCCCAGAACTGCAACATTAAATGCAGAATCTCTGCCTAGTAGGGCTGTCAATCAGACACCAGAGAATGTGTTTTATGTCACCCCACAAAATGGGCTCACAGGCTCCAGCCCCAAACTTAAATTGACAAATCTAAAAGGCTTTGGACTTTGGATTCCTCTGACCTTGAGGATTTCTTCCTCTGCACAAGCTGCTGACACAACTCCACTTTGGGCATGCCTTCTGAGAAAAAAGGGAGTCCCAGCAAAACCATGTCTACTGGCTCGAATCATCATGTATCCTTGAATATTTGCATATACTTTGCATTGTTTATTAGGTGAAGGGATGGTAAATAAAATGGAAGTTTCCATAGTTAAGACCCCATTCCCACCAACCTTCAAAATCATTTGTGTTAATTTACTCAAGCAATGAAATCACATCTGGTACAGCAGCTGCAATTGCAATCACCACCTGGTTAAACTTATGATAATCCATTGTTATTCTCCAATATCTATTGATTACTTGACCTCCATAATCCCCTACTGTGACCGGTGAGCCACAGTATATATAGATATTTCGGGTCTTCTGGAATTAGTGTCAGTTCAGAGTCAGAGTCCAGTAGTCCCACAGATGTTTGATTATTTCCTTTTTTCAATGCAGTTATCCTGGTAAAAGACCATAGCTCTTTTGGGGAAGACTAGGAGGTTAATAGTGTAATTTTTTGTTTTGTTTTGTTTTTTGGTTTTTGTTTTTTGAGATGGAGTCTCTATCACCCAGGCTGGAGTGCGGGGCGTGATCTCGGCTCACTGCAACCTCCACCTCTGGGATTCCAGCAATTCTCCTGCCTAAGCCTCCTGAGTAGCTGGGACTACAGGCATGCACCACCATGCCTGGCTAATTTTTTAGTAAAGATGGGGTTTCACCATATTGGCCAGGCTGGTCTCAAACTCTGGACCTCATGATCCACCCACCTCGGCCTCCCAAAGTGCTGGGATTACATGTACATGTGTGAGCCACTGCGCCCGGCCTTAATAGTGTAAATTTTTGACAGTGTACTGGAGTCCTTCCTCAAAGGGATTTAGTGTCGCCTTTATTCAAGGTGTTCTGGGTCTGTCACTAGGGTTAATATTGAATTGTTTCACTCCCTTTTCTACTCTTTGACTCCTGGACCCATGAATCCTAGTTAGCTGAAATCTGGGGGTTGATTGAGTAGCTGTCATTCTCTGTTTTTATGATTCAGGTTAGATTTTTGTTTACCTGACCTGGAAGTTTTCTGCTTATACAGATGAGGTAAGAATTTAGTAGGTTCCTATCTATTTCACTTCTAGGCACACTGTGATCAACTAGTCAATAGCAGAAGTTAGTGAGAGTCAGACTATTCTGATTGCTTCTCTGACTCTGTTGTTCATTATGGTTACCAGGCCCACCTACCTTTAGTCCCTGCCCCACCACTTGGCCCCTGCCTCCCTGGGATCCAATTATTCCCATTGCATTTAGGTTTCCCAATTCAGTGGCTGTAGTTCCCATGGTGAGGTCCCATCTACAGAGAAGAGCAATCACAAACTTTTTCAAGAATGTTAGGCTCCCCACACGAATTCATTTCTCATGTTATTGATGAAAGGTATGATTTCTGAATCCTCCCAGGGTGAATGACTATGTCTTAAGTAACAAATCCATTCTAACATACCAACCTCCCTAAACCTTTGATTCCCTTCCTCTGCATGAAACCAGGGCAGGTAGGACACTTCCAGATTGCTCACTGTGGGCCATCTTTTGGTCCATGTTTCAGATACCCAACCAAACCAATTTTTAGAGCTCCTTCTAACTCCCAGAACTGCAGCATTAAATGCAGAATCTCTGCTTAGTGAAGCTATCTCAGTAAATTTAACCTGATCCTTCTGTTCCTTCCACTTCCTTCTGTTCCTTCCACCATTAACCCACACCTTTTTTTTTTTTTTTTTTTTTTTTTTGAGACAGAGTCTCCCTCTGTTGCTGTTTTGAGACAGAGTCTCCCTCTGTTGCTGAGGCTGGAGTGCAGTGGCGCAAACTCGGCTCACCGCAACTTCCGCCTCCCAGGTTCAAGCGATTTTCTCCTGCCTCAGTCTCCCAAGCAGCTGGGACTACAGGCATGCACCACCAGCCCCAGCCAGTTTTTGTATTTTTTGTAGAGATGGAGTTTCACCATGTTGACCAGGCTGGTCTGAAACTCCTGACCTCAGGTTATCCACCTGCCTCAGCCTCCCAGAGTGCTGGGATTACAGGTGTGAGCCAAGGTGCCTGGCCCCCACACCCTTAATATCCATTCCCACACATTCCCCATATGTCTAGCTGTATAAATTAGAAAACTGGAGTCGGTTTTTTGGAGTGTAGCTCACATCCTCATGGGTCACATTTTTAAGTCTCCTTTATGGGCCCACTGGGACTTGAGTCTAGTTATAGGTCTAGAAGCAAAGAGGATTGGTAGGGATGGGTCTTGAGGAGACTCAGCATTGTGTTGCATGGCTACTGCCTCAGGAGAGAACATGGTAGTTTCTTCAGTCACTGCAGGGTTTATTTCCTCAGTCAGAGGTGAAAACACCAGTGTCACTGGGGATGGGGAGACTGCCTCTACTGGGGATGAGGAGAAATCTTACACTCCAGAGAAGACTCATCAGAATTTTGATGAGTCTTCAAACTCACTGATGAAACTCAGTGTTCCCAGCTTCATTCATCAAGGTTATCCCACATGTCACTATTCCAATTTGTAGGATCTCATTGTTTCCTAATCCCAATCTACTTTAATGGTAGACACTCTGCAAGGCTGGGAGTTCAACTTGTATTATAATTCAGCCAGTTGCAGGATGAGATTCTGCATGTGATTTGATATTTCAATCATCTCAGCCTTGCGGCTACAGAAAATAAGGGTCTCTTTCAGGAAACACACAGAGCCTTCAGATCATTTATATGGCACTTGAGCTGGAATACAAATCCCTGAGCTTTTTTTTTTTTTTTTTTTTTAACCACGTTTTCCAGTGTCATTAAGAGCAACCAGCCAACCTTAGCATATTCATTAATTTTTGAAAAATGTTGGAAAGTATCATATACACAATCACCCAGCTTCTTGCTTCTCATAAGCAGTGGATTAGGAGTATCCAATGCAGGTATCTTGCATATTTCTATTGCCAGATTACAACATGGACAATCAGAGCTTTCTTTACTACTAGAAATATATTCATTAGCATATTTAAATCTAATCACAATAGAGAGCTGATTCTAGAAACTACAGAACCAATTCAGAAAACACTCTTTAAAAAATTCTGTTCCTCTAGACCCACTCCTGGTGCCAAAATCTGTACTACTCAGGATTCTCTAGAGAAACAGAACCAATAGGAGACTATATATATATATACTTTATAGTTACAATGTTAGACCATATATATGTACACATATATATGTGTGTATATACATATAGTCTAATATTCCAATCTCCCATATATAAATACATATATTTTATATAGAGAGAGTTATTTTATATATTTTTTATATATGTATATATAAAGAGATTTATTTTAAGGTATTGACTTCCATGATCCTTGAGACTGAGAAGTCTCACCATCTGCTATCTGTAAGCTGGAGACCCAGGAAAGCTGGTGGTATAGTTTGAAAGCCTGAGTGCTGAAGAGCCAATGGTGTAGATTTTGGTCTAGGTCTGAAGGCCTGAGATCCAGGAGTGCTGAAGGTAGGAGAAGATCCACATCCCAGTTCAAGTTGTCAGGCAGAGACAGCAAATCCTTCTTTCCTCCACTTTTTTCATCTACTCAAGCTCTCAATGGATTGCATCATGCCTTCCCACATTGGAGAAGGAAATTTGGTTTACTCAGTCTACCCATTCAAATGCTAATATATTTTAGAATAACCACAGATACTTCCAGAAATAATGTTTTACCAGCCACTTGGCCATCCTGTAGCTCAGTCAACTTGACCCAGAATTTACCATCACAGGTCCCTGTCATCTTTATGACTTCATTTAACTTTAAACCTCCCTAAAGGCCCTGTCTCCAAATATAGTCACATTGTGAGTTTTGGCTTCAACATATAGATTTCAATGGACATATTTTAGTATATAATGGAGGGAGAATGGAGAAGACGGTAGAAAGTCCAAGGAGAGAGGTGAAAGTTTGGAAATGCCCCTGAAAAGAGTAAGAAAAGATAAGGAATAAATCTAATTGCCCAGACAGAAATAAAATGGAGAATTGAGACTAGGTATGTAACTATGGTACAGAATGAACTTATGAATTCAGAACCTGGACATTAGGTGAAGGTGACATGAGCTGATATGCTCCAGTCCAAAACCTAAATTGGCATTAAAGGCAGGAGGATTTGGGCTTTGAACTCCTCTGGTTTAGAAAATGTCCCCCTCTGTACAAACTGCTGAGACCACCCAACTTTGAACATGCCTTCTGAAGAAATAAGGAAGTCACAATGAAACAATGTTCACTAGTTCGAGCTATCATGTATGTATGCTTGAATACTGCATATACTTTGCATTGTTTACTAGGTGAAGGGATGGTAAACAAAGTGGAAATTTCCTGAGTTGAATTGAGCTCCTCTTCCCACCAGTCTTCAAACTCATACCAGCCCTATGTCCAGCACAGTCCTTGCGGAATGGTCAGTAGGCTTGGGCAGAATGACCTCATTTGTAAGAAAGAGCATGGAAAGGCTGAGGCCAGCATGAGAAACTTTCTAAGTTTTTGGAGTTGTGTAGTCTAGTTGGTAACTCTCCATAGTTTTTGAGCTGCAGGCCCAGTGAAAGGTGGGCATCTGTGGGATTATTCTGGGGCACTGGAGGGGATGATCTGGTGGGTTAAAACAGAATAGTGGGACAAGGTTCATGCTGAATCTTAGCACTGCAATACCAGGAATACAAAACTTCTCACTAATTTGGAATAAACATCAAAAGAGGTCAAATTCTCCCAAGGATACAGTAAGCCTTAGGAAACGAGATGCTAAGGTAGAAAGACACTGTATGACCACTTAGGTAAGGAGGACTCACCTAGTGGTACCACCAGTTTCCTCCCTTGGATCATCTCCAGGGCTGGATTCTCATTTGGCAATTAGGGGATCCTGAAGGGTGTTCTGGAGGATAGAAAGTGAGGGAAACCAAGAGTCTAAACAGGTAGAAGACAACCACTCCTATTGAGAGGTGACAATGTGCTAGCAGCCCTCACTCTCAGTGCCTCCTCGGCCTGGGCATCCACTCTGGTGGCGCTTGAGGAGCCCTTCAGCCCACCACGGCACCGTGGGAGCCCCTCTCTGGGTGGGCTGAGGCCGGAGCCTCCTCCCTCTGCTTGCAGGGAGGTGTGGAGGGAGAGGCACGGGCGGGAACCCGGGGCTGTGCTGACGGGCCAGTGTGAGTTCCGGCGGGTGCGGGCACTGGCTCGGGGGGCCCAGCACACGGAGCGGGCCGGCTGGCACCACCAGCCCAGGGCAGTGAGGGGCTTAGCACTTGGGCCAGCAGCTGTGGAGGTTGCGCCCAGTACCCCAGCAGTGCTGGCCCTCCGGGGCTGCACTCAAATTCTCCCTGGGCCTTAGCTGCCTCCCTGCAGGGCAGGGCTGGGGACTTGCACCCGCCATGTCTGAGCTCCTCCCTCTGCAGTGGGCTCCCCTGCTGCAGCCTGAGCCTCCCCGACGGGCGCCCCGGCCTGCTCAGTGGCACCCGGTCCCCGTGGACAGCCCAAGGGCTGAGGAGTGCAGGCACAGCTGGCGGGCAGCTCTGCCTGCAGCCCTCCTGCAGGATCCACTGGGTGAAGCCAACTGGGCTCCTGAACTGGATGGGGACTTGGAGAACTTTTATATCTAGCCAGAGGATGGTGTGTGCACCAATCAGCACTCTGTGTCTAGCTCAGGGTTTGTGAATACACCAATTGGTACTCTGTATCTAGCTAACTAGCAGTCTGTGACTGTGTCTAGCTCAAGGATTGTAAACGCACCAATCAGCACTCTGTCAAAATGGACCAATTGGCTCTCTGTAAAGTGGACCAATCAGCTCTCTGTAAAATGGACGAATCAGCAGGATGTGGGTGGGGCCAGATAAGGGAATAAAAGCAGGCTGCCTGAGCCAGCAGTGGCAACCTGTTGGGGACAGTTTCTGCACTGTGGAAGGTTTGTTCTTTTGCTGTTTGCAATAAATCTTGTTGCAGCTCACTGGGTGCATGTGGCCATTAAGAGCTGAAACACTCACCACGAAGGTCTGCAGCTTCACTCCTGACAGCGAGACCACGAACCCACCAGAAGGAAGAAACTCCAGACACATCTGAACGTCTGAAGGAACAAACTCCGGACACACCATCTTTAAGAACTGTAACACTTACCGCGAGGGTCTGCAGCTTCATTCTTGAAGTCAGTGAGACCAAGAACCCACCAGTTTCCGACACACTATGGGGAGCCATCTAGAAATGGAACTGGTAGAGAGTTGGAGGAAACTGAAGGATGGGTCTGTTGACTTTATCCCAGGACTGTGACATCAGAATAGCCACGGCAATGTATTTAAGAAACAGAAGTAGTGGCTGACCTCTCCTGTCATCATCCAACCCCATACTCCTCCAGACCTTGGAGACTACCTGGATGGACTCCACAGACCCAGGTTATCCTAATATCAGGTCCATCAGAAGATGGGAGGTTGTACGTCAAGGTATTATATTAATAAACGGGGTGGGTGGGAAAACATGTTCTAAGGGCTTCCTCAATATGAAAAGTCAAATGAAAGCTAGTGACCCTTGTTGCTTTCTTTCTTTTTCTTTTTCTTTTTTTTTTTTTTTTTTTTTTTTTTTGAGGCAGAGTTTTGCTCTTGTTGCCCAGGCTAGAGTGCAATGGTATGATCTTGGCTCACTGCAACCTCCACCTCCTGGGTTCAAGCGATTCTCCTGCCTCAGCCTCCCAAGTAGCTGGGATTACAGGCATGCACCACCACACCTGGCTAATTTTGTATTTTTAGTAGAGATGGGGTTTCACAATGTTGGTCAGGCTGGTCCTGGACTCCTGACCTCAGCTGACGAACCTACCTCAGCCTCCCAAAGTACTGGGATTATAGGCCATGCCTGGCCCACCCTGTTACTTTACAAAATGATCTCCTGTTTGGTAAGAAATCTCGAAGGGCACATCACAGAAGGCCCAGAGAGTCTATGAGAAGCACAGCCACTGTCTAATGATTATGACTGTGGGAGACACACCAGACAGAATGCACTGTGGGGTTGGGCATATAAGGAAACAGCAGGAAGGGCAAGAGTCTTTTTCTTTTCTTTTTTCCTCTTTTTTCTTTTCTTTTTACTTTGTTGCCCAAGCTGGAGTGCAGTGGCATAATCATAACTCACTGCAGCTTCCAACTCACAGACTAAGGTATCCTTTAGCCTCTGCCTCTAAAATAGCTAGGACTACAGGTGCACACAACCGCACCCAGCTAATATTTTTCCTATAGAGATGGGATCTCACTATGTTGCCCAGGCTGGTCTCTAACTCCTGGCCTCATGTGATCCTCCCACCTCAGCCTCCCAAAGTACTGGTATTACAGGTATGAGCCATTGCACTAGTTGACAGTTTCTTACATAGAGACCCACACCATGTTGATGGATAGAGTCCACCCAATTTCTCAGTTTGTGCCAACTATCCCGTTAGTTTAACATTTGTTATTACCTTACCTCAGGCAGAGTGGATGAAGTCACAGCTCTTATTAAAGATAAAATCAGTGGTTGTGGTGGGGGAAGATCTGTATATCACACTACACAACCCGTTGTCACATTCATGAGTTGCTCAGGC
Source organism: Macaca thibetana thibetana (assembly GCF_024542745.1). NCBI lineage: Eukaryota > Metazoa > Chordata > Mammalia > Primates > Cercopithecidae > Macaca > Macaca thibetana. The sequence goes on from NC_065582.1 coordinate 104,284,751, forward strand.
TGAACCTGATTTATGGCAAGAGCAGATAATGTGCCCCATTGACCTATGTTTTCAGAAAGCTCTTGAGAAAAACCATCAGGTGCAATGGTTAATGTAAAAGTTAGTTATAAGATCCTCCATAATATGGAGGACCAAATGACCTGGGAAAGAAGACTAATTATTATTCTAAAATGGTGACATTCTTAGGAAGTATATGGATAACTTCTGGGGTTTTGCTTCCAAAAGTGGCTACCTTTTCTTGGACAGCCTCCGATAAGATAATCAAAAAAGTTAAGCAAAATATTTCAAACATCTGTTTGAAGGTGCGGAGGCCAAAGCAACTCGATCTTGGATGCTAATCCGCCATGCTGACATCTGATTAACTTTTTTCTGGCAAGTCCTCTAAGATTGCCAGTTTATCTATTTTACTTTGTGTAAGAGCACATGCACTGGAAATCTTGCCCTTAGGCCAAAACAACTTTGACGTTATTGCACCTTGATTGTTCTACACACGCCTTCTGAGTCACCTCCACACTATGGTATATAAGCCCTGGGGCTGGGGATTAATGGTGCAGGGATCCACCATCTTATCTTGCTGCCGCCCAAGACACAGGCAAGACTTCTGTTTATAAGTCCCTATTAAATGCTTCTAAGAAACTGGATTTGTCAGTCTTTTTATTCTCTCAGTTCGCTCAGACTTTTGGGAGTAGGTTTGCATAGTCCTGCCCACTGCAAAACAGAAAGACTTGAAAATCTACTAAGGAAGGGAAGATTTGTGGGGCAAACATCTGGAAGAAGAAAGAAGCCAAGAGAGATGAGCCTAGCTTTTAAGGCCACTTTCCCTGCTTCATGCAGTTGTCAATTCTGAAAGTGAAAGCAGAGGCTGAGGAGCTCGGAAGAACTTTAGAAAGTTGCACTGGGACAGAGGGACAAAACCCAGAGTTCAGGGTCTTCGAAAAAGGATGGGATCTGGTAAACCCCCAGACATATGATCAGGGTCCTGAAAAGCTAGCGGGGTCTATGTAAGGATGAAGTTAGAAGTACTCCAATACTCACAGGGCAAAATCTCAGTTCTAAACCAACTCAGTCCCTGATGAGATTGGGGTGATTGCCTGTAGTCCAACTATCTGCCAGAACAAGAAGTGACTTCTTTCTGGAAAAATACATCACCCATGAGTGACACATATATGAGGTAAAATTCTGCCTCACTTGTGAAAAATGAATTCAAATTTAAAACAATGAGATTCAATTTATCTTCAGCAAAGCTAACAGATGAGGAAAATAACAAAATCTAGTGATGCTCATGTGAATTTTCTCATACTATATGATTACCTTTGGGTTCTGCCACGAGTGACTTCTAAGCTTGATCTTGCTGCCTTTTTGGGACACGTGACCTCATACCTTCTCAGCTAAGGATGATTGGACCAGGAGCACACACCAGTCCCAAGATAGATGGTGGGCATGAGAGGTCATGAAGATTTGGGGTAGATTGACATTTTACCTTGTTTATATGCCAGTAAGTCAGAAGCAAAAGCTGATTAGCAAAGAACAGCAGTATGAGATGTTGCACAGTTCCCTGAGAGATGAATGGGACAGCTTTAGGGGCCACAGTTCCAGGTCCAGAACCTGTTTTCCCAGCTGTTTTTGTTCTGCTTTTTGATATCAGTGTTTGGATATCTATAAGATGGACAATTGAAGTCTTAAAATAAAACTTCTTTTATTAAATATGTGTCTTCCAGAACCACACATTATGTCTTTTTTTTTTTTTTTTTTTTTTTTTTTGTGGCAGGGTCTTGCTCTGTTCCCCACACTGGAGTGCCGTGGCATGATCACAGCCCACTGCAATCTCCACCTCCCTGGCTCAGGCAATCCTCCCACGTCAGCCTCCCAAGTGGCTGGGCCCACAAGTATGTAACGTCACACCCAACTGATATTTGTAGTTTTTGTAGACATGGGATTTCCAATGGTCTCAAACTCCTGGGCTCAAGCAATCTGCCTTTCTCACCCTCCCAAAATGCTGGAATTACAAGCATGAGCCACCACCCCCAACCCATGTCTACATTTCCTTATACACAATGTTAGCAATTAATAAAAAATAAACAGACCTTCCTAAAATAGATAACAACTTTTTAAAAGGGGGAAAATCAATATTAAAATGACTCATAGGAGATTCAGATGTTAGGGTTATTTGTTACGGAGTTTAAATTACTATAAATTAATTTGGATAAGAATTTATAAGTCAGAGAATTTTAGCAGAGAACTGGAAACTATGAAAAAGAATCAAATGAAAATTCTGGAACTGAATATTCAAAATATATAATTCATAACTCAGTAGATTATATTTAACAGAAGATTAGATAAAATATAGATAGAATTATTGAAAAGAAAATAGGCCAGAAAGAAATTAGGCTAAAGCACAGAAAAACCAAAAAAGTAGAAAATACAGAGCAGAGCCAAGAGATTTATGACACAGTGTAAAGGTCTAAAGTATGTGAAATTAAAGTCCTGCAAAAAGAGGAGAGAGAAAGTGGTGAAGCAATATTTAAAGAGATAATGTTCAAGAATTTTCCAAAACCAATTAAAGACAACAAACTCCAATTCAAAATTGCTACAAAGCTCCAACCAGGACAAATATAAAGAAATCAAACCTAGAAGTAAAACACATAGAAGTAAAACTTCTGAAAAACAAAGACAAAAATCCTTATAAGCTGCCACACATAGATAGAAACTATATGGATAAATTAAAAGCAATTTCTTATGAGTCATTTTTCTATTGTTTTTCCCCTTTTAAAATAAGTTATCCTTTTTTAGGAGGGCTGATTATTTTTTATTACCTGAAGGCACTGGAGCATAAACAAAGACAGCCAGATTCAAGCGGAAAGTTGACACTTGGGTCAAGAGAATGGCACAGGTGAATTCCCCATTTTTTACAGTTTATAGCCTAGGTCATGCCACAGTCATCACCTCATGCATGACTAAAACTTTTATAGAAATTTCACAGTATTTCCAAGAACCAAAGGACGAATTTCAAGACAACTCTAGACAATTTCAAGACAAGCTTCTAAAAAGTGAAGGAGAGAATCCCAGAAACAGCTAGAGAGAATTCCCGAATTCTGAGTATAAACTCTACCCAAATCTTCAGGTGGTTCCTGACCACCACACATTTGCAGAGTGAGTTGCAAGCAGCCCAGCTAAAGACAAAACTACTAAAATGAATTTTTAGTTGCCACTCAACAGAGTTTGCGATTTGAATTGAAGCAAATTAATCAACATTCTTTGGAGGAATTTGACATAATCCAGAGTTTCCACACACACAAAAAAAAAACACACTATGCAAGATAATATTCAGAATTATTTAATTTTTGAAGAACCCAAAAATATAACCCAATCTCCAAAGAGAAGACTATCAGCGAAGACTGGTCCTAAGGTGATCCAGATGTTAGAATTTGTAGACAAGAATTTTAAAGCAGTATCATTACTTGCTCCTCAATAATATAAAGAAAAATGTGATCATAATAAGTGAAATGATAGGAAATCTCAGCAAATAAATAGTAACAAGAAAATACAACTATGAGTGGAAATTCTGGTGCTCAAGAGATATGATACCTTAAAAAAAAAACTTACAGGGGAAATATTAAATGTGAATGAAGATACATCAATGAATGAATACAATATGAAGAACAGAAAAAATGAACATCACTTAGGGATCTATGTGATAATATCAAAGATTTAACATATATATAATTGGAGTTTCAGAAGGAAACAAGGGGAGGGGTGAGAAAAAAATAGAATTAAAGGGACTTCCCCAAAGTTGGTGAAATACATATATGTACATATTTAAGAAGCTCAGAAAACCCAAAAAAGGGTAAATATGAATAAAACCATGCCTAGGCATATCATAGTCAAACTGAGGGTAAATATGAATAAAACCATGCCTAGGCATATCATAGTCAAACTGTTGAGAATCAAAGATAAAAATCAAAAGCAACCAGGATTTTAAAACCCATACATATATACAGGGGAAAGACAATTTCAGTACTACTGCCTTCTCATCAAACATAATGAAGGTCAGTACGGAACCAATACCCATAATGTGGCAAAATTAAAAATAAGCTTTTCAACTCAGAATTTCTATATCCAGTGAAAATATACTTCAAGAATAAAGGTGAAATTAAGACAATTTCAAACAACTGAAAATCATGACAATATGTTCCTAGCAGTCTTACAGTACAAGAAATGCCAAAAGAATTTCTTCAGGCTGAAGTAAAATCTTATCAGATATAAATGGTAAGAATACATGTTGATAGAAGGGAAGTAATTTAGTAATAAAAAGTAATCAAAATGAGGATAATAAAAGGAGATAAAAATGAATGTGCACGTATGATAAAGTAGAAAGATGGTAGATTTAAACTCAAATATATCAGTAATTACATTAATTACAAATGGATGAATTACTCTATTTAAAAGACAAAGACACTCAGAACAACAAAAACAACATCCTATGTGCTGCCTTCAAGACACAAATTTTAAATATCAAAATAACGAAATAAAAGGGTAGATAAAGATAGATCATTGCAAACATTAACAAAGAGAAGGCTGGTAAAACAATTCTAATATCAAGGTAGGTTTTAAGGCAACTGACATTTCTCTTTTTTTTTTTCTTATTTTCTTTAATTTGGACAATTTGTATTTTACAGCATTAAAAATTTTTGCTTTTGTGTGAAAAAAAAATCCCACAAGCACTTAGAGTATCAAAGAAATGGCATTTCAAAAAGTCTATGCTAGCACTTTTTAAATCTTCTTAAGAACATTTGCAAACATGCAATTACCAACACTTGACCGGTATTGTTTCATCTGAATCTTCGTGTCTTCCCCATTAGAGGAGCTCACTGTCCCTGTTTTGTTTGTTTGTTTTGCTTTGTTTGTTTTTTTGAGACGGAGGTTCACTCAGTCGCCCAGGCTGGACTAAAGTGGCGCGGTCTCCACTCACTGTAACCTCTGCCTCCCAGGTTCAAGTGATTCTTTGGGCAACTGACATTTCTAAACATCACTCACATTATTAAAGACAAGGGGGGACATTTCATAATGGTAAAATGTTCAATCCATGGAAAATAGAACAATTCTGTTTTATGCACCTAATGATATGGCTTCAAAATATAAGAAGCAAAAAGTTATAGAAGCAAAGAACAAATAGACAAGTCTGCAATCACAGTTGAAGATATTAACACATCTTTCTCAATATCTGATAGAACAAGTAGACAAAGAGACAACATGGATATTCAACATTTAAATGACACACCACAAAACTTAACCTAATTGACTTATACAACACACTACTTTCAACAATTTCAGATTAGACAATTTGTTAAACTGTACACAAAACAGTAACAATACCAACCACATGCTGGAACAAAAAGCAAGTCCCAACAGACTTCCAATAAAGTACCAAGACAGCAAATCTAAATCATGGCCTTAGATGTCGGGACAGTGATGACCTTTGGGAAGGAATGCAATGATTGGAAGAGGACAGGAAATGGGTATTTGGGATGGTAATAATGTTCTGTTTCTTGTACTGGGTACTGGTCGCATGACTGAATTCTGTTTGTGAAAATGTATTGCACTATGTGAGTTAGTTTACGTGCACTTCTATGTGTATAAATTTTAGGTGTATAAATTTATGTGCACTTTTCTGTATGTTCTACTTAATAAGCAGTTAATAGCAGCAACACCTTCCTACAAAAAAAAACAAAACAAAACCACAACAAAACTTCAAGCCCAGTGAATTCTTCCAAACATTTAAGGAAGATATAACAGTACCTTTGGAAACTTGTTTTATAACATCAGTGTACCCTAAGAACTTCACAAAAAAATGTTGTAAGTCAATTTCTTTTGTAAACTTAGGTGCAAAAGTCTTAGGCAAAATATGATCAAATTCAGCTGAGCAAAAATATAAACATCATCAAGTTGAGTTTATTCTAGGAATGAAAAGTTGGTTAACCTTTGAAAATCAATCAATGCTATCTACTGTATTTACAAAATAAAGGGAAAAATCATATAATAATCTCATTAGACACAGTAAAAAAGATTTCATATGATTAAGCATTCAGTCATCTGAGAAATGCAAATGAGTAACCCCCCCACCCACCAGAGAAACACTTCTAACCATAGAATGGCTAAAATTAAAATGACTGACAATATCCAGTTTTGGTGAGGCTGTGGAGCCACTACGTAGCTAGTAGAGTGTACTTTGGTAGAAATTCTATGCAGAATTGTTTGGCATTATATACTAAAGTTGAACATACATATATCCTATGACTCATTCCCCGCTAGGTATATATAGTACTCATCAGAAATGCTCATATGAGTGCATCTAATGACATTGAAATTAATGTTCAGAGAAAACTACCCCTCAACAGCATAGATGATTATCACAATTTCAAAATCAAATAAAAGAAACCAGACACAATTCATTCCCTGTGATTCTGTTTATTTAAGGTTCAAAAACAGGAAAACTAACTTAAGGTGTTGGAAGTCAGTACACTGGTAACCTCTGAGATGGGGTGAGGAGAGAGTAATGGATGGAAGGTGGAATTCTAAGGTACTGGTAGTGATTTGTCTTAGGGTGATGGTTATATAGGTTTCTTCATTTTGTGGCAGTTCCTCAACCTGTATATTTAATATTTGTGCCATTTTCTGGTATATGCATTCTACTTCCATAAAAGAGTTTATATTAACATGATAGCATACAAAGTTACCCATTTTACTGAAGTTCTAAAACCTTTGAATCACTATATAAGTACTGGTCATGTTTCTTGTTCTACATGTAAAGCAGCAACAATTTATCCTGCAACTGTATAAACCCTAATGTAACTCAAGAATGGGGCCAATGAGTACAACATAGAGCTTTAGATGTGGTATGGGAAGCATCCAGATAGATCCCTGAACTGTCACAATGGAATCACAGAGCTGTCAGGGATCTCAAAGAACAGGGGAGAGCAATTTTGGAAAATCCATTATGGGGTAGAGGCTTTGATGAAGGCTTGGTTAACAAATACCCTACAGAACTCCCTAATGTTCCTCTCCCTCATAGAGGGCACCTCCTGGATCACAAGCAATTGAGAGGAAAAGTTTGACACCAAAATAATCATAAGTAACATCTTCTGAGTGCTTTCTGTGAGCCAGGCCCTGTTCTAAGCTCTTTGAAGGCAATAACTTCTTAGTTCTCGCTACACTATGAGGTAAGTGTTAGGATATTATTATTCTTACACAAAAATGTAGACGTTATTAATCTCATTACACAGATGAAAGCATCAGAGGCACAGAGTGGTTAAGCTATTTCCCCAGGATCACACATTCAATAATAAGAGGCAGCAAGATTTGAACCCAGGCAATCTGGCTACAGAGCCCATACTCTTAACTTTTATCCACATAGCTAGCTCTTCTAGGCTAATGAGCACCATCACAAACTGCTTTTGCATATACACTCAGTAAGGGTATCAAATACCATTTTTTTAAATGCAGTGGAAGAATGTTCTTTCTACCCAAAGAAAATATTGTGTTTTTTTTCCCTCCGTTGGCTGTGGTTAGAAACTCATCTGTGTGGAAAGCCTTCACTTTGGCAACTTTGTAATAGAAAACCCTTCCTGCAGCCTAGTCACAGGGGAAATGTGGAATCATGCAAAGCTGCTGACCAACTAGAAGCTTCTGACTTAAGAGGAGCTTGGGTGTGACAGTAAGTAATTCTCCTGATCACAGCAGTGGAAGGATCCCTTTCTTGGCAAAGCCCTTTTCTGCTCAAGGCTGGCCCAGTGTCAAACCCTAAGTCCCTGGGAAGAAGGGAGGTTATAGATTGAATGTCATTTTGCAACATCAGAGTTTTCTCATTGGGACCCTGTAAGTTCTAAGCAACTAAATAGAAAGTGTCTAAGGAATGTACTAACAGTTAAGATATTAGCATTTCCTACCATTGGACCCATTTCTTTCTGTAAATATGTGTTTCTGGAAATGATGGTTTAAAGAAACTAAGAGAAGACAAATAGAACCCTGACCTTGCTCAGATTGTCCACAGGTGCCAGGCTGTCTGGGGACTCTATGGTTCCAGCCCAGGTAACAGTTAGGTGTTAGCAGATGGCAAAGTATTTGCTAGAATGATGCTTGAATGAAGCCATCATGAATTTTTGTAACCCGTGCAGTATTTCTGCTTGCCTGGGCAGTGATCTCAACATGTGAGACCTGATAATTATGGCTCATCTCATGCAACTTAATTATATGCAGACTAATTTTAAGGATACTCATAGATGTTGACTTGGTGCCACAAACAACTCAAAAATTTTCAGTCATCAAATAAAGAAGATTCATAAAAATAACTCTTTTTATAGTAAGTCATCACTTCTTGACTTAATTTCTGTTTCTTAGAGGAGAGCTGTTGCAGATTCTCTCAATGGGACAGATTTAGTTTCTGTTGTTTTGATGCTATGTCCCCCAAATGCAGCAACAACCAACAACATATGACTGAGATGCTTTGCCTATTGTTCATGACTTAGCGATCAATAAGATTCTGTGTTCCTTACATAACTTTAAAATATGTTTCATGCTGGGCATGGTGGCTCACACCTATTAATTCCAGCACTTTGGGAGGCTGACATGGGAGGATCATTTGAACCTAGGAGTTTGAGACCAGCCTGGCAACATAGTGATACCTCATCTCTACAAAACCAAATTAATTTAACAAAATAGCTGGGCATGGTGGCATGTGCCTGTAATCCTAGCTACTCGGGAGACTGAGGCAGGAGGATCCCTTGAGCCCAGTAGTTTGAGGCTGCAGTGAGCTATGATCATGCCACTGTACTTCAGCCTGGGTAATGGAGTGAGACCTTGTCTCTAAATCTATCTATCTATCTATCAATCTATCTATCTATCTATCTATCTATCTATCTATCTATCTATCTATCATCTATCTATCTAAAATATTGACTGGGCACAGTGGCTCAAACCTGTAATCCCAGCACATTGGGAGGCTAAGGCAGGCAGATCACTTGAGACTAGGAATTCGAGACCAGTCTGGCCAACAGGATGAAACCCCATCTCTACTAATATACATATGTATATATAAAGACACACACATATATATACACACATACACATATATATACACATATATATACACACACACACATATATATACATATATATATACACACACATACACACACAAATCCAGATGTGGTGGCAGGTGCCTGTAACACCAACTACTAGGGAGGCTGAGGCATGAGAATTACTTGAACCCAGGATGTGGTGGCTGCAGTAAGCTGAGATCCTGCCACTGCACTCCAGCCTGAACAGCAGAGTGAGACCCTGTCTCCATTAAAAAACAAAACAGACTATATATTCATCAAAATAATAGATGAACACAGTGATATGAATTGTATAATTCAGAAAGTCTTCTAACAAAAGCCAAGTCATCTGTACCACTCATTCCCAGCCCAATCCACTCCTTAGCATATTTTTAATATTCAATCACTTTCTCATGTTAGTTGATGGCTTATTCTCCAATTATCTCTGTTTACTACTGAAACATTTTATTCATTTGGTTTACTGTGGTCTTGTTCTTGAACATTTTGGACTTTATTCAAATGAAGAATGAGCTGTCAGAGAAACTGCAAATTCGCTACTGTTCTTGAGCCTCTCAGGGAGCAGTGGTTGCAGGGCAAGCAACTAACTTGAAATTTAAAAATCAACAGGCACATCCAAGGAGCAGTGGGCCATGAGCACTTCCTTGCCCAGGGCAGATGCTTCTAGATGCTTCTAGATGCCATACAAGTTGGCAAGAAGAATTCAACTAAGATATTTAATTAATTGTTAAAGGCAGAGTATCGGGAGAACCCACTCCCAATGTTTAACGTGAGTTCTTTTCTATTTCCTAAGCGTCTTGGCTGGGTTGGGAAATAAAGGGAAAGGGCACGAGAGAGAGAAATTGAAAGCTGTGTGTCCGGGGGAGCCATCACATGTCGGCAGTATCCATGATGTTCCCCGAGCTGTAAAACCAGTATGTTTTTATTAGAGATTTTCAAAGGGGGAGGGAGTGCATGAATAGGGTGTGGGTCACAGAGATCACATACTTTACAAGGTCATAAAATATCACAAAGCAAATGGAGGCAGGGTGAGATCACAGGACCACCAGATGAGGTGAAATTAAAATTGCTAATGAAGTTTCGGGCACGCATTGTCATTAATAATATCTTATCAGGAAACAGGGTTTGAGAGCAGACGACCTGTCTGACCAAAATTTATTAGGTGGGAATTTTCCTCCTCCTAATAAGCTTGGGAGCACTACAGGAGACTGGGGCTTATTTCATCCCTTTGACCATAAAAGATGGCATGCTTCTAAAGGGGCCATTTATAGGCCTACGCTCAGGGCACATTCTCTTTCTCAGGGATATTCCTTGCTGAGAAAAATAATTCAGCGATATTTCTCCTATTTTCTTTCGAAAGAGGAGAAATATAGCTCTGTTCTGTCCGGCTCACCAGCGGCCAGTTCAAAGTTACCTCTCTTGTTCCCTGAACATCGCTGTTATCCTGTTCTTTTTTAAGATGCCCAGATTTCATATTGTTCAAACACACATGCTCTACAAACAATTTGTGCAGTTGACACAATCATCACAGGGTCCTAAGGTGACATTCATCCTCCTCAGTTTAGGAAGAAGATGACGGGATTAAGAGATTAAAGTAAAGACAGGCATAGGAAATCACAAGGATATTGATTGGGGAAGTGATAAGTGTCCATGAAATCTTCACAATTTATGTTCTTCTGCCACGGCTTCAGCTGGTCCCTCCGTTCGGGATCCCTGACTTCCCGCAACAGCAGAGTGTGAGCTAGCATAATAATATAGAAACTTCAGAAGGTACAGGATTTGAACCCACTTGCAAGTTCTTCACTAAACCTGACCAAACACTCACAAGAAAAGTTAGGGCAGGTTGAGGATGGTTTATATCATGGCCAAGGAACACTGAGCTTAGGGAGTTGACCTCTTTCACAGCAAGCCTGCTCTCTGTCTGGGGGAAGATGTTTCCTTATCCCTTAGGCTCCTCTCTGCAAACATAACCCCTAGGAGTGGCCGAGACAGGCATGAGAGCCTCACACTCTTAGCATACCCAGCAAGAACTGGTAGGGACCCACATAACCATCTCCCCTCCCAGCATGTCCAGAACCAGTCTCAGAGGACCCTGCATGGGTAGTTTCTTCCATTAAAAAAGGAAGTTATCTTTAAATAGGGATGATCCCTTTTCTGCCTGTGATGCCTGGGCCACAGGCTTGCTGCTGAGAATAGGAGGATATGAAATAATGGGAGGGAAAGATTGGAACCTGCCCCTTCCTGCCTTGAGGGATTGTGGGAGGTGATAAGAGAGGAAGTGAGATGGCCTTTCTCAATACAGAAGTAGACATATGCATTAGAGCAGACCAGGAAAATGCTGACAGCATCAGGACTCTGGGAAGGCAACCACCTCAGACACCAACCTGGGGCCACCCCAGCCAAGAAAGCCCAGTGGTGCAGTGCAGTGAAGGAGAAGGGGGCTGGAAGCCAGCTGTCCAGAGATGCTCTCTGCTCCATTGTGGTGTGGCTTTGACCCAGACCCAGGATGAGAGTGAACTGGGCCTCATTTCTGTGCCTCCCTAGGTTCACCTGGCCACGTGCTCCTGGATCCACTCATGAGGCTGTGGCCAGCCATGGGAAATCCTTTCCATTTCTTCCCCTCATTTCTAATTTTAGGTACCTTGGGCTAGTAAGGCTGTAGTTTGGCCAGCTTGACCTGGAGGAGCATGACTTGCCCCAGGTGATGCTATTGACCTTACCTCTTAATGGCCTGCTGTGTGCCCTATGGGAGCTATTGTTGCTGAAGCCAGAGCTCCACCATGTTCAAAGTCAGATGCAACATGGTTCGACTTCCCTTAGTGCTGCCTAGAGAGGCTGGGAGCACAGACGTGCAGAAAAGTTTTGTGCATTACTTTGTATCTGCATTCCCTTGGTCCCTACTTTAGTTACCTTTTTTTTTCATTCTGGCTTCCTCAGGATTGACCCCCACCCCACCCCAGTGATACACTGGCTTTTAAGTTTTACTGCAGACTCTTTTTCCAGGCAGCCCAGCCTCAAGTGGCATGTGTGTTGAAGTTAGTTAGGGGTTGGCCTGGGGACCTTGTCAAAGAGGATCTCCACAATGAGTGTCAGATGGCTGTAGGGATGGGAGTAGAAGAAAGTGAGAGTCAGACTTCACAGGTCACAGTGCTTGCGGGAGTCTGGGTGGGGGCAGGTCAGTCAGGGGAGGCCACCAGGCCTTGACAAAGCCAGAACAAGTGACAGTTGCTTTTAGCCAGAGACTGACAATAAGATGAGCAGTCACTGAGCAGTCCAGTGACACCTCCTGCAAAGCCACCTCTGAGAAGCCCTATGCTTCAAAGCCTCAAAAACAAAGTGTGCCCTCATATATCCAGATGCCAAGCCCAGGAAAAAAAATGAAGCAGAAACAAGTCAGAGAGGTGAGTCATTCCAGGGAGGCTGCTTTGACCAGTCCTAAAAGAGAGAGTTCAGTGAATTTTTAAGATTAAAATTGGAAATAGAGATGAAACCATTTAGATTGGAAGTGATAGAAATATTTTTCATTGACAAGTCTCACTTGTTTCTGCTATCCAGGGTGGTGGGGGCCCCAGGAAGATGATCAGTTATAGATGAAAGAAAGAAATTCCATTTCCTCTGCAAATCTGCGTGCCTTGTGAGTAATGTCATGACCCTGCTATAATTCACTGGAGTTGTAGATGAGAGCCTTTGCTGTTGGCCAGGATTATAGACATGAGGAGCACCCAGAATGGAACTAGATGGGCAGGCAGGAGATGTGAACATGGCTTTTACCAACTTTGTAACTGGGAGTGAATGGTTTCTTTCTCTTTAAACCTGGCCATTTGACCAGATCTGTGATTCTAAAGTCGGGGTTGCAAACTGCAAATGCCCACAGGGGGCAGGCAGATAAGGTAAAGGGAAGAAGTGGAACAGATGGGAAATGGGGGAACTGGAGCCCCTTTCCCGCCATGTACACAGGGCAGATGCTGCTTGACTCCTTCAGGAATAAAGTTTGGTGTTTGGAGATAATAGATTATGTTTACTAAGGGTTTAGTATGTGCTAAACAAATCAATTATCTCATTTTAAGCTCACAATAACCCTATTCAGGAGGTCCTATTATTATCTCCATTTTTCAGATGAGGAAAATAGCTGGAGTTCCTTCCAATCCTGAGGCACAGAGAGGTTAAATAACTTGATGAAGGTCAAAGAAGTAGAAAGTGGCAGAACTAGGATTCAGACCCAGGCAGTCCAGCTGCAGAGCATGCTTGATCATGACTGCACAGTTTTCCTGATTGTTCATGATTAGTGAGACATTGAGATTTTTAAAAACTTAAAATCTTGCAATTAAAAAATGAAAAGTTAAAAAAAAACAAAAACTCATTGAGCTGCAGAAGACCAAAGTGAAAACTCAGCCAGCTTCAGAAGGTCTGTGGGTTGCCAGCTTGTATTTGGCATTCCAAGGCAATGAGTCATGATATATCCTTGGAAAGCAATGATTTTGTGGGGTTGTTTTCCCCAAATATTCATACCAGAGTTTAAACTTGTAGATTTTCCTTCAGAGTAGTCAAGTCAGACACCTATGCACTGTTTCAGATAATGCTTCTATGGCTCAAAATATTTTCGAAATTCCACATTTGGAATTGTCTTCAGAAATCTTCACATATCAGTTATATTATTTTGTGGTCAGATCTCATTTGGTGAGATATGGCTGAGAGTGTGTGTGCATGTGCATACACACCTGTGCTTATGCGCGCGTGTGCGCGCGCGCACACACACACACACACACACACACACAGTGTGGCTGCTCATGTTTTGCTGATGGATACACAGAGGCATGTAGAGAATACCACATTTCCAGAACAACAAAGAATTAGTGGAGGTTTCAGAGGTGTTTTAACCAGAGTGACTCCATCTTGAATAGGTGTGAGAGGAATCAACAGGACTAGTTTTGCAAGGTTCAGGCCACAAAGACCTCGCTGATCAAATGAGATGTGGTAAAGAGGCTGGCCAAAACCCATCAAAACTAAGATGGCCATAAAAGTGACCTCTGTCATCCTCACTGCTCATTACAAGCTAATTCAAATGTATTAGCATGCTAAAAGACACTCCCACCAGTGCCATGACAGCTTATAAATGCCATGGCAACATGGCAATTGTTGAGGGAACACAAACATTCAGACCACAGCATTCCACCTCTTTCCCCCACTAAATGTATGTCCTTTTCACAGGCAAAATAGATTCATTCCATCTCAATAGCCCCAAAAATCTTAACTCTTCGAGGATCAACTCAAAAGATTAAAGTCTTAATCAAATTTGGATTGATATGGTTTGGATATGTGTTCTTTCTAAGTCTCATGTTCAATTGTTATCCCTAGTGTCAAGAGTTGGGATCTGCTGGGAGGTGTTTGTTTCATGGAGGCAGATCCTTCATGGTTTGGTGCTGTCCTTGAGATAGTGAGTTCTCATGAGATCTGGTTGTTTAAGTGTGTGGCACTTCCCCCCTCACTCGCTTGCTCCCACTCTGCCATTCGAGATGCCTGTTCCTGCTTTGCCTTCCACCACAAATAAAAGCTCCTTGAGTCCTTCCCAGAAGCTGAGCAGATGCTGGTGCCATGCTTCTTGTACAGCCTGCAGAACCATGAGCCAATTAAACCTCTTCTTTTATAAATTGCTCAGTCTCAGGTATTTGTTTATAGCAATGCAAAAAATGGCCTAATGCAGAAAATTGGTATCAAGAACATGGAAGTGTTTTAGGAATTGGGTAGCAGGCAGAGGTTGGAAGAGTTTGAAAGGTTCAGAAGAGAACAGGAAGATGAGGGAAAATTTGGAACATCCTAGGGCCTGGTCAAGTGGTTGTGACCAAAATGTTGATAGTGATATAGGCAGTGAAGTCCAGGCTGCTGAGGTCTCAGATGGAAATGAGAAATTTATTGCAAACTGGAGCGAAGGTCATGTCTGTTATGCCTTAGCAAAGAGTTTGGCTGCATTGTGTTTATGACTGAGGGATCTGTGGAAGTTTGAACTTGAGAGTGATAATTTAGAGTGTCTGGTGGAAGAAATTTCTAAGCAGCAAAGCAAGCAAGATATTGCCTGGCTGCTTTCTAACAGCCTAGGCTCAGATGCAGGAACCAATAAATGACTTAAAGTTGTAACATATTTAAAAGGACAGCAGAGCATAAATATTTGAAAAATTATAGCCTGGCCATGTGGTAGAAAGAAAAGCCCATTTTCAGGGGAATAATCCAAGCAGACTGTGGAGCAACCACTTGCTAGAGAAATTTACATAACTAAAAAGGGGCAAGGTGCTGCTAGCCAAGACAGTGGGGAAAAGATCTCAAAGGCATGTCAGAGACTTTTTTGACAGCCCCTCCCACCACAGACCCAGAGGCCAAGAATGGAAAAATGTTTCCATGGGTCAGGCCTAGGGTCCCTGCTGCCCTGTGTGGCCTTGGAACACTGCTCCCTGCATCCCAGCAGCTCCAGCCCCAGTCTCAGCTCAAAGAACTCCAGATATAGCCATAAGCCTTGGTGGCTTCTATGTAGGGTTAAGCCTGCAAATGCTCAGACTGCAAGAATGAAGGAGGCTTGGCAGCCTCTGCTTAGATATTAGAAGATGTATGTGAAAGCCTAGAAGCCCAGGCAGAAGCTTGCCACAGGGACACAGCCCTCACATAGAACCTCTACTAGGGCAGTGCAGAGGAGAAATGCTGGGTTGGAGACTCCACACAAATTCCCCACTGGGGCACTACCTAGTAGAACTGTGAGAAGGGGACTACCATGCTTCAAACTCAGAATGGCAGATCCACTGGCAGCTTGCATCCTGTGCCTGGAAAAGCCACAATCAACCTGAACCTATGAAAGCAGCCACGGGGGCTGACCCCTGTAAAGCCACAGGGGAGTGGAGATGCCCACACCAGTGTGCCCTGGAGGTGGGACAGGGAGTCAAAAGAGATTATTTTGGAACCTTGAGATGTGATGAATGCCCTTCTGGGTTTTGAACTTGCATGGGGCCTGTAGCCCTTTTCTTTTGGCCAGTGTCTTCCTCTTGGAACAGGAATGTTTACCCAATGCCTGCACTTCCATTGTCTCTTGGAAGTAAAAAACTTGTTTTGATTTTACAGTGCTATCTCCATTCGTTTCCAGATGACACTTTGGACTTTGGACTTGGAACTTTTGAGTTAATGCTGGAATGAGTCAAGACTTTGGGGGAACTATTGAGAAGGATGATTGCGTTTTGCAGTGTAAGAAGGATATGAGATTTGAGGGGCCAGGAGCAGAATAATATAGTTTGTATCTACATCTCCTCTATATCTCATGTTGAATTATAATTCCCTGTGTTGGAGGTGGGACCTGGGGGGAGTTGTTTGGGTTATGGGGGCAGATCCCTCATGGTTTGGTGTAGTCTTAGAGATAGTGGGTTCTTGTGACGTCTGGTATTCTAAGTGTGTGGCACCTCCCCCCTCACTCTCTTAGTCCTGCTCTGCCATATGAGATGACTGCTCCTGCTTTGCTTTCTACCACAAGTAAAAGCTCCTTGAGGCTTCCCCAGAAGTTCAACAGATGCTGATACCTTGCTTCCTGTACAGCCTGCAGAACCATGAGCCAGTTAAATCTCTTTTCTTTATACATTAACCATTTTCACATTTTTTTATATATATATATACTTTAAGTTCTAGGGTACATGTGCACAACGTGCAGGTTTGTTACATATATATACATGTGCCATGTTGGTGTGCTGCACCCATTAGCTCACCATTTACATTAGGTATACCTCCTAGTTCTATCTGCCCCTCCCTCACCCCATGACAGGCCCTGGTGTGTGATGCTCCCCACCCTGTGTCCAAGTGTTCTCATTGTTCAATTCTCACCTATCAGTGAGAACATGCAGTGTTTGGTTTGCTGTCCTTGCTATAGTTTGCTGAGAAGGATGGTTTCCAGCTTCATCCATGTCCCTACAAAGGACATGAACTCATCCTTTTTTATGGCTGCATAGTATTCCAAGGTGTGTATGTGCCACATTTTCTTTTCTTTTCTTTTTTTTTAATTTATTTATTATTATTATACTTTAAGTTGTAGGGTACATGTGCATAACGTGCAGGTTTGTTACATATGTATACTTGTGCCATGTTGGTGTGCTGCACCCATCAACTCATCATTTACATCAGGTATAACTCCCAATGTAATCCCTCCCCCCTCCCCCCTCCCCATGATAGGCCCCTGTGTGTGATGTTCCCCTTCCTGAGTCCAAGTGATCTCATTGTTCAGTTCCCACCTATGAGTGAGAACATGCGGTGTTTGGTTTTCTGTTCTTGTGATAGTTTGCTAAGAATGATGGTTTCCAGCTGCATCCATGTCCCTACAAAGGACACAAACTCATCCTTTTTGATGGCTGCATAGTATTCCATGGTGTATATGTGCCACATTTTCTTAATCCAATCTGTCACTGATGGACATTTGGGTTGATTCCAAGTCTTTGCTATTGTGAATAGTGCTGCAATAAACATACGTGTGCATGTGTCTTTATAGCAGCATAATTTATAATCCTTTGGGTATATACCCAGTAATGGGATGGCTGGGTCATATGGTACATCTAGTTCTAGATCCTTGAGGAATCGCCATACTGTTTTCCATAATGGTTGAACTAGTTTACAATCCCACCAACAGTGTAAAAGTGTTCCTATTTCTCCACATCCTCTCCAGCACCTGTTGTTTCCTGACTTTTTAATGATCGCCATTCTAACTGGTGTGAGACGGTATCTCATTGTGGTTTTGATTTGCATTTCTCTGATGGCCAGTGATGATGAGCATTTTTTCATGTGTCTGTTGGCTGTATGAATGTCTTCTTTTGAGAAATGTCTGTTCATATCCTTTGCCCACTTTTTGATGGGGTTGTTTGTTTTTTTCTTCTAAATTTGTTTGAGTTCTTTGTAGGTTCTGGATATTAGCCCTTTGTCAGATGAGTAGATTGCAAAAATTTTCTCCCATTCTGTAGGTTGCCTGTTTACTCTGATGGTAGTTTCTTTTGCTGTGCAGAAGCTCTTTAATTTAATGAGATCCCATTTGTCAATTTTGGCTTTTGCTGCTGTTGCTTTTGGTGTTTTAGACATGAAGTCTTTGCCCATGCCTATGTCCTGAATGGTACTACCTAGGTTTTCCTCTAGGATTTTTATGGTATTAGGTCTAACATTTAAGTCTCTAATCCATGTTGAATTAATTTTCGTATAAGGAGTAAGGAAAGGATCCAGTTTCAGCTTTCTACTTATGGCTAGCCAATTTTCCCAGCGCCATTTATTAAATAGGGAATCCTTTCCCCATTTCTTGTTTCTCTCAGGTTTGTCAAAGATCAGATGGCTGTAGATGTGTGGTATTATTTCTGAGGACTCTGTTCTGTTCCATTGGTCTATATCTCTGTTTTGGTACCAGTACCATGCTGTTTTGGTTACTGTAGCCTTGTAGTATAGTTTGAAGTCAGGTAGCATGATGCCTCCAGCTTTGTTCTTTTGACTTAGGATTGTCTTGGAGATGCGGGGTCTTTTTTGGTTCCATATGAACTTTAAAGCAGTTTTTTCCAATTCTGTGAAGAAACTCATTGGTAGCTTGATGGGGATGGCATTGAATCTATAAATTACCTTGGGCAGTATGGCCATTTTCACGATATTGATTCTTCCTATCCATGAGCATGGTATGTTCTTCCATTTGTTTGTGTCCTCTTTGATTTCACTGAGCAGTGGTTTGTAGTTCTCCTTGAAGAGGTCCTTTACATCCCTTGTAAGTTGGATTCCTAGGTATTTTATTCTCTTTGAAGCAATTGTGAATGGAAGTTCATTCCTGATTTGGCTCTCTGTTTGTCTGTTACTGGTGTATAAGAATGCTTGTGATTTTTGCACATTGATTTTGTATCCTGAGACTTTGCTGAAGTTGCTTATCAGCTTAAGGAGATTTTGGGCTGAGACAATGGGGTTTTCTAAATATACAATCATGTCATCTGCAAAGGGGGACAGTTTGACTTCTTCTTTTCCTAACTGAATACCCTTGATTTCTTTCTCTTGCCTAATTGCCCTAGCCAGAACTTCCAACACTATGTTGAATAGGAGTGGTGAGAGAGGGCATCCCTGTCTTGTGCCAGTTTTCAAAGGGAATTTTTCCAGTTTTTGCCCATTCAGTATGATATTAGCTGTGGGTTTGTCATAAATAGCTCTTATTATTTTGAGGTACGTTCCATCAATACCGAATTTATTGAGCGTTTTTAGCATGAAGGGCTGTTGAATTTTGTCAAAGGCCTTTTCTGCATCTATTGAGATAATCATGTGGTTCTTGTCTTTGGTTCTGTTTATATGCTGGATTATGTTTATTGATTTTGAAATAAATAATATGTCAGAGGTTCCGAGCTAGCAATGCTTTAATGAAGAGTAAAGAAAAGCAATCTGTGCATTCACAGTCAGAATTCACAATTTTTTAAAGGAAAACATTTCATATTTTGTGTGATGATAATCTTATTTTTATACAAAGGAATGCACATTTGCATTTCTTCCGGTGTGTTGAATTTTGCTCATGTATTGCAGTTTGTAACATTACATACTCAAAGATAAAATTTCCATAAGCTTTCATCTGTAGATTTAGACTGTCCAAAGTGGTTAGGCCTTCATAAACTAAATGTATATAAAAGCTGGTTCATGACTTTGTAAATTGATTTTTCTTCTACTGACTCACATAGGGCCATAGCCCACTATATTCTAGTAGTTTGGGATGTAATTTAACATCTATTATTTAGATATGTGGCCTAAACAACACATTGGCATTACTTCTGCATAAATCTATATATTACTTTAAAATACAGACAAAAGTCTTGCATTCATATAGTCCCCACCTCCCTAGGCTCTCACTTTTACTTCCTCTCCTCCATCCTTCCCTTCCCAAACATGGAGTTGATCTCTCTGGGCAGCATATGTTTGTACTTTTGGTGTACAAGTTTGCCTTGGTGAGTCTTTCCGAAGGATTCTAAGCTCTTTGAGGGCAGGGCTGTATTGGTGCAGCCCCTACCTCCATTCCCTCTCAAACCTCACTCTCCTCTCATGGCTTGCATTGCATTTTGTGCAGTAGATGTGTTCGATTGAATTGAGTGGTGAATATTTTTCATGTGTGTGTGTACAATTGAGCAAGCCAATGTAGTGCTTATATTATTTTTTTTTAAATGCATCATGGAGTTAACTGAAAGTAATTCCTTCTAGGCCGCTGAATCAGCCAGAGTAAGAGTGGCTGCATTTTGAAGTTGTGGGGATGGTAGTGGTGGAAATTACAGCATGCAAGATTCTCAGGAAGCCTCATCTTTTGAAATTCTCCAAGCTTTTACATAATCCACACTCTCCCTGAAAGTGACTCTCTGTTTCTGTGCAAGAAAGCATTTTTGCAAGTATTTTGTATTTTCATGTTTTATTTTGTTTTTCCTTGGCAACTGCAGGCAGTACTGAATGCTCTGGGTTTTCTCCCCATTAGATTTGGGTGTGAGTGAATTTATACTTTTACTGTTTTGTAAATCATTGCCTAGGCTTTAACAGAGGCACTTTTGTAGGCAGGGGTGGTATGTGCTTAGCATCTCATGCAGAACATACCAGACATGTAATCACTTCTTTGCTGCAGTGGATATAACTCAGCAATATTCACTTTCCTCCACCCTAGCTGGAACTGCAGAACCTTTCTGCACATTACATAGAAGGCTTTTTAGTTCATTTTATTTGAATACTAAAGTAGTATTGCCAGATAAAATACATTTCACCCAGTTGGATCTGAATTTCAGATAAACAATAAATAATACATTAGTATAAATAGTCTCCAAATATTACATGGGAAATACTGAAATACTAAAAAAGTATTTATCATTTATCTGAAATGCAAACTCAACTGGGCATTCTGTGTTTTTATTTGGTAAATCTGGCAGCCCTAATTAAAATCACAGTTGCAGTCAGCACTGCTGGCTGATATTCTCCCTCAGTAAATGGGAAGAAAATGTTTGATGGAACATGCTGGGTTGAAACTGTCTTTAGCAGGAACAATTTCAGAACAAACACACTACAGCTACTTTTTAAAAAGGCAGTTGAAGGCCATTTTTTGCTGTTACTGCTCTTGTGAATGTAGAGATTCCCTGCTGCTGGCTGCAGGGTATGCCCAGGTAAACTCAAGGGAACGACTGTGTGGGAAAGGCATTGTGTGGAACTGGAAAGGGTGAACTGCAGGAAATGGTGGAGAAAGAAGGAGGATTGGGAAGTGCTCATCTTTGAAGCTGGCTATGTAGAGTCAATCTCAGATGTCAGAAAGATGAAAATTCAGGCTGGAACTGTGAACAGCACAGGCCTAAATACAACTGCATGATAACACCCACACATGGTGAAGGGAGCAGTTAGGCCATCAGATATGGCATTGCCGCTACAGGCAGCCAGTTCTCTTGGAAAGGAGTGTCACAGCAAGATGTTACAGCAAGTTACATGTGTACAGATGTACAGCAAGTGTTACAGCAAGATGCTGTAACATTGTGGATAGAATGTTTTCTAACTCCTGAGTGGCAGGGCTTGCCTATTAAGTGGGCAAGCCAGCAGGAGACAAACAGCAGGAGTGATAGATGCAAGGATAAAGATTGTCCTTATTGATGGGAGACATCTAAGGTAAATTCTGGTTGGAAACAAGAACTAGCTGGGTGACCTTGGGCCCATACATTTACTAATCGGTGCTTGGGTTTCCTCATCTACAGAATAGGTTGGTCAGAACGGTGGGCTCTTGCAAGTCTCATTTCATTATACAACTGGAAACTGCTCCAGATTGGAACAGCACTTCTTCACCATCAGTTCAGTTACCTACTTTAATCATAAGAAAGAGCAGAATGACAAGTTTGGGGGAAAAAAGGGGAGGGGGTAAGATTTGTTATTCCCTGCATAATTCTCAACATTTCTCATCTTCCAGCATCAGAAGCTGATTCTCAGTGGCTGAAGGATGTGTGGATGACATTCAGGGAATTTGGTAAACATGAATGAATTGATGCTGAGGGAAAAGAAAAGATGTACCTATGGTGGTTTTGGTGTTTACAAGGTGTCCATAGATAATATTGTTTCAGATGGAAGATATTTGTGACACAGTATGCATATTTCCCTATGTTTCTGAATTTTATGGACACCTTGTATAACTACTTGATTTCATGTATATATATGTGTGTGTGTGTGTGTGTGTATACAGATATATTTTTATATATTTATATTTATATAAATAATTTCTTGTTCAGAGACAGAAAAATGTAATTAGAGAGACATAGAAAGAGAGGAGGCACATATGGCAGAAATGTTAGTGAATGTCAAAATAGTCAATGAAGGTATAGCTTTAGGTTTTCCAGAGGTGTATTCAGGTAACTACTACTTATATGGTCATAAAATTGAATTTGTATGCAAAATCAGCCTTTAAATCAATGAGCTAAAATAAATGACTGCAATATTAAGGACAAGTATAGAGAAAGATGACTTTACATGAATTCAAATAATTTATGGAAAATAGCTAGTATTAATAAAATGTTCTCCTTTCCAATAATAGACACTGAAGGAATAATTTTTGTTGTTTTTGTGGTTCATTTTGGAACTTTATATCTTATTTGAAAAGCATTTCTAATCCCTACACCAAGATCTAGGCAACGTTGTAGGGATCATTGGGTCCCATTCCTCTCAGCTACATCTGCATGGAGTGAGTCACAGTGCTCAACCTAGAATCAGTTAAGGCTCTGCTAATTCTCCTTGTTTATTAGCTAAAACCTTGCTGCTTTTCATGAAAACTAAGTTTGATGAGATAATTTGCCAGATCAGGATTATTTGAAATTTGGCCTTTCATTGAGTTCTGTTTTATATGTGATACTGTAATGTAGAGGGCAGGATAAATGTGCAAAACGTGATCCTTGCTCTCAGTGACCTTGCCGTCTAGATACTGGAGGACACAGGTGACACTAGTCCGAGGACTGAAGTTTTAGTTCCAGAGATGAAATTGGAAACAGGTTGTTTATCCTCTCCTTTCCCTCCCTCCCTGGCTACCTCCTTCCTTCCTTCCTTCCCTCCTTCCCTCCTTCCCTCCTTCCTTCCTTCCCTCCCTCCTTCCTTCCTTTCTTCCCTCTTTCTTCTCCTTCCTTCCTTTCTTCCCTCTCTCCTTTTCTCCTTCTTTCCCTCCTTCCTTCCTTTTCTTTCTTTTTTTTTTTGAAGCAGGATTTCACTCTGTCATGCAGGCTGGAGTGTAGTGGCGTGATCTCAACTCACTATAACCTTCATTTCCTGGGCTCAAGCTATCCTCCCACCTCAGCCTCCTGAGTATCTGGGACTACAAGTATGCACCACTGAGCCTGGGTAATTTTCATAGTTTTTGTAGAGATGGGGTTTTGCAATGTTGCCCAGGCTGGTCTCAAATTCCTGGACTCAAGGGATCCACCCGCCTCAGCCTCACAAACTGCTGGGATTACAGGCATGAGCCACCATGCCTGGCCAGGTTCTTTTTTCTCTAAAAGAGTGGACCTTTATGCTACCCCACAAAGAATGAGTAAAACCCAGCAAGTTTCAATGCCATAATTCTAGGCTTTTCAGACAGAGCATAGTAGAGTATTCGCAAAGAAGGGAAGGTATTCTATGGTGTGTCTGTACCACCATGGCACACATTTACCTATGTAACAATCCTGCATGTTCTGCACTTGTGTAGCAGAACTAAAAGCAAAACAAAACAAAACAAAACAAAACAAAACAAAACAAAAAAGGAAGACGAAGAAGGAAAGGGAGAAGGAGTTGTTCTAATAACTTGAGACTTCCAAGCATTAGCAGTGGGACCCAGTGCACATCCTGTTGCCTTGAGCTACTCTGCAGAGAAAGCAGAGAGCCCTGTCTATTTGCAGGGTCAGTGGTGTAGTCCTGGCTAAAATCAAGAGAAACCAGGTTTCAAGGCCTGGGTGGCCCCAGCATAATAGCACACCTACCTATAAAAATACAAGGCAGGAAGTCAAATTCACTCTTACATTTCAAACATAACATTAGGGCCTAAATTTAAACTACTATTGTTTTCCAGTTGCAAACTTTTTTTACTTATTTATTTTTTAGAACAGTATTTATTTATTTATTTATTTTAATTAATTAATTAATTAATTTAAATTTTATTTTAAGTTCCAGGGTGCATGTGCAGGATGCACATAGGTTTGTTACATAGGTAAATGTGTGCAATGGTGCTTTGCTGCACCTATCAACCCGTCACCTAGGTATTAATCCCAGAATGCATTAGCTATTTTTCTTGATGCTCTCCCTCTTGCCACCTCCCCACTCCCACAGGGCCCAGTATGTGTTGTTCCTCATCCTGTGTCCATGTGTTCTCATTTTTCAGCTTCCACTTATAAGTGAGAACATGTGGTGTTTGGTTTTCTGTTCCTGTGCTAGTTTGCTGAGGATAATGGCTTCTGGCTCCATCCATGACCCTGCAAAGGACACGATCTCATTCCTTTTTATGACTGCATAGTATTCCAGGGTGTATATGTGCCACATTTCTTTATCCAGTCTATCATTGATGAGTATTTAGGTTGGTTCTATGTCTTTGCTATTGTGAGTAGTGCTGCAATGAACATATGCGTGCATGTATCTTTATAATAGAATGATTTATATTCCTTTGGGTATATACCCAGTAATGAGATTGCTGGGTCAAATGGTATTCCTGGTTCTAGGTCTTTGAGGAATTGCCACACTGTCTTTCACAATGGTTGAACTAATTTACATTCCCACCGACAGTGTAAAAGCATTCCTATTTCTCCACAGGCTCTCCAGCAACTGTTGTTTCTTGATCTTTTAATAATTGTTATTCTGACTGGCATGAGTTGATATCTCATTGTGGTTTTGATTTGCATTTCTCTAATGATCAGTGATGTTGAGCTTTTTTTCATGTGTTTGTTGGCCCCATGAATGTTTTCTTTTCAGAAGTGTCTGTTCATATGCTTTCCCTACTTTTTAATGGGGTTGGTTTTTTGCTTGTAAATTTGTTTAAGTTCCTTGTAGACTCTGGATATTAGACTTTTGTCAGATGGATAGATTGCAAAAATTTTCTCCCATTCTGTATGTTGTCTGTTTGTTCTGATGATAGTTTCTTTTGCTGTACAGAAGTTCTTTAGTTTAATTCGGTCCCATTTGTCAATTTTTGCTTTTGCTACAATCGTTTTTGACGTTTTCATCCTAAAATCTTTGAATGTGGCTATGTCCTGAATGGCATTACCTAGATTTTCTTCTAGGGTTTTTATAGTTTTGGGCTTTATATCTAAGTCTTAAATCCATCTTGAGTTAATTTTTGTATAAGGTATGAGGAAGGGGTCTAGTTTCAATATCCTGCATATGGCTAGCCAGTTTTCCCAGCACCATTTATTAAATAGGGAATCCTTTCCCCATTGCTTGTTTTTGTCAGGTTTGTTGATCAGATGGTTGTCTGTGTGCAGTTTTATTTTTCAGTTCTCTATTCTGTTCTGTTGGTCTAGGCATCTGTTTTTGTAGCAGTACCATGCTGTTTTAGTTACAGTAGCCTTGTAGTGTAGTTTGAAGTTGGGTAGCATGATGCCTCCAGCTTTTGTTCTTTTTGCTTAGGATTGTCTTGGCTATATGGGCTCTTTTATGGTTCCATATGAATTTTAAAATAGTTTTTTCTGATTCTGTGAAGGATGCCAATGGTAGTTCAGTTGGAATAACATTGAATCTATAAATTACTTTAGGCAGTATGGTCATTTTCACAATATTGATTCTTCCTATCCTTGAGCCTGGTATGTTTTTCTATTTGTGTCCTCCCTGATTTCCTTGAGCAGTGGTTTGTAGTTCTCCTTGAACAGGTCCTTCATTTCCCTTGTTAGCTGTATTCCCAAGTATATTATTCTTTTTTTTTTCTTTTTTTTTTGAGATGAAGTCTCGCTCTGTTGCCCCGGCTGGAGTGCAGTGGCACAATCTCGGCTCACTGAGACCTCCGCCTCCCAGGTTCAAGCGATTTTCCAGTCTCAGCCTCCCAAGTAGCTGGGACTACAGGCGCACGCCTCCATCCCTGGCAAATTTTTTTTTTTTTTTTTTGTATTTTTAGTAGAGATGGGGTTTCACCGTGTTCCACAGGCTGGGTTTGAACTGCTGAGCTCAGGCAATCCACCCGCCCTACCCTCCCAAAGTGCTAGGATTACAGGTGTGAACCACCATACCCAGCCTATTTTATTCTTTTTGTAGCAATTGTACATAGGAGTTCATTTGTGATTTGGCTGTCTGCTTGCCTGTTGTTGGTGTATAGGAATGCTAGCAATTTTTGTACACTTATTTTATATCCTGAGATTTTGCTGAAGTTGCTTATCAACTTAAAAAGCTTTTGTGCTGAGATGATGGGGTTTTCTAGATATAAGATCATGTCATATGCAAACAAATATAATTTGACTTCCTCTTTACCTATTTGAATATGCTTTCTTTCTTTCTCTTGACTGATTGCCCTGGCCAGAAGTTCCAATACTATGTTGTATAGGAGTGGTGTGAGAGGGCATCCTTGTCTTGTGCCTGTTTTCAAAAGTTATGTTTTCAGTGTTTGCCCATTCAGTATGATGTTGGCTATGGGTTTGTCATAAATAGCTCTTATTATTTTGAGGTATGTTCCTTCAATATCTAGTTTATTGAGAGTTTTTAACATGAAGAGATGTTGAATTTTATTGAAGGCCTTTTCTGTGTCTATTGATATAATCATGTGGTTTTTATCTTTAGTTCTGTTTATGTGATGAATTACTTTTATTGACATGTTTATGTTGAACCAGCCTTGCATCCTGGGCATGAAGCCAACTTTACTGTGGTGGATACACTTTTTGATGTGCTGCTGGGTTCGGTTTGCCAGTACTTTATTGAGGATTTTTGCAACAGTGTTCATCAAGGATATTGGCCTGAAGTTTTCTTTTTTGTTGTATCTCTGCCAAGTTCTAGTATTAGGATGATACTGGCCTCATAAAATAGGTTAGGGAGGAGTCCCTCCTTTTCAGTTGTTTGCAATAGTTTCAGAAGAAATGGTACCAGCTCCTCTATGTACCTCTGATAGAATTCAGCTGTAAATCTGTCTGGTCCTGGGATTTTTTTGATTGGTAGGCTATTTATTACCGCCTCAATTTCAGAACTTATTATTGGTCTATTCAGTGATTCAGCTTCTTCCTGGTTCAGTCTTGGGAAGGTGTGTTTGTCCAGGAATTTATCCATTTCTTCTAGGCTTATTAGTTTATTTGTATAGAGGTGTGTATAGTATTCTCTGATGGTTGTTTGTATTTCTGTAGGGTCAGTGGTGATATATCCTTTATCATTTTTTATTGTATCTATTTGATTCTTCTCTCTTTTCTTTATTAGTCTAGCTAACAGTCTATCTATTTTATTATTATTATTTTTTTTCAAAACAAAAACAGCCCCTGGATCTGTTGATTTTTTTTTTTTTTGAAGGGTTTTTAATGTCTGTATTTCCTGCAGTTCAGCTCTGATCTTGGTTGTTTCTTGTCTTCTGCCACCTTTGGGGTTTGTTTGCTCTTGGTTCTCTAGTTCTTTTAGTTGTGATGTTAGGATGTCGATTTGAGATCTTTCTAGATTTTTGATGTGAGCCTTTAGTGTTATAAATTTCCCTCTTAACACTACTTTAGCTGTGTCTCAGGGGTTCTGGTACATTACCTCTTCTAATTAGTTTGAAAGAAGTTCTTGATTATTTCTGCCTTAATCTCACTATTTCCCAGGAATTATTCAAGAGCAGGTTGTTCAAATTTCCATGTAGTTGTGTGGTTTTGAGTGAATTTCTTAATCTTGAGTTCTAATTTGATGTACTGTGGTCTGAGAGACTGTTTGTTATGATTTCAGTTATTTTGCTTTTGCTGAGGAGTGTTTTACTTCCAATTATGTGATCAATTTTAGAGTAAGTGCCATGTGGTGTCAAGGAGAATGTATGTTCTGTTGTTTTGGGGTGGAGAGTTTGGTAGGTATCTGTTAGGTCCACTTGATCCAGAGCTGAGTTCAAGTCCTGGATATCTTTGTTAATTTTCTGTCTCGATGATCTGTCTACTGACAGTGGGGTGTTAAAGTCTCCCAATGTTATGGTGGAGAGTCTATATCTCTTTGTAGGTCTCTAAGAATTTGTTTTATGAATCTGGTTGCTCCTGTATTGGTTGCATATATATTTAGGATAGTTAGCACTTCTTATTGAACTAAACCCTTTACCCATTATATAAAGGCATTATGTAATGCTCTTCTTTGTCTTTTTTTTATCTTTGTTGAGTTAAAGTCTGTTTTGTCAGAAATTGGGATTTGCAACCCCTGCTTTTTTCTGCTTTCCATTTTCTTGGTAAATTTTCCTTTATTCCTTTATTTTGAGCCTGTGTGTGTCTTTGTATGTGAGATGGGTCTCTCTAATATAGCACACCAAGGGGTCTTGACTGTTTATTCACCTTGCCATTCTGCTGTTTTTTAATTGGGGCATTTATCCCATTTACATTTAAAGTTAATATTGTTATATGTGAATTTGATCCTGTCATCATGATGCTAGCTGGCTATTCTGCAGACTTATGTGGTTGTTTCATAGTGTGATTGATCTGTGTACATCAGTGTGTTTTTGTAGTGGCTGGTAATGGTTTTTCCTTTCCATATTTAGTGCTTCCTTCAGAAGCTCTTGCAAGGCAGGCCTGCTGGTGATGAATTCCCTCAGCATTTGCTTGTCTGAAAAGGATCTTATTTCTCCATCACTTATGAAGCTTGGTTTGGCCAGGTATAAAATTCTGGGTTGGAAATTTTTTTCTTTAAAAATGTTGGACATTGGCCCCCAATCTCTTCTGGCTTGTGGGGTTTCTGCAGACAGATCCACTGTTAGTCTGATGGGCTTCCTTTTGTGGGTGACCTGGCCTTTCTCTCTGACTGCCCTTAACATTTTTTCCTTCATTTTGACATTGGAGAATCTGATGATTATTTGTCTTCAGGCTAATTTTTCTCATGGAGTATCTTACTGGGGTTCTCTGGATTTCCTGAATTTGAATGTTGGCCTGTCTTGCCAGATTGGGGAAGTTCTGGATAATATCCTGAAGTATGTTTATCAACTTGGTTCTGTTCTCTCTGTCTCTTTGAGGTACCCCAATAAGTCATAGGTTCAGTCTTTTTACATAATCCCATAGTTCTTGAGGGTTTTGTTTGTTCCTTTTCATTCTTTTTTCTCTAATCTTGTCTGCCTGCCTTACTTCAGCAAAATTGTCTTCAAGGCTGAGATTCTTTCCTCCACTTGGTCTGTCCAGCTATTGATACTTGTGGTTGCACTGTGATTTTATTGTGTTGTGTTTTTCAGCTCCATCAGGTCATTTGTGTTTCTCTCTAAACTGGTTATTCTGATTAAGAGCTCCTGTAACGTTTTATCATTGTTCTTAGCTTCTTTGGATTGGATTAGAACAAGCTCCTTTTGTCCAGCAAAGTTCATTATTACCCACCTTCTGAAGCCTACTTCTGTCAATTCATCCATCTCAGCTTCAGCCCAGTTCTGTGCCCTAGCTGGAGAGGTGTTGTGATCATTTGAAGGAGAAAAGGCACTCTGGCCTTTTGAGTTTTCAGCAGTTTTGCATTGATTCTTTCTCATCTTTGTGAGCTTATCTTTGAAGCTGCTGACCTTTGGATGGGGTTTGTGTGGGATCTTTTTTGTTGATGTTATTGATGTTATTGCTTTCTGTTGTTTGCTTGTTTCTCTTTTAACTGTCAGGCCCCTCTTCTGTAGGGCTACTGTGGTTTGCTGGAGGTCCATTCCAGACTCTATTTTTCTGGGTCCTTCCCACACTTGAAGGTGTCACCAGAGGAGGCTACAGAACAGCAAAGATGGCTGCCTGCTCCTTTTTCTGGGATCTCCATCCCAGAGGGGCACTGACCTGATGCCGTGGGAATGCTCTTGTACAAGGTTTCTGACAACCTCTGTTGTGGGGTCTCACCCAGTCAGGAGGCACAGGATCAGGGACCCGCTTAATGAAGCACTCTGGCTGTCCCTTGGCAGAGTGGGTGCACTGCTTTGGGGGCAAATGCCCCTCGTCCAGACTGCCTGGACTCTTCAGAGCCACCAGGCAGGAAAGACTACGTCCACTGAACCATGGAGAATGTGGCCACCCCTCCCTGCAAAGGGCTCCATCCCAAGGAGGTCAGAGTTCTGTCCTTAAACCCCTGGCTGCAGTTGCTGAAATTCACACAGGGAGGCCCAGTCTGGTGAGGAGGGATGGATCTGGTTCCCACCTAAAGAAGCAATCTGGTCACGATCTGCCATAGCCGCTGTACTGTGGGGAATTCTTCCCAGTCCAAACTGCCCAGTCTCCCTGGTACCTGCAGGGAAAATTGCTGACTGGAGCTGCAGTGACGGCTGCAGCCCCTCTGCTCCGGGAATTCAGTCATCTTAGGCAGTCTCCAGCCTGCTGCCTAGAGTCTGCATAGCTATGTTCTTGGGATCCAAGGTCGTGGTGACGTGGGCTCATAAGGGGATCTCTGGATCCACAGGTTGCACAGATCAGTGGAGAAAGTGTGGTTTCCCAGGCAAGGTAGCACCATCACTCACCCCTCCTCTTGGCTGGGAGTGGGAGCTTCCCTCTTCCCTGTGCAGGTCCTCGGTGGGCTGTCACTCCACTCCACCCTGCTTTTCCTCACTCTGCATGGGTCCCACCAACCACTTAGTCAGTCTCAGTGAGAGAACCTGGATATCTCATTTGAAGGCACAGGATTCATTAGCCATTTTCGTTCTTTTCCTGTTTACTTTTAATTTAGAAATAAACATTGTACATTTTTATCACATGCAGCATTATATTTTGAAATATATACATTGTGGAATAGCTAAATGAAGTTAATTAACATATGCAATACTTCACATTCTTATCATTTTTTTTGTGGTTAGAACATGTAAAATCTATTCTCTCCTCAATTTTCAAAACTACAATACATTGTTGTTAACTATAGTCACCGTGTTGTGCAATATATCTCTTGAATTTTGTTCTCTAATCTAACTGAAATTTGTATCCTTTGACCAAGGTCTCCTTCACCCTACAACCACCCCATTCCCCAATCCATGCTAACCACCATTCTACTCTCTATTATGAATTCAATTTTTCTATGAGTTTTGGGTCTTATATGTAAGTCTTCAACTTTTTGGGATTCCACATACAAGTGAGATCATATAATATTTCCCCTTCTGTGCCTGGCTTGTTTAGCATCATGTCCTCCAGGTTCATCCATGTTGTCCCAAATGACAGGATTTTCTTCTTTTTATAGTATGAATAGTATTCTATGTTGTATTTTCTTTATCCACTCATTCATTGATGAATACTCAGGTTGATTCCATATCTTGGCTATTGTGAACAATGCCACAGTGAACATGGGAGTGCAGATATTTCTTCAACATATTGGTTTCATTTCCTTTGGATGCGTACCTAGTAGTGTGATTGCTGGATCACATGGTAATTCTATTTTTTATATTTTGAAAAACCTCCATACTATTTTCCTTAATGGCTCTACTAATTTACATTCCCACCAACAGTGTAAAAGGGTTCTCTTTTCTTCACATCTGCTCCAATGTTTGTTATCTTTCACTTTTTTATAACAGCCATTTTAACTTGTGTGAGGTGATAGCTTTTAATTTGGATTTCTCTGCTGATGAGCAATGCCGAGCATTTTTTCATAGACCTGTTAGCCATTTGTATGTCCTCTTTTGGGAAATGTCTATTCACATTTTTTGTCCATTTAAAAAATTGGGTTATTTGTTTTCTTGCTATTGAGTTGTTTCAGCTCCTTACCTATTTTGGATATGAATCCATATTGTATTTTCTGCAAGTTGTTTATTCACTCTTGATTGTTTCCCTTGCTGTGTAGAAGCTTTTTAATTTGATATAATCTAATCTGTCTCTTTTTGCTTTAGTTGACAGTGCTTTTGGGGTCATATTAAAAAAATCACTGTCAAGATCAATGTCATGACGTTTTTCCTCTATATTTTCTTATAGTAGTTTTATAGTTTTATAGGGTCTAATTCATTCTTCTATAAGTGACTATCTGATTGTCCCAACACTATTTATTGAAGAGACTGTCATTTGCCCACTGTGTTTTCTTGGCATCTTTGTTGAAAATCAACTAACCATAAATGTGTGCATTTATTTCTGGGCTCTATTCTGCTCCATTGGCCCATATGTCTGTTTTTATGCTAGTACCACATTATTACTATTATTATTATTTCTCAAGATTGCTTTGACTATTCAGAGTTATTTGTGAGTCCATCACATTTTAGGATTGTTTTCTGTTTCTGTGAAAAATGTCCTTGGAATTTTGATACGGATTCCATTGACTGTAAATTGCTTTGAGTAGTATGGACATTTTAACAATATTAATTCTTCTAGTCCATGAATATGGAATATCTTAAGACCATGAACAGGGTCTCTCTCTGTCACCCAGGCTGGGTTGCAGTGGTGGGATTGCCCCTCACTATAACCTTGTACTCCTGGACTTAAATAATCCTCCCACCTCAGCCTCCTGAGTATCTAGGACTACAGATGCATGCCACCATGCCTGGCTAATGAAGTCATCTTTTAAAATAAAATGTCTGGCATACAGGCTGGAACGTATGGGACAATTGGAGCAAGTTGGCAATCTCTGTCTTCATGTGGTTTCTCCACGTGACTAAATTGGGCTTCCTCATATATGGTGGACTTAGGGCCTGGTGACTGGCTTCATCCAGAATGAGCATTTCAAGACATCCAGGTGGAAGCTGCAAAGCTTCTTATGACAATCTCAGAAGTGCTGAAGTATCACTTTCTCTGAACTCTATTGGTTAAAGCAGTAACAGGTCATTCCTCACAGAAATAGAAAAAAAAATTAAAAATTAATATCGAAACCACAAAAAGACCTTGAATAGCCAAAGAAATCCTGGACAAAAATAATAAAGTTGGAAGCATCACACTAGCTCACTTCAAAAAAGTGACTACAAAAAATCTTTGTAGTCAAAGCTATAATAGTCAAAACATCATAATACAATCATAAAAGCAGACACATAAGCCAGTAGAACAGAATAGAAAACCAAGAAATAAACCTACATATGTACAACCAACTGATTTGAGACAGAAGGGCCAAGAACATTCACTGGGGAAAGGAAAACCTCTTCAATAAATGATGCTGGGAAAACTGGATATTTATATGCAGAAAAATGAAGCTAGCCCTCTATCTCTCACCATATATGAAAATTAACCCAAAATGGATTAAGAATTAAATGACTACAAGACTTAAATGACTAGAAGAATGACTAGAAGAATTAAATGATTAGAAGAAAACATAGGAGAAATGCTTCAGAACATTGGCCTAGGCAAAGATTTCATGGAGAATATCTCAAAAACACAGGCAACAAAAGCAAAAATAGACAAATGAGATTATAACAAACTAAAAACCTTCTGCAAAGCAAAGGAAACAATCAACAGAGTGAATAGACAACTTGCAGAATGGGAGAAAATGCCTGCAAACTATTCATCCAACAAGGGATTAATATTTAGAATACACAAGGAACTCCAACAGCTCAAGAGCAAAACAACAAATAACATGATTAAAAGTGGGCAAATGAGCTGAATAGACGTCTTTAGAAATAAGAAATACAAATGGCTAACAGATATATAAAAAATACTCAACATCACTAATCATCAAGGAAATGCAAATCAAAGCCACAATGAGATATCATCTCATTCCAGTAACAATGGCTGATATCAAAAACACAAAAATAACAAATAATAGCAAGGATGTGGAGAAAGGGAAACTCTTATACACTGTTGATGGGAATATAAATTAGTACAGCCATTATGGACAGCAGTTGTAGAGGTGCCTCACAAAACTAAAATTAAGCTGAGTGCAGTGGTGTGTGCCCATAGTCTCAGTTACTCTGGAGGCCAAGGTGGGAAAATAGTTTGAGACCTTCAAGTTGGCAGTGTGCAATGATCATGTGTGTGAATAGCCAATGCATTCCACCCTTGAGTCATGTGGCAACATAGTGAGAACCAATTCTTTAAAAAAATAACAAATAAAAAATAGAACTACAATATGATCCAGCAATCTCACTACTGGGTATATATCCAAAGGAAAGGAAATCAGTATGTTGAAGACATAGCTATACTTCCATGTTTATTAAAGCAGCGTTCACAATAACCAAGGTATGGAATCAACCTACATGTCAATCAACAGATGGATAAAGAAATTATGGGGACTGGGTGTGGTGGCTCATGCTATAATCCCAGTATTCTGAGAGATTGAGGCAGGAGAATCACTTGAGGCCAGGAATCCAAGATCAGCCTGGGCAAAAAAGTGAGACCCCATCTCTTCAAAAAGGTTTAAAAAATTAGCCAGGCCTGGTGGCATGATGTACTTGTAGTCCCAGCTACTTGGGAGGCTAAGCCTGGAGGATGGCTTGAGGCTAGGAGTTTGAGGCTGCAGTGAGCTATGATCATGCCACTGCACTGTAAAAAAAAGAAGTGAAAAGAAATTGTGGTACATATACACAATGGAATGCTATTTAGCCAGAAAAAATAACAAAAATGTCATTCATGGCAACATGGATGAGCTCGGAGGACATTGTGTTAAGTGAAATAATTCAAGCACACAAAAAAGATAAATACCACATGTTCTCACTCATATATGGAAGCTAAAATATTTGATTCATTGAAGTAGAGAGTAGAATGGTGGTTCCTAGAAGTTGGGAAGGGTAGAGGATAGTGAGGGAATAGCTAAAGGTTGGTTAATGGAGGAAGAAGCTCTAATGTTCTATAGCACTATAGGAGGACTATAATTAACAACAATTTTATTTATTTATTTATTTTATTATATAAATTAAGCCATTTATCATAGACTAGTGATGTCT
This sequence comes from Macaca thibetana thibetana, assembly GCF_024542745.1. Classification (NCBI taxonomy): domain Eukaryota; kingdom Metazoa; phylum Chordata; class Mammalia; order Primates; family Cercopithecidae; genus Macaca; species Macaca thibetana. The sequence goes on from NC_065582.1 coordinate 104,319,737, forward strand.
CAAATTGTGGAGCTTCTATTGGTCTTCCAATTTCTTCAGTATTCTGATGGCAACTTTACCATGACAGTAGAAGTGGTGTTATAGGTCCGGGCACCACCAGCTACCATTTCCATGCAGGAACCACAGTGCCAGGTTCCCACAGTTTGTCTCTTTATCTTGATTTTGCCACAGAAGGAGCAAGTGTCCTTGGCATGCTGGTAAATTAAAATTTTCTTCACTATTTTCTGGAGGGAGGTACCATAGTGGGTCCTGTATTTATTGATAATTCTGACTTTCTTATTAGCTTTAATCATTTCACCACCAACTGGGTCTGAGCCCAGACAGCAACAACAATTTATTGTATATTTTCAAATAGCTAGAAGAGCAGATATTGAATATTCCCAAAACAACAACAAAAAATGTTTGAGATGACAGATATGTTAATTACCCTGATTTGATCATTGCACATTGTATACATGTATTGAAATATCACCCTGTACCCCATAAGTAATTATTATGTCAATTAAAATTAATAATAAAAGGGAAAAAAGCAGTCATAGGTCAGCTAAGATTGGAGGTGAAAGAATAACCTCCACCTCTCAATGTACCTTGTATGGTCAAAGACAGAGGTAATTCATGATTTCACAAATTCATGTGTTTCTAGAATATGATTAGTTCATATGTGTAGAGAGACTGATGTCTATGTAACCGAGAAGTCATGTTTGATCAGATCAGGTTTCTCCTGGGCAAGGGGAACCAGAAGAGCAGGAACAGAATCACAATTTTCAGCAGGAAAGGGAAAACACCACATCTCAGCTGCTGTTCTGGGACCAGGATTCTTTTAGCTGCATTTTAAGAAAATGAAAAATGACTGCCAGCACGAGGCTCTCTGGGGAGGCCCCCAGTGGTGTCCCAGCCTTGTGCCACTCTTGCTTGGTGCCTGTGCCCTGGGAGCTTCTGGCTTCGAGTTCCTTCAGTGTGCATTGTTCCAGTACCCCCAGCTCTGCTCTCACAAACCTGTGGTCAGTGTTTCCTCTCACTGGCTTAGGTGAATTTTTAGTCTCTACAGTTGTAGTCTCTAGCCATGCCCAGCTGCCTATCTGGAGCATCCAACCTACCAAGGATTGTTTTTCTTAGTGTTCTGGTTACAAGGTTGACTACATGTGGAGTGGTTTTCCCCACTTCATGTATCCCATAAGCTCCGTGACTTTTAGTGTTGATTTTGCAGAATGTGAGGCTTTTCAGTAATGTAAATTTTATATGATAGCAGAAAAGTCTGAACTATTTATTCACCATTCATATAAAGCACCAGCCCTTGGAGAGAAGCTGCTTCCATTCTTGGGGTAATATTCTAGACTGGTTTGGAACATTTTTTGCCACAAAGAAATGATGCTTTAGAAATTATCAAAACCAACTTAAAGGAGAATCCTATTGGCCAAGTTCTGATAATTTAAGTATACAAAATAAAATAATTATAGTTAATTAAAATATGTTGGGTCATGAAAAGCCAGAGTCAACAGTATTTAAAGAAAAATGAGAGCTTTCTTTTAAAATAACACATGATATACTTGGATAGCATTTCTTCAAATGAGCAAAGATGTTATTAACTTTTAGTTGTATGAATAGTTCAGTATTGTAGATACACACATACACACACAAACACACACACACACACAAGTGGACAAAATACATGTCAGCCAAAGACTAAAAAGATTTTATGCCCAGATATGGGACGTCCTTGTTCATTATGGCAACTGAGATACATTCATCATATGCTGAATTATTAAGACAATCTGCAAAGCCTTAAAATTCACCAACACTTCCATATCACCTAGAAATTATAGGTAGCAGTAAAACATTAAGGTAGGAATTTGAAAAAAATAAACTGGCTAAGATATTTGCAGAAACTAGACTCGACAGAGGTCTTGTCCTCAAGCTGTCATGAACATGAGATTATCAGGCAACAGAAAGATGGGACTCGTCCCCTTACTCTTGAGTGGACAGGCTCATGAAAGCACTTGCTTTCTTAAGCCTGTGGCCTGCCACTTACATTTATTTGATGGCATATTAATCTAGTGTAAAGCACTAATCAAATTCATCAAACCTTTTCACTCATAAGATGTAAGAACCCTTTCTCCCCCTTCTACATTTATCTCCCTTGGATCTGAAGGTACTCAAATAAAACGTGTATCCTTGAGTGGAGTGGATTTTGTCTTTGAAACAGACAAATACATGGACATCTGCTTGCTGGCATTTATTTGCTGTTTTGTGATTCTAGCAGCTATTCCTGGTTACTCTTGGTTACTCCCTTGATTTTTTCCCCTTGTTGTGCATGGTCACCAAAAAGAACTGGACAAAGACTTCCCAGGAAGAAAGAGAGAATCTCAGGCCTCACACCCTGGACCACTGTAGAGGGATAGGGAAAAATTTTGTCCATCTAATCCCAAAATGACTTTATGGAACCTGAAGGGTTTTTAGGGAGGAACATTGAAAAGACAATTCATGTATGGCATTTGCTGCTCTTCAAGGAGAATAAGGTTTTAAGGTTTCATATTTTGGGTTTGTGCCCAAAGGACCAAGACATATAATGGTTTTAGGAACATGTAAAGGTAAATTATACCAGAGATTTTCAAAAAGTATTTCTTGGACTAAAATATGCTGATGCAGAATTGTTAGGCTCATAAAAACGTGTTTGAGTTACTCTGATAAAGAAAAGGAAAGGGGGAATATGTTTTAATGAAAAAATTAAAAAGGAATATGTTTTAAAAGTCACTTATGTAATAACTAGAGACATAATTGAGACAAGTGAAACTAAAACAGAGGGGAAAACTGGGGTAAAGGGACTCTATAGAACTTAGGTAAAGTTTGAGGCAATTTGAGAGCAGAGTCCAAGGGTGAGACATTTTAAAAATCAGAAAGTGGAAGGCTTCAAATATCACTCACATCAAGTAATTTTAGCCAAGCTTATGGCAGGCATAGTGACAAGGATTTTTAAAATTTGTTTTTGCAAGAAACAAGAGACTTGCTGAGAAATCTGCAACACCTACACTATAAACTGTGACATTTATGCCACGCTACCAGATGCTTCTTTTGGAAGTCTAAACAAAACAAACAAAAATAGTGGATGCTGTATATTCCTTTTTTCTCTGTGTTGATGGAATAGGAAGTAATTTTTCACTTTATGAAATACCTGCCAGCTCTGAGATGACTTTATGGACTCCACATTGGGAGTGAACTCTTTGCAAAACTGAATTTCACCTGAGTTGGAAGTTGGCCAATAGAAGAGTCTCTAGCAGATCTCAGTAAAGTCATGTGAAGCCTTGTTTCTTTTATAATACACAAAACGGTACAGTGGAGATCCCAGGGAAGAAGGAAGTGATAGATACTACTTGGGTGGAATGAGGTGAGAAAAACTCATGGAGGAAATAATCCACAAACAGCTTATTCAAAGAAGAGCCTCTAACCATGCCCAGCTGCCTATCTGGAGCATCCAAACTACCAAGGATTGTTTTTCTTAGTGTTCTGGTTACAAAGTTGACTACATGTTGAGTGGTTTTCCCCACTTCATGTACCCCATTTGCCAGGCAGATGAGATGGGACTTGGTGGGGAGGCCAGAGGTACCACCCAGAAAGCAGGCAGCAATATAGGCCAAGACATAGTCGAAAGATATATATAGTCTGGTGAGTTTGTAACTGTAAGCAGTTATACTTGGTGCACCGGCTTGAACTTTGGATGTTAGGAATGGGGCAAAGCACCATGAAATACAATCTGGGTGGTAAGCAGGGACAGATGCTAGATGTCCTTGTACACTGCATTAAAGTTTGCTCTTTCATTTATTTAATGAATGCATGTATTAAGGACCTACTCAGTTCCAAGTCTTGGGGAGACAGACACAATTTTTTTGTTTGTGTGGCACTTACAGTATTAAAGGGGCAGACAGACATTAAACCTAATTAAACTAATTATTTATTTTTACTTGTGATAAGCTCTCATGTAGGGAGGCCAATGCTGTGTAATGACAGAATTTGTAACAGGGAAATCTAACTTAGTGTGGGGTCTGAGATGTCGTCCCTGAGGAGACAACAATATGGCAGACACCTAAGTGGGAATGTGTCAGCTAGAGGAGTGCTTGTTTGTGAAAAAGTGCTTTGGGCGGAGCAACATGGACAGGAACGGGGAGATGGACAGGCATGTGTATAACCAAGTACCCCCTCTTTTCTAAGAGAAAAAGAATGGATTATGTTTTATTTTTTTCCTCCTTTTCTCTTCCCCCTTTTCCCTTGTTCCTCACTTCTTAGCTCTTTATAAATGAAATTATAACCTTTACCTTCCCTTCACCAGACACTTCCTACAGAGCAAACTTATCTATTAGCTTGGTGCCAAGGTAATCTGGCAAAAGTAATGGCAAAAACTGCAATTACTTTTGCACCAATCTAATAACTATCCACCAGAGAGGGAATTCTCCCACCAAGAGATGGCCTCAAGAGACAACAGTCAATTTACAACCTGAAGTGTTCTCGCAACAGAGCTCTCTCTCACCTGGAGTGAATCTCAAGACGGTGGCCACCTTACAACCTAGCTCTGCCCACGATGGTGCCAGCTTGGTATATACAGCACCAAAGTGAGTCATGCAGACCCTACACCTGCTTGCTCCCTCTCCTGCATGCCATTCATGCCAAGTCCCTGCTTAAAAGCCTCTGCTTTCTGCCCCAAAAGTGAAGCGATATCCTTAAAGGCAGGAATCTGTACTTCTTCCCCTAAGCTATGCTTTGGAATTAAGTCACTTTCTTTATGTCAGACTCAATCTTGTTAATTGGACTCTGCAGGTGGTGAGTGACTGAACCTCTTTCAGTTACATGTGGAGATTTAGGGAAACAAAAAAAACTATAGTCAATGGATGGTCTCTACTCAGGGAAGCCACATAATCATATTTGCATTTTAGAAACCACCCCCTGGCTGCAGTGTGAGGAATAGTAAACAGATGTAGGGCGGGAGGTGTGATGGTTAATTTTTATGTGCCTACTTGATGGGTAAGTGATGCCCAGATGGCTGGTAAAACATGGTTTCTGGGTGTGTCTGTGAAGGTGTTTCTGGAAGAGATTAGCATTTGAGTCAGCAGCCGAATAAAGATTGCTCTCACCTATGTGGGCAGGCAGCACCCAATCCATTGAGGGCCTAAACAGAACAAAAAGGTGGAGAAAAGAGGGCTTTGCTCTGTCTTCTTGAGCTGAGACATTATCTCCTCCTGCTCTTAGACATCAGCACTCCTGGTTCTCAGACATTTGGACTTAGACTGCAACTCACAACACTGGCTCTCCTGGTTCTCAAGTCTTTGGGCTTAAACTGGAACTCTACCATTGGCTTTCCTGGGCCTTGATCTTAGAGACAACAGATTGTGGAACCTCTCAGCCTCCATAATTACATGAGCCAATTCTTCATAATAAGTATTTTTCTATCTGTATGTATCCTATTGATTCTGTTTCTCTGGAGAATAATGACTAATACAGAAAATACAGAAAGCACTGTTACGATAGATCTCAGAGTGTCAAGGTGAAAGCTTGTCAAGGCAAAAGCTGTGGCAATGTGGACAGAGAGGATGGGATACGTTTGGAAGGTACTTAGGAGCTAGAATTGGCTGTAGTTAGTGACTAATGGGTTAGATAAGGGAAAGGAGGAGAGAGACATCAAAAGAATGACTCAAATTTCTGGAAGGAGCAGCCGGGTAGCTAGTGAGATGAGAACACAGAGGATCAGATTCTGTGAGTGGGGAGGGTTAGGGAGAGCTGACGGGTTTCGTTTTGTATACACTTAGTTTGAGGTGCCCATGGAGATAGCTAATAGACAACTGGATGTGAGTGTAAAGCTCCAGAAAGATTTCAAAGCTAAGAGTTATAGAAAGGGGAAATATCAACACTTAGCTAGTGGTTGAAGCCATGATGATTGATAGCTCACATGGAGAAAGTGAACTGAGTGAAAAGACCAGAGGACCAAAGACCAAGCCCTGAGAAACACACATATTTATGAGGTTAGTATAAGAAGAGGGGTCAGAAAAGGAGCCTGAGAAAGAATCACAGAGAGCCAGAAAAATTAGGAGGAAGTGTGCACTGGATATTCTGTTTGCCCCTCCAAATCCACTATCCTTCTCCATCCTGCTCTGTGGCCTGGAAGGCTGATTGCTGTGGACCACATCAATGCCTCTCTTGTCCTCTGGCTTCAAGAGTTCAGCCACTTGGGGTCATGATTGGAGAGTGAGAAGAGAAAGGCTGGGGTGATCACCTTCTGGCTTCCTTCTGCTGTAAATGGATTGTTACTGGCTATGGTCTGCCAAAGACCAGGGCTCCTGCTAGGCAACCTCATGGTTGCAACTTTGCCTTATCTCTACAGGTCTAAGGGTGTCAAGGCTGTCCCCTGCTGCTAGCCTATAGGTCCATCACCTTCCCTTGCTAGTTTACCTTAATCCTAGATCTTTGCAAATGATTCCTTCATTAAACTCTCTTCAGTCATCCCTGTTTCTTGTCATCTGTGTACTCCTGAGACCTCATCTTTACAGAGATGTATCACAAAAGCCACTGAAAATGAGTTTCAAGGTGGAAGTAGTCAACGGTGGTCAAAGAAGGAGCCTATACTTCTTCCTTAAGCTAAGCTTTGGGGAATGCTGAAGAGGTTTTCCTTGGTGAAGACTGAAGGGCCCATTGTATGTGGCAACTGGAGGTTGTTGGTGACCTTTACTGGCACAGGTCAAAAGAAAAGTGAGCCAAAGTCAGGCTGCAGTGTGCTGAAGAGGCCATGGCGAGTTGCTGACCATCACTTTGAGACACCTAGCTATGAGAGAAGAAGGTGGCATTTTGAGGGAGCTGCAGGGTGGCATTTTCTTTTAGTATCCAAGGGACTTGAGCAGGCTTATCCTGTGGGAAGAATACATTAGATAGGGGGAGGTTGGAAGAGCATGCAAGAGAAACATGAATGGACCCATGACCTTGGGTCATGAGAGGACACGAATGAGGGTAGGTGTGCACATAAGAAGTGCACATAGCTATGGAGTAGGTGAGTGAGGAGCTTCTTCCTAAATATTCTCAGTGAAAATTCAAGGACAGTGAAAGTTCAAAATAGCAATTGGGGAGAAATTGATAAGGGGCCCAGAAAAGGTCTAAAGGGTTTGCTGAAATAAATAAATGATTAATGTTACATGACATAAACCAGAATGTAGAATGTGCAGTTGAGTGACAATGTGATGAGATGAAGTCGGAAAGGTAGGGTGTGTCTAGATTATGGAATTTGGTTTTTATACAGGCAGTGGGAGTCATCAAAAATTTTTGAGCAGGATCATGATGGGTTAGATATAAGATTATTTAGGGGTGAATGAGGGTCAAGGAGAAGTACTAAAGGTCACAATAATCTAGGTAATAGACAAGGGATGTGCTTTATTTGGGGATTGAGAGCACATGTAACAAAGTTAAGAGTCATTGAGGAGTTAGATCTGGTTGGACTAGTGATGATGCCAACAGGTGGACTAGGGGGCTCTTAAGGCCCTTCCACAGAACCCCAACACCTTCAACCTTAGTCTACCCTAAGTAAATATACACTGTAAGTAAAAACAGTGTGTTTTCTATGCAAACAATGGTTTAACACAAATTGGCTAGCCCTCCTCCATATTATCAAGCCTAAATGTCCACCTGTATAGACATTCAGGAACTTCCACCACACAGAGCTTAGAGGCTGCTCAGATATAGAAAATGAAAAGGAGACAGATAAGTCAGAAATTTTAACTGGGTTTACTGGGTGGATGTTATGATACTGTTGACCAAGAAAGGGAATATGAGAGATTATATTTGTGAAAGAAAAAGATGAATTTGGCCAGACACAGTGGCTCATGCCTGTAATCCCTGCACTTTGACAGGCTGAAGCAGGAGGACTGCTTGAGCCCCAGAGTTCAAGACTAGTCTGGGCAATATAGGGAGATTTTGAGTCTATTACTATTTTGTATAAAAAAACAACAATGAATTTTAGATGCTCAGATGACCTATATGAATTTGGGCAACTAGGGTTAAGAATGCGAGTCTGGAGCTTGGGAGGGAGGTAGGACTTGCCATGCAGGTCTGGCGTATCTGTGTAGAGCCGGTTGCTACACAGTGAGGTTCAAGGAGAAAGGAATCATAAAGAAAGACTAGGAATAAACAAACACCCTTGAGGAGTGCTGTCTTTAAGAGGGCAAGCAGAGGGGGGATATCAAGAAGGAAGATGAGAAAATATTGTGAAGCAGAGGATGAACAGAAGGACACAGCTCATGATGGCTAGAGTGTAGCAAGTCATGCCAAGGAAGGGCTAGGCAAGGATATGCCAGAGAATCTTTTTCTTTATAGAAATCATCAATTCTTTTCTTGAAAATTGATTTTTTTAATTTACACTTCGTTCTAAAAAGTGGTCCCACTTCTCTTTTAACATAACTTATTTAAAAACATTTATAATTACTCAGGATTTTCTCAATTTTGCAGTTTCATGATCAGCCTCCAAAAAGTTGTGCTAGTGTGTGTTCAGAATTCATTAAAATCTATCCAGCATTTCCCCTTAAGTGCTTCAATATGTATGAAAAAATGTCACTTGAATTCTCTTTGATGATAAAGTTGAACATCCTTGTCTTTGTCATCCTAAAGCTGTTCTTTTCAGAGAGCCAAATCCCATCAGATTGCTCCACGTCTGTATTTGAGAAGGAAAGTTAGAATCATTTTGTCTAACTGCAACAGATTATCTTCTGAATATTTATCCCAATCTATTGATGAAGTGCTCCTGTGTTCTTAGTGAACTGGTTTCATTTGGGAGCTCTTGTAATAATGGTGCATGGTTCTTGGAATGATCTCAAAATATTCCCCTCTTTCTCTTTCACACTGAAGAGCAGGTTCATCCCCACAGGATGTTAACAAGTGTGTTTAGCTTATAACCCTTCTAGAATCATCCTCCTCAAGTGGGCCCACAAAACCCTCATTTGCATCAGTGTCCACCTGGTTGGAATTCATGTTGTCTCCTTCAGGATCTTGTTGTGAAGGTTTTAGTTTTCCCCTGCCATGATCATTAAAGGAATATTGTTTAGAGCTGTGAATATTTCCTTAATGAAAGTTTCTTATTTTAAAATGTCTGAGTCCCTTTCATGGAAGGCAGCCTTATCAGGATCTGAGGGAACTTCAGCAGAACATGGTGGTGTTTGTTGTAAAACATCCACATTAGAAAATTCTAAGTCTCTAAGTGAGCAATGCCATTCTGCTGCCTTGGACTGAAAAGCTGTGTCATAATTATAAGTAAACATGCCCGGAATCTTATCCCCTCAGGGACTATTCCCCAGTGACCTGGGCCAGGGTGATGGGCCCTCAGATCTGTCAGTGTCAGAGGCATTTTCCAGATGAGTCTTGTACACACCAGAGTCTGGAGTGGAAATGAGAGATTTTTCAAAGTGATCTTCCTGATTCTTGCATTTCCCTGCAATTGTTTGGAAGGTGACATTGTCCTCAAGACTGTCTATAGCCGTCACATTGTCCTTGCTTGCCCCTGAGCTCTCGTCCTGCAGGGGCTCCTCGTCAGGTGCTGCCTCTTCAGTCTTGCTCCTCGCACCTTCTGAACTTATGGAGCTCAGAGTGAACAGAGACCCCTCATCAGAGTCACAGTCACTCTCCAACTCACAGCAAGTGTCAGAAAGAGTGGATTTCTGCACTGGTTCCTTGTTAGCAGGAGTGATATCCAGGCCACCATCCCATCTTGGAGGAAAGACTGATGGATCCATGTCTCTTGGGTCACCGTGTGGAACCTCGCTGTAGTGGGCTGAAAGTGCTCCCTCAGCACTTGCCCCCGAGAGCCTTGGCTGCTGTATGCTCAGCAAATCAATGGATGAACTCACTTGCCTTTCCTTAGAAAATTCCATCTGCAAGTCCCAAAGTGACTGTTCGGTGCCCCCTCTTTCCTTACTGTCTCCAATCCTCTGTGCTTCTGCATGTGTTAGCATTTTACAGAGGGAAGCTGTCATTTCTCCGGAGAGGGACGGGTCTAATTCATTGGAATCATAACAGCTTGAGCCAGAGGCAGCGTGAGAGGAGCCAGAGACAGCACGAGACGTGCCAGCTACAGAAGAGACGCCCACTGAATGTGCACTGAGAGACTCTTCCTGGGCCACAGTTTCATAAGTCCGTTCTCCAAGAACATCATTCCTATGGATGTGATCCTGTGTTGCTGACATTAGTTCATGGTTACCAGCATGTGGGTGTCTCTGGAGAATGGAATAGACTGCACTATCATTTCCACTTCCTGTCCCGGTGTTGTCCCCGCACTGTCCTGAGCTCTGCGGACTGCCAGGATCCTTCCTGCTGCTTCCCAGAGTTCTATCAGGAATTATGGTGGCATGTGAGTGTGGCTGTGTCGCCCAGAAAGGGGTCTGGTTCTTGTAGAGGCTTAGATGAGGAAATGCTTGGCGCAGATGGGACTCTGGGTGTGGTGTGTGCCCCACAGCTTGGATGTCATCGTAAAAGCCCTCGTTTGAACACGCGTTGTCCAGGCTAGGGCTTTTGTTCTGGCACTTTTGTTGCCACAGTCTGTCAACATAAGGCCTTGTGAAAGCCCCCAGACAGAAGGCGACAAGGAATGTGATGAACACTGACAGGCACACTGCCAGAGCCAGGTCCTGGGGAGCGTCCTCCTTTCTGCTGGCAGCCTGCACATCGCGGGTGCTTCTAACACTCCTTGGCAGCCATCTCTGCTTCTCCCTGAGACCAGAGCTGGTCCTTGCCTTCTTCCCCAGAGTGGAAACACCCATGTGCCTTCCTCCCTGGGGCCTCTCTGCTTTGCTCCTTATGAGGCTTTTCACGGGATGCAGATGAATGGGAGGAAGGCTGGTTTCCCTGGAAATCCTGCTCTGAGGAGTACCCCCATTGGCCTCCTCACTCCCTGAAAGTGGGATTAAAAAAATACACATTAAGCAAACATTGAAATAAGATTGCAGGGGCTTTTCTTCTTTCTTTTTTTCAGAATTGGGGTCTCTGTCACCCAGCATGGAGAGGGGTGGCACAATCATAACTCACTGAAGCCTCAGACTCCTGGGCTCAAGCGATCCTCCTACTTCAGCCCCCAGAGTAGCTGGGACTACAGGTGTGTGCCACCATGCCTGGGCTGCTTTTTTTTTTTTTTCCATTTTACAGAGACAAGGGTTGTAACTACGTTGCCAAGGCTGGTCTCAAACTCTTGGCATCAAGCGATTCTTGTCCCTTGGCCTCCTGAACAGCTGGGACTACAGGTGTGAGCCACTGCCCCCAGCTCCAGATTCTAGGGGTTTCAGAAGCTTCTGTGAGTCCTCCTCAGTCCTTATCTAGCTACAAGTTAAAGTGTACATTACATCACGATCAGCAGTTTAAAAATATTATTCATTCATTCGTTTTTGTTTAATGCCAACAGCATGTTTATGGTTGTATGCATTTATACATGGCTATCAGGCTGAGGTCTGTTGCTGAGAGGTCCTGGAGGTTGTATGTACCTTAGGCTTCCTGCCTCACTGCTGCCTGTGGGAGGAAGAAGCCAGACTAGAGGGACAGCCACATGTACATGGCTTCTCCTTCCTCCATAATCTTACCTACTCCATGTACTAGTAAACAGCAAAAATATTCAGTTTTCTTTATTGGTTCCTGACATTTTGCTCTCTACCCTCAGAATGTCAGTTGTGGAGTGAAACAAATGTAGCTGATGACATTAAGACTTCTCTCTGATCTTCATGAACTTCCTCTAAACCTGGTAGGCATGGCCATGTTCCTACTTGAATGGCAGTCCTGAATAGAACAGAATCTATGACTCATTTTTTTTCATGGACTTTTTTTTTTCTATATATGAGGTTGAGATTTAGCCAAGGTAGTTAATGTAAAAAAAAGCTTCCCAGAATGTTCAACCCCAGTAACATATTCCAGCACTTTGGGAGAGGGGCAAGGAACAAATTAAAGGAAAATATGCTTTTGTAATATGTGTGTGTGTTTTATGTATGTAGAGGATCACACCTTTAGAATGTTAGCAAACATCTAAAATAATTATATTTCTAATTTTAAAAGTTCTTTCTTTAATAGGTTATTTGTTAGGAATTTGGATAAAACTGTGACATTAAATTTTACTCAATTTTTAATTCTTGTCTAATGCCAACAGCCTGTCTAGGGTTCTTGAGAATAAAGTTTGGTGTGTCAGAACAAAACTCTCTTCTAGTGGAATTCCTCCTTTTGACCAAATCCAATTGATGCTGAGTGAGTTGAACTGTGTTTCTTTGACCACATGAAGAAAATAATTGATGAACTGAGGAAAACAGTTATTTGGCACCAGTGATTTTTCTATGACACAGACTGACTAATGCCAAGGATCAGCACTTTTGCTTTCAGGGGGACTGTCATTATTTCAAATGAGACTAAAATGTTTATGTGCATTTTTCAGTATAAATGGAGCCTTTCAGAGAGACGTTACTGACTTACCTATACACCTGTTGCAAATGACATTCCACGTTTTCCTCCAGGATTCAGAAATAAAATTTTGAAAGACTGTCACACTATCATCACACTGCCAGTGATTATCAGCCAAGTCAACCACTAGATGGGGAAATTCTAAAGCTATGATCATCATTGGTAGGATGGTGGACAGATCATTGTTGCTGAGGTCTACGACCTGTTTGAGAAGAAAGAAGTTTAGGATGGTCTGTGGATAAAGACATTTAGAGATAAAATAAATGAGTTACAGAAAAATACTGTTTATGTCTCTGTGGAGGCAATATGGATTTGACACTGGTTTACAAGTCACGGAATAGTGGGTTTTAAGTCTCTGTTCTACCCCTAAAAAGTTTACAAGTCTTGACAAATTGTTTACTTTCTATAAGCCTCCCTCCCAGGGTTGCTGGAAGCATTAAATGTATGTGAAAGCTTTAAGTATCATGCCTATATTTGATGCTTAATCATTTTCTCTTCCTTCTTTCCTGAGTGTAATTTGTATTGTTAAATAAAACCTAGATGCTCATGTTATCAAGGTCTAGAATTGGATACCAGGTCAAGAATTTCTAGAACTACACCAATCTTGAAAGCAGCAGAAAATACTGGATGATGAAAATATAGAACACAGAACTGTGGTTGACCAGAAATCTTATTTATTTATTTTTTCTGGTAGAGATGAAATCTCACTATGTTGCTTAATTGGACTCAAATTCCTGGGCTCAAGTAATCCTCCCAAGGCCTTGGCCTCCCAAAATGCTGGAATTACAGGCATGCACCTGGCCTCAAAGAGAGGTCTTTTGAATCAAATATTATCTCAAGAGTAGTAATACATTTCTCTGCATCCGTGGCTATTCAGTACATGCAGTATGACTAATTTTTCTAGTCTGATCAGAAATCAAGGGGAAAGGGGAACAAGAAGGATCCAGTGTCTCTAGAAACAGAAAGCAGGATCTGTAGACGTTGGACATGACAGGAGCATGACATAGCAGGGAAAGCACAGTTAGGAGGAGCTTTAGCTGCCATTTGCAGAGCCCTGCTGGGTCCCAGATATGCCAGTAGGTACTTCACATACATGACCTCTGATCTTAACAATTTCTTCATTTTCACCTATTATACAGAGGAAGAAGCTAGGTTAAGTCACACAGTATATCCTACATAGACCCTAGCACCTAGTACACAGCAGGTACTGTGTAAACAACAGAAAGGAAGGAAGGAAGGAATGAAACGGTAGAGCTGAGATCTGATCTGCCTTCACAGTTGTGTGCCTTCCACTGCAGAACATACCCTCTTGGAGTCTGAGCCCCTGCAGCACTTGAGTGAAGGAAGGGCTGCGTTGAGGAGGCCTGGGGCAGAGGCACCAGAGTGGCTCATGAGGTTTGGGGAGAGGCAGGTGGTTATTAGGAGAAGAGAAAATCATAAAAATGAAAATACAGTCCTTGCTTTCAAAAAAGAGGATGATGAATAAAAGCTAGAAAGGCTGACTGTTATCAAGGCCAATTGTTTTATAGACACCTGGGAAAAATCAGCACTTACGTTTTGGGTTATGTAAATTGCTAAAGAAGGGCTTATTCAAGCAAATAATCAAATAATGCCACAAACAAGACCATTACATACAGAATCACAATTTTTTTTGTGAATTTGGGTAGTAAGCATGAATTTTCCATTAATGAATAGCCAAGCAGTGTTGACTCTCAAAAGAAGGTTGCCAGAAATTGGAGGTAGGAGACTGTGGGATTGGAAAGAAAAAATATTTGGCTTTAGCCTCATCTTGGTGAGGATCAGTAGCTTTCTTATATATCGCTTGACAACAGATTGAAATATTCTGATGTTTTTCAGGTAATTATTTTCTTTTAAGTGCATGTCTGCATTTATTTTTTGTCCTAGCATCTTACTATATTACAAATAATGGAACCAAAAGCAAAACTGGAGGGAGGATAGAAAAATTAATAAAATGACTCAGGAGGAACAATTTCTGAGAGAGGAGTAAAACAGAATGGTACAATTTGGCTAAAGAAATACCCATCTACCAGCATTTGAAAGGGGTATACATTAAGGAAAGATTGGGAGAAACATATATAATATTGCTTCACAAATCACTGCATTTAAGAATGGGATAAGATTAGGAAAAGAAGTGCTAATTTGAAATGTCAGTGAAACTTATTTCATCCATCAAAGCATGGTGATGAATTTATGCTTGAAAAATCTATCTGGCTTCTGAAAAGATTTCCACATGGGAAATCACATAGAATAGTGCAAGTATTAAATTCATTGCCCAGAAGAAAACAACATCCATTTTGATATTCAGCATTTTTGGTACCAAATATGTTCATCATGTTCCAAAACCAGATTTAGAGATATTGCCAAACATGCAGAAGGGATATTAGAGGAGAAGAAATGGTATGATTCTAGGGCAGTTACAGTGCATTGAGAATTACAGCTGTATATAAAACATCCTCGAGGTTGATTTTTAGTCTGGCTGTGGCATCCATTACCTGTGAGCTGCAGAAGACTCATAGAGCACAATAAAATGCACAGGAAATACAACAGATGAAGGGCAAATTACATATACAAGGAGTATACAATATACTACCAATTAACTACCAAATTAGGTGGACCTTTCCATCTGTCCTCATGACTACTGTAGCAGACAGACTCTAGGATGGTCTCCAATGATCCTGCCTCCTTGGTGATCAGGCCCTTGAGTACTGTCCTCCCCTTGGGTGCAGGCAGGACCAGTGATTTGTTTCTAACGAACAGACTATGGAAAACAATGGAATGCCACTTCCATGATGACATTTATGAAGAATTATAACGTTCTTGCTAGCAGACTCTCTCCCTCACTGGCTCTGAAACAAGCTGCCACATTGTGAACCGCCCTATGGAGAGGCCCACATGGCATAGGACTGAAGGCAGGCTTTGTCCAACAGCCAGCAAGAAATTGAGCCCTTACTCCAGCAGCCCACAAGGAACTGAACCCTGCCGACGGCCACATGAACTTGGAAGAGAATCCTTTTCTAGCTGGGCTTTTCAGTTAGATGCTAGCCTTTGCCAGTGCTTTGATTGCAGCCTCTTGAGAGACCCTTAAGTGGAGACCCCAGGCAAGCCATGCCTGGATTCCTGTCTCATAGAAATTGTGAGATAATCTATGTGTGTGGTTTTAAGTTCGTAAGTTTGTAGTAATGTATTATGCAGCAATAGATAACTAATACTTCTATCCATGTCCATCACCAATTTATTCATTCCTTTGTTTATTTGATAAGTATTTTAAAATATGTGTTAGGTACCAGGCATATGCTAAGCATGGGAAAAGAAAACAGATACGATGTATGTCCTCAAAGAGCTTACCATAGGGTAGAAGGGTGTGAGGGCACAGGCATTAAAAACTAATCATACCTAAAACTAAGTAATTTCAGCTGGGACAAGTGCAATGAGAGGAAATGTATAGCATATTATAAGTGTTTAGGAAGGGGAATTAATTTAATCTGGAGGCCCAGGGAAGGCCTCCATGAGGAAATAATATTCTAGCAAAACTGACAGGATTAACAGAAGTTGGCTCCAGGCAAAGGACCAGCAAGTGGGAAGGAGTTGAAGTGAAAACAGAGGCAGGAGTGCAGACAGCCAGGGAAGAGGCTTGAAAGGAGACTGGAGAGGCAGTCAGGGGTCAGGTCCTTGCAGTGAAATCTTGGAAGGGTTTTAACCAAGAAGTGGCAGAATCAGATTTCTATGTTAAAAGAGCAGGAGACAGTGGCCATTTTAAAATTTCTATACACAGACTACATTTATAAAGTGCTTACTGTATTCTAAGCACTGCTCTAAGCACTGTATATGTATTAAAACAATTCTCACAAAACTCTGAGAGGAACTAAATTATCTTCATTTTTCAGAAGAGAAAAGTGAAACACAGAGAGATTTGATAACTTGCTTAAGATACTGTGGCTGGAAAGTGGCTGAGGTTAAGTTTAAGCGCAGGCAGCTGGCTCAAGGCCACACTCCCCATCACTGCTTCACTAGTCTCCCTTCTGCAGAAGAGGGATTCCAGGAGCCATTCTGGTTGGAAGTGGGGAGTTGGAGGCTTATCTTGCAGCTATGCCTGAATAGCACTTTGCAGAACACTGGGAAAACCTGTTTTCTATGTTGGCATTGCTTAATATGATAGCCACACCAATAGATGACTAACACACCTATCCGTGTCCATCAGCCACTTATTCATTCCTTTGTTCATTTAACAAGTATTTAAACATATGTATCAGGTACCAGGCGTATGCTAAGCACTGGAAAACAAAACACATATCATATATGTACTCAAAGAGCTTAAACGTGGCTATCGAGCAATTAAAACAGGGGTGGTCCAAACTGGGATGTATGGTAAGTGCAAAATATCCACCAGGTTTTGAAGACTTACTATGAAAAGGGGATATGGGGGGGTGCACCCAAGATGGCCGAATAGGAACAGCTCCAGCCTGCAGCTCCCAGCGTGAGTGACACAGAAGACGGGTGATTTCTGCATTTTCAACTGAAGTACCGGGTTCATCTCACTGGGGCATGTCAGACAGTTGGCACTGCTCTGCGGCTGCAGCCCGACCAGCGAGAGCTGAAGCAGTGCGAGGCATCGCCTCACCTGGGAAGTGCAAGGGGGAACGGAATTCCTTTTCCTAGCCAAAGGAAATTGAGACACACAACACCTGGAAAATCGGGTAACTCCCACCCTAATACTGTGCTTTACCAAGGGTCTTAGCAAACGGCACACCAGGAGATTATATCCCACACCTGGCAGGGAGGGTCCCACGCCCACAGGGCCTCCCTCATTGCTAGCACAGCAGTCTGAGATCTAACTGCAAGGCGGCACCGAGGCTGGGGGAGGGGTGCCCACCATTGCTGAGGCTTAAGTAGGTAAACAAAGCCACTAGGAAGCTCGAATTGGGTGGAGCCCACCACAGCTCAAGAAGGCTGGCCTGCCTCTGTAGACTCCTCCTCTGGGGACAGGTCATAGCTAAACAAAAAGCAGCAGAAACCTCGGCAGAGGTAAATGCCCCTGTCTGACAGCTTTGAAGAGAGCAGTGGATCTCCCAGCATGGAGGTTGAGATCTGAGAATGGACAGACTGTCTGCTCAAGTGGGTCCCTGACCCCTGAGTAGCCTAACTGGGAGACATCCCCCACTAGGTGCAGACCAACACCTCACATCTCACACAGTGGGGTACACCCCTGAGACGAAGCTTCCAGAGCAAGAATCAGACAGCAACACTCACTATTCAGCAATATTCTATCTTCTGCAGCCTCCGCTGTTGCTACCCAGGCAAACACGGTCTGGAGTGGACCTCAAGCAAACTCCAACAGACCTACAGCTGAGGGTCCTGATTGTCAGAAGTAAAACTAACAAACAGAAAGGACACCCACACCAAAACCCCATCAGTACGTCACCATCATCAAAGACCAAAGGCAGATAAAACCACAAAGATGGGGAAAAAGCAGTGCAGAAAAGCTGGAAATTCAAAAAATCAGAGTGCATCTCCGCCTCCAAAGGAATGCAGCTCATCGCCAGCAACAGAACAAAGCTGGATGGAGAATGACTTTGACAAGTTGAGAGAAGAAGGCTTCAGTCAATAAAACTTCTCAGAGCTAAAGGAGGAACTATGTAACCAGTGCAAAGAAACTAAAAACCTTGAAAAAAGATTTGACCAATGGCTAACTAGAATAACCAATGTAGAGAAGTCCTTAAAACAATTGATAGAGATGAAAAACATAACACGAGAACTATGTGGCAAATACACAAGCTTCAGTAACCGACTCGATCAACTGGAAGAAAGAGTATCAGCGATTGAAGATCAAATGAATGAAGTGAAGTGAGAAGAGAAGTGTAGAGAAAAAAGAGTAAAAAGAAATGAACAAAGTCTCCAAAAAATATGGGATTATGTACAAAGACCAAATCTATGTCTGATTGGGGTGCCTGAAAGTGACGGGGACAATGGAACCAAGTTGGAAAACATTCTGCAGGATATCATCCAGGAGAACTTCCCCAACCTAGTAAGGCAGGCCAACATTCAAATCCAGGAAATACAGAGAACGCCACAAAGATACTCCTCGAGAAGAGCAACTCCAAGACACATAATTGTCAGATTCACCAAAGTTGAAATAAAGGAAAAAATCTTAAGGGCAGCCAGAGAGAAAGGTCGGGTTACCCACAAAGGGAAGCCCATCAGACTGACAGCAGAACTCTCAGCAGAAACTCTCCAAGCCAGAAGAGAGTGGGTGCCAATATTCAACATTCTTAAAGAAAAGAATTTTCAACCCAGAATTTCATATCCAGCCAAACTAAGTTTCATAAGTCAAGGAGAAATAAAATCCTTTACAGATAAGCAAATGCTTAGAGATTTTGTCACCACCAGGCCGGCCCTACAAGAGATCCTGAAGGAAGCACTAAACATGGAAAGGAACAACACATACCAGCCATTGCAAAAACATGTCGAAATGTACAGTTCATTGATGCTAGGAAGAAACTGCATCAACGAGCGAGCAAAGTAACCAGCTAATATCATAATGACAGGATCATGTTCACATATAACAATATTAATCTTAAATATAAATGGACTAAATGGTCCAATTAAAAGACACAGGCTGGCAAATTGGATAAAGAGTCAAGACCCATCAGTTTGCTGTATTCAGGAGACCCATCTCACATGCAGAGACACACATAGACTCAAAATAAAGGGATGGAGGAAGATCTACCAAGCAAATGGAGAATAAAAAAAAGCAGGGGTTGCAATCCTAGTCTCTGATAAAACAGACTTTAAACCATCAAAGATCAAAAGAGACAAAGAAGGCCATTACATAATGGTAAAGGGATTAATTCATCAGGAAGAGCTACCTATCCTAAATATATATGCATACAATACAGGAGCACCCAGATTCATAAAGCAAGTCCTTAGAGACTTACAAAGAGACTTAGACTCCCATATAATAATAATGGGAGACTTTAACACCCCACTGTCAACATTAGAGAGATCAACGAGACAGAAAGTCAACAAGGATATCCAGGAATTGAACTCAACTCTGCACCAAGTGGACCTAATAGACTACTACAGAACTCTCCACCCCAAATCAACAGAATATACATTCTCAGCACCACATTGCATTTATTCCAAAATTGACCACAGTTGGAAGTAAAGCACTCCTCCGCAAATGTAAAAGAACAGAAATTATAACAAACTGTCTCTCAGACCACAGTGCAATCAAACTAGAACTCAGCGCTAAGAAACTCAATCAAAACTGCTCAACTACATGGAAACTGAATAACCTGTTCCTGAATGACTACTGGGTACATAATGAAATGAAGGCAGAAATAAAGATGTTCTTTGAAACCAATGAGAACAAAGATACAACATACCAGAATCTCTGGGACACATTTAAAGCAGTGTGTAGAGGGAAATTTATAGCACTAAATGCCCACAAGAGAAAGCTGGAAAGATCTAAAATTGACACCCTAACATCACAGTTAAAAGAACTAGAGAAGCAAGAACAAACACATTCAAAAGCTAGCAGAAGGCAAAAAATAACTAAGATCGCAGCAGAACTGAAGGAGATAGAGACACAAAAAACCCTCCAAAAAATCAATGAATCCAGGCACTGGTGTTTTGAAAAGATCAACAAAATTGATAGACCCCTAGAAAGACTAATAAAAAGAAAAGAGAGAAGAATCAAATAAACGCAATAAAAAATGATAAAGGGGATATCGCCACTGACCCCACAGAAATACAAACTACCATCAGAGAATACTATAAACACCTCTACGCAAATAAACTAGAAAATCTAGAAGAAATGGATAATTTCCTGGACACTTACACTCTCCCAAGACTAAACCAAGAAGAAGTTGAATCCCTGAATGGACCTATAGCAGGCTCTGAAATTGAGGCAATAATTGATAGCCTACCAATGAAAAAAAATCCAGGACGAGACGGATTCACAGCTGAATTCCACCAGAGATACAAAGAGGAGTTGGTACCATTCCTTCTGAAACTATTCCAATCAATAGAAAAAGAGGGAATCCTCCCTAACTCATTTTACGAGGCTGACAGCATCCTGATACCAAAGCCTGACAGAAATACAGCAAAAAAAGAGAATTTTAGACCAATATCCCTGATGAACATCAATGCAAAAATCCTCATTAAAATACTGGCAAACCGAATCCAGCAGCACTTCAAAAAGCTTATCCACCATGATCAAGTGGGCTTCATCCCTGGGATGCAAGGCTGGGTCAATATATGCAAATCAGTAAATGTAATTCAGCATATAAACAGAACTAAAGAGAAAAACCACATGATTATCTCAATAGATGCAGAAAAGGCCTATGACAAAATTCAACATCCCTTCATGCTAAAAATTCTCAATAAATTCGGTATTGATGGAACGTATCTCAAAATAATAAGAGCTATTTATGACAAACCCACAGCCAATATCATACTGAATGGGCAAAAACTGGAAGCATTCCCTTTGAAAACTGGCATAAGACAGGGATGCCCTCTCTCACCACTCCTATTCAACATAGTGTTGGAAGTTCTGGCTAGGGCAATCAGGCAAGAGAAAGAAATCAAGGGTATTCAGTTAGGAAAAGAGGAAGTCAAATTGTCCCTGTTTGCAGATGACATGATTGTATAGTTAGAAAACCCCATTGTCTCAGCCCAAAATCTCCTTAAGCTGATAAGCAGCTTCAGCAAAGTCTAAGGATACACAATTAATGTGCAAAAATCACAAGCATTCTTATACACCAGTAACAGAGAAACAGAGAGCCAAATCAGGAATGAACTCCCATTCACAATTGCTTCAAAGAGAATAAAATACCTAGGAATCCAACTTACAAGGGATGTAAAGGACCTCTTCAAGGAGAACTACAAACCACTGCTCACTGAAATAGAGCAGGACACAAACAAATGGAAGAACATACCGTGCTCTTAGATAGGAAGAATCAATATTGTGAAAATGGCCATACTGCCCAAGGTAATTTATAGATTCAATGCCATCCCCATTAAGCTACCAATGACTTTCTTCACAGAATTGGAAAAAACTGCTTTAAAGTTCACTTGGAAGCAAAAAAGAGCCCGCATTACCAAGACAATCCTAAGCCAAAAGAACAAAGCTGGAGGCATCACGCTACCTGACTTTAAACTGTACTACAAGTCTACGGTAACCAAAACAGCATGGTACTGGTACCAAAACAGAGATATAGACGAATGAAACAGAACAGAGCCCTCAGAAATAATACCACACATCTACAGCCATCCAATCTTTGACAAACCTGACAAAAACAAGAAAAGGGGAAAGGATTCCCTATTTAATAAATGGTGCTGGGTAAATTGGCTAGCCATAAGTAGAAAGCTGAAACTGGATCCTTTCCTTACTCCTTATACGAAAATTAATTCAAGATTTATTAGAGACCTAAAACCATAAAAACCCTAGAATAAAACCTAGGTAACACCATTCAGGACATAGGCATGGGCAAGGACTTCATGTCCAAAACACCAAAAGCAACGGCAACAAAAGTCAAAATTGACAAATGGGATCTAATTAAACTAAAGAGCTTCTGCACAGCAAAAGAAACTACCATCACAGTGAACAGGCAACCTACAGAATGGGAGAAAATTTTTGCAATCTACTCATCTGACAAAGGGCTAATACCCAGAACCTATGAAGAACTCAATCAAATTTACAAGAAAACAACAAACAACCCCATCAAAAAGTGGGCAAAGGACATGAATAGACACTTTTCAAAAGAAGACATTCATACAGCCAACAGACATGTGAAAAAATGCTCATCATCACTGGCCATCAGAGAAATGCAAATCAAAACCACAATGAGATATCATCTCACACCAGTTAGAATGGCAATCATTAAAAAATCAGGAAACAACAGGTGCTGGAGAGGATGTGGAGAAATAGGAACACTTTTACACTGTTGGTGGGACTGTAAACTGTTAAACCATTGTGGAAAACAGTATGGTGATTCCTCAAGGATCTAGAACTAGAAATACCATTTAACCCAGCCATCCCATTACTGGGGATATACCCAAAGGATTATAAGTCATGCTGCTATAAAGACACATGCACACATATGTTTATCGTGGCACTATTCACAATAACAAAGACTTGGAATCAACCCAAATGCCCATCAGTGACAGACTGGATTAAGAAAATGTGGCACATATACATCATGGAATACTATGCAGCCATAAAAAAGGATGAGTTCCTGTCCTTTGTAGGGACATGGATGCAGCTGGAAACCATTAGTCTCAGCAAACTATCACAAGAACAGAAAACCAAACACCGCATGTTCTCACTCATAGGTGGGAATTGAACCATGAGATCACTTGGACACAGGAAGGGGAACATCACACACCGGGTCCTATTGTGGAGAGGGGGGGAAGGGGGAGGGATAGCATTAAGAGATATACCTAATGTAAATGACAAATTAATGGATGCAGCACACCAACATGGCACATGTATACATATGTAACAAACGTGCACATTGTGCACATGTACCGTAGAACTTAAAGTGTAATAAAAAAAGGGGGATATAAAATATTTCATTAATAATTTCTATATTGATGACATGTAAAATATAATATTCGGTAAATAACACCACTAAGATGAAATTCACTTGTGTATTTTAACTTTTTCAGTCTAGCTACTAACATTTAAAACATTTCACTCTAGCTACTAACATCTAACATTTAAAATTGCATGTGTGGCTCACATTCTATGTTTCTATTGAATGATGCTGGCCTATATAAAGAATGGGAGTTGTGGTGGAGGTTATGGAGATGGAGGACTAAAGACTCTTCCAAACCATCTCGTAGTGCTACACTGCAGGCCACTCCGGTGTTGCTAAAGGACCACTGAGAGGAGATTTTACAACATTCTCCCAAAGGGAAGGGTGTGGAGAAAAGTGCTTGGAGGAGAAGAGGCTGAAGCTGCCAGACCTAGAACAGGGCTTCAGGAGTTCCTTAACGCTTACAGCTATTGGCACCTTGGGAGATTAACTGCAATGCACCAGAGACAGGAACTATGGGGCCAAAATGTGACATAAATCTCCCCAATATGGGTTTGGACATTTAGAACTACATGTGGCACATGTGTTATACAAGTAGGGAAATATTATCATTATCATTTTTATTGTTTTGTGTCCAATTTTGAAATGGAAGCAACAGGGTCACTGGGTTTCAGAGGCCCATCTAGTCCTGGGTCGTTGACATCTTAGCATCAGCCAGGTTGGTTTACAGGGGCCTCCCTAAGCGTTCCATATTGCATAAGACCCCTGAGACCTTTCACCAATCTTGTAGCTTAGGGAGACAGCCTTACTAATAACTAAGATTTAATTTCTTGCCAACTGGTAAGTGGAATGTAGGAGTTGGATATAATTTGATTTAGAAAAATAATGTGTCAATTCTTGCTGTTGAGTATTATGTTGGAGTAAAATTCATGTCCCTTATTGTGGCCTTTGATTTTTGAGGCAAGAAAGAGACTTGAGCTCTTTAAGGGATCTTAAAATAGACTAACAGTTTTTGATTAATAGCCAGTACTACTGGACATGAAGAAACTCTTCAACAGAAATATGCTTCTAATGTAATTGCCCATGTGTCTTCCTTATTCAAATATTATAAAAATGATTTTAGAACCTGTAATTTTTTGAGGTCCTTGAAGGCTTGTGGGTGAATTTTGAATATCTTGTTGCTCTTTAAATAGAGATTCTCCAGTTTCAGGCAGTTGTGAAAATCAGACCACCCTCTTTGCAATATCCCATTGAATGACAGATCCAAACTCTGCAATGACTTCAGTTTCCACAGTCCTGTTAAAATGAAAAAGTAAGTTAAAATCTAAACTGGTGAAATTTACTGCAGCACTGTTTGTAATGTTGAAAAATTGGAGACAACATTAAGAGTTCTCAACTGAGGTATTGCTAAACAAAGTATAGTATATTAATACTATGAAATAATATGTAATCTCAAAGGATAATGAGACAGATCAACATGTAAACTGACTGAACAGGAAGAAAAAAGTTAAGTACAGAATAGTATAGAGTATAAGTCCAATGTCCTTGGGAAAAAGAGCCATATGCAAACACATACATAGATTTTGAGTGAGCAAGAAAAGGCCTGGCAGGAGATAAACTCAACTACTAGTAGTTACACTTAGAACTAGGATGATTGAGGGAAGTGAAGAGGGATAAGAAAAGAAACGTTGTTTTGAACACTTTTGAATTCTTTCTTTCAATGAGCATGTACTACTTTTAAAATAAGAGAATCACTTCTCCAAGAAAACACCAAATGGCAGATGATGCCGGTGCAGCGGGGGGGTGGCCCGGAGGCCCTGGTGGCCCTGGGGTGGGGAAGGGCGGTGGCTTCCGCGGAGGTTTCGTCAGTGGCATCTGGGGCTGGGGTCCCGGCTGTGGACGGGGTCCGGGCCGAGGCCGCTGAGCTTGCAGAGGCAAGGCCAAGGATAAGGAGTGGATGCCCGTCACCAAGCTGGGCCGCTTGGTCAAGGACATGAAGATCAAGTCCCTGGAGGAGATCTACCTCTTCTCCCTGCCCATTAAGGAATCTGAGATCATTGACTTTTTCTTGGGGGCTTCTCTCAAAGATGAGGTTTTGAAGATTATGCCGGTGCAGAAGAAGACCCGTGCTGGCCAGCCCACCAGGTTCAAGGCCTTTGTTGCTATAGGGGACTACAATGGCCACGTCGGCCTGGGTGTTAAGTGCTCTAAGGAGGTGGCCACCGCCATCCATGGGGCCATGATCCTGGCCAAACTCTCCATTGTCCCCATGCGCAGAGGCTACTGGGGGAACAAGATTGGCAAGCCCCACACCATCCCTTGCAAGGTGACAGGCCGCTGTGGCTCTGTGCTGGTGCGCCTCATCCCTGCATCCAGGGGCACTGGCATCCTCTCAGTGCCTGTGCCCAAGAAGCTGCTCATGATGGCTGGTATAGATGACTGCTACACCTCAGCCCAGGGCTGCACTGCCACCCTGGGCAACTTCGCCAAGGCCATGTTTGATGCCATCTCTAAGACCTACAGCTACCTGACCCCTGACCTCTGGAAGGAGACTGTGTTTACCAAGTCTCCCTATCAGGAATTCACTGACCACCTTGTCAAGACCCACACCAGAGTCTCCGTGCAGCGGACCCAGGCTCCAGCTGTGGCTACAACATAGGGTTTTTTATACAAGAAAAATAAAGTGCATTAAGCCTGAAAAAAAAATAAGAGAATCAGTTAAAAATATAACCTTGATTGAAAGATATGAAAAATATTTATTTGACTGAACTATATAGTAAAACTAAATAATCTTGCTAAACAATAGAGGAAAAAAGTTGTTTTGATGCTTTATTTACATGGATAAATTCTTCCAGTTTTAAGATTTTTCTTATTCTATTTTTTTCTGAGGCAGAGTGTCACTCTGTCACCCAGGCTGGAGTGCGGTGGCACAATCCCCACTCATTGCAACTTCCACCTTCCAGGTTCAAGTGAGTCTTCTGCCTCAGCCTCCCGAGTAACTGGGATTACAAGTACCTGCCACCATGCCAGGCTAATTTCTTTTTTTGTATTTTTGGTAGAGACGGGGTTTTACCATGTTTGTCAGGCTGGTCTTGAACTCCTGACCTCAAGTGATCCACCGCCTTGGCCTGCCAAAATACTGGGATTACAGGCATGAGCCACCACACCCAGCTGTCTTATGCTATTTTGTAGCCATGTCCTTTCTTGTAGCTACTTATTGTTGACATTATGACTATTTCCTAGGCATTCTTGTGTTTTCCAAAGGTAGTAAGTTATAGCTAGATTTTGTTTTCCAGCAAAATAATCAAATTGAATTTTGGTCTCTGCCTTTGTATTTCACTTGATTTCAGAGAGTAATCAGGAGGTCCATTTGGCACTGAAAATAAATAAAGGTTCAGAAGGAGGTGCTAGTCATAGCTGTCTTTCAAATTTCATTTCCCATATGGGTTTCAGAAGGAAATGTTTGCATTTTTACATTTCCTTCTGCTCTGTTCTTGCATGTAGCCTGTGTCTTTAATCAACAGAACAAGATCAGGTTGGTTCAATTACAGGAGGCTTTATTCCTTGCCTACTGTCTGCAAGCTACTTATTGTAAGATTGATTATACAGGGAGATGACTTAATTTAAATGGCTGCATCATCAAGATTGTCATATGTTCATTTAATTGTATACATGCTAAGCAAGAGATCATCAGGACAACGAATCGATCAAAACATTATGGGCAAGGCAGTCAGTGCTGAGGACAAGCATGGACAACATGGAATCTTTACTCTTAAGAATTTAATCTGATCCAATGATAAGACATAAACTCAAGGTAAAGTTATTAGTTATACAGAGTAGTTCATCACATGGACCGTCCGACCATAAAATTAATTTTTATTTGTTTGTTTGCCTATCAGATGATCAAGTCCTCTCAGGGCAGAATTCACATCTTTGAACTTTTGCAATGCTTGGTGGAATATAGTATACATTCAATAGGCCAGAGGCCACCATGTCTGGCTTGCATAGAGATTTAAAAATCATTGTACTGACATTAAAAATTCAATAAAAATTTGCATTTCTGGCTTCTCTTAAGAAAACTGGAAGTTCTAATTGGCACAAGATGACATTTGGCTGGAGCTGAATGAAGGCTGCCTGCTGTCAACGAGGGTATGAGCTTATAGAAGATTATCATTTCTTTGTACTCATGTCTCTGTCAAAAACAAGAAAACAGACTGGGCACAGTGGATGATGCCTGTAATCCCAGCACTTCGGAGGCTGAGGCGGGTGAATCACTTGAGGTCAGGAGTTCAAGACCAGCCTGGGCAATGTGGTGAAACCCTGTCTCTACTAAAAATACAAAAATTAGCCAGTGTGGTAGTGTTTGAGTCTAGGAGGCAGAGGTTGCAGTGAGTCGAGATCCATACCACTGTACTCCAGCTAGGGCAACAGAGTGAGACTCCGTCTCAAAAACAAACAAACAAAAAACAACAACAACGACAATGACAAAAAAACAGGAAAACAAAGGATAGGCCAAGACGACTTTTTTTTTTTTTTTTTTTTTTTTTTTTAATGGGAGAGAAGTAAGACATATTCAGCTTATTCTGGTAAAAAATATTTCCATACTGGTTTGGAAATGACCATTGCCGAAGTCCCTGTGCACTACCCTGCTGCCCTGAGCACTTACTTCAGTCTATCTTCTCCTTGCCCCCGGTCCAGCTGCACCTGGCTCCAGCACTACAGCCAGGAGGCATCCAACTGTGGAGCCCAGGCTGAAGGCCAGTTGTTAAATATTTTGAACATAACCTCTGGAGAAAAATGTTTCTTTGTGCATAGAAGCATATTCCTACATCTTTTAATATGCAAGCATATGGGTCTGTCAGAAAAAAATGCAAAATAAGACACCAATATGAAAGAAGCTACAGCGTTCTTAACATTTTCATGATACCTGCCTGGCCTATATAGGGATGCAAACTCATGATTCCTAAAATATCTCAGTGCTTAATTGAATTGAGTAAGTGCCCTAGGAGCTCAGTGGAGGCAGCGATCATGCCTAGCTTTAAAGTGACGGAAGAAATTATTTTTAAACTCCTAATTGTGTACTCTTTATGCTCTAAACATTTCACAAACATCTCCTTTTAGCCTTCACAAAGCCTGAGGAGTTATCAATATTTTACAAACGAAAAAAAACTAGGTTCAGCAAAGTTAAGAACTTTCTCAACAACACCATGTTGGGTGGAGCCGGAATCAAAACCCAGATCTCTTAACCATTACCCTTAACCACGCCCATCTTTTATTAACTAAAAACAAACAAAAACAAACAACCCTCCCTCAAAGCCACAAAAGGGTGGTCTGGGTCATGGAATACATAATGAAATTGCCAGATGTATTGGAGGTTGCTTAGTTAATCTGCTTGTGTCACGGAGTAATAGGATGCTGGAGAGGAACTTAAGAGACTGAGGTTTATTCCACCTTTATTTGTGAGTTTTTGTTTGGTTTTGTTTTGAGACAGGATCTTGCTCTGTCACCAGGCTGAAGTGCCATGGCACAATCATAGCTTACTGTAACCTCGAGCTCCTGGGCTCAAGCGATTCTCTTGCCTCAGCCTTCAGAGTAGCTTGGACTACAGGTGTATGCCACTATGTCTGGCTATTATTTTTTTTCTTTTAATTTTTTGTAGAGATAGAATCTCACCATGTTACCCAGGCTAGTCTCAAACTTCTGGCCTCAAGCAATCCTCCCACTTTGGCCTCCCAAAGTGTTGGGATTACAGGTGTGAACCACTGCTCTCAGCCCTGTTTGTGACTTTTGATGTGAGCCAAAGAAAATCACTTAAGGCCTCCATGCTTATTACATTCCTTAAAAATGGTTTTTCATAGCTGGAATTGAGACATGTCTTTGATTACTATGATCTTCAAGCTTTTGGAGTTCAGTGGAAGCCAGGTCCATTAGTTTGGATGATTGTTCATCAAATATTCATTGTCCTGTGGGCCAAATACACTTCCCCATCCCACTGAGTTGAGTTTGGCCATGTAATTTGCTTTGGCCAAAGGAATGGCAGCAGAGGTGGTGTGAGCAAAGATCTGAAACACGCTTATGTGGCAGGGCTTGCTTTCTTGGTTTCTGCTAGTGTCATTAAAATAACATGGCCTGGTAGCCTGCTGGTCCAAATGAGGGCCTTGTGGAACAGACTGGGACCCATGTGTAACTTTCAAGATAATAGGGATGAGCCCTTGAGGGATAACAACTAACTATATTAGAGTAGGGTTAGAGCTCTTGACTGTCATTTTTTTTTTTTTTTTTAATGTATAGAATCGAAGTTGTTTAGTGAGATCTGGCGGGAGTTCTACTAGCCTCAGGTGACTATGTGTGAATTATGCTGGATTAAGTTCTGTTAAGTTCTGACACTATCTCGTGAATGGGCTGATGCTAGGATGAAGATGAAGACAGAATCTGTTTGATAGGCTAGAATCGAAGATGGCTTCCCAACTCTGGTCTGCAGAAAATTCAGGGCATGATACCTAGCTGGCCCTGACTAGTGGGGATGAGATGCTCTGATATCAAGTTTTCAGGAAAAGAGCTCCTGATTAAATAATTTGACCTGGGTGAATTCCAGCGATCCGCTGCAGACATTATTATAATCTCCACACAACAAAGTAAATTTCAGTTGGATTATAAGTATAATATGCCTGAAAAATCTTCTCTGACAATTTTGCCATCCATGGAGTTAAGGCACATATAAATAAAATATTGGTGTAGTTGCACATGGGGAAAGCTGTTTTTGAAGATTAAAAAAAAGAAATTATGAAGGAAAATATTAGTACATTTGATTGCCAAAAATTTAAATTGAGTGTATATCAGGAACACTATAAAAAGAATAAAGATAAGGATGAGAGTAGATTTCTTATTGGAAATAATGCAAATTCAAAATAATGGAGCAACATTTAAACAAACTGAAAATCTTTAAAAAGGTCAGCCTAGAATTCCTTATTGAGTAAAAATATACTTGAAAAACAAAGGCAAATAAAGACCTTTTCAATAAAGATTTGAAAGCATTCATCAGGAGAAGACCTAGACTAGAAAAAATGTTCAAGGAAGTCCTTTAGAAGAACAATGAAACCAGATAGAAGTCCGGATATAAGAAAGGAACAAAGAGCTCCAGAAATGTATGTACATTAATTTAAATATTTTTTCTTATATTTAAGTTTCTTTAAAAGCAACAGTGAGAAGCAAAGATAGTAAAAACATATTGTGGAAATTATAACATATATAGGGGTAAAATGTAGGACAATACTTGCACAAAGGACAGAAGAGGGGAAAAAATGGGAGAACGCCATTGTAAGGTTCTTATGTTATAGGCAAGTAGTATAATACCAAATAAAAATAGACTGTGATCTTAAGATATATATTGGAAACCCCAAAGCTAGAACTGTAGGATATCCATAGATTATTGGATATTCATAACACACTTCTAAATAACCCATGGTACAAAGAAAAATCAAAATAGAAATAAAGTATTTTGACTCAACTAAAAATGAAAACATCACATATCAAAATTTGTGGGATGTAGCTAAACCATTTTTAGAGGGAAATTACTAATTTATTATTAAATTGCACTAAATGCCTATTAAAGAAGAAATGCCTCAAGTCATTGACTTCAGCTTCTCCTTTAAGAAACTTGCAAGAATGAATGAAATTGAAAGTAAGCAGAAGAAAGGAAACAATAAAGACCAGAGAAGAAATAAAGTAGAAAATGTAAAAATAATAGAGAAAAATCAATAAAACCAAAAGCTGGTTCTTTAACAACAATAAAATTGATTTAAAAAGACTTCTAGTCAGGCTGATCAGAAAAGATAAGATATAAATTATCAGTATCAATAATAAGAGAGGTGGCATTACTACAGAGTCTATAGATATTAAAAGGATAATGAAACATTGTGAACAGCTTTATGCTAATAAACTACCAATACTCACTCAAAAAGCAATAATGTGAATACCCCTGCATCTATTAATGAAAGTAAACTTGTAATTAAATACCTTCCATGAAAAAAACTCCTGTTCAGATAGCTTCACTGGGGAATTCTATGACACATTTATGGAAGAAATAAAGCCAATTCTAAACAAACACTTCCAGAAGACGGAAGAGGAATAAATATCTCCCAACTCATTTTATGAGGCCCGCATTACTCTAATACCAAAACTAGACATCAACAATATAGCAAAAGAAAATAATAACCCAATATTCCTCATGAACACAGATGTAAAATTTCTTAAAATTTTAGCAAATTGAATCTAAAATATATAAAAAAAGATAATAAATCATGACAAAATAGAATTCATCCCAGGAATGCAAAGTTGATTTAATATTAGAAAACACAATTCTCCAAATTAACAGACTGAAAAAAACCCCATATGATCATCTCAATGGATCCAGAAAAGGTCCTGGGCAAACTGGGAATAGAGAGAATTTCATTAACCTGCATACAGCATTTATGAAAGATCTAGCAGCTTTATTTTTAATAGCTAAAAAGACAACCTAAGTGTCCATCAACAGATAAATGAATCCTCAAGATGGAATTCTACACAGCAATGAAAAGGAATGAACTTTTTCCCCACAGTTCACAGAAGTTTTTCTTTCTGTCTTATTTTTAAAAATAATGTCAACTTTTATTTGAGAGTACATGTGCAGGTTTGTTACATAGGTATATTGCCTGATGCTGCCAGGTAGTGAGCATAGTACTCAATAGGTAGATTTTCAGCTTTAGTCTCCCTCCTCCCACACTCCTCCTCCTTCTAGTGGTCCCCAGTGTCTATTGTTCCCATCTTTATGTCTGTTTGAACCCAATATTTAGTTCCCATTTATAAGTGAGAATATATGGTACTTGGCTTTCTGTTCCTTCATTACTTTGCTTAGGATAATGGCCTGTAGCTACATCCATGTTGCTGCAAAGGACATGCTTTCCTTCTTCTTTAGAGTTCTGTAGGAGTCCATGATGTATATGTACCACATTTTCTTTATCCAATCCACTGTTGATGGGCACCTAGGTTGATTCCATGTAATTGCTATTGTGATTGGTGCTCTGATGAACATATGAGTGCATGTGTCTTTTTTGTAGAATGATTTATTTTTCCTTTGCATATACACCCATTAAGGGGTGTGCTAGGTCAAACTGTAATTCTGTTTTTAGTAGGAATGAACTTTTAATATACACAATGACATGGATAAGTCTCAAGATAATTGTGCTGAAAAAATAAGTTAGACCAAAAATAAAAGCATATATTGTATAATGCCTTTTATATAAAATTATAGAAATGCAAGTGAATCTATAACGAAACAGAAAGATCAGTCGTTACCTGGGTTGGGGAGAAGGGATGGGTGGAAAAGATAGATTACAAAGGGGGATGAGGAAGCTTTTGGGGTAACAGTTCATTATCTTGACAGTGGTGATGGTTTCATGAGTCAATGTAGTTCAGAGAGTCAGAGGACAGATCAGAAAGTGCTCAGAAAAAGGAAGAGCAGGGGCTTCCAATATTATGCAGACCTATATTAATATCAACAGAGGCACCAAGACTGTTGGCAAATACTCTAAACATCTGAAGACAGAGAATGAGAATCCCCTTTAATTATCTATTGTGCCTGAAATCAAGGAAGTTACCATTATAGTAAAGACCAGGGCGAGAAATACAGAATTAAAGACTCAGGACAATCAAGTGGCACTAAAGAGGAACTAACACTTTTGAACACCTGTCGTGTGCCAGGCACTATGAGAGATGTTTTACATGTATCATCACTCTATGTGTTATAGTTTTGATATACACTGTCTCTAACCCTCACACCAACCCTATACATATAATTATTCCTAGTTAAAGATAAGGACCAGGAAGCTTTTTTAGGTTAAGTGACTTGTTTAAGGTCAATAAACAAGTAAATAGAGTAATATAAGATGTGTAAAAGAATTATAAGAGTAAATAGGCTGAGGATGGTGGTTGATGCCTGTAATCCCAGCACTTCGGGAGGCTGAGGCAGGTGGATCACTTGAGGTCAGGAGTTCAAAACCAGCCTGGCCAACATGGTGAAACTCCATCTTTACTAAAAATACAAAAAAAAAAAAAAAAAAAAAGTTAGGTGTGGTGGCAGGCGCCCGTAATCCCAGCTACATGGAAAGCTAAGGCAGGAGAATCTCTTGAACCCAGGAGGCGGAAGTTGTAGTGAGCTGCAACCATGCCATTGCACTCCAGCCTGGGTGACAAGAGTGAGACTCCGTCTAAAAAAAGAAAAAAAAAAATTAGTAAATAAAAAGAATGGGAACTGAATGTACCCAAGCATGTGGGGAGAGGGTGATTTTGATTTTGAATGCAGTTATTAGAGAATCCTCTTATTTAACTCCCCTCATAATATCAAGCCGAGATTTTCCAAGAGGAAGGTACATTTCTTCTGGAGATGAGAATAAAGACCAGGAAGTTCAGTTACTCCTCCTGGATGAAAACTTTTCCTTTACTTTCAATTTTAGATAATTAAGATTTTTTTTTTTTTAAGGGAACTGGTTTGGTCCTTCAGATAACCTGGTTTGTTTAGGGTCTCTCAAAATGGAGTCGGAAAATTTAAGAAAACTCTTTCATGGTACTTGATTACACTTCTCAATGGGAAAATGTGTTCTTTTAATATTTTTGCTTGGTGAGCCAATGTTCAGAGGGTAGTCAAATGAGTGAAAGAGGCTGTATGGTGCATTCATGGCTGGGGCTTGAACATCAGGGGTAGATTTTATGTTTCAAGAGAGGAGAGTTGAATGCCGGGAGGAAAATACAGAGGTACTTTGTGGAAAGGGAATTATTTATTGAACTGCCTTCTAAAGATTACAAAGGCCACAGTAGGCAGGAATTTTATTAGCCTTTGCATTTAAGTGGCCAGAGGCAGTTTTATTATTTCCAAGAAATGATCTATCAGAAAAAAAAAGGCCATAGAAAGGATACTCGGACATTACACTTAGTAAATACACCCTCTGTACTATGAACTTCTTAAGTGCTCTCCCAAGTGTGATAACCTGATAACATAAAACAACAATATTCAGGGATTGTGGCTTTTAGTCCAAAGAGCAGTAAGAATTGGAATAGAGTCTAGAATGGTCCTGGGTAAGATATTTGATTCATTAGGTCAGATCTTACTGTGGTCAAATTATGTAGGTGAGCCAAAGGCCTTGCCTTCTTAGTTTAGTGTCTTACATACTTTTTGTTTCTTTAGAACCTGAATTAGTTGTCAGTACATTGCTTATTGATAATTCCATAATCCAGTAGCAATCAGGATGAAATCTTTAATTTTCTATGAATAAAGGAACATAATATACTTTACTTTTTAATAATACATTGTGGTTTTTTTTTTTTAATTCCACCAGTTTCAAATGTTAGGTACTATTTCATCTTATTTCTAACACATTTATCTCTTGGGTTCTGGAACTTAGTTGGTTAATGTGAGGCTGCTACATTTGGTCTATCAACCTAACTGGAATCCCAACAAGATGTTGTTCCTGCTACATTTCCAGTTACTCTGTGAGCACTCCAAAAATACCGCTTGATGAAGGTAAGACAGATTAACCAGAGACTGATCCCATTGTTTTCAAGTTTTAAAACTAGTTTTTCAATTATTGATGCTATACTCCAAAAATATGGGAGGAAGGTGGAAACATTATTAAGATTAAATTCATGGTTGGCTTCTGTTTTATAAATTGCATTGGCCAGCACCTCTTCTGGGCGTTTTCCCAACATGAAGCTTATTGATGACGCCACAACTGACTCTGAAGACAGGGTTAGTTCATGTGATATCTCGCCCTTACAAAAGTGGGCTTTCCTGAGTGAAAGAAACTTTTCATTGGTTCTAGAAATAGTCCCCATTTTAAAATATGTGGTACATAGTTATGAAGGTTGCTTGACTGTTGCTTTCTGAGATGTCCCTAATTTATTATTATTATTTTAGATGAATGCAAGTGCCTATATAGTCAGACACAAATAATTATCTGCTCATGAATTATAGTGGGCTACTACTGCAATAATTGTTTAACATTTTAAAAAATAACTTGACGCCGGGCACGGTGGCTCATGCCTCTAATCCCAGCACTTTGGTACGCTGAGGCCTGCGGATCACCTGAGATCAGGAGTTTGAGACCAGCCTGACCAACATGGAGGAGCCCCTCTCTCCTAAAAATACAAAATTAGCCACGTGTGGTGGCACATGCCGGTAATCCCAGGTGCTTGCGAGGCTGAGGCAAAAGAATCGCTTGAACCCGGGAGGTGGAGGTTGCAGGGAGCCGAGATCATGCCATTGCTCTCCAGCATGGGCAACAAGAGTGAAACTGCATCTCAAAAAACAAAAACAAACTTGAGATTTAGACAAAAATTAATTATTTGTTTCTAAATATACTGTTATTCTCAATTTATGACAAGAGAATAATAAAAACTAGTATTTCCAAGATAAATCTTCAGACAAGATTCTGAAGTACTTTTCACATATTTAAATTATGACAGTTTATTATGCCAAATTCCATGTTAAGTTAGGTCTTTGAGATACATTTTTTCATTTGATCCTCACAATGATCCAATGAGTAAATCTTATCTTATCCAGATGTCACCTATAAATAGACTTAGATTGAAGAATTAAAGAACAAAGAAATAGGCCAAAAATAGGGTATGCCCTAGGCAGCATCTCTCTCTTACCAGCAGTTCCCTTCAAAATGAGATTTCAAAGTCAGAGCAACCCAGCCATAGTCACAGAATCATAAAATAGGAAAAGTTGTTAGAGGAGACTCAACCTAGTGAAAACTAATATGATGATTATGGGAAAATAATTTAAATAACAAAATACTATAGATAAAAGGACTCTGAATTATATCCAATCAGACTCATGCCTTACACTGAACTTCCAACATTTATATCTTTTCATTCATCTCTCTATGACTTCATTTGCTAGAATTTTAATAGAATTTCAGATATAGAATTTGCTCACTTCACTTCTTTTTTCCCCCTCCTCTTCAAGTTGAACATTTTTCTTGATCTTTTGGGAGGCAATAGCTTAACTCAAAAAAAGATGGATCTGTATCTGCATTTATAGGGATATTTGGTCTTTAAGTGGAACTGTATTAGTCCTAATCCCCAGTTAGCTCAGGGGAATTCATTTGCCTTAAGGAGAGAAACTCAGCACTTCCCTATTTACTCTTGTGGTGGGATCATATTTTGACCTGTTAATCTCTTACCTTCCTATATTTTCCTCTTGCTCTTTCTCTCCATTCACACAGAGACTAGGCTCCACGTTCATTGTCCCAGGGAAGGCACATGGCAAGGCAGAAAGTAGCTGAGTCTACAAGTCTTTCTGGCTTTCGTTATCCAAAACCCTAAACCTTTAGAAGAAAGTGTTTGCCAGACAGAGGGTTTTGAAGAAAAAAAAAAAACGGAGAAGAAATTTTCTCCAAACTGAAGAGACTGAAAAGAAATATTCTCTGGCTAGCAGGGGTAAGGAACATTCACACCTTGATGACTTGTTACGAGTATACGACTCTTGAGCTGGGTACAAATCCGGGCAAAGGCAGAGGAAAGCTGATGAAAGACTGATGTTAAGTATCCCTACGACTCCCCCTAATGGGGGCTCAGAATCAGAAATTATGTTACTACAGACAATAGAAGGTTATATCTCTAGTACACTTAAGTTTGTGGATTGAGATTCACATCTACCATACCAGTTAAAAATTTTTGTTATATTACATGTCTATATGTAGCTATAATGACGTCCATCAAAAAACAAAACCTGGAAATAACCTAGTGCTTGATTAAACCAGTTATGATATATGCATATATAAAAACTATTCAACTATTTGAAATATTTGTGAGGTGGCTTATTATATAAAGATATTAAAATATTCTACGATATGAAAATACAAATAAGAAATATGGACAGTATGATCCAATTTTAAAAGAAAAAGGTACAAATAGGCATAAATAATAAACTAGAAGAATATATATAACATGAGTGACTTTAATTTTTCCCTTTAAATTTGTCTTCAGTTGTTAAATGTTCTATAAGTAACAGGTATTCTTCTTGTAATAAAAACAATACAATAAAAATCATAAAATAAAATGCATTTCATTTACACTGAAAATATGACACACTACTTTTATGGAGAAGGTCAGGGACAGAAGACTCCAACCCTTCTCAAACAATTCTGCTGACATGGTGACTGTAATAATTCCTATACCTGCTAGGCTATTATTGCCAAAATAATGCTTAAAACAAAGCTGGAGAAAGAGCATGAAAATAAAAACATGAAATGTCAGAACTGGATAATAAGAAAAACCAAATATGCGCAACTTGGAATGGAGAAAGAGAACAATATCCTTATACATTTTTTTGTATAATGTCTTATATAAAGTAGGTGCTTAGCAAAGAGTGAATGAGCCTGGAAACAAACAAGGAAAGGACATTAATTGTCTAGCACTCTGGAATATAAAAAGGGCAAAGGAAGTTTTGCTTTATTAACTTGATATATTTTCTAAAGAAAACATTGGTGTTTACTGTTAAGGATCTCCAACATGGAGACTATTGAATGTCAGATGAGAATTTATGATAATAGGAGGCTATCTGGAGTACCCTGTTAGAAACTAGGATAAGGAATTCTGATTTTGACTTGATAACCAGAAGATTTACATACCAATATATAATATTAGGATACTTCTGCTGTACTTTTGGAGGACAACTAGATAGACTGAGGCAAAATGTACTCAAAGAAGAAAAATATTATGAATATGACATTTAATTTGAATTGCATTACATATTAAATATATTTGAACTAGTTATTGCTCAGTGCTTTTCTATATTAACAAATATATGATAACCAAAGTAGGTAACTTAGAATCACTCATTATTATTTAGCACTTACATACTTCCTAGTGTCTCGATAACTGCACATAACATTAATGTCAGATATACTAATGGGAGACTAAATTTCATTAGCTGTAAATTCCAGACACTATAACTTCCAATGCCACTAAGAAACTTTATTATACATACTCTGATCAAATTGCTTTACTTTCGGCTGTGTCCTTGAAGCTGAAAACAAATGTGGAATTCTTATGAACATGAAACACCTCCACATAAGCATTGTTTCTCTGCCTAGTTAAAATTGTACTCACCCTTGGGAGTGTCACTGAGTTTATTTCTTTGAAGAATGAGCACCTTCAGCAATGGAAACCTATTTCTGAAGCTGCTTCTGTGGCGTTTCACCCATGAGGACTTAGGACTGAGTAGATCCAAGGAGAGGGAGTGGATGGCATTGTTGCTGAGGTTTAACACTTCCAAAGCATGTAAGTATGCAAAAGGGCTTAAGGTTATTTTTGATATGAGATTGTTACTGAGGTCCAGATGTTTTATTTTCCACTCTTCTTTTTTCATGTGAAACTGTAAGATAACTCTAAAGAAACTGAAACTTACATCCACAGTGGCTGCTGTTTGTGGTATGTCCACAGGTATATCATGCTTTCCGGTAAAAGAACAATTTGTCAGAACATATTCATTCCATTGGCATTCAGAATTGAATAAAATATTACTTTTTCTTGATGCATTTGTCATTATTCCAGTAAAATAAAGACCTATAACTATGGTAATGACTCTGAAACAGAGGATTTTCATAATGCCTGGAAAAAGGAAAATGAATTGACTTATTCACAATAATATAAAAAAACTAACAGCAAATAAGCAGAAATTTTAATTTTCAATTTAAGATTTAGGAAAGTTATCCTGGTTGCCAATTTAAGCGAATGTTTGATTTCTTACTGGGGCATGAAAATGTAGCTACCAAAATGACATAGCCATAGTATAAAATTACATTTATGTCACATTTTAAAGAAAGGACTCCCCTGATTTTTCAGAAAATACATATTCACTTAGGCCTTACCTCTGCATCTGCTTTTCCAGTATTGTTCACTCTGCAGTGTGCTTTGGGATGAATGAAACCTTACCAAGATTAAAGACTTCCTTGTTTCCTTGCAGGCCATTAATACAGAGCAAAGTCTACTATGCTTATCTACGACATCGTAATCAACCATGTGGTTTATTACATAAATGACAACCAGTTACACTAAACCATGACCCTCCATAACTCTACGACTAAAAAGTTCAACTTACAAAAGAGGCTCTTATTTTTCATAACTAGAAGAATTACAAGCTTTGCTGTGTGGCTTTTGTGACTTTTCAAATCATTATGAAATCATTTAGATATATACAACATAATGTGTTATCAAATACATGTTCTGGCTCTGAACCATGAAGATGTAATAAGATACAGAAACACTGAGTATCTTTTGTACCAAAAATTTTTGAGAAGAAATTGAAAGTTTTTATAAAAGAAGTGTGTTACAATTCCTGAATGTATCATAAAAGTAATTTTAAAAATGGGTAATTTTTGTGATGTTTTAAACTAAATTCCACTTAAAAACCACTGTGTACAAATAATCCATTAATGAGTATATGAGTTTCCAAGAAATCATGCCTTCCTCTGTTCTAATGGCACTCAGTTTAGTTTTCATCACTGCAGCAGTCTGAAACACTAAAACGACTTAACTGGGTTTCTTGCCTCTGCCTCTTGACTTTTCCTCTTCGTGATCCATCCTAGGTGACTCCAAAGGATTATTTTCCTACAATAATGTTTTCCCTATATTATTTCGCCTATAGTCCAAATCCCTCAGGTTGGTATTCAAAGCCTGTGTTATCTAGGTAAACTTATGACCTAGCTTGATAAGTTCATGTGGAGCCACTAAAAGATGTGGCTTGTGCAAAGAATGATCTATGCATATCGCATGCTGAAATTCACTTTCAATTCATTCCCAGTTCCAAGTTCAATGCCTTTTCCTCTGAGCCATAGTCTTGAGATGAAGTTTCGCTCTTGTTGCCCAGACTGGAGTGCAATGGCACCATCTCGGCTCACCACAACCTCTGCCTCCTGGGTTCAAGCAATTCTCCTGCCTCAGCCTCCCGAGTACCTGGGATTACAGGCATGTGCCACCACACCCGGCTAATTTGTATTTTTAGTAGAGATGAGGTTTCTCCATGTTGGTCAGGCTGGTCTCGAACTCCTGACCTCAGGTGATCTACCCACCTTGGCCTCCCAAGGTGCTGGGATTACAGGCGTGAGCCACGGCACCCGGCCAGCCAGTCTTAAGTATCCTTCCAGGCTCACCTCACATCCTATGTCTTGGTCATTTTTCCTGCTTTAGCCTCCATATTTGTCTATTTTTACAGAAATCTTTCAGTAAACACTGAAGGAATGGATACATATTAGTAACATTCAGCATTGCGATTGTTTTGCTTTGTATCTGTTCTGAACTCCTAAAAAAGAGAACATTATCTATCTATCTATTTATCTATCTAATGTTTTATATTTTTAATAGTCTGCAGTCTGTCACTGGGTTATGCTGTTTCTGTGTAAATGAATGCATGGAGTGAATTGAATGAAATTTACAATATAACTTTAAAACTTTTGTTTCATACAAGGTCAATCCTCCCATATTTTCAAGGGCATTTGAATTCAGGTACACATGGCCATGAACAGCAAAGGTGCCCTACAGCATGGAGGAGTGATTTATTTTTACAGTGTGCTTCTTATGCAATACTAGAAATTGAATTGATTTGCCCAGGAAGAAAGACATTTTTTCTACATTCAAAGCTGAGATCATTATATATACAACTGTGCACCAAGCTAATGTAACAAAATCAGCAACAAAAAAATATAGTCACCACTCACAGGTACATTACTTTGTAGTGTTGAAGAGAAAGACATGGTTGAAAAATACTTTTTCTTAAGTGGACATGAATTAAAATTGCCCTGTTTCTTTTTAAGCTGAAGAGATTTATACACGATAGGTTTGAGTTCAAAACAGCTAGACAAGAACAATCTTATATCTTAAAGTGAAAGGTGTTAATTTGTTAAAAAGTTATACTATTTATAAATTTATACGTATTAGGTAAGGAACCACTGTGAACTCCAGAAAAAGTTGCTTAGGAAACTGGAAACAATTAGGCAAAATGTAAATTTCAAAAGGGACATAGTCAAGCTGAAGTATGAGGAAGCAGTTAGAAATACTGGGCGTGTATATTTGTGTGTCAGCTAGTGAAAGACAGGAAGAAGGCAGCAGAAAAAGCAAAGTATTATAGAAAGGAAATGAAGAGTTCATTTACACATAAAAGAAAGAGGGTGGGAAAACTGAAGGAAAAAAGCAACAGAGGCGACTTCAGGTAAGGACGAGATCTGGAAAGTAATATTGCTTCTAAGACATACCTTTGTATCCTAAGTGGTTTTCAAATGGGTGGATTATCTGGATCAAGCCAGGTAGGGATTTAAGACCTGAACCTTTGAGGCTCCACCCATCCTGCCATCAAGGCTGCCCAGTGGCCAGCCCTCATCCTTTCATCTCCGGCTTTGGCCTCCTGCCATGGTGACAGTGTGCACTTTCCGCTAGGACACCAGGGAAGCACGACTGGACAGAAGCCTTTTGCAATGCACAGAGGGGAGGGCATTCAAAACTGGGAATGTACAACTTTCTAACTTTGAGTTCTAGGAGTCCAGAGAGATTACATAAACACTGACCGTGTCCCATTCTCAAGTCATATTTAAATTCATCACGTTTGCATGACTAAATAGAAAACAGTTAATATATAACCATTAAATAACAGCAAACAATTTACAGAATTTTTATTGTAAACAGAAGTTCATAACTAGTTATTACAAACTGAATCAACTGAAACACAAGTTAGCAATGTGAAACACATTTATAGGCTTATTTTGGTATGGCATAATTGGTAATTTTTGCCCCCTCAATACTTTTAAGAAGACTGCTAAAATTTTCAGCATTTCAATGATCTCTTCTTTGTCAAGTTTAGCTCCATGACATTCTCATTACCTTAAAAAAAAACTCATTCAAATATAGGTAGAACTTCTACCTTTCATCATCAAAACTATCACACAAAATTTATTTTTTCACAATGCAAAAAGAAGATAAATGTATATTTTAAAACATTATCAGCAGACCCTGTTTTATGTTGTTTTTACATTTTTTCCGTCTGCCCATTATTCTCTAAGAAATCTTGCACTAATTTCATTTGCCCTCCTTGTCATTGCAGACCGCCTCTAGAATATTGTGGTAATTGAAACTAGCATGTACCTGCGCCCCCTCCCAGGGTCCTATCTTTGTCACTCACCTCCCCCATGGCTACTGCTTGTCATATCTGTGCTCAGTGCAGGGATGAGTGTACAGCTGGAAGAGGCGAAGTCAGCATTTCAGTTTACAGAAAAATACCATCTGGTGGACAGAATGAGTTGTTGAAGATTTACTGTGAACAAAAATAAGCCGGCTGGGCACGGTGGCTCATACCTGTAATCCCAGCACTTTGGGAGGCCAAGGTGGGTGGATCAAGAGGTCAAGAGATCGAGACCATTCTGGCCAACATGGTGAAACCCCATCTCTACTAAAAATACAAAAATTAGCCAGGCGTTGTGGCACATGCCTGTAGTCCCAGGTACTCGGGAGGCTGAGGCAGGAGAAT
Organism: Macaca thibetana thibetana; assembly: GCF_024542745.1. Classification (NCBI taxonomy): domain Eukaryota; kingdom Metazoa; phylum Chordata; class Mammalia; order Primates; family Cercopithecidae; genus Macaca; species Macaca thibetana. The sequence continues at coordinate 104,362,295 of NC_065582.1, forward strand.
CGCTTGAACCCGGGAGGCAGAGGTTGCAGGGAGCCAAGATTATAGCACTCCAGCCTGGCAACAGAGCAAGACTCTGTCTCAAAAAAATAAATAAATAAATAAATAATAAAAAAGCCATAAGTAAAATTGAGAGTTTGCCCCTGTTCTGCTTTCTAATAGATTTTCCAAGTCTACATTTCAGAGAAACAGCCAGGACTACTGTAAAGTATCCTAAAACGCTATGCCTGTTAACCATCATTTGTATAAAAACATCAAAATAGCCTCTCATGTCAAAAGCACTTCATGGAGATGTATCAAAAACACAAGTATTTCCCAAAAAAGAGTAAAAATAGATTATTTCATGAATTACATTTAATAAATAATATTTTGTAATATAGCGTTTTCTGGGTTTTATAAAAATATTTACTTAAACTTTTAAAAGAAATCTAAATAGAGCAGACAAGTAATGAATATGCAATTTATAGACCATCTGAATGAAAATTTCGGCAACTTTTTTGTTAATTCAGATATTAAATGATATTGAATATATTCAAATGAGTTCAAATATCACTACAACAACACTCAAGAGGTTATAAATCTCATTCTTTTCATTTAAAAACTGCACTCAATGTTAGGTAGTAAGTCAATCCAATTTCAGTACAATTTAATGACTTCATAATCTCTAAGGTATTTGATTTTTCTACCAGAGAGAAATGTGACAATATTGAATACAAATTGTTTTTTGTATTGGTTTTCTTATGTACACAATTCAAAGTGACCCTGATAGAATGCTGTTACACTTGACCACAGGGTTGTGCCCATGCCACATCTCTACTGCCTATTTTACAGTAAACTCCTTTGGGGGCCCTGTCCCTGATCCTGTGGGAGTCTTAATAATACCAGAGAGTTCTTTTCCAATCAAATATATTAAAAATCAACTAGCTTGAGGGTTATAAATAATTACAATGAGATAGTAATATTAGGAGCAGAGATAAATTATTATCCTTATCTAAAAATTATGTGTATTATTTCCTGCATTAGCACTCTTTAATCCAGTGCTTCTGGACTTATTTTCAAGGCATGGTGTACTTACCAGGCCATGCCTGGCCCAAATAACTTGTTTGGGTCTATGGCCTCCCCGCTTTCCACTGTGTTGCCCCGAGTGCTGAGGGTATAAACATCTTGGCAACTCTGTTATGTATTGTTAACTCCAGTGTGCCAAGGTCCATTGTTGGGAAACTGAGATAATTCACAAGTAGGTAAATTTGACCTCTGCATCATATAATATTTTGGAATTGGCCCAACATAGTTTAAAATCAGACAGTGATTGGTCCTTTCTGGGTCTGACATGAGGTTTCTTTTCTTTTTAAGTAGAGTAAGCATACCTGTTTTGTTTGACTCTCATCTTCTTATGTAAGTTTAAATTAACCTTTGTTCATCTTTCTAGAGTTTTAAATAATTAAAAAGTCAGTGCAGACAGTGAAAACAACATGGCATTTGGAATCAAGTACATCCAGGTTTGAATCACGCCTGAATTCCAATCCCATCTCTGCTACTTACTATGTGATGTTGGCCAAGTTTCTTAACTTCTCTGAGCTTCAGTTTCTTAATGGGTAAAACCTGGATAATACCACCTACTTGCAGGGTTGTGGTAAGAATTGGGGATATAAACATGCGACGCCTAGGACAATCAATGCCTAGGATGTAGAAGATGCTCAATAAAAATAGTTATCATTATTATTTAAAAGTTAAAGCTGAGATGGTATTTTAATTTCTACCACATTGTGAACAATTGATAGTTATCATTATTTCAAATAAACATTATTTTACAAAATATTTTCTTCCTAGTGCAAAACTAAGGAACCATTGTTTCTATCTCACATATGTAAAGTTCTTTAATGACTTCACTTACATGTGAGAATATGGCTCAGGCTTAATGCACTAGAAATCCGCATCTTTCCTTTTAGAAGCCAAAAGGCAGAGCATGAAACATTGATTTAAATATCCTAAGTGGATCTATCCCCATTAGAGTTACCAAAGTATACTTACAGTGAGTCTAAACAGCTGCTTCAGCCTTTTAATCTTTAGAAAAGGGATAGTGGACTTTTAAAAACACTTCTTTAAACATGAATTTTCATTTGCTTCTCATAATTATTTTAGGGAACAATAAATATGAAGATCAGCGTAAATTAACAAAATGTATTAGAATTTAGGCTCTCTGAGAAGATTTTAACTATGTAGATCATAAAACAGATACAGCAATGCTATGCCATTAAAATAATTATGAGTTATTACAAACTCTGTAAAAATAATGATTTGCATGCATAAAAAAGTCAAGTCAAGATATAAACAAGTTGGTGACCTCTGGGGTTCTTCTAATGAGTGTTTCCACAGGGGTTGTCTGAGATTTGGCAGCCCATGTTCTGGCTGGTTACTTGCACCTTGAAGAGTGTCCCATCAGCACACACGCAGAGCTTGTATCGCACCCAGTCACCACTACCCAACTGGTCTGCACTGGAGGAACTGGGTAGGCGGGTGGTGCTGACCATCACAGATCCATTTAGGATGATACTGTTTTCCTATTAGGAGAATACTAATATGATTTATTTACCTCCATGAGTGGGTACAGAACAAAGTCAGTAAACAAAACTTACTGAAATATCAATGAGAAAAGAAGGCAGTAAGAAAGAGTAAAGACACAAACAAAAAAAGAGCAACAACAAAAAACAATATCAGGATTCAACAAGTGACTTCTTCGCTTCATATATCCATAATGTATGTAAATAAATCTGCAACATAATTTCTCTATTATTAGTTAAAATTACATCAAAATTCCTAGGTGCATAATAAAACTGATGTGGATAAAGTGTCAGATCATTTTCAGTTTTAAGTCCTAAGGGAACTATAACAAAGTTACTGATTGATAAGTTTGTGATCATGAGTACGATAAGACTTTTCCTCCTTAAGGGAATTAATTTTAATTTCCAATGTTTTTGCAACACTGCAAATGAAGATTCAAACCATGTAATTTGAAGACCAGGCACTTCCAGTCTGGAGGTTCTTCACGCCCACTGTTCCAGAAACATTATTTTATTGTGGTTCCTTAAAATCCTTCTTGTTAGGGACTCTTAGGCCTCTCTTGCTTTCTCCCTTTCCTCCTTTCTTCTTTTCATTCACTCAACAAATAATTACTGAGTGCCTGCTCCTGCTACACGCCAGACACTATTCTAGGTGCTGGCGAATACAACAGTAAGTAAAATAGGCAAAGCCCAAGTTCTTATTGAGTTGATGTTTAATGAGGTAGGGGGAGACAATAAAAAAAATGAATAGTAAAACACATAAGACATCAGGTGGGATAAATCCTATGAGGAGAAATAAAGCAGGATAAGTAGAGAGAGAGTGAGCAGGTGGGGACTGAGTTTTACATAGGACTACCTGTGGTTTGATAAGGTCACATTCCAACAGAAACTAGAGGAAGTGAGGGAGGAAGCTGTCTAGGTAACTGGGGAAGGGTACTCCAAGCAGAAGTAACAGTGCCTGCAAAGGCCCCGACGTGAAGATGTGGCTGGATTCCAGGGACAGCTATGAGGTCAGTGTGAAAGAAGCACGGAGAGTGAGGGGGAACAACTGGTAGGAGATGAGTCAAAGAAATACCTGAGGATCAGACATGTAAGCAGGGAATAGACTTTAGATTTTATTCCAGATTACACGGGAAGCTTTGGAGGATTCTAAATACAGAAATGACTTGATCTTTTTAAAATGGCCACTCTGGCTGTTGGGTAGAAAACAGACTGTGGGAGTGAATATTTGGAAGTAAGATCGGCTAGGAGGCTGTTCCAACCATCCAGGCAGGAAATGACAGCAGTTTACACCAGGGTGGTGATGGCGAGAGGTGGTGAGAAATAGCCAGCCTCTGTATCTTCTGAAGGTGGAGCCAGAAGGCTTGCTATGGACTGATGGGTGTCATTTAATGGTACAAGAATACTGAAAGAAATGCATGCTTGTGGGTAATGGAGAATCTAAATTTTCAACTATTAAATTTGAGATGCCTATCAGATATCGAAATGGAGAATGTAAGTAGGCAGCGAGCAAGATATGTGACTCTTAGTTCAACGAGGAGGTTAAAGCACAATTCCAAATTTGGGAGGCATCAGCTTACAGAGGGTATTTAAAGCAAAGAAAGAAAATTGGTTATAAACAATGGAGATGGCTAATTGATTATGCAGTGGTAGCATATGGAATAGACAGCAATTCTTAAGTGACTAGTTTTCCAATTTGTTCCAATGCTGCCATCTTGTGGTCATTTAATTTTACTTTCTGTAAATTTTTTTTTTTTTTTTTTTTTGAGACGGAGTTTTGCTCTTTTGCCCAGGCTGGAGTACAATGGTGCAATCTCCACTCACTGCAATCTCTGCCTTCCGGTTTCAAGCGATTCTCCTGCCTCAGCCTCCTGAGTAGCTGGGACTACAGGCACCCGCCACCACGCCCGGGTAATTTTTGTATTTTTAGTAGGGATGGGGTTTTGCCATGTTGGCCAGGCTGGTCTCGAATTCCTGATCTCGTGATCCACCTGACCCGGCCTCCTAAAGTGCTGGGATTACAGGTGTAAGCCATCGTGCCCAGACTAAATTGTTTCTTAAACAGCTTTTTCAAAAAAGCAGTTTAATTGATAAAATTATTTGTAATGATTGGCTTATACACTTTAAACTAACCACTGATATTAACAAAGTTATAAAGCTAATTATCTTTTTAATACTAGGTTCTTTTCCTTTAACAGTGAAGAAACTGATATGTGTATATGTATATTTCAAAGTATTTAAATATTTGTCATATTAACTACAAGGTAGAATGGGACAAGAAGTGGCAGGTAGAAAAAAAAAAAGGTGTGGTAAGTTGCTAATGGTCTCTATACAAATATCTTGCTTCTGTGACTTTCTACTGCTGAGAATAGCAGTCGTACTGTGGCTATTCTCCAACAGTGTTCTTAGAAGAATGGCTTCTTACACCACAATATACGTAAAAATTAACTTGGTAGGTAACTGAGTTTCTGGCAATAATTACATTTTATGTTCATCTTTACTATTTAGAGATGGGATTATGTGTTGTTGGGGGGGAAACTGCTTACGAAAGTAAAACAGCTACTTTTAAACAGTGTTTTTCCCAAGAACTATGAAATTGAAATTTTTTTAATAAGGAAGAATGATAAGTCCCTATGTTTAAGTTCCCTTTTGTCATGTAATGCTTGGTAAGACAAATTTAATTCGCTTTAGTTAAATAATATATTGTAGGTACCCAAAGCCATTTTGAATAAGTATACTTTGACCAGAATTGTGAGCCATTAAAAAGTTTTTGGACTTACAGCACATGAAATACCATAACTGTAGAAGTTCAGATATAATCTGTTAAGCACAAAGAAAATTCACTTTCAACAGCCACAATAAAGACAAAAACCTTTTTCCTTTACAATTAATAATAGATTAAAATACATTTTTAATAAATATGTCTAAATAAAATAATTTTATACATTTGCTAATTGTTTTTTTTTTCACATCACTGGATATGAAACTCAGGAAGGGATCTGAAAAATCTTTAATTAAAAACAATAACTCCAAGGCATGAATATTTACTTTGATCTTCCAGAATTCTCTTTTAGAAGGTTTTTGGGTTTTTTTTTTTTTTTTTTTTTTTTTTTGCCTTCTAAAACAATACAAGCAATCATTATACAAGAAAAAAAAAATACAGGCTACTAGAAATAAAAATAAAACAAATAATCTGTTATCTTGCTATCCATAACTAAATATTGTTGACATTTTGGCATACCCTGCCAGGTTTTTATAAACATACATATGTTTTGAAGAATGAAAATGTATTTCACGAACTGTTTTGTAACTTTCTTTTACTTCACAACCCACTTTGAACATATTTCCATGTCAAAAAATAGACAATTATATCATTTTCAATAATTGTGTACTATTCCACATATGGATTTATGTATCCAAGAACCTAATAATTCTTTTTTTTTAAATTTATTTATTATTATTATACTTCAAGTTGTAGGGTACATGTGCATAACGTGCAGGTTTGTTACATATGTATACTTGTGCCTTGTTGGTGTGCTGCACCCATCAACTCGTCATTTACATCAGGTATAACTCCCAATGCAATCCCTCCCCCCAAACCTAATAATTCTCTTAAGCTCTTAAAAGAATACTCACCGCCTTTAACTCCATATTACCACCCATGTGAAATTCAATGGTTTTGCCCATAATGAATACTCCTTCATTTCCACGCACAATAGCACGCCCATCAACTTTTATATTTAAATCACTGGTAGCATTGCTGGTAATCTGAAAATTTAAAAAACAAGTACTAAAAAAAGTTTCTAAATTAATGTGAGAATTGTCATCAGAGGTAGAGAAACAGAAGTTTCAGTCATGAGACATGAAAGTCAGATGTTTCTATTAATGTTTTAGAGATGTGGAAATTGAGATAAAGATGACTTGATAATGATCACACAAGCTAGTTATTGACAAATCTAGAATTAATCCTTTCCAGTGTTCTGGAATATATTCTTTTATACTACTTTAAAACAGTACAACTCTCCATCCACTTTATAACTGTAGAGAGTAACTCTCTCCCATTAATAAAGCAAAGCCAATAAATCATACCCTTTCAGTAGATGCTTTTTGAACATTTAAACTTTTCACTCCGCTTGGCAAGTGAAACTCATGAGTTTCATAGTCTGTGCTGAATAAGATATTTTGAGTCCTCGGGTCAAAAAACTGCATGCCGATGTCACTTGTAATAGAAGTTTTGTTGTTTTCTACACTGAGCTTTGTTGTTCCTTGCTGAAAAACAATCTTAAAAAAAAAAAAAACAGTTAATTGTGAATATATTTTCAAAGAAGACTGCAAACAAAATTCCTGAACAATATATTTAAAAAATTACAAAAATTACAGAAATTTAAAAACCACAATAATAGGCTAACTTCAAATACTTTTAACTGTGTCTGTCTGTCCTCCCTCCATCCACTTGGAAGAAGAGTTCTTTAGAATGAAGGCTTATACGTTTATTTGCTTATTAGCTATGCAAAAATACATGAGTCATGGAGGAACATGGCCCAAGGACTAAGATAGGCAGGGGTGGTGGTAAGAATACCTCCTTGAGGTTTTATTCAGTTGAAAACTATGTTTTCAACTCTTGGCATGGGATGCCACTGACTAGATTGGCATATTCTCTTCCAGAGCCCCCAAAACTACAGAGTATTCTCACTGGGGAAAGTGCTTTCTTAATGGCTTCCTCATATGGAGAAGCAAATAGTAACCTATGTATTCTCATACTAATTACATCTGTCATAGAAAATGCTACCATTGAACAAAATCTCAAATATTAAGAAATCATCTAATTTTAACAGATTATAAAAGCAATAGTATTATTAAATATTAATATTTATGGATGTTTTAAACTGTATTCACTATATTCATACATTGATAGATATATTATAAATACACTAATTTTTCTAAGGGAAAATATCTCTTTCCAATAATCAATCTAGGTTTTTGCAAAGTATTTTTCTCTAATGCCCCTCTCCTGTTTGCATTTCTTTCAGTTAATGTGGCAACTTACAGGCTGGTTGTTGCCAGTGATGACCAAATTTTCATTTCGCCTTCCTCCTACTGTGCTTTTATAAAGAGGATGGATCACTCCCATGTCAGATACTTGCTTAAATCGAAGCAGGCCACTTTCATGAAACTCCATACTATCACAGCCATTTGGTCCAATGCGAATCACAGCCCAAATAACAAGTGTTATCTGAAAAAGAACACAAGTCCACTGTTGGTAGGCTGCATACATTTAATGTAATTGGAAAACAAATAGAAAATATTATCACCAAAACGTTAAAGACCTCCTAAAATGTTTAATCAGTGAGGTAAATATATCAATTAGTTTTCCACTTATAAACAAAACCAATTTTATTTTTATTAAGGTATTACATGCAAATAGCTAAAAGTCAAAATGTCCTAAAGGTCTATAATTTAAAAAGAATAGTTTCTTATTTTTTCTACCTTCTCCATATCTCATTCCCAAGAACAACCACTTTCAACAAATTTAGCTATTTCATCCAGAATTTATCTCCTTAGTTCTAAATATATATATTTCTTCTAAATATATGTTAGTTTTTCAATTATCATAATTTAGGTTTTATCTATTCATTTTCTATTTTAGCAGATGAGAAATTTAGCTCATTTATATCTCTTTTCTTTTCCAGCTCCAATCTCAAGTTTTAATTAAATCCAAGGTCATTATTTTCAGTATTACAACCATGTAAATATTGTTCATTACCAAACCAAATACTGTCCTATAATGGCAGTTTCTTTCCTGTACCTTGTCTCTCAGAGTTTAATACTTCGTTTTCCTTAGTTTCTTTAAACATCTAATTAATCTCAAATCCTCCAATATTTCTGTAAAATCTCTCAATACAATATTCTGTAGGTCTGAGCCTCTCAGATAATGTATTAGTTCTATTTTTCTCTCTCGGGAAATCTTTCTGGAACCTTTATCTTTCTGGTTTGGTCTGTGTGGGCTGGACTGGTCTGTATGGGCCCCCTGCACAGCTGTAATCATAAACTTTCCCTTACTTTCATGCTGAACTTCCTTTTGTTCTTCTCCTGTGACAGACACCCAGTTTCCTATATCCTCGTCTTTCTTTTGGTAGAGCACATCCTCCAGTGGCTTCTCAGCAATGAATGTATGAGAAGTAAAAATTTTTGGAAAGTGTGCATGGCAAAAATATGTCTTCATAATTCTACACATTTGCTTGCTACACTGGCTAAGTTTACAGTTCTAGACGGAAAATTATTTTCTTCCTGAATTTTGAAAGTCATAGATTTATTGCCTTCCAGGTCCCAATGCTGCTTTTGGGAGGTCCTATTCCATTCTGATTTTATATTCTTTATAGATAACCTGTTTTTTTTCCTCCTCTGGAAGATATTAGGATCTTTTCTTTATTACTGGTTTTCTTAAATTTCATAATAATGGCCTTGTGTCTTTTTATGCATTACACTGGACCCAGATGGTAGTTTTCAATCTGTTCTAGGAAATTTTCTTGATTTATGTATTTGATCATTTTCACCCCAGTGTTTTCTGTGCTCTTTCTGAAACACCCATTAATAGCATGTTAGAGCTCTGGAGTTGATTCCTTAATTTTGTTGAAATTTCTGGAAGAGTTTTTTTTTATCCTCTAATATCTTCTGTCTGTCTGTCTGTCTATCTATCTATCTGACTACTTATCCATCTTCCCACCCACCCATTCATCTCTGTGTGTGTGTGCGTGTGTGTGCGCATACACATTTCTATGAGTTATTAATTGTTCCTTTTGATTTTTGATTGTTTTGTTTTGTTTTGTCTTGTTTTTTGGTAGAGACAGGGTCTCACTTTATCAGGCATAAGCCACTATGCCTGCCTTGGTCCTTTTAAAAGGCATGTTATTCTTGTTTCATTGATGCAGTATATTCTTATTTATCTGAAAATACTGAATTCAGGTTTGGTTTTTTGGTTTTTTTTTTTTTTTTTTTGGTAGTTTTTGTGGCATTTTCTCTATTCCATGAGTTTCTACTTTTCCCATGGTTTAGGTGTTTTCATCTCTATCATTTTTCAATTCTTCCCACTTTCCTCAAAAGTCTATTGATCCCTGGCTCAGTATTCATACTTTGTGATGAATTCATAGAAAATTCTTTGAGGGGTGGGGCTTGTGACTGACAGGTGTCATAAGAGGGATATCAGGTGGCTTTTTCACTGGGACTTGTCAAATGACAGTATCTTCAGATCTTTTTCCTACATGCATCAGGAATCCCAGAGAAGGCTCTTCTATCTCTTGCCTGGCTGCCAAGGAGCTGAAGGTGGAGGATGAGAATAGAGTGTGGGAAAGGAAGTCGCAGGACCGAGACTTCCCTGTTTCAGCATGGAAACCCAACCCCTACCCTCCAGTATCCTCAGGCAGAAAGAATCCTCTCTGGTCCAGTGTGTCCAGAGACATAGTAGTTTTGTGTGACATTAGGAGGGGTAGCTGTCTAACTGCTGGCTGGAAGGGAGAGGAGGCCTAGGGATCTCACAGCTTCTTATACAGATTTTTCAAATGACTTCTCTGTTTTCAGTTCTTGCCTCACTTCTGCTTTTCAAGGTACTGGAACTTCTAATTCCCAAGGCTTTTTAGGGTTTTACAAGGTACTTCCACCAACATCCCTTCCCCAACAAGCAGATTCTCCTCTCTGATAAGTTATCTGCCATTGTTCCTCCTACTTTGTATCTTCATATATTATGGTTTAGGATTTCAGTTGCTTCCCACTTTCTTCAAAGATATTTCTGTTTCTTGACACTGTTACTTTGGAATGAGCTTTTTAGAGAAAAAGATAAAAATGTCTTTATGCTGCCATCTTGACCAGAAGTCTCCGATAAATTTATAAAATGAAATCCATTCAGAATTTGTGCTCCTAGTAAAAATGTACATATCTAATATGAAATTTATATAGGAAGAGGTCTTTCTGATTTGAGTGAAGAATTAGACAGAAGTACTTTGGACATACATAAATACAAAAAGACTGCCTTGCATGCATTAGAAGTAGAAAATGACACAAAAAGAATCACTTTAAGACTGCTGCAGACTACGTTCATGATCTGAAAATATCTGTACAAGCACATGTGAGAGAGTTTCAAATTTAACCCCCAGATAGTGACAACTTCAGATTAAAAGGATTTCTTCATTAAAAAAGCAAACATCTTTGGAAAAGGCATCCTATCAGGTCCTCAGCACTTCAGTGCAAATCCGTCTACCAGATCCTTGCATCCTTTGACAACAGGGACTTAGGACTATAAAATATAACCTTTTACTGCCATCAAAGGGTTTAAAATTTTAAAATCCAGCTGAGGAGGCAACATTAAATGTAGGAAAAGTTAAATGAAAACAGAAAGGATTATATTTTTAAGGACATGTGAAAGCAATAAAATCATCTTGGCAAAGTTCTCTTCTATTGAGTTGATCCTATCCTTATTAAAAGCCTCATGCTCTACCGACTGAGCTAGCTGGGAGCTACACAATTCTACCCTTGCTAAAAGTTAAGTCCATTAAAGGGATAAACTCATGCACATTTTTTTCTAAATGAAATTAATATGTGAAAATATTAGCACACTAGTTTTTTATAAAGTATTCATTAAAATTCAATAAGAGACAAGACGTATAGAAAAGGAGAAAATGAAGTCTATGATTTCACTATAAAGCAGATAAAAAATTCCCCATGGCAATTAAAAGGAGTATTCTGTACAATATACTCACAATTAAATTGATGACAGCCAGGATAAACAAGAGGATAATCACACAGATGGCTAAATTGCCCTTTCTTCCTCTCAACCCTGTTTTGTGGAGACGATCTTCATCAATCGGAATGTACCCAGCTTTAAAGTTACTGTTGTGCTCCTTATTGACATTCCTTCTCTCAACAGCCTTCTCACGCATGGACTTCTTTACAGGACCATTGGAACTTTGCTAAATATGAAATACAACATAATGGAACAGTTATACCCTCTCATTTTGTGCATTTATCTATTAGGTGCAAATTCATACCTATAGCAAGCTGAACTGGTTACTGACACATTTTCCATGAATAAACTGCAAGTCACATTGAGTCACAGTTCCAACTAAGGGCGTAACTGTGCTTAGAGGAGAGTATAGAAGAAACTTCAAGGTCACTATCTGATAGTTTTCCTCTCTGCTTTCAACAGTCCCACTGTCAAAGTATACAGCTTGTTTCTGAGCAGAGTTGTTATACATAACCTATAGTGAGTAACTGCTTTTATTAATAATTTATTAATTTTTGTATATATAAATCTGGCCCTCCATATCCATGGGATCCATATCCATGGATTTAACCACTGTGGATCAAAAATATTTGTGGCCAGGCGCAGTGGCTCACGTTTGTAATCCCAGCACTTTGGGAGGCCGAGGCAGGTGGATCACAAGGTCAGGAGTTCAAGACCAGTCTGGCCAAGATGGTGAAACCCCATCTCTACTAAAAATACAAAAAAATTTAGCCGGGCGTGGTGGCACGTGACTGTAATCCCAGCTACTCCAGAGGCTGAGGCAGAGAACTGCTTAAACCTGGAGGGGCGGAGGTTGCAGTGAGCCGAGATCGCGCCACTGCACTCCAGCCTGGGCAACAGGACAAGACTCCGTCTCAAAAAAAAAAAAAATTGGAAAAAAGGTGAATGGTTGCATTTGCATTTGTACTGAACATATGCAGACTTTTTTCTTGTCATTATTCCCTAAACAATACAGTATAACAACTGTTTACATAGTATTTACATTGTGTTCAGTGTTGTAAGTAATCTGTAGATGGATTTAAAGTATACAGGAGGATGTGCAGAGGTTACATGCAAAAACTACACCACTTTATATAAGGGACTTGCACATCAATGAATTTGGCTAACCTTTGGGGGTCCTGAGACCAATCCCCCACAGATTCTGAGGGACAACGGTATACATTTTCATTTATATGAAAATAAGACTGGGAAGGCTGACACAGCTTTTTACTTATGATTTCACTGACTAGAGCTCACATTACCCTAGATCAGTAGTTTTCAAATGCAGAATGGGGAGTCCTGGGAGGGTTCCATGAACCCCTTTGGGGATCTGTATTTTCAAAATAACAATAAAACAGTAACAGATATTGTTTGCTGTTTTTACTCTCCTAGGCCCATGAATGTAAAGGCTACATGACCAACGTGATGACATCATCACTCAATGGAATGTGTGCTTGTATAGCCCAGTACTTTAAACATTTCTCCGTTTTAACTTCTCCTATAGTGAATATCAATGAATATAATGCACATAAACCAAAGCTCTTTGGAATCCTCTGTTTTTTAAGATTGTAAAGAGAACCTGAGACCAAAATGATTTGAGAACCTCTAACCTAGACTATGGTTGAATGACATTTTGGGTAATAATCTTGAATATCAAGAGCACAAAAGAAGTGGGCAGAAATGGATACTGTCCTACCTATTTCTTAGAGCTCTGAGAAAATTCAGTTGTTGAATATGCGTGTATTAAGCACTTTATGCTTAAACACTAATTCCATAGATACGAATACAAAAGAGCTATAGGAAAGCGTCTTTATCCTCTATGTATTAACAGATATGATTTGTGTACATGTTAACATAAAATAGTTAACAATGCAATAAAGCCTGCTGTATGTTCAGGTGCCAAAATTAATAGTCTAGGCAATACACGCTGCAGAGTTCAAAGGGAGGAGAGACAGGATGACCTGGAGTTGTTAGGAAAATGGGGAGAAGTAGATGGGTCAGATATGGCAAGGCAGGGAAAAGAAAGTTGGAAAAGTAGGGCCAGGCCGTGAAGGTTCTTGGACAGCAGGGTACAAATTCTAGTCTTTATGTTCTATTTAACTGGGAGTCACTGGAGGTTTTTGAGCACAAATTCAGAATGTTAAATGTGCAGGCATTTGTAGGAGAGGGAAAAAACAGGAGTACCAGTAAGTAGGCTGCTGGGGATGTTGTAGTAATGGAGGATTAAGGTAAGAGGACCTAAACTAAAGTGGTATGAAAAAGGACAGATTAAGAAGATACTTTAAGAGAAGACCTAACTGAATTTGTAGTCAAGTTCCAAAAAAAAAACCTCACTATGGGCTTCTGACAACCCTAATAGATGGGCAACTTAAAAGTGTTAGCCAGAGTTTGAATATAGGTCCGCATAAAAGACAGAAAGGACAAAATTCATCCCTCCTGAGACGTAGTCTTTACTCTTCTCTGCCAAACCATGCACATTACTGTCTTCATCTTGATGCATTTAACATTTATTGAATAGTTACTATAAGCCGGATGCTCCAAGCTACCAGGATGAACATAATGTCCACCCTCAAGGAGCTTAATTACAGGCCAGTCAGGTAGATGGACAAGGTCACTAACAGTTCACACAGCATGGCAAGTGCTGGAGTGGAGCAATGCACACAATACAGAAAGGGTACAGAAGAGGAATGCATCTCCACCTAGTAGGCAAGGGCATCAGGGAAAGATTCTAAGAAAAGCTGAAGGTTGAGTTGACTCTTGAAGGATGGACAGGAGCTAACCAGGCAAGAGAGCTGAGAAGGTCATTCTAGGCAGAGGAAGAAGCATGGAGACTTCGAGAGGCAACCATCTCTGGGAGAACTAATTTTGGTCACTTTATGTGGATGGTGAGAAGGATAGGTGTAGGGAGAAGCAAGAAATACAGTAAGAGATGTGCTTAGGGGCCAGTAAGCGACATAAATACCATGACAAGAACAATGGACTTTATCCTGAAGGCAAAGGGGAACTACTGAAGAGTTAAAATAGGTTTCCTATACAATCAGATTTGCACTGTAGCAAAATCGCTCCAAAAAGAGATGAACTGGAACTGAAGAGCCTAGAAATGAAGATATCAACAGCAAGTTTCTCTAAGAGTCCCAGTGAGGTACTGACTGAGGTTTGACTCTGAAGCTGAAGTCTGGGGAAAGGTGTTAAGAGGCAGAACTGTCAGGATCTGGTGATTGTTTGGATATGAGTGTGGCACAAAAGGGTCAAAGATGACTCCCAAATAGGACTGGCTATATAATTTGTGGGACCCTGGGGAAAAAGGAAATGTGGGGCTCACTCTTTAAATCTCAAGACCCGGACAGCAGAACATTAAACCAAGTGCAGGTCCTTCTCAGCTCCCTTAAACTGGCCTTGGTCCTAAGTTTCTGGCTAGGTTAAACAAGTTAATGGATGGTTGTAGTCTTTTTAATAGTAAGTATGACAGAGTCCAGTTTTGAACATTTTTGAGTTTGAGATCACTGTGGAAAATTCAGTTAAGTTCAGGGCTGGAGACGTAGTGCGTAAATTTGAAGTGGAGACTGAGAAATGGATCAGACTGCCCCATTTATGTGTAAAGCAAAAACAGAACCAGATGGAAAAAGAATTATCTGAAACAGAAGCCGATAACTTAGGCGGGAAATGAGGAAAGCCAAGGCACAATTCAAATCCCAACAACTCCAAGAAGTTTTGTCTCCTTTCAGTTTCACTCATTCTTCTACGTTTTATTTTACTGTTACAAATCTGCAGCCTGCCTATTGTCTTTAGCTGATTTTTCTGCATGTATTTGGCTGTATGACTTTAAGCTTCTGGAAGGCAGATTTTCCGTCTTTTATCTTCAGAATGAGCCCTCCAGTGACATTTATCTAATAGGTCTCTAAAAAGTTAATTATCTAAGAAAATGGTTCCAAAGGTCAAAACTTGACTCATTTTTTCAACAATGTTTTAGAATGAGCCTTTTTCAAGAGAAACTACTATAATTGTTCAAAGGAAAAGTAAGTTAGGTAAGGGCGAAAGTGACTGAAAATTATTTGTATTATAATAAATCACCCTAGCGATTACATGTATGTATATATTAATACATATATATTTGTGCACGCACACACATATGCATGTACATGTATGCATACGGATAGCTAGATTTTGGGGGGATAAGAAGCCTTTTAAACCATTCTAAGTTACAAGTTTACAGCGCAGGTCAGGAAACCTTGGTTAAATAATTTTTAAAAGTGGACAGCAGATAGTTTTAGACTGGTGACTAAATCTTCAAAAACCAAAGCGGGAGGGGAAATCTGGGATGTCTGCATATTGGAGATGGCAGAAACAAAAAGCGGCTGCAAGCTGACACCCGGGCAACAGCTGACCCGTTTCTTGGCTAGTGTCAGGGGAGCCTTCTCGCTGGGGCTGAGGTTATTTTTATCCGAATCGCTGCTGGCGGCTGGACGGGGTACGTCCCTGAAACGTCCCAGCGCAGGCTTCCAGGCTGGCTCCACAGCCTCCAAGGCTCTCTGGACGGAGTCCCCTCCTCACCCAACCCCGCCGAGGGTCAGCCAGGCCAGGCCGAGCCGAGGCCGAGGCCGCCGCTGGCTCCTTGTCCCCAGCTTGTGCCAGCATCCTCGGCGGGGGACAGCTCCTCCTGCCCCGCACCGATCGGCCCCGCCTAACCCAGATCCTGCGGCCCGCGCGCCCCGCACCCCCGGCCAGCCCTCCCGCGGGCCTAGCCGGCAGGACCCGGCCTCCCCAGCTCCTCCAGCCCCCGGCTGGGGCGGTGCTCACAGACCTGCTCGGCAGCCGCTGCCGCCGCCGCCGCCGCCATCTTCCCGCGCCCGCCGCCGCCGCGCTCCCTGCCGGGCAGTGCCCGCCCCTCTGCGACCGCACCCCGCGCGCCTGCGCCTGCGCCCTGGCGGTGGGACTCGGGGTACCCGCTGCTCACACCTTCTCCTCCCCAGCCCGCATCCCCGAAGATCCATATCCCGGCCCTGCGGGCTCAGGCTCCGCCGCGGCCCCTGTCCGTAGGACAGTGGCCTCGGGCGCTTTGTATCGCGCAGGGGCCAGAAGGGGCCTATGGGGATTCTGCGCCACCTCGGGCCACCTGCAGATTCCTCAGAAAAGGCACCCTCAAAAACCGAGGACGCTTCTCCCCGTCCCCTTTGTTCCCCACCGCTGAAACCTGGGCACCATCCGGTGCCAAAGAGAGCTGTGACGCTCTCTTTGCTTCTCGGACCAAGGTCTCCTGGGCTAAGGTGGGAGGGGCCGATATCAAGACCACAAGTGGACGCGGACCGGCGTGGTGACTGCGTGGGCAGAAGTGAACAAGTGGTCACTTAGGCAGCTGGAGTCTTGAAGACAGAGTCCTCAAGGAGGAAGTTGAATCACTTAGGGCTGCTTAACTTTGGAGGCCTGTGAAGTCTGATGTTTTTATCCTGCGATACTGGGGATGCAGTTTTCATTTAGTGTTGGAGATAGTGTTACCATGTATATCCTTGGGAACCTAATTGAACGGACATTTACCGAACACTGGGAAGCCACTCAGATGTACGAGTTACTTGGGTAGATATTCATTGTTCCCTGTTGCAGATATAATTCAATAATTATTTTAGCTGAAAAAAAAAAATGCAGTGAAGTCAATAGCAACTGTTCCTCATGTAGCTGAATCACTTCTAATAAGCATCTTTGGGCCCTAGTACTGTCTAATTCAGTAGGAGTCAGTACCTAGCTGGTCATCAGTCTCTCTGCATTTCTTTTGTCCCGAATGCTGGAACCACTTGACTCATATTTCTAGACTCACTCCTCTCTGAGTCTGTGGGACAAATCTGCATTTTAGGCAGGAAAACTCTTAAGTTAAAGCCCAATGATGCAGGAGTCAGCAGTAAGGCTCTGTGTTAATATTCTGCCTGTGGTCTCATTGATCAATTTGCACAACTAGGCTCTTAACTGATTCTGAGTTCCTGTCTCCTAGTCCTTAATTCCTACGCTTTGCATTTTTCTCTCTGCTGGGAAAGTTCTTCTTTCCTGGCTCGCACACTCTTATTCATCCTTCAAGAATCTATTAAACATCGTATTTTCTGTAAAGGCTTCAGAGGCTCCCACAGATTTATTGCTTAACTCTGTGCCTAGCCTTTTGTAGCACTTCAGATTGCATTCTATTTTTATCTTGTCTACCTGCTGACTTCATTCAAAAGATGGTGTGTTCTATCTGGAAGGTAGGTGTCTTACTCATCGTTCAATCTCCAATGTCTGGCACAGTAATTAAACTTAATAAATATCTTAGAAATCTGCCCAGTATCCCAATTTCTAAGCCCTGACTTGATTTTGCCAACCTCCCTCCGACTTAGGTGGTAAGACACCTGGTAGCCAATTTTCCTGAAACCAAATGCCCCTTTGGCTATCTGAACATCCCCTTCTCTTGGATTCTTTCCTCATTGCTGATGTCCGTCTCTGACAGGACATCCCACTATTCTTAATGCCAATTTCTATTCTCTTTTAAAGAGATCCAATTTACTCACATGACCACATTTTAATGTGGGTTATTTTCAAATGTACTATTGTCAGCTTTTTTTCTCCCTGAAATAATGACATTTAAAGTCAACTATGTGCCTGGCAATGCCTCTTTTACAAATGAAGAAATCAAGACTTGTAGAGGTTAAATGGCTGACCATATTTTCAACTACTAAGGAGCCAGTATTGAATCTAGGTTCATCTGACTAGTCTTTGCTCTTTCTGCCATACATCACGGCCTTTAATTTTGCGCTTTTTTTTTTTTTTTTTTTTTGCCTTTTGCATGATATTAGCATTTGGAAGCACAAAACAGAGCTCCCCAGGGCTGGAGTATGAGTCAGATTATGAAGACACTTACACCTTTGTTCACTTTTCAGTGGTTTGAATAGTGCCCTGCAAAAAGACATATCCAAGTCCTAACCTCCAGTATCTGTGAATGTGGTGTTACTTTGAAACAAAGTCTTTGCAGATTGTTATAGAATGAATGTTTGTGTCTCCCCTGAATATTTCATATGTTGAAATCTTAGCCCCTAATGTGATGATATTAGGAGATAGGACCTTTAGACGCTGACTTAGTTCATTTTGTGCTTCTATAACAGACTATCTGAGAATGAGTAATTTATAAAGCACAAAAATTTATTTTCTCACAGTTCTGGAGGCTGAGAAGTACAAGCAGGTTCAGTTGTCTGACAAGGATCTGGTCTCTGTTTCCAGGATGTTACCTTGAACACCTTGTCATCCTGAGGGGAGGAATGCCATGTCCTCACATGGCAGAAGGGAGATAATGGGTGAAAAAAGACAAAACTCCATCAAGCCCTTTTGTAATGGCATTAATCTATTCATGAGAGCCAAGCCCCCATGACCTAAACACTTCCCAGAAGGCAACACCTCCCAATGCTGTTGCATTGGAGATTAAATTTCCAAACATGAATTTTTGGGGACACATTCACATTATAGAAGGAAGTGATAGGTGATTAGCTATGTTCTCATGAATGGGATTAGTGCCTTTATAAAATAGATCCAAGAGGATGGGTTTGTTCCTTCCACGATGTGAGGACACAGTGACATCTATGAATCAGGAAACAGGCCTTCACCAGACACTAAATCTCTAAGCATGTTGATCTTGGAGGTCCCAACCTCCAAAGCTGTGAGAAATAAATCTCTGTTGTTTATAAGCCACCTAGTCCATATTCTGTTATAGCAGCCCAAATGGACTAAGTCAGATGTTATTAAGGATCTTGAGATCACTGTGAATTTAGGATGAGCCCTTATCCTTATCCTTATAAGAGGACAGGACGGCAACATACACAAAGGTGATATGAACATAGAAGCAAAGATTGGAGTGATCACTGTACTAGGCAAGGAATACCAATAATTGCCAACTGCTACCAGAAGCTAAGAAAGAGGGATGGAGAAGATATACCCTTAGAGCCTCCAGAAGGCTCTGATTTCTTCCTTCTAACCTCCGGAACTGTAAGACAACAAATATCTGTTGTTTAAAGCCACCAAGTTTGTGTGTTACAAATACACACTTCAAGCCCAAGAACTCAAAATCTTTCTTCCCAGTCTAGTCCCCCTATGTTCCCTTAGTGAATGATATCACCATCTAGTCAGACACCTCAAAGTAGTTCTACACTATTTCTAGAATGATCTTTCTAAAATACAAATCTGATCATGTCACTCCTCACCCTCAAGCTTATCATACTCCAAATAAAATTTAAGCTCCTTATATTAGTGCATAAGGCCCTTCACCAAAAGTATAGAACCTTTTGGTCCTTCTGCCCCTTGTTAGCCTTGTTTCCTGCACGTCCCACAAATACATTCAACTACAGAGGAGTCAGAGAATCAGAGACAAAGTAATCTATCCCTTTATCCATGTGCAATATTTGCAGCCCCCATCTAGTTGCCTGAGCTCATCAAGTTCTTAATGGCTCTGTTCCTTTGCTTATGTGGCTCTTTCTCCTTTTAATCTAGCTGTTCTCTACTTGTCCACTAAAACTCAGATCAAGGGATATCTCTTCTGAAAAGCCTTTCTTAAACCTTCTCCCAGTCATACATTTCTGATTTGTGTGCCCCTCTCTGTGATCCCCAAGCATGCTGCTATTGTCACATCACACTATACTGAAATTTATGTATTTGTCCATCTGTTTTACTTATCTGTGAATTCATGCCTCTCCAGATTCTTCCCATTTTTCAGGACGAACCTCAGTCCTATCTCCTCCTGACAATCACAGCCTGTCCTTATTGCTCGTTCCTTTTAACTTTTCACTAATTTGCTGTAACACCCCATTTAATACTTAATGCAGTATATCATTACTTTACTTTTCATGATATACAGTTTGCTTCTGATTAGACTGAGTTCCTTACAAAGCAGAGGCAATGTGTTATTATTTTCCATGTTGCTGTAAGTCCTGAACACATTAAGAACCAAGTACATAATACATACTTAATAACTCTGATGAATATTAAATTAATTTTTTCTACTGGGTAAAAAATATTACTAGCATCTAAGTATTTCTGATGTCGGTATCTAATACTCACCATACCATACCCCAGAGAAGGCCACTAGACTAAGTCTCATCTCTTTGTCTTCTATGTGCTCTTTCTGGGTCCAGTTCTGCCCCTTCCATACTTAACCTCTGTGACCTCCAATGTGATATAAAAGAGACCCAATCATACAGTTTTTCTGTTTACAGCCCTTTGCTGCCTCCCCACTGCCTATGAAATAAAGATCAATTCCTTTAGCCTGATATATAAGTTGAAACCAGGACTATCTTTGCAGTCTTGTCTCTGATTCCCTGACTACTCTGTAGTTACATTGGACTACTATTTGTCATTTTCTGCCCCTCCATTCAATTTCATGCCCCTTTGCTATGATTCCTCCTGTTTCAATTTGCTCTTCTCTTCTTGGTGAACGTCTCTCCATCTTTCCAAAACAGGATCTAAACATCACCTTTCTATGACTTTCCCTGATCCTTTTTCAGAAGATGGGAAAGGAGGCAAAGGAGGAGTCATTGTTTCCGCAGAACATTTATCTACTCTAACTGATCACATTGAACTATGGTTGTTTTTCTCTCTCTTGAATAGATTATGAGATCCTAGGGAGCAGAGACTGAGCTTAATTCTACCCATGCTTAAGGCAGATGGTTGTGTCACACTAGAAATCCAGTAAATGTTTATTAAAAGTGCTGAAAAGGATCTATTTTAACATTACTCATCCTAGGGATTGTCTCATGCTATCCCATATCCCTCTCCCGATGTGCTTAAGGACATCTTGCAAGGTAGACCATACCCACTGTGTCTCTGCAATAGCTTAATGTGTCCTGAGCTCCTCCTCTGGGGATTTTCACAGAACCATGACCTTGCCATTGCATTTAGCTAGCAGAGCTGAAAAGATGGAGGGTGAGGACTCCTTCTTTTCTGAAAAACCTGTGATGTAAACCTGGGTTGCAATAGGAAAAATAGTTTTCAGCTCTCTAAAATCACACTACATCTACCTTGGGTTTTTTCTCCTTCTAATCTGTATTTGTTGCAAATGTTTTATAATTTATTTAGGTGCTAAGGTGATACACTTGTGATATATTTAAAATTTCCTCTTGTTTTTATAGTTTAATCAATAGTGCACATGAAATAATTGTACAAAAAAATTCTGAACTGCTGCTCTGAGTGGGTAGTGCTTGATATGACACAGGAAACAGCATTCTTGCTTCTGTCAGTGGGGTAACCTGCCTCCCGCTCGGTTCCCAATAAATTCATTTGTTCTCCAAGGGGTGTTTTTTAGAAAATATTTTCCTTTCCCTTAATGTGTCAGAGAAAAGGACAAAACAGAACTCCTGAAAGGAGAACACAGAGCACTCAGGTTAGAAAACACTTAGTGGACAAAGAAGTGTTTTGTTACCTACAAGAACGAAGTGCCTCTGAGCACGAAGGACCTAAGCATTACCTTGGATAAACATTGCATTTAAAGGCAACTTTATGCAAGTGGGTCAGCAAAGACTAAAAGATTTTCTTCAAATAGTAATACAGGCCCTGATCCAAAGACACAAAATCCAAACACAGACAGCAAAAGGACAAGAATACCATGGCTCAGCCAGGAAAGGATGAGGAGTGCTTACAAGAGCATCCAAGCCAAACATAGGTTGTTCTTATCAGTCCCTTGGCTAAGGGTTAGCAACTGTCCTTAGGAAGACTAGAAATTAAGATGAAAATCCTACTGCATAATATAATCCCCTGTAATTTATTGCATATATTTATGTTTGGTGTAGTGTGAACTAAATATACATAGCTCTCACTTCAGCTCAGTTCAGGCAGTGGATTCAGCTTATCTTTTGTTGGCTTCTTAAAATACCCAGTTAAAAATCTTTTAAGCTGGCTGATGTAGGTAAAAATCCAGGGTAGACAAAATTAAAATCTATTCCAAGGCTGGGCATGGTGGCTTACGCCTGTAATCCCAGCACTTTGGGAGGCTGAGGCGGGCCAATCACTTGAGGTCATGAGTTTGAGACCAGCCTGACCGACATGGAGAAACCCCATTTCTACTAAAAATGTAGTTAGCCGGGCGTGATGGTGCATGCCTGTAATCCCAGCTACTCGGGAGGCTGAGGCAGGAGAATCGCATGAACCCAGGAGGTGGAGGTTGAAGTGAGCCAAGATGATGCCATTGCACCCCAGCCTGGGCAACAAGAGTGAAACTCTGTCTCAAAAACAAACAAACAAACAAACAAAAACCCTGTTCCATCTAGATACTCAACACATTACCCTTTCTAGAACAAATCACTCCTGGCTAAATAGTAGAATTATGACACCGTAAGAAACACCAATTGGCTGTTAAAATTGCCTTCTATCTCAGTGGATTATGACATCAGATACAAAGCAGCCAATCGCTTCCTTTCCTTTCCATTCCGTTTCCTTTTCCTTCCTCCTTTCCTCCTCCTGGCCCCCAACTTGTTTCTTCTTTCTTATGTGCCAGTTGCTGTGCTGAGGATATAAAGCTAAATAAGCTTCTCTCCTTTTCTTCATGAAACTCAAAAGCTTAGATAGGAAGTAAATAAATATAATATAGCATGATAATTACAAGAATATTAACATGTCCAAAAGTTAAAGAGAGAAAGCATAAAGGAGAAAGTGATGAGCTCTGAGGGTTTGAGGTAATTAGGAAAGGTTTATCAGTTTAAGTTGGGTTTAAATTTATTAAAAATGCAACTATAGAGAAATTCCTTGTTTATTGACTGGAGGTTAGAAATAGTAGTTATTCTAGCAAGCTTGCAGAATAAATTTTACTAAAAAAGGGTGCCCAGCTTTTGGTGATTGTCTAATGCGCTCAAAATCAAGGCTTGACCTAAAGTGAACTGTCAACCAAAAATTGAAACAAAGAGCAAGATTTGCTCAATCATGAACCTAATCAGTATGGCAAAACAGTATTAAAGACTGTTAGAACTGCAGGGGATCTTGCAGCTCATCTAGTCCATATTACTCATTTTATAGATGAAAAAAAATGTCTCCTAGTGATTAAAGATTTATATAAAGTCATAAGAATTCACTAATTGGCAGAGTGTGAGATAAACCAACAGTGTTCATGTTTTGAGTTTGCTGTTCTTTCAACTTCTCCTAAAATTGCTTAATTAGTAATATCCTAAAATAATCAAATTGGGACAAAATTTGAGCATCAAAATATTCCCCAAAGAGAATCATTACTTATCTGGTATTTTCTGTCATATGTGAAAAAAAGGAGACTTATCAACATTTATTTATTTATTTATTTATTTATTTGAGACAAAGTCTCGCTCTGTCACCCAGGCCAGAGTGCAATGGCGCCATCTTGGCTTACTATAACCTCTGCCTCCTGGGTTCAAGTGATTCTCATGCCTCAGTCTCCCGAGTAGCTGGGACTACAGATGTGCACCACCTAATTTTTACATTTTTAGTAGAGACAGGGTTTTGCCACGTTGGCCAGGCTGGTTTCAAACTGCTGGCCTCAAGTAATCTGCCTGCCTTACCCTCCCAAAGTGCTGAGATTACAGGCATGAGCCACCACTCCCGGCCAAGGCTTATCAACTTTTAAAATAGAATCGCAGTCATATTGACTACATGCTTATAATTTAAAACACATGGACTCTTTAATCAGAAATATAAGCTATTTGCACTCCAGGCTTTTGCTCTGTCTTAAATTGATTGCTATTTAGCACCCACCCATCAAAAGCTCTGCAGAGGGGACCATCATTAAGGGCACTTATGAAGACATCCACTTATTCCAACAGGTATGCAAATTCTAAGATTGTATCAGATGACATCACCTGAGAACTAAAAATGGGGTGTCAATTACTTGGCCTGCTCTTTGATGCTCTTTCTAGCATTACTCTAGTAATGCTTTCTAGCATTTCTCTCTAGTAATGCTCTCTAGCATTTCTAGTAATGCTCTTTCTAGCATTACTCCTTCAGCATTGATCAAAGATGGTTTCACAAAACAATAATATCAAGATTTTTTCTATATATTTTTAAAAAAGGTTTATTAAGATATCTTTCATCTAGGTTGTCCAATACTCTTTGGAAATGAGCAAATACATTTTACATTGGTACCAAGAAAATGTGTTTTCATTGAAAGAGCTCGTATGTATACTTTAAACATCAATCATTATCATAAAACTCATTTTCCTTTCTGCTTTGCCTTCCACTAAGCCCAGAAAGAAATATGAAATGTGGCTTTTAGTACATGGGCATACATTTTGGGCATATTTGCTTTTTCCTCTAAAAAATATTACTAATCTGACAGTATTTTCAAGTGTCTTGCTATCAGCCATCTCAGACACTTTTTTTGGAAGTACTGGGGTAGGGAGGGTAAATAATGAATAAACATGTGAAACATTTCCTGTATTTTGATCATCAGGAGAAAGACCAATGCTTCTTATCATAAACACAAGTTCCTGCTATACACAACACATCTCTTGAATTCTAGTGAAGCCAGGATGTACATTAAATGACTGCAAGCCTTAAAGGTCTTGAATCTAATTGTGAAGCTGGGGCATATGTAGAGATAAATATCAGGGAGCATATGCTAAGGTGATTTCAAAGATCCGTTCTATCTTAAGACACTGTAAGTCTAATTATTAAATGATCAATACAGACATTTAGTCAAAGCATGTTCTGTTTTGAGGGAGCTGCTTAAATATTGATATTTTAGCCGACATTTTTCTTTCTGAGGGTGGTAAAATTTTGGGGTAACTGTATTAGTCCATTTTCATGCTGCTGATAAAGATATATCCAAGACTAGGCAATTTTAAAAAGAAAGAGGTTTAATGGACTTACAGTTCCACATGGCTGGGGAGGCCTCGCAATCCTGGCAGAAGGCAAGGAGGAGCAAGTCACATCTTACATGGATGGCAGCAGGCAGAGAGAGCTTGTGCAGGAAAATTCCCCTTTTTTAAAAACCACCAGATCTTGGGAGACTTATTCACTATCATGAGAACAGCATGGGAAAGACCTGCATCCATGGTTCAATTACCTCCCACTGGGTCCCTCCCATAGCACATGGAAATTCAAGATGAGATTTGGGCAGGGACACAGCCAAACCATTTCATTGCGCCCCTGACCCCTCCTAAATCTCATGTTCTCACATTTCAAAAGCAATCATGTCTTCCCAACAGTCCCCCAAAGTCTTAACTCATTTCAGCATTAACTCAAAAGTCCACAGTCCAAAGAAGGACTAGAGAAGGCAAGTCACTTCTACCTATGAGCCTTTAAAATCAAAAGCAAGTTACACGTTGTGCACATGTACCCTAGAACTTAAAGTATAATAAAAAATAAAATTAAAAAATAAAATCAAAAGCAAGTTATTTACTTCCTAGGTACAAAGGGGGTACAGGCATTGGGTAAATACAGGCATTCCAAATGGAAGAAATTGGCCAAAACAAAGGGGCTACAGGCCTCATACAAGTCTGAAATCCAGTCGGATAGTCAAATTTTTTTTAATTTTTTTAATTTTTAAAATTTTTTTTTCTTTTTGAGACAGAGTCTTGCTCTGTTGCCCAGGCTGGAATGCAGTGATGTGATCTCGGCTCACTGCAACCTCCATCTCCCTGGTTCAAGTGATTCTCCTGCCTCAGCCTCCCAAGTAGCTGGGATTACAGGCACCCACCACCACACTCAGCTAATTTTTGTATTTTTAGTAAAGACAGGGTTTTGCCATGTTGGCCAGGGTGGTTTCAAACTCCTGACCTCAGGTGACCTGCCTGCCTCGGCCTCCCAAAGTGCTGGATTACAGGTGTGAGCCACTGCATCCTGCCAGTCAAATCTTAAAGCTCCAAAATGATCTCCTTTGACCCCATGTCTCACATCCAGGTCATGCTGATGCAAGAGGTGGGTTCCCATGGTCTTGGGCAGCTCTGCCCCTGTGGCTTTGTAGGGTACAGCCTCCCTCCGGGCTGCCTTTACAGGCCAGTGTTGAGTGTCTGTGGCTTTTCCAGGCACACAGTACAAGCTTTCAGTGGATATACCATTCTAGGGTCTGGACGACGGAGGCTTCTCACAGCTCCACTAGGCAGTGCCACAGTAGGGACTCTTTGTGGGGGTTCGCCCCCACATTACCCTTCTGCACTGCCCTAGCAGAGGTTCTCCATGAGGGCCCCACCCCTACAGCAAACTTTTGCCTGGGCATCCAGGTGTTTCCATACATCTTCTGATATCTAGGCAGAGGTTCCCAAACCTCAACCCTTGACTTCTGTGCACTCACAGGCTCAATACCACATGAAAGCTCTGAAGGCTTGAGGCTTATACTCTCTGAAGCCATGGCCAGAGCTCTACATTGGCCCCTTTCAGCCATGGCTGGAGTGGCTGGGATGCAGGGCATCAAGTCCCTAGGCTGCACTGGAGACATGCCCTGGAGATATTTTCCCCATTGTCTTGGGGGTTAACATTTGGCTCCTTGTTACTTATGCAAATTTCTGTGGCCCGCTTGAATTTCTCCTATGAAAATGGGATTTTCTTTTCTATTGCGTTGTCAGGCTGCAAATTTTCTGAACTTTTATGCTCTGCTTCCCTGACAAAACGGAATGCCTTTAACAGCACCCAAGTTACCTCTTGAATGCTTTGCTGACTTACAAATTTCTTCTGCCAGATACCCTAAATTATCTCTCTCAAGTTCAAAGTTCCACAAATCTCTAGATCAGGGGCAAAATGCTGCCAGTCTCTTTGCTAAAACATAAAAGGAGTAACCTTTGCTCCAGTTCCCAACAAGCTCCTCATCTCCACCCACCTCAGCCTGGATTTCATTGTCCATATCATTATCAGCATTTTGGTCAAAGCCATTTGACAAGACTCTAGGGAGTTCCAAACTTTCCCACATTTTCCTGTCTTCTTCGGAGTCCTCCAAACTGTTCCAACCTCTGCCTGTTACTCAGTTCCAAAATGTTACTCAGTTCCAAAAATACTTCCACATTTTTGGGTATCTTTTCAGTGGAGTCCAACTCCCCATAAGAATTTACTGTATTAGTTGGTTTACGTGCTGCTGATAAAGACATGCACGAGACTGGGCAATTCACAAAAGAAAGAGGTTTAACGGACTTACAGTTCCACCCAGCTAGGGAGACCTCACAATCACGGCAGGAGGCAAGGAGGAGCAAGTCACATCTTATATGGGTGGCAGCTAGCTTGTGCAGGGAACATTCCCTTTTTCGAAACCACCAGATCTTGTGAGACTTACTCACTATCACACGAGAACAGTACAGGAAAGACCTGACTCCATGATTCAATAACCTCTCGCTGGACCCCTCCTACAACACGTAGGAATCCCAGATGAGATTTTGACAAGGACTCAGCCAAACTATATTAGTAACTGTTTTGTGTAACTTTTTTCTGAATAAGCTATCATAGAAACAATTCATGTTCATGGTAGAAACTTGAAAAAAATCAGAAAAATATAAAAGAGCAATTAAAATAACCCACAATTGTACCTTGGGTTCACATTGTGCAGTTTAACACAGTATATACAATTTAGTGTTCTGCCTTTTTCGTTATAGTGAAAATTTCTAGATAGTATATATTCTACAATAACAAGATTTTTATTGTGCAACATTTCATTGAATGATGTGCTCAACCATTGCCCTATTGTTGGAGGTTTAGATTGTTTACAACTAGTTTTCTTTATTAAATATAAACTAATACTAATCTACATTCCTAATAATAGCGAACATAGGTCAGTATTAGTTTATATTTAATAAACAGCAATTACTACAGCAATTTCTACAGCATAGGCCCAGCATTGTACTAAATACTTTACATGAATTATCTTACTAAGTTTCATAATAATCCTATGAAAGAATTATTTTCCTTTTACAGATGATGAAACCAAGGATTACAGGTGAATTAAGGTGCTCACAGCAAGAAAAAATACTTTACGTCTAATTTATCTGACATAAATGTTCCAATATGATTTTTTTATGAATAAGTAAATGGGACTGTTCAAAGATTCCAAATGCCTATTGAAATATGTAATTATTAGGTCCAAATTGAGAAATTTGAGGCTTTTCTCAATTCATTATATACATATATGTGTATATGTATGTTATATACATATATGAAGTTGTTTAATGAATATTTAGTTGTTTTGTTGAGGGGGTATTTTTAACATTAGAAATTATTATTCTACTCCGATCAAATAACATGTTACCCTTATAACATATACCCTTACTATACCGTTATAGTCCTTATTTTGTGGTCTACAGAAAATAGTAGGAACACAGACTCCAAAACTGAGCCTTTCATTTCCATTAGCAGATAGTAAAACCACTGTAATCAAGAGAAATAAAAAACAAGAGGTGGTGAAAATTCTTGATTTTACAATACTTGAATATATGCAGTGTTCACAGATTTTCAAGTACCTACAGAGATGAAACTAAGTTAAACTAGCTAGCTAACCAGCTGAGGCTCTGCTCCCCACCGCTGTTTTAAAGAATGGATAGGAATGGTTTACAATCAGCACATTTTTTGATGGTATATAAAAGAGCTTGCTTCGAAAGCGCTTAAAGATGGTCGAAATGGTTTCCTAAGTAGTTGAATCCATTTCTGTAGCAGAATACACACTTTTGAAATACTGCCAAACTAGGTCAAGAAAGTCCCAATTAGAGAATTCGGCATGAAATGAAGCTTTAGAGTGCTCAATGACTCTTTAAAAAAATAATAATAATACTAAAATATACACTTTTAGTATTATTATCCAAACCTGAGGGATTAACTTTAATTTGTGAACATCCTGGACCTAAACTCTATTGACTTGGGTACCCAGTGGGTCAAGGAACAAAGCAAAAGCTAGAAGTAGGAAGTACTGAACTTTTAGTTACAAGTTTCATACAGGTAAACCCAAGGCGCTACAAATGAATAATTAAAGGAATGAAAGGAGAAAGAATAAAGGAGCCAAAGAGATGATCTCCTGAGACAGCCTTGCCCCAAACTTCTATGACGACTTAACTGCTGCTTTTCTGGACACGCGTGGGCACCCAGAACCCCCGAATGGGAGGAATGCTCTAGGTGCCCTGCTGCCCTCCAGCCCGTGCGACGGCGCGTCTCAGTCCAGCCCGGGCGGGGGGGCGCGCGGCTGTCACCCAGGGCGGGGCGGCGCGGGCGTTGCCACGATGCGGGCCGCGCGCGTCCCTGGCAGCCAACGCGTCCACGTCAAGGTTTGTTTAATAATCGCCAGGGTATTTATGGCCGGGCTCAGGCGGCTGCTGGGGAGCCAGGAGACTGCGCGGGGCGGCGGATGAGGGGCTGTGGCTGCGGCCCAGGGCACCTCCCCCCCGGCTTCCCGAACCCGGCCCGGTCCGACCCGAGGGGGAGGATGGAAACACCTGCCGCGCTCTGAGCCACCCACAAGAGAACACCCTTCCCGCCATATCACCCCACGGTCCTGCGGAGGCCACCGCCTGGTCCCCCCACGTCTCCATCACGCAGCGTGGGGCCGTGCGGTATAGTGAGCGATGGCGGAAAATCTGAAAAGACTGGTCTCAAACGAAGCTTTACGAACGTTGCAGGAAAAGCTAGACTCCTGGCTGAAGGAGTACAACGTGAGTCTGGGTGAAAAACCCCCGGGGCTCGCCCTTCCGTAGGTTCCAGCACAGCCCTCGTCGGGGATTTCTTAGGGCTGGAGTTGGTGGCCACTTTGCAAAGCCTCCGCGGTTGTGATTCCTAACCAGGACCTCAGCCTTCGACCGGGATCGCTGGGGAAGGAAGGACATGTGTGTACGTGCCCTTGTCTCCCAGCTTAGCGAGGCGGCGCGCGGGTGGCGCGGCCTGCGGAGCGCGGCACTAGGCTGCGGAGAGATTGGAGAGTGCGTCCAATCTGTGGTAACTAAGGACGCCGGCGACCTAGCAACAGGGAAGCCCTGTGGTCTGCGACTGGTCTGGTCACGCCGGCCACTCTTTCCAATCCCCCTCGCCAGCGCAATCCACACCGCCTCCTTCCCCAACCCCGAATTATTTTTTACTACAACCCTCTCCTGCCCAGGGTTTGTATCAGAATGGATTTGTATAAACACACACCCAGTAGTTATTTACCCAGAAATACGCGAAACGGACACTTGTTAACGTTGCGGGTTTCACTTGCATGCTGGTGGGCCTGGCAATTGAGGCACAGTTCCAACACCAGGGCGGATTCAGGCCTTTTTCCAGGCATTTGTGAGAAGCCAGTATTCTGTCACCAAACCCATGAGCACTTTTCAAATCTCATTAATCCCTACCCGCACCCTGGCTCCCCATAATTCCCTCTTCCCCCCAAACAGAACTCTTCAGTGTTGAATTTGCTTTACATTCGGTCGGTCCGTCTTAATATAAATAGGGATTTCCCCTCTTACATAGTAAATGGAGGGGTCGGCAAAAAGAACTGTGGACCGGAAATTAGCCCCCTCCCCCCCTTGTTTCTACATTTGGCTCTGCATAGAACTAGCTGAATGACGGTGTCAAATTAGTTTACTTCTCTGGGTCTTAGTACCTCATCTATGGAATAGCAGAGATTGGTCTAGATGGTATGTAAATTTCCTGTTCAGATTTTAATTTTTTGAGCCTAGATTAGCTTGTTTCTGAGATCCTGCCTGTTATGAGGTCCTTAGGCTTCCCCATTCACCCTTTAACCAGTGCTCCTGAAGTGGAGGGGAGCTCAAAGAGCAGCTACAGCTTTCTCCTTAGCCTTCCTTTCTAGTGTTTCCTGTTCAATCTCTTTGCTCCCTTTTAAAGAACCAGCACTGACCATTCCTTCTCCATTAAGAATTCTGGAAAGTTAAAATGACCTCTTTATCATAAAAGACTTGGGTTCCCCCCAACTAATTTTAAAAGTACCTACTACCTAGTCTCAGGAGGTTGAGAATAAGAAATCCTAACATGTATACAGTATTTACCCCCTTTTTTTTTGCCCAGTGGCCTAACCGAACTCTGAATTTTAAAAAACATGTTGTTTGTCACAGTGTTTATTACAAATAGCACTAGTATTTGTCTGAAACTAATAAACAATTACTTTAGAAACTCCCTGTAAGTAATGAGAAGTGCCTTCGTTTATTACATTTTCCTGCCTTGATAACATCCCATTCTCTGCTGTCATTAAAACCATTTCCATCCAGCTGTTCCCTTCATCTCTCCACAGTAGAGACTGTACTCACAACCATGAGTTTTTTTTATACCTTGTGGCCACTCCCCAGGTTCCATCATTTCTCTTGAGTTTGCAGGCATCTTTATCACATTGGAATGTTGACACCTGTATTCTTCCCCCTCCACTCCTGCTTCATCTCTTACAAGTATACTGATGAATCTTATTTCTATAGGATATGTTCCCATCTGAGCTCTCACTTCTCCAGCTGCCCATTGGTCATCTTTCAATAGTGAATGCTATTGAAATGCTCAAAATGCTCAAAGTCAAACCTGTTCAAAATGGAATTTAGCCTTTCCCATGCCCCAACTACAGGCCTCCTTTCTAAGTAGTCTTCATCATTATGTACTCCACTCCCTTTTCACCATCATAGTCTGTTGGTTCTAACTTCAAAGTTCATACAGAATCTAAACACTTTTCACCAACCCCACTGCTACCACCCTTCTCCATCCTTGATCATCTTTCACCTGGATTATTACAAAAATAACAACCCAAAGAGACTCTTCTAAATGTCAAGTCAGATCAAGTTACTCTTTTTGCAAGACACTCCAAATTTCCTATTTCAGTCAGAAGAAGCCAAAGCTCTTACAATGACCTTCAAAGTCCTACACAATTGTGCCCCTTTAAGCTCTTTAACCTTATCTGTTACTTTCTCCCTTGCTCAGCCCGCTCCAGCAGTACCAGCCTTCTTGCTTGTCCTAGAGCAGTGCTGTCCAATAGAACTTTCTATGATGATGGACAGGTTCTATATCTGCATTGTCCAATATGGTAACTATTGGGCACTTGAAATGTGGCAAGTGCACACTGAAGAACATAATTTTTAATTTGACTTAAGTCCAATTTAAATTCAGATAGCCACATGTAGCTCATGGCTACTGTCTCAGAAAGCACAGTTCTAGAGATGCCAGACATGCTTCTGCTTCAGGGCATTTTGCACTCATTGTTTTCTCTGCCTGGAAAACTTTTCCCCTGTTGATATTTGAGTGAGATAGGAACATCCTCATTTTCTTTGGAGAGCTTTATTTCTTAGAAAGGGTAACAACCTGCAGGCTGCGACGTAGACAGGAATTAATGCTGAATGGGTTGGCCACGTGTATACATATTCAACAGGTTATAGGAGGAGCTATGAATATTCATGAAGGGGGAACTCTCACATGCACAGTAAGCAAACACGCATGTTACATTCATCCTATATTCATTTTGGGGTAGAGGCTTAACATTTAAATGTATTACAATTAGGCCCTATACATCAAAGGTGGAGGCAGGGACATGAAGGAACTTAGTGTGCAGCCTCTGCGGATCGACCAGAACCAGCCTATTGTCCATGGTCTCTTATCAGCAGAAAGTTACTGAAATCAGTAACTTATCCAGTCGAAGTTGCAGTTATGGACTGTGGAACAGGGGAGGGGATCAGTTAGTCAGAGTCTGGTAGTCAGTGAGTTGCAATTGTTTTAACATTGTTTATCTCAAGGCCAGTGCTTGCTTAGCTGCTAGATAAAAAGAAAAAACCTTTTGACAGTTAGAACATAGTTGATTCTTTATGTGTAGGGGTATGTGACTTAATGCTTGCCTGGCATGGCCTTAGGTCTTTATCTTATTGCCGCAAAGAGTCTGTTACATTAGTCTTAAGATCTCTATTTTAACAGTAGCTTCATGCAGTCCAGAAAATGTTGCCTCTAACAGAACTAGCAGTATTATTACAGCAATCATGGTAACAAAAGGAGGCTCTTAGCCCATATCTGTGTCACAGGGGTTAGTAGCTTTAAAAGAACATGTCTTTATGTTAATAATGTTGGTGGTTATATTCCTGAATATTTTATTCTTTTCTGTTAACTCTTGATTTCCTATCTGCGCAAAGCCATTAGAATGTGTTTGAAGTTTACTTATTTCAGTTTTACACTTATAACATGGAAAGTTCTTATTCATTTCCCTGCCTTCATTCATGCCCACTTCCAATCCAACTTTGATTCAGCTGTTTGAAGCATCATTTTTATGGCTCTCATTGCCAATACTAGTGATTCTCAACACAGGCAAGGCATTGTCCCCTAGAACATTGTTTTTAAAACTTACCTATAGGACTCAATGCATTTTACTTCACAATATAGCACACATAAACTCTTATACATATAAACTCAAGTTCCACTAATAATTACCTTTACTCATTATGGTGTGTTTTTCTATTTTCTTTTTAGTATTATTTGCTGTTTGAGACTCACTAAATTGATTTTGTTACCCACTAATGCTGTGGTTATCAATCTTCATTGCACATAGGAATTATCCAGAAAGCTTTTATATTTCCAAAGACCAGGTCCCACACGAGAGCAATTAAATCCATTTCTAGGAGTGGGAGCCCACAAAGCTCCTCAAGTAAAGGCTTTCCTGAAACTTCATGGCCCTTACCAGCTTCTCTTTTGAGTTTTACCTCTGAAATCTGGACGAATTTTCTTATAGCAAATAGCATGTGTTTTTGCATTTATTTTCATGTTTATCTTAGACTATAAATTCCTCCAGGGCAGGAGACATTGTGTCCCTAGCATCCAGTGCATAGTGGCCTCTCCATAAAATTTCTTCAGAGTATAAATGCATGAATAAGCCATGCCCTTCTGCTTCTTGAAACCATCTCCTTCTTCGGCCTCCTTATTCTTCTTCATCTTGCTTCCTGGGTGTCCTCTTATTTCTGACTGCTCTTATTTTGTTTTTTATCCAGTGGCTCTTCTTACTTAGAGCACTTCTGACACAGCAAAATTGCCCCTCGCTCTGCCCTCAGCCCTCTCCTCACTCTTTTCTCTCCCTAGTAATCTCATCTGTGCATGTGGCTTCTGCGCCCTCCCACTTGCTGAAGCCTTCCAAAGCCACTCCTCCCAGTCCTGTCTCTCTTCTAAACTCCAGACTTACTTTCCATCTGCTTTGGGGAAAGCATTGTTGTTGAGAGCTCAGCTGCAGTGCTGGAGGCTGCAGGAATGGGTCTGCACTATTGTCTCTTCAAATTACTTAATTTGTTTTTCCTTAGTGATGAATTTTGGATGATGATGGCATCCCATTTGTAGGATTGTTCTGAGGATTAAATGGAGCCACGTATATAAAGCTCTTAGCACAGGGTCTGGCTGGCATAGAGTAGGTAATTAGATCAGTAATTATTAGGTACTACCACTGGACATTCCATCTGAAGGTCCTGCAGTCCCCCTCACTTGTTCAAACCCAAACTCAGGATCATCCCTCTCATACCTCTTGCTCATTTCAAAACTCCCTGACCTTCTTAGGTAATGCTGAAATCAGCAGGAACTTTACTGGCACAGGTGTAATTTGGGGCTAGGAAAGACCTTTGGGAGACCCTTATGTCTACAGCCTCCAGCATCTCTCAGCTAGATGGTTATATCCATCTACCTCCCCACCAGACTCACTCTCTAACCCAAACTCTATCTGGTCTGCTTTTGCCAGAGAGATTTTTGTAACATGCAAAGGAAATATGAGCATGTCATACCCGCCTTCCTCTGTTGCATCCTTAAACATTTTGATGATGGAATGAAGCCCAAGACCCTTAATGTGGCCAGTCAAGTCTTTCAACTCTGGACCCTGTGCTCACTTTCCCCTGATATGCCTTGGTACCTTCTGTTTCTCCTCTTCAATTGCCCTTCCCTCTTACCCTTCACCCCTCACTAGAGGTTATTTTGCTACTCCTATAGCTTGTTATCCACACAGAGCACTTAACATAAACTCTAAGGTAATTATTTATCCCCTATGTGCCTCTTGTTCTCCATCTCACTTCCCTGTCTAATTAGTTCACTGACTGAAGACAACTTTTTTTTTTTTTTTTTTTTTTTTAATATAGCTTTGTTTCCTGAGCTTTGTTTCCAGGGCCTTACATATAATAGGAACTCAATGATTTATGAATGGATAAATCTGGAGAGTCTGTGCTTTGGAGACAGTATAATTAGTCCATATCTTTGCTCTGTTTGTCTTGTGTGAGTATGTGGGTATGTGTTTACTTGAATA
Source organism: Macaca thibetana thibetana (assembly GCF_024542745.1). Lineage (NCBI taxonomy): Eukaryota > Metazoa > Chordata > Mammalia > Primates > Cercopithecidae > Macaca > Macaca thibetana. The sequence continues at coordinate 104,397,759 of NC_065582.1, forward strand.
ATGTGACCCTATTGCAACTTGATTATCTTGTGCAATGCTTTGTGTTTAGAAGTTGCAGCATGTTGTAACATGTCTTCGGAAGCGGAACTGTGTGACACAGGATATTCTCTCCTGTTATTTAAGTTGTGTTTAAAAACTCATTTGACCAGCATTCCTCTGGGTACCCAGTATGTACCAGGCTCTAGGCAAGGCATAGGAACAGATAGTAATGATACCACAATAATACTTCTAATTATTGTGTACCTCTTTTACACTGGACTCTGCTCATGTGATCAACTACCTCCTAAACGGGAGGAAACAGAGCCTCATATTTAAATGTCTTTTCTAAGGGAATGCAGCTGATAAGTTGAGAACCAGGTTTGAACAAAGGTCTACCTTATTCCTAAGCCACTGACTCCTTTCAGTACTGCATGCCACCTCATAGGTGCCAATTGATAAACACCTTCTGTGTCTGAGATGCTGGACATATATTATTTTGATTTAATTCTAATGCTCCGCAAGGCATTATTATCCCCATTGCATGGGAGAAGAATGGGCTCAGAGAGGTTAAGTAACTTGTGCAGGGTCACACAGAACTGTAGCGCAGCAGAGCTGAGATACTCAGGTTTGCTTGACTCCCAAGCTCATTCTCCATCCACTTAACACATGGAATGATCTTGCCAGAGGGCAAAAGGCTTGTAAGTAGGTAATTGAAGTTCAGTGTAATAAGTGCAGGTATAAAATGGCCACGGCAAGGAGTGCTGAATTAATGAGGAAGAAATGGAGATAGCTGTTCAGGCTATGGGTTTTAAATGCTCTATCATGTCAACATTACGCTGTTAAATCATTCCTTCATCAACTGCTGTTCGGACCCTTCAATTTGCTAGGATACTAGTGGCAACAGATACAAACATGAGCAAAGCAAGATCGTTTTTAAAAAGAACTCAGGCCGGGCGCGGTGGCTCAAGCCTGTAATCCCAGCACTTTGGGAGGCCAAGACAGGTGGATCACGAGGTCAGGAGATGGAGACCATCCTGGCTAACACGGTGAAACCCCGTCTCTACTAAAAAATACAAAAAACTAGCCGGGCGAGGTGGTGGGCGCCTGTAGTCCCAGCTACTCGGGAGGCTGAGGCAGGAGAATGGCGTAAACCCGGGAGGCGGAGCTTGCAGTGAGCTGAGATCCGGCCACTGCACTCCAGCCTGGGCGACAGAGCGAGACTCCGTCTCAAAAAAAAAAAAAAAGAAAAAGAAAAAAGAAAAAAAGAACTCATGATCTTTTTGGGAGGAGAGATTAGATGGACGAGATGGAGAAAAAATGACTACAGGAGAAATCAGTGCTACAACAGAATTAGTTACCAGGTACCATTTACCAAGCATGGAAAGTAAACCAGCTGCCCTCTCAGTTACAAGTCCATCCCATCCAAACTCCATGCCAGGGGTGAAAGGCTCTCCAGGTCAACCTACCCTGCCAAACTCTCTGACTTTCTGTGCCTCTGCCACATTGACATATTCAAGGTTGCTAAACTTGTTCCTGCCACAGAACCTTTGTCCTTGCTGTTCCCACTGCCTGGCATGCTCCTTCCCTAGTGCTGTGCTTCCCTGAATCTTATAACCCAGGAATACTCAAGGGTCCCCTCCACAGAGAAGCCTTCCCTGGATGCCCTCCCCATTCACTCTTGGTCGCATCATCCAATCCTCCCTCTACTCCCAGCATGAAGCATAATCTAAAAGTCAGTATAGATAGTTTACTAGTTAAGAGCATGGGCTGTGAAAGCTGGGCTGCTGGGGTCCAATCTCAGCTCTGATAATTTACTAGCTGGGTAGCCATGAACCAGTTACTTAACCTCTCTGTGCCTCAGCTTTCTCATCTGAAATGGGAATGATAATAGTTCTTCTAACTCCTAGTGTACTAGTGCAAAAATTAGCTGAGTTTATGTAAAGCGCTAATAGAGCCTGGCATATAGGAGAGATATGATAAATACAAAGTGAGTTAATCATCTCATTTACATGCATCCATCCAACGTATAATGAGTCTGAATACAGGGACACTGTAGAATCCAGGGTTGGGAATACAACAACCAACAGGACAGGCCTGTCCTCAAGGAGCTTCCTGCCTGTCTGAACCATTTCCTTGGTTGATGCAGATGTGCATTTGACTTGTAAACTTTTGCCTAGAGATTATCTCAACTTTTCTCTTACTCCTAATTTCTATCCTCCTTGTACCCTGCTTTCTGTTCTGGGATTTGTTGTGTCCAGGAGGCACCAAGGACCAATGCCTTATTGCACCCTGAGGTGACACATAAATCGATGCATTTTTACAACCACGTGATGTTTGTTGCTTGTAGTTGTATTCCTTCTTCTAATGCTGGAGTCAGTTAGAGGTTTGGCTTATGATGAAATGGAAATGGTAGAATCTTTCAAAGAAGTGAGGAAAGCAGATTAATAGCCAAAAGGTTCACTTCTTTGCCTCCTTGTGTTCTGTTCTCATTGCTTAGAATGTTCCACAACCACTGGAACCACCTCCTTTTCCAAGTCTGGCTAATTTCATCTTGGACTAGGTTTCACTTCCTTTGGAAGCCTTCCCAGACTTTCCAAGACAGTGGACTATTGGGTAGAGCTTGCACTCATCTGTGTAGTTAGACTTATTATTCTGCTGCAAAGTAACTGGCTATTCATCTGTCTGCCCCACAAGTCTGCAAGTGCCAAGTCCCTTATATCCTAAACCCAGCAATACCTTCTTGCTGTTAAGAAGTCATGTTCTCTATGCACATACAGTATATACGAATTGAATTTATGTAGAGGACAGGAACCAATAAAGCAGGTAAATTAGGCAGTGATTTGTATTGTCTGACAACAGGTCCATTTAGCTTTTAAATGTATTTTTGTAGGGTTTTACTGAGTAGGATTATTGCTATAAAAAACAACCTCCAAATCTCAGTGGCTTAACACACACAAACCAACTTTCTCAACTATGTGATAATTCAATGCAAGCATTCAGTCAGCAACCTTGCAAATCTTGTGGCTCCACCATCCCTTATGCCCTCAGCATCCTCTCTTGGCTCTTCTGCATTCAGTTGACAAAGGGGAAAAGAAAAAAAAATCATTCAAGAGGTTCCCTTCTGGGCCAGGCCCCGGGCATACATCACTTCCCATCCAGTTAACCAGAATTCAGTTACATGGCCACACGAACTGCTAGGGAAACTGGGAAACGTGGTCTACGGAAGATAAGTTTCGATGACCACACAGCAGTCCTGCTACCAGAGCATACCAGAGCCAGACAGCTCTTGGGTCAAGTGAGACCCTGGTCTGCCTGCAGTGGGTCCCAGAGTGAAGAAATTACCCTGGTTATCTACTGTTTTGTCCTTGCAGACAAACACGTGTGATCAAAATCTAAACCACTGCCTTGAACTCATTGAGCAAGTTGCCAAGGTGCAGGGACAACTCTTCGGGATCCTCACAACAGCAGCCCAAGAAGGTGAGAATGGCCTGGTAATTTCCCATCCAGTTCTGCCTGCCTTTCTCTCCTTTCTTGGTGCTTTTTTGTGTTCTTTGACTGTTGATGCAGTTGTGTTTCTCTCCCTGACCTGATGTGTGTATTCTTTTAGGAGGACATAACGATGGTGTGGAAACAATCAAGTCACGCCTTTTGCCTTGGCTGGAGGCTTCCTTTACTGCTGCTTCCATGGGAAAACCTGTTGACAGCAAGGTCCCCTCTCTGCAGGTAGGGATGCTGAAGGATAACCCTTGACTTTCTGAACAGTGAGATAAAACAAATCAGAAACCTCCAAGAGAAGAAGAGGACTTAATTCTGGTAGACTGACAGAGTGTCACAATTTGTGAGAGTTATTGGTGGTTTTCATGGGGACGGTGTTAGTTTTTGAACAGGTGGAGATCAGACTAGAAAGAGAGCACATACCTTGCTTAAGGCATCCACATCATTACATCTGGGCAACCAAAACATTAGTTACTTTACTTTTAAACATTTATATGGATTTACCTATAACCCTTTCTAAAACAGAAGCATTTAGAAAACATTTAGTCTGTTCTGAGAAAACCAAACATCACATGTTCTCACTCATAAGTGAGAGTTGAACAATGAGAATACATGGACACGGGGAGGGGAACAACACAGCAGGGCCTGTCGGGGAATTGCAGGGGTGAGGGGAGAGAAAGCATTAGGACAAACATCTAATGCATGTGGGGCTTAAAACCTAGGTGACAGGTTGATAGGTGCAGCAAACCACCATGGCACACATATATCTATGTAAAAATCCTGCACATTCTGCATGTGTGTCCCAGAACCTAAAGTAAAAAAATAAAAAATAGTAATAATAACAAAAAGAAAGCATTTAGTCTGTTCTGAGCAAGAACCTTATAAGACAGTGGCTGAAGGATCCCTGCTTGGAGATCACTGAGCAGAAAACCAGTTCCTCTTTTATGGCCCTGGAGTAGGTATCTAAACATTTATGTCTCAATTTTCTTATTTGCTGAATGGAGACAATGGTTTTGCTGATCTAATAGGATCATTTGTGAGAATTAAATGTGATAAGCACAGTAAACAAGCTGCATAGGGTCTGACATGTGTTAAGTACTTTATAGACTTCAGTTATCATTAAGTAATTTTTTTCCCTGACAATGTTTGGATGCTTCTCAGATTTTTATCCTCTGTGTGGGCATTATTCTAGGTATAAAGATGTAGAATGATGTTTCAAAGTCTTTTTGGAAATTGAGGTATAATTTATATTCAGTGAAATCCATAGATTTCTGTTTTGACAAATACGTATACCTGTGTAAATTCACATCTCTATTGGAATATCAGACATCTCCATCACTCCAGAGCATTTCTTGCACCTTCCCCAGGGCAACCATCTTCTGATTTTTATCACTCTAGATTAATTTTGCCTGCACTAGAACTTCATGTGCACTCTTTTGAGATGGACTGTTTTTTTTTTTTTTATTCATCAATGTCATTTTATATATTCAGACTGTTTTTTGTTTTTTTGGTGTGCCTTTCCAGAACACGTTTGACAGGGAGAGACGTAAAGATCCCAGTCCTCGGGATCGGGACATGCAACAGTTAGACTCTAATTTGAACTCAACCCGGAGTCAACTCAACCAGGTTCAAGACGAGTAAGAGGAATGCAAGTTATCTTTTTCCAAAAAGAATTGTTTTCAATTAAGTTTTAAATTCGAAAGGAGAATAATAGCTCATGTAAAATGTGGGCATTTGTAAATAAGTAATATGATTGTGTGTGTGTCTGTGTGCATGTGTGTATGACAGTGAGAGAGAGAGAGAGAGAGAGTTTAGAGTCAGTGTCTGTGGATTTGGGGACAGGATATATTATGATACCTGGTCCCCTGGTTCCTTCTTTGGAGTTCCTTCTTCATAAGCACATCATCAGCCCATATTGACAAACAGGTAAAGATTGTTAGACAAAAATCTACCTTTTGGGAGAAAAATTTTAAAAGAGATGCAAAAGGGAAAGAATAAAATAGAGTGAACAATCAGGCAAAGAGGAAAATTAAGAGAAAGACAGCAAAAGTCAAATGAAGCAGGCTGCATCTATCTGTCCATTATACTCATTTAAGGGTGTATGTGTGCCTCTCTGAATCCCAAAGAGTCAGAGTCTTTTAAGAAAGGAAGAATTCAAGATTTTGCAATAATTATTAGGTATAAGAATGTATTTTTAAAAAGTTAAGCAATTCCAGGCAACAATAGATGTCAGATGCATGCTGTGGACAGAGCCAGGGTAGCAAACTTAGGGAATCACCACAAAACAAATTGTAGACTTTGAGTTTGTACTTGAGGCGGGTAGACAAATATGTATGAAACTGTGTTTGACATACCTAACAAAAATCCATCAATGGGAATTTCTCCTACCACAGCATTGCTTCATTGCTGACATCAATGGGACAGAAAGGAAGTCTTTTTTTTTCCTTTAATTAATAACTAGTTAAGGCTTGGGATGGAATAATGTGTGGTACTCTGCCTTGTTCTCTGATGACATTTACATTTTTCTAAGGAAAAATATCTGTATTGATTTAGTTTTGCCTGATTATAAAAATAATACAATTTTCTTTTTCAAAATGCATACAACAAATAAAAATTGATGAAAATCACCTGTTTTCTTGTCCCCATTAACATTTTGGTATATTTTACTCCAGACATTTTTTCTTTGTGCCTGCACCTCCACACACACCCATTCATATTTCCAACTGGAATCATAATCAATGAGCAGTTATATACCTGAAGCAGTCAACATTTATAATTGTAATATGCAAAAAGCATACAATCTGTAATTTATTTCAACTAATGTGAGCTTATTTTGAAGGATCCTTCAATAAGCCACTTCAAGGTCACACAGTCATTTTTGGTTTATTGTAGTCCATTTTCTGTAAACATTCAGCTCATTCCAAATGCAAACATGCATTAAGAGCTGTGTTTACCCTCTCATGGGGTCTCCCTTCCCCTCATCCTTTCTAGGGAAGGGATGCTTGTATACTCTCCTGGTGACGGACAAGAAGAGTTTTTGGTCTTGTACTGCCCTCTGGGTTCTTGCTGGCCTTAATTTCTTGTAGGCACTAGTGTCTCGTGCTGATGGGTCCTGAGTTGTGCATGTCTTGTCTGGGAAGGTCTCCTGGGACATTAGCTAGCAATTGCTGCAGATGACCCTACGTTTTCCTCTAGTTGTGAGGCAGGGCATCAAAACTTTACTGGTTCTTGATGGCTGTCAGCACTAGTAGGGGCCAGGGTTTCCCACTTTTCTTTCTTGTTTCAGTGACACTGTTGTTACCTACAAGGGGCACCATGGATCAAGAAATTTAATTCATGCTTTAAAAAAACTTTTCATTTGAAAATAATTTCAAACACAGCAAATCCGCTAGAATAGCACTAAAAATTTCCATATGCCCTTTCATATGCCTTTTGCCCTATTTGCTTTATCACGTGTGTGTTCCTTCTCTCTCTCTATATATATTTTCTCTACCAACCATTAGAAAGTTGCATACATGAAGATGCTTGCTGCTTTTCCCTGGATTTCTTAGTTTTTATTTTTGTTTTTAATTTTTTATTATACTTTTTCAACGTGCAGATTTGTTACATATGTATACATGTACCATGTTGGTGTGCTGTACTCACTAACTCATCATTTACATTAGGTATATCTCCTAATGCTATCCCTCCCCACTCCCCATACCCCATGACAGGCCCCGGTGTGTGATGTTCCCCATTCTGTGTCCAAGTGTTCTCATTGTTCAATTCCCACTGCAGTGTTTGGTTTTCTGTTCTTGCGATAGTTTGCTGAGAATGATGGTTTCCAGCTGCATCCATGTCCCTACAAAGGACATGAACTCATCCTTTTTTATGGCTGCATAGTATTCCATGGTGTATATGTGCCACATTTTCTTAATCCAGTCTGTCGTTGATGGACATTTGGGTTAGTTCCAAGTCTTTGCCATTGTGAATAATGCCGCAATAAACATACGTGTGCATGTGTCTTTATAACAGCATGATTTATAGTTCTTTGGATATATACACAGTAATGGGATGGCTGAGTCAAATGGTATTTCTAGTTCTAGATCCTTGAGGAATCGCCACACTGTCTTCTACAATGGATGAACTAGTTTACAGTCCCACCAACAGTAAAAAGTGTTCCCATTTCTCCACATCCTCTCCAGCACCTGTTGTTTCCTGACTTTTTATTGATTGCCATTCTAACTGGTGTGAGATGGTATCTCATTGTGGTTTTGATTTGCATTTCTCTGGTATCTCATTGTGGTTTTGATTTGCATCGCTAGTGATGATGAGCATTTTTTCATGTGTCTGTTGGCTGCATAAATGTCTTCTTTTGAGAAGTGTCTGTTCATATCTTTTGCCCATTTTTTGATGGTTTTTTTTTTTTCTTGTAAGTTGGATTCCTAGGTGTTTTATTCTCTTGGAAGTAATTGTGAATGGGAGTTCATTCATGATTTGGCTCTCTGTTTGTCTGTTATTGGTGTATAAGAATGCTTGTGATTTTTGTACATTGATTTTGTATCCTGAGACCTTGTTGAAGTTGCTTATCAGCTTAAGGAGATTTGGGTCTGAGATGATGGGGTTTTCTAAATATACAATCATGTCATCTGCAAACAGGGACAATTTGACTTCCTCTTTTCCTAATTGAATATCCTTTATTTCTTTCTCTTGCCTGATTGTCCTGGCCAGAACTTCCAAATTATGTTAAATAGGAGTGGTGAGGAAGGGCATCCCTGTCTTGTGCCAGTTTTCAAGGGCAAGGCTTCCAGTTTTTGCCCATTCAGTATGATATTGGCTGTGGGTTTGTCATAAATAGTTTTTATTATTTTGAGATACATTCCATCAATACCAAATTTATTGAGAGTTTTTAGCATGAAGGGCTGTTGAATTTTGTCAAAGGCCTTTTCTGCATCTATTGAGATAATCATGTGGTTTTTGTCTTTGGTTCTGCTTATATGCTGGATTACGTTTATTGATTTGCATATATTCACACAGCTTTGCATCTCAGGGATGAAGCCCACTTGATCATGGTGGATAAGCTTTTTGAGGTGCTGCTGGATTCAGTTTGCCAGTACTTTATTGAGGATTTTTGCATCGGTGTTCATCAGGGATATTGGTCTAAAATTCTCTTTTTTTGTTGTGTCTCTGCCAGGCTTTGGTATCAGGATGATGTTGGCCTCATGAAATGAGTTAGGGAGGATTCCCTCTTTTTCTATTGATTGGAATGGTTTCAGAAGGAATGGTACCAGCTCCTCCTTGTAGCTCTGGTAGAATTCGGCTGTGAATCCGTCTGGTCCTGGACTTTTTTTGGTTGGTAGGCTATTAATTATTGCCTCACTTTCAGAGCCTGCTATTGGTCTATTCAGGGATTCAACTACTTCCTGGTTTAGTCTTGGGAGAGTGTATGTGTCCAGGAATTTATGCATTTCTTCTAGGTTTTCTAGTTTATTTGCATAGAAGTGTTTATAGTATTCTCTGATGGTAGTTTGTACTTCTGTGGGGTCTCCCAGTTAGGCTACTCGGGGGTCAGGGACCCACTTGAGCAGGCAGTCTGTCTGTTCTCAGATCTCAAACTCAGTGCTGGGAGAACCACTACTCTCTTCAAACCTCAGTTGGAAATGCAGAAATCACCCATCTTCTGTGTTGCTCACGCTGGGAGCTGGAGTCTGGAGCTGTTCCTATTCAGCCATCTTGGAACCCTTTATTTTTATTTTTATGTTATTTCAATAGATTTTGGAGAACAAGTGGTATTTGGTTACATGGATAAATTCTTTGGTGGTGATTTCTGAGATTTTGGTGCACCTGTCACCTGAGCGGTATACAGTACAGCCATTGTGTAGTCTTTTATCCCTCACCCTCCTCCTTTCTTTCCCTCCAAGTCCCCAAAGTCCATTATATCATTCTTATGCCTTTGCATCCTCATAGCTTAACTCCCACTTATAAGTGAGAATATATGACATTTGGTTTTCCATTCCTGAGTTACTTCACTTAGAATAATGGCCTCCAGCTCCATCCAAGTTGCTGCAAAGGCCATTATTTCATTTCATTGTATGGCTGACTAGTACTTCATGGTATATATATACCACATTTTCTTTATCCCCCCATTGGTTGATGGGCACTTACGTTGGTTCCATATCTCTGCAACTGTGAATTGTACTGCTATAAACATACATGTGCATGTGTCTTTTTCATAAGATGGCTTCTTTTTCTTTGGGTAGGTATGCAGTAGTGGGATGGCTGTATCAAATTGTAGTTCTACTTTTAGTTCTTTAAGAAATCTCCACACTGCTTTCAATAGTGGTTGTACTAGTTTACATTCCCACCAGCAGCATAAAAGTTTTCCCTTTTCTCCACATTTACTCCAAGAGCTATTGTGTTTTGATTTTGTAATTACAACAATTCTTGCAGGAGTAAGATGATATCGCATTATGATTTTAACTTGCATTTCCCTGGTAATTAGTGATGTTGAGCATTTTTTTCATATGTATATTGGCTGTTTGTATATCTTCTTTTGAGAATTGTCTATTCATGTCCTTTGCCCACTTTTTAATGGGATTAATTGGTTTTTTTTCTTGCTCACTTTTTTTGACTTCATTGTAGATACTGGATATTAGCCCTTTGTCGAATGAATAGTTCGTGAATATTTTCTCCCATTATGTGGGTTGTCTGTTTACTCTGCTAAGCAGAAATTTGTTTTTGTTTCTTTGTTTCTTCTGCTGTGCAGAAGTTTCTTAGTTTAATTAGGTCTCATTTTATTTATTTTGTTTTTTGTTGCATTTGCTTTTGGGTTTTTAGGCATGAATTCTTTGCCTAAACCAATATCTAAAAGAGTTTCTGATGTTATCTTCTAGAACGTTTGTGGTTTCAGCTCTTAGATATAAGTCTTTGATCCATCTTGAGTTGATTTTTGCATAAGGTGAGAGGTGAGGATCCAGTTTCATTCTTCTACATGTGGTTTGCCAGTTTTCCAAACTCCATTTGTTGAATAGGGTGTCTTTTCTCCACTTTGTTTAGTTTTAACCCACCTGTGATTCTTATTCTGTTTTTAAATTTAAAGTATCACTAAAAGAATTTGTTCTCCACATTCTGTGGTAGCCAATTCTCTCTTCCCTCCCTTACTGTGCCTACTTGTCTCTTAAGCCAGGGTGCTGCCCCTCTATGGAATGAATGGGCCACCCAAAGTGGTTCCCTATGTCTAACCTGTGGAGACTGGATTGGTTCTGATTTAGTCCCAAAATGCAAATTCCAATAATTATGGACAAATGGCCACACGTCTGCACAGGTTTGATGAACCCTCAGGCAAGGGAAGACTTCTAGATTTTATGCCTGGATTTTGGTTAGGAATCTTGCTTTTCCTACTCTCCTATATCTAAAGTATCAGAATGTCCAATTGAATCTATCTCCTATACTTTCACACCTGCCCTTTTCTATTCCACCACCTTTGCCATGGTTCAATCCTCTGATATCTTTTTCCTGAACCAATTGCTTCCTTCTAACTGGCTTCCCCACTTCCATTCTTGATCAACCACCATCCATTTTCCACTTAGCAAATATATATATACATACATATATATATATATATATCATTCTTTTTTTTTTTTTCTGTTTTTGTTTTGAGACAGAGTCTCGCTCTGTCACCCAGGCTGGGGTGCAGTGGTGCGATCTCGGCTCACTGCAAGCTCTGCCTTCCAGGTTCACGCCATTCTCCTGCCTTAGCCTTCTGAATAGCTGGGACTACAGGTGCCCGCCACCACACCTGGCTAGTTTTTTGTATTTTTAGTAGAGATGGCATTTCACCGTGTTAGCCAGGATGGTCTCGAACTCCTGGCCTCATGATCCGCCCGCCTTGGCTTCCCAAAGTGTTGGGATTACAGGCGTGAGCCACGGCACCCAGTCATATCAAATCATCCTTCTGATTAAAAGCTGTTAGTCTGCTCCTTTTTCAAATATTATATTTTATTTTAAGTTCCCGGATACACGTGCAGGATGTGCAGTTTCTTATATGGGTAAACATGTACCACGGTGGTTTGCTCATCACCTAGGTATTAAGCCCCACATGCATTAGCTATTTATCCTGATGCTCTCCCTTCTCCCAGCCCCCAACAGGCCCCAGTATATATAGTTCCCCTCCCTGTGTCCTTGTGTTCTCATTGTTCAGCTCCCACTTATGAGTGAGAACATGTAGTGTTTGGTTTTCTGTTTCTGCGTTAGTTTACCGAAGATAATGGCTTCTAGTTTCATCTATTTCCATGCAAAGGACATAATCTTATTCTTTTTTTGGCTACATAGTATTCCATGGTGCGTATGTACCACATTTTCTTTATTCGGTCTATCATTGATGGGCATTTGGGCTGATTCCATGTCTTTGCTATTGTGAACAGTGCTGCAATAAACATACATAAGCATGTATCTATAATATAATTATTTATATTCCTTTGGGTATATACCCAGTAATGGGATTGCTGGGTCAAATGGTATTTCGGTTCTAGATCCTTGAGGAATCACCACACTGTCTTCCACAATGGTTGAACTAATTTACATTTCCACTAACAGTGTGAAAAATTTCCTATTTCTCTGCAGCCTCGCCAGCATCTGTTGTTTCTTGACTTTTTAATAATTGCCATTCTGACTGGCATGAGATGGTATCTCATTGTGGTTTGATTTGCATTTCTCTAATAATCAGTGATGTTGAGCTTATTTTTATATGTTTGTTGGTCGCATAAATGTCTTGAGAAATGTCTGTTCATGTTCTTTGCCCACTTTTTGATGGGGTTGTTTGTTTTTCTCTTATAAGTTTGTTTAAGTGGTCTCTTCTCTTTATACTTAGAAAAAATTCTAAATTTCTCACCAGGGCTCTCATAGCAGCCCTACTGATCTGGCTGTATTTCTGCCCCAGTGTCATCTGTCACTTTCTCCTGACCCAGTCTACTATCTACTTCCTCACCTTGAGGCCTTTGCCTGTGCTTTTCCATTGCCTGAAAGAACTTTCCAGTCTTCCACTGGCTCTTTGCATGCCTGGTCTTTGTTATCTTACAAGTCTCAGCTTAAATGTGCCTTTCTCAGAGTCCTTCTGTGACCACCATACATTGAAAGGTCTTTCTTCTCTCTAATTCTCTTTCACGGTGATCTGCTTTTCTCATAATAGCACTTATGAGAAAAGTTAGAGAGTGAAGTCACAACTGGGAACTTAAAAAAATAAACTTGCTTGTATATATATGATCTATCTCCCCAACTAACCTGGAAGATCCAAAGGGTTACTGTCTTGCATTGCTTTCTTGACACTGTTGTATCTCCAGTACTGAGCGTCATGCCTAGCTCACGGTAAGTACTCAATAATCTGCTCAATGAATGGATACACAACAAAATATTTAAATAGAATGTCAGCCTGATTAAAACAATTCTTAGCATATGAATGTACTTTTCTTTCTTCTCTTTGTATGATATCCAAACACATGAAATTAGCATGTATGTTTGCTTGTACGTGCATCCGCTTGTGTGTGTTAGGAGAAGAATACCCAAGTTCTTAATTCTTGCTTGTATTTTCCTCCTTTTCTTGATCCATTTTCTACAGTTTCTTTTCTCTTGATAAAAATGCTCGTTTTCACATATTTACTTTTAAAAACTTGTTATCTCTTTATATTTGAATTAGATCATACTAGTTTCCTTTCAATCTCCAATAGTCATATTATGAAGTTAATGCTATTTTTTGCTTTCTTTTCATCTTTAGATATTTCATTCATTCATTCCTTTCTCATTAAAAAAATATACCTTGTGACAGGCACTGTTTAGGTGCTGGGGGTAGAGATGAATAAAATAAAATTATTGCTCTCAAATAGTTTATAGTGTGAATGCAATGAGGTAAATGTGAGTGGATCGCCGAGAAGGGGAAACAAACTTTGCTTGGGAGAGTTGGGGATAGTATGTGGAAGACTCTTGCTGAATGCGCACTTATTAGAGGAGGAAGCAGGTAGGGGATGGAATTTTGGATGTCTGGTTAAGATCTGTGGGATTGACAGGGATGCTGTTAGCACATTATTTCTCAGGCTGCTCCACTCTCAAAGTGAAAATCCCAGTGTTTTGCCCTCCACTGTTCTTCCATCTAGAGGGAAGGATAAAGGCTGATGTGAGTTTGGAAGGCAACTACACTACCTTAGCCTCAGGACAAGTGCTATGATCTCTCTGGCAGAGTCAGAGAAGTCAAGAAGACTTTGTCAACTCAAGTCTCACTGTTCTGGGGTAACCTCATTGAGGACCATTGGTCTTTATTCAACATCATCTATCTCACTTCCATTTTTTTTTTGGAGACATGCTCTTACTTTGCCACCCAGGCTGGAGTGCAGTAGCACAATCAAAGCTCACTGCAGCTTCAAACTCCTAGTCTGAAGAGATTCTCCCACCTCAGCCTCCTGAGTAGCTGGGACTACAGGCACACACCACGACACCTGGCTTTATTTATTTATTTATTTTTTTATGGAGACAGGGTCTCACTGTGTTGCACAGGCTGGTCTTGAACTCCTGAGTTCAAGAGATTCTCCTGCCTTGGCTTCCCAAAGTGTTGGAATTACAGACATGAGCTACTGCACCCAGACCCACTTATTTTTTAAATTAGATAGACCTAAATAATATGATTTATTATGATTTGCCTACCATGAAGAGGATTTGAAACTGATAATGACAGAGATACAGTGAAAACTCAGAGAATTTGTGTTCAATAGGTAGTAGAAGTCAGAGGCAGGAAGACATGAAGTACCTGATTGTCAAGGGTGATTGTGAGGACTTTATAGGTGGGCACATAATTTTTTTTAAATATTGAGGAAGTCTGCAGCTCCACAGTGCAAAGCAATAAAAATTGATGTTGGTATATTGTAGAAAAATGGAGATTTTGTAGAGAAAGCCAACCTGGGGCTTTGATGTAATTAGAGCAGATGAATTAGGAGGGTGAGAAGGAGAAATTGAACAAGTTTCTTTGTCCTTTATATTCTAATACTAATAGTCTTTTGGGTGTAGTAGCTCTGTAATTTCCCAGTGTTTGACATTGAGCAAAGGATGTTACCATGTTTTAGCATACAAGTCCACCACAATTTTTGCAATATTACCTGATTGAATGCAGATGTCTTTTAACTTGATCTTGTTTATGTTGAACTATGTCATATACCAGAAGTTCCTAAGTGAGCCTCTGCCTTGATTTAGAAAGTCTGCCAATTTTGAAAAACCTATCTTTAGTTACTGATTTCTCTTACAGTCTGGCTGAAACTGAAAAGAATCTTGAAGAAACCAAGAACAGATCGGCCATATCCCTGTTGGCTGCAGAGGAGGAAATAAATCAGCTAAAAAAGCAGTAAGAAAAAAATGACAGGATTATTGCAGCCTAAATCATTGAATTTAGCTTTTTTGGTGCTCCATTACAACATGAAAGAATCTGTTCACCACCAGAGAGAAAATGCAGAAATATTTTTATTAATTATACATATATATTTACTACAAAAATATTACTTATCTACTATAGAAAACATCCAAAGTACAACATAGTATAAAGGAATACAGAAACCCTTTCATAACTCCAGAGCCAGTGACTGTTAACATTTTGCATTCCTTCCAATTAATATATTAATAATAGAGTTAAGACTACAGAATAAAGTATATAAGTATACAATTTTGGATCCTAACTTTTCACCTGACATTGTTTTCCTCTGTCACTAAGAAAAAATACTGCAGAAGTTAGTTTTAAATAGGTTCATTATGTTCCATCATTTGGGGATTGAATATTTACTTGTATACTAATTTTCAACATTGAAAATAATATTGGGATAATTTTTGTGGAAAAATCTCAGTTGAGCCATCTGATTATTCCTTATAGATAAAATTCTAGAAGGGAAAATAAACATTGATCTTTTAGGGTTATATCTTCCTGGATCTTAATTTTGATCCCCCCCTCCCAAAAGAATAAGTGGGAGGTGTATTTTACACACACACACACACACCCCCCTTTTGATTATCTTCACACGTGTTCCAGTGGTTCTGATTTCATCAGGAACACCCATAAATCTTAGCTAGGAACACTGTTCTAATTTCTACTTCTGTCTTCCCCTTCCTCATCATTTTAATCTCTAATTTCCTATTTGTTAAACCTTCTCAAATCCATCGATCATATTACTCATCAATTACCTATAGCACCAATTCTGTTCTTTACTGTTTGTGTTGCAGCTTTTCATTCCATTACATCTTTAGCTTCTTTGCATCCTTCTTAATCCTACTTTCTTATCTTCTTAATCTTACCTTTTCATCATACACCCTTGTCATTTTCATCACAGCATGTTCTCTTCTTCCGGCTTTTGCTTTTGTTTTATGGTGGCCACACCTCTTTGTAGCTTGATGAGGATGCCAATTTTATTTCTAAAGATTTTTTTTTGTTTGCTACATTATTTTCATAGGTTCATACTTCTAGCTAGTTTTGTGGATGTTATTCAGTTTCCATTATAGTTTTCTCTCATATTCCAACTATTCAGAGAATCAAAGATTCTAATTAATATTAAATATTCCAATTAATGTGTTACAAATATAGTTGAGACTATTCAGAGAATCAAAGAACTAGTGAGGGTAGGAGATTATATTGTAGAACTGCTTCCTGCGTAGCTTTTGGAGGTCAAATGTTTTCAGCGTGCAGTTAAGATCTGTCCCATACTGTTCAACATGGGACAGTATGACTATAAGTCCAGTGTTTTTGCTACAGGATCTGTATGCGTGTCCTTTCTTTAGGAATTTTTCCCCATGCAAGCTGCAGACATAGAGTGGCATCCTGACCCTGGGAGTTCTGCTCCTTGCTAATTTGTTCATTCACATGTATTTCCACCAGTTTCCCAATGCAATAATGGCAGGCTGAGTAGAATAGCCTCTGTTGGTAAGCATGCCAATTGCTGCTTATTACCTTTCCTTCCTTCCTTCACTCCCTCCCCTCTCCTCTCTTCCCTTCCTCTGCCCTCTCTCTTTGCTGTTCAGGCTTAAAACTCTTCAAGCTCAGGAGGATGCCCGCCACAGACACACAGATCAGAGGAGCTCAGAGAATAGGCGGTCAGAGCCTCGGAGCTCTGAGGAGCGGAGGTGTGAGCAGTGGAGTTCACTCAAGCGGAATGCAGACCAGCGGGACACAGAAGTCACATCCGATTATAAGAAACAGCTCCGAAACCTGAAGGAGGAAATAGCTGTTCTGTCTGCTGAGAAAAGTGCACTCCAAGGAAGGTCAGACAAACTCTCAAATATCTAATTTAGGCTCTTTTTGCTAAGTTAAGGGATCGGGGAGGGGAAAATAAGTAAAATGATAAAATGATACCCTGAATCAAAACCTCAGCAATCTGGCAAGCTTTCAATTGTAAAGGGATTGTTTTCTTAACTGCCCCCCTTCCAGAGAGAGAAAATACCTCCTGAGTTGCCAGCATTTGGACACTAATTAACTTTGGGCTGAGAGATATGGAGAAGGAAAATTCTTTTTTTTTTTTTTTTTTTTTGAGACAGAGTCCTGCTCTGTCGACCAGGCTGGAGTGCAGTGGCATGATCTCGGCTCACTGCAACCTTTGCCTCCTGGGTTCAAGTGATTCTCCTGCCTCAACCTCCCGAGTAGCTGAGATTACAGACACACACCACCATGCTCGGTTAATTTTGTTCTTACTTTTAGTAGAGATGGGGGTTCACCATGTTGGCCAGGCTGGTCTCGAACTCTTGGCCTCAGGTGATCTGCCTGCCTCCACCTCCCAAAGTGCTGGGATTACAGGCGTGAGCCACCATGCCCGGTTGTAAGGAAAGTTCTTTGACTTGAAACCAGAATTGTGCGGGCCTATGGTGCAAGAGGTGGTACCCTCATGGAAAAACTGTTCTGTAATATGAGGGTCATTTTCTCTGAGGCCTGGGAGTCCTCCCTCCAGGGATACTGTCCATTTTACTGCAGGGTATTTCCCTTTTGTATCTGACTTTGATGGGATGTGTAGGTGAAGTGTTCTTGTGAAATCCCTTTCTACTTATGGACAGATGTTAAGACAGGCCATCAAGATAGTGTTAAGTAAGGACAAAGGAGATGTTCCTCTGGAGTCTCTGCATTTTCCTTATTCTTTTTAACAACCCCCCTCAAGCCCCTAATGTGTTCTGCTCCAGGCTGTGAAAGTCCCTATTCCCATTCTCTAAATGTCACCACAGTCTTTAATTTTGAGGAATCATTCTGTCAGTGTTGTGTTTGTGCCAACTTGTATTGACTCCCAAGAATGAATTATGTGCCTGTTTGACATGGTGGTAGTATTTACACCACGGGAATTGGCAAACACCATAAGTGAGTCTCACCCTACCCAACCCAACCTCCCTGGCTGTTGTACTCAGTTTTGCATTACCTTTTGCCAGATAGTTTCTTCTGTAAAACCTCCCTTTTTGGAGACCCATTTACTTCGGGCTAGCTAGTCTGATAATTTACTTCATACTTGAGGGCAATATAACTTTTTATAGATACAGTAGTTTATAATATACCTAGTACTTCCACATGTATTTGCTCATCTGACCTTCTAATCCCCACCTCCACCCTAAAATAGGGCAAAAGTTATGTATCTGAAAACTGGGAATTCCAGCTACATAGGAGGTTGTCATGGGGAAGATTGCTTGAGCCCAGGAATTCTAGACAAGCCTGGGCAATGTGGCAAGAACTCATCTCTAAAAAGAGTTTAAAAATAAATAAATTAGCTGGGTATGCCTGTGGTCCTAGATCCTCTGGAGGCTGAGGCAGGAGGAACTCTTTAGCCCAGGAGTTCAAAGCTGCAGTGAGCTATGATTGAGCTAAGGGATTTTTGGAAACCAATCAGTAAAGGTTTTGGCCCAGTTTTGGTTACTTTGGGAGAGTGTGTTTAACCATTTGGCTTGTTTGAAAATTTCTTGGACATGAGTTTCCACTTTTCTAGACACATTAATGTAGATCAACAGGTTTTACTGATGACAGCACCTTGCTCAGCTAGGAGATAATCTAGAGCTCGTCTATTTCAAAAACCATTCCTGCTAGTGAGCCTAAAGACCTTTCTAGCAGCGATAGACTTGCACCAGTATTTGCTAAGGCCAGTATTTGCCAGTATTTCAAGGGAGGTGGTAAGTTTCCGTGATGTGATTTCATGGTAAGTAAAACTTCCCCAAGGGGCAAGAGTTGTGATAGTTCCCACAACTCTGGCCACAGTAAATCCTAGGGCCCTTTTTCTTCTAGAATGGGATTCTAGATTGGAAATTATGTTCAAGACAATGATTTGGGTGGGAGCTATTGTACCCAGAGTACAAACACCATAATGAAAAGAATCATGAAGATGGAATAAAGCCAAAGATTAAAAAGAGTTTAAATAATTTTTAGCAGTGCCACAAAGCCATAAGAGCCCAGGAGGGGCAGCCAGGTAATATGGTGTGGTTGGTTTCATTAAAATGTTGGAAACAAAGGAAAGGGGCCTCTTGACAGTTTTTGAGAGGCTCCACAGGAGAGGAAAAGTCATGTTAATGTCCCAACTGGTTGGGTGGGTGGGGGGCGCAGCGGTGGTGTTCAAAACCAGGGAAGTGTATGTGCAATGGATAGGATATAAGTGACATGATGGTTATTTCCCACATTGGTTTTATCATTCTAGTAACATACATGAGTGGTATTAGGAGTGCAAGGGATGGTGTATACTGGAGGCCTTACTATATTCGTTTGTTTGAAAGGCTTAAAAATGGGCAGTGATGAGATAGATTCAGAGTTTTGTTGTAAGAGCCTAAGGCCTCAAATGGGTTAATGTTACCCACAGGAGTATCCCAGGGTGTACATCCCAAAGTAGCATTACAATTAAAGAAGTTCCAATGATATTGTAAGTATGGATGGTGGGGGAAGTAATAAGATTACACAAAGGTGGAGATGTTTCCCATTTTACCAGCATAGAGAGAAATGGTTAGGGTAGGAAGGTGTGTTAAAAATCTTACTCAGCCACAATTAGATTTACCCAAAGCTCATCCACAGAAATGGAAAAGATAGGGGCCTGGAAGGACTGAAGGCCCCACCAGTCATCTAGAGGATGACTTTCAGAGGCTTGATTATAATCCAGGAATAGAGTCAGAGGTGCATGTCCTTCCCCTTGTCCTTGTTCTGCAGAATCCCCTTGTCAGGTATGTTGGTGAGGTTGTGGCTATTATGGCTTAGGAGAAAGAAGTGCCCCTCTGTCACGAGGAAGGGAGGGACACTCACTTTTCTAATGATGCTCTTGTTTGCAAGGAGAATAGGGTCCTCATTGTAACCTGGAGGTGGCTTGTAACCTGGAGGTTTTGGACATTTTCTACTCTAGTGTCCTGGATTTCTGCAGCGATGACAGACCCCTGTTCTGTTAGTGTTATGGGGACGAGCCTTGGGATTATTGGCTAATGAAAAAGAATGTGCCAATGCTGTCACCATGTAATGAGTGTGGTGCTGGCACTTTTCCTCCTCCAATGGAACTGTTTTTATTTTAGATATTTCCTCCTGATTATTGAAAATCTTAAAGGCTATGTTTAATAAAGTAAGAAAGGGAGTTTGTGGGCCTTGTTGTAAGTTTTAGAGTTTTTGTCTGATGTCTGGGGAGGTCTGACTTAAAAAATATATGGCCAGAATGGATAGGCCCTTAGGGATTGGGGGCTCAAAACTTGTGTATTTATGCACGTCCTCCACCAGTGTAGCCTGGAAAAGGATGGGACTCTCAGATGGCTCCTGGGTGATTTCTTGTAATTTAGAAAAATTAACAGGTTTTACTACTGCCTTTTTCATTTCTTCCAACAAAAAACAGATGATATAATCTCATCTGCCCTTGCCTCTGTTTGGGCCGGCATCAGTGGCCTGGTATTGCCAATTGGGTTCTGTGTTGGGGACAGCTTCTGCCCCAGCTTTAGCATTGTTAGGATTATGAACATGAGCTTCATCTGCCCAAGCTTGACCATATGCGTGACCTTTCTTCATGGGAACAGCAAGTAGTTAATACCACAAATATGTCTTGCTAGGTTCAATCAAAGGCAATAGTCAAAACCCGAAATTCTTGAATGAACTTAGAGGGATCCTGGCTAAATGAACCCAAACTTGGATTAAATTTGTGAAAGATCAGACATTGGAAAAGGGACATGAACTTGGATTGCTCCTAAATCTCCATTAGCCACCTCACAGACAGGCAAAACATTTTGAGATTTTCCGAGGACTCTGTACCAGTGTTATATGTAACTCCTGTGTGAGTATCTGAGAGGGATAAAGTATCTGGACATGGGGGTGATTGATTAGGGGATGGAGCAGATGGGGAGAGTATAGGCGAAGCATGAGCAGGCTGAGGACAGCGTGATAGGCAAAAGGGTCAGACACCAGAATCAAGGAGGGAGGAAGTTCCTTGAAAGGATACATGAAAATTTTTATGTAATTTTGAGGTTTTGGATAAAGCCAGAAAGACCTGAACATATGGGACCTCTGAATCCCTTTTGAGGTTCTGGTAAAATGAGTCTAGATGTAAAATAATATTGTGATGCAAAGTTCCATTAATAGGTCAATTAGATTTATTAGGGACTACAAAAGAAAATTATATGCTTCTTTTTGAGAGTTTATAGGTCAAAATGGGACTGATTTTTAAGAATGCATGCATTCTGGAGATGTATAGAAATTCTAGTTACTTATAAATTTTTGGGAAAGAAGTCTGGTACCAGATGCTGGAGTCAGATGATAGGGAAGTCTAATCACTTCTGAATTACTCAGATAAGGAGTTTTGCCTTCCGATGGTCGGATTGATTGGCCACCAGGTGATCTTTGCTTTACTCAAGAAGTAAATCAAAGGGTTTCCCTGGCTGATTCTGGCTCACCAACAGGTCCTCCAGGAGCCGGTCTCCCAGCCCTGCCCCTCGCAGCCGTAGCTGCAGCCGCAGCCGATCTGCCAGCCCCTCCACGGCTGTCAAGGTCAGGAGCCCGTCCCCAAACCGCTCCAAGCTGTCCAATGTGGCGCGCAAGGCTGCCCTCTTGTCCCGCTTCAGCGATTCTTATTCCCAGGCCCGCCTGGACGCGCAGTGCCTGCTGCGGCGCTGCATCGACAAGGCTGAGACCGTTCAGCGGATCATCTACATCGCCACAGTGGTATGTGACGCCTGCGGGACCCCCGGCTCCTTGGGGCAGCGCGGAGACAAGTTTGGTAACGTGAATGGAACAACATACAAAGACTAGTGGATCCTGAGGTCACAGAAGCGGGGGAGATTCCAGTCCCCCTATCTGTCTCCTTCCTTCTTTTTCATCCTCCTTCCCTTTCTTCCTCCTTTCCTCTTTCTTTCTTTCTTTCTTTCTTTCTTTCCTTCCTTCCTTCCTTCCTTCCTTCCTTCCTTCCTTCCTTCCCTCCCTCTTTCCTTCCTTCCTCCCTCCCTCTTTCCTTCCTCCCTCCCTCTTTCCTTCCTTCCTCCCTCCCTCCTTTCTTTCCTTCCTCTTTCTCTCTTCCCATCTCTCTCCCTCTCTCCTTCCTTCCCTCCCTTCTCTCCATCTCTTCCTCCTTCTTTCCTTCCTTTCTCCCTTCTTCCTCCATTGTTTCCTTCCTCTCCTTCCTTCCTTCCTTCCTTCCTTCCTTCCTTCCTTCCTTCCTTCCTTCCTTCCTTCTTCCTTCCTTCCTTCCCTTTCATTACAAATAGTTGGGGGGTGAATCATTTTCACAATCGATAACTATACATATATATATGAATAGTTATATAATATTTATTTAGTTAGTTATATTGACCGGGCATTTGTTTAAGAAGTATCCATAAATGCCAGACTATCTCAAATGGGTTTATAAAAAGTTGATTTGCACTGTACCTTTTGTCTAGTATGGGCATATTAGACACAGTGGATATATTATTGCTAATGGCTGTCATTTGGTTTCCTTTAGTTCTTAAAAAAAATTAGAAGGTTGTGATTGCGTTAACACTTCTGTTTATTTAATTAAGAGTAGTTATTAAAACTGCTAACATATCAGCTATTTGAGTATGGCAAATTTTAAAAGTGCATACATGTATTCTTCCAAAACAAATATTTGTTTTATGGGTTAATGCCATACAAAGATACTGAGAGTTCATGAGGAGAATTGTTAAATATTAAGAAACAAAACAAAACATTAGTATGAGAACAGAATTATCAGAAATACTGAATTTTATCCTGTGTTTATTCATTTAAATCAGGGGTTAGCAAACCATGATCTATGGACCATATCTGGACCTGGCTCATATTTCTAAGAGAAATGCTACTGTAAGAATGTAAGAATGTTTTTAGATTTTTAAATGGTTGTAAAAAAAAAAGACAGAAACTGTATGTAGTTCAACATGCATACAATATTTGCTATCTGGCTCCTTATAGAAAAATGTTTGCCATCCCCTGGTTTATATAATTAAGAACCACTTACTAAGTTAGTTAAAGCTCTATCAATGTACAGGCCACGTCTTCTGTGCATAACTGAGTTTTCCCAATGCTTACCACACCATAGGCATTTAATAAATATTTGTTGAATTAAAATATGCCAGGAAACATGTCTGAGTCTGGGTATGTGTTTATAACATGAACACTAGACTGGTAATTTTCTCTTATTTCTTGACCAGTAATGTGATATTGGCATGGGCTCATAGCAGGGGATTTATTTCCTTCAATTTCCACACTGTCCTGTTTCCTGTACTCAGAATTTCTAGAACAATGGTCAACTGTCTTGATGTTAGTGAGCATGGATTATTATATGTTTATGTACTTTTCAAAATTAGAGATGTATTTTCTTCCAGATTAAAAATGTTTTTGATCAACTGTGTTTAGTTATCAGAAGATCAATATGATGTTGAAGCTTGGATTCTTTCTAATTCCTTGCTTTGGATCTCTTCATTTACCTCTTTTCACCAAAAAATTTGCTGCATTTTTATGTGCAGGAGGCATTCCATGTAGCAAAAATGGCATTCAGACATTTCAAGATCCGTGTGAGAAAATCATTGACACCATCTTACGTGGGGTCGAATGACTTTGAGAATGCTGTCTCGGATTATGTCATTTGTCATCTTGATCTGTATGATTCTCAAAGCAGTGTCAATGTAAGTGTTGGGTCTCTTATTAGGACTGGGTTACTTCTGCTGCTGCTATTTATATTGAGTACTAATAACTCAGAAATCCATCCAATATTACATATTCTATGTAATGACAAAGAAGAAAGGAACAACATTCAATTTACTTGGTAGCACCTGCCATTATTGACTGTTTCTTCCTTAAAAATATTATGGGGAAAAATTGTCTGAGTTTCTTTAGATAGGCTGTTATGGTCAGGAGATGGAATATCATAATACTTAAGAGCAAGGATTTTGGGAAAAGTAAGTATGGATTTGCTTCCTGACTGTGACACTTACTAGCTGTGTGATCTTACACATTTACTTAATCTCTGTGTGCTTTAGTTTTCTAATCTTTCAGTGGGAGTAAAAATGTTCATTACCCCTAGAGTCACTGAGAACATTAAATGAAAGAAAGTAGGCAATTTGCTTAGCACAAGCCTTGGCACATAGTTAACACTCAGTAAAAGCAAACTATTATAATGATTGTTACGGATTATGAACAATTCAGAGTTCTGTGTTGGCACATCATACCCTTGCCCAGAATAGAAAAATAAGGCAATGATAAATAAAAGCCACAGAAGGTTTTCTTCCTTGCTTTTTTAGGACTCTCTTGGCTTTTACTGTGTCATTTCTACTCTGTGTCCTCTTTCCTCCTTCCCTGTGAATGGGTGGCAACATCTTTCTCCTTTTAGCACATGCACTGTTTCTCTGCTTTAACTTGTTTTGGCTCACATTCTCTTTTCCCACCTCCCATCAGTCCTAATATTCTTAGGATGTTAGAGTGTTTTTGTCACGAGCTGATAACAAAGTGATGCCATATTTTGTTTTTCAGGATGTGATCCGAGCCATGAATGTCAATCCCAAGATTTCATTCCCTCCTGTCGTCGACTTTTGCCTTCTCAGTGACTTCATCCAGGAGATATGTTGCATTGCCTTTGCAATGCAGGCCTTAGAACCACCCCTAGATATTGCATATGGGGCAGATGGAGAAGTTTTTAATGATTGCAAGTAAGAGACAGAGGAGCAGAAGCTAAGGGATTCATCATGAGTACACTGTCTTGTCTGTTTCCTGAGAACAATTTAGGGAAAAGAACTCTGGGTGGAGAAATTAACAGACACTACCTGATTTCCAGGCCCTACCATATACTTCTCTGTATTCCAGGGGGACCCACTCCTGGGGTTATTTTCCATTGAACATAACGTATTGGTCTTTGGGGGAGAACTAGTGAGGACTTGGAGCCTATCTAGAACATTTTTTAAAAGATGCTCTATAAATACAAATATGCATTACTTTCTATTGGTTTTTATTGCATTACTCAGCCCAGGATTCTCAAAGTATGATGTGTGGATCACCTGCATCAGAATTACTCAAGGTACTTGTTAAAAATACACATTCCTGGATTACATATCCTGATGTTTTATGCAGTAGGTCTAAGATGGGGCTCAGGAATCTGCAATTTAACAACCACCCAGGTGTTCCGTATGCACACTAATGTTTGAAAATTAATGCTCTTGACTCCATTGTCTAGGACCAATAGATTGCTACCAGCTTTTACAAGAGAAATATTCCCTTATAAATTAAAAGACATTAAACTAATTTAAAACATTGTATTGTGATTTCTTGAGATCACAGGATATAGCTGGAGATTATCTGGGAAGAAATCAAGCTAGTGGTTAAGAACACAGGCTCTGGCCTCAAGCTGCTTAGGTTCAAATTTCAGCTCCACCACCTATTAGCTGTATAATGTTAGGCATGCCACCTAATTTTTCTATTTCTTACTTTCTTCTCTATCCAATGGGGGAAATAATGATGCCTACTTCCTAGGGTCGTAGAAGGTTAGTTGAGATAATTCAGACAAAGCACTTAGGATGCTGTGCATGAAGCATGAAGTGAGTGCCCAGGAAATATTCACTCTGGGTTTTTGTTCAGGTTGTAAAGTTATGCCCAGCATTCCTGCAAGTTTG
Source organism: Macaca thibetana thibetana (assembly GCF_024542745.1). Classification (NCBI taxonomy): domain Eukaryota; kingdom Metazoa; phylum Chordata; class Mammalia; order Primates; family Cercopithecidae; genus Macaca; species Macaca thibetana. Next base: position 104,423,292 of record NC_065582.1, read on the forward strand.
CTGATGAGGGAGGATGGATAGTACCACTCAGAATCATTCACTTTCTTTCACTTATGCAAATCACAACAATAATGAACTTTCCAATTGCCTTATAGCATGTCATATTTTCTTGCCATTGCCCTGCTTCTAGTTTCTCCAACATGGATCAACTCATGGAAGAGTTGATATTAGGACATTACACTGCAGTTGGGTCTTTTTGGTTCCCTTACAGGGCACATTATCTTCATTTGTCTCCTTTATTCCTTTCTCCTTTAGAGGATTGATAGTTCCACTCAGAACCATTCAACTTTTTAGTTTAAGGATTCTGCACATGTCAAAGACTTCTGTAGGGTCTCTTGCTGACATGCCTTTAACCAGAGGGAATGTGCAGCTTCTAGGGCATTCTCTGGCCTGTGTGCCTGGACATCTGTGCAGCTGGAATTGGATTTTCTAACAATGATTGGATTTGGTTCTACTTCTAGAACTTCACAGAACAAGGCTAACCCTTTTTCACCCTGGCAGCCTTTTGTGCATTTGAAAGCAATTACTCAAATCCTCCTCCTTCTGGCCTCAGGACTTCAGGTTTTCTTCATATGAAGTAGGTTTAGGACTTCTTGACAAATAGATTCATTGTCTTGGTCTGTGCACCTTTTAAAGAAAGTGAACTGACCAGCCTAGAGGGACTAACACCCTTTTTATTCTTATTCTCCATTAATTCAGCTAACTTGCAGTAGTTTTCTCTTTCTTTCTTTTTTTAGCTTTCTGACAGTGTTTATTCATTTTGAGTACTACTGAAATCTGCTGTATTTTTACTTGTACTGTGACTAAACCATATGTCTCCTCTATTTGTGCAAATACTTTTTAGACTCAATTATAGGACCTCATATGTATTTACATTTTATTTTATCTTATTAAATTCAGCTTATTGTTCCAGCTTGCTGAGCTGTTTTTAATGTCATCTTTTTTTTTTTTTTTTTAGCTAACCACCTGCATCTTTGAGCATGTTTTCTATATTTCATACAACTTATTCATAAACATGATAACTTATCACAATATTGAGAGAGAGCCCTCAGCATCTTCCTTCGGGTTTCTGTTAATCCATTAGTTACCCCTCTTTGGATATGATCATTTAATTAGTTTCCAATCCACCTACTTAAGTTAATCATCCTCCTATATTTCTTTTATTTTGTCCAGAAAGACAACATGAAAAATTCTATGGGAAGCCTGATGGGACTTCAGTAAGTCCCCTGAATTGCAACTCTTGTAATCCTGAGAAGAGAAGGAAAACAATTAGTTTGACATGATTTGGTCTTAGTGCATCCATGCTGGGTCCCAGTTATCATTACTTCCTGTTCTAAGAGGCCACAAACATTCTTTAATAACAGAATTTGTTCTATATTTACTCGGATCTGAGCATAATACAAAATGAAAATTCACACTGATGTTTTCCCCTAGATATGCTCCATAATTGCTTAACTTCTCTTTCTTGTTTTGTGTATTGAAAACAGATACCGCCGCAGCTACGACTCGGATTTCACGGCTCCCTTAGTCCTCTATCACGTGTGGCCTGCTCTCATGGAGAATGACTGTGTCATCATGAAGGGAGAAGCTGTCACCAGGAGAGGGGCTTTTGTACGGTGGCCTTGCATAGTGACAGTTCATCCCAAGTGTTTGATTCACAAGTTCGAGAACATTTATAAACCCAGAGATTCTATAAAAGAAGTTTATAAAAAGTTGATAAGATTTCATACAAAGGAGAGGATGGAGATGATCTCGAAAAGAACTGATTCTTTTCTTTGATTTTTCCATAATTCTGCATAATTTCCTAGAAGTAATTTCTTTACTTCTTGTTTTATTTAGAAGATGGAATCAGTCATGTTTACCTCCTCCATCTTAGAATTACTATGATATTTTAAAAACAAAGCCCTTTGAAGTTATCTCGTAGGAGGATTTCCATAATCCTAAGCATTTAAAATCAATTAACTTTCAGGAAGTGATTTGCCAAATTTTTAGTGACAATTCTCTATTTTGAGAAACTGTTAATGTGCCCTGTTTTTCTCTCCTTGGTATGATGTGTATGGAGCGGGGGGATGGAGACAAAGAGAGCAGAGGAGGTGGGAGAGAGGAATGAATCAGTTTGAGAAGGTTGCTTCCTATATCCACTGGCTATAGAACGTTTTGAACCTACAGAATATTAAATACTTGAAGAGCCTTTAAAATGGAGTCTTAGGTTCCATATGTGAGCCTGTGGGTGTGTACGTGTTGTAGTGGGGATTGGGTGATGGAACTGGTGGTGCTTGGATATTCTGCATAGTTTATGTTATGTAGTTTTACTCCTGCCTTTCCTAGAAAGAGTTAAGTGAAGCCCCTTAGTCCAGAATGATGTACCATCGCACAGCTGGCTGATCTCTGTTCCTGTTCTCCTTGAACTGAAAAATAGGGGAAGTGCTTTACAGCAGCTTTCATACATACAGTGGAGAAGGGGAATATTTTATTTTAAAAGAACTTAAGAAAAGAGTTTTTGTAGCTTAAAAATCCCATTACAGTGAATACTATCTTAAAATGTTTTGTTCCATAAATGTTGAGCCCTTAGCTGGGCGCAGTGGCCCACACCTGTAATCCTAGCACTTTGGGAAGCCAAGGCAGGAGGATTGTTTGAGGAGTTTGAGACAAGCCTGGGCAACATAGCAAGACCTCATCTCTACAAAAAATAAACAAATTAGCTGGGCATGGTGGTGCATACCTGTAGTACCAGCTACTTGGGAGGCCGAGGAGGGAGGATTTTTTGAGCTGGAGAGGTTGAGGCTGTGTGAGCCATGATTGTGCCACTGCACTCCAGCTTAGGTGACAGAGTAAGATCCTGTCTTTTTTTTTTTTTTTTTTTTTTTTTGAGATGGAATCTCGTTCTGTTGCCCAGGCTGGAGTGCAGTGACATGATCTCAGCTCACTGCAACCTCCGCCTCCTGGGTTCAAGCGATTCTCCTGCCTCAGCCTCCTAAGTAGCTGGGATTACAGGCGCATACCACCACACCCAGCTAATTTTCATATTTTTAGTAAAGACGAGGTTTCACCATGTTGGTCAGGCTGGTCTCATACTCCTGACCTCATGATCCACCCACCTCAGCCTCGTGAAATGCTGGGATCAAAGGCATGAGCCACAACACCTGGCCTGAGATCCCGTCAAAAAAAAAAAAAAAAAAAAAAAAAAAAAAAAGGTCGAGCCCATAGAAATATATATTGGGTTTTATTGACCTGACAGCTACACATGTTCTACAATAAAACATACTTCTTGCTCCTACAGCAGTCACTCTCTGTTAAGAAGATCTTGTCTGCAGTGCAGTTTGGAAAGGAGGGAAAAGAAATACCCGCTATTCTTATGTTTTACATCAAATAGCAATTGCCTTTTAACTTCCTTCTTCTCTCCCATCAAGCTTATCATGAACATTTGTCCAAGCTTAAACCCTAAAACAAAATAATAGGAAGTTCTTCCTAAAACAAAGAATTTGGAAAAGAAAGGGGTTGAACTAAGGGAAATTTTAAGGATTTTACCAGTAAAATCTCATTTTAGTGAATATAGCTTTCTCCTTATTCATTTACTTAGAAAGCAGATAGGCAGTAGTGGTGTTTCATTCATTCATCCAATGATATTTATTTATTCAATAGTTATTTATGACCCAAACACTGTATTTATATGCTAGAGATTTAGCAATAAATAAAACATATACAAATCTCTACCCACATGGAGCTTACATTCTCCAGCACTAACAAACTCCTATGTAATTTCCAATAGCTTACTCACAAAAACATTCTACTGGAATCAAATACCAGAGTATCCCAAGGTTCATTGTAATGGGATTCTATTTAAAAAGTACCCTGAAGTTACTGCCACATATTGGGCAGCAATAAGAAGTGAAAGGAGTGTAGCTTGTGCAGATGATCAGTAATGGGCAAGTGTAATCATATCAGTAAGATTCTTACTCTGTGGGATATGCATGTTGTTTTAAGCCATGACAGTTTTCACAAACTCCTGACTATGTCTCTCTCTTTCTGTCTCTTTTTTAAGTGGAATTCGGTGCGATCTCTAAGTCGATGTCGAAGCAGGAGTTTAAGTCCCATTTGCCCCCGTAGCCAAATTGGTTTAAGCACGGTACATATCTATCTAATCATTTTTACACAAAATTCGTCTATGGTTGGCATTTTTTTTTTTGTTTTTGCTTCAGCAGTACAAAAGAGATGATTATAAGTCTACAGGTGGAAAGAGAACCTGTTGCAATAATGCTAGCTCCAAACTGATTTTTATATTACTGTAGGCTAAAGAATTTATTATTCTAGAAAGAAGTAGAGGTAGTTTTATCTTTCTTTCTTAGTTCAAGGAATAGTAGATTTTATGTATTTCATAGTTTTATTTTTATCTTTGGATGAAATGGGCTATTAGATATCAGATAGTGGACTAAAGAGTGAATGGGATACCTTGATCAACTGATCTTGGAACAAGTCCCTGGTTCCTCTAGAAATTTGTGTATGAGTTTGGAGAAATTGCTCAGATGGTCTGGATTTCAATACCTTATAAATGGCATTGCAGGTATTAATATATCTTCAACTTCAAATTAGAAAAAATAAGGTTTTTTGTGTGTATTAGTTTTTGGAAAGATTGCTAATACTTCTGTTAAAGAACAAAAGAACAGCAAAAACATCATGAAAACTATGAAGATAACATCCCTAAAAACATGATTATGGGCTGAGTAGGGTCGCCCACACCTGTAACTCTAGCACTTTCACAGGCTGAGGTGGGAGGATTGTTTGAGCCCAGGAGTTTGAGACCAGCTATGGCAACATGGGGAAACATCGTCCCTACAAAACAAAACAAAAATCCTCCCCAAAATTAGCTGGGCACAACAAAAAACTCCCCCGCAAATTAGCCAGGTATGGTGGCATGTACCTGTAGTCCCAGCTACTTCGGAGGCTGAGCTGGGAGGATCACCTGATCCCAGGGAGGTCGAGGCTGCAGTGAGCTGTGATTGTACCACATTGCACTCTAGCCTGGGTGAGAGAGTGAGACCCTGTCTTAAACAAAACAAAACAACCCCCCCAAAACAATTTAAAAAATTATGATGCACCACTATTAATTTATTCAACACATATTTAGTCAGTGCCTTTTGAATACAGGGTTAGAACAAGACATGTGGGCAACAGGAAGGCTAACAATGTGCTGTTCCCAAAATAATAATTATTAAAATATTTGTTCAACCTTGTTTTAGAGAGAGTAGTAGAGAAGGAGAATCACATTCGGCAACCCTACATGCTTTTCTGAAACTGCTTCTAGCATGCAGCTGTAGCCCCAACGTTGCAAAACTTCCTCAGCAAAAAAAAAACAAAACCAAAAACTCCACAGTTGATGAGACTCAGCTTCCTTACTGACTTTTTTCTTTTTTTTATACTTTTAAGTTCTGGGTTATATGTGAAGAACATGCAGTTTTGTTACATAGGTATACACGTGCCCTGGTGGCTTGCTGTACCCATCAACCCGTCGCCTACATTAGGTATTTCTCCTAATGTTATCCCTCCCCTAGACCCCTACTCCCCGACAGGCCCCAGTGTGTGATGTTCCCCTCCCTGTGTCCATGTGTTCTCATTGTTCAACTCCCACTTATGAGTGAGAACATGCAGTGTTTGGTTTTCTGATCTTGTGATAGTTTGCTGAGAATGATGGTTTCCAGCTTCATCCATGTCCCTGCAAAGGACATAAACTCATACTTTTTATGGCTGCATAGTATTCTGTGGTGTATATGTCCCACATTTTCTTAATCCATTCTATCATTGATGGATATTTTGGGTTGGTTTCAAGTCTTTGTTTTTGTGAGTAGTGCCGCAATAAATGTATGGGTTCATGTGTCTTTACAGTAGAATGATTTATGATCATTTAGGTGTATGCCCAGTAATGGGATTGCTGGGTCAAATGGTATTTCTAGTTCCAGATCCTTGAGGAATTGCCACAATCTCTTCCACAATGGTTGAACTAATTTATACTCCCACCAACAGTGTAAAAGCGTTCCTATTTTCCCACAACCTCTCCAGGATGTGTTGTTTCCTGACTTTTTAATGATTGCCATTCTAACTGGCGTGAGATGGTATCTCATTGTGGTTTTGATGTGCATTTCTCTAATGATCAGTGATGATGAGCTTGTTTTTCATATGTCTGTTGGCTGCATAAATGTCTTCTTTGGAGAAGTGTCTGTTCATATCCTTCACCCACTTTTTGATGGGGTTGTTTTTTTTCTTGTAAATTTGTTTAAGTTCTTTGTAGATCCTGGATATTAGCTCTTTGTCAGATGGAGAGACTGCAAACATTTCCTCCCATTCTGTAGGTTGCCTGTTCACTCTAATGATAGTTTCTTTTGCTGTGCAAAGGCTCTTTAGTTTATTAGATCCCATTTGTTAATTTTGGCTTTGCCCATGCCTATGTCCTGAAGGGTATTGTCCAGGTTTTCTTCTAGGATTTTTGTGGTCCTAGGTCTTACATTTAAGTGTTTGGTCCATCTTTAGTTGATTTTGGTAAAAGGTATAAGGAAGGGGTCCAGTTTCGGTTTTCTGCATATGGCTAACCAGTTTTCACGACACCATTTATTAAATAGGGAATCTTTTCCCCATTGCTTTTTTTTTGTCAGGTTTGTCAAAGATCAGATGGTTGTAGCTGTGAGGTTTTATTTCTGAGGCCTTTGTTCTGTTCCATTGGTCTCTATATCTGTTTTGGTACAAGTACCATGCTTGGTTACTATAGCCTTGTAGTACAGTTTGAAGTTGAGTAGCATGATGCCTCCAGCTTTGTTCTTCTTGCCCAGGATTTTCTTGGCTAGGAGGGCTCTTTTTTGGTTCCATATGAAATTTAAAGTAGTTTTTTCCAATTATGTGAAGAAAGTCAGTGGTAGCTTGATGGGGATAGCATTGAATCTATAAATTACTTTGGACAGTATGGCCATTTTCACGATATTGACTCTTCCTATCCATCAGCATGGAATGTTTTTCCATTTGTTTGTGTCCTCTCTGATTTCCTTAAGCAGTGGTTGGTAGTTCTTCTTGAAGAGGTCTTTCACATCCCTTGTAAGTTGTATTTCTAGGTATTTTATTCTCTTAGTAGCAATTGTGAAAGTGAGTTCACTCATGATTTGGCTCTCTGTTTGTCTGTTATTGGTGTATAGGAATGCTTGTGATTTTTACTCATTGATTTTGTATCCTGAGACTTTGCTGAAGTTGCTTATCAGGTTAAGGAGGTTTTGGGCTGAGATGATGGGGTTTTCTAAATATACAATCATGTCATCTGCAAACAGAGACAATTTGACTTCCTCTTTTCCTAATTGAATACCCTTTATTTCTTTCTCTTGCCTGATTGCCCTGGCCAGAACTTCCAACACTATGTTGAATAGTAGTGGTGAGAGAAGGCATCCTTGTCTTGTGCCGGTTTTCAAAGGGAGTGCTTCCAGTTTTTACCATTCAGCATGATATTGACTGTGGGTTTGTCATAAATAGCTCTTATTATTTTGAGATATGTTCCATAGATACCTAGTTTATTGAGAGTTTTTAGCATGAAGGGGTGTTGAATTTTATCGAAGGTCTTTTCTGCATCTATTGAGATAATCATGTGGGTTTTGTCATTGGTTCTGTTTATGTGATGGATTATGTTTATTGATTTGCATATGTTGAACCAGCCTTGCATCCCAGGAATGAGGCCAGCTTGATCATGGTGGATAAGGTTTTGATGTGCTGCTGGATTCGGTTTGCCAGTATTTTATTGTGGATTTTCGCATCGACGTTCATCATATTGGCCTGAAATTTTCTTTTTTTGTTGTGTCTCTTTCAGGTTTTGGTATCAGGATGATGCTGGCCTCATAAAACGAGTTAGGGAGGATTCCCTCTTTTTCTATTGTTTGGAATAGTTTCAGAAGGAGTGCTACCAGCTCCTCTTTGTACCTCTGCTGTGAATCCATCTGGTCCTGGACTTTTTTTGGTTGGTAGGCTATTAATTAGTGCCTCACTTTCAGAACTTGTTATTGGTCTATTTAGGGATTCAACTTCTTTCTGGCTTAGACTTGGGAGGGTGTATGTGTCCAAGAATTTATCCATTTCTTCTAGAATTTCTAGTTTATTTGTGAAGAGGAGTTTATAGTATTCTCTAATGGTAGTTTGTATTTCTGTGGGATCAGTGATGATATCCCCTTTATCATTTTTTATTGCATCTATTTGATTCTTCTCTCTTTTCTTCTTTATTAGTCTGGCTAGCAGTATATCTATTTTGTTGATTAAAAAAAAACAGCTCCTGGATTCATTGATTTTTTGAAGAGTTTTTCATGTCTCTGTGTCCTTCAGTTCTACTCTGATCTTACTTGTTTCATGTCTTCACGAAGTTCTTGTGCTGTGTTCAGCTCCATCAAGTCATTTATGTTCTTTTCTACATTGATTATTCTAGTTAGCAATTCGTCTAACCTTTTATCAAGATTCTTAGCTTCCTTGCATTGGGTTAGAACGTGCTCCTTTAGCTTGGAGTTGTTTGTTATTACCCACATTCTGAAGCCTGCTTCTGTCAGTTCATCAAATTCATTCTCCATCCAGTTTTATTCCCTTGCTGGCGAGGAGTTGTGATCCTTTGGAGGAAGAAAGGCATTCTGGTTTTTGGAATTTTCAGCCTTTTGCACTGGTTTTTCTCCATCTTTGTGGATTTATCTACCTTTGGTCTTTGATATTGGTGACCTTTGGATGGAGCCTTTGAGTGGACGTACTAATCCTTTCTGTTTGTTTCTTTGCCTTTTAACACTCAGGTCCCTCTGCTGTCAGCCTGCTGGAGTTTGCTGGAGGTCCACTTCTGACCCTCTTTGCCTGGGTATCACCAGCAGAGGTTGCAGAGCAGCAAAGATTGCTGCCTGTTCTTTCCTCTAGAAGCTTCGATCTAGAGTGGCATCTGCCAGATGCCAGCCATAGCTCTCCTGTATGAGGTGTCTGTTGGCCCCAGTTGGGAGGTGTCTCCCAGTCAGTATACACAGGAGTCAGGGCTCCACTTGAGAAGGCAGACTGACCCTTAGCAGAGCTCAAATGCTGTGCTGGGAGGTTCCTTGCTCTCTTCAGAGTCATCAGGCAGGGATGCTTAAGTCTGCTATAAGCCCCTGACTAGGGCTGCTGCCTTTTTTACAGAGATGTCCTGTCCAAAGAGGAGCAATCTGCCAGTCTGACCACAGCAGCCTTGCTGAACTGCAGTGTGCTCCACCCAGTTTGAACGTCCCAGCAGCTTTGTTTACACTGTGTCCATTAAACCGTCTACTCTAGTCTCAGCAATGGCGGACACCCCTCCCCCCACCAAGCTTGACTGTCCCAGGTGGATCTCAGATTGCTGCTGTGCTGGCAGCCAGAATTTCAAGCCAGTGGATCTTAGTTTCCTGGGCTCGGTGGGGGTGGGACCCGCTGAGCCAGACCCCTTGGCTCCCTCGCTTCATCGCCCCCTTTCCAGGGGAGTAAATGGTTCTGTCCCCCTGGTGTGCCAGACGCCACTGGAGTATGAAAAACAAACAAACAAACAAAAGCCCCTGCAGCTAGTTTGGTGTCTGCCCAATTGGCTGCCCGGTTTTGTGCTTGAAACCCAGGGCCCTGGTGAGGTAGTCACTGGAGAAAATCGCCTGGTTTGCGGGTTGCGAAGACCGTGGGACAAGCGCAGTATCTGTGCCCGAGTTCCTCAGGCTCAGACCCTGAGGCTTCCCTTGGGTAGGGGGAGTATTCCCTGGCCTTTTGCACTTCCCAGGTGAGGCGACGCCCCACCATGCTTCGGCTCGCCCTCCGCGGGCTACACCCTCGGTCCAACCAGTCCCAATGAAATGAACTGGGTACCTCAGTTGGAAATGCAGAAATCACTTGCCTTCTGTGTTGATCTCACTGGGTGCTGCAGACCAGTGTTATTCCTATTTGGCCATCTTGAATCTCCTCCCCCTTACTGACTTTAATGAGCATCTGTAGTGACTCCCCCATGCTCCTTATCATACATCCTTTCTGGATCTGATGGATGCTAGATTTGGGAGGGACACAAAAATGGCAAAAACATGTTATCTTCTCTGAATAGACCTTAATATAGGAAGATCACGAGATTGTGTCTTTTGCAGGAACATGGATGGAGCTGGAGGTCATTATCTTTAGCAAACTAATACAGGAACAGAAAACAAAATACCTTTCTCACTTATAAGTTGGCACTAAATGATGAGAACACATGTACACAAAGAGGGAACAGCAGACACTGGGGCCCACCAGAGAGTGGATGGTGGGAGGAGGGAGAGGATTGGGAAAAATAACTAATCAGTACTAGGCTTAATGTTTGGGTGATGAAAATCTTTCCAAAAATCCCCCATGGCAAGGTTTTACCAATATAACAAACCTGCAGATGTACCCCTAAACTTAAAAAGAAAAATAAAGTATAGGAAAGAGAAAGATTATTATGATTTAAACAGATTAGCTGAATGTGATACAGTCAACAAATCAATACATCCATACTATGATACAATATGATAGTCAATAAAAGAAGCAGAAAGGGCTAGAGTCATTAGATGAGATAGAGATTCCTCCCAGATTTGATCATGAAGAAGGCATTCATGGGGGAGGTAGTATTTAATTTGGTGTTTTAGAATGGATGGCTTTCAATGGGCTAGGAAATTGGGAAGGAATATTCAGGTGAAGAAAATGACCTAAAAAATGATAGGCAAATGGAAAAGTCATGCATCTAACACAATCCTTTTGCTCTTGGAGATTTCATATAGCTTCATTATCCTTTTTCATGAGTAAGTATTTATGGTAAGTAAAAGCAAAACAATAGTGCAGTTAGTGGACTGTTAAATAAAAAGGAAACCTTGGGAGCGTGATACTGAGAGAACCACAATTCCCCATTCTAAGGGGAAATGGCATATCAGAAGAAAATACCATTAGATACTTATTGCAATAGCCATGGCAAATTCTAACTCCGAAATCCCATTGAAAGGCTTATTCATAGGCAATGTCCTCTGTGAGAATCCCTTATACCTTCTCTTTCTTATGTTGTGCTCAGAAAGAACACATTAATTTAAACTTTAGATGAGAATAAAATCTAATTTCAAAGGTGTGACTGCAGCCAACTTTCTATCTGTTTCCATCATCCCCTTGCCACAACAAAACTGGGTATACCTGAAAAATAAAATACAAATATTTTTGGTTAGTCAGGTTTATTTTTGCTTATGTGGGGTCTTGATTCATTCAGAATGGATTCCATCTTTATCAGCATCTATTTATCTAGAGTGTTTGAAAGCTCAGAGGAAGGATGATGCTTGTAGCCACTTACTCCTGATCGGCTATGTCAGAGACTTGTGGTTCCAGTGCAGTACCTTCTACTTAGTGAAAGTAAAGATGAGATTTGAAAGATGATGATTTTCTGGTTGCCTGGTGACCCTTCTTAATAGAGCAGAGTTTATGACTTATAATTTTTATAAAGGATCTTCCAGAGATTATATCATCATTTTAGCTTTAATTTGTGAGATTTGACTTCAGTATGGCTGCTCTTAGGCCAATGAACCCAGCTTTTAACTAATAATATAATTTAAACCAAATTGAGTGTTCACATACTTCAGAAGTCTAAAAAGAATTACAATAGTCAACCTTAGGGTGAAAAATCATAGTGCTAAAGTGCCTCAGAGCAAGCTATTTGGTTGGTTTTAGGGGAAAAAAATATGCCAAAAGAATTAATCTTTTGAGCTCTATCTACTGTGTAATTCACATTATTCTTTTACATTTTCCAGATGTCTCGAAGTCGGAGTCCTTCTCCAATAAGATGTGGATTGCCAAGTAAGTGGGATTAGTTCAGATGGATCAAATTTTCTGCTTTTTAATACTCCTTCTAGTACTTAGCACTGAGCAGCAAAATGAATGTTTTGCTTCCTAGGGAGCATCATTTTCTTGCTCCTCACACCTTTCATGTCTGGGCCTCTGGCTGATAGTACCTTGGCAGGACCCATGGGTCATGTAGAAGGAGCTTCCAACCAAGAGGCTTCATTGCCATAAACCTAGATTAACTGCCTCTTTCATTTAGGTGCTTCCAAAAGAAAATTGAAGAAAGTGACCATAATAATGAACTGTTTATTTTTCTCCCTAGGATTTTAAAACCACCAGACCTGCTCCTTTAACCCAGTGTGTGGAAACAGCTGCCTTCTCCGGTGCCTCCATCTGCCTTCTGTGTCTGCCTCAGACCTCACTTAAGATAATGTCAAAAGACAATTCTGTGTATCGCTCCACACAGAGAGTTAAATGTTTTGGCTTGACACATGTGTAACTTTAGATATATTGCATTCTATTTTATTTTATAGATACTAATTCCATTAATTTCATAAAAATGATTGTATAGGCATTTAGGATCATATTCATTCGAAGCAAAGTCCATTACAAAGGGTCAGGATTTCCATCCCCAAACACTAGGCTCTTTTATGGGAACTATGTGAACTGAAGTGGAAAGCGTTTACCATGCTGAGGCTAAAAGAAAAGATGAATCATTTTAGTTTGTAGATGGATCATTAAGTGTAATTGTTGGTATCAGCTTTAGCTCAAAACCAGTATTAAGTGTTTCAGTTTCCTTTTAAGGTTTGGAAGAGAGCCCTAATCTCAGGTTGGGGAGCTCATGTTAGTAGCAGTGACTTAAGGCTAAGTGTAGAAGATAATTTAAGATATATTTTCTTTATATATTAGCCCACTAATTATATTTATTAGTTGTCTTGTTTTTCTGTTCTGATTTTGAGAGTGCCCAATTTGGTTTAGTTGAGCAATGAATGTCAAAGCTACTTAGTTGAGAAAATTTCCTCGTTCCATAAATGTAGAACAGTGATTTGATTAGAAGCCAGCATTGAGATAAATGTTGATTACCTCATGCATATCTCCTGGGAATATTTCAAACTGTTTTAATGCGTGTGTTATATATAAAAGTTTCTTGGGACATGCTCTTCATCTGTTCTACCTAGTTATTTGCAAATTCAGACCTGTTGAACTCTATCTGATGAAAACTATTTAAACTCAAGGCCCAAACTAGGGGCAGCATTTACTGATATTAAATTGAGTATATATCCCTTGACTTCTTCACTGTCAAATACTTTTGAAACTTCACGTTCAAAATGAGAATAGAATGCTGCTTTCTTGCAATAAGTAATGTTCTTTCTGCCTTTTTTCACTTTTAAGCCAGCCTTAAACACAAGCCTCACAAACATCTACTTTCTCCATATACCTTTGAGAGAGACATTGAATTGGCCTCAGCTCAGTTTTGCATAAGCTCAGTGCCAGAACCAGTACCTGATGCTTTTCAGGTGAAAACAAAACAAACAGCTTATCTAAAGCACCTTACCCCAGTGCTGGAGGTTTGTGGGGCCTCTTCAGTGCCTGCCCCTTGAGTCTAATGGTCACCACCTCATTCTGAAGTATGAGTTGAATTTTTTGCCCTCTTTGCATATTTACATAGTCATCACTTTGAAGCAATGCAGTGTGCTGGAAGGAGCACTATCTGCCTAGGTAACTACTAGTCATGACTTGGTCATCAGCTTGCTTTGTGGCATTGAACAAGTTACTTCACTTCTCTGAGTCTTGTTTTTATCATAGGGTGAGGAGGTTGGATACTATTAGTGCCTCTCTTAACCCTACAGACTCAATGTTCCCTTTTATAACAAGTGTTTTATTCTGAATATGAAATGAAAATCAAAGTTAATATAATCATTTTTCTGCACATATAATTTTAAGCAATGAACATAGTACCCTAACTATAATATAAAGCAGAAAAAAGAAGGCAATTTTTAATAAAATAAAATTTATTTCAATAAAAAAGCTTGTGTATAACCACTCTGGAAGAAAAAATTAAGTCATTAGATGGCTGAACCTGAGTGTAGAGCCACCAGCTACAAATGAAGGAAAATGTGTGTATTGGCAACAGAAATCATGGTGTTGTCATTGGATGTGACTTTCTGAAGTGGTGGGAAACTCTTGCTGACGTTTTAAACAAGAAAAACTTATAGTCTTGCCCTGATTTACACAGTGGTCGCATTTCTGGAAATTTCAAGTATATATTAAAACCATGAAACAGTTACTGTGTGTTATATGTTAAAAGGTCCTCACTAATATCTCACTAAGTAATGAGAATGCCTACATACCAGATTTTTTTTTCAGGAGCCAAGCACATATTCCGACTTGGAAAAAGGCACAGGTAGCTCACTTTATTTGCTTTCTACCCTGCCTGGCCACTTGCTGTTTCTTAAGTTTCTAATTTGAGCTGTAACTACACAAGGAAAGCTAAATAGTCTGGAAAATTTTTGGAAAGAATCCACAGAGCCAAAGGAGACTGACTGACCTATACTCATTTTATCTGGGGATGTACCTTACCCTTAGAGACTTCAAAAAATGAAAAGCTCTTATTTTGTAACCTGGGTAAATGTTAGTTTCTATTTTCGGCTTAACATCTAATAATAACATTTAAAAAGTGCTTTTGTAACTATTAGTTATTTGCAATAAAATGCTTTCCTTCCACAGTCCCAAGTTCAATGATGTCCTTTACCCATCTATAATCTCTGCATTCATCCATTTTCACACTGCTATAAAGAGCTACTTAGACTGAGTAATTTATAAAGAAAGAGGTTTTTTAATTGACTCATAATGCCACACGGCTGGGAAGCCTCAGAAAACTTACAGTCATGGCATAAGGTAAAGGAGAAACAAGTGCCTTCTTCACAAGGTGGCAGGAGAGAGAGGCAAGGAGGGAACTGCCAAGCACTTTTAAACCATCATATCTTGTGAGAACTCACTATCACGAGAACAGCATGGGGGAAACTGCCCCCATAATCCAGTCACCTCCCACCAGGTCCCTCCCTCGACACATGGAGATTACAATTTGAGATGAGATTTGGATGGGGATACAGAACCAAACCATATCAATGTCTGTGGCCCAAACCAGGACCATAAATTCATTCAGAAATACTTACTGCACTCTGCTCTGAGGAAGACCATGGGATTGCTGCAATTCCATATTGTAGCCTTAATTGCTAGCTATATTTTATTCACAGCTCATTATCATGTTCAAGACACTTTCTCTGAGTAGTGTTTTACCATTTTTGTGGAGCTTTCACTTACATTATTTCACTTACCACAGCAATCTAAGTGTGTCAACTTTATATGTAAAGAACCTGTTCATCCAATACACTATTCAGTCTTGTTCCAAGACTGACTTTTATTTCAGAATGAGATTCTATCCTGTTCTTTTTGTTTCTTCATGACATACAGTATCAGTTTTTCTATTTATTGATTGTTCATTTATTCATTCATAATCTTATTTGAATACCTCCTCTGTGCTACCCATAATATACACTTCCAGGGATATAGTGGTGGACAAGGCTCTGGTTTTTATGGAGTTTTATGTCATGTCCAGTTGCATTCCTTGATGATTTTTGTGTCATAGAGAGCAGATATGATGGAAGAAATAAATAAAATAAAAGTATAGCAAAATTAAAAGAGAAAATGTTATACATCAGTTGAAGGATTTAAATACATGAATTTATGGAGCAAATACCTGTACATAAAAAACTTTGAAAGGTAATAGTAGAAAAATAGTACGATGAAGTACAAAATAGAGTGTAACTCAATTATGTCAGCCACAGGTGAATTACTCAGTCCTTTAACAAAGATTTATTAAGCCTATAATCCTAGGATCATTAATAATAAAATGAGTGTAGGGAGAAGGACAGGCTCATAAGATCAATTCTTGCACCTCCCATGACCAGAGCTGGGTGCTCCACCTGCTGTATTCCTAAGTAAATGCAATTTGCAGGTCATTCTAATTTCCTTTTAAGTACTCCACAAATCCTTCATGAGGTGAATTGCTGCCAATAGCATTCTATAACGTTTGGGTTGAGTGGAAGATTTCTTAGTAGTATTGCTTTGAATAATTTCATGCCTATAATTAAAGGCAAGGTGCTGTGGAGCTTTTTAAGCAACTAATGTTACACACCACATGAAGTCATTGAAACATGAGCCCAGGAGCCCCTATAGGTAAGTGACATTCAGTATATGCCACTTAAATACCAAAGCAGTGAAGTGCATTGGCCTTACTTAATACAGCATGGGCAGAGTCCTTAAAAATAAAGCAGGAGCTAATTTTCTTATTTCAAAATGAAATGCAATGGGACAATTTTACTCTTGAAAAACTGCCTACTGGGTGTCAGCATGAACATCGTACTTTCTATAGTATTATTGACAACTGCCTATCAACACCAAGCAGCTATCTCTATTCTTTGCTGGGTAAGCAATAAATGAATGTAATAAATGGTTATGTTACAGGTTTATTTCAATGTAGTTTAAGCCATAATTTTGGAGATACAGTGGAAATAAGTGTATTAAAATGTGGGATAAAATATGTCTTACAAAACTATTTAGTAATTGTCATTTGATGAATCAGACACTTCAACAATTGATTTCTGTGAATTGGACACTTCAACAATTGATTTCTGGGGTTGGGATGCTGAGGATTGAGTGGGACATTTTCCTCCTACTTATTTCTGTTTTCTTAGGCCAGGGAACAGGTTTCAGAACCATGTCTTTAGAATAATAGACTTAGGATTGGCCCAGCTCCGTGGGTCACACGTTTGAAGTTGGAATGGAAAAACGTTATTTGTTCATTCATCATTCATTCATTTAAGAAGCACTTGCTGGTGCTTTATTAAGTAGTGTTCCAAGTACTGCATTAGACTCTGAGGATAGGATGGTGAGAAAGACTTTCAGTTATGGAGAGAGTGCTCTCAGTACTCCTTGGCAGTGTGTACCTATGGGATAGATCTGTGATCTTTATGAAAGATGGGGCAGTGGTTGTTAATGACATCTTGTTTGGGAGATAATAGTAAGTCCATGATGTTGATAGAGGGTTGAATCAATCTTTCCTGGCACTGTCACCTGGAAGCCCAGACTTAGCAATGTGTAATAACTCATTCAGGCTTCAAACAGGAGGTTTCCCTGCCCAGTGTAACATACAGTGAGAATGGATCTGAGAAAATCCAGATGCTGCCTAAGTAAGGTGTTGAAAATGCCAAGCAGGGCCCAAAGGCTGCACGCACCCTTAGGAATAAGGCTTTAGAACCAGAGAAGACACTGAGGTTGGAGAATCTACTTTCCACAGAATTACTTTCAGGAGCCCTGCCTAGGAAGGCCTCCCCACTCCACACTTTATTAGCAAATTCCTGACATTTCACTTTTAGAATTTTACTCAGACTGAAGAAGTTGAAGGATGTTAGAATGCAAATCACATAATTCAGAGCAGTAACCCCATAGCATGAATGAGGTTTTAGATTCTTCCTGAAAGTCATATGGGTAGAGGGAGCAATGCAGACTCATAGGGCCCTTAGTACATGATCAGGGTTGGCAGGTTGTGTAAGGAAAACTTTTTTTCTCTGAGTTGAATAGTCAAGGGCACGAAACCACGTTTTGTCTATTCCACTGTTGTGTTTGGCATGAACACAGTCTTACTGGCCTGTGAGAGAGTTGTGGTTTTCTAAGGCAGCTTCACCTTAGAAATGGTTATCTTTGATCCAAGATCTATTTGTCTATACTATAGACTGTTGCTTATGACACCTCTTTGTTGCAAATCATTGACTTGCTCTGATGTGACTAAATTCTGTTTTTTCTTAGTTTGATTTGAAATTTCCTAACTGGAAAAAAAAGTTTGGGGAGGAGGCAGGGGAAAGAAAAATAAAAGAAAACTCCCTAATTTTCTTTGATTGGAAAAATATATTTCTTCTAGATGTTCTAAGAATGATGGCATAACAATACTTTTTATTGATAATTTGGCAGAAAGCTTAGGATGTTCATAGGTTTCCCAAAATATCTTCTGAAAGGTACTAATAACTGGTAGTTAATCCAGCATTTACCATGTACCTGACATTGTGCCAAAACTTTACATTATTAAACTCATTTCACACAGGGAGAAGTTGAGGCTTAAGGTTATTATTATGTAATCTGCCCCAGGTCACATAGCTAGTAAATGTTGGAGGGAAGGTTCAAACCCAGGTTTCCTGATATTGAATCTACCCTCTTATCAATAACTCTATAGGATGTCAGTATGATTTAGAGTGAAAATGAGTCCTATGGTCAGACAGGCCTGGAAAACACTGAGGTAAGAGTGAGTTTAACAGGTCTTCTTCTAATCCTCTACTGTGCATGGGAATCTTTTAAGAAGAAGAATGTAATATGCAGCATTCTCCAAACTGATTTCACCAAGGAACCCCTTTCTTCATGAAGCTCTTGCCACTGTACTGTGCCAGAATATCTGTTTTAGAAAACGCTTCCTTGGGACCTGTTTCCTTCAAATTAGAGATGTTGCTGACCATTTGGAGTTATGCTTTATCGCCAGATAAACAGAGTTTTCACCCAAAAAATTATCTACTAAGTAAAAGGTCAACACCTTTTACAGAAATCTCTTTATATCTATGTTTTCCTTTCATCTATTCTATCTTTCCCTTCTATTTTCTACACTCTTCTATCAACTGTATCATAAAATAAAATTCACTTGAGCCCTAATATTTATGTCAGTGTTGTTTTTCCTGTGTTTCTATTTTTCCTTAAGTCTCTTACCATGTTATACCTTTTCATCTTCACTTCTATTTTTCCTCCCTGCTTCTCTTATAAATTCTTTCCTTCTCATGGTTTCAGTTTTCCTAGTTAATCTCCTTGATGCAAATCCATTTATACTTCTTAAATACAGGTACCCATAAGCCAGGCACAGAAAGACAAAAATATCACATGTTCTCACTCATGGGGGAGTTAGAAAAAGTTGATCTCATGGAGGTAGAAAGTAGAATGATAGTTACTAGTGGCTGGGATGGGTGCGTGTCTTTTGGGGGGATTGTGGGGAGATAAAGAGAGGTGTGTTAATGGGTACAAACATACATGCAGATAGAAAGAATAAGTTCTAATGTTCAATAGCACATTAGGGTGACTACAGTTAATAACAACATATATTTCAAAATATCTAGAAGAGAGGGCTTGCGATGTTCCCAACACAACAAAATAATAAATGCTGAAGGTGACGGATATCCTAAATACTGTGACTTGATTATTACACATTCTATGCATGTAACAAAATATGATATGTACCCCATAAATATGTAGAAATATTAGGCATCAAAAAATTTACGAAAAAATACAGACACCTAATCTTAAATGGAATTATGAACCAATGAAGGTAACAAATACATATTATTCAAAATTAGGACACACTAAATAGCATTTCATATGAATATTCTTTATATTACAATTCATGAATGTATTTTATGAATATTTCAAATTATCTTTCACATTTAAAAATATATGGATTATTAAAAAGTGACAAGTTTTAAGATGAATTACAGTTCCAATAAGTCTGAGCTTTGAATATACTTAGATCTTGAGCAACTTCAATGAAAATGTTGACTAGTATTTTCAAAGTTTGTTTGATGACGAAAATCACTTGGCTTGCTTATTAGAGGTAAACTCTTGGATCCCACCTCAAGCTTCCTGGATCAAAATCTCCAGGGACATCTGTATTTTCAATATCACTAGGCAAGTTTGAAAAACACTGGTCTGGACCATCCTTAATGCCCAACAAGGAGAATATTGCAAAAATAAATTATTGCATATATGATGGGGCAGCATCATATATGCAATAGATGGAAATTTCCAAATGGAAAATGATGTCTCCATTTAAAAGACTCTGAGAATATTAAGTTATTTGTTACAATCCAGAAATAGATAGTTTACTGAAAATTCATGTGTATTTTTATCTGCATACGTGCAGATTAAAAATGGCTAATTATGGGCTATGCAATTAAATTTTCAATAAAAGGAGAAGGATGAGAAAGTATAGTAGTTCTTTCTTCACTAGAGGTTAAAATTTGTTTATCTTGTGGTTTATATTTGGACAGCTTGTTTGTTGAACTGACAAAATATGTTTTCTTACTAAACTTATAAGTCATTTCCTTCCATCTTACAGGTCTGTGTTCACTGTGTGTAATTGAGATTTGTAGTCACAGACTTAGAATAATGAGTCCATATTGGTCATTGTTTGATTAGTCATGGTCGTATGCCAAATAGAGCTAGATGTCACCTGGATGATTCAGATTTGGGAACATCTTTATAATTATTCATATGAGTCACTAGAGAAAAATCTAAAATGGAGTGACACTGGCATTCAAATATTAGGTCTCACAAGGTGGCTCAACTAAAATTTTCCCAAACACTGAATAGAAAAATTTGGCTGTTTCTGTTTACTTGGCAAAGTACCAAATGTTCCAAAGATAATACTGGAGTTGAACTTGTTGTAATTTCCATTCATGAAAATTGAAGTATTTTTCTTCTTTTCAAGTCTGGGTATAATTTCTTATCATTACAGTATCTTAGTGTTGACAAGTAGGTTCTGAAAATCTCCAGGAAAGGGCCAAATGTACCTCCACTTGGAGTGTGCCAGCATTTCAAATACATGGGCTAATAGATCTAAGAGATGCCTTGGTGGCAATGACAGATTTTCCTCTTTGTGTTTTCCTTGTCTGAATTAAACTTTTCTTCATCAAATAGCCAAAAGTGATAATGTAAGACAAAAATGACACTGATTACTGGAAACAAAAGTTGTACGATTTCTTGGGATGAGCTCTCCCTCTGTAACCAAACTTGATCCACAATTGGAGGAAAATCTAGGGACATAAATCAGTTCCCATCATTGATCCTATTAGGGTCTCTCTAGTTTACCTAGGCCTGGCATTTCCCTGGGAAATGTATGGAGTTAGCCACGAGATGGCAATGTTGCTTAGGAAATGAGAGGATACCCGCAGTTAGTAATAAGATTCAAATTGGGAAATAAATAGCAAGTCCTCAGATAAAATTTAAAACTTAATTACTGGTCTTACTGCTCTCCATGAATTTGGATAATAAATTGATGGAAGGTGGCCCGGGATAAAATAAAAAGTGTGATAGAAAATGTGGAGTGTTAAATAACTATATATGTAATAAAGGATTTATGCATTTGATCCCATTAAGGCTCAGGAAGCAACTTTTCTGCTAGAACAATTTTTTTTGCTACTTAAAAAAAATCCCCTTATGCAACCCAATGCCATCATCTTGTCAACTTAGAGTTCTTATTGCAGTTTGTTAACAAATGTTTTGGATGTAGGTCTTTGCTCTAAAACATGGAAAAAAGGAGAAAATAATGGTTTCTTTCATTAGCCTCTATGATTTCCAAGATTTTCAAATGATTAATATTTTGCCTGGCCCAAACTCAGTTTCAGAAACTCTTAGGGTTATTTCAAGTAAGTATTTTAGTTTGCCCCTAAAAGATTAAACAATATTGCTAAGCAATTCTCAAAGAAATTGTAGGAACTCACCAGAGTGAAATTCCTAGGGTACTTGAAAGAGGTACAATTCCGTATGAAGGCAAAACAATTATAGAGTTAATAATAATGATTTTTTAAAAATCTCTGCAGAAAGAAATATTTCAACTCTATGTGGGTTTTATTGAAAGTAGTGAGCTGGGTATCTACTTTATTATTTCTCTAGCCATGCTTTGAGGGCAGCAGATTGTGGATACTCTATGCAAAGTTCAGGGCTCCAGCTAATGAAGTCTAAAAGGTATGACTGAGTCAAAGGCACTGCGTTTTCACTGGGCTGGTTTCCTTCAGGCTTAGACCAACAGACCTTCCAGGACTGGCTTAAGGAGTGTGGGATTCAGTCCATTCTACACAAACACACAGAAGTGAGTGTGCACACAGACATACACACACACACATTACCATAGATACTGACAAGCTGATAAAGGCCCAAGATGTGGCTGTTGGCAGTTTTACTTTAAATATGTAAAATATTCCAGCTAGAAAGCCTGGTTTTTTTTTGAGAGGGAGGGTTCAAAGAGAGAAGCTACTCACACCATGAGTCTTAAAAGAAAAAAATCACTTATGCCTCGTGAAGTAAAATATCTTCCCCTTCTTAGAGTAGTGTCTGAGTTGAGTTGATGCCAACTCTAAAATAACCCTCAGGCCAGAAACTTCAGAAGAAGGACCCTGGAGATCTTATTGCTGTAGAGGTAGTAGGGCCTGTAGGGAGACTTGTGTCAGGAATAAAAGGGTATAGAAAGAAGACTAGAAATGACTCCCTGAGGTTGACCCCTGTTAAGGTGTCATCTTGCAGATATAGGGTGTTGATCTGTGTTCCTTACCTTCTCTCCCTTCTCCTTTCCTCTCTAATTGGATTTTTCCCTAACAGGGAAAAATCTCTCACTGCAACCAGACTTTCCTACCAGAGGTGGGCATTCTCTTTGGGAACTGGAAGGAAGCAGAGAGTGATTTGACTGGGCAAGAAAGAAGGCTGTAGATGAGTCAGTGTGAGGGGCATATTTGAAGTGGAGAGAGAGAGGGGAGAGAGAAAGAGACTGGAGTAAATACAGGTTGTTTAGAAGGGTGGCAGATAACTGGGCTATCCCATCCTTGCTCTCCAGAATTGCTGAGCCCTGCATAGCTCTGTTACTCAGGGAGAACCAACTCCTGACCTGCTGAGCTGCATGGTCAGGCTGTTTGTTCTGTGGAGCTAGTGCCCAAGCCTTGGATTCAGGACATTGGGGTGAGAACTTCTGCTCTGCCCATGGCTTCCTTTGTGAACTTATGCCAGTCACTTAACTTCCCGGAGGCTCACTTTCTTGATGAACAAAATGGAACATATGTGGGAACCGAATTTGAAACAATGCAGAAGACGTGTTAAATAAGCAGGCTGAGAACCCAGTTCTCTATAGAACATCAAAGAAGCAGCTATAAAGTGACAAGATGTTTTTTGTTGAGCATTTCACTGCTCTGTGTACCTACCCTCCACAAACCCAATCCCTTTCTCCCTTGCAGCCACTCTCATTTCTTCGAGTTCCCTGGGCCTCCAGCCTTCAGTTCCTGGGCATGGGCCATCATGGGCATTTCCAAGAATCCTGAGACTTTACCTGGGACTGCCAGTTAAGGCAGGACACTATGTTAGCCAAGGGAAAACATGAAAAGTATACAGGTTACCAGGGCAGACCTGGTTCTCATACCAGCCGTGGTGAAATCACATCGTTGCTGTTTCTTTTGAAAGTGTTAACATTTTTTAAAAGGACTAGTTAAGAGCTATGCATAAGAGAAAGAACTAAAATTATTTTAACAGGAAGGGGAGCAGATAGCTCTAAAAGACAGAGTACGGTGCTGTAATACTCTTTCTACTTTGAAATATTTCACATGATTAGAAGAGACAAGCAAAAGTATATGAAGTAAGGAAATTGTACCTCTAAAGCTTTTTTTCTCCTACAACATAAAGAATTCGTGACCATTTAGGACAAAAATCCATGCACCAATTCCTTCTGTAATGAGACCTCTCTGCAAAGGCTCTCTCCTTCCTGTATCTGTAGAAGTAACCAGAATAATTTCTGGTCTGGTCTGGCCTGGAGCTCTGATGACAGGAAGAGAAGCTCCATTTCCTCTTTGTATGGCTAGTTCTTGCAGCAAATGAAAGTGTTTCTTAGGAGAAGTGTTTTGTCTGGTCTTAACGGAATTCAAAAGCTTAAAGGCATTATCCTTCCCACTCTGCAGATGCAAAAGCTTAACAAAATTAGAACGGTCACAGCTTCACCCCTCCTTTGCTATTAAAACATATTACAGCAAAGAGTCCCATACTAATTATGTTTGGGGAGACTTTAGAAAAAAATTGTCTCAGTCATGTGCTATTTTAATACTTAGTTTGCTAAATCCCTTGCCTGAATGGACTCACTTTTAATAATTAAAATCTCAATTAACTCAAATATATAAGCACAGGCAGCGTGCAAGCTCAGATTTCATTTGGAGCCCAAACTGAAGGAACAGCAGACAGTTTATGGGCTCTGCCTTTTTTTCAGCATGAACCTGTAGGGGCTTGTTACCCAGCCTCAGTCTCTCTGCTTACCATATGCTTTCCTCACAGTAACTTTAATAGCCTGATGTGAAATAAGATCCGAAGGCCCCCAGAAGTCATCCTAATGAAACTCGAGCTGCTGGAGCACACAGCCCAGGAGAAGCTGATTTAGAAACATTTCAATTCTAGATTTCCAGGCCATCTTAAAGGGAACACAGCTCAAATTTTTAGACCCTAAAAAGATGCATAAGATCTTCAGGCTTCTTGTGAACTGGAACCTGGCTACATAACCATTTCAGGAAGTCAGAAGACGTTTTGGAGGATCATAAGTTTGGGTTTGCAATCAATAGGTTGCAATGGGGTTTATGCATGCTTTTCCAGTAAATAGGTTTGCTCTGGAAAATGGTTTATGGAGACTCATCAATGTAGATATTATTCTGATTAAACTATGTAGTGAAATAGTCTTTAGTGTCAAGAGCTTGGGATTGAAATTTCCACCAGGTCAAGATGACAAAATGTCTCGTATTTGGAAGACATGCTTTTAAAAGTAAATAGCTCAGTGCAAGTTAAGAATTTGTGTTATTCATACCTCATCTAGAAACCTCAGATGGATTCTATTTTTTTTTATACCACTACTTTGCAAATCTTGAATTGCAAACTTCTCTAAATTGCAGAGGCTGCTGGGAAAATACATACACTGTGGCCCACACATTCATTCTGTCTGGACACAAGTTCCCTCCAATAGCGTCAAATACCTGTGGTTTGCATTCATCTGGGGGTAGGGTGAATGGAACCAGCTGGGAGGTTTTTGTAGGAAATTCTGGATTAAACACAATGGTTGTGGAATTCAGATCTCATCTGGAGTTCCCTGGACCTTTATAATCTAGGTAAGAATGGCCCAAGCCCCCAAATAAGGACCAGGAAATTTCAATGCCCAGTCAAAATTCTGAAATTCACTGTCACCTCTGGCTCTGAGTTCCTGTGTCCTCTGAAGTTTTGTTCTATACTTTGCATCTTAAAGTTGTTTCAATTTTTCTCCCCCATATTACCCCAAACTTGAGGTCTTCTTCTTGATTTTTCTCCTCCAAACAATTGTTAAGTACACAGCTGTAGACTGTAGCAGGACTTTTACCAAAGTTGTTCATGTTACTAGGAGGGGGCTTCATATCACCATACTGCATGGGAATCAGCATAAAATTACATATTAAATACAACTGACCCTTGTGGATTTGAACTGCATGAGTTCACTTATATATGGATATTCTTCCACTTTTGCCACTCCTTAGACAGCAAGACCAACCTCTCCTCTTCCTCCTCCTTAGCCTACTCAACATGAAGATGAGGAGGATAAAGAAGATATTTAGATGATCCACTTCCACTTAATGAATAGTAAATGTACTTTCTCTTCCTTCATATTTTCTTAATAATATTTTATTTTCTATAGCTTACTAAATTGTAAGAATAAGCATGTAGTACATACAACATACAAATTATGTGTTAATTGACTGTTCATGTCATTGGTAAGGCTTCCAATCAACGGTAGGCTTTTAGCAGTTAAGATTTTGGGGAGTTAAAAGTTATACATGGATTTTCAACTGTGCAGGAGGTGAACATCCCTAATTCTCTTGTTGTTCGAGTTAACTGTAGTCTCATTCTTAAATGTTGTTTTAAGACATCCAGCACCACCATGATGTCTCACTAGCTCTGCCACCATGGGCTCTGCATAATGCCCATGCTTTTTGCCACTTTGCTAGTTCTTCTTCCAATTTTAATTTGTCTTCTTAATTTCATTGTTCCTTAATTTCCACTTATCTCCCAGATTGCTTCCAGGGTTCTATATTTCTCTAACTCAGTTCTCTCCAATCCTTATTCCCAACTTAGATCCAGGGCCACCTTTTCATGTCCAAATTTCATATGGTGTTTGTTTGGTTGAATAAAAGTGTCATTCCTTTCACTGGACCATCGTCCTGACACGGCAGGGGAGGTATTTTTCAAAGCATTTCTTCCTTCAGGTCTACCTAAGAGGTCACAGTTGAAAGCCATTCCTCAAAACAACGGGAATGAAGTCAATTAGCGTTTTCATGTTCAAAATCAACAGCAACTAGAACCTGATGGGTCACTTTCTTAGGAAGCCAACAAAGGTACAAGGGACCTGATCACTGAATACCAGCAATGGCAGAAGAAGTGATAAAGAGATGGAACTCTTGAATGTTGGAGTATGTTCTCAAACAAAGCTAAGAAAATTGCTCCCCAGAAGGTTTTAAAATGAACACACTTTTTTTTCCCCCCAAGATAGAGTCTCGCTGTTTTGCCCAGGCTGGAGTGCAGGGGTGCAATCTCAGCTCACTGCAACCTCCGCCTCTTGGGTTCAAGCAATTCTCCTGTCTCAGCCTCTCGAGTAGCCAGGATTACAGGTGTCCACCACCATGTCCAGCTAATTTTTGTATTTTTAGTAGAGACAGAGTTTCACCATATTGGTCAGGTTGGTCTGGAACTCCTGACCTCAGGTGATCCACCTGCCTCGGCCTCCCAAAGTGCTGGGATTACAGGCATGAGCCCCCATGCCCGACCAAAAAGAATAGACTTTTGTCTGCAGGGAATGAGTTAGGGACAGATAGATGGGTTACTCTGAAGAGAACTTCTCAGAGACCAGAGACTGGCAATGCTGGCCCCTTGGCCTCATCATTAGGTCAGAGTCAAGGTGTACTGGTTGTCTTGATGATGCTCAAAGTAGAGAGGCCTTTATGAACCCAAAGCACTTTGGGAGGAATTTTCAAGCTGAAATGCATCAACCCAGGGAACTGCCTAGTTTAAGGTTCTCCACACTCCAGGTCAGGACTTCACATATATATGTTCAGCACAGTTCTGAGGCAGCAAGATATTTTAGTCACCATTGTATTTTAAGACCTAACTGAGTTGTTTCATATTTACTGCTGAACTCCACATTTTCCCTGCAAGACTGCTAGCCAGGGCTAGGGGCATCTCTGGGAGGGACTACAGTAAAGTCTCAAATACTTCTGGGGCCAGGGAGATAATGTAAATAAGGAAATAGGACCAGGTTTTATACAACAAGGAGTAGTGTGGACTCTGGATAAGTGAAATTTCATGCCCTAATGGAACAACTGCTACCTCACTTTAGCCAATCATTGCTGTTATGGATTGAATGTTTGTGTTCCCTGCAAAATTCCTAGGTTAAAACCATACCCCCAATATGATGGTATTTGGAAGTAGGGCCTTTGGGAGTTAATTAGGTTTAGATGAGTTCATGAGGGTGGGACCCCATGATGGGACTGGTATCATAATTAGAAGAGGAGGAGAGACCAGAGCTCCCTCTCTCTGCCACATGAGGACACAGAGAGACGGCAACAGCTGTTGCCAGCCAGGAAGAGAGTCCTTACCAGAAACTGAATCTGCCAGCACCTGGATCTTGGACTTCCCAGCCTCCAGAACTGTGAGAAGTAAATGTCTGTTGTTTAAGCCATGCATCTCTAATATTTCGTGATATCAGCCCAAGCCGACTAAGACAATTGCCCTGTGGGAATGCAGGCCTACAATTGCCACACTCTACAATCTTTAAAGGAAGTCTGAAATGTTCTGGTATTTACATTAGGTGAGCCAAATGTAACAAAGCCGTAGGCTGAATGTGGCCTCTGCATCACCACTTTGCAATTTTCCCATGGTAGTTAAGAGTTTAGGCTCTAAAATAAGATAGGCCTGAGTTTTGCAAACCCCAGCATTTACTAACTGTGTGTCCTTCGGCCAATTAACTTATCGTCTCTGAGCTCAGTTCTCTCATCTATATACTGAGCATAATAGCAGCATCCTACTGGGTTAAAGGAGATAATTTAGGAAACGTAGCACAGTGCTAGACACATAGAACATGATAAAATGAGCCAATCTGCAAAAGCTATGTACCACGTGATTCCAACTATATAAAGTTTTGGAAAAGGCAAAGCTGTGGAGGTACTGAAAAGGTCAGCGGTTGTCATGGTTCATGGGGAGAGGAGAGAAGGATGAATAGATAGAGCACCAGGGATTTTTTAGGGTAGTGATACTATTCTTATGATTCTATAACAGTGAATACACGTCATTAAACATTTGTCAAAACCAATAGAATATGCAACATGGTGAATCCTATTGTAACTATGGACTTCATTTAATAATAATGTTTCAATATTAGCTCATCACTTGCAATAAATGTACCACACTAACGTGACATGTTAATAAAAGGAGAAATTGGCCGGGCGCAGTGGCTCATGCCTGTAATCCCAGCACATTGGGAGGCTGAGATGGGCGGATCATGAGGTCAGGAGATCAAGACCATCCTGGCTAACACGGTGAAACCACGTCTCTACTAAAAAATACAAAAAAAATTAGCAGGGCGTGGTGGCGGGCACCTGTAGTCCCAGCTACTCAGGAGGCTGAGGCAGGAGAATGGAGTGAACCCGGGAGGCGGAGTTTGCAGTGAGCCGAGATCGCGCCACTGCACTCTTGCCTGGGCAACAGAGGGAGACTCTGTCTCAAAAAATAATAATAATAAAAAATAAAAAATAAAAGGAGAAACTTAAGAGAGAGGGAGTATATGGGGAATTGTGAAAATGAATGATAGTTATTGATGATGAAGATGGTTATGATTATTATGTTTGTACTAGTTAGTTATTGCTGCATATCAAGGCACCCTAAACTTTAGTGGTTTAAGACAATAAATATTATCACTCACAAGTCAATGGGGCCAGTCAACTGGGTATTCTGATAATTTTAGCTAGGTTTGGCTGATCTCAGCTGGACTGCACATGTGTTGGCAGTCACGTGCAGATCAACAAGCCCATCTTGATAGACTTTGTCACGTGGGGTTCTTGTGCCATGTACCATATGGACTGCATGTACCAGCTCAGGCCTTAGTGGTACAATGGGGCTGACTGACCCTGGAACCCTTGTTCTGTCATTCTCCAGCAGCTAGCCTGGGTTGTTCACAAGGGTCAAAGAAAGGGCAAGTGTGCAAGGCCTAGTACACTGTTGTGTCTTCCATATTCTATTGGCCAAACAAGTTACAAGCCCAGCGCAGGTCCAAGGACTGAGAAGACAGACCATGCCTCTTGATGATAGGAGCTGTAACACTGCACTACAAAGGGCTTGGATGCAAGGAGGGGAATAATTGCTGCCATTTTCCCTCAGACAATCTACCAAACTGATAATAATGAAAGTTTTCTTCTTACCCATCCCTGTGATGGGCCTGTGGGCTCTTTTTCCAGAGCATAATCACTGGAACCTTTTCTTTTATCTAGTTAGAGGTTTGTATTAGAGAATTGAATTTGGCCAGAGCATAGGATTTTAATACAGCAAGACCAAGAGCATTAAAAAATATCATTTAAAGGGTTGACATACAAATCTGTCCTGGAAAAACTTGGGCCTTAAAATACGGGGTGTCAAGGGCCCCTTAGGCATATGTCAACAACTCTAATTTTGTTGTATTAAATGCAGTGGGTTTGTTGCTCAACAACAGTGTAAAAAGAAAATTTGACTCCATTTACCGCAGTTTATAAAGTCTCAAGACACCCAAACATGACTCATGACCTTTGCTGGTGGGAATAAGAATAAAAGCTTCCTTGGGAAAAAATATGGCACACACATTGTGCTTAACTTGGCTTCAGAAATTCAGTGACATTTGAAGAAGAAATGTTCTTACAACTCACTCTCAGAGAGCCATAGTTTTCACCATCTGCCCTTAGGCTGCTGTTTATGTCTGTGGATGAGCAGTGTGCAATTTTACTGGAAAAAATATTTAAAAAGAAAAACCCAAATACCCACATTATGGGGAAATCGTGTTGAAAAATTTCCAGTTTTATAGTAAAATTTTTGTTCTTAGCCCTAAGAAAACATTCCAAACCATCTTCATTGGCTCAGTGTGAGACTTGAAATGTCCCAAGGGAAGAACTCCAAACATCATTAGTTGTCAAATGCAAGTGTCGAGCCCACTTCTGCCCCAGTGTGCAGCCAACATTCCACATGCTGTCTGTCTGTTCTCGTCCCCAGTCTCTAGGACTCTGAGTGAGTTGAAGCTCTTTCTACTTCCTGGAAGGCTCTGAGTGTAGTGTAAGTCATATAGGGTAAATGCTGTATACTCCATCATTTCTCTCCTTATCGTCTCTTACTTCTTAACTTCTGCCAGAGAATTGCTAATTTTCCACAAAGTCTCATTTCTCCAATACTCAGTAGCCAATTGTAGGCAGATTTTCTGCCAGCCAGGGTCTAGGGCAAAGGAAGAAGTACCAAAGGTGCTGTCTCTCTCCTCCGGGGGCTTTCCATCTTGGCTGATATTACATTGCAGGATGCTTCCAGAATGTTTTCCAAAGTGTATTCCATGAGACACAAGTTCCATGATATGCTTCTTAAAAAAGGGTTCCATGGGATACCTTTGAGAAACAATGCAAGCCATATTTTTTTCTTGGAAAGCTGCAATGAGTATTAGTAAATAAAAGCTGTGAGAAGTTTTTCAGTAAAGATACATTTAAATGTTTCTTTTATAATCCAGGGTTTCCCACTTGTTTTCCCAGGAAATCTTTTTAAGAATAATAAAAATGACTCTGAACAGTTTGAGAAATACTGTTATACATCAAAATGGGGCTCGTGAGAGGCATTTTGGCCACTTATATTCCTGTCTCATGAAGGTGTGGGTATCCCCTTTCCTCAAAAAGGTGCTTCTAGAGGGCGTAACACCTTCTCACTTCAGGCAGGAGTCTCTAATGCCAATGACTCTTTGCTATGAATGATGGTAACATGTTATGATTAAAACACAAAACAACAAAACCAAACACACATACAAACACATCCACACAACAAACAACATGCCATTGGTTTCTTAAATCCACTCAATTTGCCCATTAGCCATACTACTTTGTCAAAGAATCCTGGTGACAGCTACACAAATGAAAGTAGACGTTGTTGTCCAGCCACTCTAAAGCGGGGCTTCCTCTGGGTCCCTGTAGCTAGGAAGTTACTGGCTTTGGGTTGAAGTGGGTGGGACTTTGGGTGGGACTGAGTTGGGGCATAATGTGGCTTTGGTAACATATAAAAAATAAGAGGGACTAGATCAGATATTTTCAAACTCTTTTTTTCCTCCCTTAGAATCTTTTCCTTAAATAAATCTTACTTGAAAATTCTAGACAAATAAAAAATAAGATCAAAGCAGATCCTATTTGGTTGACACAGGAAAGAGGCAATGGGGTTGGCAGAGGGGTTGAGATGGGGGAGGCCGAGTTCCCTCTTGCCCTTACCTGACCTTTGCAGTGACCCCTGAGGGGGCTTCTCAAAGTACAGTTTGAAGAATCCCAGATGAGATGATTTCTAGGGTTTCTTGTAGAGTGAACATTCTAGTTTCTAATCCCTTGGGTGTTGTGAGACTAAATAACATCTAAAGTGTGCAAGAATAACCTGATCAGTGTTTTTCTTATATTTTCATGGAAATATCTAATAACATAGGAAAGAATTAACATGCAATCCTGCTACATTATGATTGCATAGTCTGGGAGGGTAGTTGAAAGCATAGTTTTAAAGCATGAAACTTTCACAGCTCCTGCTTTATCTTAAAAACCAAAAAACAATTCTTACTTGCCCTGTTGGTCAGTGGAGGAGATGTTATATTAAGTGTATAAATGTTGGGAACTGGATTGAATTGAAGAGAACTGACACTGCCTAGCAAGTCAGCATCAGGTGGTTTTTCTACTTTCTTCTGTCTTTTTTTTTTTTCTTTTTTGAGACAGAGTCTCCCTCTGGCACCCAGGCTACAGTGTAGTGATGCCATCTCGACTCATTGCAGCCTCCACTCTCTGGGCTCGAGCAATCCTCCCACCTCAGCCTCTCAAACAGCTGGAGCTACAGGTACACACCATCATGCCCAGCTAATTTTTGTATATTTTGTAGAGATGGAGTTTTGCCATGTTGTCCAGACTGGTCTTGAAATCCTAGGCTCAGGAGATCTGCCTGCGTTCACCTTCCAACATGCTGGGATTACAGGTGCAAGGCAGTGGGCCCAGTCAGTCTGGTTTTTCTCCTGTCTTGATGTCAGGTTTAGATAATCCAGATTCATATACATGAGAAGATAAATATGCCCAATCTGTGTTTTCCTCCCACATCTCTGAATGAATCAGTGCTTTGAGGAGATGTCTTCCTAAGGCTTCATGTACTCATAGTATACCTTCAATTCCTGGGGACTATGCATCTACCTGATATCGGGCATAAAGTGATTCAATACTATATGAAACACACAACTGCTAAGGAGTATTGTGGTTATAGGAAGGGGGTGTTTCATGGCATTGACCAGAAGTGCTGCATGTTTTTACAGGCAGCATCATTTTTAGCTTGGATTCTCAGTAGAGACTGACTCCTGTTGATAAAGGTATTTAAATGTACTTTCACATTTGTATAGGACTCTGGAAATGCTGTCCCCAAGAGGGAAAGCAGCCAGATGGAACCCAGACACAATAATGCTCAGGGTAGAGGCACAGCGAGTTGCAGCATCATGACACTGCTGTCAATATTTTAGAGGACATTTTTATTTAAACCAATCTGGGCTGAATTTTATTATTAAATATAAAAGAGATTCTACTTTACCATATTCATATATTGTCTGATGGACAGATTGACACATTTACAAAAAGGGGCTGTCAAAAATATTCAGTGTATACATAGCACAGAATGAATTAAAACACTGATATTTTATAAAACTGAAGAATTGCATTTTAGACAGTGTATATTATTGCATCTTATTAAAAATATTTGGAAAATACAATGTTTCTCTAAAAAGATTTGTAACACTTGTCAAAATAAAGAAAAACTCTATCATGCATATATTCTAAGTATTTGTGTGCTTTACAAGGATTAAGTATCTACTTTGAGTGTAGTATAGAGCTTCAATTAGTATACACGTATATAAAGGATAGTAACTTTAGACAAAATCATACATTGAAAACAGCATGAGTTATAAAATGCTAATGGACATTTGGGTTGATTCCAAGTCTTTGCTATTGTGAATAGTGCTGCAATAAACATATGTGTGCATGTGTCTTTATAGCAGCATGATTTATAATCCTTTGGGTATATAAGCAGTAATGGGATGGCTGGGTCATATGGTATTTCTAGTTCTAGATCCTTCAGGAATCGCCATACTGTTTTCCATAATGGTTGAACTAGTTTACCATCCCACCAACAGTGTAAAAGTGTTCCTATTTCTCCACATCCTCTCCAGCACCTGTTGTTTCCTGACTTTTTAATGATTGCCATTCTAACTGGTGTGAGATGGTATCTCATTGTGGTTTTGATTTGCATTTCTCTGATGGCCAGTGATGATGAGCATTTTTTCATGTGTCTGTTGGCTGTATGAATGTCTTCTTTTGAGAACTGTCTGTTCATATCCTTTGCCCACTTTTTGATGGGGTTGTTTGTTTTGTTCTTGTAAATTTGTTTGAGTTCTTTGTAGGTTCTGGATATTAGCCCTTTGTCAGATGAGTAGATTGCAAAAATTGTCTCCCATTCTGTAGGTTGCCTGTTCACTCTGATGGTAGTTTCTTTTGCTCTGCAGAAGCTCTTTAGTTTCATTAGATCCCATTTGTCAATTTGGTTTTTGTTGCCGTTGCTTTTGGTGTTTTAGACATGAAGTCCTTGCCCATGCCTATGTCCTGAATGGTATTACCTAGGTTTTATTCTAGGGTTTTTATGGTATTAGGTCTAACATT
This sequence comes from Macaca thibetana thibetana, assembly GCF_024542745.1. Taxonomy (NCBI): domain Eukaryota; kingdom Metazoa; phylum Chordata; class Mammalia; order Primates; family Cercopithecidae; genus Macaca; species Macaca thibetana. The sequence continues at coordinate 104,456,927 of NC_065582.1, forward strand.
TAAGTCTCTAATCCATCTTGAATTAATTTTCGTATAAGGAGTAAGGAAAAGATCCAGTTTCAGCTTTCCACTTATGGCTAGCCATTTTTTCCCAGCACCATTTATTAAATAGGGAATCCTTTCCCCATTTCTTGTTTCTCTCAGGTTTGTCAAAGATCAAATGGCTGTAGATGTGTGGTATTATTTCTGAGGACTCTGTTGTGTTCCATTGGTCTATATCTCTGTTTTGGTACCAGTACCATGCTGTTTTGATTACTGTAGCCTTCTAGTATAGTTTGAAGTCAGGTAGCATGATGCCTCCAGCTTTGTTCTTTTGACTTAGGATTGTCTTGGCAATGTGGGCTCTTTTTTGGTTCCATATGAACTTTAAAGCAGTTTTTTCCAATTCTGTGAAGAAACTCATTGGTAGCTTGATGGGGATGGCATTGAATCTATAAATTACCTTGGGCAGTATGGCCATTTTCACAATATTGATTCTTCCTATCCATGAGCATCATATGTTCTTCAATTTGTTTAATAGTAAACGGATCAATTCAACAGGAAGAGCTAACTATCCTAAATATATATGCACCCAATACAGGAGCACCCAGATTCATAAAGCAAGTCCTTAGAGACTTACAAAGAGACTTATACTCCCATACAATAATAATGGGAGACTTCAACGCCCCACTGTCAACATTAGACAGATCAACGAGACAGAAAGTTAACAGAGATATCCAGGAATTGAACTCAGCTTTGCACCAAGCAGACCTAATAGACATCTACAGAACTCTCCACCCCAAATCAACAGAATATACATTCTTCTCAGCACCACATCACACTTATTCCAAAATTGACCACATAGTTGGAAGTAAAGCACTCCTCAGCAAATGTACAAGAACAGAAATTACAACAAACTGTCTCTCAGACCACAGTGCAATCAAACTAGAACTCAGCACTAAGAAACTCAATCAAAACTGCTCAACTACATGGAAACTGAATAACCTGCTCCTAAATGACTACTAGGTACATAATGAAATGAAGGCAGAAATAAAGATGTTCTTTGAAACCAATGAGAACAAAGACATAACATACCAGAATCTCTGGGACACATTTAAAGCAGTGTGTAGAGGGAAATTTATAGCACTGAATGCCCACAACAGAAAGCTGGAAAGATCTAAAATTGACACTATAACATCACAATTAAAAGAACTAGAGAAGCAAGAGCAAACACATTCAAAAGCTAGCAGAAGGCAAGAAATAACTAAGATCAAAGCAGAACTGAAGGAGATAGAGACACAAAAAACCCTCCAAAAAATCAATGAATCCAGGAGTTGGTTTTTTGAAAAGATCAACAAAATTGATAGACCTCTAGCAAGACTTATAAAGAGGAAAAGAGAGAAGAATCAAATAGACAATAAAAAATGATAAAGGGGATATCACCACTGACCCCACAGAAATACAAACTACCATGAGAGAATACTATAAACACCTCTACGCAAATAAACTAGAAAATCTAGAAGAAATGGATAATTTCCTGGACACTTACACTCTCCTAAGACTAAACCAGGAAGAAGTTGAATCCCTGAATAGACCAATAGCAGGCTCTGAAATTGCGGCAATAATTAATAGCCTACCAACCAAAAAAAGTCCCGGACCAGAGGGATTCACAGCTGAATTCAACCAGAGGTACAAGGAGGAGCTGGTACCATTCCTTCTGAAACTATTCCAATCAATAGAAAAAGAGGGAATCCTCCCTAACTCATTTCATGAGGCCAACATCATCCTGATACCAAAGCCTGGCAGAGACACAACAAAAAAAGAGAATTTTAGACCAATATCCCTGATGAACATCGATGCAAAAATCCTCAATAAAATACTGGCAAACCGGATCCAGCAGCACATCATAAAGCTTATCCACCATGATCAAGTGGGCTTCATCCCTGGGATGCAAAGTTGGTTCAACATACACAAATCAATAAACGTAATCCAGCATATAAGCAGAACCAAAGACAAAAACCACGTGATTATCTCAATAGATGAAGAAAAGGCCTTTGACAAAATTCAACATCCCTTCATGCTAAAAACTCTCAATAAATTCGGTATTGATGGAATGTATCTCAAAATAATAAGAGCTATTTATGATAAACCCACAGCCAATATCATACTGAATGGGCAAAAACTGGAAAAATTCCCTTTGAAAACTGGCACAAGACAGGGATGCCCTCTCTCACCACTCCTATTCAACATAGTGTTGGAAGTTCTGGCTAGGGCAATCAGGCAAGAGAAAGAAATCAAGGGTATTCAGTTAGGAAAAGAAGAAGTCAAATTGTCCCTGCTTGCAGATGACATAATTGTATATTTAGAAAATCCCATTTTCTCAGCCCAAAATCTCCTTAAGCTGATAAGCAACTTCAGCAAAGTCTCAGGATGCAAAATCAATGTGCAAAAATCTCAAGCATTCTTATACACCAGTAACAGAAAAACAGAGAGCCAAATCATGAATGAACTTCCATTCACAATTGCTTCAAAGAGAATAAAATACCTAGGAATCTAGCTCACAAGGGATGTAAAGGACCTCTTCAAGGAGAACTACAAACCACTGCTCACATACTTTTTAAATGCATTTTTTTAGTTAATTAAATTAAATTTAGTAAATTTTTTAACTTCTATTATAGGTTCAGGGGTACATGTGCAGATTTGTTATATAGGTAAACTTATGACTTGGGGGTTTGGTGTACAGATTCTTTTGTCATCCCAGTACTAAGCATAGTACCTAACAGTTTTTTTTTCTTTCTTTTTTTTTTTTTTTTTTTTTGTCTGAACCTCTCTCTGGAGGATTTTGGAAGGAAGCAAAGACTTTCTTCTTGATGAGCACCTAAGTACACAGTCAGATCTGTCTGTCATTGGCAAAAAGGATTAGGAAGCCAGAAAGTGATGTTTCAGTACAGTCATCTTGGGACCCACAGGAGATAGTCCAGATTGAACCAGATCATTTTGTTAGCCCTTGGTTAAGGGATATAACAATTCCTCAGAAAAGTGGAAATATAGAATGATGCTAGAATCCACTGTATCTCTTCTACACTTGTTGTCTATAAGTGGAATAGTAGTATCCCACTAGACTGTAAGCACCTTAAACGTAGGCACCATAGTTTTTTCTCCCCTCAGCAGGCACTTCTATGTATCCAGAATCTAGCACAGCACTTGGCATGTAGCAGGTGTTTGTTTTACATATGAGAAAACTTTGTCTAATATTTTACTTTCTAGTAAGTAGTAGAGCCAGGATTTAAAGCAGGTCTGCAGGATACAGAGTTCATAGCCACCAGGCTAAACTCCACAGCCTTTACTGGGCATATATTGGCAATCCCTTCCAGCCCCTTCAGTTATATTCTCTCCAGTGAGTATTTATGCTACACCTCCTTTGCTTTAAAAACACTTTAAGTAAATCACTTAGCACATAGACATTTTGTCCTTGAGTTATTACCATGTCTTACAAAATGGAAATTCCTTTCTGCTTTCTTTGTTTTTATTCATAGACTCTGACTGCCAGATTTTACTACTTTTCCTGCCTGAAAAATACTAGTGTCCGGAAGCTGGTTTCTCCATTCCTGACAGAAGGCAAACTAATTAGAAGTCTGGTTGAGTAAGTTTTATGGGGAGAAAGCTTTTTTAGTTTAGCCCAGGAACTGAACCCATCTTGAATAAGAAGTAAAAAGTAACAGTGTCTCCTGGGTTAGCAAATACATGAACTAGAAAATCAACATTAAACCTCCCAGATGCACTGATGGTAATGTGGATGCTCCTAGAAGAATTAAAATGTGACCCTTTGGTCTGCAGATATACTGCAGGTGAGATATTTTGTGGATCAAAGAAATGGAGTCGTCCTATAAATTCTGCTAACTAAAACATCCATAGTGTACCTGTTACTCAATCAAGTCCAAAACTTAGGGGCAAACAGGAGACAGAGATGCAAAACAGGTTTGGCTTTGTAAGTTCTGGGGAGCTGTGTTATGGAAGCCAGGTGATTCTGAAGTTCCCTTTAAACTATATTAACTGTTTTTTGCATAACGGTCTCTGGAGTCAAACTGTCTGGGATCTAACTCTGGTCCCACAATTACCAGTGATTTGGGGCAATTTCGTTATCCTCTTTGTGTTTTAATTTCTCCATCTATAAAATGGAGCTAATGATAATACTTATCATGTAGTGATGTTTTTCACCGCTCAAACAACTTAATACCCGTAACGTTCTTCCCTATTACTATTATTATACCATATAAGGCTCATGATACTCTTTCATTTAAGCTCTGATAATTGACTACATGAATTGCACAGGACCTGCTACATAATTTGGGGGACTCAGTACAAAATGAAAATGCAGTGTCCCGTGTTCAATAATCATTAAGAAATTTAATATGGCAACAACAGAGTATCTTAATATCGGAGTGGGAGTGGGGTCCCTGTGCAACTAATAGGTCACACACCAGGAAGCTGGCCCTGGAACTGAGTTATAGAAACTAGAAGGTTTTAGGAAGAATTCATATACAAAAGCATTTGGTACAATTTCTCACATCGGAAGAAGCCAATGAAATTTGTTTGCTTAAAAAGGGAGAGGAGGCCGAGCACAGTGGCTCATGCCTCTAATCCTAGCATTTTGGGAGGTTGAAGTGGACAGACTGCTGAGCCCAGGAGTTTGAGACCAACCCTGGCAATGTGGTGAAACCACATCTTTTCAAAAAGCACAAAAATTAGTGAGATGTGGTGGTATGGGCCTGTAGTCCCAGCTACTAGGGAGGCTGAGGCGGAGGATTGCTTGAGCTGCACTCCGGCCTGTCAAAAAAAAAAACACAAAAAAACAAAAAAACGCTGGGGGTCAGGAACATTTATGAAAAATAAACTCATCTAAGAAAATAAACTCAGAATTGTTTTGGGGCATTAGCTGAAATGTGGCAATCTCCACTAAACTTACAGAGAAAATAACAACTTAAGTATTAATAAAGAGATGATTCTTCCAGGTTCAAGTTTTGATTTTTCCACTGCAAACGAATTGAGATAAAGTAACGCTCTTTTCCCAAAAATCTCATTAAGGCAAAAACAACGGACAAATTTGGTTTTTACTTTTGCTTCCTGATTGTTGGGAGATGATCCTGGCTTGACTTTCTCTATATCATTGCATGGCTTTCCAATAAAATAGATTTTTGAGCCAGAGGAATAAAAAAAACCAAAAACAAAAAACAAATAATAGCTTTAATGAGGGGCTAAAGAGGAAATCAAAGTTCTATTTATTTCTTGCCAAATTCATTCAGTTTTAGGATATAATAAAGGCCACAATTATTTGAAACTTATTAGACAGATCAAAGTATTTGAGAAGAAAATTGAATCCCCCATAAAAAATGGATCTATGCCACTGGAGTATTGGGTAACATGTGAATACAAATGTATATAAAGATGTGTATATATGTAAATACTTGCAAAATATTTTGAAAAATTATATTTAGAAAGTTTTTCATCCACTTTTGTCTAAAATTCTGGAGTCAAACTGTCTGGGATCTAACTCTGGTCCCACAATTACCAGTGATTTGGGGCAATTTCGTTATCCTCTTTGTGTTTTAATTTCTCCATCTATAAAATGGAGCTAATGATAATACTTATCATGTAGTGATGTTTTTCACCGCTCAAACAACTTAATCTAGGGGCAAATGTTTTTCAGCTTGATTGTATAGATTTCATTGTACTGTAAGTGAGATTTAATGTTTCCTTTATTTCTTTGTGTGTGATGCTTTCAATATCTTTTCTTCTTTCACATAATAAGATGAAGCACAGTTAACCTCTCATTTTCAGATGGGTGAAATAATTCTTGTTTGAAAAAACTAACAATGATTTTCTTTCTTTATTTGCCTGCCAGTGACTTTTGACGTTTACTGTTTAATGTTTCTTCTAGAAAAAGAGAGAACAGAGGCTGGGAAAAGGGAGAAAAGCAGAGAAAGAGAAGAACAAATAAATGTTTCACAAATGTCTTAAAAGTTGATCATTAACTGTTGGGAATATAGCAATAAAAAGAATTTTGATTTACATTATAACATTATTGTTAGTTTTAAGATATATCATTAAGGTATTAGAAGACAAAAAACTCAGGATGCATTGGAAAACTAGAACTGAAATAAACGTTGTGAAATCCAGCAAGAGAACCAAGAAAGAAGTTTAGTTTTTTTACTTACTTTTTTGTTCTTGATTGAGAAAGCTATGAGGTTTGACATATACTCTTAGATCCATATTTCTGAATAAATATACTTCCTTAGTTATCAGCAGAAATTCTCTTTTCTATCAGTCCTCAGGCAGATTTTTCAACTTTTCTTAAAGATGAAGATAGATTTTGATGTATATTTTTAGTTGATTCTAAAAAGCTTGCTCTTCTTCCCCCATCTGCCCATTTCTCTTCCTCTGTTTTTCTTTTTTCTGTGTCCTTCCAGAATGTTTGTGCATATAAACAAATGTGATTATAGATTCTTATCTCACCACCTCACATTTGAACACACAATGCAAAAATTAAATTTTAATTTGAACTGCAGGGGACAAAACTCAGGATCCAAAACAACTGGTGTCTTTAAATAAACACTTGAATACAGTTCTACAATTTTCTGGATCCTCCAGACTTCTCATTTTGTACTCATGCAAGTGAGGATGAATATCTCTTCAAGGGCAGAGCTCCAGGAGAGTATTCTGCACTTTATTATATTTTTCCCTTATGAGAGCATCTTGGAGATCTTTCCACTTCAGTACACTTAAACATCCTTCCTCCTCCTCTTTCTCCTCCTTCTTCTCTTCCTTTTCCTCCTCCCCCTCCTCTTTCTGCAACTGCACATATTCTATTGCATGTAAATGCCATAGATACTTATTAATTAATAGTATTTTTTTTTCAAATTTGGGGCATCATTTACTATACACACTATTTTTTAAAATTAGGCTTGAGTTATTAAAAACAGCTTTGTTAAGATACAATTAACAGTAAACTGCACTTAATTAAAGTGAACAATTTGATGAGTTTTGATACATGTATGTTTCCATGAAACTATAATCACAATCAAGGTAACAAACACATCCATAAACCCCCCAAAGTTTCCTTCTGTTCCTTTATAATCTGTCCTTCATACACTTCCCACACTCCTAGGCAATTCCTTATCTGCTTTCTGTTATTATGAATTCATTTGCATTTTCTAGAATTTTATATAAATGTAATATAGTGCATGCTCTTATTTTTTGGCCTGGATTCACTTACTCAGTATAATTATTTTGGGATTCATTCATTATATTTATCAATACTGCAACCCTTCTGATTGCTGAGTAGACTTTCATTGTATGGATATAACACAATTTATTCACCTTATGTAAAACATTTGGGTTGTTTTCAGTCTGGAGCTGTTACACATTAAAGCTGTTATGAACATTCATATATAAGCTTTCATAGGAACATATACTTTCATTTCTCCTGGATAAATACTTAAAAGTGAAGTGTCTGCATTATATGGTAGCTGGATGATTAAAATCTTAAGAAACTACCAAACTGTTTCCCAAAGTCTTACACCGTTTTATATCCCCTTGAGCAGTGTATGAGCATTCCAGTTGCTCCATATTCTTGCCAACACTTGCTATGATCTGTCTTTCTCATTCTAGCCATTCTAGTAGGTGGTACCTTTTTTGTATATTTCATAATTTTTTTTAATACACCATCATGATCATGCCATCTGTGAATAAAGGCAGTTTTATTTACTCATGTTAAATTTCGATGCCTTTTTTTTCCTGTCCTTGGCTAATTGCCTTGGCTAGACCCTCCAGTATAATGACTGAGTAAAATAATGAAAGTGGATATCTTTTGTTCCTGATCTTGAAGGGAAAGCATTCAGTTGTTCACCATTAAGTACGGCATTAGCTATAGGGTTTTGTAAATAATTTTTTATCGGGTTGAAGAAGTTCTCCTGTATTTCTAGTTAATGAGAGTTTTTATCAGAAATTAATATTGGATGTTGGAATTTTGTCAAATGCTTTTTCTTGATCTATTGAGATAATCGTGTACTTTTTTTTTTTTTTTTTTTTTTTTTTGACAGAGTTTCACTCTGTAACCCAGGCTGGAATGCAGTGGCACAATCTCGGCTCACTGCAACCTCTGATTAAGGCATGAGAATCAAGCAATTCTCGTGCCTTAGCCTCACAAGTACCTGGGACTACAGGCATGTGCCATCACACCTGGCTAACATTTGTATTTTTAGTAGAGATGGGAGTTTCAATATGTTGTACAGACTGGTCTTGAACTCCTGACCTCAAGTGATCTGCCTGCCTTGGCCTCCCAAAGTGCTGGGATTACAGGGATGAGCCACTGCACCTGGCCAATTGTACACATTTTTTGTTGCTGTTGTTTGTAAAAATGGTGAATTACATTGATTGATTTTGAATGTCAAACCAATCTTCATTCCTGGGATAAATCCCACTTGGTCATGATTTTTAGTTTACGTTTTCTAAAGTTTTGCTTAGGATTTTTGCATATGTCTTCATAAAGGATATTCATCTGTAGTTATTTTTTTCTTATCATAGGTTTGGTTTGGGTGATAGAGTAATGTCAGCCTCATATAATAAGTTAGGAAATATTCTTTCCTCTGAGAATTTCAGGAAGAGTTTGAACAGAATATTATTTCTTCCATAAATGTTTGGCAGAATTTTCCAGTGAAGCCATCTATCCCTAGGATTTTCTTTATGAGAAAGTTTTTGAACTACAAATTCAATTTTGATTATGGATATAGAGGATAATCAGGTTATCTATTTCTTCTTGGGTAGCATTGGTAGTTTGTTTCTTTGAAGGAACTTGTCCATTATATCAGAGTTAAATTTACGGTATAAAGGTGTTCATATTTCCTTATTATTCTTTTAATTGCTGTAAGATCTTTAATGATGTCATCTTTCTCATTTCTCCTGTTGGTAATCTGCAATTTCTCTTTTTTATTCCTCCAAAATCTGCCTATAAATTTATCATATCATTAGCTAATATGTTAATTAAGTTACTTGGTAAACAGTTTGATCCTCCTGGGACTTGCTTTTCAGTTTTCTTATGTGATACCAAAGCAGTATTTAGTTTAGGGTTAATTTTATCTCATTATTGAGGCAAAACCCTTCTAAATACTTTACTAATGCCCAAGAATTATGAGATTTTCCATTCTGGCTCGTGGGAACAAGAGCTATCCCTGACTTGGGGTGATCTTCGGGATTGTTCCCCCTAATCTTTCCCAGTAGTTCTTTTCCTGCTTTGGGTAGCTTCCTCACATGGATGTACTGTTCGGAACTCACCTGAGACTCCTTTAGAATCCTCTTCAGGCCTCCAGGTATCTCACTATCTGGGTTTCGCTTCTCCAGTACTTTGTCCTGAAACTCTAGCCTCTGTCCCCTCCCTAGACGCTCAAATCTGCCTCCTCAACTCAGAGAGAGAGCCAGGGTGCACTTGAAGTCCTTCTCCCTGGTCTGTGGTCTGGAAACTTTCCAGGTAGTAAGTTGAGGTAATCACAGGGCTCACTTCATTTATTTCCCATCTAATAGGGATCACTGTCATTCCTTGCTTGATGTCTGATGTCTTGAAAACCTTTGCTTCACATATTTTGTCTGGTTTTAAGTTATTCCAGGAAAGAGGGTAAATCTGGTTCATGTTACATATTCTATATTGGCTGGAAGTAGATGTCTGCCAGATAGATATTTAAAGGCCAACATTTATCGAGAACTATGTTCCAGACATGGTGCAAGGTACAACACAATATCTTAAATAATCATCTAAAACAAAGCAGACAACCAAAAATGGAAGAGCAAACAACCACAAAAAATAGAGCTACGAAAAGGTGCTATTACAATTCCCATCTTATAAATGAGAAAATCAGGATATAGAGAGATTAGGAAGTTTCTTCAAGGTCTAATGAGGCTAATATATGGTGGAATTGGGATTTGCATCCAGGTGTATTTGCTGCCAAAAGCGTGTTCTTAACCAGTATATTCCCACATCTGCTACATCTATTTCTTGCTGCTTAAAGGAAATTGTGAACAATCATTTGCTTTGTTTTATGCCCATTATTGTAGGATTTACCCTCTGCAAAAAAAAAAAAAAAAAAAAAAAAAAAAAAATTCATTCTTGACTTTTTATCTTCCCTCCAAGGAGTGCCAGATGGTGAACTCTACAGGCTTCGTGATATTAGCGACTGATTTCAGATTTTCCTTTCTTATAGAATATCAGTTTATTTGGGGTCCTGTCTTTTATCTTTTTTTTTTTTTTTTTTTTTTCTTTTTTTGAGATGGATTCTCATTCTGTTGCCCAGGCTGGAGTACAGTGGAGGAGCCATTTCGGTTCACTGCAACCTCCACAACCCTCCTCCTGCCTTACCCTCTCACCAGGTTCAAGCAATTCTCATGTCTCAGCCACCCTAGTAGCTGGGGTAACAGGTGCCTGCCACCATGTCTGGCTCTTTTTTTTTTTTTTTTTTTAATTTTCAGTAGAGACAGGATTTTGCCATTTTGGCCAGGCTGGTTTTGAACTCCTCACCTCAAGTGATCCACTTGCCTCAGCCTCCCAAAGTGCTGGGATTACAGGTGTGAGCCCGGCCAAGATCCTGACTTTTTATCACTGCACACAATTAGGCAAATTTAGGTTAAGTGTTTATAAAATAATAAATTTGCATCCGAAATATACTAGCTTTGGTCAAATGATTACAACTTCTTTGAAATAAGCAGGGAAAAAGATAAATAATAGCTGTCTTTGAGAGCTATATGAAGATGTCCCTAAAGTTTGAATGGAAGGAAAAATGAAGCCCAAATTTTAAGTTAGCTTGCAACTTTTACGTAAGAACTGGCATGAAGGTTTCTCTATTGAGAGATCTACTGATGAAGCTGTTTACAGTGGTTCCAATAATCTTCATTAAAAGCCACAGAATGAAAAGACACTCATGCAACAATTGGAAAGACACTCAAGTCAACAAAACTGACACAAAAATAGACACAAGCTTATTACGTATCACTTGAGGGGAATATTAACACATAATTTGGCCGGGGTAGGTGGGTGATTCCTGGGCAACTTTGAGTGTGTTATAATTCTGAAGTTCCCAACAAATGAAACGAATAAGATTTTGGCTGTGTTCTATCAGTGGTGGAGACTCATGAGCTTTAATCTAGTACTTATAAATAAATCTTAAACTCTCAGTTTTAGGATTTAAACTTGTTTCCCAGTCTCCTTTTTCTCTTTTTCATATCAGTTCTAATCACACAATTAAAATCTGTTTATTGTTTAAAAGTGGGAAATATTAATAAGTAGAAAGAAAAATATCATCTACAATTTTACTACTAATTAATAATCAAAATGAACACATGGGTGACTATCTTGATGGTCTTTGCTTTTCCCCTAGATAAAATAAAAGTATGTGTCTTTGTGTTTATATGATATGAGGTGCGTGTATAATTTATAATTCTAGAATAATTTATAATGCCATGAGGCTGAGATCTGTAATGTATTTGAGATCATGGCACAAGGTGGGGAAAGGCCTAGTACCTTAGTTGAAATCTGGGTTGCAGGGGTCCCTGCCACAGCATGATATACTCTTATAAACTGGCTTTTCTTCTCTCTCTAAATCTCCCCAAATTTTGACATTTGAGACATCCCCAGAGATGAGATGCCTGGACCTGTGATTGGAGCGAGTGATCCTTTGCATAACAGTCCCAATGGTGACTCAGGCTTCAGGTCTAGGCTGGAAACAGTAATATTTCCCAGACCCACAGCTGTGCAGGTTACAATCCCTAGAGGCTTCTGACCACGGTGATTATAGAGAATAGTTCACTCTCAATGAATCACGTGAGTACTAGAAAAGCTAGATTTTTCATTTATTGAGAATAGTCTTTTAAAGGAGCCTAGCGAGAGGCGGTTAGCAGAAGAGAAGGGTTTACATTACACAGTTTAATGCCATTCAGCTAATTCACAGACCACTGAAGTGTTTTCTGTTTTTGTTTTTCCATGTGGTATATACTTAGCGGCATGCAAAAAGAAATAAACTCTGATTGATTTAAGCAAAATAGAACATTGTCAAAAGGCAATTCTGACAAGGTGAAAGAATGAAGCTTAGAAAGCAGGTAGCAGTGATACTAGGCAGGTAGAGAATATTAGCAAAACTATGCCCCAGAAATGATATAATGAGAGCCCAGCTCCCTGTCCTGTCCCTGCACCAAAGGCCAAGCCTCCCTCCCCATCAATTACAGGGCCTGTGGCAAGAGTACAATGGAGGCACAATATCATATGTCTAAATATTTAAAAGTTACAAATAAATTGTACATCAGATGAATAATGTGTTAAATCAGATGTCATATCCTCTTTGCTAAATATACTTTCATAATCAGCTGAAAGATCAAGTTCAAACAGAGAATTTTTGACTCCTTAGCGAATGCTAAGGATAAATCTAGCCCCTTCCCCTGCTCCCCAGTCCCGAGCACACCCTCTTTCTTGCTACTGCAACTTGAATGTAGAAGCATCATCCATATCTCCTGCAGAGGTCACCTCTTGACCTCCCTTTGGGTCTAGAGGTGTGAATGGTCTGCTCCCAGGAGGATAAACACAGGGAAGAGGATTACATAAGTCCTGGAAGTGATCCCAAGGCTCGTTTGCGCAGGGAGTTCAGAGTACTTGGCTACCAAAAGTGTAGTCAAGAAGCAGTCATGGAGTTCAGGCTCTGAGTAGGCACATCCTGTTGGACTTGTAGACTCCTGGCTCCATGGGGAGGAATTCAGATAAGAGGGCCAGACAGCCCTCCCTAACTTGGGGCCTCCCTCTTGCCTGAATCTAAGGACAGTACTGCCATTGCCAGATCTGCTGGTCCTGCTCTGTGGACTGGATGTGGCTGCCCATCGACCACAGCACGACTTTTTCCCTGAGCCCGCTCCAGCACCCCAGCTGGAGTGTGTTAACGGCTGAACCAAGACTTTGCACCCAGCTTTAGCCCATAGTAGGTGAGATGGAGGTGGAGAGCTGTGGAAAACAGAATATGGTCAAAAAATGGCAAATGTCTACTATCCCCAGACTGAAGGCACCACTTCTATTTTGTTTTTTGTTTTTTTAACAACACATTCCAAGTCTTGGAATAAATGGCGCATTTCTAAATAAGTTTTACTCCCAAGCTGTTAGCCCAGAATCTACACAATTGTTTGAGAAAAAATATAAATGGGATCATTTTTGTTCAAAGTGGTCAAAAAAGAAAGGAAACATGAATTATCAATTCTCTTCTACTGGAAGCAAATGAAGAAGTTTGTTGTTCTTATTCATTTTATTTCTATCTTTAGGCCTGGGCCATCTTCTCACAGGCTAGGAGGAGTGAGATTTTTCTTTTTTTTTTTTTTTTTTTTTTTTTTTTGAGACGGAGTCTGGCTCTGTCACCCAGGCTGGAGTGCAGTGGCTCGATCTCGGCTCACTGCAAGCTCCGCCTCCCGGGTTTACGCCATTCTCCTGCCTCAGCCTCCCGAGTAGCTGGGACTACAGGCGCCCGCCACCTCGCCCGGCTAGTTTTTTGTATTTTTTAGTAGAGACGGGGTTTCACCGTGTTAGCCAGGATGGTCTCGATCTCCTGACCTCGTGATCCGCCCGTCTCGGCCTCCCAAAGTGCTGGGATTACAGGCTTGAGCCACCGCGCCCGGCCGGGAGTGAGATTTTTCTACATCTTAGCCATAAGTCAGTGTAGTAGACATTTGCTGCTTCTGCCCATCCAACATCCGTCTCTTCTTCCTCTGCTCTTCTGTTCTTCTGGAAACAGCTTTCAGTTGGTTTGAGTGTGGTTGACCAACGCCTGATCTAAAAGTAGGCATTCAATCCATTAGTCTCACCCATTCAGAAGATCACACACTTATGGTCATAGTAATTGGTTTGTGGATGTTTGAATGCTTTCGAGAGCATCAGGCATTCCTAACCTGTAAATATTTAAGGAGGAGATATTTAAGAAAGAGGAATTCTGGGATGCAGTTCATGAAAGGTAAGTAATTAGAAGCTCTTTCTTAGAGTCCAGGACTTGCCTGGGCCGACCCCCTCAGTCTCAACATTAAGCCAGAGCCAAGTGCTGTAATTCTTCCTGCTGATGGCAAGAATGTTGTTACTTCTGTGTGCTTGGTTCTTTTTGGGTGGAGTTCTCAGATAAAGGACACTACCCAGTCGCCTGCTTTTCTAGGTCCTTTGTTCTCCAGTGAAAGAGACTTCCTTGTGGTCAGCATAACTCTGGGATGCAACACACTTGAGTTTGTATCCTAGTTCTATTATTTAGCTGCATGTCTCAATTTCCTCTTCTGTAAAAGGGGATGATCTTCAGCCTGGGAAGGAAAATGAAGTCCTAGGTGGTGAGGAGGGGTTTTGATGCTCCTGGGAATTTTATCTTGCAACAAAAAATGGGCTTGGAGTAGATTACATATGAAATAAAACCGTAAAGCAACTGAACTGCTCCCACCAACCAAGGAAGTCTGCCTCTTTGTTTTCTAGTTGCACCTTGTACATGTTTAGCAGAGTTCATTGTGCATGGCATGTGCTCAGAAAATAGTTATTAATTGATTTCTTTTTGTTGTTTGATTCAATTCAATTCATTGCAATGTTTGATTGATTCAATTCACACAACAAATACAAGTTATTATACTTGGTGCTGTGAGGCATATGTGTAATGAGACACCATTGCCCTGTAGAATGTGCTAGAACAACTGAGATAATCCCGAATGAACAAAGGCAGTACTGCTACCCACATCTTCTTATTGGGGAAAATGGATCTGCTTATGTCTGCTGCTTTGTTTTAATAGAAGTCTGTAATCCTTGCTGTTTTTCCTTTGGCCAGAACCCAGGTTGCTCCCGAAACTTCCCCACTGAGGGTTTTCCTTTGACTTGTGAGTGAGCAGCACTCTTAGTTTGACCCAATTTATTTCCCAGCTGGGACCTGCCTGGGGTTTATGCTCCCCTCTGCACCTGTACCTCTTCTACTGGAGTCTCAGACTGCTCTCCTGTGTTCTGGGCTCCCCTCACCCCCAGCCCTCCTGGCAGGGAGTGAAGCTACAAAGTGACGCTACGTCTCTAAGCCCCTGACTGAATTTAAGCTGATTCTCCCTCTCCTTTGGTTTCCTTCCACAGGAGAAGTCAGGCCTTCCCCAAGGGCACAGATTTTAGGAGCCAAATACAGAAGAAGCAGATTCATTTTAAAGGACACTGGGCTGACACTGGTGTTCTCAAATCTGAATGAGAAAAGCCTAATTTATCAATTCAACTTGTTGTCTCTCATGTACCCAGATAAGAAAGCTAAAGGACATGAGAATCATTGACACAGATAAAAACTATGCTGAGTTTATAATGCTTTTACATCTTTATTTGTCTCTTCAACATATCAGTAAGATAGGAGGAACAGACAGTACTATTATTCATATTTTATGCATAGGGAAAACAGCTCAAAGTTTGTCTGTCTGTGAATATATATCTAACAGACCTAGCAGAGCTATAACACAAACTCAGGTCTTTTGACTACAGATCTTATTATGCTATCCTGATAACTTACTAATAAAAATTACAAGGTTTTGGATGAACCACTTGTGTCATAATTTCCACATAGATATAATAACCATGTATTATAAAATTCTTGAATTGCAATGAGTACATGACATAATATTAGCACTACTCCCCACTCTGACTTGGTCAATGCCTCTCACATCACCAATGCACATTTTCATTGCATCCACCATGGTTACTATTTTACACCATTTTATGGTGTAAATAGTAGTTTTGGGTTTTTTTTTGTTTTTTTGTTTGTTTTTGAGATGTAGTCTCGCTCTGTCACCCAGGCTTGAGTGCAGTGGCGTGATCTCTGCTCACTGCCAGCTCTGCCTCCTGGGATCACGCCATTCTCCTGCCTCAGCCTCCCAAGTAGCTGGGGCTACAGGCACCCGCCACCACACCTGGCTAATTTTTTGTATTTTTAGTGGAGACGGGGTTTCATCGTGTTAGCCAGGATGGTCTTGATCTCCTGACCTTGTGATCCGCCCGCCTTGGCCTCCCAAAGTGCTGAGATTACAGGCGTGAGCCACCATGCCCAGCCGCAAATGGTGTTTTTAAGTAATTTTAAGCAATTTTATGGTGTTAATTAAGCAATAGATTAATTAATATGCTTCTCTTGCACTGGACTTTAAGCTCCATGAGGGGAGGGAGAATGTCGGATTTTGCTCATGTTGAATTCCCAATAGAGTTCTTGACATGTAGTAAGTGCTTAATTTGTTGAACGAATGAATAAAAAATCAAGGTGCAGTAGCTAGTGCTTTGATTTGGGGCTCTGTTCTCAACCAGAAGTTAACGAAGCCTGTCAGAAGCTGAAGGCCAAGGGAGAATATTCATAAATGTGTTTGGAGGCTGTTATTGGACACCAGAGTTAATCAGGAGAGAAAGCCAAACATTCTTCCCAATTTATATGGACTAGAGTGTGTGTGGCTCTCACTCTTGGGGAGACCCTTCTGTGAATTCTTCTTTTTCTTTGCCTTGGCTGAGGTTTGGAGAGATAGAGCAGTGGCAGGGGAGTAGAAAGGCAATGAGGCCCTTAGGTTACCTCTTCTAGGCCCTGTGGGTTTGGCTGCAGACCAGAAGATCTGGCCCCGCTCCTGGATTCTGGACCTAGGCCAAGGCCAAAGTCAATTCAGCAGCTGCCTTGGCATCAATAGAAGTTTTCATGGCAGTGCTGGAGACTTTGAGGGCATTAGCTATCTATTTCTTTTGGTATCATCAAAAGAAAAGAAAATTCTTCCTTGCTGTTAGACACTGCCAAACTCAATTATCCTTAGTAGGGGAGAAAGAAGGGACACTCATTTGTGCTTTGAGGAAACTTATGACAAAGGGATGAGCAAACACATCATACTGTGGATCTAAACAGCAACCAACACATTCATTTCTGTAAGTACAATCCTGGATCTAGCATTATGATGAAATATAAACTCAAGATCCATCCACACCAGAGACTTGCTGTTCACTGAGCATGTATCAGTGAGTGTTTATTCAGAATGAACTACACAAAATGCTCTGTTCTGAGTGTTTAGTTGATGGAAAGGTCTTTTGGGAATTGACTAAGATTATTTATGCTCTCCTGTTCTAGCACTTCTGGGGCACCAGCAGAATCACCAGCTGACTCTCCTGCGGGGTGCTGCCCCAGTGGTGCTCAGTGACCCGTCTGGGTGGTTCCAGCCTTTGCCTCAGGCTCCCTTGCATCCCTTCTTTGAATACTGATGATTAGTTTACAGTGTGTGTTTCATCTTTTCGGTGGCATGGAGCATGGAGAGCCCAGCACAGGTCTCTGTAAAAGGGGCCTGACTTGCTGCGGGAATTGGGCAGATCTGGCTCTCCTTAGCACTCCCCTTCTTTGGGCCACATTCACCTCTTGCACTAAATTCTATGCTCATCACTGGTCTTGGTGAGTTGAATATTGGACAAAACGTTTTAACCTAGTGAGCCGAGAGTACTGTCTTTTGCTGCTTCTTTAACTGCTTATGCCATCTCCATCCACCTCCCATTCTATCGATCAGTTATTTTTTTCTGGAGTGGGTATGAGTATACTTGGATAATTGTAGCTACTTAATATAGAGAAGGCTGATCATATGATAGACTTTGTTAGTAGTCTTTCAAAATCCATGATTGCCTTTTTTTCTTTTATTTTTGAGAAGCAGTCTCACTCTCTTGCCAGGCTGGAGTGCAGTGGAGCGATCTCTGCCTCCCGGGTTCAAGTGATTCTCCTGCCTCAGCCTCCCTAGTAGCTGGGACTACAGGTGCCCGCTACCACATCCACCTAGATTTTTATATTTTTAGTAGAGACAGGGTTTCACCATGTTGACCAGGCTGATCTCGAACTTCTGACCTCAAGTGATCCACCCATCTCTGCCTTCCAATGTGCTGAGATTACAGGTGTAAGCCACCGCGCCCAGCCACCTTTTTTTATACTAATAGAACCCTCAATTTTTAGGTGGGCGTCTAAGTGCCAACAACCAAGACTGCTTTTTCCAGCCTCCCTTGAAGTTAAGTGTGGCCATATGATCATGACTTCCCCAATGAACCATAAGTGGAAGTGATGTGCTCAATTTCTGGGAAAAGCCCTTTATGGAAAGGAGTGTACCCTATTTCCCACCTCTTCCCTTTTCTTCATGTAGACATAGTTGGAACTTAGCAGCCATTTTGTCCCCAAGGTGGACAGAGGAACAAGATGAAGGAGATGGGTTTTCTAGTACCATCAGGGCCTTCTAGGGCCATACCTCTGACCTCTGAGTTATGCTTACTCAAGAGAGAAACAGGCTTTGATTTTACTTTGGCCACTGTTGTTTTGGCTTTTTTATTACTCTGAACTCAACTTAATCCTGACTGATATAAACTTTAGAATTGTTTTTGACAAAAGCAAATTCTTTGTGGTTCCAATGGGAATTATATTACATTTATATGTTAATTTAGGGAGAATAGACTTCCTAACAATTCTTTCCATCCAAGAACCTGTTCTGTGCTTTCATTTACTCATGTCTTTTAAAATATTACTATGAGCATTAAATAAAACATAAAACTTTGTTGTTTTCTTTGTTTTCCATATTGTACATATACTACTCTATAAAATTCTAAGATGAATATGAAACCAAATAAAGCACTACAGGGCAATGCATAAATGTAAGCCCAAGGTAAGCCTAAATAAAGGAAAATAATCCTTTAAGTTTAACCTTTTTGTCTATTTGAAAATTTTATGACATTTCTCCTTCCATATATGATTTACAGAAAGCAAGTTGACTGTTGAACACTCCAATGTTCATTAAAGCAGCCTTTTAAAGCATAATTGCTTACCAGAAACACTTAGAAAATCATTTGTACTTCATGTTTCTATCTGGGTGCTTTATTTCTTAATAGAATCTTATCCTTGTTATCTAAGAGTGGTGTATAAATTTGGGGAGCATTTAGGCAGTAGATGAAATGCAAAAGCTTTCATGAAATATCAGGCTTCACAGCTGAGAGCACAGCTTGGTATTTGTAACCAGAAGAGCTAGATTTGACACTGGGAGTAAGTTCCTAATAGATATAAGACTGTGGACAGGTCACTTACCATCTTACCATCTTGAAACTCCAGTTTCCCCATGTATAACTTGGGAATGATAAAAATACTTGCTCAAATTTTTCTTTACAATGTTGTAAAGGTTGTTAAAGATAATGGGTGTGAAAATGCTTTATACATTTTAAAAATCTGTTTAAGTGTGAGGGATATGGGTTGGCTATTTGTCTCCTCCAAATCTCATGTTGAAATATGATTCCCAATGTTGGAGGTAGGGACTAGTGGGGGGTCATGGTGGAAGATCCCTAATAAATGGCTTGGTGGCCTCACTTTGGTAATAAGCCCGTACAAGACCTGGTTTTTTGAAAGAGCATGATGCCTCCCCCTCTCTCTTGCTCCCTCTCTCATCATGTGACATGCTTGTTTCTGCTTTGCCTTCCACTATGAGTGAAAGCTCCCTGAGGCCTCACTAGAAGTCAAGCAGATACTGGCACCAAGCTTCCCATTCAGCCTGCAGAACCATAAGCCAATTAAACCTCTTCTCTTTATAAATTGCCCAGCCTCCGGTGTTTCTTCACAGTAATGCAAGAATGGACTAACACAGAAAACTGGTACTGAAGAGTGAGGTGTGATACTGAAGAGTGAGGTGTGAGATATTGCTGTAAAGATACTTGAAGATGTGGAAGTGACTTTAGAACTGGGTAATGGGCAGAGTTAGGAAGACTTTGGAGGGCTCAGAAGAAAACAGGAAGATAGGGAAAGTTTGGAACTTCTTAGAGACTGGTTAAATGATTTTGCCCAAATTGCTGAAAGAAATATGGATCTTGAGTGCTAGGTTGACAAAGTCTCAGATGGAAATGAGGAGCTTATTGTGAACCGGAGTAAAAGTCACCCATGTTATGCCCTGGAAAAGAAGGATCCTTTTTTGTTGCAAGTAACATAAACCTCAAAAGATATTGGCATAAACATGAGTGAATAAAGTATGTCATAAATAGTGTGTACAGCGGTAAGACAGGATTCAGGCTTGGTTGATTCAGGATCCAGGTTCTTTGACCTCCCTTCAATGCTGGTTTCCTTCTTAGGTAGGTAGCAAGATGGCTGCAGCAGATCCAGCACTCAACTCCAGTCAGGGCAATGTTCAGAAGAAACCGAGAAAATGCGTTAACACTCTGCCTTAGGAGCAAGACACTTTGTCCAAAACCCCTCATCTGTCCTGAAGAACTCAAACCACACCTTAGTGGGCAGACTTAAGTTGCATGTGCATTCCCGAAATCACTGTGAATGTGAATGAAATATGTCAATCTGGCCCATCTTCAGAACTGGAGATGCCTCATTCCCCCAAGGCAATGGTGGTTTTTGAGAGAAGTGGATACCTGGACAAACCTTGAGTTTGTTGAGTGTATCAGAGGCAATCAGTGACCTTCCTTTATTGTCTTGTTGTGCACTGTTTCTGGTGCACACTGGTAGCTTCCTACTGCAAGTATCTGTGACTCTCTTTCTGAGGAATTTCTCTGGCTATGGGAGCTTGTGTGGTCTGCTTGGAGTAGGCTAAAAAGTGCTGAGGAATTAGTGTTCCTGGAAGGAGCCCTCAGTTAGTGATAGATGAGAACTGAAGGACAGTACCCCAGTTTCCTTGTCCCTTAGTGGGAAAACTCTAAGTTATGTTCTACTCCATTTCACACAGGTTCCCAGTGGTATGGAGCTCCAGTTGCCCACAGAGATGATTTGCTCATTAACATAGTATAGTTTGTATTGGCTTCTTTTCTTTCCTGGATCACTTCCTCACACACTTACCAGTATTTCCCGGTATCAACCTCTCAACCAAACAACTTGTACCCAAGTCCTTGTTGGAGGGTCTGCTACTGAGGGAGCTCAACCAAAGTTGGGAGGAGGAAGAAAGGGGAAAGAGTTCTGTGTAGGAAATGAACAGTGTCCTCTACTGGCACATAGAGATTCAGGCGCCACTTGTAAAACTTCCAAGGGTTTGTATTTATCAGTCTGCCAACTACAGCCTCCCAAAATGACTCCAAAACTAAGATTGAGCCTCAACATTCCCAAGCATATTTATAAACCTGAAAACTTTCTGATGAAATGCAAAATTATAGGCTTTCTGCAAATGATGCATATAATTAATAGACATAAAGTCTTCTGAATAAACTTATGAGGCTTTATTTAGCCAGAATGTGTCAGATTGAACATTTTAAAATACATATTTCCTTTCCAGTGTACCTGTCTTTCCCCACAGATGTTGATTTCTTCAGGATTTTAGTTATTTGAAATTTTGTTTGTTTTCCTAAATCTGCTTTGTAGAGATTTGGGAGATTATTTAGGGTGGAATAATGTATTTTTTGAAAATTTATTTCTTCACAGGAAGTCTTTTTAGCTCATTAGTTTATAATATTCTTGGAGTTATTATTTTAAAGCTTGTGGCTCAAAGGGGATACAACCACTAGATGGATAGGAAAAATTGAAAGCTTGATTTTCCTCAGCTAAGACTGGAAACCAGAACTTTATCACTCTTATTTTTACAGATGCCATGTGGTGGGAACCTTGGCCAGCTGGGATGTGGGTGGCTGAGACTTTCTTCAGCTTCTTACTGGAAACTGTTTTTTTTGACAGCAGTAATAAATCAGACATCCACAGGAAGCAAAGAGATCATTGAAACGAAACATAAGGTGTAAAATGTTCTGCCTGATATTATGACAGCCCTTTCCTTGGTGGGCTCTCTCTTTGGACCTATTAGAGAAACAGATCTCCGATTTACAGGAGGATGCATAAATTGGAGATGTAAAAATTACCAGATTTTATGTGAATATTGATTTGTTCACAGTATACACAGGTCTAAGTTAATTTTAAGAGCACATCCCATAAACTCTATGAAGACTAACTTGTCTTAGTCTATTGCAAATTCGTGGTATCGTTCGACTTTTTGAATTTGTATTTTTGACTTCCTTTAATGTAAGTATCCTTCAACAGGTGTAATAAACATTCAAAAGGGATTTACTATAGTCATAGGAACTAAATGAGAAATTCCGAGAATTTCATTCTGACAAACTGAATGATGTATTGCTAGTTATATATGGCTATTGAACCATGACTCTTCCCACAGGAAAACTCTGAGATTACTATCATCAGAGTCACCATATCCATAACCAATTTCTGTCCAGTTGAATGCTTCTGATGTATTTTAATCTGGTTTTGTTGATAGTGATAAAACACTGGCTTGGCTCTATTTGGACTGAGTAATTTAAAAATATTTTACATTGATGAAATCATATTTTAATAATAAAGTTAATAAAATATATTGACTTTATCCCAAATTTAGAAGCAGCAACTATTTCACAAAGAGGAAAAAATGTTGTCAATACTTACATAAAATTATTTAATTTCAGTTGATTTTTGTAGGAAGAACTATAGAAATAGTTGATCTTTCTTCTTTTTTCAACTTAAAATGAGCAGCCACTGCTTTTCCCTCCATTCCTCTTAGGGCTGTCTCAACCAGCTTGTTGAAACCAGAATGCACTTGAGGAAGCCAAATGTCTCTATAACATAGCGGCTGCATAACCAATGAAAATGAAATATTTTAAAAATCAAATGGGCAGAATGATTCCCTTAGTTGTGGCACTCTTATTATGCTTAAAGCATAATCACACCAGAAAATTGATTAGAATGGAGTTGTGAAAATTTTAAAGTTTCACACTTCCATTATTGTTACCATCATTGTACACACCCACATATTGACTTAAACAAAATATTGTTTCTTAAATTTGAGACATAAACGTTATTCCACTTATTGGCTTGAATTTAGGATTTTTGAGCTTGTTTAATCTGTTTAAAGATTTCTTAGTGTTTTTACATAATTCATTGCTATTGTTAAGCAAAATCACCATAATTCCACTGTAGTATACCCCCACAATATTTCAGAACTTGTTCTAGACAAGGAGAATACATCTCTTATTATTTAGTACCCCTGATCCACTTATAGAGATCTAGGAAGTGGAAATCTAGGGGACACTACTGCTGGAATACCCAGCATTTATCGCCATCACTTTCCCCTCTGATAGAACCATAATTCCAATTAGGCAACTCCTTTTTCTCTGCACTGCTTGGAAAGTGACTCCCATCTTTATCTCCAATGATGTAATCTGATTATTTTAAGCCAGTTGTAGTAATTCTACAACTACGATTGGTTCAGGAAGTAAGGCAAAACTTTTCTGTCTTTCCAAAAGCAATTGCAACAAAAGCAAAAATTGGCAAATGGGATCTAATTAAACAAAAGAGTTTCTGCACAGCAAAAGAAACCATCAACACAGAAAACAGACAACCTACAAAATGGGAGAAAATATTTGCAAACTGTACATGTGACAAAGTTCTCATATCCAGCATCTATACGATACTCTAACAAATTTACAAGAGAAAAACCAACAGCCCCATTAAAAAGTGGGCAAAGCACATGAACAGACACTTTTCAAAAGAAGACATACATGCAGCCAACAAGCATATGAAAAAAAGCTCAATATCACAGACCATTACAGAAACGCAAATCAAAACCACAGTGAGATACCATCTGACACCAATCAGAATGGCTACTATTAAAAAGTCAAAAAATAACAGATGCTGGTGAGGTTGTGGAGAAAAAAGAATGCTTATACACTGTTGGTGGCAGTGTAAATTACTTCAACCATTGCGGAAAACAGTGTGGTGATTCCTCAAAGACCTAAAAACAGAATTACCATTTGACCCAGCAATCCCATTACTTAGTAAATACCCAGAGAAATATAAATCATTATATCATAAAGACACATGTGTGCTTGTGTTCACTGCAGCACTATTCACAATAGCAAATTCATGGAATCAATCTAAATGCCCATCAACGGTAGACTGGATAGAGAAAATGTGACACATATACACCATGGAATACTATGCAGCCATAAAAATGAATGAGATCATGTTCCTTGCAGGAACATGAATGGAGGTGGAGCCCATTATCCTTAGCAAATTAATGCAGGAACAGAAAAACCAAATACCGTGCATTCTCACTTATAAGTGGGAGCTAAATGATGAGAACACATGGACACATAGAGGGGAACAATAGGCACTGGGGCCTACTGAAGGGTGAAGGTTGGGAGGAGGGAGAGGATCAGGAAAAATAACAAATGGGTATGAAACCTAACACCTGGGTGATGAAATAATCTGTACAACAAATCCCCATGACATAATATATAATCTATATATCAGAGCTGTGTTATATAACAAAACTAGCCCTGAACTTAAAACAAAAGTTAAAAATAAATAAATAAATGTCTGTCTTTATCTTTATTGGCAGTTGGATTCGCATCAAAAGTGATGCAATTAGACAATAAGGAAAAACTTCTTCTGTGGTTGAAGAAGATTTTTTTTTTCTTTACAACTTGCTGAATACAAAGCAGAAAGCCTGTTGTCCTTTTCCTGTTGGCCACTGGCTTCAGACTGTGAGGGAAGTGAACATAGGAACAAATGGATACAGGGAAAGAGCGAAGATAATTTTAGAGCAAATAAAAGCCTGATTGTCTTATATCTGGATCCTCCCTACCTCTCAGTTTGAAGATGGAGCTTGTGTACTCATTCCAACTTATAGGATGTGAGCATCCAGAGATCTATAGATTCAATGAAATCCCTATAAAAATGCCTATAATTTTTTTGTAGAAATAGAAAAACTCATCCTAAAATTCAAATGGAATCTCAAAACAATCTAGAAAAACAAGAAAAAAGTTGGAGGGCTCACAATTCCTGATTTCAAAACTTACTGCAAAACTTCGGTAATAAAAACAGTGTGGAATTGGCAAGAATACAGACATACAGATCAATGGAATAAGCTAAATAGCCCAGAAGTAAACCCTCACATATATGGCCAAATGATTTTCAACAACGGCGCTAAGACCAGTTGATGGGGAAAGAACAATCTTTTAACAAATGGTGCTGGGAAAATAACCTATCCACATGCAAAAGAATGAAGTTGGAACCTTACCTTATACCATATACAAAAAATAACTCAAAATAGATCAAAGACCTAAACTGAAAGAGAAAATGACACAGCTCTCAGAAGAAAACAGAAAATCTTCATGCCACTGGATTTGGCAATGATTTCCTGGATATGACCACAAAAGTATAGGCAACAAAAGGAAACATACATAAATTATACTTTATCAAAATTAAAAACTTTTGTATATCGAATGACACTACCAAGAGAGGGAAAAGACAATCTACCGTGTGGGAAAAAAATGTTTGCAAATCATATGTCTGATAAGGTGTTAACAGCCAGAATATAGAAAGAACTCCTACAATTCAACAACAACAAAACAATCCAATTCAAAAATGAGAAAAGGGGCCAGGCGCGGTGGCTCACGCCTGTAATCCCAGCACTTTGGGAGGCTGATGCAGGTGGATCACAAGGTTAGGAGATTGAGACTGTCCTGGCTAACAGAGTGAAACCCCATCTCTACTAAAAATACAAAAAATTAGCTGGGCATGGTGGTGGGTTCCTGTAGTCCTAGCTACTCAGGAGGCTGAGGCAGGAGAATGGCATGAACCTGGGAGGCGGAGCCTTCAGTGAGCCGAGATTATGCCACTGTGCTCCAGCTTGGGTGACAAAACGAGACTCTGTCTCCAAAAAAAAAAAAAAAAAAAAAAAAAAAGAAAAGGACGTGTACAGATTTTTTTTTTTTTTTCAAATAAGATATACAAATGGCCAATAAGCGCATGAAAAGATGTTAAACATCAATAATCACTGGGGAAGTGCAAGTCAAAACCATAATGAGATGCCACTTCGCACCCATTAAGATGGTGGTTATATGCAATTTCATACTCAATTTGCCACAAAAAGAATAAAATATCTAGGAATACAGCTAACTAGTGAGGTAAAAGATCTTTTCAAGGAGAACTACAAAACACTGCTTAAAAAAATCAGAGGTGATACAAATAAATGGAAAAATATTCTATGTTCATAGATAGGAAGAATCAATATTGTAAAAACAGCCACACTGCCCAAAGCAACTTATAGATTCAATGCCATTCCTATTAAACTACCATTGAGATTCTTCACAGAACTAGAAAAAACTATTTTAAAATTTATATGGAACCAAAAAAAGAGTCTGAGAAGCCAAGGGAATCCTAAGCAAAATGAACAAAGCTGGAGTAATGACCCTAGCCTACTTCAAACTATACTACAGCCTACAGTAATCAAAACAGCAAGATACTGGTACAAAAGCGACATGTAGACTAATGGAACAGAATAAAGGCCACACACCTGCAACTATCTTCAACAAACCTGACTAAAACAAGCAATGAGGAAAGGATTCACTGTTCAATAAATGGTGCTGGGGAACTGGCTAGCTATATGCAGAAGATTGAAACTGGACCCCATCCTTACACCAATACAAAAATTAACTCAAAATGGAGTAAAGACTTAAACATATAACTCAAAACCTTAAAAATGCTGCAAGACAATCTAGGCAATACCATTCTGGACATAAGAATGGGCAAAGATTTTATGACAAAGACACCAAAAGCAATTGCAATGAAAGCAAACATTGACAAACGGAATCTAACTAAACTAAAGAGCTTTTGCACGGGAAAGGAAACTATCAACAGACTGAACAGACAACCTATAGGATGGGAAAAAATGTTAGTAAACTATGCATCTGACAGGGGTCTAATATCCAGCATCCATAAGGAACTTAAATTTACAAGAAAAAAAAAAAACAAGCAATCCCATTAAAAAGTGGGCAGAGCCCATGAAGAGACACTTTTCAAAAGAAGACGTACATGCAGCCAAAAAGCATATGAAAAAATGCTCAACATCACTGATCATTAGAGAAACACAGATCAAAATCACAATGAGATATCTCACACCAGTCAGAATGGCAATATTACAAAGTAAAAATTAACAGATGCTGGTGAGGTTGTGGAGAAAAAGAAAAGATTTTACACTGTTTTTGGGAGAGTAAATTAGTTCAACCATTGTGGAAGACAGTGTGGCAATTCCTCAAAGACTTAAAGCAGAACTACCATTCAACCCAGCAATCCCATTAATGGGTATATACCAAAAGAATATAAATTGTTCTATTATAAAGACACATGCGTGCATATGTTCACAATAGCAAAGTCATGTAATCAACATAAACGTCCATCAATGGTGGACTGAATAAAGAAAATGTGGTACATATACACCATGGACTACTATACAACCATTTAAACAAATGTGATCATGTCCTTTGAAAGACTATGGATGCAGTTGGAAGCCATTAACCTTGGCAAACTAATATAGGAACAGAAAAGCCAAATAACACATGTTCCCACTTACAAATGGGAGCTAAATGATGGAACACATGGACACCTACCGGGGAATGACACACATTGGGGCCCACCAGAGGGTGGAGAATGGGAGGTGAGAAGGGATTGAGAAATATGGCTAACACGTACTAAACTTAATACCTGGGTGGTGAAATAATATGTACAACAAACTCCCATGACGCAAGTTTACCTATATAACAAACCTGCACATGTACCTCAGGGCTTAAAATAAAAGTTAAAAAAAAGTGGCCATTTAAAAAAAAATGAGAAAACCAACCAAAACCCCAGAAAGTAACATGAGTTGGTTAGGATGTGGAGAAAGTGGAACCCTTGTGGAGAAATGTAAAGTGGTGCAGCTGCTATAGAAAACAACATGACAGCTATCAAAAAATTAAACAGAATTACCATATGATTCAGGAATTTTGCTCCAAACAGTTGGAAGCAGGGACTTGTACAGATTGTTGTACAGCAATATGCATTGAAGCATATAAAAGGCAGAAACAATCTGAATGTCCACTGACAGAGGAGTGGATAAGCAATATGTTGTATACACATTCAATGAAATATTACTCAGCCTTAAAAAGAAAGAAAGCAAGGCACAGTGGCACATGCCTGTGCTCCCAGCTACTCAAGAGGCTGAGGTGAGAAGACTATTTGAGCCCAGGAGTTTGAGACTAGCCTGGGCAACACAGGAAGATCCCATCTCAAAAAAAAAAAAAAGAAAAAAAGAAAAGGGAATGCAATTATGATACATGCTACAACATGGATGAACTTGAAGACATTTTGCTAAGTGAAGTAAGCCAGACACAAAAGGACAAATGCTGTGCGAATTCCACTTCCATGAAGTACCAAAAAGGTCACATTCACAGAGACAGAAAGTCAAATTGTGGTTATTAAGATCTGGGGTAGGAGGAAATGAGGAGTTACTGTTTAATGAATAGAGTTTCAGTGTGGGACAATGAAAATGTTCTGGAGATGGATGGTGGTGATGGTTGCACAGCAATGCAAATTTATTTAATATCACTGAATTGTAGACTTAAAAGTGGTTAAAATGATAAAAGTTATGTTACATATATTTAACCACCAAAACAAAACAAACAAAAACCAAAAAGGACAGAACTGTGATATTAGAAATCCTGAAACTTGGGAATTTTGTGAAGGTTTTCTGTTATCAAAAGGTGGAGCCTGGGAGTAGATGTGCCTTTGTTTAGTAGAGCATAATAAATGGAGGTATTTGGATATGCAAATATCCAAAATGCAACTTACACAAAGAATAGTTGTGTGTGTGTGTATGTGTGTGTGCTTCAGTAGGAATGACTAAGGGATATCTAATATGTAGTTTTTAAAAATTTTTTAATTTTTGTGGGGACATAGTAGGTGTATATAGTTATGGGGGATATGGTTAAAAGAAAAATTTCAGCCAGATTAAATTTTGAAGAGTTTAATTAACTGAGCAATGAATGATTCGTGAACCGGGCAGCCTCCCCAGCCAGAGTAGGCTCAGAGACTCCAGCGCAGCCACGCAGTGGAAGAAGATTTATGGACAGAAAAAGGAAAATGACTCACAAAAAATGGAAGTGAGGTACAGAAACAGCCAGATTGGTTACAGCTTGGCGTTTGCCTTATTTAAACGTGATTTGAACGCTTGGCCACTTTTGATTGACCAAAACTCAGAGATTGGCACAAGAGTAGACTACAGTCTGTTTACAACTCCATTTAGTTTATAGTTCATGTGGAAAGAGAAACCTTTGGCTGAACTTAAAATATGTAAGGAGGCAGCTTTAGGCTGTATCTTTGATTTAACAGATACATAAGATATTTTGATACAGGCATTCAATGTGTAATAATCACATCAGGGTAATGGGGTGTCCATCACCTCAAGCATTTATCTTTTGTGTTGCAAACAATCCGATTATACTTTTAGTTATTTTAAAATGTCCACTTAAATTATTATTGACTATAGTTACTCTGTTGTGCTAGTAAATACTACATCTTATTCAATCTTTCTAATTCTTTTGTTGTTTTTTGTTTGGTTGTTTTTTTTTTTTTTATTATACTTTAAGTTGTAGGGTACATGTGCACAACGTGTAGGTTTGTTACATATGTATACATGTGCCATGTCGGTGTGCTGCACCCATCAACTCGTCAGCACCCATCAACTCGTCATTTACATCAGGTATAACTCCCAATGCCATCCCTCCCCCCTCCCCCCTCCCCATAATAGGTTTTGTTTTTTTTTTGAGACAGGCTCTTGCTCTGTCACCCTGACTGGAGTTCAGTGGCACAATCTCAGGTCCCTGAAACCTCTGCCTCCCGTGTTCAGGTGATTCTCGTGCTTCAGGCTCCCAAGCAGCTGGGATTACAGGTGCCTGCCACAACACCCAGCTAATTTTTGTGTTTTTAGTAGAGATGGGATTTCTCCATGTTGGTCAGGCTGGTTTCGAACTCCTGACCTCAAGTGATCAACCCACCTCATCCTCCCGAAGTGCTGAGATTACAGGGCTGAGCCCCCATGCCGGGCCTCTAACTATTTTTTCGTACTCATTAACCAAGTCCCCTTCTTACCCACACCCCCACTCCCATTTCCGGTCTCTGGTAACCATCTCAAATGTAGTTTCAGTTGTTGCCTTTCACTGTGGTGTGTTGTAATTTCCCTATTTCTCCAACTTTGAATCAAAACATATAGCACAAGAACCCTGGGTTAGGGGTAGGGAAGTGTTCAGCATGGCATAAAGTGGACCAGTGAGAGAGGGTGACATCTGTAGTGCTAACTGTGGCGTCACAAAGAAAGTTGCAGGCAGAGGTTGGTCAAGACAATGAGAAGCCCCACCTGCTCCCCAGTAACCCCTGGTGGGGAGGACAGGGAGGCTTTCCACAAAACCTGGAATGGGTGTTCCAGTCATTTAATTTGCATGTTAAGGGGTGAGGCCAGAAACCTATGGCATTTGGAGACACCAAGGTTACAAACAGCGTCAAATTCATTATAATATGTAAATTGAAACATATCTTTGTGGGTTTGCTGGAGTAATTCTTTTTTTTTTTTTTTTTTTTAAGATGGAGTCTCACTCTGTCGCCCAGGCTGGAGTCCAGTAGCACGATCTCGGCTCACTGCAAGATCCACCTGCCAGGTTCACGCCGTTGTCCTGCCTCAGCCTCCCGAGTAGCTGGGACTACAGGCACCCACCACCACGCCCGGCTAATTTTGAGTAATTCTTTTTTGTTTTAGTCCTTTGACATTTTCTTCCCTAGAAGATACGCTTTTGTTGAAATTGATAATTTACTACAGTCACGCGCTAAGGTTTGCTGCCATATGTTGCTTATCATAGGAACTACAAAGGATCAAAGTCCAACAGAACATTTTGTATTCTGCATGTTCCCCAGAGCTGTCTTGTTATAACTTTTTTTTTCCATTAACACTGGAGAGGAAAATAAACTGATGTCAGCTGTGGACATTGCCAAAATAGACATTTGATTTCTGTTAGCTTTGATCCCCCTCTCCTGGGCTTGCCACGTCTCACAGTGGGCTCTCGGGGCCTGATCTCCTGTGTGTAGGGCTTCCAGTGATAAGGATGGTAGAATCTCCTGTTCAGAGCTCAGCAGTCCCATTGGAGTTCTTTCTCTTCCTCTTTGTGGAACATCTGGGAGACTCAATCAGAGACCTGCTGAGACCATCCCATCCTGAGATACAAATTTTAGGCACAACAATGTGGCTGACATGTGCAAGACCAACAGGGCTTAGCTTACAACATCTATGTTTTGGAAAAAGCTATCTGTGTGTTCAACATGTTCTCCAGACGTGGCCCATCTGAGCCTACTGAAGGGAAACAATGGCCGTAGGGCAGGAAGTGGAGGGGGATATGCAGCTTGCATTCCTTTTCTCTTTCATGGAGCGGTGAATACTGCAATGAGACCTCTTGGGATCTTCTCAAAACTGTGTCCCACATGGCCCATCAAGGTCGATCCTGACAGTCTCTTTAATGCAGACTTCCAGGAGAGTGAAATTGAATTTGGGCAGGGAGGAAGAGAAGATCATGTGATGGTTACAGTGCTGCCTAGGATCTGCAAGACCAACAGGCTACTGGTGCAGAAAACAGTCACTGAGCAGCCAAATCTGGGAAGGCAGAGGACTGACTGTAAGGAAGCCCTAGGCAACTGCATTACTGTGGTTGGCACATGTGTATGGTGTGCATGTGCATGGGGTATGTATGTGATCGGGGGGCTTGGAGATTCTTGGGACCTGTTCCTCCTTCCCCATTTTTTCTTTATTGAGGTAAAATTCACATAACATAGAGTTAATTATTTAAATGTGTACAACTCAGTGGTATTTAGTACATTCACAGCGCTGTGCAACCATGACCTCTATTGAAATATTTTACCATCCCCCAAAGGAAGTCCCCATACTGATTAAGCAGTGTCTCTTGCATCCCTCTACCTCTACATGGTATAGCATAGGCTCCCATATAGCCTAGGTTTGCAAGTCCCTGGCAGCCACTAATCTATTTTCTGTCTCTATGGCTTTACCTATTCCAGGTATCTTATATATAGTCACATAGCAATGTTTTGGTGAACTGCATATACCACAGTGGTCCCATAAGATTATAATGGAGCTGAAAAATTCTTATGCCTAGAGATATCATAGCTGTCCTGACATTGTAGCACAACACATTATGCATGTGTTTGTAGTGATGCTGGTGTAACCAAACCTACTGTGATGTCAAGTCATATAAAAGTCTAGTATATACAATCATTTACAATACATAATACTTGAAAATGATAATAAGCAATTATGTTTCTGGTTTATGTATTTACTATACCATGCTTTTTATCATTACTTTAGATTGTACTCCTACTTATGTATTTAAAAGTTACTGTAAAACAGCCTCAGGCAGGTCCTTCAGGAGGTATCTAGAAGAAGGCATCATTATCTTGGGAAATGACTGCTCCATGCCTGTTACTATCCCTGAAGACCTTCCAGTAGGACAAGATGTGAAAGTGGAAAACAGTGATATTGTTGATCCTGACCCTGTGTAGGTCTAGGCAAATATGTGGGTTTGAGCCTTAGTTGTTGTTTTTTCTTCTTTTTCAGATGGAGTCTAGCTCTGTTGCCCAGTCTAGAGAGTGGCTCACTCCAACCTCCACCTCCTGTGTTCAAGGGATTCTCATGCCTCAGCCCCCTGAGTAGCTGGGATTACAGGCATGCACCACCACACTCAGCTAATTTTCTGTATTTTTAGTAGAGACAGAGTTTTGCCGTATTGGCCAAGCTGGTCTTGAACTCATGGCCTCAAGTGATCCTCCTGCCTCAGCCTCCCAAAGTGCTGGGATTATAGACATGAGCCACGACACTTGGCCAGGATTTGTGTCTTAGGTTTTAACAAAAAACAGTTTAAAAAAAAAAAAAAAAAAAAAAAAAATTAAAAATTAAAAATATAAAAAACTAATAGAATAAGGATATAAAGAAAGAAAATATTTTTGAACAGCAGTACTATGTGTGTTTTAAGCTAAATGTTATTACAAGAGTCAAAAAATTACAGTAGGCTAAGGGTAATTCTAATTGAAGAAAGAATTTTAAAAATAAATTTAGTGTAGCCTAAGTGTGCAGTATTTACGAAGTCTAAGGCAGTGTATAGTAATGACCTGGTCCTTCACATTCACTCACCATAGGCTCACTGGCTCACCCAGAGCAATTCCAGTCCTGCAAGCTCCATTTATGCTAAGTGCCCTATAAAGGTGTACTATTTATTGTCTTTTATACTGTATTTTTACTATATCTTTTCCAGGTTTAGATATGTATAGATACACAAACACTTAACATTATGTTACATTTACCTATAATATTTAGTACACTAACATGCTGTACAGGTTTGTAGCCTAG
Source organism: Macaca thibetana thibetana (assembly GCF_024542745.1). NCBI lineage: Eukaryota > Metazoa > Chordata > Mammalia > Primates > Cercopithecidae > Macaca > Macaca thibetana. The sequence continues at coordinate 104,490,179 of NC_065582.1, forward strand.
GAGCCATAGAATATGCAATATAGCCTAGGTTTGCAGTAGGCTACTATACATTTAGGTTCACATATTAAGTATATAATGTTTGCACAAGGATGAAATCGTCTGGTGATCCATTTCTTAGGACGTATCCCCGTCATTAAGTGACACATAACTGTAAGTGCAGTCAAGCAATATGTGATCTTTGTGTCTAGCTTCTTCCATTCAGCATAATATTTTAGAGATTCATTCATGTTGTAACACGTACCAGAACTTAATCCCTTTTTATGGCTGAATAATGGTTCCATTGTATAGATATGTCATAATTGGTTTATCCATTCATCTGTTGATGGCACATTTGGTTTGTTTTCAATCTTTGGCTATTGAGAATAATGGTCTATGAACAGTTGTGTACAAACTTTAGCTTGAAGTCTTCTCCCCCGTTTTTTTTTTTTTTTTTTTTTTTTTTTTGAGATGGAGTCTCACTCTATCGCCTAGGCTGTAGTGCAGCGGTGCAATCTGGGCTCACTGCAACCTCCGCCTCCGAGGTTCAAGCCATTCTCCTGCCTCAGCCTCCTAAGTAGCTGAGATTACAGTCATCCGCCACCACTCCCGGCTAATTTTTGTATTTCTAGTAGAGACAGGGTTTCACCATGTTGGTCAGGCTGGCCTCAAACTCCTGACCTCATGATCCACCCACCTCAGTTTCCCAAAGTGCTGGGATTACAGGCATGAGCCACCACGTGCGGCCCTCTCCCCCATTTTATACTCCGCCTTTCTCAGTGTGCTAAAGGCAAAAAATACTACAAATGTCAAATGCAACATAATCATACATGAAATTAGTTCTATAAATTGTGATGGTTCTACTGGTTCTATGACCTCAGATGTAAACATTAGAACATATTTATGGCTACAAATGAAAAATAAAGTATAATTATGTGTGTAACTACAAAGGGCTAGGAAAAATAAAAATTCAAAAATTCTATACTCCTACGAACAGGGGCGTATCTTTTAAGTTTCTGTTCATCTTTAAATAATTCAAGCTGGGAGTAGTAGACAATGTGTTATGGGTACACTTGATGACAGAAGCATTTTATAGATCACTAAACAATAAGTTCACACTGAAATAAAAGGCCTCAGCCTTACAAATTGGTAAATCATATACATATATATTGAATATATAATTAGTACATAATGTACTGTATATGTACAGTTTAAATTTTAGATTAACATGTTTTAAGTTGAAATAAAGAGTGTATAATTTAGAGAAAACCATAATCAGAGAGCCATTAGCTTGTGCTCACTCCCCTTTTCTTCCTAGTTATAGATGATTGAAAGTTTGTTTTTCAGGCAGGAATGTGCTGAGGAGAGAAGAGAGGGAATATGGAGAGGAAACTGCTGAGCTGAGGCAGGCAGACGCCCTAGCTGCATCCAGGAATCAGGATAAAGAACGACAGTCCCCCTGGATCTCCAATCCTCACCACACAAGCTGGGAAGCATCATTAACATGCTCAGAGACAGAGGTCCTTCTCAGAGAGTCCTTGAGTTCTGACCCTCAGGGCCTGCTTTTATAAGCAGGAGGGAATTACAGACATGTCACCACATCCAACTAATTTTTGTATTTTTTGCAGATATGGGGTTTTGCCATGGTTCCCAGACTGGTTTCAAACTTCTAAGCTCCAGCAATCCACCTGCTTTGGTCAGCTTCCTCTCCTGGGGTGGAGCACAGTACATTTATTTGTGGAGGTAATTTTCCATCTGAGAAAGGGTCACCAACAGAGATCGTAGTGAGCTGATAATGTCTGATGTCACTATTTTGCCTACAGCAGCTGTGGGTGACACAGGAACATCCTTTATTCAGTGGCAGCAAAGCCCTGCTTTCTTCTCAGGAGTTAAGGGGACCTGTGGATTTCTAGCTCCATATAGGTGGGAGACTCAGCTAACAGCCAGCAGTGAATTTCAGCTTCCACTGTACAGAAAGGAAGCTGACCATCACTGGTCGGATTGCTGCTCAAAAAGTGGGATTCTCTGAATACTTTGATGCCTCCAAGGCAGTCCTACCTCTGACTCCAAGTCCATCATTTTGGTGGCTTTCTAAAGGAAAGATGAAATATCTGTAAAAAGATGGCAAGACACTCAATGGTAGAGTAGAATTAAGGAAAAATCCCTTAGTTCCCAAGGCTGAAAATGATGTAAGCCAAATAAAACTTGTTTTTGCTTTGAGATAGGGTCTCGCTCTGTTGCCCAGGCTTGAGTGCAGAGGTGTGATCTCTGCTCACTGCAGCCTGGATCTCCCAGGCTCAAACAATCCTTCCACCTCAGCTTCCTGAGGGGCTGGGATTACAGGCACGTGCCACCATATCCAGCTAATTTTTGTATTTTTTGTAGAGATGGGGTTTTGCCATGCTACCCAGACTGGTTTCAAACTTCTAAGCTCCAGCAATCCAACTGCTTTGGCCTCCCAAAATGCTGGGATTACAGGTGTGAGCCACCACACCTGGCCTAAAACTTCTTCATCTAGCCTTTTACCCAAGTGTCCATAAATTTCCCTTTCCCTTAACCATTTTTTTTTTTTGACAAGCCTCACCTGGGAGTCCCTAAAGTCAAAAGACAAACTGCAAGAAGTGTTTATTAAATAATCTGTAATTCTCAAAACCTGAAAATGCCTCTGAGCAATTATAATGGAGATATTTGTGAATATCTCTTTGGATATGTATTCTTTGGATTGGTTAACAGTTTTCACTGTCTCAGACAAATGAATGAGGCATCATTTGATATTATAGAAAGCATCCCAATTACTGGGCATGGAGGGTTTTGCACCTGTTAGAAGCACAGGGGCTCAAGGGTTTGCTGTCTGGCTTCAGGATTGGGGAGGCACTGAGTTGTCTCTGTGTGTGTGTGTGTGTGTGTGTGTGTGTGTGTGTGTCTGTCTGTCTGTCTGTCTGTCTGTCTGTCTGTGTATAAGTAACATTTTCCTTGCTGAGTATGGCTCAAGGGAGGGCATTATAGAATCCAAAATGGGTCTGCTTGCCCAGGCCAGTAAAACCAGATATCCACACTGAGGTTGCAGTGGTAGAAAGGAAGGCATTTATTTGCAAGGTGCCAAGCAAGGAGGACCAGGCAGCAAATGCTTACATATTGACCTCCCTGATGGCTTGCAGGTAAGGGTTTTTAAAGTCAGGGTAAATTTTAGGAAAGCAGAAGCTAGGGGGCAAAATTATAAATCAATACATGGAGTTACACTTTGGTTTTGGCCTAAAGGGCCAAGATATCTTGAAGTTGTAGGGCGTGAGGGTGCTTACAGGTAGTAGGTAGATTCAAAGATTTTCTGATTTGGAATTGTTTAAAAACTTGGGGTTAGCAGAAAAGAATGTTAACTGGCTTGAAAGTGTGGCTCCCTCTCCGCCCCTCTGGAAGAAATTTAGAGCAAAGAACCCTGGTCAAGAGTTCAGTCTTCAGTTCCCCCTTATCTGAGGTCTGTGGATCCACTGGGAGGGGGTCCAAGGTTTCTGAAAGACAACTCAGAGACATGTGTTAAGATGTTATCTTTATGTAGGGAAACCAAAAGTCTCCAGACTCCAACTTCCTTGGCTATTGTTTTAGGCCATTATTACCTCCTTGCTTATCAAGTTACTTACGTACTTCTCAGGGTTAGCAGGTGCCTGGAATTTCCCTTGAAGGAACTCAGAATTTTCCTTTATTTCCATGCTTGGGGGCCTGCAGGCCCCCAAATAGGGGACACTGCTCTGTCTCAAGGGTATAGCAATTCCTTTACAGAATCTAACCCTACAGATAGCCAGATGCCTATGGCTGCAAGTACCCTTAGATTACAGAGTCATTTGACATGGGGGCCATAGAAGCAGCACTGGAGCTCTAGTCAGGAGGCCTGGCTCAGGATCCCGGACTCTGCCACTTGCAGCTGAGTGACCCCAGACAAGACCCTTGATTTCCCCTGACCTCTCTGCCTCCTCTGTAAGAAGAGGGTGTGTACGGGTTGGTCTCCAGGTTCCCTCTGGTTCTCACAGCTATGATCCTTTGTTGTAATCAAGGCCTTTGCCCATCTACAGACAGCTGGTTTTAGAGACTCAGTTCATCAACAGTATCTGCATAATTTGCCACTTGCTTCAGTCCCAGTATTTCTCAGCTGCTCAATGTCCTGTGGAATCCAAAGTGCTTTCCAGTTGAATGGGTGGGCAGAGAAGGAGAGGGGAAGAAAGTCTGTAAAATATTGAAAGTGTGGGATTCCTGGGCAAGATGATCAAATAGGAATAGCTCTGGTCTGCAGCTCCCAGTGAGACCAACGCAGAAGACGGGTGATTTCTACATTTCCAACTGAGGTACTCGTTTCCTGTCACTGGGACTGGTTAAGCAGTGGGTGCAGCCCATGGAGGGGGGGCCAAAGCAGGGTGAGGTGTTGCCTCACCCGGGAAGCACAAGGGATCAGGAAACTCCCTCCCCTAGCTAAGAGAAGCCATGAGGGTCTGTGCCGTGAGGGATAGTGCACTCTAGCCCAGATACTATGCTTTTCCCATGGTCTTCACAACCTGCAGGCAAGGAGATTCCTTGGGTTTCTACACCACCAGGACCCTGGGTTTCAAACACAAAAGTGGGCGGCCATTTGGGCAGACACTGAGCTAGCTGTAGGAGTTTTCTCATATCGCAGTGCCACCTGGAACTCCAGCGAGACAGAACTGTTCACTCCCCTGGAAAGGGGGCTGAAGCCAGGGAGCCAAGTGGTCTAGCTCAGCAGATCCCATCCCCACAGAGCCCAGCAAGCTAAGATCCACTGACTTGAAATTGTCGCTGCCAGCATAGCAGTCTGAAGTCGACCTGGGAAACTCAAGCTTTGTGTGGGGAGGGGCATCCGTTACTGAGGCTTGAGTAGGCAGTTTCCCCCTTACAGTGTAAACAAAGCCACCACAGAAGTTTGGACAGGGTAGAGCCCACCACAGCTCCACAAAACCACTGTAGCCAGACTGCCTCTCTAGATTCCTCCTCTCCAGGCAGGGCATCTCTGAAAGAAAGGCAGCAGCCCCAGTCAGGGGCTTATAGATAAAACTCCCATCTTCCTGGAACAGAGCACCTGGGGGAAGAGGCAGCTGTGGGAACAGCTTCAACAACATTCCTGCCTACAGGCTCTGAAGAGAACAGCGCATCTCCCAGCACAGTGCTCAAGCTCTGCTAAGGGACACACTGCCTCCTTAAGTGGGTCCCTGACCCTCATGCCTCCTGATGGGGAAACACCTCCCAGCAGGGGTCGACAGACACCTCATACAGGAGAGCTCCGTCTGGCATCTGGTGGGTACCCCTCTGGGACAAAGCTATCAGAGGAAGGAGCAGACAGCAATCTTTACTATTCTGCAGCCTCTGCTGGTAATAACCAGGCAAACAGGGTCTGGAGTGGCCCCCCTGCAAATTCCAGCAGACCTGCAGAAGAGGGCCCTGACTGTTAGAAGCAAAACTAGCAGACAGAAAGCAACAGCATCAACCTCAACAAAATGGACAACCATGCAAAAACTCCATCTGAAGTTCACCAACAGCAAAGACCAAAGGTGGATAAATCCACAAAGATGAGGAAAAACCAGCTTAAAAGGCTGAAAATTCCAATAAACCAGAACGCCTCTTCTCCTGTGAAGGATCACAACTCCTCACCAGCAAGGGAACAGAATTGGATGGGGAATGAGTTTGATGAATTGACAGAAGTAGGCTTCAGAAGGTGGGTAATAACGAACTCCTCTGAGCTAAAGGAGGATGTTCTAACCCAACGCAAGGAAACTAAGAATCTTGATAAAACGTTTGATGAATTGCTAACTAGAAGAACAAGTTTAGAAAAGAACTTAAATGACCTAATGGAGCTGAAAAACATAGCTCAAGAATGTCATGAAGCACACACAATTATCAATAGCCAAATCTACCAAGTGAAAGAAAGGATATCAGTGATTGAAGATCAACTTGATGAAATAAAATGTGAAGACAAGATTAGAGAAAAAAACAATGAAAAGAAATGAACAAAGCCTCCAAGAAATATGGGACAATGTGAAGAGACCAAACCTACATTGACTGGTGTAACTGAAAGTCACAAGAAGAATGGAATCAACTTGGAAAACACTATTCAGGATATTATCCAGGAGAACTTCTCCAACCTAGCAAGACAGGTGAACATTCAAATTCAGGAAATACAGAGAACACCACTAAGATACTCCTCGAGAAGGGCAACCCCAAGACACACAATTGTCAGATTCACCAAAGTTGAAATGAAGGAAAAAACGTTAAGGGCAGCCAGAGAGAAAGGTTGGGTTGCCCACAAAGGGAAGCCCATCAGAATAACAGTGGATCTCTTGGCAGAAACTCTACAAGCCAGAAGGGAGTGGGGCCAATATTTAACATTCTTAAAGAAAATAATTTTCAACCCAGAATTTCATATCCAGCCAAACTAAGCTTCATAAGTGAAGGAGAAATAAAGTCCTTTACAGACAAGCAAATGCTGAGGGATTTTGTCACCATCAGGCCTGCCTTATAAGAGCTCCTGAAGGAAGAACTAAATATGGAAAGGAAAAGCTGGTACCAGCCTGCAAAAACCAAACCAACACTATGAAGAAACTGCATTATCTAAAAGTCAAAATAACCAGCTAGCATTATAACGACAGGATCAAATTCACACATAACAATATTAACCTTAAATGTAAACAGGCTAAATGTCCCAATTAAAAGGCACAGACTGGCAAATTGGGTAGAGTCAAGACCCATGGGTGTGCTGTATTTAGGAGACCCATCTCACATGCAAAGACACACATAGGCTCAAAATAAAGGGATGGAGGAATATTTATCAAGCAAATGGAAAGCAAAAAATAAATAAATACAAAATAAAAATAAAAAAATAAAAAAAGCAGGGATGAACATTGATGTGAAAATCATCAATTAAATACTGGCAAACTGAATCCAGCAGCACATCAAAAAGCTTATCCACCATGATCAAGTTGGCTTCATTCCTGAGATGCAAGGCTCATTCAACATATGCAAATCAATAAAAGTAATCCATCACATAAACAGAACCAATGACAAAAGCCACATGATTATCTCAATAGATGCAGAAAATGCTTTTGATAAAATTCAACACCCCTTCATGCTAAAAATATTCAATAAACTAGGTATTGATGGAACATATTTCAAAATAATAGGAGCTATTTATGACGAACTCACAGCCAATATCATACAGAATAGGCAAAGCTGGAAGCATTCCCTTTGAAACTGACACAAGACAAGGATGCCCTCTTCCTTCCTTCCTTCCCTCCCTCATTTCTTTTTTTCTTTCTTTCTTCCTTTCCTTTTCCTTTCCTTCCTTCCTTCCTTCCTTCCTTCCTTTCTTTTTCTTTCTTTCTTTCTTTTTCTTTCTTTCTTTTTCTTTCTTTCCTTCCTTCCTTCCTTCCTTCCTTCCTTCCTTCTTTCTTTCTTTCTTTCTTTCTTTCTTTCTTTCTTTCTTTCTTTCTTTCTTTCTTTCTTTCTTTCTTTCTTTCTTTCTTTCTTTCTTTCTTTCTTTCTTCTTCCTTTATTTCTTTCTTCTTCCTTTCTTCCTTCTCCTCTTTCTTTCTTTCTTTCTTTCTTTCTTTCTTTCTTTCTTTCTTTCTTTCTTTCTTTCTTTCTTTCTTTTTTCTTTTCTCTTTCTTTCTTTCTTTCTTTCTTTCTTTCTTTCTTTCTTTCTTTCTTTCTTTCTTTCTTTCTTTCTTTCTTTCTTTCTTTCTTTCTTTCTTTTTTTCTTTCTTTCTTTTTCTTTCTTTCAACAGGATCTCACTCTATTGCCTAGGCAGGAGTGCAGTGGCACAATCACAGCTCAATGCAGCCTCAACCTCCTAGGCTCAAGCAGTCCTCCCACTTCATCCTTCCAAGTAGCTATACAGGTGTGTACCACCACACTCAGCTAATTTTTTGCATTTTTTTGTAGAGACAGGGTTTTCCATGTTGCCCAAGCTAGCCTCAAACTCCTGGTCTCAAGCAATCCTCCTGCCACTGTGCACAGCCAAAAAGTATTCTTATATGTCAGTACAAGGAAGACCAACCACCCCGCAGAAAATTGGGCAAACATATTAAGAAAATTCACAGAAAATAACATTTTATATAACCCTTAATATATTAAAAGATTTTGACTTTACTCATGACAAGAGAAATGCTAGATACAATTAAAATAAGATATCTTTCACCAATCAGATTGGTAAAGATAAATTTTTTATAAAACACTGTTGTTAGTTTAGGGACACAGGGGACTTGATGGTGGGAGTATAAGTTGATAAAATATATGAAAAAATTAAATTAGCAATATCTATAAATAGCATACAAATCCTTGACTCAAGAATTTCCTTTTCTAGGAATTTGTCTTAAGATATAGTCACATATGTGAAATGTGTATACAAGTATGTTCAATACAGCATTCTTTTACTAGTAAAAGATAGGCAACAATGTAAATGTGCAAGTTAAAAATTGTAATATTTGTACATAAAGACAATTGACTATTATTCAGCCATTAAAAAGTATGAGGGAGGTATATTTGTACCAGAATGGAGAATTTCCAAGACACATTGTACAGTATTAAAAGGGAAGTAGAAAAGAATATTCAGAGTATATTATACTAGAATAAAAATTACATATGTAGAAATGCCTATCAAGCTGTATATGAGCATATGGAGTGTAGCTATTTGACCTATATTCTACTGATGGACATATATCTATGTGTATATATGTGTGTATGTATATATACTTATAAATGTATAGAGTATCTCTGAATGGATACACAAGAAATGGGTAATACAGGAAAGGGAACATGATGAGAACTGCTTCTTGCTATTTTTTTGCATATATTGTAGAAGGAATTCTTCCCACTTAAAACTATAAATAAAATAGATTTTTAAAAGGACAAAATGTTAATTTCTCTTTCAGTATTCTGAAGTTTTTACATTTATCCTGTGGCTTCTAGAAGCCAGTGCCTCTGTCTTTCAAACACAATCATCAACAAGCTAAAGAAGTCCTCCTCTGGTTTGTGGGTCACCACTCCTCCATTTTTCCTTCTTAAAATAAAAGGCCTCTTGAAGTTTATTTAGCCAAGATCCAAGGGTGAATCTGGAAAACTTTCTGAGTTCTTTCCTAGCCTGCCTGATTGTTGGATTCCAGCTTCTCTTCTAGATGGTTATGTTTCTTCTTTTTCCAGGCAAATCAAGACCTTGCTTTTCTCTCCTTTTTTTATCTGAATAATTATCATGTGCCAAATACTGTACAGATATCTCTGCTTGCATTGGTTTTTTTTAAATCGTTACAGCAAACTTATTACAGCTCCATTTTACAGGTGAAGAAATGGAGTCACAAAGAGGTCAAGTCCCTTGCTCAAAATCATACTGCTGATAAGCAGCTTTTCACTAGATAGAGAAATTAACAGAAAATAACACTATGGTATGGAAATAATTAAATTGGAATGAAACATAGAATATTTAATACAAGTTGTCAGTTTGGGGGTGTTTGAGAAATTGCTTAGAAATGGCTGGGCTCTTGAGTTTGTATTTCTCCTGGCAGGGAAACATATAAAATGGTTTGCAGATAACAATCTGGGTGGAAAATTAATGTGACCTGAAAACACTGCATGTCCTGGGGATGATCTGGAATTCTACCCTAGCGTATTGAATCAGTCAAGATTCTATCAGAGAAGCAGAATCATAGATGTGTGTATATATATTTATAAAATGTATGTGTGTATATACACATGTTTAAATACATTACACATATGCCATATTTGCATATGAGATAGAGCTTTGTGTTTGATGCTGGAGCTGTTGTCTTCTTGTCTGATGTGTGAACTTGAAATCCACAGGGCAGGTAGTTGGAAAGGGAGGATGAGTACAAACTGGAAGAGAGCAAGGGTATGTTGGAACCTTTGAGGACCAACTGGAACCCAGGTCAGTTCTCACTGCTTCCAAACCTTGAGGATGTGGAATCTTGCGGGAGAAACTGGCGCCTTTCATCAAGGAATTAAACATACATCTGGCCCAGGAGTTGAAAAAGCTGAAAGAAGATCCAGGGGCAGGAGGCACAGTTGCAGATCCAGCTGCTGCCAGAAGTCAGGGGGATGGGTCTACAGATAAAGTTGGCTTGATACAAAGGTGCCTCCCAGTGCAGGAAGCAGTATGGCTGCCACTTTAGTTTTGCCCTCTTAATCTCACAGAAGGAGCTCTCTTGTGGCCCATCCCAACCCCACACATACAGGAAGGGGAATTTGGGGAGAGGTAGTTCAATCAAGCTGGCACACTGCAAAGCTACCCCAAACATGTTGAAAGGAAGGCCACTGTCTCTGGGGCTCAGGTCTCTCCAGGCAAGCAACTTTAGAGGTGGCCTCCTCTCCCACCTCCTCTGGAGCCTGGGTTCCTCTTCGCCTACTCACCTATCTTCTAGGGCAGAGGCGAAGAAAAGAAGCAGCTCAGAAGCATCCACTTTTCCCCTCTGACTCTCTGTCGTTATTTTTTGAAGGTGAGGTACAGTGACAAGGTGATATTTTCTTAACAGAAAAAAAGGTGAATTCCTGGTTACCTTCTGAGGAATGGCTGAGTATGGGAAAGTTTTCTCCTAGGATAACCTCTGGGTACCTTAGCACCATGCCCCTTGTCACAGAAGAGACTGGCAGTGCTGTCTGTAACATAGTGGACTTCCCACACCTGCAATCTTGAGAATGTTTAATGAAAAACTTAACTCCCAATCAATGCGGCGTTCACAGCAGGACAGGGCCTGAGTCTGGCTTGGCTGCATGTAAAGCCTCCCCTCCATGTTCTGTCAGACCCTAGGTTTTTCTTGTATGCTATATGGCCATTCCCCTTAGTCACCAGAGAGTACCCCTTCTTGAATCTCTTTCTTTCCTCCTTTTCCCTCCCTTCACTACAGATTCTCTGTCTTTTGTTTATTCCATTGTTTTCTCCTCCACTAACATATAGCCACTTCCCAACGTTATCAGCCATTTCTTCTCTCTGGTTGGGGAGGAGGCTTCAGATCTTGAGGTGGAGGACAGGAAAGGCAGACACCCTCAGAGTGGGCTGGGCTCAGGGTAAGGGATCTAGAAGTGTATTAGACCCTTTGGATAAGAAGCTTGGACTCCTGCTCTCCTGGTTCAGGTAGGTATTTTTGCTCCTTGGGCTTCATTGCAACTGGTCCCTTTTATGCCTTAGTTTCCCCTGATTTTCAGCTGGGGTTGCGGACACTTATCCAATGCAGATGACGTGCCTTGCTGACAGCTCAGGGTCTTTTGCCCAGCTTTTCCCCCAACCCTCCTCTCTAAACCTCTGGAATCCTAGAGGTTTATCCTGTCATCTTATGGTGGATCTTGGCTCTCATTTTTAGATTGCCCATTCAAATGGGATTGCCTTACTCTTTTTGCATTGCCCATCCACCCATACTTGGATGATCGGGCCATTTCACTATCCCTGAACTCAGATTATGCTCAGCCCCACACTCAATGCACATAGGTCAGTCGTGCCCCACCTTGTGCTCAGGCCAAGAAAATATAACCTCATTTGGTACCCAGCACTTACACTTCCCTTTCTGGGAAGAGAGTTCATGCATCAGACTGGGCCCTGGAGCTTTTGAAGGGCTATTGAAGATTCAGCTGTGGGATAGAAGGAGCGGTGGGTACAGGGGAGGAGGAAGGGTCAAGCTTTTAAGATGCCAAGCAGTCTTAATATAGAGCCTTGATGGAACCTTCCAACTTCAAGAGTCAGTAATTATGTAGTAGAGCCAGGAAGGGAGGGTTGGGTGACCTGAGTGGGCAGAACCTAGTATCATAAGAGAATGGGCACCAGTATTATGGCAAAAGTAGAAAAAGAAGGATACATGAGAAAATGGGCACCAGTACAATGACAAAAGTAGAAAAAGAAGGATAAATCTTTCTAGAAGTAAATTGAATTTTGCTCTCTTCCCTGGGCTAAAATAAGAAGGAACTTTTTTTTTTCTTTTCATACTTTAAGTTCTAGGGTACATGTTCACAATGTGCAGGTTTGTTACATACGTATACTTGTGCCATGTTGGTGTGCTACAACCATCAACTCATCAGCACCCATCAACTCGTCATTTACATCAGGTATAACTCCCAGTGCAATCCCTCCACCCTACCCTATCCCCATAATAGGCCGCGGTGTGTGATGTTTCCCTTCCTGAGTCCAAGTGATCTCATTGTTCAGTTCCCACCTATGAGTGAGAACATGCAGTGTTTGGTTTTCTGTTCTTGTGATAGTTTGCTGAGAATGGTGGTTTCCAGGTGCATCCATGTTCCTACAAAGGACCCAAACTCATCCTTTTTTATGGCTGCATAGTATTCCATGGTGTATATGTGTCACATTTTCTTAATCCAGTCTGTCACTAATGGACATTTGGGTTGATTCCAAGTCTTTGCTATTGTGAATAGTGCTGCAATAAACATATGTGTGCATGTGTCTTTATAGCAGCATGATTTATAATCCTTTGGGTATATACCCAGTAATGGGATGGCTGGGTCATATGGTACTTCTAGTTCTAGATCCTTGAGGAATCGCCATACTGTTTTCCATAATGGTTGAACTAGTTTACAATCCCACCAATACATCTCATAAGGATATCACATGAGGATATTTCTCCACATCCTCTCCAGCACCTGTTGTTTCCTGACTTTTTAATGATTGCCATTCTAACTGGTGTGAGGTGGTATCTCATTGTGGTTTTGATTTGCATTTTTCTGATGGCCAGTGATGATGACGAGCATTTTTTCATGTGTCTGTTGGCTGTATGCATGTCTTCTTTTGAGAACTGTCTGTTCATATCCTTTGCCCACTTTTTGATGGGGTTGTTTGTTATTTTCTTGTAAATTTGTTTGAGTTCTTTGTAGGTTCTGGGTGTTATCCTTTGTCAGATGAGTAGATTGCAAAAATTGTCTCCCATCCTGTAGGTTGCCTGTTCACTCTGATGGTAGTTTCTTTTGCTGTGCAGAAGCTCTTTAGTTTCATTAGATCCCATTTGTCAATTTTGGCTTTTGTTGCCATTGCTTTTGGTGTTTTAGACATGAAGTCCTTGCCCATGCCTATGTCCTGAATGGTATTACCTAGGTTTTCTTCTAGGATTTTTATGGTTTTAGGTCTAACATTTAAGTCTCTAATCCATCTTGAATTAATTTTCGTATAAGGAGTAAGGAAAGGATCCAGTTTCAGCTTTCTACTTATGACTAGCCAATTTTCCCAGCACCATTTATTAAATAGGGAATCCTTTCCTCATTTCTTGTTTTTCTCAGGTTTGTCAAAGATCAGTTGGCTGTAGATATGTGGTATTATTTCTGAGGGCTCTGTTCTGTTCCATTGGTCTATATCTCTGTTTTGGTACCAGTACCACGCTGTTTTGGTTACTGTAGCCTGTAGCATAGTTTGAAGTCAGGTAGCATGATGCCTCCAGCTTTGTTCTATTGACTTAGGATTGTCTTGGCAATGTGGGCTCTTTTTTGGTTCCATATGAACTTTAAAGCAGTTTTTTCCAATTCTGTGAAGAAAGTCATTGGTAGCTTGATGGGGATGGCATTGAGTCTACAAATTACCTTGGGCAGTATGGCTATTTTCACATTATTGATTCTTCCTATCCATGAGCATGGTATGTTCTTCCATTTGTTTGTGTCCTCTTTTATTTCAGTGAGCAGTGGTTCGTAGTTCTCCTTGAAGAGGTCCTTTACATCTCTTGTAAGTTGGATTCCTAGGTATTTTATTCTCTTTGAAGCAATTGTGATTGGAAGTTCATTCATGATTTGGTTCTCTGTTTGTCTGTTACTGGTATATAAGAATGCTTGTGATTTTTGCACATTAATTTTGTATCCTGAGACTTTGCTGAAGTTGCTATAAGCTTAAGGAGATTTTGCGCTGAGATGATGGGGTTTTCTAAATATACAATCATGTCATCTGCAAACAGGGACAATTTGACTTCTTCTTTTCCTAACTGAATACCCTTGATTTCCTTCTCTTGCCTGATTGCCCTAGCCAGAACTTCCAACACTATGTTGAATAGGAGTGGTGAGAGAGGGTATCCCTGTCTTGTGCCAATTTTCAAAGGGAATGCTTCCAGTTTTTGCCCATTCAGTATGATACTGGCTGTGGGTTTGCCATAAATAGCTCTTATTATTTTGAGATACGTTCCATCAATACCTAGTTTATTGAGAGTTTTTAGCATGAAGGGATGTTGAATGTTGTCAAAGGCCTTTTCTACATCTATTGAGATAATCACGTGGTTTTCGTCTTTGGTTCTGTTTATATGCCTGATTATGTTTATTGATTTGCATATGTTGAACCAACCTTGCATCCCAGGGATGAAGCCCACTTGATCGTGGTGGATAAGCTTTTTGAAGTGCTGCTGGATTCGGTTTGCCAGTATTTTATTGAGGATTTTTGCGTCGATGTTCATCAGAAATATTGGTCTAAAATTCTCTTTTTTTGTGTGTCTCTGTCAGGCTTTGGTATCAGGATAATGTTGGCCTCATAAAATGAGTTAGGGAGGATTCCCTCTTTTTCTATTGATTGGAATAGTTTCAGAAGGAATGGTACCAGCTCCTCCTTGTACCTCTGGTAGAATTCAGCTGTGAATTCGTCTGCTCCTGGACATTTTTTGATTGGTAGGTTATTAATTATTGCCTCAATTTTAGAGTCTGCTATTGGTCTATTCACGGATTCAACTTCTTCCTGGTTTAGTCTTGGGAGAGTGTAAGTGTCCAGGAAATTATCCATTTCTTCTAGATTTTCCAGTTTATATGCGTAGAGGTGTTTATAGTATTCTCTGATGGTAGTTTGTATTTCTGTGGCGTCGGTGGTGATATCCCCTTTATCATTTTTTTATTGCATCTATTTGATTCTTCTCTCTTTTCTTCTTTATTAGTCTTGCTAGAGGTCTATCAATTTTGTTGAACTTTTCAAAAAACCAACTCCTGGATTCACTGATTTTTTGGAGGGTTTTTTGTGTCTCTATCTCATTCAGTTCTGCTCTGATCTTAGGGATTTCTTGCCTTCTGGTAGCTTTCAAATGTGTTTGCTCTTTCTTCTCTAATTCTTTCAACTGTGGTGTTAGGGTGTCAATTTTAGATCTTTTCTGCTTTCTCTTGTGGGCATTTAGTGCTATAAATTTCCCTCTACACACTGCTTTAAATGTGTCCCAGAGATTCTGGTATGTTGTATCTTTGTTCTCACTGGTTTCAAAGAACATCTTTATTTCTGCCTTCATTTCGTTATGTACCCAGTAGTCATTCAGGAGCAGGTTGTTCCGTTTCCATGTAGTTGAGCAGTTTTGATTGAGTTTCTTTTTTTTTTTTTTTTTTTTTTTTTTTTTGAGACGGAGTCTCACTCTGTCGCCCAGGCTGGAGTGCAGTGGCTGGATCTCAGCTCACTGCAAGCTCCGACTCCCGGGTTCACGCCATTCTCCTGCCTCAGCCTCCCGAGTAGCTGGGACTACAGGCGCCCGCCACCTCGCCCGGCTAGTTTTTTGTACTTTTTAGTAGAGACGGGGTTTCACCGTGTTAGCCAGGATGGTCTCGATCTCCCGACCTTGTGATCCGCCCGTCTCGGCCTCCCAAAGTGCTGGGATTACAGGCTTGAGCCACCGTTGATTGAGTTTCTTAGTCTTGAGTTCTAGTTTGATTGCACTGTGGTCTGAGAGACAGTTTGTTGTAATTTCTGTTCTTGTACATTTGCTGAGGAGTGCTTTACTTCCAATTATGTGGTCAATTTTGGAATAAGTGTGATGTGGTGCTGAGAAGAATGTATATTCTGTTGATTTGGAGTGGAGAGTTCTGTAGATGTCTATTAGGTCCGCTTGGTGCAGAGTTGAGTTCAATTCCTGGATATCCTTGTTAACTTTCTGTCTCGTTGATCTGTCTAATGTTGACAGTGGGGCGTTGAAGTCTCCCATTATTATTATATGGGAGCCTAAGTCTCTTTGTAAGTCTCTAAGGATTTGTTTTATGAATCTGGGTGCTCCTGTATTGGGTGCAAATATATTTAGGATAGTTAGCTCTTCCTGTTTTATTGATCCCTTTACCATTATGTAATGGCCTTCTTTGTCTCTTTTGATCTTTGATGGTTTAAAGTCTGTTTTATCAGAGACTAGGATTGCAACCCCTGCTTTTTTTTTTTTTTTTTTTATTCTCCATTTGCCTGGTAGATCTTCCTCCAACCCTTTATTTTGAGCCTATATGTGTCTCTGCATGTGAGATGGGTCTCCTGAATACAGCAAACTGGTGGATCTTGACGCTTTATTCAATTTGCCAGTCTGTGTCTTTTAATTGGACCATTTAGTCCATTTACGTTTAAAGTTAATATTGTTATGTGTGAACTTGATCCTGTCATTATGATATTAGCTGGTTATTTTGCTCATTAGTTGATGTAGTTTCTTCCTAGCATCAATGGTCTTTACATTTTGGCATGTTTTTGAGATGGCTGGTACCGGTTGTTCCTTTCCATGTTTAGTGCTTCCTTCAGGGTCTCTTGTAAGGCAGGCCTGATGGTGACAAAATCCCTCAGCATTTGCTTGTCTGTAAAGGACTTTATTTCTCCTTCACTTATGAAGCTTAGTTTGGCTGGATATGAAATTCTGGGTTGAAAATTCTTTTCTTTAAGAATGTTGAATACTGGCCCCCACTCTCTTCTGGCTTGTAAAGTTTCTGCTGAGAGATCTTCTGTTAGTCTGATGGGCTTCCCTTTGTGGGTAACCCAACCTTTCTCTCTGGCTGCCCTTAACATTTTTTCCTTCATTTCAACTTTGGTGAATCTGACAATTATGTGTCTTCGAGTTGCTCTTCTCGAGGAGTATCTTTGTGGCGTTCTCTGTATTTCCTGAATTTGAATTTTGGCCTCCCTTACTAGGTTGCGGAAGTTCTCCTGGATGATATCCTGAAGAGTGTTTTCCAACTTGGTTCTATTTTCCCCCTCACTTTCAGGCACCCCAATCAGACATAGATTTGATCTTTTCACATAGTCCCATACTTCTTGAAGGCTTTGTTCATTTCTTTTTCCTCTTTTTTCTGTAGACTTCTCTTCTTGCTTCATTCCATTCATTTGATCCTCAGTTGCTGATACTCTTTTTTCCAGTTGATCAAGTTGGTTACTGAAGCTTGTGCATTTGTCACGTATTTCTCGTTTCATGGTTTTTATCTCTGTCAGTTTGTTTATGGCCTTCTCTGCATTGATTATTCTAGTTATCCATTCTTCCATTTTGTTTTCAAGATTTTTAGTTTCTTTGCTCTGGGTACGTAATTCCTCCTTTAGCTCTGAGAAGTTTGATGGACTGAAGCCTTCTTCTCTCAACTTGTCAAAGTCATTCTCCATCCAGCTTTGATCTGTTGCTGGCGATGAGCTGCGTTCCTTTGAAGGGGGAGATGCGCTCTTATTTTTTGAATTTCCAGCTTTTCTGCCCTGCTTTTTCCCCATCTTTGTGGTTTTATCTGCCTTTGGTCTTTGATGATGGTGACGTACTGATGGGGTTTTGTTGTGGGTGTCCTTCCTGTTTGTTAGTTTTCCTTCTAGCAGTCAGGACCCTCAGCTGTAGGTCTGTTGGAGATTGCTTGAGGTCCACTCCAGACCCTGTTTGCCTGGGCATCAGCAGCAGAGGCTGCAGAAGATAGAATATTGCTGAACAGCAAATGTACCTGTCTGATTCTTGCTTTGGAAGCTTCATCTCAGGGGTTTACCCTGCCATGTGAGATGTGGGATGTTGGTCTGCCCCTAGTCGGGGATGTCTCCCAGTTAGGCTACTCAGGGGTCAGGGACCCACTTGAGCAGGCAGTCCATCTGTTCTCAGATCTCAACCTCCGTGTTGGGAGATCCACTGCTGTCTTCAAAGCTGTCAGACAGGGTCATTTGCATCTGCAGAGGTTTCTGCTGCTTTTTGTTTAGCTGTGCCCATCCCCAGAGGTGGAATCTACAGAGACAGGCAGGCCTCCTTGAGCTGCTGTGGGCTCCACCCAGTTTGAGCTTCCCAGTGGCTTTGTTTACCTACTTAAGCCTCAGCAATGGTGGACGCCCCTCCCCCAGCCTCACTACTGCCTTGCAGTTAGATCACAGACTGCTGTGCTAGCAATGAGGGAGGCCCTGTGGGCGTGGGACCCTCCCTGCCAGGTGTGGGATATAATCTCCTGGTGTGCCATTTGCTAAGACCCTTGGTAAAGCGCAGTATTGGGGTGGGAGTTATCCGATTTTCCAGGTGTTGTGTGTCTCAGTTCCCCTGGCTAGGAAAAGGGATTCCCTTCCCCTTTGCGCTACCCAGATGAGATGATGCCTGCTTCAGCTCTCGCTGGTCGGGCTGCAGCAGCTGACCAGCACCAATTGTCCGGCACTCCCTAGTGAGATGAACCTGGTGCCTCAGTTGAAAATGCAGAAATCACCCATCTTCTCTGTTGATCACGCTGGGAGCTGGAGACTGGAGCTGTTCCTATTCGGCCATCTTGCTCCACCCCCCCCCCCTTTTTTTTTTTTTAACACAACTTAAGCCAAGGAAAGAGCTGGAATTCCAGTCATGCCCTGGTGTGTAAGATCTTTCTATGACCTAACATGATGGTTAAAAAGTTGTATTATCAGTGGTGGAGAACTCACTTTGATTTTTGGTGGCTGTAATTATCAGCAAATTCCTTTATATGTTAGGTTAAAACTATCTTCCCAGTTATAGTTAATTTTCATATGTGTGAATAATGATAATGTAATTATGTAGGAGAAAGTCCTGTTACTGGAGATATACTTTAAAAATGGTTTAGAAAAAAAGCATATATATGTATATATATGTATGTTAGATAAAACAAATATGACCAAGTATTAAATGTTGAATCTAGGGTGTAGGTACATAATTGCTCATTTTACTATTCTCTCAACTTTTATCTATGTTTGAAATAATAGTTAGAGGAAAAAAGGCAAATAAATTTCCAGTAATTTTTATCATTAGTCCTTATTGTCTTCTGTGGAACACCAGGGAGTTGGCTTATTCCTCTCTCCTTGTGACACTCCTTTAAATGTCGGATGGCATCTTGCCGAAAGGAGCCACTTGCCAATTGGAGAAGGTACAAGCAAATGGAAACCTCATTGCCTCTGAACTTTCTTTTTTCCTGGCTAACCATCCCTGGGTCCATATACATGACTCCTTTAATGAGAGTTTGGATCACTTAATAGTCCTGAGACCTCAGGTGTCCCCCATAACTTCTCTGCTGAAATGTAGGGTAATGGAACTTGTGAGGGAATGTGGTGGGAAAGAAGCTACAAAGGCTGGGCAGCAGCTTGCAGCAGAAGTCCATAGAGCCCATCGTCTCCATGGGAACATGGCAGATAGAAGCTGTTGTAGTTAATTGCATTTACTCAAGTCAGACTGCTTAAGGGTGTGGTTCCCAGAACCATCACTCATCAGCTTTGTGACCTTAGGCAAATTACTAACTTCCCTATGCCTTAGTTCCCTCAAATGAAAACTGGAGGATAGAGCCAGAAGCTACTTCCTTTGACATAGAATTAACAAATTGATCCTTGTAAACTACTCAAAATAATGTCTGATGCTAGCAGCTCTCAATAAATGTTAGCTATTATTATTATAATGATTTCATTTTCTAGAGTTTTTATGTTCCTTTTGCCATTCAAGTAATTAATTCAACAAATTGTTATTGAGCATTTGCTACTGTATGTATCCTGTGATGGAGGTCCAGAGAAAAATGAGATTTTGTTATGCCCCAAAGGAGGTTACAGGCAGTAAACAGGACCCAAAACCACTGGTATCCAGGACAGAAGGTTTGGAGATAAAGGATCTCTATTAAGGACAAGTTCAGTTCTTTGTCTCAATTGCCCCTTCCTGAGGGTTAACGAATCCTGGCCATTGTTGAAAGTGGGATATCGAAGTCACCTGTTATTACTGTATGACAATCTATCTCTCCCTTCAGATCTTTTAATATTTGCTTTATATATTTCAGTGCTGTGATGTTAGGTGCATATATATTTACAATTATTATATCTTCTTGGTAAAATAACCCCTTTATCATTATATAATGGCCTTCTCTGTCTCATTTTACAGTTTTTGACCTAAAGTCTATTTTGTCTAATATAAACATGGCTACCTGTGTTCTCTTTTGCTTTCCGTTTGCATGGAATATCTCTTCCTTCTATCTCTTCTCTCTCTCTCTCTCTCTATGTGTGTGTGTGTGTGTGTGTGTGTGTGTGTGTATGTATGTGTGTGGTTTTTTTGTTGTTGTTGTTTTGTTTTGTTTTTTCAGAGACAAGATCTCACTATGTTTCCCAGGCTGTTCCCAAACTCCTGAGCTCAAGTGATCCTCCAACCTCAGCCTCCCAAAGTGCTGGGGTTACAGGTATGAGACACTGTGACCAGCAATTAAAGTTTAATTGTTAAGGAAAAAAAAGAATCCTTGGATCCAGAACACTGCTCTTCCTTTGGAAAAGAATAAGGAGCCCTCTCAAACTTGAGATGATGGCATGAAGAAGTAATATTTTTTAGTGTTTTTCTTGAAGAAAAAGAAAATGAACTTCTGTCTGATCTACCTAATAAAACCCAAAGAATCAGAGTACCATTCATGTTTGCTTTTTCAAATCCTCATATTTAAGCAATTAATTTTAAAGGTCAATAAAATCATGACTATACACAGGAAACAGATAAAAATAAAGTTAATGTGAGCCAAGGCACATCAAATTAAGTCTGGTGAAAATAAGGGAACATTTAAAGAAAAATGTTTAGTTTGCAAAACATGTTCCTTTTGATAAGTATTCATAGTTCATATATGAATGAGCCTAAATCACTGATCACACCAGCAATAAAAGAGGTTGAAATTTCTGGTTGTCACATATTCATATGAATCAAATTTCATGTATTTTAAATGGTCCCCCCCTTTTTTTTTGCCCTATAATGGGAGCTAAGTGAGTGAGATAAAATAAATTTAGTAAGAAAGGAATTTGAGGGTCTCTTGAGACACACTAGAATGCACATGACTGCTAGTATAATAGAGTCCCATCTTCAGTTATAACAAAGCAAAAAGATATTAGAGTGGGCGCAATGAACAGAGTGGGAAAGGGGCTGCAAGACCACAAGTTAAGATTTGTTTTTTGGCTTCATTTTTGCTAAGTGTCTAAGCCAGCTTTTCTCTACTAGTTGGTGGTTGTTTCCATTCATTTGTGCCTTTACCAGTTGGGGACTGCCTCCTGCTGGCAAGATGTCTTCCAACATTTAGAGTATCAAAGGAAGTCCTGTGCAGTGACCCAGGTTTTTGGGTTTTTGTTGTTGTTGTTGTTGTTTCCTAAGTAAAAACAATTGAACTGAGCCTAGTAGCAGTTGCATAAACGTGGTGGAAATGTGGGTGCAAACTAACTTATTTAATGTGGTTTTATTCTTAAAGATAATAGACAGTGTACATTTTTCAACTCTTTTTCTCCCAAGATGCAAACTTTTTGCAGGTGAATTTCTTGAAAACACATTAGTTCTAAATAAAAGGTCAGATGATGTCCTTTACTTTGAAGCTTCAGAAAGTTTCTATACAGTGGTTAATTCTGCAGCACTTTAACTTGCTTAGAAAGAGATGTTGACTGGTAACTATCTACCATTTTCTTTCATTGACTGATTCCTTTGACCCTTGAAAGCAACAGCTCTCGAAGCAACTCATAATAACTCTTTAGATTATGGGAGGTCATAGTGTATAGATCTTGTGTTTTATGTGTTTGAATGTGCAGGAACAGGGAATCATTTTATGTTTCCAAGCCTCCCATTCTTACCAAATTAAAAGGAATATCTTCACATAGAAAAGCAGCATTTTTTGGTCTTTTACAGTGGGCTAAGAAGCTTTATGTTAGCCCTAGTTTCATGTTTGTGCATTGTGAATAATTTCAGAAGTTGGGTGGTAAAATCTCGAAGCAACAAAAGTTTAGGGAATCTATTCACCTAAGAACTTTGAAGTTTAATGAATGAGTGTGTGGAAAAGGAAAATTCCTTATTATTAGCCATTGTGATGGTAGACATTTCCCAGATTTCCTTTGCTGGTAAGACTGTTATCTTATATCTATTTATAATGTCTAAAGAATAATGTTCCTCACTTTTACACTGTTGGTGGGATTGTAAACTAGTTCAACCATTATGGAAAACAGTATGGCAATTCCTCAAGGATCTAGAACTAGATGTACCATATGACCCAGCCATCCCATTACTGGGTATATACCCAAAGGATTATAAATTATGCTGCTATAAAGACACATGCACATGTATGTTTATTGCAGCACTATTCACAATAGCAAAGACTTGGAATCAACCCAAATGTCCATCAGTGACAGATTGGATTAAGAAAATGTGGCACATATACACCATGGAATACTATGCAGCCATAAAAAAGGATGAGTTTGAGTCCTTTGTAGGGACTTGGATGCAGCTGGAATCCATCATTCTTAGCAAACTATCACAAGAACAGAAAACCAAACACTGCATGTTCTCACTCATAGGTGGGAACTGAACAATGAGATCACTCGGACTCAGGAAGGGGAACATCACACACCGGGGCCTATCATGGGGAGGGGGGAGGGGGGAGGGATTGCATTGGGAGTTATACCTGATGTAAATGACGAGTTGATGGGTGCAGCACAGCAACATGGCACAAGTATACATATGTAACAAACCTGCACGTTATGCACATGTACCCTACAACTTAAAGTATAATAATAATAAATAAATTAAAAAAAAAAAAAAAGAATAATGTTCCTTTAAGGAGTAGAGTAGAATGTAGTTTGGTTGTTGTTGTTCTTGTCCCATTTTATTTATTTAGCTAATGATTATTGGCCATTCTCTGAGTCCATGCACTTTCCAGACTACTTTACTTCCTTATGCTTTTACATGGGCTGTCATGTCTCATCTTTGCCTTTCTTGCCACTGCTCATTCTGCAAACACAATTTAAGCATCACTTTCTCAAGGCACCCTCCTGTGACTTTTTCTGTGTGACTCACACAGCCTTTCCTAGGCTTCCCTTGAGCTCCATGCATCCCTCCAACACAGTTCTATATGAAAATTGCTGATTTCTTTGTAGCTGTACCCCCAAATCCCAAAAGACTGTAAGATTTTTGAGGCAGAATCTTTGTTACGTTCAGGTTTTTGCCTCAGCACTTGACAGCATGTCTTTCACATGGTAGAAGCCCAATGAGAATGAATGAAAGCATGTGTTCTGCCTTCCCCACCCTTGGGTAAGTCTAAAGAAAGATGAATTACATTCGAGATTTTATTGTATAATTAAATTACACTGTCAAAATAATTTTTAAAGCTGAAAGGAAATTCAGAGATCAGCTACAGGAAATTGAGGCCTAGTGAGGTGAAGAGAGTTGGCTAGGGTCATGCAGCTGCTTAGTGGCAAATTGGGATTGAAGCCCAGGTCTCCTGCTGGCCAGCTCTAGCCCAAATATGGAGAAGCTTAGCTGCTATTTCCTCTTAAAAAATATTTTGAAATCCAGGCAAAAAGACTTAGCAATCTAAAAATGCTAATGAAGAGATAGCGAATTAAAACATTTTCGGAATGAATCTAACAACAATTATTCAAGGCTCTCTGGGAATTCCAAGAGGAGCCGTCTGAGGCGGGCTCAGGGCTGATTTCTTCCAAAGGGGCCATTGGTTTTCTAACCGGTGTATGCTGCTTTAACTTTAACAAAGGTGGATGTCCACACACCTCAAATTTAGCATAAGTTCAAAAAAAACTAATCGATATGTTTATATCCCTAAGTTTATCAAACAAGTGATCTGAAATGTTTCTCACTTTTAATGTTTACCAATGATGGATGTAAATAGATTATTTTTGCTTCCTGCTTTGTGAAATCAGAAATCAATTGAGCCTTTTTCTAAAACAAGTCCCATGAAGAATAAAAATCTGATTTTTGGATGTGCATCGAGCTAGAAATTAACTAAGTAATGGCTAAACATAGGGAAGGTTTTGTGAATGTTTAGTAAAAGAGTGGCAAACTGGTATCAGTGATCTAGAATTCACCTGTGCATTTGTTTGGTTTGGCCAGTTCAGTGTTTCAAAATTTCAAAAATTGTTAATATTTAAAAATAAGGAGATTTTTCATCTAAATTTCTGCCTTCTCTTAGGTGAGAAAGTTCGGTACATTAGATATACTTTCATATTAATTTCCTACAGCTTCCCTAACAAATTAGCATAAAATGTGTGGCTTCAAAAAACAGAAATCTATTCTGTCACAATTCTGGAGGCCAGAAGTCTAAAATCAAGGTGTTGACAGGTCTGTGATCACTCTGAAGTTTCTATGAGAGAATTTTTGCCAATCCCAGTTTCTGATGGTTGAAGACTTTCCTTGGCTTGTGCATGCGTAAGCAGAGTATTATGACTTCCATGGTATTAAATCCTAAAGTACTAAGAGCATGTCGGCCGGGCGTGGTGGCTCAAGTCTGTAATCCCAGCACTTTGGGAGGCCGAGGCGGGTGGATCACGAGGTCAGGAGATCGAGACTATCCTGGCTAACATGGTGAAACCCCGTCTCTACTAAAAATACAAAAAACTAGCCGGGCGTGGTGGCGGGCGCCTGTAGTTCCAGCTACTTGGGAGGCTGAGGCGGGAGAATGGCGTGAACCCGGGAGGCGGAGCTTGCAGTGAGCTGAGATCACACCACTGCACTCCAGCCTGGGAGACACAGCGAGACTCCGTCTCAAAAAAAAAAAAAAAAAAAAAAAAAAAGAGCATGTCAACCATTAATTCTGATTTTCATGAATTTGAATTTTTTTTTTTCCTAAATTTGAAGGGCATCTTAAACTTAAAAAAAAGTTTACATTTATAAGAATACTATAATTTTGGATTTGAAAATAAAACAATGATAGAAGTAAAATTAATTTAATATATAATTTTTTTTTCACTAAAGAGCTAAATACATGTTCAAGGTCAATCAAAAATGAAGCCAGCAGGTTTGGTGTCTAGTAAGTGCCCTATCTTTTTTTTTAGATGGCAAGAATCAGGCATTCTTTTAAGACACCATGGTATTAAAAATGACTATATCTGCCTGGTCAGATTACAGGTGGCTTCTTTTCTTATTTTTATTTTTGGGTACTTTAAATAATTTATTAACCATAAAGTATATTATTTTTGTAATCAAAAGTGGAAAGTTACTTTAAAAATTTGGAAGAATCCCCCGTTATATTTCAGATGCTAATTCTGCACCCTTTAGTCCTCAATTTGTCCAATGTTTTCAATTGCTTGAGAAAGCAAGATTCATTGCCATAAAACACAGCTTTTCAAACAGACATGAGAAATGAACAATGAGTTACTAAACATGCAGTCATGCCAGAAGTCACTAGGCCATATTATTCATCACAGTCTGACACCATGTTGTTTCTTTTAGAATGGATTTTTGAGTGAAGACAGACATGCTATTGTTGCATGTATTGGAATACAGTTGACCCTTGAACAATGTGGGTGTTGGGGTACTGATGGTCAAAAATC
The DNA here is from genome assembly GCF_024542745.1 of Macaca thibetana thibetana. Taxonomy (NCBI): domain Eukaryota; kingdom Metazoa; phylum Chordata; class Mammalia; order Primates; family Cercopithecidae; genus Macaca; species Macaca thibetana. The sequence continues at coordinate 104,515,612 of NC_065582.1, forward strand.
CTCGTATAACTTTTGACTCTCCAAAAACTTAACTACTTGTAGTCTATTGACCAGAAGCCTTACCAACAACATGAATAGTTGATTAGCACAAAATTTGTGTGTTATGTGTATTATATACTATATTCTTATAATACAGTAAGCTAGAGAAAGGAAAACGTTATTAAAATTATAAGAAAGAGAACATACATTTACTATTCATTGAGTGGAAGTGGATCATCATAAAGGTCTTCATCCTCCTCATCTTTACATGGAGTATGCTAAAGAGGAAGAGAAAGAGTAGGCATTGATCTTGCTGTCTTGGGTGGCAGAGATGAAAGAAAATTCACATGTAAGTGGATACACACAGTTGAAACCCATGTTGTTCAAGGATCAACTGAATTTACTATGAATAAATCTAGGAGATCCTGTGAGTTAGAAATTCAGTTACTCAAAAACTTCTGCAGAAAATGACTGTTCTTCCAAGTGAACTTGGATACTTCTTCCAAGTGAAAAAGGATACTTAGTGTTTTTGTTTAATCTCATTTTTGAGTGATCCTAAACATGCTTTTAGTTCTTGAGTGAAAAAAACATTTATATATATATTAGATATACTTTACCTCTTGAGATAACTATTTATATTTTATTTTAAAACCTAAAATTTTATTTATCTTCTATATTTGAACTTCTTAAAATTTATGGTGCCCTCACAAATTTAGAAAAACACATAGAATCAGTTCAAGTTCATGAAAATCAAATTTTTAATTTTTGAAATGCTATTATTACTTTAGGATTTAATACCACAAAAGTTAATAATACTGTGCTTAAAAGAATAGCAGATTTAATAAACTGATAAAAAATAACTTGTCAATGACATTTTGTGCCTTTATGTAGATTGTCTTTGTTTTGTGTGGCTATAACAGAATACCTGAGACTGTGTAATTTGTAAAGAACAGACATTTATTTCTCAGAGTTCTAGAGGCTCAAAAGTCCAAGATAAAGGTGACAGCAAGTTTTGTATCTAGTAAGGGCTAGCCTCTGCTTTCAAGATAGCACCTGTAATGCTCCCTTTCTGGTAGGGAGGCAAGAACGCTACTCCTAACATAGCAGAGGAGCAGAAGAGCAAGAGAGAGCCCACTCCTACAAGCCTTTTTTTTGTAGTGGCATTAATCCACTCAGGAGAACAGAGCCCTCATGACTTAAAGACTTCCCAAAAGGTCCCCACCTCCAACACCACTATGCTGGGCATCACGTTTTCAACACATGAATTTGGGGAACACATTTATACCATAGCATGGATCATGCTATAATGACCTTGAAAATGCTTAGAGACAGTGTTAGAGTAAATTAAAACATCCTACCTTGTTTGCATTATCAATTTGCTTAGGAAAAAAAAGTACAAAATTTTCATGTGACTAAAGTGCTGGCATGGACTTGAGAGGTAAGAAAATGTCACCATTTAGTAGCTGAAATAGATACCTAGAAGTTAAGCATTCTGACCAGGCTCACACAGTTAATGGATAGCAGATCTGTTACTAGTATAGAATGCTAGTACCATTTCATTTCAGGAAAACTAAAAAGAAAAATAAACATTTATTAAGCATTTATTATGGACTCTTGCATGTTTTCTCAGAAATCTTTTGAAGTGAAAACCAAGACTTAGGAAGGTGAAGTATCTTGCCCAAGGTCACACAGCTGACTAGTGTTGGAACTATGATCCAAAATCAGGACTGTCTCAATAATAAAATTTAAGAGATTACTAAGTGCAGAAGAGATGCACTTCCTTAATAGTGAAGTAGGGACCTCCAAAAATTTATTTCTCAATAAAAGCAACAAAAACAATTGCAAAAATTTTCAAAATTAACTTTTGCAGAACTCTGGAAATTAAACAAAGCTTAAGCAATCTGAGGAGTGTTTATTTAAGAAAAATAGTTGAATCTTGTTAAGAACAGAAAGATTTGTGGCATTTTAACTAGCCTTATCTTCCTTCTCCCATCCCCAACTTCATGGTAGCCTTGAAAGCAAGCAGCTTTGCAAGTACAGTAGCTTTGAAAACCAGCAGCCTAGTGGTCCCTGGAAAGGGCAGATGGCTTTGGGACTTCCCCAGTGCCCATGTCTAGAGATTTATTATTATTTGATCTGTCTTACAGCTCCTTGAAAACCCCATTCATAGAGCTTGTTTTATTTAACCTGACGCAGATCTTGCTTAGTGGGAAAAGCCATTCCCTTTTCCCAGGATGTTTGTTGGAAATAATCAGTGGCAATTGCTTAGCATCACAGTTGTTGGAGGCAATGGTACCAGATGGGTCCCTCAAAAAGGAAAATCTGAAGAATGAGCGGTCAATAGGGGACTTTGAAAATCTTCAACATTTTCCTGGGAGTCTAGAAGGCCACGCACATGTGCATGCCCAGGAAAGATCTGAGAAGGCCCTACTCTCTTGTTTCTGACTGACCTCAAGACTCTGTATAAACAAGCAGTGAAGATGAAGGAAGAATGGTAAACTGCCAAAGTGTTGGCATCATACTACAATATACACACAGAATCCCTCAGAAAAGGGTGGAAAATTTGTTGATTCAAGTCATTTAGGAAAATCTCTGTCAAATCACTAAGCTAATCAAGAAGGTACTTCTGTAGCTGCAAATAAAAAACAATATAGATTTTACAGAATTGGTCAGCAAAGTGACTAAACAAACAGCAGCAACAACAAACTCTGGGGAGAGTGGAGAATCTTATTTCTGGGATCACCACATTATAATATTTAAAATATCCAGTTTCCAATAAAAATTATGAGACACACAAAGACACAGGAAAGTATGACACATACACAGGAGTAAAGAAGTAGATAGAAGCTATCCCTGAGGAAGCCCAAATATAGAACTGACTAGGACTATAAATCAGCTCTTACAAATATATGCAAAGAATTTAAGGAAACAGTGTCTAAAACGTTAAAAGAAAGTATGAATGCAATGTATTACAAATGCAAATATCAATAAAGTAATGGAAATTATTAAAAAGAACTAAATAGAAATTCTGTAATTGAAAAGTTTAACAACTGAAATTGTAAAAATAAAATTGACTAGAGGAGCTCAACAGCATATTTAAGCTGGCAGAAAATATCTGTGAACTTGAAGACAAGTCAGTTGAGATAATCCAATGTGAGAAGCAGAATAATAAAAGGACAGAACCTCAGAGAACTGAGAGATATCATCTAGCAAACCAACATATGCATAATGAGAATCCCAGAAGGAGAGGAAAGAAAGAGGCTGAAAGAATATTTAAATAAATCAGGCAAAAAATTCACAAATATGATGGAAAACATTTGTCTACACATCCAGAAAGCCCAGTGAACTCCATGTAGGAAAATTTCCAAAAGACCTACACTTAGAAACATCATAGTCAAACTATTGAAGCCAAAGAAAAAGGGAGAGGAATCTAGATAGCAGCAAGAGGAAAATGACTCATCACATACAAGGTGTCCCAAAAAAGGTTGGCAGCTAATATCTCATCAAAAACCACAGAGGCCAGAAGGCAGTGGGATGAAGTATTCAAAGTGCTTAAAGAAAAAAAGAGTCAAGGATTCTCCATCCAGCAAAACTACACTATAAAAATGAAGGAGCGGAATAGCCATTTTTGAGGAGAGTTTGGCAGTTTTTTTTTTTTAAATGAAGATAAACAAAGTCTTAGCATACAATTAAGCTTCATGCTTCTTGGTACTCAACTGGTTTGAGAGTTTACATCTACACAAAAACCTGCATGTGAATGTTTATAGCAACTTTATTTATAATAGCCCCAAATTGAAAGCAACCATGATACCTTCAATAAGTGAATGGATAAACAAAACTGTAATACACCCATATAATGGAATATTATTCAGTGATAAAAATAAATGAGTTAGAAATCATAAAAAGACATGGATAAGCCCTAATGCATATTGCTAAGTTAAGGAAGTAAGTCTGAAAAGGCTATATACTGTTATTCCAATTATATTACATGCTGGAATAAACAAAGCTTTTGAGACATTAACAGTTCAGTGGTTCCCAGGGATTCAAGAGAAGAAGAAGAGATGAGTAAGGGAAGCATAGTGAATTTTTAGGGCAGTGAAACTATTTTGTATTATACTATAATGGAAGGATACAGGACATTATGTATTTTCTTAAACTCATAGAGCTTTATAGCACAAAGAGTAAACCTTAATGTATACAAATTTTTAAAACTTTTAAGAGGTGGAAAATAAAAAGTATTACAAGAAGAAACTGATTTTGACAAGATAATCTAACTGTATTACAAGTGTATGAAATAATCTCAGAGAAGGGAGTGCAAGAAGAAGATGCTAAGTAACTTTGAACTTGAGTAGAGTTTGTAAGACTAAGGGCAAAAGAAACTTAGCATAAGTATTTTACTCTAATTGATGAAGTTCTTTGCCATAGTGGTACAGGTTAATATGTACAGTATACCTATGTGTGTACTGGAATTGAACAGCTAAATGACTAGGTGGCGGATGGTTGGAGCTGGATTTCTTGCTGTTGTAGTGACAATTTACCAACAAGCAACTGGAAGAGGATAGAATGATTCATGTGTAATGGAATCCACATCAATGTGAACTCGTGTTAATATAAATACTTGTATACACAAGGGTTAGAATACCACCACATATTTCCTTGCTTTCTTAGCTGAGAGGGTCTGGCAGCAACAACAGCACAGGAGCAATGAGCACATCTAGCATCCAAGTCTTGATTTCTAGTACTATTCTCCAATAAATGGAAGCAGGGCTCCTTGGATAAATGACTGGTTCTAGGAGTGGAGCAGTTAAGTTACAAGAGTAGCATCTCATAGTGCCAGGAAGTAAGGAGATGCTAAAACAAAAACAAACTTACCTTTATGGAATATCTCAAAAGGACACAGAAGCCAACTGAAAGAGCTCAAATGGCCAAAGCAAAAACAATTTCCACAAAATAAATAAAATAGTATTGGATTATGATATGGTTTCACTCTGTGTCCCCACCCAAATCTCACCTTGAATTATGATAATCTCCACATGTCAAGGGTGTGGCCAGGTGGCCCCATGGGGGCAGTTTTCCCCATACTGTTCTTGTGGTAGTAAATAAGTCTCATGAGATCTAATGGTTTTATAAATGGGAGTTCCCCTGCACACCCTCTCTTGCTGCCACCATGTAAAACGTGATTTTGCTCCTCCTTTGCCTTCCTCCATGATTGTGAGGTCTTCCTGGCCATGTGGAAATGTGAGTCAATTAAACCTCTTTTCCTTTATAAATTACCCAGTCTCGGGCATGTTAAAGACATAGCAGCATGAGAACAGAGTAATACAGATTATAACCCAAAGTATAAGATACATTTCCATGAGTCCATAATCATATAAATAAACAATTGAATAAATAAATAAATGAGGAAAAGGAAAACTTTCTCTTGCAGAAGAATTTTAAATAATTTATGTGAATATTCTCCCCTCTTGTAGGGGGAACATAGATCCCATTCCTTAAGGACTTTCTTCCAGAGAGTATAGTATGAAAGGAGTGGGGGAAGAGTAACTTTATGGAAAAACCTGCCAAACACTATGTTAGCCAGATGATCAAGGTCAATATCAACAGTGATAAGTCATGTTGATAGTGTGTACCCTTGATGTGATGTGATGAGAAGGGCACTTTACTTCTGCAGCCTTCCTTCCAAAAATCCATTAGCCCAGTCCCATCATGAGACAATTTCCAATGGAGGGAAAAATAGAAAATAGCTTACCACTAATTTAAAAACCTGTAAAGGCCATCAAAAACAAGGAAAGTCTGAGCCAAGGAGAGTTGACCCAAAGCTGCTTTAGGACTCAGTCACAGCCTAGCCGAGAAGAACTGAAGGAGGCATGACAATAAAATGTACTGCAATGTCCTGGATGGGATCCTGGTACAGGAAAAGGACATTGGGGAAAAACTAAGTAAATCTGAATAAACGATGCATTTTAGTTAATAATATATCAATACTGGTTTATTTATTGTAACAAATGCCCCGATGCTAATGTAAGATGTCAGTACTAGAGGAAACTGTCTGCGGCACATGGGAACTCCCTGTACTATCTTAATTTTTTTGTAAATGTGAAACTTTTTAAAAAGGCAATTAAAAAAAGGTGGGGGGAGAAATTTCAAAATTTTCAAATGAGATAGAAACTTTCAAATAAGCAAAGTTGAATGAATTCATTATTATCAGACCTGCCTTACCAAAAATGCTAAAGGGAGACTTTCAGACAGAAATGAAAAGACACTAGACAGTTACTTATGCCATATGAAGAAATAAAGAGCACTGAAAACAATAACTACATAGGTAAATATAAAGGACAGCGTACAAATGTATTCTTAAGTCCTCTTCCTCTACTATTGAATTTAGAAGACAATTGCATAAAGCAATAACTACAAAATGATGTTGATGGGCATATAATGAATAAAGATGTAGTCTGTATGACAATAATATCACAAAAAGGAGGAAAGGAACAGAGCTATACTGGAACTAAGGTTTTGTATACCAGTGAAATTAAGTTTGTATGAATCCAAAGTAGGTTGTTTCAGTTAAGATGTTAATTTAAATCCCCAGAGCAACTGATAAGAAAAAAATTTAAAAATACATAGTAAAATAAACAGCAAGGGCATGAAAATGGTACAGGAGAAAATAACTAACTGCAAGGAGTGCAGTGATAGTGGAATAGAGAAACAAACAAAAAAATACACAACATATAGAAAACAAATACCAAAATCACAAATGTGAATCTTACCTTATCAGTAATTACATTAAATGTAAATGTATTAACCATGCCAATCCAAAGGCAGAGACTTCAGAATGCATAAAGAAACTGGATTCTCACATGAAAAAGAATGAAGTTGGACCTTTATCTCATACCATAGGCAAAAATGAACTCAGAATGGACTATAGACCTAAATATTTATGGAAGTATTTATTACCTAAGGTTAACCTATGGCTTCTTAGATAAGACACTAAAAACTTAAACAACAAAAGAAAAAACATAGATACACTGGATTTTATCAACATTTTAAAAACTTTTGTACTTTAAAGAATGCCATTAGGAAAGTGAAAAGATAGCCCACAAAATGGGAGAAAATATTTGCAAATCATGATCAGATAAGGGCTTTCTCAACTCCGCAACAACAACAACAATTTAAAAACGGACTTAGGACTTGAATATACATTTCTCCAAAGATATGTAGACAGATAAGAAAATGAAAAATGCTGAACATCATTTGCATTTCACTAGAGAAATGAAAATCAAAACCACTATGAGATACTATTTCACACACACTAGGATGGCTAAAATAAAAAAGATAGACAATAGCGAGTGTTGGTGAGAATATGGAGAAATTGGAACCCTCATACATTGCTGATGGGATTTCAATATGGTATGACCACTTTTAATAAGTATATCAGTTCCTCAAAATGTTTAGCATAGAGCTTTTATATGACCCAGCAATTCCACTCCCAAGAGAAATAGAAACATGTCTACACAAAAACTTGTGTGTGAATGTTTATGGTAGTGTTATTCATAGCAGCCCAAAAGTAGAAATAGTCCAAATGATCATCAATTGATTAATAGATAAAGTGTAATATATCCACACAATGGGATGATTTTTAGCAATAAAAAGGAATGAACTACTGATCCATGCTGTGACATGGATGAACCCTGAAAACATGCCAAACGAAAGAAGCTAGAAACAAAAGACCACATATTGTGTAATTCCATTGTGTAGTTCAAAATAGGCAAATTCATAGAGATGGAAAGTAGATTAGTGGTTGCCAGGGTTTGGGGTGAGAAGGAATGGGAGAGTGACTGCTAATGAGTCTAGATTTCTTTTCTGGATTCATGAAAATTTGTTTTGTTTTATTTTGGTTTTTGAGACAGAGTCTCACTCTATCTCCCATGCTGGGGTGCAGTAGCGTAATCTCGGCTCACTGCAACCTCCACCTCCCAGGTTCAAGTGATTCTCCTGCCTCAGCCTCCCAAGTAGCTGGGACTACAGGTGCAGGCCACTATGCCCGACTAATTTTTGTATTTTTAGTAGAGACGGGGTTTCACCATGTTGGCCAGGCTGGTCTTGATCTCCTGACCTCGTGATCCACCCACCTCGGTCTCCCCAAGTGCTAAGATTACAGGGGTGAGCCACCGCGCCTGGCTGAAAATGTCCTTATAATTAGATAGTGATGATGCTTGCAGAGCCACGTGAATATAATAAAATCCACTGAAAATGTTCTGATAATTAGATGGCAATGATGCTTGCAGAGTCACGTGAATGTAATACAATCCACTGAATAGGTCAGGCACAGTGGCTCATGCCTATACTCCCAGCATTTTGGGAGGCCAAGGCAGGCAGATTGCTTGAACTCAGGAGTTTGAGACTAGCCTGGGCAACATGGTAAAACCCCATCTCTAAAAAATATACAAAAATTAACTGGGCATGGTGGTAAATACCTGGAGTCCCAGCTATTTGGGAAGCTGAGGTTGGAGGATTGCTTGAGTCTGGGAGGTGGAGGTCACACTGAGCTGATACTGTACCATTACACTCCAGCCTGGGCAGTATAGCGAGACCGTGTCTCAAGAAATAAAACTAAATTAAATTAAATCCACTGAATCATATACCTTAATAGGATAAATTTTATATTATGTGAATTCTATCTCAATAAAGCTGTTATAAACATTCAGTCAATGATACATTTTTTTAAAAACAAAAAACCTATATTTTATGCATAACTATCTTTCATTTAGATTTAAAATGTCTGTTTAAACATATCTTGACATAGTCTTACCATTGATTTTACATCTAATTACTGAACTGTCAGGTTGAACATATAAAATAATTTGAACATGTGAAACAAATGCTATCAAGGAATCAAAGTATTCCAATGTATCTTTTTAGAAATGTAACAATGCTTTTCTGAATTCCTTGCTTTATGTCTGATGTCTTCATTTTCTAAGTACATTTGTCTATATTTTTGAAGTTGTGAGGACTCTGTTCTGTTTCCCATCTACATCCTACCATTTAATTAAGTATTTAAAAGTTATTTCTTCAGGCAAAGTGACCTTTTCTATATGCCCTGCCTCCACCCCACCCCCACAGTCCCATCCTCACCATCCTACAGGCCCCTTAGAAATTTTCATCATCCCAATTCAGCAATATCTGTATAAATGAGTTTATAAATTGACATTTGGGCCTAGAATAAACTTGAAGAGATGCCAAAGGCACTTGGTCCAATTAAAATCACAATATTAACAGGAAGACTTTCCTAAGGATTTCAGGCTTCACTGACAAGACCTCCAGACTTATTAGGGGGAATTTTTTATTTTTTAAATTTTTTTGCGCTAGGAAATGACTGTGTGATGATGAGCCAAAATGATACTTGCATGATTAAGGGAACTTAGTTTAGGTTGAAAAAAACCCATGGGTTTCACTCTCTCCTCACCCTAGCAAATTATATGGAAATTATATGGGCTGTAGTAAACATTGGACACTTTTTAAGGAAAACAGATTTTTCAATCTGAATAGAAATTTTTCAGCCACTTGCAGTTTTATGAAAATGTATCATTTGCATGCTACAATTTGTTAGAATCCAAAGAAAGTTTCCAAAGGAAACTTTGATTGAAACATTTGATTGAAAGATAATTATACTTGTAGAACATGGAATACAGGTTTTTTTGGACCAAGTTTTATAAATGTGGGCAAAATCTCTATAAATATCTATTAAGGTTTTCAGTGTGGAACGGAATGTAATCTAGGATCACATGCAAGAAGAGGATGAATAAACAACCGAAGGGAGCCAACAGACTCGAGGATTCAGAAAGGCTAAGAACCTCGGGTAACTATCAGCGCCACAAGACACGCACCTGCAGGGGAAGGGAATGATGCTGCGGTCAAGTCTGTCCACTCCTGGGCCAGAGCCAGAGTTTCTGACATGACAAAGCTTGAAATTAAGTTGACATGTGATCACACAAACATGCAAACTCCTATTCTGGGCATGGGTTTTTTTTTAATAAGCTCATCAAGGTTGGAGAAAAAGTCCTTTTTCTCTGTACTTCGAGCTGTTAGTCTTGCTGCCAAATGTGATGTCCCTGGTTTAACTTGGGGGATGATGGTTTATAGACTTCTAGTAGTATCTCAAGAAAGTCAACGAGGTCAAACACAGACTTTTGTGGGGACTTTAAAACCTTACCTGAGGAAGAATATTCAACCCTCCAAGCAGTTTACACATTTCATATTGTATGTTGATGATGATATCCATGTAGAATGTTTTAAAATCTACCCAGAAATTTTACAGACAAAATTTTATTTATTCTCCACAACAAACCTGTGATGTATTCAGGGCAGGTGTTTTTATCTTCATTTTACATTTGGGAAGACCAAGACTCGGATGAGTTGAACACTGTGCTTGTGCTTAACCAGGCAATCGTTGGTTGATTGAGGCCTAAAACCAGGTCTCTTGACTCCAATTTCAGAACATGTTGCACAACCATGTTCTCAAATTGGAATGCACAACAAAATCACCTGGGTAGCATTAAAAGAAAAAAAAAAAGTCTGATGCCCTGGCTGAACCCAAAACAAATGAAATCAGAATATCTGGGTGTGGGATCCAGACAACAGTGTTTAACTCAGCTCTTCAGATAGCTCCAATGTATAGTCAAGTCTGAGAACTATGTCCTACAATATCATATCTTCTCAAACAAAAGTGACTTTTGAAAGCTGTAACATACAAGAGGCCAAAATGTGACAATACAAAGATTTTAAGATTTTCATTGTTTTATCTAACATTTATTCTTCTATGTGCCAGGTGTTATTCTAGAAGGTGGGGACAACATAGTGAATAAGATAGAGTTTCTGGTAGTCTGGTTATCTCATTGGCATGACTTTGGACCTTCTCTCATGCTGCTAAATCTTTCTCTCTCTTGCACCACCTCTAAATATGACCCTGATGCCGATCACTTTCTTCCTACACAGGATTCAGAGCACCATGAAAGCAAAGGTATGCATGAACACTAAGAAATCTTCTGGTGCATAAATAAACATGTGAAAAATTCCAGTCAGAGCTCAGTGTAAAAAAAGAAATGTTATTCTGTTATGTGATATACTTTGTTCTTTTTGACTTGGCTGCTAGGAGGTTCAGAACTAAATGTCGTGCCAAGTCTAGTTGGTTTCCTTCACTGCATCTCTTCCTGCACATTTCCCTCTGTATGAGTCCAGGTCTAGGCAGCCCTCCTGGTTAGAGAGAAGTGATCCACTTGAACAAGGTCATTGTGGAGAGTTCAATAAAGGTGTGAGGAGGGTTAAGGGAAACCAACATGTTTTGGTGGAATATCCTGGAGCTAGCTGTTGCTGGAAGCAAGTCATTCCTGTCTGGGTCTGTGGGAGAAAAGAGAAGAAACAGTGAGTGGACAAGTGGAAGGAGCTCGCAGCTGCCAGAGAGGGCTGCCCAAGAGGGGCTGTGGCCATTGATGGAGGACCGCAACCACTGCCAATTGGTGTAGGAAGGAGCCTGGACCAAACATCCCAACATCTTTCTCATCTTTCCTTTCAATCTCCTGTCTGGGAGCTCTGTTAGCTAGAACAGTCAGAAACCACAGGATAAAGGGGAACAGTTGATGGAGTCTATAGAGGACAGTGTCCAGGTTGCAGCTCAGAATGAAGGATGGAAGGGCAAGTGGAGACCATTCAGCACACTATCCCATCTTCCTCACTAGGCAGTGAGTCTTGTATTTCGTTTAAGTGGGTTTTATTACAAATGTGTTATTTATGTTTGCTGCTTCTTATATTTTTTTGAATGTAAAATTAGGTTGAGAATAAGAAAATGAAGGAGTAGAGGTTTAGAAATGGAGCAAACCTTAAAATAACAGTATTTCTTGTGGTTGAAAACACATGAGGGAAATATAAGATCATCACTATCTTCCCTCTATCTATATTCAGATTTTAGGAATTCTTGAGGGAAATAACTGGACACTGTCATTTCTATGATTGAATCATCTCTCTTTGTCTTTCTCAGAGTTGTATGCTCCATCCAAAAGTCTTAGGATAAACTAGAGGGCAGAGTTTTTTCTGACAGATCTCTGTGTTGCTCTTTAGGGATTTGACTCAGAGTAAATCCTCCTGTCATGTGTTTTAAACTCAGCTACAAAAATGTGGAACTCCATGTGCCTCTTTCGGGTTTGTTTTTGTTTGTTTTATTTTGTTTTACACACTCTTTGTTTAAGATTTTGGAAACAGAAAGTGTTAAGAAGAAAATAATGATTCCTGAAAACCCCCACCTAACGGTAACCACTATAAACACTTGAACATTATTTCTTTATGTCTCTACACTTACTTATTGGTTTCTTTTAAAATAATCAACACACCACCATCACCACAGCATCTAGCAATTATTGAGCACTTATTAAGGGCTTGGCATTATTCTAAACACTTTACTATATGAAGCAGATATTCTTATGAGCTTAATTGTATAGATAAGGAAACTGAGGCAGACAAAGGTTCTATGATTTGCCCAAAGTCACATGGTGAGGAAATGGCAAGACTGGGATTTGAATAAGAACACTGTGGCTTAAATGCTTATGCTCCACATCACAAAATATAGTGACAGGACAGCAGTTAAAAACAGGAGCCGTTGAAGGAAGAACAAAGGGGAGACCATAAAATGGATTCAGGAATTTTCAAGAATGGATTAAAAATGTCTAACCACAAAACCCTTTTTCCTTGCTTCTGGTAACTCCACAAAACTGGCAGTAAGGTGTGTGTGGGGTTTTTTGTTTTCACTTTTATCTTAGTTTCAGTGGTACATGTGCAGGTTTGCTCTGTAGATAAGTTGCCTATTACGGAGCTTGGCGTACAGATTATTTCATCACCCAGGTAATAAGCATAGTGCTCAATAGGTAGTTTTTCCATCCTCGCCCACCTCCCACCCTCTGCCCTCGGGTAGGCCCTGGTGTCTGTTGTTCCCTTCTTTGTGTCTATATGTACTCAATGCTTAGCTCCCACTTATAAATGAGAACATGCAGGTGCTGTAAGATTTGAAGCCACCGATTCCAAACGGGGAGCCTGGTCAGTTACAAATATTTGGTGTTCATAGATTAAAAACAGATCAAATGATCAACAAAAATACTGCTATTGTTGATATGATGACCAGGCAGAGGTAATCGTATAAATACTTGGCCACGGTATAATGTAACCGATGATGCTATTTGTTCATTCATTTAAGGATTCATTCCTTTTAAGCACCTACTATGGGTCAGCACTGTTCTAGGTGTTAACAATACACTGGTGAGTAAGAATGAGTAAGATAAGTTTTTGAGTTAGGAATCTGACAGATGATAAGTAGGTAAATACATTTTTTAAACACTCTTATTTAAAATAGGGGGAGAGGATTGAGAGTACCAGGATGCAGAAAGAAATGCTCAAATGATGAATTTTGTGGGTTGTGTCTTGTAGCATTCTCTCAATAAAGACCAATGTCATTTCAGCCAAGAGGAATTAGGAAAAGACAATTACATGGGGACCAGCACAATCTTTCATCAAGGATTGACCTACAGAGGTGATTTTCGATTCTAAGAAAAAATACAAAACTTCACACCCTTTCATCATCTGTAAATATAATTTTAAGATGTTTTTCCTCTAAGCACTGGTAAGAATTAGGTACCATGCTGGTGAGGTCCACCACTAATGATCACTTGAAGTAAAATATGGACCAGCGGTTCTGAAACATGAGCTTACGTCTCAGTCCCCAAGAAGGCTTGTGAAAACATTGATTCCCTGCCCAGCCCATGAGTTTTTGATTTAGAAGGGTCTGGGGTGGGGCCCAAGGATCTGCATTTCTAACAAGTTCCCAGGGGCTGCAGCTGCTTCAGGGATTACTCTTTGAGACCCACTGATGTGGATCCATGGATCTTATGAGAAAGTTTAGGTGATGGCTGTGGTGAGGGTTGAAGGGTTGGAAGTAGAATCCTGGGAGTAAGGTTGAAATCCTCTTTTAAAAACAGAGTGGTCTAACCTAACCCGTGTTTTTAGAAAGCCGTTCGATCTCCATGTAGAAGGGAGCCAAAGAAGTGCTTGCCCCAAAGTAGGGCCAAGCACTTCCCTGGGGAAATTGTTTTCAAAGGCCTATAATGTTTAAACAAGTTCTATTTCATTAGCTTGGCCAAAACCGTTTTAGCTTGGAAAACTTTCAGGAACATGTAAACACTTTTGTCAGACATATACTTTATGTTGGCAAAAATACAATCACAGATTAATAAAATTGTATTTTATACTGTTAAAACCCCTTACATTATACTTGAGATTTTCCAAATCAGTGAAAGGCTCTTTGTAACCATTATTTTAACAGGTACATAATTTTCCAGCATGTGGTTATTCATAGTTTACTGAATTATTTCCCTTTTAGAGATTTCTAGTGTTTTTGCTCCTATAAATAATGCTATAATAAATAGTTGCATACATAGATCTTTGCTCACATTTCTAATTATTCCAAATTGCTAGAAGTAAAATTACGGGGTCAAAATGAACATTTCTCATATACTAGAACATAGTCTCATTTGCCATTTCTAGTTACGAGATATTTAAATTTATTTTAACGTGAATACTGTTACAAAGACATGTTTGCCATTTGACTATCACTAAGCCTTCTTGTTCTCAAAAATAAGAAGCAAATGATTCATCTAGAAGGAAAAGAAATTTCACATCGAAGTCTTGAAAGAAAATTTATGAAAGTCACCATGAAGAGGCAACAAGCAGAAAACACTGCCACACAACACATAGCAACATTTCTGAAAAAGCATCTTTAAGCATCTCTTTGTTCTTGGTGTTGCATCTTTATAGCAGCTGCTTCTCCCCACAATTCTTTCCCTCGTCTCTGTTTTTCCTTCCAACCTCAATCATCTCTCTCACCTTGTATTCCTGCCTTCCAGGTCCCGGTCTATACTCCTCTCACACAAAACCCCTAAGGCTTTCTGTCTTTTATTCCTTAATGTCACCCAGACCCTGTTTAGAGCAATGAAGGTCCAGGGTCTGGTTGAGCCAAAAATTATCTTTAGGAAGCTGTGGAGGGGGAGCCCTGTGAAAATTGTGGGAACATACTATAGGTTGGCTTTGGCTGAAAGCTGCCATTTAGCTTCGGTGTCAGCCCCTAACTTTGGAAGGCAGCATAACCAATTCTTCTTTCAGTCTCATTTCTGGCCTCTCTGAACTTGTGTCAGCTCAGTGCTTTCAGGATTGGATAAGTTATAGTCACAGCTATCACATCTAGTCATCTTAGCAAAGTCAACCATATAAACAAAGGATGTCAGTCAAATTTATTAACATCTGAATACTCACTTTCAAGTGGAGGTGAGTATTCTTGATGTAACTTGGAGTAAAAATCTTTATGTGTTAATATATTTAAATTCTGTTATTTATTTGAAGTATGTATACACTTATTAATTACAAGCATATGATATTGCAATAATTTCTGATTATTGTAAAGGGTGTTTATTCTATGTATTAAAAACAATAAGAATTTCTGTTAAATAGGTAGATTGATTCACTATTATAGAAACATTAAGAGAGTGTGTTAGCTAGATGACTTAAGGGAGAGCATTATGTCCTTTTCTAGCCAACACATGCTTATAAACCTTAAAATCATAATACAAGGCATAATAATAGAGGTCTGTTTTCACGACAATTTGAGTGTTTGTGAAATCATTTTGAGTACTAGCATTTCTAACTTTAAACAAAATAACCTTAAATCAACTATTTAATTTTGAGTAATTTAATCTCATTTAGGCTGATTCTTTTAAGAAAAGGAATTTTTCGAGTTTCTGTGAATGAATTAAAGCAGAATGTCAACTTTTCTATCTCAAAATTTTACACGGAGGAAAACCCTCATAATCAAGTACATCCATGGTAAATCTTGGATCCAGATGTAAGAAAGAAATTATGAACTCTGATGAAAACAAGGAAGTGCTAGAGAAAAAGAAAGTACCTAGAAAAATTCTCCGAACTGATCTGCCGTCAGTTTAAAGTGAGTGACTATTTAGTGCAGCCAACAGGCTGTTAAGTGGCAGCGGGAGCAGTCCACCAGCTGACAAAACTCAGAAATTATGGCTCCTTTATCTGAACTGTGAACTTGTAAAACTTAGCTAATAAAAGATTTAATAATAAAGTGATAATAATCATTATATTAAAAATTTACATTTAGTGTTGTTTTCTGGAAGCATGTTCTTTTTGGGATATTTGACTTTGAATAAATATTGATTTTTTTCTAACTAGATATTTAGAATTCAGTCAAATAGGAATTTGGCGCATCTCTAATATACTTTAATATTTCTGATCCTGTCAAAGCTCATTAGCCAAAACTGCTGTTGACTACCACAGTAGGAGATTAGTCCAAAACAGCCTTGTTGAAATGTTCCTGTCTGAATATGCGTTTTTCAGCTCTCTTTAATGAAGCATTCAATTTACAAAGGCACATATTTTATATTATCACAAAAGTTATTTTTTCTTCCTCAACATTCTTCTTTTGCAAATCTTCAAATACCTAACTTATTGTTTCTAATTTAGACATGATATTTGCTTAGTAGACAGTAAGAGGATGCAAGTCCCTGTTTTCTGTTGAAAAAAAAAAAAATGTATATTGATGTTCAGAATGGCAAGGGGCCTGAGAAGACATTGTATCAAGAAAACAGGGTAAGGGAGTGGGCGAAGGAATAGGATCAGGTGCAGCAGTGGCTAACTAGGGAGACTAGGAGGAAGATCCAATCTCTTAAGATGCAATCTTGCTTTTGATCCTGAGAAGCAAAGTTCTCACCTTTCAACCTATCCTTTTTCCTCCTTTTTAGTGCCAGTTCCTCACCAGAGTAAAGAAATATCTTCTTTTTTTCCCTTCCCAATCTACTCATGTTTCAACTTTCAAGCGTTGATGAGACAGAGCCTCTTTGATCTCTTTCTAAGTATTTCCTGAGTATTTCAACCTGTTGTCTCATGGGTTTAGTGAGCATCATAGATGATGATCCATTGATGTTTCCGGCTTACTGAGCCATTTGTTATTACACTAATTATTACAAAATGTATTTTGGCAAGCACCCTTTCCTCTTAACTTTTAAACCCGTGTGTATTCTAAGGGAAATCTAGTCCATGTGTTTTTGACTCATTTGTGCCCAGGTCATTAGAATGTGGTTGATCAGAGCTAACTCAACTCTAAGTAGTGCTCTGGGCCTTCTCATAACACACCCATGATCTTAGCTTCTGCAGGACATCACCAATCAGATTTTGTGCGGTTCATGTGCAACTCCAGCTATTCTAAGTTGATCTATGACATACTTCCATGCACCTTTTCTTAATTAATTCCACATCTGTGTTGCTGCTTTCCTTGGATGCCCTATGTGAGACTGAGACAAGTTTGAGTACATGCTCTTTCTTCTAGAGAGGATCTAGAAATAGTAACAGAAATAATAATACCCAACATTTATTGAATATTTGCAATGTACTAGGCACTGTAAAACTACATATATTTGATTCTCACAATGACCCAATGAAGTGGGTAAGATTATTATTTCCATTTTACAGATTAGATTATTATTTCCATTTTACAGACTGTTTTACAGATTTTACCTACATCTAAGGTCACATCTAACATCTGTATACAAACACAGATAGAAACTAATCAGTCTAGCACCGCAGCCAGTGCGTTTGACCACTACGTAGTCATTATATGAAGTTGTGACCCTATGTCAATAATAAATTGTATTTCCTTATAGTGAATGTGAGATACTTCTGTGAATAGGCTTGCCATTGTCAGCTTTCTTAGACAACTACCTCAGTGACTTATATATGTTAAGATTTGCATCCATTAGATATATGGCTCTTTGTGAAAATGCCCATACAGATTTTCTTTTTTTTCTTTTTTTTTTTTTTTTTTTTTTTTTTTTTTTTGAGGGGGGGCAGAATCTCACTCTGTTGCCCAGGCTGAAGTGTAATGGCATAATCTTGGCTCACTGTAACCTCCACCTCCTGGGTTCAAGTGATTCTCCTGCCTCAGCCTCCAGAGTAACTGGGCTTACAGGCGCCCACCACCAGGCTTGGCTAATTTTTTGTGTTTTTAGTAGAGACAGGGTTTCACCATGCTGGCCAGGCTGGGCTTGAACTCCTGACCTCAGGTGATCCACCTGCCTCGGCCTCCCAAAGTGGTGGGATTACAGGTGTGAGCCACCACTCCCGGTCCCATACAAATTCCTTTGTGCAAGAAGACAGCAATTGGAGCCAGATCCATCTGCTTGTAGTAGATATCTTGCTGTGTAATATGATCCCAGAGGATATCTCAAAATGATGTGCAATTCAAGGTGAAAGATGCTGCTCCTGTCAAGGGGACTTGCCTGTGTGCTCTTTATATGACCAAATGTCCAGGAAGAACCAATGCCATGCACCTATGAGACATATGCCATGGACATACTGAATTGAATATTCAAACCCAGAAACCTAACTGGAAGACAGCAGGATGAATAAGATTGTACCTTTATAGGAATTTTATGAGCAGGACTAGCTTGTCTTCAAGTAAAGATAAAGTCCTGTCCTCACAGCCCGTGTACACATTCATCTGCACCTTAAATTTCTTTGTGAAAATCTGGGTCAGGGAGACAGTTATATTTGTCGTGCATCTGCTCAGCCACATCTCTAGCCTTTCTCTAAATATTAGTCAAGCTAAAATATGTTTGGGGAAGAGGTGCCCAGAGAACCAGGGGACAGCCACTGTCTCTGAACCATATAGAACCAGTTATGGATACTTGAGGCTGTGGCAGGTTCCTATCCCTGAGTTTGTGGTTTACACTCTGATCACATTTTAGCCACACAACCTTAGGCCTCAAAGACATGCTTAACCTCATAACTAAACTCCATAAAGAAATTTTTTTTAGGTTTTCTAACCAAAGCCTTAGCCAACCTACATATTCCTTTTTATTTATTTTCTTATTGACAGGGTGACCCTCTGTTACCCAAGCTAGAGTGTAGTGGCGTAATCATAGCTCACTATAACCTCAAACTCCTGGGCTCAAGCAATCCTCCTGCCTCAGCCTCCCAAGTAACTGGGACTACAGGCATGCAACACCATGCCTGGCTAATGTTTTGACTTTTTATTTCTTTGTAGGGACAGAGTTTGTTGCCCATGTGGATCTTGAATCCTCACCTCAAGCAATCCCCCTGCCTTAGCCTCACTAGGTGCTGGGACTACAGATGTGGGCCACTGCACCTGGCCTCTATACCTTCTTCTTGCATAATCTCATCAGATCATTTGCCATGTGTATTTTGACTCCGAACTCTCAGCCTCTAGTCGACATCTCTCTACTGTGTTTATGAACTGCACATCCTTTTGCCTGCTAGACTTCTCTTTTCAGAGGTCGCATAGGTATCTCAAACTCAATGTCTCAAGTAGAATTTATCATCCCTGCTCCTTCTCAGCTTCCATACAGGCTGTGTCCCTTATATTCAAAATCTACAGTAAAAGACTGTAGATTTCCTCTCCTTCCTCATCTCCTTTACATCCAATCTATCCAGTGATGACAATTCTACCTCTTTCGAATGTCTTAAATCAGCACATCTGCTTCAGCCACTCTTCTTCTTTCACAACTCCTCCCCTGCAACTCCTCTATCAGTCTACAAACATCACTCACCTGCATCTGCACCAGCTCTCTCTGCCCCCAATTCACTGTCCACACTCTGTATGTATGATTCTCTCTTCAATGGCTCACTATTGCTTTTTGGATAAAATCCTAAACCCTTACTGATGTGTCTTTCTGTCTAGATTGTGAGTTCATTGAGAAAATGGATGCTAGTCCCTACATTCATAATTAAATATTCATCAAATAATATTTGTTAAATGAATGAAAGTGCCTACACTGGTGCTACATGATGACAGAACTAATCTTTTTCCTGCAAAGGTGGTAAGAGAGGGATGGAGTGATAATCTCTGCCTCTTTTGACCCACATCTTTCAAATAGGAGAGAAGGACATTGACACTGTTTGGCATATTCCAGTTATGTGTCCCTTAAAATAGTTTAGAGGGATAAGCTCATTGCATCCCAGCAGGTACCTTGTAAGTATCATCATTTTCATTTTACAGATGAGAAAACTGAGGTCCAGTAAAGAATGTGCCCAAGCTCACACATCTTAGTAATTGGCCAAACCATCATTCAAACCTTCGTCTATCTAACTCCAAAGCTGGGCCTCAATTGATCATATAAAATTCAATCCAGGAACTAAGTCCAGTAACCTTGTAAATGAACCATCTCAGATCCAGGCATCATGCCCACCTTCCCTCAATGTGGCCAACACACTCATTCAACCTTCCATTCCACCCACAAAACCTCCCCAATCACAGTCCACGGGCTCCAGCAGAGCTCAGAGTTTGCCCATCTGGTGTAGAGATAAGAAGTCACTCACATAACTTTTCTGATCCAATCATATCCACCTTATTTTCCTGGACCATATAGAGAGTTTTAGCTAAAATTCCTATCTATTACTGCTTAAAGACACATTTCTCATTTTTGCAGGTTCTCATACTTCAAAAGAATGAGGAGCTAATAAAAATAGCCAGGTTGCAAAGAGGAAAATAGATTTCCTGCATCACACTTTGAAGCTTTCAGAATTTTGGACCTAGTTACTCATGTGACTGCAGCAACTTGAGCATTGTAAGATTTAACACAATTCCTTGAAGAATAAAAATGTCTGAGTGAGGAAAACAGTAACATAGGGTCGTAAGCTCAGGGAAAACTAGTATAAAATGGGATCTAATATCTGACTTGATTCATTATAAAATCCAACCACATTCATAAACACTTACTATGTACCTAGCACTGGATACAGAAATAAATAAGGCGTAGCCCCTGCTGGTGAGCTCACAGTCTAGCCAGGGAGACAGACCCAAAAACAAATAAGTAACAATTTATGATTATAATTTCATGAATAGAAGTACCTAAAAGAGAAAGGACAAAGAGTAAAAAATTTGTTTGGGGAATCCTAGGAAACTTGAGATTCTCAAAGGAAGTGGCGTCTAAGTAGGGTTTTGAAGGACAAATAGGAGTTCATTAGACTAAAAAGTGAAGAAAAGTACTCTAGGCAGAGAGGAAAGCAGGAGCAAAGATGAGCAAAAAAACAAAAAACTCCATGGAGTTTAACTATAAGTTAGTGAGTTGGGCAAATGGAATCTAGCTCATTAGTGTCCTTGTTAAAACATAATCTGTGTTTGCAGCAGAGACTGAAAGTTGCTGCTCATCTTCCCTCTCTTCCTTAGAAATGCCACCATGAGACTGTATTTCCAAGTTCCCTTTAATCCAGAGTGGTCTGTGAGATATAAGCACACATTGTAGGGTGGGGCTTTAAGGGTTGTCATTGTCAGGAGAACCACCATTTCCCCCTTTCTTCATTCTTCCTGTTTCCTGCTTGGAATCTAACCTGATGGCTGATGCTCCAGGAGCCGTCTTGGATGATGAACCAGTCTTGATGATGGAAATCATGCACTAAAGAGGGAGGGGCAGAAAGACCCTGCATCCCCCATGACATTGAAAGCTTGCATTATAGCCATTAACTGCCTATTTCTGGACTTCATATTATGTAAAAGAAAAACAAACCCCAAAATCTTGTTTAAGACTTTGTTATCTGGTTTTCTATTATATGCAGCTGAAAACAATTCCTAGTGGAAACAATTTATTTCCTTCTGTGTATATCAACTTTTCCCAAACAGCAGGGAATGCAGCTCCAGAGAAAATATTCATAATGGTTAAGAGCTGGGATTCAGGAGTCAGACTGCCTGACTCTACCACCAGCTTGGCAATCAGCTAATTCCTCAATTGTCTTTTGCCTCTGTCCTCTTTTTAATTGTTTACAGTCACCGAATCTCTATGTTGCCCAGCCTGGTCTCAAACTTCTGGGCTCAAGTGATCCTCCTGCCTTGGTTTCTGGAATAGCTGGGACTACAGGTGACTGCTACTGCCCCTGGCTCTTCTTTTTTTTTTTTTTTTTTTTTAATAATAGGGATAATAATAGTACTTCTAGGTTGGTTGTGAAGATCAAGTTAAAAGAAATAACCCGTGTAAAGTGCTTTAGGTGTTCCCAGCACCTAATAATCAAGCAACAAATATGTTGTTATCATTTTTAATTTTAGTTCTGTGAATCCAGAAGTTACCAGCAGAGAAATCCCAGGAGAGGACTGGGGCTGTTCCAGCTTGGGTGAAGGTCTAGGTGGCCAGGAGTTTGGAACACTAAGATTGGCCTAGCCTGGGTCCCAAGACCACCTTGGTGGTGGAGATGATGCAGCTCGGGAGGTGTCGATCAAGTATGTTACCAGAAAGTGGCAAGGATGTGAGTGCTGGGCAAACAAAGACAAAGGCTTCCCCATACCCTTAATTTGCCTGTTGAGGATATTGAGAAAATATGTGTCCGCTAAGCTGTCAAACTTTTTGTACTGATGATTTAAGGAATTGCTATCATCAGCATTCTCATCAGTCTTGGGGCTGTTTTTCTTCTTTATTAGACTTAGCACAGAGTTGAGATCTCACTGTTCTCTAGGTGCTGAGGCAGCTCCTGGAAGACCCTGCAGAGTTCAGCCCCTGCCTCTGCTCCCCTTCCATCACTAGCCAATGATAGGAACAATATGTATATGCAGGGACAAGGCAGCAACATTCACTACTGAGACTGTCCCTCTTAGGGGAAAAAGCATGGATGCCTAAACTGCTAACAAAGAGTCTGTAGAAGAAACAGAAAACAGCCCAGAAACTAAGCTGGCTGTGTGTGTGCTATTATGCTGCAAAATGTTCCAGCTCTGATGACACTGCTCTGTATGTGTGTGTGTGTGTGTGTGTGTGTGTGTGTGTGTATTCATCATGTTTTTTTTTTTTCTGTATTCTGATGATTTGACATCTGAGCCTTGCTGACCCTGGAGAAACTGCCTTCCCAGGGTTAGCTAATTCCTAGAGATAGCAAACAACTGGCTAAGGAGCATGCCTTTGAAATGCAAACCAACCAATCCAGACTCCACACCCTCTACTGGACTTGCTCACACCAGGCCACTGTCTACCTGCTTTCATCATCCCAGGCCCCGGTACCAGACAACTAGGGAAAGCCCCTATGTCCCAGAGCTTCCTAAAATTAGTTAGACTGGCTAATCCTAAACCAGTTTACGTTGCCCTTTCCTTCCTGCAAAAAAACACAAGAAAACCTGCTCACATTCCCCCCTCATTCCCTGTGCCTCCTGGTTGATCCAGGTGCTTCCCCATGTGGTCCCGCATGGTGTGCCATGCCTTCGGTATCTAGGGATCTGTGCCTATACAAACTTCTTCCAGGCTGGGCATGGTGACTCGTGCCTATAATCCCATCGTTTTGGGAGGCCAAAGCAAGAGTATCACTTGAGTGCAGGAGTTTGAGACCAGCCTGGGCCACATAGCCAGACACTGTCCCTACAAAAAAAAAAAAAAAAAAAAATTATCTGGGTGAGGTGGCTCGTGCCTGTAGTCCCAGCTACTCAGGAGGCTGAGGTTGGGTGGGGGTTGCTTGAGTCCAGGAGATCAAGGCTGAAGTGAGCCGTGACTTCAGCACTGCACCCAGCTGGGGTGACAGAGGGAGATCCTACCTTAAAAAAAAAAAAAAAAAAAGATCTTTCTTCTTGACAGTCATTTCCATGTCTGTCTTACCATACGTGATAAATACAAGTCCCGGGTACTGTTTAAAACAGTGTGGAGAGTGTGTGTGTGTGTGTGTGTGTGTGGTGTGTGGTGTGTGTGTGTAGGATGTGGGATGTGGTTGTGTGTGTGTGGGGTGTGGTTGTGTGTGTGGTGTGTGTTGTGTGTGTGGTGTGTCTCTGTGTGTGTTGTGTGGGGTGTAGTTGTATGTGTGTGTGGCTTGTGTGTGTGTTGTGAGGTGTGGTTGCATGTGTGTGGTGTGGTGTGTTCTGTGTGGTGTGGTTGTATGTGTGTGGTGTGGTGTGTGTGGTATGTGTTGTGTGTGGTTTGGTGTGGTGTGTGTAGTGTGGTTGTATGTGTGTGGTGTGTGTGTGTGGGGTGTGTGTGGTGTGTTGGGTATGTGTGTGGTGTGTGTGGTGTGTGCTGTCGTGTGGTGGTGTGTGTGTGGAGTGTGTGGTGTGTGTGGTGTGTGTGTAGGGGGTGTGGTGTGTTATGTGTGGTGTGATGTGTGTGTGTGGTGTGTGGGGTATGTGTGTTGTGTGTGTGGTGTGTGGTGTGTGGGATGTGTGTGTAATGTGTGTGGGGTGTGTGGGGTGTGGATGTGTGGGGCATGTATATGGTGTGTAGTGTGTGTGTTTGGTGTGTGTGGGGTGTGTGTGGTGTGTGAAGTGTGTGTGTGGGGTGTGGGTGTGTGGGGGGGTGTATGTGGTGTGTAGTGTGTGTGTTTGGTGTGTGTGGGGTGTGTGTGGTGTGTGGAGTGGTGTGTGGGGTCTGTGTAGTGTGTGGTGTGTGGGGTGTGTGTGTGTGGCGTGTGGGGTGTGTGTGGGGTGCGTGTGTGTAATGTATAGGACATGTGCGGTGTGTGTGTGGTGTGTGGGGCGTGTGTGGTGTATGTGGTGTGTGTGTGTGTGGCGTATGGTGTGGTGCGTGTGGTGTGTGTGGGTTTGTGTGTGTGCTGTGTGGGGGTGTTTGGGGTGTGTGTGATGTGTGTGTGTGGTGTGTCGTGTATGTGAGGTGCATCTGTGTGGTGTGTGTGGTGTGTGTGTGGTGTGTGTGTGGTGTGTGTGATGTGTGTGTGGTATGTGTGATGTGTGTGTGTCGTGTGTCGTGTATGTGAGGTGCATCTGTGTGGTGTGTGGGGTGTGTGTGTGGGGTGTGTGTGTGGTGTGGTGTGTGGTGTGTGTGTGTTGTGTGGGGGGATGTGTGAGTGTGTGTGTGGTGTGGGATGTGTGTGTGGTGTCTGTGGTGTGTGTGTTTGTGTTGTGGTGTGTGGAGGGGTGTGTGGGGTGTGTGTGTGTGGTGTGTGGGATGTGTGTGTGGTGTGGTGTGTGTTGTGTGTGTGTTTGTGTTGTAGTGTGTGTGTGGGGTGTGTGTGTGTGGTGTGTACACACAAGCATATGCAAATCTGCAATGTTTAGGAAGAGCAGACTTGGACTTAACTTTTCTTAAGCTCAAATTTCCTCTGGAACTTACATAAGAGATGCCAGGCTTTCTGATGCTGGTGATGGCCCTGTTTGCCAAGTGTTTATCTCATGAATCATAACATTGGCCTCTCATTTTATTTTATTGGATCAATTCTCTTGGGAACATATTTTGTATCCAAAGAAATGATATTAAGAATATTCAATAAGCCAATTTTGCTGTTATATATCAACAACTCAGAGATTTCTCAAAGAGTTTATGACTGGTTTTAGAATCTTAGAATCGTTTTATTTTTATATTTTAGAGACAGGGATTTGCTCATAGCTCACTGCAGACTCAAATTCCTGAGCTCAAGTGATCCTCCTGCTTTGGCCTCCTGAGTAACTAGGACTACAGGCATGCATCACCCTTCCCAGCTAAGTTTTTAAATTTTTATTTTTGTAGAAACAGGATGTCTCTATGATGCCCAGGTTGGTCTTAAACTCCTGGGCTCAAGGGAACCTCCCTCTTTGGCCTCCTGAAGTGTTGGGTTTACAGGAATGAGCCACCTCACCCAGCCAATCTTAGCATCTTAAAGCCGAAGTGTACCAGGCATGTCTGAAAGTGTGGGGAGAGAGCTGTGATCAGCAGTGAATGACACCTTGAGGACACTCTGGGGTTGGCAGAGTGATAGACTCTTTCTGGGAAGAATGAAGTGAACCTTCCCCAAAATCCAAAAGGCACTGACTGGAACTGATTTTGTTTCAAGCAGATGAGTGAAGGATGAACTTTTGACATGAGAAGAAAATCTTTACCCTTTAAAGAAGAAACATAATGATTCAAATCATTTCAGTGTTCATTTTGCCAAGCTCTTTGCTTAGTTCCTAGAAACCACCCAAGGTTTGTAGCCAGATACTTTGAAGCTCCCCATCACTGTCACCAGAAGTACCTGGAGAATGGAGTTGGTGGACCCTGTATGGCTTTCCTTTTCTTTCTTTCTTTCTTTCTTTTTTTTTCTTTTCTTTTTTTTTTTTTTTTTTTTGAGATGATGTCTCACTCTGTTGCCCAGGCTGAAGTGCAATGGTGAGATCTTGGCTCACTGCAACCTCTGCCTCCCAGGAGGTTCTCCTGCCTCAGCCTCCTGAGTAGCTGGGACTACAGGCGCACATCACCACACTTGGCTAATTTTTGTATTTCTAGTTGAGATGGGGTTTCACAGTGTTGGCCAAGCTAGTCTTGAACTCCTGACTTCAAATGATCCAGATAAGATTGTTTTAGAGGCTGAATGCATGTTCACATCACAATGTGGTTCTGTGATTAAGTTCTTGATGACAACTGTCTTGTTAACTATGATTATTGAAGGTAAAGGTCAAAGTTCAACATAGCAGATGACAGCTCCATTCTTTCTCCACCGTGAACATTGGTGGAGAAGAAAGGAAACCAAAGTTTCCTAGAAGTCCGATTTTGCTTCCTACTCTGCACATATTATTTCATCTAAAATCCTCAGAATGGCTGGGCATTGTGGCTCACGCCTATAATCCCAGCACTTACGGAGCCCTGTATGGCTTTTTTTTTTTTACTCTTATTTCTTCTTTATATCCCTGAGGCAAATTAGTGTTCAACAAATGCCTGTTAATAAAGGACAGCTTGAACTCCAGTTGCAATTAATACATGTCATCTGTTATAGGCAGAATCCTGACCCCACAAGGACATCTACATCCTAATTCCCAGGGCATGTGAATATACTAGATTGCATGGCAAAGAGAGAATTAAGGTTGGAGATGGAATTAAGGCTTCTAATCAGCAGACTTTTAAATAAGGGAGATTATTCTGAGTTATTGGGTAGGCCCAATATAATCACAAGGGCCCCTGAACGTGGAAGAGGGAATCAGAAGATAGAACCACAGTGATGTAGTGTGAGACCTGGCCCATCCTTGCTGGCTGTGAAGATGGAGTAAAGCAGCCACTAGCCAAGGAATGTGAGGAATGTAAGAAAGACAGGATCTCCCCTATAGCTTCCAAAGGAATCCAGCCTTGCCAACACTTTGATTTTAGTGCTCTAAGACCCATTTGGACTTCTGCCCTCCAGAACGCTAAGATAATACGTGTTGTTTTTGGTCACTAAATTTGTGGTCATTTGTTGCAACAGCAATGGGAAAGGACCATGCCATCTCTGACTCCATTATCACAACCAGTGTAGAACTGACTGGTTTTCATTATTTAGCCTAACTGCCACATTCTCCTCTTCCTATCAGCAGTACTCTACCCAGATTGCTAGGACACAGAAAATAATTGTCCACCTACAGTTATCATCTGAGAACCCACAGACACATGCTTAAAGGTCTTCAATTCAAGGTCTAGGTATAATTCAGCTTCTCAAGATATGGCACTTGAATCCTAAAGAGTGGATGAGCTGTTCATGTGTTTCCTTTGAACTCAGCCTCTGTAACTCACCAGGGGAGGTGTGAGGTAGCAGCACACAGGCAGAGTTATTCAGCAGTCCTCTCTCCTGGGGGGCTCTTCTCCCCACCAGGCCCATCTGTTTGCATTCTGCTGGGCAGGAACCACTCAAAAGGGATTTAGCCTCTCCTTTATGCCAGCTTCAGGGAAAGCCAAATGTGGCTCTGTCAGCAAGTAGGAGATTAAAGAGCTACCACTCCTCACCCCCAGCCGAGCAGAAAGGAGGCCACGGTGAAGTACCTCTCTCCCTCCAGGAGGGCTCTAATGACCATCTCCTTATACTCTGTTCCCTTGGCCTCTCAGAATTTAAGTGACACCTTGACCACTGCAGAGTTTTCAGTTTATTGACACTACAGGCATATCCAAATGTGTTTTAAGAAATTGTATATTTTAAATGTTTATGTTTAATAGATTAACACATTTAGTCCATAAAAAAGCAATGCCGTGTAATGATGCAATTCAGGATTTACCAAAGTATTAATTCATAGCACACTACAGGCACTGTAGATTGCTAATGGGGTATGTAGTAAGTTGATGTAATGAACATCATCTTTGAATTCTGCCCGTTCATTTCTGTGACTCTTTGGAGTCGATGATTTGGAGAAAAATTTGAGTATAAATATGAAACTCACTGTGGGTGGGAGGCCTCAGCCAAGTAGAACTCCTGCCCCACACCTCTCCACATCAGCCCTGACATCCACCTCCCTTCCCTGCTTGAAGTGATCCCAAACATTCCTGTCTGCACTGGGAATGACAGTGAGTAATTTAGTGATGAGACATCAGAGGCTTCATGAGCATATAGGAAAAAGGAGGAAGGGGAGCTAGGCTGAGATGGATATGTGGCCTTCATGCCTGCAGAATCCAAAATGTATTCTCTCCAGTTGGTCGTTCATTTCAGGAAACAATTTGTATTAGGAACTTAAAGCTTGCGAAAACATAACTCAGAGAGAAATTATGACTTTTTAAGTGTAGTTCCGTTCCTGCAAAGACGCTAATTGCTGAAGGAGAACTCTTTAGCATTGGAGAGGAAGGAAGTGTACCCTACCTCTTTATGTTCCATGTCTTTAGGAATATCTGAGCTTAAGGGGTGGTGCTGTCAATGGGCTCCAATGACCCTAGAGAGGCCTCGGACTCATACCAGAGCTGTGATCTATTTTTAAGCCTGACTTGAAGGTATGGAAGTTATTGGAGCTTTGCTAAATGGGCTGACATGAAGTTGAGAAGTCTCTCCCCGGCCTCTACCACCACACAATTGGCTGTCACTGAATATTTTTATTAGCATGGGAAAACAGGTAATAATACAGAAAATTGTGTATTCCAACGTTGGCGACATTCTCTGGTCTGAAGTATTTATGATTTTCTTTTCCAATTGCATAAACTGTAGGAAACCACTTTTACATTGCAGTTATTGCTGCACAAGAGAACTGAAGATCTACTTCTTTATTGTTAGTGGAGAGGAAGTTTTATGTAAATGAAACCCCAACTCCAAGTATAATGAGCCTACAGCAATGGTCTGAGACAAATTTCCTTTCTCTTCTTCTTGCTTCCTGGCTTCCTTTCTTCTTTCCTCCCTCCCTTGCTCTTTTCTTCCCTCCCTTCCTTCCTCCCTTTATCCTCCCTTCCTCCCTTCCTTCCTCCTTCTCTGGTGGTGCAGCTGAGGCCATGCTTATAGTTTAAACCCCCTTAAGTCATTTATTATACCTGGAACATAAAGTGCAAAGTATGAAAATGTGGGGAGGGGCACTTCTGAATCTTAAGGAGAGCTTTAAACATACTGATTCCCGATCCACTTGCAGAAATTCTTATTTGATTGGTCTGGGGGTGGCCTGGGCACCAGGATTTATAAAAGCTCCATAAGTGGTTCCAGTGTGAAGTCAAGGCTGAGAACTACTGGTTGAAGAAAAACCAATGCTGATTTGGTCAAATGATTGGTTTATGTGCTTCCTTGTCGACAAAACTGGATAAATAAAATGACTGTGTTGGAGTTTTTGAACAGATATGACCTCAAAGTGATTTTTTTTTTAATTCAAAAGGAGGCAGTGTTGGCTTGAAATAATACAGTTCCAATCATATTCTTTCATATTCTCTCCTCCAGTCTGTGGGTCTGCTTCAAACCTGCTAACACAATACAGGCAGAGCTTCATTGTAGGCTGATGAAGTTTTTGAACTGCGAAGTCAGATTGTACAGCACAAATTCAATTATAATCCTAATATGACCACTGGCCAACTATCCCAATGCAGAGAGTATGAAGTCAGTTCCTTGGAGTGCTTTCAGCCGATATTTTTGGCATGGTTCCCAGATCATCAACAAGATGCTGTCCTTGACATCTGGAATACCCATCTAAGATGCAAGCAAATAGTTTTGAAATAAAGTTAAGTCTCTTGACCAATTAGAAATGTGTTTTTGACAGAAACCCTGTGCAATTTATTACCTATCCAGATAGTTTCCAGCAGGTATGAATTTCCAGTGATTCTGGGTTATTGATTGTTTCGTGATCAGGATGGAAACTGAAAGGTAATGTGGCATGAGTTCCAGCTGGGGATAGTTGAATAACAATGAAACGTGTAGGCGATTAAGCACCTGTGAGCAATTACCAGTGGTGCGTTTGGATGAGCCAGAACCCAGGCTTGGTACTCTGCTCTTCTTTCCTACCAAAAACTGTGGCATACAATGTCTGTTTTAAAGCTGCACTGTAGTGCTATTGGCTATTACAGTACCAAGGTCTCACCTATACCTGGGAGGCTCCGGACATTGCAAAAGCATGTTTACATGTGCGTTGAGTTAGAGCAGGGTTTCTCAACCTCGGCATTGCTGACATTTTGGGCTGGGCAATTCTTTGTTGTAAGGTGTTGTTCTGTGAATTAAATGTAGGATATTTAGCAGCACCCTGGCCTCTACCTACCAGGTACCAATAGTTGTAATAACCAGAGATGTCTTCAGATATTGTCAAATGTCCCCCAAAGGTGGGGGCAGGGTGGGAGGTGAGGACTGGGTAAATTTGCCCCAGTTGAGAATCAGTGAGTGGTTCTCTTGGTTTCATAATATAAGAAAAATAAGATTTTTTAAAAATACAAAGCCAGAATGATGACTCTAAGTCACTTCTTAGATTTCATTCGTGGCAAATGAATCTCCTTTTTCTTTATTTGTCATACACAACAGTTTTGATTTTTCAGTCATCTTTATATGCTCCGTGGTGCTCAACACAATGTTCTATTCACATAGTAGGCCCTCAGCAATGCTCTCTGAATGAGTAAAAAGATCAATTTTTCCCCTACTTCAGTCCACATGTTCTGGGTGAGCTCCTGGGAATTTAAAATGTGGCCTAAGCTAAGCCAATAAGACCACTCCATTTCTCTGGACATAGTAATAGCTTCCAGGCTCACACACACCAGAGCCAGTTTTGTGAAAGTGAATTGCAGGACTTGATGGGAATGTTGGAATCAGCACACTCAGCTTAGCTTTTTGTTGTTGCTATTGTTTTTCCTGCTGGTTTTGAACATGGAAGGATATCACCCCTAGAATTCTGGCAGCCTTGTGATGCTACAAGCTCATATAAGAGGAGAGCCTGTTGGAGAGTTGACCAGTAAAGATGGAGCAGAGCTGAGAGATGAAAGGAAGGATGTCAGATCCTGATTTGTACCTCTCAATCCGGTGGCTTCTCGCTGTGGTATTTCTAGCCTTGACTGTCTATCGGTTGCTTGAGCCAATATTTTCCTGCATATTTATCTATTTCCATTTTTATTATATTTTGTTTAAGCCAGTTTAATAGACTTTCTATCACCGGAGATAAGAAAAGTCCTCATTAGCCGGGCGCGGTGGCTCAAGCCTGTAATCCCAGCACTTTGGGAGGCCGAGACGGGCGGATCACGAGGTCAGGAGATCCAGACCATCCTGGCTAACCCGGTGAAACCCCGTCTCTACTAAAAAATACAAAAAACTAGCCAGGCGAGGTGGCGGGCGCCTGTAGTCCCAGCTACTCGGGAGGCTGAGGCAGGAGAATGGCGTAAACCTGGGAGGCCCAGCTTACAGTGAGCCGAGATCCCGCCACTGCACTCTAGCCTGGGCGACAGAGCGAGACTCCGTCTCAAAAAAAAAAGAAAAAAAGAAAAGTCCTCATTTAGGCTGGGTACGGTGGCTCACGCCTGTAATACCAGCACTTTCGGAGCATGGATGCCCTGCTTAGGTGGGTGGATTGCTTGAGACCAGGAGTTCAAGACCAGCCTGGCCAACATGGCAAAACCCAGTCTCTACAAAAAAAAAAAAAAAAAAAAAAAAATACAAAAATTAGCTGGGCATGGTGACAGGCGCCTGTAGCCCCAGCTACTTGGGAGGCTGAGGCAGGAGGATCATTTGAACCTGGGAGGTTGAGGCTGCAGTGAGCCATGATGGCACCACTGCACTCCATCCTGGGCAACAGAATGAGATCCTGTCTCAAAAAACAAAACAAAACAAAACAAAATCTGTGAAGAATGACAATGGTAGTTTAATGGGAATTGCATTTAATCTACAAATTACTTTGGGCATATGGCCATTTTCATAGTATTGATTCATCCTATCCATAAGCATATAATGTTTCTCCATTTATTTGTTTCCTCTCTGATTTCTTCGAGCAGTGGTTTCTAGTTCTTGAAAAGGTCCTTCACTTCCCTTGTTAGTTGTATTCCTAGGTATTTTATTCTTTTTCCAGCACTTTTGAATGGGAGTTCATTCATGATTTGGCTCTCTGCTTGCCTGTTGTTGGTGTTTAGGAATGCTAGCGATTTTTGCACACTGATTTTATATCCTGAGATTTTGCTGAAGTTGCTTAAGAAGTTGTTTCTCAGCATAAGAAGATTTTGTGCTGAGATGGTGAGGTTTTCTAGATATAGGATCATGTCATCTGCAAATAAAGATAATTTTGCTTCCTGTCTCCCTATTTGAATGTGCTTTATTTCTTTCTCTTGCCTGATTGCCCTGGCCAGAACTTCCAATACTATATTGAATAGGAGTGGTGAGAGAGGGCATCCTTGTCTTGTGCCAGTTTTCAAGGGGAATGCTTCCAGCTTTTGCCCATTCAGTATGACATTGACTGTGGGTTTGCCATATATGGCTTTTATTATTTTGAGGTATGTTCCTTCAATACCTAGTTTATTGAGAGTTTTTAACATGGAGCGATGTTGAATTTTATCAAAACGTTTTTCTGCATCTATTGAGATAATCATGTGGCTTTTATCCTTAGTTCTGTTTATGTGATGAATCACATGTATTGATTTGCATGTGTGGAACCAACCCTGCATCCCCGGGATGAAGCCAACTTGATTGTGATGAATAAGCTTTTTGATATGCTGTTGGATTCCACAAACAATCCCATTAAAAAGTGGGTACAGAATATAAACAGGCACTTCTCAAAAGAAGACATGAGTGGCTGGCAAGATGGCCAAATAGGAACAGCTCCAGTCTGCAGCTCCCAGTGAGATCAATGCAGAAGATGGGGAACTCCCTCCCCTAGCCAAGGGAAGCCATGAGGGACTGTGTCATGAGGAATGGTGCTCTCTGGCAGAGATACTACACTTTTCCAACCGTCTTCACAAACTGAAGACCAGAAGATTCCCTCAGGTGCCTATGCCACCAGGGCCCTGGGTTTCAAGCACAAAATTAGGTGGCCATTTTAGCAGACAGCGAGCTAGCTGCAGGAGTATTTTTTCATACCCCAGTGGCACCTGGAAAGCCAACGAGACAGAACCATTCACTCCCCTGGAAAGGGGGCTGAAGCCAGGGAGCCAGGTGGTCTAGCTCAGTAGATCCCACCCCCATGGAGCCTAGCAAGCTAAGATCCACTGGCTTAAAATTCTCGCTGCCAGCACAGCAGTTTGAAGTCAACCTGGGATGCTAGAACTTGGTGGGGGAAGGGGCATCTGTCATTACTGAGGCTTGAGTAGGTGGTTTCCCCCTCACAGTGTAAACAAAGCCGCTGGGAAGTTCAAACTCGGTAGAGCCCACCACAGCTTGGCAAAGTCACTATAGCCAGACTGACTCTCTAGATTCCTCCTCTCTGGGCAGGGTATCCCTGAAAGAAAAGCAACAGCCCCCATCAAGGGCTTATAATAAAACTCCCAACTCCCTGGGACAGAGAATCTGGGGGAAGGGGCAGCTGTGGGCACAGCTTCAGCAGACATAAATGTTTCTACCTGCTGGCTCTGAAGAGAGCAGCAGATCTCCCGGCACAGTGCTCAAGCTCTGCTAAGGGAAAGACTGCCCCTCAAGTGGGTCCCTGACCCCCGTGCCTCCTGACTGGGAGACAGCTCCCAGCAGGGGTCAACAGATACCTCAAACAGGAGTGTTCTGGCTTGCATCTGCCAGGTGCCCCTCTGGGATGAGGCTTCCAGAGAAAGGAAGAGATAGCAACCTTTGCTGTTCTGCAGCCTGTGCTGGTGATACCCAGGCAAAAAGGGTCTGGAGTGGACCTCCAGCAAACCTGCAAAAGAGGGCCCTGACTGTTAGTAGGAAAACTAATAAACAGAAAGGAATAGCATCAACATCAGCAAAAAGGACATCCACAGAGAAACCCCATCCAAAGGTCACCAATACCAAAGACAAAAGGTAGATAAATCCACAAAGATGAGGGAAAAACCAGCTTAAAAGGCTGAAAATTCAAAAAACCAGAATGCTCTTCTCCTCCAAAGGATCACAACTCCTCGCCAGCAAGGAAACAAAACTGGATGGAGAATGAGTTTGATGAATTGACAGAAGTAAGCTTCAGAAGGTGGACAATAATAAACTCCTTTGAGCTAAAGGAGGATGTTCCAACCCAATGCAAGGAGGCTAAGAACCCTGAAAAAAGGTTAGATGAATTGCTAACTAGAAGAACCAGTTTAGAGAAGAACATAAATGACATGATGGAGCTGCAAAACACAGCACAAGAACTTGGTGAAGCATACACAAGTATCAATAGCCGAATCGATCAAGTGGAAGAAAGGGTATCAGAGATTTAAGATCAACTTAATGAAATAAAGTGTGAAGACAAGATTAGAGAAAAAAGAATGAAAAGGAATGAACAAAGCCTCTAAGAACTATGGGACTATGTGAAAAGACCAAACTTACATTTGATTTGTGTACCTGAAAGTGACAGGGAGAATGGAATCAAGTTGGAAAACACCCTTCGGGGTATTATCCAGGAAAACTTCCCCAACCTAGCAAGACAGGCCAACATTCAAATTCAGGAAACACAGAGAACACCATAAAGATACTAGTCGAGAAGAGCAACCCCAAACACAATTTTCACATTCACCAAGGTTGAAATGAAGGAAAAAATGTTAAGGGCAGCCAGAGATAAAGGTCAGGTTACCCACAAAGGGAAGCCCATAAGACTAACAGTGAATCTATCTGCAGAAACCCTACAAGCCAGAGGAGAGTTGGGGCCAATATTCAACATTCTTAAAGAAAAGAACTTTTAACCCAGAATATCATATCCAGCCAAACTAAGCTTCATAAGCGAAGGAGAAATAAAATCTTTTACAGACAAGTAAATGTTGGGAGATTTTGTTACCACCAGACCTGCCTTACAAGAGTTCCTGAAGGAAGCACTAAATATGGAAAGGAAAAACTGGTACCAGTCACTGCAAAAACATATAAAATTGTAAAGACCATTGACACTATGAAGAAACTGCATCAACTAATTGGCAAAATAACCAGTTAGTATCATAATGACAGGATCAAATTCACACATAACAACATTAATCTTAAATGTCAATGGGCTAAATGCCCCAATTAAAAGACACAGATGGGCAAATTGGACAAAGAGTCAAGACTCATTGGTGTGCTATATTGAGGAGCCCCATCTCACATGCAGAGACAGACACTGGCTCATAATAAAGGGACAGAGGAAGATTTACTAAGCAAAAGGAAAGCAAAAAAAAAAAAAAAAAAAAAGGCAGGGGTTGCAATCCTATTCTGATAAAACAGACTTAAACCAACAAAGATGTCAATTGTCTCTGTTTGCAGATGACATGATTGTATATTTAGAAAACCACATAATCTCAGCCCCAAATCTCCTTAAGCTGATTAGCAACTTCAGCAAAGTCTCAGAATACAAAATCAATGTGCAAAAGTCAAAAGCATTCCTATACACCAATAATAGACAGAGAGCCAAATCATGAGTGAACTCCCCTTCACAGTTGCCAAGAAAAGAATAAAAAACCTAGGAATACAACTTACAAAGAATGTGAAGGACCGCTTAAAGGAGAACTACAAACCACTGCTCAAGGAAATAAGACAGGATACAAACAAATGGAAAAACATTTCATGCTCATGGATAGGAAGAATCAATGAAAAAGGCCATACTGCCCAAAGTAATTTATAGATTCAGTGCTATCCCCATCAAGCTAACATTGACTTTCTTCACAGAATTAGAAAAAAAATACTTTAAAATTCATATGGAACCTAAAAAGAACCCATATATGGTATAGTTGCACACGCCTATAATCCCAGCTACTCAGGAGACTGAGGCAGGGGAATCACTTGAACCCAGGAGGCGAAGGTTGCAGTGAGTTGAGATCATGCCACTGCACTCCAATTTGGGTGACAGAGAGAGACTCTGTCAAAAAAAAATATATATATATATATATCAGCTCATATAGCCAAGACAATCCTCAGCAAAAAGAACAAAGCTGGAGACATCACACTATCTGACTTTGAACTACACTACAAGGCTACAGTAACCAAAACAGCATGGTACTCACACCAAAACAGATATATAGACCAATGAAACAGAACAAAGACCTCAGAAATAACACCACACATCTCCAACCATCTGATCTTTGACAAACCTGACAAAAACAAGAAATGAGGAAAGGATTCCCTATTTAATAAATGGTGTTGAGAAAACTGGCTAGCCATATGCAGAAAACTGAAACTGGACCCCTTCCTTATACCTTGTACAAAAATTAACTCAAGATGGATTAGAGTCTTAAATGTTAGACCTAAAACCATAAAAACCCTAGAAGAAAATCTAGGCAATACCATTCAGGACACAGGCATGGGCAAAGACTTCATGACTAAAACACCAAAAGCAATGGCAACAAAAGCCAAAACTGACTAATTCCCACTCTTAAACTAAGGAGCTTCTGCACAGCAAGAGAAACTATCATCAACCCGCAGAATGGGAGAATATTTTTGCAATCTATCCATCTGACCAAGGGCTAATATCCAGAATCTACAAGGAACTTAAACAAACTTACAAGAAAAAAACAACCCCATCAAAAAGCCAGCAAAGGATATGAACAGACACTTCTCAAAAGAAGACTTTTATGCCACCAACAAACATATGAAAAAAACTCATCATCACTGGCTATTAGAGAAATGCAAATCAAAACCACAATGAGATACCATCTCACGCCAGTTAGAATGGCAATCATTAAAAAGTCAGGAAACAGGCCGGGCGCAGTGGCTCAAGCCTGTAATCCCAGCACTTTGGGAGGCCGAGATGGGAGGATCACAAGGTCAGGAGATCGAGACCATCCTGGCTAACATGGTGAAACCCCGTCTCTACTAAAAAAAAAATACAAAAAACTAGCCGGGCGAGGTGGCGGGCGTCTGTACTCCCAGCTACTCGGGAGGCTGAGGCGGGAGAATGGCATAAACCCGGGAGGCAGAGCTTGCAGTGAGCTGAGATCCGGCCACTGCGCTCCAGCCTGGGTGACACAGCGAGACTCCAACAGATGCTGGAGAGGATGTGGGGAAGTAGGAACCCTTTTACACTGTTGGTGGGAGTGTAAATTAGTTCAACCATTGTGGTTGACAGTGTAGTGATTCCTCAAAGATCTAGAACCAGAAATACCATTTGACCCAGCAATCTCATTACCGGGTATATACCTAAAGGATTATAAACAGTTCTACTATGAAGACACATGCACACATATGTTTATTGCAGCACTGTTCACTATAGCAAAGACTTTGAACCAACCCAAATGCCCATCAATGATAGACTGGATAAAGAAAATGTGGCACATATACACCATGGAATACTAGGCAGCCATAAAAAAGAATGAGTTCATGTCCTTTGCAGGAACATGGATAAAGCTGGAAACCATCATTCTCAGCAAACTAACACAGGAACAGAAAACCAAACACAGCATGTTCTCACTCGTAAGTGGGAGTTGAACGATGAGAACACATGGACACAGGGAGAGGAACGTCACACACCAGACCTGTCAGCTGGGGGGGTGGGGGAGGTAGGGGAAGGATTGCATTAGGAGAAATACCTAATGTGATTGATGGGTTGATGGGTGCAGCAAACAACCATGGCACATGTATACCTATGTAACAAACCTGCACGTTCTGCCCATGTATCCCAGAACTCAAAGTATAATAAAAAAAGAAAAAGAAAAAGAAAAAGAAGACATATATGTGGTCAACAAGCATATGAATAAAAGTTCAACATCACCAATCAGTAAAGAAATGCAAAAACCACAATGAGATACAATCTCACACCAGTCAGAATGGCTATTATTTAAAAGTAAAACAACAACAACAACAACAAGAAACAGATGCTGGTGAGGTTGCAGAGAAAAGGGAAAGCTTTCACAGCATTAGTGCAAGTGTAAATTAGTTCAACCATTGTGAAAGACAGTGTGGCAATTCCTCAATGACCTAGAAGCAGAAATACCATTTGACCCAGCAATCCCATTAATGAGTATATACCCAAAAGAATGTAAATCACTCTGTTATAAAGACACATGAACATGTATATTCATTGCAGCACTTATTCACAATAGCAAAGACATGGAATCAACCTAAATGCCTATCAATGATAGACTGGATAAAGAAAATGTAGTACATATACACATATTATGTAGCCCTAAAAAGGAATGAAATCGTGTCCTTTGCAGGGACTTGGATGGGTTTGGATAATATTATCCTCAGCAAACTCATGCAGAAACAGAAAACTAAACACTGCATCTTCTCACTTATAAGTGGGAGCTGAATGACAAAAACAC
The DNA here is from genome assembly GCF_024542745.1 of Macaca thibetana thibetana. Classification (NCBI taxonomy): domain Eukaryota; kingdom Metazoa; phylum Chordata; class Mammalia; order Primates; family Cercopithecidae; genus Macaca; species Macaca thibetana. The sequence goes on from NC_065582.1 coordinate 104,554,098, forward strand.
ATGGACACATGGAGAGAACAACACACACTGGGGGCTGTTGGAGGGGTAGAGGGAGGGAAAGCATCAGGAATAATAGGAATGGATGCTGGGCTTAATACGTAGGTGATGAGATGATCTGTGCAGCAAATCACCATGGCACACGTTTACCTATGTAACAAATCTGCACATCCTGCACATGTACCCCTGAACTTAAAATAAAAGTTGAAAGAAAAAAAGACATGGCACTACATGAGGGCTGGCCCAATAAGGACCCAATAAGACTCAGTGCAAATATTAACTTAGGATTGCATAATCTTAGCATTGAAAGGATCTTAGAAGTAAGACCTTGTGCATCACCTAACATTGGGGTTCCCTTTACCACATCCTTGTCAGAAGAACTCTGGGCCCTGCTTGAATGTTTTGGGAAGTTCAGAGCTTGCCAAAGTCTGTGCATTTCTCTGTGCATCAGCTCTGGCTATTAATAAATTCCTACTATTAAGCAAAACCTACTTCCAAGAAACTCCTCCTAGGAGCTAAGTCCATAGCTAAATAGAACAAAAAATTAAAAAAAAAATGAAGATAGATACCGTGTGTGTTTCTAGTGAAATCTTCTCCACCTCAACCATTCTCAAGTGCTTCCAGATCCTACTGAAAAATCAAGATCCAAATCTTTGCAATTGTAAAGAGACTGGAGAGCTACAGACCTCCGGAACCCCTCTTCATAGCTTTTTAGCTGTGACTTTAGAAAAGTTACTTATAGTTCCCTATAAAAAATAAAAAGTAACTATGTTTTCTTTCTTTTTTTTAAATTATACTTTAAGTTCTAGGGTACATGTGCACAACATGCAGGCTTGTTACATATGTACACATGTGCCATGTTGGTGTTCTGCACCCGTTAACTCATGATTTACATTAGGTATATCTCCTAATGCTGTCCCTCCTCCTGCTCCCCACTCCATGACAGGCCCTGGTGTGTGATGCTCCCCAACCTGTATCCAAGTGTTCTCATTGTTCAATTTTCACCTATGAGTGAGAACATGCAGTGTTTGGTTTGCTGTCCTTGCGATAGTTTGCTGAGAACGATGGTTTCCAGTTTCATCCATGTCCCTACAAAGGACATAAACTCATCCTTTTTTATGGCTGCATAAAATGCATAAAATATACATGGTGTGTATGTGCCACATTTTCTTAATCCAGTCTATCATTGATGGACATTTGGGTTGGCTCCAAGTCTTTGCTATTGTGAATAGTGCTGCAATAAACATACGTGTGCATATGTCTTTATAACAGCATGATGTATAATCTTTTGGGTATATACCCAGTAATGGGATGGCTGGGTCAAGTGGTACTTCTAGTTCTAGATCCTTGAGGAATCGCCACACTGTCTTCCACAATGGTTGAACTAGTTTACAATCCCACCAACAGTATAAAAGCATTCCTGTTTCTCCATATCCTCTTCAGCACCTGTTGTTTCCTGACTTTTTAATGATCGCCATTCTAACTGGTGTGAGATGGTATCTCATTGTGGTTTTGATTTGCATTTCTCTGATGGCCAGTGATGATGAGCATTTTTTCATGTGTCTGTTGGCTGCACAAATGTCTTCTTTTGAGAAGTGTCAGTTCATATCCTTTGCCCACTTTTTGATGGGGTTGTTTGATTTTTTCTTGTAAATTTGTTTAAGTTCTTTGTAGATTCTGGATATTAGCCCTTTATCAGATGAGTAGATTGCAAATATTTTCTCCCATTTTGTAGGTTGCCTGTTCACTCTGATGGTAGTTTCTTTTGCTGTGCAGAAGCTCTTTAGTTTAATTAGATCCCATTTATCAATTTTGGCTTTTGTTGCCACTGCTTTTGGTGTTTTAGACATGAAGTCCTTGCCCATGCCTATGTCCTGAATGGTATTGCCTAGGTTTTCTTCTAGGGTTTTTATGGTTTTAGGTCTAACATTTAAGTCTTTAATCCATCTTGAATTAATGCTTGTATAAGATGTAAGGAAGGGATCCAGTTTCAGCTTTCTACATATGGCTAGCCAGTTTTCCCAGCACCATTTATTAAATAGGGAATCCTTTCCCAATTTCTTGTTTTTGTCAGCTTTGTCAAAGATCAGATAGTTGTAGATGTGTGGTATTATTTCCGGGGTCTCTATTCTGTTCCATTGGTCTAAGTCTCTGTTTTGGTACCATTACCATGCTGTTTTGGTTCCTGTAGCCTTGTATTATAGTTTGAAGTCAGGTAGCGTGAAGCCTCCAGCTTTGTTTTTTTGGCTTAGGATTACCTTAGCAATGCGGGCTCTTTTTTGGTTCCATATGAACTTTAAAGTAGTTTTTTCCAATTCTATGAAAAAGTCATTTGTCACTTGATGGGGATGGCATTGAATTTATAAATTACCTTGGGCAGTATGGCCATTTTCACAATATTGATTCTTCCTATCCATGAGCATGGAATGTTCTTCCATTTGTTTTTGTCCTCTTTTATTTCATTGAGCAGTGGTTTGTAGTTCTCCCTGAAGAGGTCCTTCACATCCTTTGTAAGTTGGATTCCTAGGTATTTTATTCTCTTTGAAGCCATTGTGGATGGGAGTTCACTCATGATTTTGCTCTCTTTTTGTCTGTTATGGATGTATAGGAATGCTTGTGATTTTTGCACATTGATTTTGTATCCTGAGACTTTGCTAAATTTGCTTATCAGCTTAAGGAGATTTTGGACTGAGACTATGGGGTTTTCTAAGTATGCAATCATGTCATCTGCAAACAGGGACAATTTGACTTCTTCTTTTCCTAACTGAATACCTTTATTTCTTTCTTTTGCCTGACTGCCCTAGCCAGAACTTCCAACACTATGTTGAATAGGAGTGGTGAGAGAGGGCATTCCTGTCTTGTGCCAGTTGTCAAAGGGAATACTTCCAGTTTTTCCCATTCAGTATGATATTGGCTGTGGGTTTGTCATAAATAGCTCTTATTATTTTGAGATACGTCCCATCAATACCTAGTTTATTGAGAGTTTTTAGCATGACGAGCTGTTGAGTTTCTTTGAAGGTCTTTTCTGCATCTATTGAGATAATCATGTGATTTTTGTCATCGCTTCTGTTTATATGATGGATTACATTTATTGATTAGCATATGTTGAACCAGCCTTGCATCCCAGGGATGAAGTCAACTTGATCATGGTGGATAAGCTTTCTGATGTGCTGCTGGATTTGGTTTGCCAGTATTTTATTGAGAATTTTTGCATCAATGTTCATCAGGGATATTGGTCTAAAATTCTTTTTTTATTTTCAAAAAACCAGCTCCTGGATTCATTGATTTTTTGAAGGGTTTTTTGTGTCTCTATCTCCTTCAGTTCTGCTCTGATCTTAGTTATTTCTTGCCTTCTGCTGGCTTTTGAGTGTGTTTGCTCTTGCTTCCCTAGTTTTTTTAATTGTGATGTTAGGGTGTTAATTTTAGATCTTTCCTACTTTCTTTTGTGGGCATTTAGTGCTATAAATTTCCCGCTACACACTGCTTTCAATGTGTCCCAGAAATTCTGGTATGTTGTGTCTTTGTTCTCATTGGTTTTAAAGAACATCTTTATTTCTGCCTTCATTTCGTTTTGTACCCAGTAGTCATTCAGGAGCAGGTTGTTCTCTTTCCATGTAGTTGAACGGTTTTGATTGAGTTTCTTAGTCCTGAGTTCTAGTTTGATTGCCCTGTGGTCTGAGAGACAGTTTGTTATAATTTCTCTTCTTTTACATTTGCTGAGGAGTGTTTTATTTCCAACTGTGTGGTCAATTTTGGAATAAGTGTGATGTGGTGCTGAGAAGAACGTATATTCTGTTGATTTGGGGTGGAGAGTTCTGTAGACGTCTATTAGGTCTGCTTGGTACAGAGCTGAGTTCAATTCCTGGATATCCTTTTTAACTTTCTGTCTTGTTGATCTGTCTAGTGTTGACAGTGGGGTATTAAAGTCTCACATTATTATTGTGTGGGAATCTAAGTCTGTTTGTAGGTCTCTAAGGACTTGTTTTATGAATCTGGGTGCTCCTGTATTGGGTGCATATATATTTAGCATAATTAGCTCTTCTTGTTGAATTGATTCCTTTACCATTATGTAATGGCCTTCTTTATCTGTTTTGATCTTTTTTGGTTTAAAGTCTGTTTTATCAGAGACTAGGATTGCAACCCCTGCTTTTTTTTTGTTTGTTTGTTTTCCATTTTCTTGGTAGATCTTCTTCCATCCCCTTATTTTGAGCCTATGTGTGTCTCTGCATGTGAGATGGGTTTCCTGAATACAGCACACTGATGGGTCTTGACTCTTTATCCAATTTGCCATTCTGTGTCTTTTAATTGGAGCATTTAACCTGTTTACATTTAAGGTTAATATTGTTATGTGTGATTTTGATCCTGTCATTATAATTTTAGGTGGTTATTTTGCTCATTAGTTGATGCACTTTCTTCCTAACATTGATGATCTTTACAATTTGGCATGTTTTTCCAGTGTCTGATACCACTTTCAGTCCTTCCTTCAGGAGTTCTTGTAAGGCAGGTCTGGTAGTGACAAAATCTCTCAGCATTTTTTTGTCTGTAAAGGATTTTATTTCTCCTTTGCTTATGAAGCTTAGTTTGACTGGATATGAAATTCTGGGTTGAAAATTCTTTTCTTTAAGAATGTTGAATACTGGCCCCCACTCTCTTCTGGCTTGTAGAGTTCCTGCCAAGAGATCCACTGTTAGTCTTGTGGGCTTCCCTTTGTGGGTAACCCGACCTTTCTCTCTGGGTGCCATTAACATTTTTTCCTTCATTTCAACCATGGTGAATCTGACAATTATGTGTCTTGGAGTTGTTCTTCTTGAGGAGTATCTTTGTGGCATTCTCCGTATTTCCTGAATGTGAGTGTTGTCCTGTTTTGCTAAGTTGGGGAAGTTCTTCTGGATAATATCCTGAAGAGTGTTTTCCAACTTGGTTCCATTCTCCCCATCACTTTTAGGTACACCAATCAGACGTAGATTTGGTCTTTTCATGTAGTCTCATATTTCTTGGAGCCTTTCTTCATTTCTTCTTACTCTTTTTTCTGTAAACTTCTCTTCTTGCTTCACTTCATTCATTTGATCCTCAGTCACTGATACCCTTTCTTCCACTTGATCAACTTTTCTACTGAAGCTTGTGCATTCATCATGTAGTTCTCATGCCATGGTTTTCAGCTCCATCAGGTGATTTAAGCACTTCTGTACACTGTTTATTCTAGTTAGTCACTTGTCTAATCTTTTTTCAAGGTTTTTAACTTCTTTGTAGTGGGTTCAAACATCCTCCTTTAGCTCGGAGAAGTTTGTTATTACCTATTGTCTGAAGTCTTCTTCTCTCAACTCATAAAGTCATTCTCTATCCAGCTTTGTTCCGTTGCTGGCAAGGAGCTGTGTTCCTTTGTAGGAGAAGAGGCACCCTGATTTTTAGAATTTTCAGCTGTTCTGCTCTGGTTTCTCCCCATCTTTGTGGTTTTATCTACTTTTGTTCTTTGATGATGGTGACATACAGATGGGGTTTTGGTGTGGATGTCTTTCCTGTTTGTTAGTTTTCCTTGTAAGAGTCATGACCCTCAGCCACAGGTCTGTTGGAGTTTTCTGGCGGTCCACTCCAGACCCTGTTTGCCTGGGTATCACCAGCAGAGGCTGCAGAACAGTAAATATTGCAGAATGGCAAATGTTTCTGTGTGATCCTTCTTCTGGAAGCTTTGTCTCAGAGGGGCACCCAGCCGTATGAGGTGTCAGTCGGCCCCTACTGGGAGGTGTCTCCCAGTTAGGCTACTCGGGGGTCAGGGACCCACTTGAGAAGGCAGTCTGTCCATTCTCAGATCTCAAACTCCATACTGGGAAAAGCACTACTCTTTTCAAAGCTCAGCTGGAAATGCAGAAATCACCCATCTTCTGTGTCACTCACTCTGGGAGCTGCAGACTGGAGCTGTTTCTATTCAGCCATCTTGGAACTCATCCCTAGTAATTATGTTTTCATCTGTCACATGAGGACCACATTAGCTCTTTTATGGGGTCGTGATGAACATTCCATGGAATGATGTTTATAATGGGTTTTTTAGCTCTTTATTCAGTACCTGACACATCTATGTGCTGTGTTCCATAAATTATCATTTTCTTTTTCATCTTGTTGCTATCCTTGGGGACACAACTTTTGGGTATTTTCTTAAAATATGGTGTCCAAAATTCAACACACTATTCCAAATTGGATCTGACCCTTCTAATATATTGATATCTCTATTTGGTTTATTTGAGATGTTCTATCATTTTCTTTAGTCATCCAAATTGGCATGGGTGGTCCTAACAATAACATTGTCAGGGTCATAAAGAGTGCAGGTTACACGCATGCCGCTGGTTTTCTTGCCATGCTGTGGATAGAAATCCATGTCATCAGGAAAGTGATTTTTGCCCAGGGAGCATCAACCCAGAGGTCTAGCCTCTGAGCTGCCTGAAATCAAGGTTGTAGCTAAGTGCAGTTCAAGATGCCTGTTTTCCTTTCCATAGTATAGCTCATTGGCCTGAGGGAAGAGGAAGCTGTTGTTTCCATTGGCAGGTTGTAACTCCCAAAGAATGAAGCAGACCAATTGGGTGATAGGGAGACATCTAGGAAAATAAGCAGAGGACAGTGCTCTCTGGACACATGGCGACTTTCAAGGCTAAAGCAAGCTCTTTAATATCTAGCCAATGTTTGTAGTCTATGAGAGAACATGTTAAAAGTCTGATTGGTTGCACTTTATCTTATAAGGAAAAATTCCCTGATTATTTGTAAATGGCACACACATACCTTTGAAAATCAATAGTTTTTTTAGTACCTACCATATGTTAACGCTTATAGTAGTGTAATAGTATAGTTATAATGGTAACAGAATAAGAAGAAATAATAGGAGCTCCCATGTGTTGGACAACTACAACTCTTGTATTATTATCTCCATTGTACAGATTAGACAGCAAGGCTTAGGGAAGGTTAGTCACTTGGCCAAGGTCATATAGCTTAAGAAGCAAGGTCATCCAAATCTAGAACTCAACAGTTAATCTTCACATTCTATTATCACTTTGCTATCAACAAGATGTCTAGACAAGCAAAGGGCCTTCAATAACAACTCTTCCCTTTCAGATTCAGCCCAAGACTAAGCTCTCTCTCCTATGTTCATGGCTCTGGGAATTTCTTTAAATTCTGTTTTCTGACCTCCCTAACTCTGCCTTGCCCATTCACCATTGAGGACCTTCTCTTTAGGTTCTAATCTTACTCTCTGCTCACTCCCATGGATTTTATTATTTATATCTTCCCTTGCTATTTGCTTCTTCTCCATGAAAGATAGGGACACCAGTTCCTTCCATTCTGCCACTCTTTCTTTCTTTTCCCCGTAATTTGATAGTTCCCCCACAAACATGTAGATACCCTCAAAGGCCAGGCTCCATTGCCTGTAACTCCAGGCAGGCAAAGCTCCAGTCTAGGGAGTAGAGAGACTGGGTGTTAAGTTACCAAGCACATAGTCTCTGACCTCAGTAGGTTTTGAGTCATTATGCAGCCTCTGGTAATGAGATTTCAGATTTTTTACATCCTGAGAGGGAGATCCAGTAGAGGAAGGAAGGGAAAGATAGTATGTGTTGGAGGAAAGAAAAGAGAAGGGAGAGAAGGAAGATAGGAAGGAGGAAGAAAAAAAGATGAGGAGGAGAGAAACTGAGCCTGATGCAGTGACCTCAGAGGCATGTTAAAACAATTTGGTGGTATTTGTGAGTAATTAGCAATTCGTTATAGTAGGAGCAAGAGAACAGTTCTGCAGGTGCTGCCTGGTGCTGCAGAGGGAATACTGAAATATCATTTACCGTGAGCAGAAGAAAAACAGCATATGAAGAGAAATTCTCAGTTTGTAACAAAGCATGGGCCTTTCAGCTCTCCAGTTTAAATTTCTCTCCAGGGGAACGTCAATCTCCCCCAAAACTTGTAATAAAAATAAAGTGCTTGAAGATGTATTTGAATTTCCTGTCAATTAAAACATTTGTTAGTTCAAAGTACTGAGAGTTGAGGGTAAAGGGAGTTATATTTTCTTGTTTAGCATTTTTTATGGTTGTAACGTTAAACTATATTCTCTTATTCAGCGGCAGTTGGCTGAACTGAGGGTTTATGGAGTACTACAACATCTCTGACATTGTTGAGACAGGATGGCGATGCTGAAGGAGGAGATATAATCTATACCTGCAGGAGCTCAGCATCCATAGGGAAATTTGGAAAACAGGATCAGATTCCCTACCCGTTAAACAATAGAAAAAGATGTTAAATATACTTCTATTTAGAGACGGTACTTATTCCTCCTTTCATTCCAAGTGCCAACTTCATTTCCTCAGGAAGGCCTTCTCTGACCTTCAGGGTAGATCAAGTCACTTGTTTTCAGATGCCTTGTAGTTTCCTTTACAGCATTAACCACAGTTTTTAATTATACATACTCATATATTGTATTGTAGAGACATGCACACACACACACGTGTGTGTGTGTTAGTGTATAGCAATTGTATATATTTATTTACGTGATTTAAGAAGAAATTCATCTCTCTCCATAATGGCAAGATTGGGCTTATTCTGCCTACTATTGTATTCCCCAGTATCTCATACAAATTCCAGGTACATAGTAGGTATTCAATAAATATTTTTGAAATGAAAAGCTAAAGGAACATGTTGAAAGTTTGAGGAAAGGGAAGAGCATTGTTACTGGACTGGTGAGGGAGTTTCAAAAGACAAAGGTAACTTTGACCAAGCTTCCTCTTATGAGAAATTACAGGAGAAATTCCTTTCAGGTCTTAATAGCAAGAAATACTGAATTTCCACTGAAAAATAGGTCTGTTTTTAGGCTTATGGATTCTATGAGTGTTATATATGAAGGTATGCTTGTTTGCTTGGCTGTGAGGAAGCTTAGAGCCAATTTTGTTACCTATTTCCAGCAACTGAATTATATTTTAATGTACTAACCTTGCACCAGATTTCAAATATTTTCCTAACCTTGATTTCCTTTTATTACTTTTTCTACATTTATTTACATGGTAATAATGTTGTATTATATCCCTTTAAAATCAGATTTGGTGTAAAAATTAATGCTTAAATGAAGAACGACTACTGATGCCAAAATTAATGTATGGCAAAATTTGTATAGTGTTGATGCATTAAAATGGATGTGGGAATTCTTAACTTATCTTCTGTTGAAGATCCTGTCCAGAAATTATTTAATATAAATACCTGGGGTGAGGTGGATCATAACTGCCTGTTAGAGTTAAGATTCTAGCCACAAACAGAACCGTATATAAGATGACCAAAATCTCTACCACCATGCTTTGAATTTTGAGACATTATCATAAAAAATATTTAAACCTTGTAAAAATTTTGGCCAAGATAAATTGATTTTAAGTAACTTCTTCACCCTTCATGCTTTAATCTCATGTCACCAACTCATCTGCTGCCAATGAATCTGTTACACATCGGGTTGATCTAATTGGGAAAGCCATATTGATACTATGTTTGAGTTATGATGGAATAGAAGTTGTTATATTATCTCAAGGGAAAAATTTTTTTTAAATTAATGTCCAACTACTCTCTGTCACACCCTATGGGCCCAAAATGAAAAGAATAATTTAAGCTTATGTTCACCCAAACCAAATAATCACAATGTGCTCTGACTGTATGATTCTATAATTGAGTTACTTTGAAGAAATACAGTAAAATGTATTATATGGTATTGTTTTTGTATTTTACTATATTAAACCATTCCAGATGGTGACTAAACAACACATTTTTGGAGACCTGTTCATTTATTTTCTCTAACTTAATAGTTATGTAGCAAAGCTTTTGGAACATTTTATATTATTGTCTGCTTTTGGCACTTTACCCAGTAATTGTTTACTAAATCCAAGCCTAGTAATTCTCTTTTGGTTAAAAGATCCAGCAAATATTAATGTGTTCCTAAAGAAGATGTTGACGCTCATTTAAGCTATTATGGCAAGGACTGGTAAATTACTAAAGATCTATAATCACGGTCAAATTTACAGTTTGTTTGAAGGTTGGTAAGAATTTGGACAGACCTTCTGAATATGAAATTCACATCACCATGGTGATAATTGAAAAATTACTGACAATTATAAAAGTCTTTAAAATTGAAAAATAGATATTCAAGTATAGTGGGTTCATAAGTGTATCCTAGTGCACACATTTCACTCTTGGGGTCTCTGGGACATTAGGCAGGCCATCAGAGTCCCATGTGCATAAAGTCCCTATAGGCATCCCAGGAAAATATTGAAGAAATGGCGTTAGAAATATGTACTCAAACTTATTCTCAAATAAACAGAACTGGTCTCTGCCCCCACCAATGATGAAGAATCTTAGAGGTTTAAGGAACTCAGAAGTGTATAAGAGAGTTACACATGGACTCCTTTCTGAGGTTGGTTTTTGGTCTATGGGGAAAGAACTTAATGCAACCATGAAACAGGGTCTGGCCAGTTCTTTTAGAACATATCTCAAAGTGGAAGACGGTCAAAACTGAGATTATTAACATTTTGAGAGCAACTATAGATGTGTTCACCAGTTTGAGTGTCATGAGCAGGCCAGCCTATTATCATAGCCTGATTCCTCACAAAGAGGTTACTTACCTCCCCTCTAGTGTTATCTCTCATGATTTCCTGGTTTAAAATTTTCAAGCAAGCCATCATCTTACCATTCACAGAATGTTTCTTGCCCTACTCTGCCTACCAAATTATTCCCAGAAACTCAGGAATGGGAGAACCTGAAGGTGAGAGTTTGGGATGAGAACAGTGACAAAGATTGATGATGGTGACAGCAAACATTGATTGAGAGGCAATGGTAGCTTTGCTTTGTTGTCGCTATGTGCACAAACCCGGGAACCAGACTGCTTTGAGTCCTGGCCCTGTTGCTTATAACTTTGGGCAAATTATTTATCTCTGTTTCCTCATTTGTAAAACTGGGGCAATAATACTGCCTGACTCCAGAGGTTGTTAATATTTGTAAAGCACCTGGAACAATACCTGGAACATAGTCAGCACTCTGTACTTGCTTGTTAAATAATTGGAGTAGGAAACACATGCTCTTTGGCTATAGTAATGTGGAAAGCATTAAAGAATATTCTACCAGCTATAGCAACAGTGATTTGAATCAGATTAAAACAATGATTTAAAGACAGAAGAGACAAGAAGGTACAAGAACAAATTAGCAGTGGGAGTCCTCAAACATGAAGTATTAGGGCTTACATTACAGTGGCAGCTTTAGAAAGGAAGAGATTTGCTGGTCCTTGTGAGAAAAACAATAGGCAAAAACATGATGATGGATTGGTTTAGGGGGATGAAGCTGGAAAGAAACTTCTGAATTTATAATCTTGAGGGATTAGAAAGATGATGGGGTACTGTTGACAACAATGGAGAAATTTGGAAAGAGATGCCTATTTCTGCAGGAAAGGCAGGAACTTAGACTGTTTCAATATGGAAGCAACAAATGGGCCATGAGAGCTGAGCTCACTATGACCTGTGCATTTGACAGATGGGCTGCAGCTGAATCAATCCTGATGCTTCGTGAGGATGTCAGAAGTGTCTGAGATGTCCCATGCCACCATCTAATGGTTTTGCCATGAATAAACACACCACCATTTAGTTTGGGTTTGTTATTGGGGTTCTGCTTCATCCTACAGGCATGTCATGTGTGAATAATCTTGGAGAACAAAATGATATATTGAGCTCTCATACATATACATCTCCAAAGTTTAAATTAATATGTACTTCTATAAGAAAATAGAACTCGGCTGAAAAACATGATGGTTTTATTTTGATATGTATCGTCTAATATCATAACAGAATAACTTTAGCCAACATTTATATAGTGATTGCCAGAGATTATCATAAGCTCTTTATACAGACTAACTCACTTAATCATCACAACAACCCTATGTGGTAGGTAATATTATCATCTTCATATTAAGGTAGAGAAAATTGAGACACTGAGGAGACTAGTGGTCTCAGGTTGGGTTCAACAGGTTTCTGAGACAACGAATTGTGTGCAAATGATTTATTAAGGAAACGCTCCTTAATAAAGGTGCATTTTAATAAAGGGATGAGAATGGCATCAGTATAAGAGAGGGGGGACCAGAAAAGAGAAGAGGAAGAAGCCAAGTAAGGGAGCAATGGTGACAAAGTCTTGCAGAAGGGAGTGTCAGCCTAATCCTGCAGGGGAGCTAAGATGTTGCACCTCAAAGTCACCCCATTCCAAAGTAGGAGAGCTAAGCTTTCATACTTTCATGCCTGAAAGTCATTAGTTAAGAGTTGCCTGCCCCAGGAGGATGTACTTTTGGCTGTTTGCACCTGTCCGCAAATTGGCTCCAGCTAAGGGCTGCAGATACTGCCTTTTGGATGCAAAAGCACAGTGAAGGTGGAAGATGGCTGGGGGAGACATTGCTCAGGAAGGGTAAGGAGGAGATAGAAACTAGCAGAGGATGACACTGTTGGCCTCACCAATGCTTCAGGGTCCCAGCAATATCTGCCACATAGTTCTAGGGGATCAATCAAGCAGACTGGTTTTTTTTTTTTTTTTTTTTTTTTTTTTTTTTTTTTTTTTTTGCTCTTGTTTTAATTTTTCGATTTGACTCATCTTCAAGGATGCAGATGGATCTAAGATGTGTAAATCCATGTGTTGCACACATAGACATAAGCACATACACGTGGTACATACCCACTGAGAAAATGCAGAGTTGATGCAGCCCAGATGTTATCTGTCAGATATCACAAACTGGTATGAGTTGAATGCAGCCTACATACATTCTTAATTTGGCCCTTTCGGAGTTCTTAGAAGGTTGAATTAATAGCTAATATTTTAAAAGTTGGGAGATGTCAATCAAAACTCCAGATTCCTGACTTCTCCCCACATTCATGCCTCACATAGTTTGCTGGAAGTGAGTAGCAGAAGATGCCTCTTGGAACAGAGCATGTACTGCCCAGTTTGCCTCATTCTTTATGGCCCCTGCTTGTCATTCAGACATCATCACTCTTCTTTGTCATCGACTTGACTTCTGTGAACATTTAAACTCACAATTCTTATTATATGCAATTTCTTGCCCATTTCCATTCTTAGTTGTTTCTTGAGACCAACAACTCATGCCAGATAGTCATAACTTCTTTCTCGTTTCTATTTTTATGTTTTGTGCTAGGTTTTGATACCCTTTGAGGGAAAGTATACTATCAGGTTAATTCTGTCAATGTAGACAGCAACCAAACCAGGTGGCTGTTTAAGCTAGAATGACCTGGGTTGGCTTCTACATTGATAAGACTAATGCAGCAAATTGCCACACTATTCCTTTGCTTATTATGCTAGGACTTCTATGGACACAAAACACAAATGCTAAGCATAGACAACATTTATAGATAACAAATTCCAATTGTTCATTGCTCAGATAAAGATGCCCTAATAAATCTCTCAGCAGCTTCTAATATGTTCATTTTCTATGTCAAATGCTATGAAATAGATATGAAAATGAAATCCTGAGCTGGATAGGAGTTTAAGTAAATTACAATTATCTGGGAGTTTAAGTAAATTATACTTTTCTAGTTGAGCAAATAATTATATTGTTTCAGCAAATCATCATTTTCCCTGTATTAAAGCCCTTTTTCTTTGCTTTTAGGATTCCAATGAAAACATGTCTTAGTGGGTCAAATATTAAAACTGAATGCCTGGAAATACCATAAGTTCTAAACACCTTCCATCGCAATCTCATTTTAAATTTTCTGGAGTGTTCTTTTGAACATTTTTTCTAACCAACTCAGCACAAAATGATCAGATTTTTTTAATGAGCTATTAAAAAATTTATTTTTCTTTGGAATGTTGAATGCTGACTACTGGTCAAGGAAGAGCAAATGTCTGTTCTCTTTGCTTGCTTTTTTTCTCAGACAGAGTCTAGCTCTGTTGCCCAGGCTGGAGTGCAGTGGTGCAATCTTGGCTCACTGCAACCTCTGCCTCCCAGGTTCAAGCAATTCTCCTGCCTCAGCCTCCTAAGTAACTGGGAGTCCACCACCACACCCAGCTAATTTTTGTATTTTTAGTAGAGAGGGGTTTTCATTGTGTTGGCCTAGCTGGTCTCAAACTCTTGACCTCGTGATCCTCCCGCCTCAGCCTCCCAAAGTGCTGGGATTATAGGCGTGAGCTACCGTGCCTGGCCTGTTTGCTTTTTAAGTTTTAGTTAAAGGAGCTGAGATTATATTTTTTAAAATATATGAACATAGACTAGGTATGGCGACTCACACCTATAATCACAACATTTTGGGAGGCCAAGATGGGAGCATCACTTGAGCCCAGGAATTCTAGACCAGCCTGAGCAACATGAGGAGACCCTGTCTCTACAAAAGGAAATGAGAAATTAGCCAGGTGTGGTAGCAGGCATCTGTAGTCCTAGCTACTCAGGAGTCTGAGGTGGGAGGATCCCTCAAGTTATTTGGTCTAGTCAGAAATATGAATTGGAACTGCAGTTATCCCTAAATAAATCCTGTGAAACCCAAATGAAAACAAACATTCTCTCCCACTAAGTTATCTTCACTCCTTAAATGCAAAAATGGCTTTTTCGCCGGGCGTCGTGGCATGGCCCAACTAGTCAAGAGGCTGGGGTGGGAGGATGGCTTGAACCCAGGAGTTTGAGGCCAGCCAGGGCAACATAGGAAGCCCATCTCTGAAAAACAAACAAATGAATCCCCCAAGATGGCTGTCTCCCTGCAGTTATTCTTGTAATGTATTCACTATTTATTTAGATTTATTTTAACTCCTGCTTTTTGTTTGTTTTCTGTTTTTGCTGTTAAATGGACAAACTTAAAATCAGATGCTTGGTATCTGCTACCAGCATAAAATATACTAAGGAGAAAATCCTAAGACACCCTTTTGGATATTTGTTTTCTAAAATCTATCTATCTCTAACATTTAAGTCTCTGATCCATCTTGAATTAATTTTCGTATAAGGAGTAAGGAAAGGATCCAGTTTCACCTTTCTACTTATGGCTAGCCAATTTTCCCAGCACCATTTATTAAATAGGGAATCCTTTCTCCATTTCTTGTTTTTGTCAGGTTTGTCAAAGATCAGATGGCTGTAGATGTGTGGTATTATTTCTGAGGACTCGGTTCTGTTCCATTGGTCTATATCTCTGTTTTGGTACCAGTACCATGCTGTTTTGGTTACTGTAGCCTTGTAGTATAGTTTGAAGTCAGGTAGCGTGATGCCTCCAGCTTTGTTCTTTTGACTTAGGATTGCCTTGGAGATGCGGGCTCTTTTTTGGTTCCATATGAACTTTAAAGCAGTTTTTTCCAATTCTGTGAAGAAACTCATTGGTAGCTTGATGGGGATGGCATTGAATCTATAAATTACCTTGGGCAGTATGGCCATTTTCACGATATTGATTCTTCCTATCCATGAGCATGGTATGTTCTTCCATTTGTTTGTGTCTTCTTTTATTTCACTGAGCAGTGGTTTGTAGTTCTCCTTGAAGAGGTCCTTTACATCCCTTGTAAGTTGGATTCCTAGGTATTTTATTCTCTTTGAAGCAATTGTGAATGGAAGTTCATTCCTGATTTGGCTCTCTGTTTGTCTGTTACTGGTGTATAAGAATGCTTGTGATTTTTGCACATTGATTTTGTATCCTGAGACTTTGCTGAAGTTGCTTATCAGCTTAAGGAGATTTTGGGCTGAGACAATGGGGTTTTCTAAATATACAATCATGTCATCTGCAAACAGGGACAATTTGACTTCTTCTTTTCCTAACTGAATACCCTTGATTTCTTTCTCTTGCCTGATTGCCCTAGCCAGAACTTCCAACACTATGTTGAATAGGAGTGGTGAGAGAGGGCATCCCTGTCTTGTGCCAGTTTTCAAAGGGAGTTTTTCCAGTTTTTGCTCATTCAGTATGATATTGGCTGTGGGTTTGTCATAAATAGCTCTTATTATTTTGAGGTACGTTCCATCAATACCGAATTTATTGAGCATTTTTAGCATGAAGGGCTGTTGAATTTTGTCAAAAGCCTTTTCTGCATCTTTTGAGATAATCATGTGGTTCCTGTCTTTGTTTATATGCTGGATTATGTTCATTGATTTGTGAATGTTGAACCAGCCTTGCATCCCAGGGATGAAGCCCACTTGATCATGGTGGATAAGCTTTTTGATGTGCTGCTGAATCCGGTTTGCCAGTATTTTATTGAGGATTTTTGCATCGATGTTCATCAGGGATATTGGTCTAAAATTCTCTTTTAAAAACCCTAGAGGAAAACCTAGGTAGTACCATTCAGGACATAGGCATGGGCAAAGACTTCATGTCTAAAACACCAAAAGCAACGGCAGCAAAAGCCAAAATTGATAAATGGGATCTCATTAAACTAAAGAGCTTCTGCACAGCAAAAGAAACTACCATCAGAGTGAACAGGCAACCTACAGAATGGGAGAAAATTTTTGCAATCTACTCATATGACAAAGGGCTGATATCCAGAACCTACAAAGAACTCAAACAAATTTACAAGAAAAAAACAAACAACCCCATCAAAAAGTGGGCAAAGGATATGAACAGACATTTCTCAAAAGAAGACATTCATACAGCCAACAGACACATGAAAAAATGCTCATCATCACTGGCCATCAGAGAAATACAAATCAAAACCACAATGAGATACCATCTCACACCAGTTAGAATGGCGATCATTAAAAAGTCAGGAAACAACAGGTGCTGGAGAGGATGTGGAGAAATAGGAACACTTTTACACTGTTGGTGGGATTGTAAACTAGTTCAACCATTATGGAAAACAGTATGGCGATTCCTCACGGATCTAGAACTAGATGTACCATATGACCAGCCATCCCATTACTGGGTATATACCCAAAGGATTATAAATCATGCTGCTATAAAGACACATGTACACGTACGTTTATTGCGGCACTATTCACAATAGCAAAGACTTGGAATCAACCCAAATGTCCATCAGTGACAGACTGGATTAAGAAAATGTGGCACATATACACCATAGAATACTATGCAGCCATAAAAAGGATGAGTTTGTGTCCTTTGTAAGGACATGGATGCAGCTGGAAACCATCATTCTTAGCAAACTATCACAAGAACAGAAAACCAAACACCGCATGTTCTCACTCATAGGTGGGAACTGAACAATGAGATCACTTGGACTCGGGAAGGGGGACATCACACACCGGGGGCCTATCATGGGGAGGGGGAAGAGGAGAGGGATTGCATTGGGAGTTATACCTGATGTAAATGATGAGTTGATGGGTGCTGACGAGTTGATGGGTGCAGCACAGCAACATGGCACAAGTATACATATGTAACAAACCTGCACGTTATGCACATGTACCCTAGAACTTAAAGTATAATAATAAAAAATAAATAAATAAATAAAAAATCTATCTATCTATCTATCTATCATCTATCATCCATCTTACCATCCATCCATCTCCCTGTATGTAGACTTGTGTGTGTGTGTATGTGTGTGTGTGTGTGTGTGTTTGTGTGGGTGTTTTTTGATTTGTTCGAAAAAGAAGGAAAAGGACATCAGGGACTCTACAATGCTTTCCTAGTTGGAGCTCTTCTCTTAAAATTAATTTACTTCCAGCTATCATTTTTGCTAGGGAACTTGATATTCCTAATTCGTGGTTTCATAGGCCAGTGTAGCATAAATCCAGAGAGACATTCCACTCTGATTTCTGTGGGGTTAAGCTAAGACCATGCCCCTTTCTCCTTGCCTTCTCCCAAATGAGGAAGACATCCACGTTTACCTTTGGAGGAGTCTTTCAGTGTCCTCTGATGCTGGGAAGGCAGAACTGTGAGTGGAGAGGGGAGATTTGCAGGGGATCAAGGTCTCAGATCAAAGAAGTCTTGTTTTTGTCCTGATTCTGCCCTCAGTAGGCATGTCTTCTTGGGAAACTTGCTAAACCTCTTTCTACAAGCCTCAGTTTTCCCCTCTGTGAAATGAGATTGATAATAATTTTTCTGCTTTGCTTGCAGCATTACTGTAGAGAGAATGAAGGAAGATATTACATAAGAAAGCCCTTTGTTAAAGGACTTTGTTGCTACGGTTTCCCTTGACCGATAAAGATACATACATAGTTGACTTTTTAGGACATGTAATAAAAGACAGTAGGGTATTTCATTTCATAGATGATCATTATGCTTTTCTGCACTAGATGTCAGTAGAACTCTACGATTCAACGGGCCCCACTACCGGGGCAGGAATGATCTGTTCTTGGAAAATTTTCCAAGGCAAACTCATTGGGTTTTTGCTTATTTTGCATTTATTACCTAATCGCCATGAATTCATGTGTCCCTGCCCTGCACCCTCCCTCATCCACCCAGCTAGAATTCCTCTTTCAGCACAATTTTCTGCTGTGTTGGAGCTTCTCTTTCTTCATTTTCTAGGGAAATTTCTACAAAAATCATTCTTTTTCATGAGTTTGTTTAGACAATGTGAAAGCCAAAACAGAAAGTCCGAAGGCTATAGGGCAAACTCACAAAACGATTTAGAAGAGTTATTGCAGATGGATTTAGTGCTTTTAAAATTAAAGGTTGCTTTAATAAACAAACAAACAAACAAACAGTCTGTATTCATGTTTTTTTCACCATCCTGTTGTCGTTGCCATATTTTAGCTTTTCAGCTATCATTTACAATTAAAAAATAGAGCAGAAATACCAGAGTGGTGCTTTCCTTTACCCAGAAATGCTTAGCAGAAGAACCCTCTGTTCTTCAAAATGCTGAGTTGTCTCTATGCAGAAGAAAAATAAACCTCAGAGAACCCTAAGTCTTTTTGCTTCTTGGAAATAGCTAAAAAGTTCAAGAGGCATGGTTTTGGACCCATGTCCATCCTTTGGGTACAGTTATGTTCTTTCCAAAAAGTGCAAACTTAGTAATGAAGCAGATCTATGTTTTAACTGGGTTATTTGCTCACAGCAGAATTCACTAATTTAATTGCTTCTTTGACTTTCAATGTGAAAATCATTTACCAGCATAAAAATTAAGAAAGTGCAAGATGTTGTTAAGACTGGCTTTTTATCTAAGAATGAAAGGAACTAAATTGTTCAGTGTCTGAGATTTCCCAAGAAGATCTCAGTGTCTGAGAAATCCCTATGTTTTACATTCAAACATAGGGATTTAAAAGTTAAATTGCTTTGAAGTGAGACTGAACACCTGATTTATTTTCAAATGCCACTTTAAAACTATCATTGACATCTATTTACATAAGGCTATTGCCAATTTAAAGAAAGACATGGAGGCAAAATTAATATAGAGTTGATTTGGGCCAAGGTTGATGACTCACCCTGGGAAACACTGGGAATTGCTTCAGAGAACAAAGGAGAGACTCAAGTTTTCAAAGAAAAAAGGACAAATCAGGAGAAGGGTT
Source organism: Macaca thibetana thibetana (assembly GCF_024542745.1). Lineage (NCBI taxonomy): Eukaryota > Metazoa > Chordata > Mammalia > Primates > Cercopithecidae > Macaca > Macaca thibetana. Next base: position 104,573,491 of record NC_065582.1, read on the forward strand.
GATTACGAAAGCTGTTTTTTAGGAATTCTCATTGGTTTACAGAAATAACATTGACTCCTGATTGGCTATACATTGTTGAACTATGGGGTGTGAGTTATGATGTCCAGCATATGACATTGTTAGGTTAATTTATGGCTACTCGGTGGCGACGCTCAGTCTAGAGCCCATATAGCAGGCAGATTACTTAGCTCCAGGGTGAGGAGTGAGATGTGACTGCTGTCACATTTCATTGCCCCTCTGGGCCTGATCATTTAAAAGGGCTCACATTCCTTAAATAAAAAGTTTCTTTTCTCACTATTCAATAGTTTTATGTTCCATTCTGTGCAAATTAATGTTTTTTGAATGAAAATGAGTTAATCCTTTTTATTGAGCATCTATTATGAGATAGGTACTGTGTTAGAAGTTGAAGATAAATAATGAGCAAACCTAGCTGTCTTGGAGCCTACAGTCTAGCGGGGAACAAAAATATAATCCAGTAATCACAGAAACAAACGAAAAATTGCAAATCTAATCTCTCTCATCTTTGTTCCTGCCTATTTATTTTTAAGTACTTATCACCCTCTGACATTTATATTTATTTGTTTGTTTATTGCCCATTTCCCATTGTAGAATGTCAACTCCATAAGAGGAAAGACTTTGTTCTGTTCAACAATGTTTCCTGAGTACCTAGAACAGTATTTGACACAGGTGCTCAGTAAATATTAGCTGGGCAAAGGCATTAATAAGAAGTACTCAGTGTTACGAGATCCTAGACTAGAAGAAGTTGATCACATCAGGGAGGTTAAGAAAGGCTTCACTGCAGAAGGGATGCTTGAGTTGAGAAGTCAGCATTGACCAGGCTGAGAAGGGAGAGAAGACCATTCAAGGCAACATGGGCAAAGACCTCATGGCAAGGGGGAACATGAAAAAAATAAGAAACAGAAAGAAGTCTTGAGAGGCAGAAGACAAGAGACTGAGCAAAACAGGATTGCAAAGTGAAATAGGAAAGGAAGGGAGGGGCTAGACCTTGCAGATTCTCATAGGCAGAATTAAGAAGTTATCTTTACTCTAAAAATAATGGAAAGTCATTTGAGTTTTTTAAGCAGGGATGAGGGGTGGAAGGTGAAGACTTAATTAGATTTGAAAAGATTACTCTGACTCCAGTGTGGTGAATGGACTGGAGGGTGGCCCAGAGTGGTGATTGCAAGCCTAGCTAAAAGGCAGTGGTTGAGCTGAGTGATGGGTGTACTTTGAACTTGAGTGCTGGTGGTGAGGATTGGAATAGGTGGATGCAGAAGTTAATGAGTCCATAGCAATTTAAGAAGTAAAACCAATTAGACTAGGTAAAGTGCTGGATAAAGAGTGAGAGAGAAGGAGGTATTAAGGTTGAGCTGAAGTTTATGGCTTGGACAATATGGGATGGTGGTGCCTTTCAATGAAATAGGAAACTCTGGAAGAATATGAGGTTTGGCAGGAAAGATGATGAGCTCAGTCTTAGCTCAGTTTAGATAGGTTTCTTTGGGGCAGCCAGCAGGACATATTAAGTTGAAGATGGTCTGAAGCTTGAAAAGCCTGGGCTGGGGATATAAATACATGATCATTCCACAGATAGTAATTGAAATCATGAGCTAGAGACTAGACTGGAAAGAGGAGAGGATTGTTTGATACGAAGATATCTGGTTTTAAAGAGAAGGATAAAAACGCAGAATTCAGACAGATAAAGCTCTGATGTAAGTAAGTAGGCCTGGGCTATCCATGCCCACAGCTGAAGAGCATTAAATGAGATTTGATGCTAACTTGGTAGAGCATTCAATGAGCCACAGAGAGCAAACTACTAGACCTACCAGACCTTTCTAGATTCAAGCATCCCTGAGAATCAACTTCCTCTTCCTCATGAGACAGAAGAGAAAAACCTCATGGTATTTTCATCTTGATTAAGTACTTTTACCAAGCCCATATTTTAAAACATTATTTCTTTATAGTATGTCTATATATATTAAAAAATAGACCCACTGTTGTATTTAATCATCTATTAATTTTTCAATTAAAAAGATGTATAAGTGATATTATTTCTTGAGCATTTAAATATAAATCTTAAATAGGCAGTTGACCAGACACTTTAAAATTAACATTTATAATCATAGCACACATTAATTGAGGGGTTACTATGAGCCAAGTACAGTTCTAAGGGCTTTACAACAATTACTTCTTTACTCCTGTGTAATCCTGGCAGGTAGTTAATATCATTCCCATTTGACAGATGAAGAAACCAGCACAGCAAGGTAACACAGATAACAAGTGGTAGAGCCAGGATCTGAACCCAGGAAGTCTCCTTTGGAAGCAATGTTATAACTACTGTGCCAGGCTTTATTAAAAATTTACCATGTACATGTTTTGTTTTGCATTTTGGATAGAACACAAAACCTTTAGTAAGTCTCTTATGAACCACTTGGTGGTTTGTAGATTCTGGTAAGCATTAAAAATCTGTTTAGGCCTGCAACCTGGTACCTGACTCAAATTCTCCTTGGGTTGTCTGGGATGAAATAGCCCAGAAAGGCCCTGGATCCACTGTGGCTTGTGGAATAATATGTGATATCTTGATAGAGTTTTAATAAAATGTTTTGGGGCCTGTTAGTCATAGTCGAGAGATCATTTTCTTGACTCAAAACAGAGGTGTGTCCAGACTTGAGGGCACAAGAAAAACATTTAGTAAAATTCCCCATAAAAATGAAGGTGGAAGATTTGATGGTTTATGTCATTTGGCCAAACTTTGGAGGAGATGTTTCAGCCAATGTTTAAATAACACCTCCAATCCTGACAACCAAAAGGGCAACGACCCTTTTTCTGATACCACTACTCTCAGGTGTTGATCTACAGCCCTCCTCTGGGCACGATGGTGACATCACGCGCTCTTGGGAGGCGCAGGAAACCCACTGATCTTGCTCCTTTACTCTGTGATTTTTCCTTTGGTTCCTGTTTCCTGCCACACTCCCTCCCCTTCATCACGGCTCTCAAATCCTGCCACATCTGTTCACCCATCTAGCTGCAGTATTTGGCAAGGAAATGAAAATGGAAATTAATTTGAATTTTGATTCAGCATAAGGACTTCATTTCTGATTTCTGGTCACTCGTCATCTGATGAATGGTAGGAAGAGAAGATAGAAGAGTTTCTGAACAGTAGGCTAAATTTTGAGAGCAACCAGGATGGCCTGAAGATTCTGTAATTCATTCCTAAATTTGTTCTAGAGCCCTCCCAATTCAGTAAAAATAAAAACTTTTTAAACGATAATAAAGGTTAATACTGATCAAGTGCTTACTGAATGCTAGGAACACCTGAATGTTTAATAGGTATTATGTCTTTTAGTCCTCACAGTATCCCTAGGAGGTAGGTAATATGGTCTACCTTCCACCTCCTTTTTGAGATGAGGAAATGAATGCAGGGACCGGTTAAATAATTTGTCAAAGTTCATGAGGCTAGTTAATATTGTCAAAAGACAAAAAATTACAACAAACATAGTGTAAATATCTCAGTTGGCTTTACTTGCAATTTTAGAATTGGGCAACATTTCATTCCACAACGTAGAATAAATGTTCTTTCCAATGAACTGGGCTGATGGGGGTGACATCAGGGCTGAAGAAAGTAGAATTAAAGAACAAAGAGTGTATCAGTTCTTTCAAAGCTACTTTGCTTGCAAGTGGGGAAGAGGAAGGCAGACAATAGAAAAATAACTGATTAGTTAACACCAGGTTACTTTAGGCCACCTAAAATGTGTAAGGATTAAAGCAGAGAGAACATCACTGTCATGCAGACTGAAGATTTTAAACTGGCCTGTTTGAGAAATTGGCTGTTATTTCTCCTCATGGCATTAGATAACAACTTACTTTCTGTTTGGTTATGTGGAATTTCACCATGGGTGACTCCATTTTTATTTTTAGTCTTGTCTGTTGGGGCCTCTTGCAGGAGTTTAGTCCAAAACAATGGCATTCTAATTTTTATGTGACAATATCAAAGCCACAATTTGCACTTGTGAATTTACACAATTCGCACTTCAGATTCTGACCTTCTGACCACTATGAGTGTTCACTTACAAACATGTGGACCTGAAAAGACACAATTCACCCTCTTCTCACAAACCCCAGGGAGAAAGGAGTCAGAACACATGGTGCATGCAGTGGGCCTTGTCTTAGTCCACTTGGGCTGCTGTAACAAAGTAGTATAGACCGGGTGGCTTATGAACAACAGACACTTATTTCTCCGTTTTGGAGGCTAGAAGTTCAAGATGAGGGTCCCAGCATGGTTGGATCGGGTGAGGACCCTCTTCCAGGTTGCAGACTGCCAACTCTTTGCTGTATCCTTGCCTGGTGGAAAGAGAGAGCTCCCTGGGGCCTCTTTAATGAGGGCACTAATCCCATTCATGAGGGCTGCACCCTCATGACCTAATCACCTCCTAAAGGCCTTACCTCCTACTACCACGACATTGAGGATTAGGATTTCAACATAGGAGTCTTGGGGGAACACAAACATTCAGTTCATTGCAGGTCTGAAGCACATAATGGGAAATAACTAAGAGTGGGAGGCAGGATAGAGGGAACAAAGGAACCAACACTTCTGGGAAGAAATAGTGGGCAGTGCTGATTCTACTGCAGGTGAGGTAGAATGGTCACATTTTGGGATAGTTTGCATTAAAGGACAAATTAAATTTCACAAAGTTTAGTTGAGCAAAGAATGATTCATGGGCAGCTCCCAGAACCATAATAGGCTCAGAGAGACTCCATCACTGTCTCTTGGTGGGGGAGGATTTAGGGACAGAGAAAGGAAAGTGACTTACAGAAATCAGAAGTGATGGGCAGAAACAGCTGGATTGTTTACACAGTTCAGCCTTTGCTTTATTTGAACACAGTTTGAACAGTTGGCCACCTGTGATTGGCCAAAACTCTGGGATTGACACAAGAGTAGGTTACAGTCTGTTTATGTATCCAGTTAGGTTACATATCCAGTCTGTTTACATATCCACTAAAAATATGTAAGGAAGTAGTCCTAGGCTATAAACTTGATTGAACAATTCTCCCCTTTTTGGTCAACCTCTCAATTTTGAGGTTGACCAAAACTTTAGGCATCATCTCCATCATAAGTGGACTTGGTCTCAAATGTCTTTGGGAAATAAAACAGTGGGTTTTGTAAAGCAGGAATAAGGAAACAGAACAAGAGAAAACAATGATTACTTCTAGTTACTTTTTTGTAAGGGTTAGAGCAGAGGAAACTTCATTATGAAATTGTCTGTTTTCAGGAGAAAAATAAACTACTTGCCTGTGTTGGGATCTATCTGCTTCCTTAAAGTTTCAGTTTGACTACATTGCATTTAGCGTGAGTAGCTGCATTTTGGTTTTGTCTGTTGGGGACCAGTACGGGAGCTCAGTCCAGATCAATGGCCTCCCATAATTTTGTTTAACATTTGTACATTATTTCCCTTCTTCTATATATGGGTTAGAAGATCATACCATACCATCTTTGAGAGAGGGAGGGGGAAAAAGAGGTTACCCACTTGACAATAGGAGCAATCTTATCCCCTACTAAGAGAGATCCTGAAGTACCTCACCCACTCTGAACTGTTCTGTGGTGTCTGGGGTTGCTGAAAGCTACGCTTATCATTTCCAGATACAAGATACCCAGTTAGATTTGAATTTTGGATAAGCAACAAATAATTTTTAAGTACAAGTGCATCCCAAATATTGCATAGGATGTACTTATGCAAAGAATTATTCATTGTTTGTCTAAAATTCAAGTTTAACTGAGTGTCCTGTATTTTTATTTACTAAATCTGGCAAATCTATCCCCATTCACTGTCCTGCTGGAGCCCCAAAGTGTGTAATTATGAACTGAGTAACACAGGCCTATATGGCTGAGTGGGAGGACCCATCTCCTGGATGAAGTAAATACTGTGGGAAAGGGGTAGAGCCTCCCAAGGCATGGTTAGATGATATCCAGCAGTGGTTAGAACCTGGAGTTGTTCTTTCAAGAGGTGATTAGAAGCAGAGGACAATGAAGTAAGGTCAGAAACCACGTTATCCTGTGAAATGTTGCTTTCTTGAACTGGAATAGAGTCCACATTTATGTCAAGTTCTAGTTTTTTCTCCTACCATGCCGTTTTCTCTAGCTTGCCTGTAACACAGTCCTAAGGCCTTATGTTGGTAGAGTTTGGAGAAGAAAGAACAGGGCAGTGAAGGAAAACGGTCCTGCCTCGTACCCAACATGGTGCTTCTGTGGAGGGAGGGGTTTTCTCCCTAGGGGACTAGGTTTAGGGGTCCCAGGCACACAGGTTCAGGTCGTGACTGGAGGCAATGGGGCAGAGAACGCGATGCACAAGGAATTCACTGGAACATCTGCTTGGTGAACTCCATGTGAGGGACGTAAGATAAACCATTCTCTCTCTTAATTGCCATAAAAGAATATGGCATGGGGCTGTGGCTTAGATTATCTATGCCTTTGAAATCTGTACTGTATAAATCAAAGGGATCTCATCAAGGCCACTTTCATTGTGGTAACATCCAATCCTGGCATTATAAGCTCTCAGAACAAGGTCACGCCAAATCTCTTCTATGGACACACCACCTGCCCTGTTTGATTCAATCCATCTCTCTTGATCCTTTGTGCAATGTTCTTCCTGTAGCTGGGGTAGGCTTGGCTTGGTGCTGCATTCTCCTGGCTTTCTCTCATAAATAAGGCAGATTTGTAAAAAAAAATTGGTTTTAATTTTTGTGGGCATGTAATAAGTGTATATATTTATAAGGTATATGAAATATTTTGATACAGGCATATAATGATAATAATCACATCAGGGTACATGGGGTATCCATCACCTCAAGCATTTATCCTTTGTGTTGCAAATAATCCAATTATATTCTTTTAATTATTTTAAAATGTACGATTAAATTATTATTGACTACAGTCACACTGTGGTGCTAGAAAATACTAAGTCTTATTCATTCTTCTATTTTTTGCACCCATTAACCATGCCCACTTCCTCTCTCCCTCCACCACCCTTTCCAGACTCTAGTAACCATCCTAGTTACTCTAGTAAATCTCTGTCTCCATGAGTTCAACTGTTTTCATTTTTAGCTCCCACAAATGATTGCCAACATGAGAAGTTTGTCTTTCTGTGCCCTTCATGGTAATCTGGCTTTGAATAAGGCAGATTTGAATGGGCCTGATGTTTTTGCAAGTGGAATTTTGCTTTGTCTCTGGCATATAATAATAAACTCTTAGCAAATCCTTCTCTCTGTCTCTCTCTCTCTCTCTGTTTCTCTCTCTCCCTGTTTCTCTCTCTCTGTGTGTGTGTGTGTGTGTGTGTGTGTGTGTGTGTGTAAATGGATGAATGATAGAACCAAGGGTAGAGCTCGTGGCATATCTCAAACCTAACCACAGGACATTTACTTTCAAAATGCTAATAGCCTCCATTAGGCATAAGTAGATCCAAAAATCATGGGAACATTATTATGAACTTTAGTCCACCAGTATTTCTCCCGAGTACTGTCATGATGGCAAACACTAACTTCTTGTTTTGAAAGTCAGACATTCTGAATTGCCCTTCACAATCATGAAATAGGACATAAACGTTAGACATTTGAAAAGTTATTCTGTTTTAGAGAAAAGCAACCAGACTGTGCACCTTTGCCCTTGGTTAGTGCATTTTCAAGTGGAATATTAAGCTGCCCACTGTACTGCACCCTGAGCACACCCACTTAGATTATAAATATTCAGAAAATTGCCGGCTTTTACCATCCAATTGGCAGTGCTTTTCCGAATAAAACTACATCAGGCCACATGCCACGTTCACTCCAGTTGGCAAGGAATCAAAAGGCAGAAACACTCCCAGCAGTGACCATAGCTCTGCTCCATTAGGTGGAGAAATGGGATTTCTTGATGACCTTTTGTTTCCCTCAGCATCTCAGTTGCACTCGGGCTGATTTCATACACCAGGTTATTCATCAGAATGGAAAAATTTCATGCTTTGATGTGTTCCTGAAGTGTAGCCAGCATCATCTGACGCCAAGAAGAGAAATTACCAAGTTGGAATCGTGCACTCAGCAGGAACAAGCCTCACTGAGTGTGGGTCTGCTGTTGCAGCCAATACTTTCTCCTGGTCCTTTGTTCTCACAAATCCTACAGCTTAGGTTCAGGCATTTTTTCCCCTCCCAGTCGTCACCCAGTAAAAATACATCATGCATCAACTGACAAGCAGATATGAGGTGATGTTCATGGTAAATTGTTAAGTGAGAAAAGCAGGTTATAAACATTATGCAGTGTATGACGCCAAATTTGTAAAATAACCACATCAATATACACAGAAGAAAAGCTGTTACTAGAGATTATCTCTGTGTGGTAATATTTATTAGGTTTTTGTTTGCTCCTTTTCTCTTATCGGTATTGTCTACGTATATTTGTTTCTTTATAACAAGTAAAATAAATTAATTAGCAAAAGTGGAAAAATCTACTATCCTTATAGCCAGTTTCAAATCTTACTTTTTCCCAGAATCTTTCAAGATATTCCTAACTGGAAGAAATAATTCCTTTGTCTAAATATAGAGAGAAAACATGTAGAATACATGGAATTGCATCTATGCCTCTGTAACAACACTTGCTACTTTCTCCCTTAAACTACAGTGTGTAAGTATTGTCTCCTATAGTAGACTGTAAGTACTTGGAGAACAGGAACTGTACCGGAGTCTTCTTCTACCTCTTACAACATCTAATGTCCAACTTCACACTGTGCCTGTTGTAGGCAACCATTAAATATCTTTTGACTGAATGATTACGCATATTTTGGAGCACAGTCTGTGTTCCTGAAAGTTTCCATCAACATCTATTCTCTCAAAGTTAAAAATGCAATTTTTGTAACAAAATAACTTTGAGATTTAAGAACATTGCATAGGTGTTCTGCTGTGGCTAATTCATGCAAAAATAACAAAATCCATGTTACTAAATATAAGATGCATTGATATTAGCTCTGAGACTCCAGAAAATAGTCAGTTTGAGAATTATAGGTTTCTTAAGGTTTATTTCTGGATTTCACAAACCACAGATACTGCTTTTCATTTCCCTAAGCTCTTAATAGCTCCTGAAATGCTAAGAAATATGTCAAAAATTCCAAAGATAAGCCGAGAAAGTACGGAGTGAAATTCACTGTGTAATTATTTTTTTAAAAGGAATCATGATCAGTGACTTATCTAGTGTGTTGGCTTCAACCTAGCAGAATCCCTAGAAGACAATCACAGATTTATCTACCATGTGTATGGTAAGACACAGAAAGAGGCTGAGGAATTTATGTGCAGGCTAAGCAGAGGGGAAAGATAGGCTATGATCTATGTTTTCCCATAATGAGGCAAAGACCTCCTTGCTCAGATTTTGGACTGCTCTCCTCAACATGCGCATGAATCCTCATTAAATTTACATTTCAATTAGCTCCTGAGAGGTGCAGAACATGTTTCAAATATTCCTTCACCACAACACTCTCAATCCAGCCTACCTCTTTGACTCCCAGCTCCAGCAATAGTGGATACATCTTTCTCAACTCAAGTATCGCATTGAAATATCAGACAGCAAGTTCTGATTCTTTTACAATTTGCATTTATTCACAAACTCAACGAACACATATGGAATACCTATGTGCCAGGCTAGTTGCTACGGATAGAGCAGTGAACAAGGCATTATACCTGCCCATAGACAGCTTCCAGTCCAGCAAGTGAAAGCAGATATCCAAATAAATACCCAAATAGATATTCATCTCCATTGTCATAAGTCCTATGAAAGAAAAGAATGCTAAGGAATTACAGTGAATCATTAGCATTTCTGAACCAATCTGAGGAGTCAGGGCAGGCATCTCTGAGGAAGCCAAGCCCTTCCGGGTGAATTCAGAGTATCCTGTATGGAAAAGACAGCACACGTGAAGGCTCTAAAGCCAAGACAGTGGAGCATCCTAGGAACTGAGAAGGGCTGGTGAAGTCATCTGAAGCCTTGCAGGTCACATAAGAGGGCAGGAATTTATCTACAGAGCAACAGAAAGTCCTAGAAGGCTATGGAGCAAGAGAAAGTAACGCCTCCAGATTTGCAGCTTTTAACCAGGGAACGAGGGGCTAGAAGGCCACTATGTAGAAGAGTGTTTCAGTTATTTGCAGTCTTCCAGGTGAGAGGTTGTAGGGCTGCAAGCAGCTTGTGGTATAGTGGAATTAAAGATGGAGGGAGGTGAAGGATTCAAGTTATATTTTAGGAAATGCTGGCAAAACCAAAGTCAGAATTTATGTCACCATCTGTAAGATGTGAAGTTAGTGCTGGGCATGATAACATATTTCAACCATATTCTTGTTCATTTTAATTTCATGAGTTTATGAGACTATAGACTTCCCTGAATATAACTATATATTCCATAGCTAGTCCTCAAAACCCTCTAGGAGGACACTATAGATAACCACTACTAGAAGTCGTGTTTTCAAGTTAAGTCAGTGGTGTTGAGCTCTAATTATGTGGAAGGCCCTCTGTGATATTAAAAAAAAATGTGATCCTTGTCCTCAAGGGGCTTGTTGTCTCTGACAGTAAATGAGCTCTCTTTGAGACAGAAAGCCATAAATGCCAGGAACTGAATCTGGGTATCAGGCCATAATTATCAAATGGAATTAGAAAGAGGAACTAGAAAAGGAGGCCCAAACAGGCAGTTGAAAATATGAGAAGAGAACCAGGTATCACCATCCAAACTGGGAGGACAGAGTTTGAAGAGGCAGAGATGGCTACCAGAGCCTTAGACTGAGCTGGCAAGGAAAGAAATGAAGAAAGCCATTAGGAAGAATTTGGTGGCCTAAGACAGATTCATGACAAGAGAACAGAGAAAACAAGCCAGTGCAGTGAGCCCAGAGAGAGGAGAAGATGAGGAAATGAACACAATTGTTGACTAATCTTTGACTGATTCATTCATTTACATTTGCCTTGTTCCAGAAAGATTTAAGGAGGCTTCCAGGGATTCAAATATACAGCAGGAAAATGTAAATTAGAAGAGGAATAAAAGGAGAAAGAAAAACAAGGGTGGTGTTCTAAAACGAAGCCAAGATTAGGAATTAGATCAAAGAAAATGAACTCAACAGCTGCAAAGGGCTGTACAATCCCTTTATCTAGCCCTTACTCTCTTTACTCTATTGTTATCTTAGTTTCTCTCCATTTTAAAATTCAGATTGTGCTCCAAACTGCATCAATTAATCCACACTTAGTGTTTCTGCTATTTGAAAGGCATCCTTAGTTATAAGATGGGCAGAATTAGCATTTAGTCTTCATGTAAACTCATCACCATTCCTTAAAAGACAACACAAAGCTTATGCCCCTCAAACACAGGTCACTACCGTCTCCTGTGAAAATAAAGGGCAGCACATTTTGGGGGTAATATGCAGTCCTTCAGTAACCAGAATAGGATGGGAAGTGGAGTTGTTCTGTGTCTAAGTAACAATCTGAATGCAGACCAAAGAAAGGAAGCCATAGAGGAGGAAGAGCCACAGCAGCACAACATGGCAACCCTTGTCATGTGGCTCCTGTGTGCTGCCCCAGTGGACTACAAAACCTCTTAAAAGCTAGCCTCTGTTCCCTTCCTGATGCATGGTTTGTGGAAGGTTTGCAAAACAAATATATGTTGAACAGCAGAAAGAAAAGTGTGCCTTTTGGCTCCAATGAGCCTTTAAATAGCTGTGAATGTTGAAATTAATCATGCAACTTCTCTAGGATTCAGTTTTCTTGTCTGTGAAAATAGGGTGTATGTAACAGAAATTGCTAATTGTCAGGCAACATTCATTCTCATCTTGTAATGGGTAAGATGAATGTTATTCTAAGGTTAATACGCCTCTCCTCCTAGCTGCTCTCCTGGTATGTTGTGGTCTGACTCATCAGAGAATTCTGCCTTCAACTCAAAAACAGCCTCAGGTTCTCATTGAATTCTACAATTAGGAAGGGATGACAGCTCTCCAGTACTGAAGGTCAGCTATGCAACAGCAGATTAACCACATATGAATAACTAAGAGCTGGCCTGGCACAGACAACCTAAGTTTGTAACCCTTGCTTTGCTTTGCAACTTGCTAACCAGAGCTACTTGGAGAAGAAGTAGCTGGTATGGTCAGCTTGTAGTGCTCAGGACATAAAAGGGACTTCATAGCTTTATGAAGAGATGTTGAGGAGTAAACTTAAAAATATTATCATTAATTATTGTATCAATTCTTTAGAAACTGTCTTTTGATATTTTTGTTCTTTAAAAATGTCCTTTGAAAAATATTATAATATAGAGTGTACCCTTAACAAGTGATAAGAAAAAAATATTATTTGGAAAAAAAATGGAAGACTTTATAATCATAACATTGATGAATCCTGGTTTCAATAAATAATAAGATTGTCCAGTATTATAGTGGAATATTTCTTTCACCCAAGGAATGTAAATGTTTATTCTCCCAGACCCACCAAACAAAAGGACCCACAAAGTATCCTTTCAAAAACATATTGCCCTAATGTTTAATGTACAGAAGTTAAAATTGAAATACATACTACCTATCACAATATCCAAAAATGAATGAATAACTCAAAGTACTTTCCTAACTAACATAAGTAAGCTATTTACATGATTTATGAAAAACTACACACCATGTGAAAGAACTTGACCTTATATGGCTAGTTATTTGGCGTGAAAACTACCATCACCAACAGCATTTTCAGAACAAACCCTCACTGCAGATTATTACATGCCCTGTGTGAATCTCAAATTTCTCCTGCAAAAGCAAGAGAGTTTTCACAGTTCTGAAGGGGGACATTTCTCTAGTTACCTACTCCAATAGATAGCATTAAATACATACACAGCTTCCTCAAGATTAGGGAATGACCAAAACCAACTCAAATGGAATGACTTCCCTGTTAGATGGAGGTTCCGCCAGCCATTTAAGAGCCAGGTGAAGGATACTGGGCATCTATTAAATGAAATCAGGGTCAGATGCTTGTATACCTAACTGTACTATCAATGCTTTTTCAAGATGTGAACTCACGGCAAAATCTTTCCATTCTTAAGAGGGTGCAGCTTTGAAAGCATGTAAACACACACCTTGATCTTTTCCAGTCTTTCCTGTTCACCCTGATTTAGCACTAGCTTTTGGCTTCTGCTCTGTGTAACATTTGGCTCTCAAGCCAGAGATGAAGTCATGCTACTGGCTTTATAAGCTATTGCAGCTGCACAATGTCCCTAGAGATCCTCGTTCCCTTTCAGAGTGAGAACATGTGCCTGTGGAGCTGTGAGCTACACTAGTCAGTTCTTAAAGTACTAGAGAATGACCTTCTTTCCCAGTGGCAGCCTTCATTCTTCCCAAAGGTTGGTCTCTAGGCCTCCATGCCAGCAGGTGCTCCAAAACCACCCCAGGGTTTTTCTTAAGGCCCCACTCTGTGTGGTTGCAGAGGCAAGGTTAGCACTTGCTCCCTCTGTGTCCTGTTAATTGCTTTAGAGCAATTAGAGCTTTAGAGCTAGAGCCTCATGGGGCTAGGTTCCCAATGAATGAGACATGCACATAAGTGCTCACATAGAAAATGAGTTTGGGATTACTCCTGGTCCATTCTGTACCCTCAGTTAAAAGGCAAAATAAGTCTATTTTTCTCCTGTCTTTGAAATTAGTCAATTTATTACTATAAAGCAATGAACAAAGTGGTCCTCTGGAGGAATTCATGTAGCAAAAGAAAAAGATGAAAGGACTCAGGTGAGATGAGATCAATGGAAGAGGATGACAAGAGTCATCTTCATAACAGGACAAAATATTATAAAGCTTTGACAGCTATTTCCTTAAGTAGCTATTAATATCACACAACTATTAACATGGAATTGAGAACATACAGCTGTAAACATGTAACTTATTATAATATACTAATGTAATTTAAATTAAAACATAGAAGTGGAATTTTAAATATATTAATAGAATATTGGTTTTAAACATGTTTACTTATACACTTGTTATATTGTTCTATATATTTTAAAAGACTGTACACTTAAAGGAATCCTTAGATGATTTTCAAGTCGGTGTGCTTCCTCTCTCCCACTTCTTTTTTTTTTTTTTTTTTTTTTTTTTGAGACAGAGTCTCACTCTGTCACCCAGGATGGAGTGCAATGGCGTGATCTCAGCTCACTGCAACCTCCATCTCCCGGGTTCAAGCGATTCTCCTGCCTCAGCCTCCCAAGTAGCTGGGATTACAGGTGCACACCACCACAATCAGCTAATTTTTTGTATTTTTAGTAGAGACGAGTTTTCACCATGTTGGCCAGGCTGGCCTCAAACTCCTGACCTCAGGTGATCCACCCACCTCGGCCTCTTAAAGTGCTGGTATTACAGGCATGAGCCATCATGCCTGGCGTCTCCCGCTTTTTTAGGGTCTAATTTTATGAGGTAAATCCCTTTCAGAGGTAACCCTCCTAGGGAAATGAAAGAAGGAGGAAAGAGATCTGGAAGCAGTGGGTCTACGAGCAACTGAAAGGTAAAGTTAACTCACCATTGCCTTCTTCTTCTCTCAAGTATGGGGTACAGAGATCATGGAAGAAGGAGCCAAATGTGACTTATTTGAGAGCTTGTGTAACTATTCCTTCTCACCCTTTAAATGATTAGTAGGGTATAAAGGAGTGTGCATTTTGGAGTATGCTTTTTTTTTTTTTTTTTTTTTTTTCACTAAAAAGAGCACAGAGAAGGAAGGATAAGGCTTAATGGATGTGTTACTGAAACACCAGCAGTTTGACCTAGGTCCTACTGCTGGCTTCACAGAAAGTCAATCATTGAGGCAATGAGTATTGCCAAGGAAGAAAGCTTTAATCAGGTCCTGTAGCAAAGGAGATGAGAGATCAATCTCAAATCCATCTCCCTGCCTGACTAAAATTGGGGGTTTAAATAGCAGGGAAGAAATGCAACCATGTGTGGGAAGACAGGAATAAGGGCAGGGTAAGGAAGAGGAGCTGGTCAACAGGAAGCAGAGGGTCAGTTAGGCAATCATGACAGGTGAGGGATCTGATGTCTCATTGTCCAAATGCAGTGATCTAATGAGTTTCAGTTCCTTGATACTGTGTAGGAGTTCCGATGGTTGGTTTTCTGAGAAGGGAACTCAGATAAGACAAATTAAACTTTCTTAAGTTTTAAGACTTAAGAAAACTTGAGGATCAATTTCCATGTTTATTCAAAGGAACCATAAACATCAGTTCTATGGGACATGAGTTGGTTTCAGATGCCTTATCAAAGAAAGGGCAGGTAGGCAGGAAGGTGGTTTGGTTGGACACATTTGGGCTCTGGGTGGAACTGGTCTTAGGATGTTTCCAGAAGAGATTAGCATGTGAGTCAGTAGACTTGAGTAAATATCTGCCCTCACATAGCAGAGCATCAACCAATCCATTGAGGACCTAATAGAGCTAAAGTCAGAGGAAGGGCACATTCTCTCTGTCTCTCTCCCCATAAGGGGCCTCTTCCATCTTTTTCTGCCCTCAGACATCAGAACTCCAGGTCTTGGGCCTTTGGCACTGGGACTTACACCAGTAGGCACTCCAGTTCTCAGACCTCCTTATACCATCAGGTCCCCTGGTTCTCAGGCCTCTGGCCTCAGACTTAATTGTACCACTAGCTTCCCTGGTTTTCCAGTTTGCAGACTGTGGGACTTCTCAGCCTCTGTAATTGCATAAGCCAGTTTCCATGATAAATTTCCTCATATATCTATAGTCAGCTGAAGAATGACAAAGTTCATAACTGAAAGGAAAGGTTTATTTCTCATAGAGGATGGCAGCCTGCAGGGTGGCCATTCTGACAGGCTGGGATATATCCTCCAGCTAGAAGCCAAAAACAGATACTCCAAAGTTGGGAATAAGACAGGGATTAATTCTGAGCAGGGTGACAAAATATGCATATTCAATAAGCTATAGGAGGAATCATTAATATTTTTGAAAGGAGAAATACGTGCATGCATAACTCAGCTTCCTGACCCTTCGTGGGTCCCATGTTCAAACAATGGTGGCATTAGCATGATCCCAGCATGGAGTTTTCAGCCGTCTGATGTCAAAAGGTGAAGCAGAGGACATGAAAACCCTCACTGCACATCCTCCCTAGACTGACTAGAATGTCTCAGTGGTTATTGGTCTCTTACCAGGAAGAAATGCTGGTCAGCTGTGTCCAAACCACAGAAGGGAGAGGAAGTGGCAGGAGGTTGGTTGATATCCGTGGTGAAGGCTATTGAAAGGACCGATTTCTGTTTAGCCCTTGGAGAAAAAGCTAAATGGAAGTGAGTGAGGCAGGGGTATGACGAGATGTGTCTGACCTCCCAACATGGCCAATAACTCAGTTTTCAGGGTTACTCTGGGGTCCTCTTGTCTAAGATGGGGTTGGAGGACTTAGGATTTCATTTTCATTTTTCTTTTTTTTTTTTCTTTTTTGAGACGGAGTCTCACTCTGTCGCCCAGGCTGGAGTGCAGTGGCCGGATCTCAGCTCACTGCAAGCTCCGCCTCCCGGGTTTACGCCATTCTCCTGCCTCAGTCTCCCGAGTAGCTGGGACTACAGGTGCCCGCCACCTCGCCCGGCTAGTTTTTTGTATTTTTTAGTAGAGACGGGGTTTCACCGTGTTAGCCAGGATGGTCTGGATCTCCTGACCTCGTGATCCGCCCGTCTCAGCCTTCCAAAGAACTGGGATTACAGGCTTGAGCCACCGCACCTGGCCTCATTTTTCTTTATCATCTATCTATCTATCTATCTATCTATCTGTCTGTCTATCTATCTATCTATCTATCTATCTATCTATCTATCTATCCTACTGGTTTTGTTTCTCTGGAGAACCCTGAATAATCCAAGGAAGTCTCTGGCACTGACTTCACAGGCTCAGTTGGCCACCCCAAAGGTGGTCACATCTTTAAGGTGTATTCCATATTCTACCTGTGCTCTTCCAAAGATACCTTGAGATCCTTCAGGAGCACAGCCTCTTGCAAGAGGGGAACTGGCAACAGATACCATCAGCAGTGTTCATCTGAACTAAAACCAGGAATCACCAAAAGTTTGATTATGAGGATAACTGCAAATCTGCAAAGGCACACACATCCTCTATGACTGGGGGACTGGGAGTTCACTATCTAATTGACAGGAAGATGCACTAGCAGCAAACATTCTCTTTATAAGAAAAATGCAAAGGCCAGGTGCAGTGGCTCACACCTGTAATCCCAGCACATTGGGAGGCCGAGGCAGGTGGATCACCTGAGGCCAGGAGTTCGAGACCAGCCTGACCAATATGGAGAAACCCTATCTCTACTAAAAAGACAAAATTAGCCGGGCGTGGTAGCTCACGCCTGTAATCCCAGCTACTCGAGAGGCTAATGCAGGAGAATTGCTTGAACCCGGGAGGCGTAGGTTGCAGTGAGCCGAGATCTCACTGTTGCACTTCAGCCTGGGCCACAAGAGTAAAACTCCATCTCAAAAATAATTAAATAAATAAATGAAAAATGCAACTACTTGGAAGAATTTATTTGTGGTCAGGCTGAAGCCTATGAAGTAATGTGGTAAAAGCCATCTTGCTTCAATACCATTTTACACTGAAATAACATAACCAATACTTCAAAAGCATTTGACTCCAGGCAAAAACGAAGACACCTACTATGCCTCATTACTGGGGAGTATAAATTGAACAGCCTTCTGAATGACAAGTTGTCAATACATATCACAAACCTTAAATAACATGTCTATAGCCCTTGCCCCATTCTACAAGAATGGATGCTGTAGAAATAACCAGACATATCTACAAAGATTTATGGCAGTGATGCTGCTTATGGTGTTATTTGCAATGGGAAAAAAGGCAAAAAATATCTAAATGTTCCAATAATGGAGGATTGCTTAAAAAATTATGATGTACCTATATACTAGAATGTTAGGCAGCCATATGTTAAAGGAATTAATATAATTATTAAATTATTTCAATAAAAATTGTTTTAAATTATTAAAAATAATTGTATAGGAAAAGATGTTATCAGATGAAATAATGTTCTTGATATAGTGTTAAGATTTTTAAAAGTAGGTCACAAACAGTGTATAAAGTATGAACCCATTTTGCGGGGAAAAAGTCCAAACTATATATTCATTCATTTATGGAGCATCTCAATAGGGATTAAGAATTAAACAAGATAGACATAAGAATTAAACAAGATAGACATAAGGAGACTAACATGATTATGACAAGTTGGAGGAAATATTTAAAATATTAATAGCGATTATTCCTGTGCCATGATATTGTTAGTATCTTTAATTTTTTCGTTGTGTTTCTTATACTTTCCAAAATCAAAGAAAAATGAACATGTACTATTTTAAAGCAGAAAACAAAGCTATATGCGATTTTACATTGCACATTCAAGAATTCAAAACATGAGAAAAGCACTAATTTGTGGGGAAAGGGTAATAGTAGTTTGTTAAAAAGCTTAATATTAAACTCCTGGATTGTTTATCTATTTATTTATTGAATGTGACAGAGGTCTCACCATGTTGCCTAGGTTGGTCTCAAACTCCTGGGCTCAAGCAATCCTCCCATCTCAGCCTCCCAAAGTGCTGGGATTACACCACACCCGGCCTCAATACTTCCTAAACTTCCTTGGTTCAGTGGCACACAGGAATTCATCTTATTTTGGTTCCTCAGTATTTTCAGATGCTTTTCCCTCTGCTGGAGTGCTCTTCCAGGAATATAGAGAGTTGGTGTCAGCAGGAGGAGAGAAGTGGAAGCAAAGGGCCGCTCTGTAGTCCTGATAGCCAGGTTGGAAGGATCCCCTCAGACCTAGGTTTTAAGAGGGAACTTGAAATTCTAAGTACTCCTCTCACTCCCATTTCTGTAGTTCATTCACTCCACCATTTCTTGGGCCCTGTTTCCTCACATGTAATCAGGGGCTAAGAGTCCCTCTCACCCAATAAACTGGTTGCTCTCTCTCTAAAATACTTTGGGATCTCTCAGTAAATAGTGATGAAAGAAAGCACCATGGGAAGTAATGATGTAGATACCATTTAGCTTGGGCCTCTGGGAACTTTGAGAACAGGTACACATAGATGAGTGAGTGAGTGAATGAATGAATGAATGAATATGGAGTTACCTAAAGAATGTCAAGAGCAGTCACCACTAGAAGAAGAAAATAATGCTGAAAAATATTTTTAGATTCAAAAAAAACATATTCTTCTTGGTAAGTGGCAGAAATGCATTAAAGCTAAAGCTAAAGCAAAGTTTCCTGAAAGGGCAGTTGCTAATAAAAAGATAAGCTCTGTGGGTTCTATCGTTCTTTTATTTTTCCCCTCCATTTATTCATCTATTCAACAAATATTCTGGAGTGCTTTTTCTGTGCCCGGCACTGTGCTGGAGCACTGTTTCAAGAGTACAGGAGGCTGGCATGGCTAGCTTGAGAAGCACCCAGCCATGCAAAGAACTAGAGAGGGAGCATTCCAAGCCAAGGGAACAGCAAGGGCAAAGGCGCTGAGGTGGAGACAGGAAGGAGGCTGGTGTGGACAGAGTGTTGGTGGAAGGTGCACTGAGCCTAGTCACTTGGGATCTTGTGAGCTAGGGTTCGGATGGGCTGTTGAGGGACCAAAGAGTCCCTCAGTGGGATGGATCTGATTTATGCTACTCTTGGGAGAATGGATGAGGTGAAGGGTGGGCAAGAGCAGAAGTAGAGAGACCTGAGAGGAGACTTCTGCCACAGCCTTGGCTAGATGATGGGGGCATGGAGGTGAAAGTGAGTTAGCCAAAAGAACTGGGGTAAAAGCAGTGGGAAGGCTTCTGAATAGAGGGAATAATCTGTGCAAACAAGAAGAGTGCACAGACAAAAGACAATTACAAGGTTGTAATAAATCCTTGAGAACTCTGATGAGGATTACAACACATGATTTAAATAGTAAATGTACCGAGGATTACATTGAATGCTGTAGGAGAAAGTGGCTCCTGGCAGACGCTCAGTCTTAACCTCCTATCCTTTTGTTCCTTCATGATCCCTATCCTGAGTACACATTTCCAAAGTACGTTTCCTAAGTATTTAGTGTTAAAAATAACTAGCCATTGATCCACTTTAAGATTACGTCTCTACTTCATAATTTTGAATAAGGATATAAAGGAATGTAGATAAATACTGGGGAAGAATGAATGGCATTGCCCACTTCCTTAGAAACTGGAAATAAAAAGCTGGTTAGATTACCCATAAAATCAGCATTTAAAAATTTGATTAAAACAAAAAATGTCAGTTATATCTCTGTTAGATGAAATTCTATTGAATTTCAAGCTCCTTGCAAGTATTAGAGAAAACTGAATGCCAGGACTGCAAAGAGAGTTCCACCCAGTTAAGATTGTGCATTGCATGGGTGGCAAGGATGACTCTGAAATTCAGGTGATCAATCTCTTGTCTAAAATCCTTGGCCAGGTGTGTTTCAAAATAAGAATGTTTGCGATATTAGAAAGGCAACATGGTGAATAAGCTGTATACTACATACCACCTCTGGTCTTGGTGTTATGTGTAGGGCAGCACTTAGAAATCAAACACATTATTATTTCTTTAGAGAAACACAAGACTGTTCACACCAAGTGACACAAATAGAATCCATGAAGCATTTCAGTTCAGTGTAGGGGAGGTTTTCTCACCAGATGAGTTTATGTCCAAAATAGCTTTTTTTGTTCACACGTTGAAGATGTTCAAGTTGTTTTTAAGGGGTTGGGGATCAAATGTGTTTTTTCTGGAGTTTCTGCACCCCTGAGACAATCCCCACTCCTGTACATGGCCCATAAGTGCTAGGGAGAGACTGGATTATGGTGGGCTCAGACTCAGTGTCTTGCTCAACCCAGAACCTCTGACCCCTGGACCCTGCCGCTGAACTCAGTCCAAGCACTGCAGTCTTCCTTAACTCATAGTGCCGTGGACTTGCTCCCTGAAATCAAGCCTTGACTTGGACCTGCCCCTAATCCTGTCTACCACTCATGTCTGAACTTCAGTTAGACATGGTGCAAGTGTCCTTCCTTGGAACTGCCAACATCCAGGTAAGTCTTCTGCGACAGCTATGTGATTTTTTTCTTGTTTGCACGTAAAACCTCTGACGTAGGGTAGAAAGTAGCTTACAGCATCAGCTTGCATTTTCTAATCACAGCTCCAGAGCTTCCAAGACATTTTTATGTGTACATTTCAGGGTGATAGAATTTTTTCAGCCTATACTCAGATATGCAGAAAAAAAACAAAACATAACATGTAGTTTATTTATTAACGGATGACTTGATCTGAGTTTCCCCACAAGCTCCCTATCCTGCTGGGTAGAAATGGGGGTTAAATAAATTCAGCCCAATTTGACCAACTCTTCTTACATTCTGGGCAGTTTGTTTAGATAACAGGGTCCCTTGTGGATCTATACCCAGTTTTTCAAATATCTGCACCAGGGAGCTCTCATCCCTAAGATAGCAATCAGGGTGTGTGGGAAGGTTACTGTGAGCTTCAAGCAGTAGAGTGATGGGTCCTCAGAGCTGTGCGTGTAGTGTCCCTTGTCAGGCTTGCTGCTGCCCACCCAGCTGGGCTTTGTAGTAGACATTACCGGCTGGTATAACCTGGGTTCTGGTGTCTCTGAGCTTGATCATGAACAGTGGCATACTTTGGCTGTGCTGGTCTCATTCCACCTCTCACTGACTCTATAGACCTTTCTGGATCTAGGTGATTCACATTTTGCCTCTGCTGTGAAAGTCACTTCACCCCTACTTATGGTGCCTGAGGGCAAATCCATGGCTCTCGAACCCATGGCTGCTTTCAAAGACTCTTTTATGTGCACACAGGGCCCTATCTATGACACTAGGTGTGGAGGAGATTGCTGGTGGGCAACCAAAACCTGTTCTCCCTTTGTTCTATGATAATAGAATTGCTATTGTTGGGCTAATATGGCTCCCCAGTGATATTGCATTTCCCCACATTCTTTGTGGTTAGGTTTGCTCACGTGACCAAGTTCTGGCCAATAAAATATGAGAAGAGTTCATGTCTGCCACTTTTGGGCCAGAGTCTCATGATATTGGGTGTACTTCCTCCAGCCTCTTTTCCCTTACTACCAAATGGAACCCAGATATAGCAGTCCTGTATGGTTGTTGACAAAGGCCCTTGGACTTATAGCAGAGAAACTACTAGGAAAAGAATCTGAGTCCCTTAATTAAGAAGAGCTCACCACCAGCCTGGAAAATCACCTCAGATTATTTTAGGAGAGAATTTCTTTGTTCTCCAAACTACTATGTTTATAGCAATAGTTTTCTAACAGCAGCTATAAGAAACTAATTGCAATCAGGGAAATCCACACCTGCCTTAAGCTAAGTAACCCAGATGCCTCACTTGGCCAGAAGTCCTCCATCCTTGGGTTCCTTTCATCCTATCTGACATATGCCACTGTCTTAGGGCAGGGAGGGTGAGCTCTGCCCATCCTTATCTTGCCTCTTTCTCTCTCCATAATTTATATGTACATGAATGTGAGAGTTTTGGATTTTTTCTCCCCTATCCTGTATCTCCCTCCTTCTCTCAGTAGCAAGCCTGAGAGTTATCATAGGAAAAAGGAATAGCTTCTCTATCTTTATGGAAAGAACTCTATAATCTGAGTTTTTAGGCTTGTTCTTGATAGCTAAAATAATTTAGAAAATCCTCCCTCTCTGGACAGAACCTAGCTTTCAGGCTTACTGTCTGAAAAATCCTATTTTGATTCATGAACATGGAAATGCAAAAGAGAAATGCTCATTAATAATTTTTGAAGAATTACCTCTCATTACATAGACCAAAAAAAAAAAAAAAAAAGATTTACACCAAGATGTTTGCAGTGGTTATAACTATATGATAAAATTATGTAATTTTTTTCAGCCTGGTGCAGTGGCTCATGCCCATAATCACAGTACTCTGGGAGGCAGAAGTGGGCAGATCGCTTGAGGTCAGGAATTCGAGACCAGCCTGGCTAACATGGTGACACCCTGTCTCTACTAAAAATGCTAAAATAATTTAGCTGGGTATCATGGCACATGCTTGTACTCCTAGCTACTCAGGGTACTGAGGCAGGAGAATTGCTGGAACCCAGGAAGTGGAGGGTGTGATGACCCAGGATGGTGCCACTGCACTCCAGCCTGGGTGACAGAGTGAGAATCTGTCTCAAAAAAAAAAAAAAAAAAAAAAAATTATGTGATTAAAAAAAAATCTTCTTGTTTTGACTTTATTTTCTGACTTTTCTACAATGAACATGTACCACTCGACTAAAATTTACAAAACAAATCAATAAAAGTTATTTTTAAAATATGTCTGTAGTGCTATCAGTTGGGAGTTACTGATCCGTAGTAGGTAAGAACTCAATGCAAATTACAGTCTCTGTGGGAGCTAATTTAAACTTGTCAGACCAGTTAAATTATTAGGTCTTAACTGACATTTAGCAGCAAGGGTGGCAGACCTGACATCACACAGCAAGGACTTAGAAAATTAGGGATAATGACACACAGATTGTATTTCTGCAAAGCATGCTCAATTCAAAGTGCATCGAGTAGTGTTCATAAAAAATGCCTCGTATTTGAGGTTATTCTTTTCCATGAGAGTTGCATGGGTGGAAATATCTAAGGTGAAACACAAGCCTATTTTTGTTGGCATTTCTCCTTTGTATATTTTGACAAGGGAAGTATTTTAGGCTTTACTGGAACTCATTCGCATATGGATCATTGTTAATAAATCTTGCAGAACTTTCCCCCTGTAACAAAGAGGGATAAAGAGCTCTCTTCTTTGGTAAGTAAATGTTCTTTAAAAAAAATAATAAGTTACAAGAGTTATATTTGTAATGTCCAGGAGAAAAGATGAACTTCAGAGTTTCCAGGGAAGCGTGAAACAAACTTCCAGACTAGAAGGCAAGAGAGAGGCTTAGTTGCCATCACAGCTGTTCACTTGGCCTGGCCTGGAACAAAGCTGGGTGAAGGGAGGAAGTGAGAGGAGACCAAGGAAAGGAACCACAACATACCTTGAAGAGTCAAGAACAGTGCAGCTGACTGTCCCAAGCAAGAAACTCAAACCCCAGACTTCAGGAAAAGAAAAAGGTTAGCAGGAAATTCTAGACTCTGTATTTTTGCTTCAGGTAGGTCTGGAGGGAGCATCTACCCCTTGCATATATGAGGCAAAAAGAAAGAGCTCCCATCTCCAGAGTCCAAAGAAACTAGCCAAGCAGTTTTCATTTTTTACGTGGAAACCTCCACAGCCATGTCAGACACTGAATCAAAATATAACAGAGGGGGTTCGCCAAACACTTCTAGGGCAAAGGTTTCTTTCTGCAGCTCTACCAATCCCAGACTATTACCTGTCTGCGGCCTCCTAGGCTGGGCCTTAATCACTTCCAGCTGTGCTGGCTCTTTACAGTCCCTTTAGCCCCTCCCCATCTGGCCTCCCTGCACTCTGCCTCTCATGTAGGAAAAATTAAGTATTGCACCCAAATCCCCCCTTAGGACTTAGGGGGTCCCAATCAGGCGCCTCACCACAGTATCCATCACCAGCCACAGATGACGGGCTGGCTTGCCTCATGTAGGGGTGTTTCCATTCTGCCCTGAAGCTGAGCTCTTCTCCTGGCTCCCCGCTAATCAGTTACAGCTATGCACACAAAGTAAAGGAGGTAGAGCACAGCTCCATTGGAGAGAACCTCTCCCCTCAAAACCCCATCCTGGAACCCACATACCCCAAATTCCTAGCCGGTGGTGTCCTGATGGCCCCAGCTGCAGGGATTGGTTCCTTAGGACTAAATTTGTTCCCTAGGGCTACACCCTCTCCAGGCAGTCATCTTCTGAAATATACATCTTTCTGCCTGGGTGGCATCTGCATTATATCAGTTTAAGCCTTGGTGATTTGCAGGGAATGAAAATCTCTGGCTAGAATTAGAACGGAAAGTGCCTGACACCAGACAGCCATTACCCTATCTCTTACATGTTATTAATCAATTATGGGGCAAGTTATCCTGATAACTAAGACTGAGGCTTCATTATCTTCAACACGTCATGTCAGGTAGCCACTAAACTCTGAAAAGAATTGGGGAATTCAGTGAAATATCTTTGCCATCTTTGGGCTAAACCCTAGCCTGCATCTTGGGTTTAGTGGGCAAATGAATCTGGGCCAGCAGGCAGGGATTGCCTATAGCAGTGTTTCCTAACTTGACCTTACATCAGATTCATCTAGAGGGTGTTTTAAAACACAGATTTCTGGACCCCAGCCCCAGAGTTTCTGACTCAGTAAGTCTCAGATGAGGGCCTAGAATTTACATTTCTACCTTGTTCCCCAGTAATGCTGCTCCAGGCCTGGGGACCACATTTGAGAACCATTGTTTTACATCACAGCAAGGAACTTGAACTTTATTCATCAGGCAATATAGGATCCTTGGAGGGTTTTAATCTAGGTGGGAGAGGGTCATGGGATCCAGTTTACACTTCTGAAAGCTCAGGTGGCCACAATATGGAGTATTGACTTGCAGGGACTGCAGCTGGGAGATGATGGCTAACCAGAGGCTATTGGCAGAATCCAGATAATTTTCACTATGAGGTGTTCCATATAATGTTACAGTGTGAGATCCTGGCAACAAAATTGCACTGATTAGCCTCCAGGAGCCTGAGAAACATACAAAGTTGGGAGAGATGATTTAGAAGAAAGATGAAGACCAGACATGGAGGCTCACGCCTGTAATCCCAGCACTTTGGGAGGCTGAGGCAGGCAAATCACTTGAGGTCAGGAGTTCAAGATCAGCCTGGCCAACATGGTGAAACCCCATCTCTACTAAAAATACAAAAATTAGCCAAGTGTGGTGGTACACACCTGTAATCCCAGCTAGTCAGGAAGCTGAAGCAGGAGAATCACTTGAACCTGGGATGCGGAAGTTGCAGTGAGCCCAGATTGTGCCACTGCACTTCAGCCTAGGAGACAGAGCGAGACTCTGTCAAAAAAAAAAAAAAAAAAAAAAAAAAAGAAAAAGAAAAAGAAAAAGAAAAAAGAAAAGAAAAACTCTCTAAAAGGAGATATAGGAGGCCTGAAAGATAAATGTTGGCCATTTCACAATTTTGCCAACGGCCAATCTGGTTCCCAGTGGGCACGAGAGACTGAGACCTTGCAGAGAGGTCCACAGAAGTGACACTCACCAGGTGGACCTCCTAAATAGGTATAGCTGACTCTCTCCCTTCCTTCCTCCCTCTCTTTCCTGTGGGGTAATATTATTAGGGGGAATGGGGTGTAGAGTACAGATCGTGATAATTACTAGGAGATAATTATCCAGATTCATTTTTCAAAGTCACAAAAACACAGACTTGGAGTGCAGGCTTTCCTGGTTCAGTTCAACAATGTTTGGCTAAGCCTGGTCCTTCTGGCTGAGTGTCTGAGGTATAATTTTAGAAGAACATTAAAAATAATCTATACTCTACCAATAGTGCTTTTCTAAGGAGGATAGGCCTATGGTTATTAGCATACACATGATAAAAGAGAATTCAGAATTTTACTATACATTCTAGATATGTAAGTGAAGCTACTGTAAGGTTTGGACAAATCATCATAACACCCACAAACGGCATCATGGAAGACCTTACTTATCAACTTTCAGTGGACTCATGTGGCTTCCAACATCCCTTGACTCAGCTACAGGCCACAAAATTGGTTAGATTGGCCTTCTCTGAATCTGCTTTGCTTGTTTTCATCTTTTCTTCTGCCCAGAAAATTCTTCAGCTATAAGATTCCTGTCTCTTACCTCTCTAAGTTCCAACCTAACCTTAAGGTCTCTCTCAAATTTACCTTCCTTCCTCACTTTCTTGGAACACACCAACCCATTATCATCCCTCTCCACTCTGAAACCTTATGCCACTTAGAGGCTAAGCTTATCCTTTGGTCCTTGGATATTAGTTCCCTTTTTAGGAGTAAAAGTCTTGTCTTCCCAGACTGATAGTAAATTCTTTGGAGCCTGGAGTAGTTGAGTCCCATCTGTCTAAAAATGAGCCATTATACTCAATTATACTTGCATGGGTGACATGGGGAATGTGTTGGCTCAGTTCCTAAATCCTTGGGCAATGAGGCCTGCAGTTGGGCCTCAAGCACAGCTAGAAGCAGGGACATAAACACTGCCAGCTCACGCTGTCTTCCTTTCCAGCTCTTATTTCTGAAACCTGTTCTGTTTTCTTAAAATGTATCCTCAGCAGTGGGTGGGGAATTTGGCCATTGGGAGCTCTCTGACTCACATTTGACAGTCAAGCCACCAGAGAAGGGATGGCTCCCTTCCCTATTTACAAGTTCAAAAAAAATCAGACTGGTCTGGCTTTGGGACGTTCCTATCCTTGGATCAATTAATGAATGATGGCTAGTGGGGAGGGGGAGAGTCCATTTCATGCCCCATTCTCCTTTCCAAAGAAGACCAATTTTGTTATCCTCCCTTTGGTGTATGGCTTCAAGGGGACCAGCTCCTGCTGTAGCCTCGAGGGTGGGTCTGAAAAGTCCAAGCCGAGGGCCAGCAAACTTTTTCTGGAAAGCACCAAATAGCAAATATTTAGGCTTTGCAGGCCATATCTCTATTGAAACTGCTCACCTCTGCCATTGTAGTCTGAAAGAAGCCATAAACAATATGTAAATAAATGACAGTGTAGTGGCGTTCCAATAATATGTTATTTACTTTTGGACACTGAAATTTGAATTTCATATAATTTTCACATGCAATGAACTATTCTTCTTTTGATATTTTTAACCATTTAAAAATGTAAAAACCATTCTGACCTCTGGTTTAAGCTCATCCCCTGCCAATGTCTTGAATTGGACCACAACATGTGATACAACTTGGGTCAGTAGTGTTACTGGTGGTGAATCCTTACGGCTCTCCAGCAACCTCAATTTTTGCCTCTTCAGAAGAAAGAATTTGACCTAGGGACAGCCCGAGAGTGAGAGACCAAGGCAAGGTATAAGGCAGGAGTAAAAGTTTATTGAAAAGTTTTAGGGCAGGAATGAAAGGAGGTAAAGTACACTTGGAAGCGGACCAAGTGGGCATCTTGAGAGATCAAGTGTGTGGTTTGACCTTTTGACTTGAGGTTTTATACGTTGGCCTGCTCCCAAGGTCTTGTTACTTCCCCCCTGATTCTTCCCTTGGGGTGGGCTGTCTGCATGAGCAGTGGTCTGCTAGCACTTGGGAGGGGCCTCATGCGCAGTGTGTTTACCAAAATTGTGCACATGATCACTTGAGGCTTTCACTTACCCGTCGAGTGTTCCCAAAGGAAGGTCATAGACCAGTTAAAAGCTACCATTTTGCCTCTTAGTGTGCATGCTCAAGCCCACTTGCCCACCTCCTGAGATCTTATTGGGAAGCTACTGATCACCAGTTTCAGATTTTTCTATTGGGAGACTGCCTTTCCCTGTCACTGGCTGTGGCCAAATACTATTTTGGAGAGATAGTTTAATACCACCTGACTATTACCTGATGGTTGCCTGACATTCCTGGTCAGGTGGGGGTCATCTCCTGCACTGTTCACGTCTGACTAGTTACCTACTGGAACAGCAGGATGTGAAGAGAAGTCTGCTGGGACGGTTTAGGGAAAGATTTTCTCACACTCAAAAAGAAGCATGGGCTGGGCACAGTGGCTTGTGGCTGTAATCCCAACACTCTGGGAGGCTGAGGTTGGAGGAAGAGATAATCTCCTTTCTGATTCTCGACCCTGCCTAGTCTAGATATGGCTGCTGGAAATCCTGGTCCATCCTTTCACCAGCAGGGGAGCTGGGCTGAGAGCAAAGCCCTCACACTGATGCTGGGAGAGCTGAGAGACAGGAAGAACCCGGTCTGTCATGGAGTCTGAGCCACTGAATTAACCACCTTGACACAGCCTTCCCTGCAGTCTTCTTGTGTGAGTTTATAAATATCTCTGTTATTTCAGCAGTTGAGTTGAAGTTTCCTGTTAATTGGCTGCAGAGTGAGTGCGGAGCAAAACACTCAAAGAATAGTCTGGAAGCCCATTTTATATGTCCTCATAACTTTATATACTACATCTTCAATATACCACCTGACTGACTGATCTTCACTCTCTCCCTCAAACCCCATCTCTTTCACATTCTTCTTAGTGTCTGACTACTACAACACTTGTGTTTCTAGTTCCTTCTAAGGACTAAAATATTCAAGAAGCTTCAGGGAGAGGCTCATTGCGACCTTGGGTCTCTCCTCTGCTCACTCACCAAAGTACAGCTTAGAGTGTTTCCTCATATAATCTGTGGCTTGAATCATCGTTCCCTCTGCCCTTCCTGATTCCAGCCTTACACCCATGATGAATTCACCTATTGAGATAAACTTCTCTTCCCACATTTCTGGCCACCTTCCCACCACATTCCTCCCACTGTACCACCCTCTTGAGTGTCTCCCCTCACACCCAGGTGCTTGAATGTCAAGACAGGGAAACTGTTTTACCCAGTGTCTGACCACAAGAGATGGCACAGGCTCACAGCCCAAGAAAACACCCTGCTTTGCTCTCAGACACAGATTTGGCTAGCAGGTTACCTCCCTGTTTGCATTTCAGGCAGCTATGCAGCCCAGTCAGCTGCCTGAATTTTTCCACCAGCAGCTGCAAACCCCTATTCCTTTCTCTACTTGCTGCTTTTGTCTCTTTCTTCCCCGTATTTATTTTCTTTGCTTGCACACCTTGTTTTTCTTTCAGGGGACCTGCCATATGGTTCTCCTTTACACAAAGTGTGGAGTGTGCAGAGGCAGCTGGTGGGGTCCCTGAACATGCTGGTCTATGCAGGGGTCCCTTGGAGCTCAAGCTGCCACCCAGCAGAGAGAGGCTAAGCCCCAAATGTGGACAGGAGAAGAGAGGAGGAAACCAGAAAAAGGCCAAGGCAGGCCACACAGCTCATTAGTTCATTTTGATTAGTTGCTTTTATCCAGTTGTGAGGAATGGTGAACAGTGATAAATGAAGACAGTCCTGAGATTCTTATCCCCTGAATTACTTACAACTTGACAAGATTAGATAAACCATGGAGACAGCAGATGGAAGTTGATGTGTGTATGACCAAATTGGCTTGTAAGATTTATAGAAGATGGTCCGAAATCCTGATTCTACAGCCTGGAAGGTCTTCTAGGGGGCTTACACTTTGATAGTTTTCTTTGTCTTTTGCCTCCTTGTTCATTTATGCTGTTTTTTTGCTCATCAACTTGCACTGAGAGCCAGGACAGCTGTTCACCTGGACACAGAACCAGGTTAGACTCTGGGCAAGGTGACAACTAAATCCAGCTTCAGATCAGCTCTCCAAGGAGAGTTTAGAGAAAGGGGTGTTTTAGGTGATTCCTCCACCCAGAGGATGGGGTTGCCCTTTCTAATTTGTACAAAGATATCACATAGACTAGTTGAGGGTCAGACCTTAGTCCCTCACTGACTCCTAGGAGGGAGTATCTGCTCATACCAGACACAAGTGAGTTTCTTGTAAACTAAAGACTTGAGGGGTCTTGGGCAGAAGGTCACTTTGCACAATGTACAATCTCTCTCTCACTCTCTTGTTCTGTTCCTTTGTCCCCATCTCCTTCCCCAGAAGCTTAGTGTCATCCTTGCTGCTTAAATAGGCCATTGGAAGTCTTGTTCTCCATCTCCAGTGAGTTATCAAAGTATTTATTTCAAATAAATGCAAAGCTCTCCCTACAGGGGTGTCTAGTGAATAATATTACCTCTACCTCAATATGTTGTTGATGACCAAAACAAAACAGTTTGTCTTTGCTAAGCACTAAATTGTTAAACATTATTGGTTGCAGAAGTAGAGCTCGTGAAGTCAAGAGCAGAAAGCAACTCAGTTATTCTCCCTTTACCCCCTCCCCTGACTCACCATTCAAACTTGTTCTATGGAATTATGCTTTCCTCAGGTCTCGCAATGTATCTGCTTATTTTCATTATAGTCTTACTTCTGTAATTAAACTGTCTAGTCACATGAAATAGTAAAAACTTCAAATTTCCTTTAAAATGAAGGCTCCCCAACCCTACCAGCTCAGGTCTACACGATGGTTTCACCTGCCCATGATTCCCTTTCCTCCCTGACTCTCTCCGAGTTGAAGCAGAAGAGGCCAGAGAACCAGGGACAGGAGACGTGTGTGTGCCTGGTACCCATGACAGGAGACATGTGTGTGCCTGGTGTTGATTCTCTCAGACCCTGGCAGAAGCTTAAAGCTGAGTTTCTTTGAGCTTGATGAGTGTTCAGATCTCTTCCTTTTTCTTGAAGTGTATTTGTGGGCTCTCTGGAGTTTCTCTTGGTGGACCCCTTTGACCATCACTTCAGCTGGCTCCCTTTTTTTTTTTTTGACCAAGTCTTGCCCTGTTGCCCAGGGACTACAGGCACATGCCACAACACATGGCTAATTTTCACCTGGCTAATTTTTGTATTTTTAGTAGATACGGGTTTTTGCCATGTTGGCCACGCTGGTCTCAAACTCCTGGCCTCATGTGATCTGCCTGCGTTGGCATCCCAAAGTGCTGGGATTACAGACTTGAACCACTGCACCCTGCCAGCTGGCTGCTTTTGATCCCGCCTCAGCTTTGCTTCATATGAGACCTCTCCATCCTTTTTGTTGTGGTTTCCCTGCTTTGGGCAGGATCCATTTTAAGATGACTACAGGTCTGCTGTGTCCTCCAGGCAGCCAAGACTGGTCCAAGGGAATGCCATCTTTGGCTCTGATAGTAGCCTGGGCACAGTCCTCATCACTGCTGTTCTCAGCTGCCTCAGCCAGCTTTTCCTGGAGAGTCATTTTTCCCGCATGGATCCACTGTGTCTCTCAAATGGTCTTGATGCTGTTCAATCAATCTTTGTCCAAATCATACTAACTTCAGCTGTTTAGTTTTTAACTTTTATTATGGAAAATTTCAAAATGCAGAAAAATTGAGAGATTATTATACTAAACTATAATAAACCCATGACCCAATCACCCAATTTAACAGTGATTAACTCAGGGCCAATCTTGTTTCGTCTTTACACAGATGCACTCCCCATTCCACTTCTCTACAAACACTGGATTATTCCCAAGCAAGTTTACTTTTCATGTGAAATTCTTTAGTAAATATCTCTAAAATTTAAGAACCCTATTTATAAAGACAAAAAACACATACACCTAATACCAAACCAACAATAATTTCCCAAAAGCATCAAATAAACAGTCTTCAAATTTCCTTTTCTCATCATTTTTTAAAACAGTTGGCTTATTCAACTATGCAGCCATAAAAAAGGATGAGTTCATGTCCTTTGTAGGGACATGGATGAAGCTGGAAACCCTCATTCTCAGCAAACTATCGCAAGGACAGAAAACCAAACACCGCATGTTCTCACTTATAGGTGGGAATTGAACAATGAGAACACTTGGACACAGAATGGGGAACATCACACACCGGGGCCTGTCGTGGGGTAGGAGGAGTGGGGAGGGATAGCATTGGGAGATATACCTAATGTAAATGACGAGTTAATGGGTGCAGCACACCAACATGACACATGTATACATATGTAACACACCTGTATGTTGTGCACATGTACCCTAGAACTTAAAGTGTAGTAATAATAATAAAAAAATAAAGATCCATTTTTTAATTTGGTCTAAAAAAAAACAGTTGGCTTATTCAAATCAGGACTTTGAAAGTTCATACTTGAAGTTGGTTGACATATTTCTTTTAATCTGTAGATTTCCCTACCCTTTTTTTTTCCCCCTTTGAGATCTATTTCTTGAAGGAACAGTGTCATTTGTTCTATAGAATTTTCTACAATCTGGATTGTTACTGATCGCATTCCTGTTTAATCAGTATTCTTATCAACATTTAATATGTTTTCTTTCTTCTATATTTCCTGTAAAATAGTATGGTACATAGAGTTAAAAGATTAATCAGAATCAGTTTCCATTTTTTATAAGATTAGTTCTTGGAGATGTTGCAGACTTTCTATTGCATCATGTAATGTATGGTTGTGTTTCTTTTCATGAGGCCAAGATTGATCACTGGGTTCAGGTGCTATCAGCTTGATCTAGACATCTGCCTTGGACCTAACAATGCTAGCAGTTATTAATGGTTACTTCCTAGATCCATTATTTCATTAGACTATTAGCCTTTATACCCACTAATTTTAAA
This sequence comes from Macaca thibetana thibetana, assembly GCF_024542745.1. Taxonomy (NCBI): domain Eukaryota; kingdom Metazoa; phylum Chordata; class Mammalia; order Primates; family Cercopithecidae; genus Macaca; species Macaca thibetana. Next base: position 104,606,596 of record NC_065582.1, read on the forward strand.
AAATTGCATTATAAATCTAGCATCCTTATGCATTCATTGGCTCAATTTCTCTTATAAAGAGAACTTTTCCTCACTAATTATGGGATATAATCCATACAGGAAAGGGAGGTTAGGTGTGAGGACTAAGCTCTGATTTTTTAACTTTCCCCAATTCCCCCCAAGCTGTCTCTTGTGGGGAAAATCTACATTCTATAGAGAATCCCCTTCCCTTTCTAAGTTTTCTTGATCCAGAAGATAATTAACAGAGTTTGGCATCTTTTAAATCTGATAAGAAACATTTACACTCTATTCTGTCTGAAGTGTGCTATCTGAGGCTTCATCCACATAATAATAACCTTGGCTTCCACAGCTCTTTATCTTGATCTAGACACTCCCTTCTATTGATTCCAAGTCTTTAGATAAACTCTTTTAACCAACTGCCAATCTGAAAATCTTTAAATCCACCTACAACCTGGAAGCCCACTAATTCAAGTTGTCCTGCCTTTCTGGACCAAACCGGTGTACATCTTCCATGTATCAATTGATGTCTTATGCCTCCCTAAAATGTATAAAACCAAGCTGTAACCTGACCACAGGATCTCCTGGGGCTGTGTCACAAGACATGGTCACTCATATTTGGCTCAGAATAAATCTCTTCAAATATTTCACAGAGTTTGACCCTTTTCATCAACAGAATCAATATTTTAAATATTATTAAAAGATTAAGAGTAATAATGGCTCCCAGTCAGAGAGGGAAGAATAAATTGGGAGGTGGCAACTCAGTAGGTCAACACCAGCAACTTTGCTGTCCTGGTTATTTTACTGAGGACTAAGCTCTGATTTTTTTTTAAAATTTTTATTATTATTATACTTTAAGTTCTAGGGTACATGTGCATAACGTGCAGGTTTGTTACATATGTATACTTGTGCCATGTTGCTGTGCTGCACCCATCAACTCGTCAGCACCCATCAACTCGTCATTTACATCAGGTATAACTCCCAATGCAATCCCTCCCCCATCCCCCCTCCCCATGATAGGTCCCGATGTGTGATATTCCCCTTCCCGAGTCCAAGTGATCTCATTGTTCAGTTCCCACCTATGAGTGAGAACATGTGGTGTTTGGTTTTCTGTTCTTGTGATAGTTTGCTAAGAATGATGGTTTCCAGCTGCATCCATGTCCCTACAAAGGACACAAACTCATCCTTTTTTATGGCTGCATAGTATTCCATGGTGTATATGTGCCACATTTTCTTAATCCAGTCTGTCACTGATGGACATTTGGGTTGAAGCTCTGTTTTTTTTAATCTTGCTCTAATTCCTATCTAAGAGTTCTAGGGAGTCATGCCCTACAATCCATATATTCTCATCAGATGGATTTTATTTAGCCCTATATATCGTGACTTACTTTCTAATTGGTCTCTGGCACAACATTATGTGACAAAGAAGAAAGTCAAAGTATTTTACCCCAAAACATACTTCTTTGCCATATTTTGAAACGGTCCTGCAAAGCTCTCCTTTGTGGGGGAAAATCTGCATCTGTAAGAATCTCTATTAACATAGCTAGCTCTTTTTCTTCCAGGCCTCCCCAGTCCTGAAAAGATTAAGTAAGAGTCTAGCACCTTTTAAAGGTCTGAATAGGAAACATTTGTCATCTGTTGTCTCTAAGGGCAGCCACTATAAGACTTCAAAATAAACTTGCTCTCTATAATCTTTTATCTTAACCTGAACATATCATTTCTATTGATCCCAGGTCTTTAGACAAACTCAACCAATTGTCAGCCAGAAAATGTTTAAATTTACCTATAGCCTGGAAGCTCCCACCTACCCCCCTACCCCCGCTTTGAGTTGTCCCACCTTTCTGAGTTAAACCAATGTATTTCTTAAATGTATTTGATTGATGTCTCATGCCTCCCTAAAATGTATAAAACCAAGCTGCACCCTGACCACCTTGGACACGTGGTCTCAGGACCTCCTGAGGTCTGTGTCATGGTCCATGATCTTGGCACAGAATAAATCTCTTCAAATATTTTACACAGTTTGACTCTTTTCACGACATTACAATGCCTTGGTTTTCATATTTGAAAATAGTTTGCTCATTAACCACTTCGAGCTTCATTCAAGTTTTTAAAAAGGGAGTTATGCAAAGTCCTGTGAAAATTAGTGTACCCTCTACTGCTACAAAAGATAGAAGACAGAAATATAGAGTCGGCTTTTAATTCAATCAGCCCCAGTGCTCATTTGCCATAAATGCAGACATCAAGCAATGGAAACGGTGCTGTTTCCTCTTAGTTTTAATGTATATTGCAGGTGCACATATCAGAAGATAATGAAATTCTAAAAGCCCCATGAGAGCCTAAAACCACACTGGATGGGCTGCATAACAATTCAAAATTGGAATAAGGGACAGACAAACTATAAAACTGACAGGATTCATTTTCGATATGAAGTTTAAAAGAAACATTCTTGCAACTCAAAGTTTGCAAGCTCTGCAATTTTTATACATTTTAGAATCAGTGTGTGAAGTTACAGACATTTTCATTCGATAAGGCACACCAGGAAAGGTGCAATAAAGCTAAAAATGCACAAACGCTTGCCCAGGGGCTCTGGACACTCCAGTCACTCACTGTATACCAGCCACCTATACTTTAAGACATCCCTGAAAACCCCGATCACCAGTAGAGGGGACTGTCTTACAAGGGAGAGTTCTCTTTCTCTCTAATTCTTTCACATATATACATATCACTTCTCTTTTCCAGTTCTGTGTGCTTCCTTGCTGTCCCTGGGATCCCCCTGCACAATATGGACAAAAAACTCAGTATCTCTTTGAGTTACCCCAAAAGAATCCACTCACCCAAAAGCCTTAAATAAATAAGGCAGTCTTTGCTAAACACTTTGCAAGAGAGACAAAGGAAAGTGTTTAAATTACTATCCTACAGTAAGCAACTTCAAAATTTCTTTATGCTGTGTAGGCTCTCTGGAGTCCTGTTTCAACATTACTCTTCACTCTGAATGACCTTTTCTCTCTCTCTCTCTGCTTCTCTTCCATGAACTGCCTGCCTATGCAAACGCCTGCCTATCCTATCTTGTTACTCTCTCACTCAGATTTCCTCAGGAACTTCAAATGTTTGTAACCTTTATTATTAGACAGATCAACCTAGCTTTCTCTGTTCCTGCCCTCAAATTTACCTATGAAAACTCCTTGCAATGATTCAGTAAAGTAACAGATTCTCCAGTTAATAGAGCCAATACTCCACAGTTCACACATTTAACAAATATTTCCTGTGTGTCTGCCATTTGCCAATGGTTGTCTTAGGAGGTTAGGATATGGCAGTCAGCGACCATCTTTTTCTGTTTGAGCATGCTTATGATGTCTCATCTCTACCCCAATTTTCTCATGAAAACATTTCTTCCAAACACACATAGTATTCTCTGAAGGGAATTCTGATGAATAAAGTTGTCTACACCTTGCTAAATTTATTGATGTAATGCATATACAATGTTACATATATTCAAGTGACAAGTATTATGTATGAGTATTTGTTAATGTTTCATATGTGAATCAGGAAGGAATTAAAAACCTGAACTGACCTATAACTAATAATATTGAATCAGTGATCAAAAACCTCCCAACAGAGAAAAGCTCAGGATCAGATGGCCTCACTGGAGAATTCCACCAAGCATTTAAGAAGAATTAACACTAATCCTTCTCAAACTCTCAAAAAATAAAAATTAAAGAGTACAGCTGGGTGCAGAGGCTCATGGCTATAATCCCACCACTTAGAGAGGCTGAAGCAGGAGGATTGCTTGAGCCTAGGAGTTCAAGGCTAGCCTAGGCAACATAGAGAGGTCCTGTCTCTCTGAAGGAAAAAAGAAAAAAGAAAAATTGAAGTGGAGATAACTCTTCCAAATTCATTGTATGAGTTCATCCTTACCCTGTATTCAAAATCAAAGATACTATAACTAAACTATAGGCCAATATCCTTGATCAATGTAATATACCGCATTAATAGAATGAAGGACAAATACCAGGTAAATCATCTCAACTCACAGAGAAAAAGCATTTGACAAAAATCAGCACCCTTTCATGACAAAAACACTCAACACTAGGAATAGAAGAAATTTACCTCAACATAATAAAGCCCATATGTGAAATGTCCACAGCTAAAATCATACTCAATGGTGAAAACTAAAAGCCTTTTCTTTAAGGTTAGGGACAAGGTAAGCATGCCCAGTCCTACCACTGCTACTCAACGTAGTTCTAGAAGTCTTAGCCAGACAATCGGGCAAGAAAAATAAATAAAAAGCATCTAGATATAAAAGGAAGAAGTAAACCTTTATGACATTGAGTTTATGTCAATGGGGAAAAGCTTTACGACATTGAATTTGTCGGTGATTTATTGGATATGACACCAAAAGCATAGCAATGAAAGCAAAAATAGACTAATGGACTTAGATAAAACTTTAAAACTTTGGTGCAGCAAAGGAATAATTTAACCCCTTTTCCCATTTGTCCTGAGAATACTTACCAGTGGTGCTTGCAGCAGCAGCGTTTACCCTGAGATAACATTGCCACGAACTATCTTGCTTTTATTATTATTTTCTCATCACTCTAGCTATCGACTTTGGAAACAAAAGACATCATTCAATTTACAGTATTCTGTTGTTAGTAGTGGTATTTCAATTTACAAAATATAGTCATTCTCAACTGCCCAAAATGTCAAATCCTAGAAAATGTAGCATTCCTACAAATAATGTTAACATTGTTGTCAAATAGTTATAGGCCAAAGAGTCAATTGATGAATCTGATTTTCCTGAAAGAGATGATTCTGATGATTCAGATGATTCTTATGTGAGTTCTGTTTATAAATAACTCTAAAAACAGTTTTTTTATTTTATTTTCACATTGAAAATCAGTCAGATTTGCATCAGCCTCAAAGAGTGTGTTTATATAAAATTAAATAAGTGCTGGCAGTGAGCTATGCTTTCTTTTCCAAACAGAAAAAAGGTTAAAAAGTGGAAAGGCAACCTACAGAATGGGAGAAAATATCTGCCAATCATATATATCATAAGGGTTTCATATCCAGAATATAACCCCGATAAAGAACTCCTACAACTCAACAACAACAAAACAAATAATCCAACTAGGAAATGAACAAAATACCTGAATAGACATTTATTCAAAGAAGATATACAATTGGCCAAAAAGCCATAAAAATCTGCTCAACATCATTAATCATTAGGGAAATGCAAATCAAAATTCCAATTAGATAATCACCTCACACCCACCTGATGGCCATTATAAAAAACACAGAAAATAATGTGTTGACAAGGATGTGGAGAAATTGGAACCCTTGTGTATTATTGGTGGGGATGTAAAATGGTACAACCACTATAGAAAACAGTATGAAGCTTCCTCAAAATTTAAAAATTAAAATACAGTTACTGGGAGCGGGTTGTATGTGGCCAAGATGGTCAAATAGAAGCAGCTAGTATGCGCTGCTCTCACAGAGAGGAATGGAAAGGTTGAGTAAATACAGCACCTTCAACTGAAACATGCAGGTAGACCCACTGGGACTAATTAAGGAAACAACTTGACCCATGGAGAATTGAGAAAAGCAAGGCAAGACGATAGCCCACTCAGGAGCAACATGAAACCAGAGGAACCTCCCCTGCCCAGGGAAGTGGTACTGAAAAATCCAAGGTGACTAGGGACTGGAGCAGACCCCCAGCATACTGCAGTAGCCCTGTGGAAAATTGGCCAGACTATTACGTGGGTGCCCATTCCCTTATCACCTTGCTGGATAGGTCCTCCAGGCTTGGGCCTCCAGCCACTTCTTTCTGGGGCTATCTAGCCATTAGAAGCTCTATAACTTCCTAGCCAAAGCCCCAAGGCACAACTGAAAACCTTTTTTCTCAAGCCTTTGCAGTGGAACTGCCCTTGCTACCCTTGGACTAATGAAGGAGCACGGTTCCTAAGTGCCTCATACACACCTCCAACAAGCTGCAGTCACACTAAGGAGGCTGTCCATCTCACATGGGTCCCACCCACCCCCTACTGCTCATCACCAAAGAGAGAACCCTCAGCTTGGGCCCACAACACAGACCCTCCCTCCTTGGCTGATTGCACTGAATGATTGCTAACTTACATCTCTCAAGCAAAAGACCCTTGGCCACAACCACTACTAATGTCCCTTCTTCTGCTCCAGGTTGGGGAAGGAGCAAATACACTGATATCACCTCAGAGTTGCAGTGGGCAGCCCAGGAGTGCCAAGCTGTGAACTACAGCCAGCACTCAAGAGGGAGAAGAGCCCACACCTTCAGAGCGTTGAGAGGGAACGTGGCTACAACTATGAGGAAACATAGGGGAGCCACACAATTGAGCAAGAATCTAGCAATTGACCAATAAGCCTAAGTGCCATTTACTTGATCACACTCCAAAACATCAACACTAAAAATACCTTCCTAACATACTCCACTCTGAAACCAAAGACAAGAAGTCAGCTTCAAATAAAGACCCTGCACAAAGCATTGGCTTTGTGAAAACATCCAGAAAAGAAGTCTATTGATTGCACTCAATCTACTCTGCAGTTAAAGGAACACTCACATGCATAGATGAGAAAGAATCACCATTGCACTACAGCCTGGGCAACAAGAGTGAAACACCATCTCAAAAAAAAAAAAAAAAAAAAAAAAAATTAAATTAAAAAGAATCAGCGCAAGAATTCCACTAACTCAAATGACCAGAATGTTGTGTGTCTTCCAAACAACTGCACCAGGTCTCCAACAAGGGTTCTTAACCAAGCTGAGCTGGCTGAAATGACAGAAATAGAATTCAGAACATGGATAGAAACAAAAACCATCAAGATTCAGAAGAATGGCAAAACCCAATCCAAGGAAAGTAAGAATCATAATAAAATGATACAGGAGCTGGAGGACAAAATATCAGGTATATAAAAGTACCTAATGAGTCTGACAGAGCTGAAAAATGCAATACAAGAATTTCACAATGCAATCACAAGTATTAACAGCAGAATAGGCCAAACTGAGGAAAAATCTCAGAACTTGAAGACTGGCTCCCTTAAATAAGACAGTCAGACAAAAATAAAGAAAAAAGGATAAAAAGGAATGAACAAAACCTCTGAGAAGTATGAGATTATATAAAGGGCCAAATCTATGAATCATTGACATCCCTGAAAGGGAGGAGGAAAAATCAAACAACTTGGAAAATGTATTTCAGGATATCATCCATGATAACTTCCCCAACCTTGCTAGAGAGGCCAACAGTCAAATTCAGGAAATAGAGAGAACTCCTGCAAGATTCTACACAAGAAGATCATCCCCAAGACACATCATCATCAGATTTTCCAAGGTCAAAATGAAAGAAAGAATGTTGAAGTCGGCTACAGAGAAAGGGCAGGTTACCTACAAAGGGATATCCATCAGGCTAAAAGAGGACCTTCCAGCTGAAACCCTGCAAGCCAGAAGAGATTGGGGGCCTGTATTCAACATTCTTAAAGAAGAAAAATCTTCAGCCAAGAATTTCACATCCAGCCAAGCTAAGCTTCTTAAGTGAAGGAGGAATAAGATCAATTTCAGATAAGCAGATAATTGAGGGAGTTGGTTACCACCAGACCTGCCTTACAAGAGATCCTTGAAAGGAGCACTAAATTCAGAAAGACAACTACCAGTTAATACAAAAACACACTTAAACACACAGACCAGTGACACTATAAAGCAACCACACAAACAAGCCAGCATAATAATCAGCTAACAACACAATGACAGAATCAAATCCACACATGACAATACTAACCTTGACTGTACATAGGCTAAATGCCCCCACTTAAAAGGCACAGACTGGAAAGCTGGATAAAAAAGCAAGACCCAATGGCATGCTGTCTTTAAGAGACCCATTTTACACATAATGACACCCATAGGCTCAAAATAAGGGGATGGAAGAAAATCTACCAAGCAAATGAAAACAGACAGGAAAAAAAAAGGCAGGGGTTGCAATGCTAATTTCAGACAAATCAGAATTTAAACCAACAAGGATCAAAAAAGACAAAGAATGGCATTACATAATGGCAACAATTTCAATTCAACAAGACCTAACTATCCTAAATATATATGTACCCAACACAGGAGCATCCAGATTCATAAAGCAAGTCTTTTGAGACCTACAAAGAGATGAAGACTCCCACACAATTATAATGAGAAATTTCAACAATCCACTGACAGTATTAGATCATCAAAGCAGAAAATTAACAAAGATATTCAGGACCTGAACTCAACATTGGGCCAAATGGATCTGATAGACCTTTATAGAACTCTTCACCCCAAAACAACAGAATATACATTCTTCTTATTGCCACATGACATATACTCTAAAATTGACCAAATAATTGTACATAAAACAAACCTCAGCAAATGCAAAAGAACCGAAATCATACCAGACACATTTTCAGACTACAGTGCAACAAAAATAGAAGTCAAGACTGAGAAACTAACTCAAAACCATGCAATTACATGGAGCTTAAACAACCTGATACTGAATGACTTTTGGGTAAATAATGAGATTAAGGCAGAAATCAAGAAGCTTTTTTAAACGGATGAGAATAAAGACACACCATACCAGAATCTCTGGGACACAGCTAAGACAGCATTAAGAGGGAATTTCATAGCACTAAATGCTCATGTCAAAAAGCTGAAAAGATCTCAAATTAATAACCTAATATCACAACTGAAAGAATTAAAGAAGCAAGAACAAATCAGCTCCAAAACTAGCAGAAGACTAGAAATAACCAAAATCAGAGCTGAACTGAAAGAAATTGAGACATGAAAAACTATTCAAAAGACCAATGAATCCAGGAGTTTATTTTTGAAAAAAATAATAAGATTCATAGGCTGCTAGCAAGACTAATGAAGAAGAAAAGAGAAGATCCAAATAAACACAATTAGAAATGATGAAGGAGATTTTAACCCTGAAGGCACAGAGATAAAAATAAACATCAGAAACTACTATGAAAACCTCTATGGAAAACAAACTAGAAAACTAGAAGAGATTGATTAATTCCCGGACATGTACACCCTCCCAAGACTGAACCAGGAAGAAAATGATTCCCTGAACAGACCAATAATGAACTCTGCATATGAATCAGTAATAAATAGCCTATCAACCAATAAAAGCACAGGACCTGATGGATTCACAGCCAAATTCTGCCAGATGTACAAAGAAGAGCTGGTACCATTCCTACTGAAACTATTTCAAAAAATTAAGGGGGAGTGACTCCTCCCTAAATCATTCTACGAGGCCAACATCATCCTGATACCAAAACCTGGCAGAAACACAACAAATAAAGAAAACTTCAGGCCAGTTATCCTTGATGAACATTGATGCCAAAATCCTCAACAAAATACTGGCAAACTGAATCCAACAGCACATCACAAAGCTAATCCACCATGATCTAGTAGGCTTCATCCCCAGCATTCAAGGTTGCTTCAACATATGCAAGTCAATAAACGGAATTCACACATAAACAGAACTAAGGACAAAAAGCGCATGATCATCTCAACAGATGATGCAGGATAGACTTTTGATAAAATTCTACACCTCACCATGTGAAACCCTCTCAGGAAACTAGGTATTGAAGGAACATAGCTCAAAATAGTAAGATACATCTATGACAAACCCACGGCCAACATCATACTGAATGGGCAAAAGCTCGAAGCATTCCCCTTGAAAGGCACAAGAGAGGGAATGCCCTCTTGCTCCACTCCTATTTAACATAGTGTTGGAAGTCCTAGCCAGAGCAATAAGATAAGAGAAAGAAATAAAGGGCATCCAACTAGGAAGCGAGGACGCCAAACTATCCCTGTTTACAGAAAACATAATTCTATATCTAGAAAACCCCATAATTTCAGGCTAAAATCTCTTTCAGCTGATAACTTCAGCAGTTTCAGGACACAAAATCAATGTACAAAAGTCACTAGCATTCCTATACACCAACAGCAGTCAAGTTGAAAGTCAAATCTGGAATGCAATCCCACTCACAATTGCCACAAAAAAAAGAATAAAATACATAGGAATACAGCAAACCAGAGAGGTGAAAGATCTCTACAGTGAGGATTACAAAACACTACTCAAGGAAATCAGAAAAGATACAAATGGAAAAGCATTTCATGTTCATGGATAGGAAGAATCAATATCATTAAAATGACCATAGTGCCCAAAGCAATGTAGAGATTCAATGCTATTCCTATCAAACTACCAATGACATTCTTCACAGAACTAGGAAAACTATTTTAAAATTCATGTGGAACCATAAAAGAGCCTGAATAACCAAGGCAATCCTAAGCAAAAGAATTAAGTTGGAGGCACCCATGACCTGACTTCAAACTATACTATAGGGCTACAGTAACCAAAGCAGCATGGTACTGGTACAAAAACAGGTACATAGACCAATGAATTGGAAAAGAGAACACAGAAATAACACTGCACACCTATGACCATCTGATCTTCAACAAAGCTGGCAAAAACAAGCAATGGGAAAAGACTCCCTATTCAATAAATGGTGCTGGAATAACTGGCTTACCATATGCAGAAGATTGAAGCTGTACACCTTCCTTACATCATGTACAAAAATTAACTCAAGATGGATTAAAGACTTAAATGTAAAACCCAAAACTACAAAAACTCTGGAAGACAACATAGGCAATATCATCCTGGATATAAGGATGGGCAAAAATTTCATGACAGATACAAAAGCAATTGCAACAAAAGCAAAAATTGACAAAAGGAATCAAATTCAACTTTAGAGATTCTACACAGCAAAAGTACTATTAGTAGAGTAAACAGACAGCCTACAGAATGGAAGAAAATATTTGCAAACTGTACATCTGACAGAGGTCTAATATCATGCATCTATAAGGAATTTAAACAAATTTACAAAAACAAACTATGTTAAATAGTGGAGAAAGGACATGAACAGACACTTTTCAAAAGAAGATATACATGCAGCCAACAAGCATATGAAAAAAGGCTCAATATCATTGATCATTAGAGAAATGCAACTCAAAACCACAATGAAATACCATCTCACACCAGTCAGAATGGCTATTACTAAAAAGTCAAAAAATAACAGATACTGGTGAGGTTATGGAGAAAAAGAACACTTACGTGCTGTTGATGGAAGTGTAAATTAGTTCAACCATTGTGAAAAGCAGTAAGGCAATTCATCAAAGGGGTAAAAGCGTAACTACCATTTGACCCAGCAATCCCATTACTGGTTATATACCCAGAGGAAAATAAGTCATTCTCCCATAAAGACACATGTATGAGAATGTTCATCACAGTACTTCACAATAACAAAGACCTGGAATCAACCTAAATGCACATCAATGACAGACTGCATAAGGCAAATGTGGTACATATATACTATGGAATACTATGCAGCCATAAAAAAGAATGAGGTTATGTCTTTTGTGGGAACATGGATGGAGTTGAAGGCTGTTGTCCTTAGCAAGCTACCTTAGTAACAGAAAACCAAATACCACATGTTCTCACTTATAAGTGGGAGCTAAATTATGAGAACACATGGACACATGGCAGGGAACAATGGGCACTGGGGCCTACTGGAGGATGGAGGGTAGGAGGAGGACCCCTCGATAGGATCAGAAAAAAATAACTATTGGGTAATAGGCTTAACACCTGGGTGATGAAATAAGCTGTATAACAAACCCCCATGATACGAGTTTACCCATAGAACAAACCTTCACATGTACCCCCAACGCTAAAATAAAAGTTAAAAAATAAAATAAAATAAAATAAAATAAAATAAAACAGAATTATCACATGATCCAGCACTCACACTTCTGAGTAACTATCCAAAACAGTTGAAAACAGGGACTCAAAGCGATATTTACACACCCATGTTCATTGTAGCTTTATTCACAATCGCCAAGAGGTAAAATAAACCTAAATGTCCATCGCCAGATGATTGGATTAACCAGATACACATACATGGGAATATTATTCAGTCTTTAAATAGAGGAAACTCCTATTATATGCTACATTGAGGGGGAAACTTAATGTCATGTTAAGTGAAATAAGTCACAAAAACAGTTGACCTTTGAACAACACAAGTTTGAACTTCATAGGTCTACTTATACTTGAATTTGTTTTCAATAAAATTTACACTAAGTATGCCTGCCTCTCCTGCCTCTCCTTCCACTTCCTCTACCTCTTCTGCCTCTGACACTCTGAAACAGGAAGATCAGCCCCTCCCATTCCTCCTCTTCAGCTTATTCAGTGTGAAGGCAATGAAGATAAAAACTTTTATAATGATCCTTTTCCACTTAAAAAATTGTAAATATATTTTCTCTTCCTTATGATTTTCTTTTTTTTTGTTTTTTAAAATATTTATTCTCTTCCAACTTTTATTTTACTTTCAAGAGGTACATGTGCAGATTTGTTACATGGGTAAATTATATGTCACAGGGGTTTGGTTTTATCACCTAGGTAATTGGCATAATAGCCAATGGGCAGTTTTCCAGTCCTCACTCTCTTCACACCCTCCTCCCTCAAATAGGGCCCAGTGTCTATTGTTCCCTATTTGTGTCCATGTGTACTCAATGTTTAGCTCCCACTTACAAGTGAGAACGTCTAGTATTTGGTTTTTAGGACTATGGCCTCCAGCTCCATCCACGTAGCTGCAAAGGCCATAATCTCTCTCTCTCTCTTTTTTTTTTAATAGCTGTGTTGTATTCATGATGTATACATACCATATTTTCTTTATCCAGTCCACCAGTGATGGACATCTAGTTTGATTCCAAGTTTTTGCTATTGTGAATAGTGCTGAGATGAACATAACATACGTGTTCATGTGTCTTTATGGTAAAATGATTTATATTTCAGTGGGTATATACCCAGTAACGAGATTGCTAGGTCAAATGGCAGTTCTATTTTAAGTTCTTTGAGAAATCTCCAGACTGCTTTCCACAGTGGCCAAACTAATTAACATTCCCACCAGCAGTATATAAGTGTTCCCTCTGGTCCACAAGCTCCCCAGCATCTGTTAGTTTTTGACTTTTTAGTAACAGCAATTCTGACTGGTGTGAGGTGGTATCTCATTGTGGTTTTGATTTGCATTTCCCTAATAATTAGTGATATTGAGCATTTTTAAAATCTGCTGTTGGCTATGTGTGTGTCTTCTTTTCACAGGTGTCTGTTATTGTCCTTTTCCAATTTAAAAAATGCATTTTAATAGTTTTTGGGTTACAGGTTGTTTTTGATTACATGGATAAGTTCTTTAGTGGTGATTTCTGAGATTTTGGTGCACCTGTCACCCAAGCAGTGTCCACTGTACCCAATATGTAGTCTTTTTATCCTTCACCATCCTCCCACCCTTCTTCCCAAGTCCCCAAAGTCCATTATATTATATCATCCTTATGCCTTTGTATCCTCATGCCTTGGTTCCCACTAATAAGTGAGAACATATGATGTTTTTCATTCCTGAGTTAACTTAGAATAATGGCCTCCAGCTTCATCCAAGTTGCTGCAAAGGTCATTATTTCATTTCATTTTACAGCTGAGTAGTATTCCATGGTGTATACATACCACAATTCCTTTATCAATTTGTTGCCTGATGCATATTTAGGTCGGTTCCATATTTTTGCAATTGTGAATTTTGCGCTATAAATGTGTGTGCATGTGTCTTTTTCTTATAATGACTTATTTTCCTTTGGGTAGATAGGCAGTAGTGGGATTGCTGGATCAAATGGTAGTTCTACTTTTAGCTGTTTAAGGAATCTCCACGCCATTTTCCATAGTGGTTTTACTAGTTTACATTCTCACCAGCAGTATAAAAGTGTTACGTTTTCACCACATCCACGCCAGCATCTATTATTTTTTGATTTTTAAATTATGGTCATTCTTGCAGGAGTAAGGTGGTATCTCACTGTGGTTTTAATTTGCATTGCCCCAATAATTAGTGATGTTGAGCATTTTTTCATATGTTTGTTGGCTGTTTGTATATCTTCTTTTGAGAATTGTCTATTCATGTCCTTTGCCCACTTTTTGATGGGATTTTTTACTTTTTGTCTTGCATATTTGAGTTCCTTGCAGATTCCAGAGATTAGTTCTTTGTCAGATGTATGGTTTGCAAATATTTTTTCCCAGTATGTGGGTTGTCTGTTTACTCTGCTGATTATTTCTTTGCTGTGCAGAAGCCTTTTCATTTAATTAGGTCCCATTTATTTATTTTTTATTTTGTTGCATTTGCTTTTGGGTTCTTAGTCATGAATTCTTTGCCAAAGCCAATGTCTAGAACAGTTTTTTCAGTGTTATGTTCTAGAATTCTTATGGTTTCAGGTATTAGATTTAAGTCTTTGATCCATCTTGACTTGATTTTTGTATAAAGTGAGAGATGAGGATCCAGTTTCATTCAACATGTGGCTTGCCAGTTTTCCCAGCACCATTTATTGAATAGGGTGCTCCTTCCTCACTTTATGATTTTGTACGCTTTGTCAAAGATAAGTTGGCTTTATGTATTTGGCTTCACTCCTGGGTTCTCTATTCTTTTCCACTGGTCTATGTTTCTATTTTTATACCAGTACCATGCTGTTTTGGTAACTATAGCCTTGTAGCATAATTTGAAGTCAGATAATGTTATGCCTCCAGATTTGTTCTTTTTGCTTGATATTGCTTTGGCTATGTGGGCTCTTTTATGGTTCCATATGAATTGATTTTCTTAATAACATTTTCTTCTTTTTAGTCTACTTTATGGTAAGAATATTTCATATAAAATACATGTTAATCAACTGTTTATGTTATTGGTAAGGCTTCTGGTCAACAGTAGGCTGTTAGTGGTTATGTTTTTGGGGAACCAAAAGTTATACACAGACTTTTGTGCAGGGAGTTGGTGCCCCTACATTGCTCAAGGGTCATATTTATTGTATGATTCCACTTTTATAAGTTATCTAACAGAGTCAAACTCTTAGAAACATAAAGTGGTGGTTGTCAGGGGCTGGGAGGAGATAGGAAAAGGAAAGTTGTTCAATTAATATAGATTTTCAGTTTTGCAAGATGAAAAATATGTAGAGCTCTGTTGTACAATAATGTGCATATAATTAACACTATTGTATTGTATATAAAAGTTTAAGATAGTAAACTGTATGTTGTGTTTTTTACCGCAATAAAAAAATTACTGGTAGAAAACGCTCCCTCATGAAAAGAAAAAGTATATACATACACATATATACATATTATGTATGTAGGTATGTGTGTGAGTTTCTTTATTGTATTTTTGGGGTTTTCTTTTTCCAAATTTTCTTTAATGAGTGTTCATTGTTTTCATAAAAAATAATTTGGAAATTTTAGTTCATGAAAGAAATTCTGTCCCCAAACCCTACTTATTCCATGAAACTATCCTTGTTTAATATTATCCATCTCTTTTCAATTTTCTGTTCTTTCCACACCTCTATTCTTACTTTCACATTGGTTTTCAGTATTTGTGGATATTCTCTATGTATGTTTCAGGATGGACTCCTTATTAGATTGAAAGTTCTTCAACAGGAAAAAAATTTGTCTTCAAATTCTTCGATATTTTGTTGCCTACCTATAAACTACCTTTTTGTGTGTGAATGCTCAGATTAGATTTCAGTAGTACAGCATTTCTCAAATTATATATCACGGGTCTCTAGTTTCCTGGAGATGCTCCACAAATGAAGAGTTTCGTAAAGAAATAACTTTAGGAACATTTCATGCTTTCTGTGCCTGTTTAGAATTCACAATGCATATAAGCATATTAAAGGTTCTGAAAAATCCTGCTGTATATAAACCTGCTTAACTTACTTTAACTCAGCACTTCCCAAACAAATTTGATATACAGCACTCTTTAAAAATAAAAAAGAAAACCTATTGACATTGGCTGCTTTCTGGAATACTTTGTAGAAAATCATTTATTGGCTGGGCATGGTGGCACACGCCTGTAATCTCAGCACTTTGGGAGGCTGAGACCGGCAGATCACCTGAAGTCAGGAATTCAAGACTAGCCTGGCCAACATGGTGGAACCTCATTTCTACTAAAAATACAAAAATTAGCTGGACATGGTGGCGGGCACCTGTAATCCCAGCTACTTGGGAGGCTGAGCCAGGAGGATCACTTGAACCCAGAAGGCAGAGGTTGCAGTGAGCCGAGATCATGCCATTGCACTCCAGCCCAGGTGATAGAGTAAGACTCTGTCAAAATAAATAAATAAATAAACAAATTTTTTTTAAACAAAAGAAAATCAAGTATTAACTACTAGAAGACAGGGGCAGATAATATATCTTATTCCTCTTTGTAGTTGCCATATCGTGATGTCTGACACATAATAGTGTTGAACAAAGTAAGTGTTTTTGTGTGAATAAAGAAGTACCAGAAAGTGAGCTTCTATGAAGACCACAGTTATATGTGGCTACATAGTTGTAGTTAAGGGCATGTTGATCAGGTTTTAAAAATACATTTAGCAATTTTTTAAATTGAGTACACAAGAAGCTGGTCAATAGAAAAATATATGAAAATGTCCCAACCTCAGGATGAAGGCAAAATTATAGGCCTGGAAGATTAGCTAAGGACAGCACAGCTTACATGCCATGAACCATGTATGCACAGAACATTCAGACAACATGCAACATTTAAGATCATCTGGTCCAATTCTTCTCAAACATTTGCATTGGCATATCCCTATTGGCCAAAGATAGTGAACACATACATTGAAAGAGGTCTGTGGAAGTCTAACTGGCCAGATACCAACAGGGAGTTTCACTGAAGTTTTATATTTTATTTCAAAAGAAAAAAATCAGTTCTATAATTGTTCCATAATATTCCTGAGTTTAAACATAAAAATATTTTACATGTATTAGTTGACTGACACAGTACTTCTGTTTGAGATGCAAAGCCTATTCCAACTCCTCCATTTAACAGTGGGAAAACTAACATCCACAGAGAGAAAGTGACTTTTTCAGGATCACACAGCAAATCACTGGCAAATCTCATCAGGCCTCCTGACTGCCAGTTCTGGGCTCTTTCCTGGCTAAATACAGCTCTCCCACCTCACACAAGACTCACAAAATAGAAATCGACTCAACAATTCCACTCCTAGGTACCAATCCTAAAGAAATGATTGCAGACAGAAAGAAAAATCCAAAGATGTTGTTTATATTAGCATTAAACTGTAAAGGCTCTAGATTTCTAATAATGGGAACATGGCTAAATAAAATCCATGTGATAGAATATTTTGGAACCATTAAAATGATGCTTATAAGGAGTTATACAGTATTAAATTAAAAAATATGAAAACAGGCTTTTCTACCCTGTAATATATATATTAACTATCTACTATTTTTCTATCTCAAATGCAGTGCTCAAAATATTACAAGTGACCATTGTTGAGCAGTGGGGAAATGGACAATTTAAATTTTCTTCTTTATACTTTTCTGTTTTCCACATTCTCAGCAATGAACATACAACTTTTATAATTAGAATTAAGTAGAGTATTATTTTAAATTTATTTGTAATTTAAAAAATATTTATGGGAAGTTAAACATAATGCTTGGCTCTTTTAGTTATCTGATGCTGAGTTTCTTTCCAGACCCTTCTTTCTCTGTCTGGAAGAGCTACCACAAGTTGCGTGTCAGTTGCACTGTTTTCACCCAAAGGTTCTAAGCCCACTGGTAAACACTGGGAAGATGATAACAGAGAATGCCCTCTACACATATAGTGCATGTCTGAGCTGCCAGGATGAACCTTGGACAGAAATCCCCTTGTGTGGCTGGCTTTGTCCTGATACTTCTCTTTTCCACCTTTCTTCCCGGTTCCCTTGCTGGATTTTTACTCTAGAAAGAGCCATCATGCAAGTCGTGCCCAACCTGTGAGCACCTGGGCAGTTCTTGCTCACTGTAGCATTTGTCAGTGAGAAAACAACATCCTCGGAGGCTGCAGACACTTGTGTAATGCCATCAAATGAAGCTGGACTCTTGTTTCCAAAGGGGAGGAACACGGTATCCCGAAAGGAAAATGTCTTGAAATAAACCAGTATAACACATCGTTCTAACACAGTGGTTCTCAAACTCTTGAGTGTGGGTTAGAATAGCGTGGAGGGCTTGTGAAAACATCCAGCTGGGTCCCAACCTCAGAGATTCTGATTCTGTATATGGAAAACAGGGCTGGGAAGATGAAAATTTACCTTTCTGCCAAGTTCCCAAATAACGCTGATGTTGCTGGTCTGGGGGCCACACTTTGAGAGCCAATGCTCAGGCAGAATCAGAGTCCTGTTTAAAACCAGGGAAAGGAGGGTCCCTGTGGCTGTGGACCTAAGGCTCTTAGCAGAAGAAACGTTTGATTCATGAATTTCTTTCCTTTCTTTAGCCTAGTCATTCTCTCCTTCTGTCCCTATTTAGGAGCTGTTCATTCGCTCATCCAGCAACTTAAAGAGCACCCAGAATACACTAGACAATAAACACGGAGCAATAACCAGGATAGATAAGGTCTAACTTGGGGAAACCTCTAACCCAGTGGGAATGGTCAGCATTGATCCAATTGTGATGTGCATTTCCAGTGTTATTTGAGAATGTTCTACTCTATTACGGTAGATGTGAAACTGTTGTGATGTGTTAACTATAGATAACGAGTAAGCAAGCATCTTGTGAGACAGTCAGGATTCATAAGATAAGTAAATATAAATAAGTAGAGCACATTAAGAGAAATCTGATATTCCTGAGGCACCAAATATTTGTGAAACACTAAATATACATGAGGCATCTAAGGCATTTAATATACAGTGTTAACTTAGCCACCCTTGGTGAGACTCTGGCCCCATGTGTCCTCTGCCCAAGAAACACAAGTAAAACCCAAAGGTGCTCATCATGCTAGTTGGCCAAAGGTACTTGTTCCTGCATCTTTCATAGAGCAGGTATGCGGCTGGGGTTCCAGGTATCTTCCACTTTGAGGGGCCCTTAGTCAAATCTCAAATCTGGTCTTGTAACCATACCATCCATGTGAAAGGCTGAGGTGGCAGAGAGAGAAACAGAGCATGTGTACTTGGCTTAACCCAGGATTCCGGTGGTAGTGTAGTCCTTCCACCCTACTTGCACCCATCCTTTGTGTGTTATTCTGTCCCATCACTGTCCCCTAACTTCTTGCTGTATGTTTTAAATTGGTTCAAACATTTTAGTTTTATCTGTAAGACCTTCTGCTCCATGACCTCTGGGATAGCTTGCCTTGTAATATACAGCATCGATGTAATATACCTTGTAGGGTACTACAATACCCTAATAATCATGCAAACACATTACAAGCATATCTTACTACATTTGCTCTCTGCTTTTGGCATTCCCTCAACCCTTTACTGCAGCTTAACCCTTAAGCTTGTCTTTGGAAAGAGAATGAACACAAAACAGACCTGGGTAACAACTATCTGGCAGGCTTACTCCAAAAATCAGAATAAGTATGTGTGAGTGTCTGGGGAAGTGTCTGGTTTGCAGTGTGTTCCCCACAAAAGTAACTATTATATTATGCTTCTATGCTTCTACGCTTCTACCTTCTACAAGATAATACTGCCTTCTAAAAAACAATACAAAATCTCAAAACCTTCTTCAATTCTTAAAGACCTTTTTTTTTTTTTTACAAAGCAGCACTAAATTATGCAGCAAAGTCACATCATATAATGAGCATGGTCACAGCTTTATTTCTTTTTCTTTCCCCAGAGCACAGGCTCTCCCTCACTCTCTGTTTTAAGGGACTGCTTCTCATATTGCTTGGGTATAATTACTCTGCAACCCACAAAACAAAGGCCATGTCTGGGGTTCATCTATTGACACTATCACTTTGTCCCTACTTGAAACTCCTATCACTTAATGACAAACATTATGTTTCTTCTGTAAAATCAATGCTTTGTAATTCATCAACCCCCCCAACAAAGCGAGCCCTCCTCTCTGAGAAATCATGGGAACCCCCTTCCTATTTGAAACGTTCTATAGCACTGACTTCCATGAACTCCACAAAACAGCTGTCTGTATCAAGACAGGAAAAGCTGGGACACATTTAGTAAGGTTTTGTTTAGGATTTTTAAAATGCAGCCTGGAGGGATCTCCCTTCTGCTAGAGCTGAGAAATGAAGCTGCAGAACCCGACTGAAAGCAGCCATTCGGAGGAGCAGCTGAAAGTTATTTCACCATGAAGCCGGCCTTGGCAGGCCTCCGACACTCCATATGGTGGCAGCTCTGGCCTCTAGGAAGCCCCCAGATCATTCTCCCCCCTTGGTTTGCATTGTTTATAATCCCAGCATGTGTGTTTGAAAGGCAATTATATAGAAAAGATGCCTCACTCTGAATTTTTTCCCCTATTAACTTTTATGTGAATAATCCACTGAGCTGTAATTTAATATTTATTCCATGTATGTATTCTCTGTTCATCTAAGTTGTACGACAATTAAACATGACTTGAACCAAGAAAGACTCAAGGAAGCAAATGAAGTTGTTACCCTCAAGGGGCTAAGGTGTGAAAAATATGTATACTGTCTTAGTCAGTTTGGGCTGCTATAACAAACTACTATAGACTGGGCAGCTTATTAACAATAGACATGTATTTCTCACAGTTCGAGAGGCTGGCAGTCTGAGATCAAGGTGGAGCATGGTTGGGTTGTGGTGAGGGCTCTCTCTTCCAGGTTGCAGACAGCCGACTTGTTCCTGTGTCCTCGCATGGCAGAAAGAGGGCTAGTGAGCTCTCTGGAGTCTCTTGGATAAGGGCACTAATCCCATTCATGAGGCTTCCACTGCCGTGATGCAATTTCCTCTCAAGGCCGCACTTCCTATATCATCACCTTGAGGGTTAGAATTTCAACATATGAATTTGGGGAGGACACATTCAGTCCATAACATCCATTTTCCTGTGCACTCTAGAGGCCTTTGAAACACCAAGTCCTCCTTCATTCCCCAGCTCTACCCTCTGCTTCCCTAGAAAGCTGCACACAGACTCCTCCTTCAGCCCCAAATTCAAAGCTTTTATGCATAAAGAGGTCAGCTCTGTGTCCGCATCAGACCCCACAGAAACAAGGCAGTTTCTCTCCTGGCTCAGCCCATGTGAAAGGCAACCTGCTAGGGAAATGCTGATACCATGAATTTGCTTAGAGTGAGAATCTGCTGTCATTTTTTATCACTTGATGGAAAAGTAGAGAACTATTAGTCCTCCTTCCCTGCTGAGCTCAAGAGTAAGTTTCATGCTGTCCAACAGAAATATAATACAAACCACAAATGCTTGCCGTCTTCAGATATATGCAATTTAAGATATGCTAGTAGCCACATTTTAAAAAAAAGAATTAAATAATAAATTGTATTTAACCCAATATATCCCAATTCTATCATTTCAACATGTAATCAATATAAAAATTATTAATAAAAAATTAAGTTATCTTTTTACAGTAAATCTTCAAAGCCTACTGTGCATTTTGTATTTACAGCACATCTCAATTTGAACTGGTACCATTTCAAGGACTCACTTGCCACATATGACCAGTGGCTATCATATGGGACTACATAGGTTTAGAGGCTCGAAAACAAAGTGAGTGGCAGAAAGAGAACCTCTGAGTGAGAAATCTCCATGGAAATCACATTCTCTTTCACATTTTTTGGGAATTTTCTTCTGTCTGATGAGTGCAGCATAGCTTCTGAAGAACACTTCCTCTGGGATGAGGCTCACCTGTATCTATACCAAGAAAGTTTCCTTCTTTACCTGCCCCTCTTCTTCAGAGCATTGCTATTCCCACTCCCTGTGCACACAGATCCTCTGGTGCTGATTCAATAGATCTAGAGTCTCCCCTCCTCATTCCTCTCCAATCGTGCCCTTCTAATAAGCTCCCTAGTGACTCTGCTCCTGCTGATCCTTGAATCCCACTTTGAATAGCGAGGTGCTGGATACTGATGCTCTCCAAAGCTGTGCACATTTGATCCAATGGAGGCAGTGGATGTCATGGTGGGAAGAATGTGAACTTGTACTCACACCACCAGGGCATAAGCTTCAGTCCACCATGTGCTAGCTGTGAGCTGGGCAAGCTACTCAACCTCTCTAGGCCTCAGTCTCCTTTTCTATTAAAATGGAGGCAATAGTAGGGCTAACACATTGGGTGGTGCTAGCACATAAGAAATGGTCAGCAAAGCTCAGACATTTTAGCTTTATGACATTCAATTCAGCCTAATTCAGACATTGAGAAAAGGAAGGAATTACATTTTCTTGATTTAAACAGAAATGTGTCTAGCTTAATCGTTTCCTCAAGGAAGCCTTCCCTAACCATCTAGTTTGAAGTAGATGTACAGTCATGCATTGTTTAATGGTGGGGATATATTCTGATAAATGTGTCATTAGGCAATTTTGTCGTTGTGCAAATATCATAGGATGTGCTTACTAAACCTAGATGGTACAGCCTACTACACACCTAAGCTTTATTGTTGTTAGGCAATAAACCTGCACAGCATGTGAGTGTACTAAATACTATAGGCAATTGTAACTCAATAAGTATTTGTGCATCTAAACATGTTTAAACATAGAAAAGGTAAAACAAAAATATGATATAAAAGATAAAATATGATAGAACTGTGTAGGGCACCTACCGTGAATGGAGCTTGCAACACTGAAAGTTGCTCTGGGTCAGGCAGTGAGTGAGTGGTGAGTGTATGTGAAGGCTGGGACAGTACCGCACACTAGTGCAGACCTTATAAACACTGTACACTTAGGCTACACTAAATGTATAAGAAGATTTTTTTCTTTCTTCAATAATAAATTAACTTTAGCTTACTGTAAATTTTTTACTTTATGAACTTTTTAACTTTTAAAAACTTTTTGACTGTTTTGTAATAATGCTTAGCATAAAACACAAACACATTGTACAGCTGTCCAGAAATATTTTCTCTTTATATCCTTATTCTGTAAACTTTTTTCCATTTTTAAACCGTTTTTTAACTTTTAAAACTTTTTTGTCAAAACTAAAACACATTAGTCTAGGCCTACATAGGGGCAGGATCATCAATACCACTGTCTTCCCCTTCCACATCAGGTCCCACTGGAAGGTCTTCAGGGACAATAACACGAATGGAGCTGTCATCTCCTAGGACAACAATGCCTTCTTCTGAGGGACACCTGCCTGAGGCTGTTTTACAGTTAACTTAAAAAAATAAGTAAAAAGAGTATCATCCAAAATAATGATAAAAAACATAGTCTAGTAAATACATAAACCAGTAAGATAGTCATTTGTTATCATTATGAAATATTACACAACTGGTAAAGTGGTAGGTTTTTTTACACCAGCATCACCACAAACACATGAGTAATGGGTTGTGCTATAATGTTGTAAGACCTATGATATCACTAGTTGACAGGAATTTTTCAGCCTCCTTATAACCTTATGGGACCACTATTATATATGTAGTCCGTCATTCACTGAAACATAGTTATGTGCATGACTGTGGATGCATCCCCTGTTCTCAGATGTGTATATCTCCAGCATAGCCTTTATCACAAATTACCAGTTTTAGTCCATTTGGGCTGCTATAGCAGATTATTAGAAACTAAGTGACTTATAAATCACATATATTTGCTTCTTATAGTTCTGGGGGCTGAGATGTCCAAGATCAAGATGCTGGCAGATTTGGTGTCTGGTGGCAGCCCATTTCCTGGCTCACAGGTGGAGCCTTCTCACTGTGTCCTCATAAGGTGGAAGAAAAGAGGTGGCTCTCTGCGGACTCTTTTATAAGGTTGCTAATTCCATTCATGAGGGCTCTGTCCTTATGTTCTAATTACCTCTCCAAAGCCCTCACTACCTAATACCATTGCCTTGGGGGTTAAGATTTCAACATACACACTTTAGGCAGACACAACATTCAGCCCATAGCGATACTATAATTATTAACTTATTTCTCTGTCTCCTGCATAGGAATTTCAGTAGTTTGAAGGCAGCAAGGGCAGCATCTCACTCAGTGTTTTCTTATTGCTGGAGACCTAATGCTGGTTTGGCTGCTTAATGGTTTGGCACCTGGGGAATTTGTTAATGATATCAATTCATAGTCTCCACCTCCAGATAGTCTGGTTCAGTGGGTTCCATTTGGACCCAGAAATCCAGATTTTTTAAAAAAGCACCTCATAGATTCTGCCACCTAGTCAGGTTTGGAAACCAGTGGATTTTCCCTCTTTGTATCTGTGGTACCCACCAGTGCCTGGCATGTAGTTGGATCCAAATAAAATGTTTGCTGATTGAACACATCAGCCTTTCCATTGACACAGCAAGTCATAATCTCCAAAGGGTTTGCTTATATATAAAATCTTACCTGCAGGGGTGGATCAGGTTTTGTAGAACCCAACCCTTAGTCAATCTGAGGGGCCTCCTTAAAAAAGAAATATAAAATTAGAAGTGAACATTAATATTTATTTAAAATGAAAAAAATCACAACAAATTACAAACTGAAAAAAATGACAAATGCTGCATTATAAAAACTACTTACTACCTTTACTAACTAATTGCCTGATATGCCTCTGTAGTACTTTTTACCTTTTTTTTTTTTTTTTTGGAAAGGGAGGAAATACTATTTTATCATCTATGTATTGATGATTTTATTATGTTATTGATAGCAAAATTTTCAATAGTGAAATAATGACATTGAGTCATTTCTCTAACATAGTTCATCACATTTTGTTTCCCGAACTGAACAATGAGATCACTTGGACTCAGGAAGGGGAACATCACACACAGGGGCCTATCATGGGGAGGGGGGAGGGGGGAGGGATTGCA
The DNA here is from genome assembly GCF_024542745.1 of Macaca thibetana thibetana. Classification (NCBI taxonomy): domain Eukaryota; kingdom Metazoa; phylum Chordata; class Mammalia; order Primates; family Cercopithecidae; genus Macaca; species Macaca thibetana. The sequence goes on from NC_065582.1 coordinate 104,631,388, forward strand.
TTGGGAGTTATACCTGATGTAAATGACGAGTTGATGGGTGCAGCACACCAACATGGCACAAGTATACATATGTAACAAACCTGCACGTTATGCACATGTACCCTACAACTTAAAGTATAATAATAATAAATAAATTAAAAAAAAAACAACAACAACAACAAAAAAAACTACTTACTACCTTTACTAACTAATTGCCTGATATGCCTCTGTAGTACTTTTTACCTTTTTTTTTTTTTTTGAAAGGGAGGAAATACTATTTTATCATCTATGTATTAATGATTTTATTATGTTATTGATAGCAAAATTTTCAATAGTGAAATAATGACATTGAGTCATTTCTCTAACATAGTTCATCACATTTTGATTCCCTTTAAATCTGTAGTTTTTACACACTTACTATTTGTAGTATTTCTACTAGTGTGTGTTCTGCAAACACAGAAATCTTAAAAATCATATTTCTTGTAACTGCCCTAAAACTATGTGTGGATAATGTGTATTTGTGTATTTGTGTATTCTCCATTATCAAGTTTAATCCTAGCATAATCTTTCTTAACTAGATATTGATGAACTGAATTATCCAATCACAACATTATACAGCAGATGAGTTTGTGTCCTTTGTAGGGACATGGATGCAACTGGAAACCATCATTCTCAGCAAACTATCGCAAGAACAGAAAACCAAACACTGCATGTTCTCACTCATAGGTGGGAATTGAACAATGAGATCACTTGGACACAGGAAGGTGAACATCACACACAGGGTCCTATTGTGGGGTGGGGCGAGCGGGGAGGGATAGCATTAGGAGATATACCTAATGTAAATGATGAGTTAATGGGTGCAGCACACCAACATGGCACATGTATACATATGTAACAAACCTGCCCGTTGTGCACATGTACCCTAGAACATAAAGTATAATAAAAATAAAAAATAAAAATAAAAAAAAAATTTTCCACAAACCACCTTCTGGCTCCAAACCTTGTTTTTCCTCTTCTACCTACGTATTTCCAGTGTTGGGGCTGTACGAGGCCTCATATCACAGTGTGGCTTCTGTCTCACACCTTTGGGTCACAACACCACAGGAGTCAACACAGTGACTACTATGAGGTAGTAGAATGATCCCTGGAAGCCTTTTTTAAACTGGAACGACTAGCAATAACTTTACCGTATCTGAAAATGACTGACAAATCTAATGATTCCATCACACCCAAACTAAATGTATCTCCAACTCAGCTTTCTCTAAGCTGGATTCTCAAAATGCCTTTAGCCAGTCCATTAACAACCATCACAAGGGGAAATGCAATAAAGGGGAATACAAACTGGAAAGAAACAGCAATCTTAAACAATAGCTGTTAATATCTTACTTTTGCAATGTAATTTAAAGATATGACCGTGTGAACACATTGCCTGAACTCCTCCCAGGGTCGTGTAAGGGACTTAGGCACGTATATGTCTCAATATCCAATCTCAGAGAGCTTCACAGTCAATCTACCTCTGCCCATTTGATCCTCACAATCCCTGCATTAGATAGAGTTACCTGGTTGTGTGAAACAGAAACAACTCTGGGTCAGCAGGAATGCATTTACTGGAAACATATCAGTCCCAAGAACAGAAGGAAGAGCTGAAAAACCATTTCTCTGAAAGCAGCTCTTAGATCCAGGAAGCAAAAACACATCAATACGCTTTTCAGATTTTCTCCCTTAGGATAAGTGGGATTCAAATGTTTTTCAGCCATTGCTTCAATAGTTCAAAAATGTGATTCCAGGGACATAATGAGCATGGCTCATGGGCCCACCCCCTTGTCCAGGGAGGAGATGGGTGACTTGATTGATACTTCCACCAAGACTGGGTCCAATGGGAAGACGCCTGGTTACCCAAAACTGGATCAGGTGCTGGTATCAGAGTAAGGGGAACATGGAGCCAGCCTCTCACTCAGAGAGAGTGAAGTCCACAGTCTTCTCTGCTATGAGAAACTCATCAGCCAAAAAGCCTAATCAAAACTGAGTGTGGGCCAGCCAGCAGCATTGCTCCCTCCAGGTGGTTCTCAGTAAGGAGTCTTATAATGACATTTGCTTTCTGCAGCTAGGAGTTGCCTAAGCTCCTTGAAGCACAGCAGAGCTAACAGGGAGAGCCCTGGGATAAAAATCTTGCCAGGAGTTCCCACAGTTGGACCCAAACTAATGCTTTTTCCAAGTGCAGAGCAGCAAAATCTGAGTTGTGGCTATCATTGGCAATGGTTCTCAAACAACAGCATGCGTTCGAGTCCCTGGAAGGGTTTCTTATGATGCCGATTGCTGGGGCCCATGACCTCAGCAGGTCTGGGGTGGGATTTCAGACTCTGCATGTTTAACATGCTCCCAGAGGATGATGATGATGCTTGTCTGAGGACCACATCTTGGAACCTACTGGTTTTAGAGGCTTCTCTATCTTCTCCACATGATTACTGCAAGGGATTCCACACCCTCTACCTGGCTCAGCTATCAAGGAGAAGCCTTCAAGGTTGCTATCAAAGGATAAGCAGCGTATCAAGTCATCCAGCAACTGATCACTGGCTTTAAGACACAGCATATAAGTTTGTGTACACACCAGAGGTTCTAATTTTGGACCAGATAATTATTTGATGTGAGTGGTGTCCTGTGCACTGTAGAATGTTTAGAAGCATCTCTGGCCTCTCCCTTTTAGATGCCAGTAGTATCCTGTCCCCCTACCCATGGCCAGCTGTGACAATAAAAACTATCTCTAGACATTGCCAAATGTCACTTGGGGAGTGGGGGGAGCAAAATCGCCTCCAGCTGAGAACCGCTAATATGTGTGAGAACATGCTTCTGCAGCATGAGTGTGTTCTAGGAGACAGCATTCAAGATTTCTCCAGCTGGGCTCTATGCAGTCCCTTAGAGCAAACTGTAAGTTGACATAAATCATAATGATGCCTTTCCTTTCGTGCACATATTTTTAGGGCTATTTCACTTACTCAAGTTCCTCTGATTCCTGACCTGTGTGATTGGTACGCAAATAGTACCATCTTCCCCATTTTAAGAATCTCATACTCTGCTGACTGAGCGAGCTAGCCAGGTGCTCTGTTGTCTCTCTAAAACTCAGAAAGTCTCAAAGAGGTTTCAGATTTGCCCAAGTTTACACAGATAATAAATCTCAGAAAATGACCAGAATACATGCCCTCTAATTTCTAGGCCGATGAATTGTCCATCACATGATGCAATCTGCATTCATTCTATAAACATTTCATAAATAGCACTAGGTAACAGATTTTCATAGTTTTTGGTGGTCAAAAAGCCAGAAAAGACATGAAAACATTGGTTTGTACAGATGGTGGCCTTTGAAAATCCCAACCAGGCCAATGAAATCTATGTATTACAGGTTAGTTGTTGTTGTTGTTGTTGTTGTTTTGAGACAGTCTCACTCTGTTGTCCAGGCTGGAGCAAAGTGGCGAGATCCTGGTTCACGGCAACCTCCGTCTCCTGGGTTCAAGTGATTCTCCTGCCTCAGCCTCCTGAGTAGCTGGGATTACAGGCACCCGCTACCACGCCCTGCTAATTGTTTTATTTTTAATAGAGAAGGGGTTTCACCACGTTGGCCAGGCTGGTCTCGAACTCCTGACCTCAGGTGATCTGCCTGCCTCGGTCTCCCAAAGTGCTGGGATTACAGACATGAGCCACCATGCCCAACCTATGACTTAGTTCTATAAGCTCCTCCTAAGGACAAGTCAATAGCCACGGAGGCTTCTTGTTATATAGCATCAGGTAAACTTAAAGTTCCCTTGGAAATGTACCTGATCAAGCCAATGAGATTCTTCTGATGGCTAGTCTAGGCCCTGTAGCCATAAGCAGAGCAAGGACACTTTGCCTCAGATTTATCCAAGTTACCTCTACTCTTTCTAATATGTCAAATAATATTTTCAGTGGATAACGTCCAGGCCTAAGTCACCTATGTAACAATCTCTCTCTCTCTCTCTCTCTCTCTCTCCCCCTCACTGTCACCCTGAATTTATTCCAGAGAGGATCTGAAGCCAAAGCTCATAGTGAAACATCAATCCACACAGAGTTCAATAAATGCTAGAAATTCAGGGTTAAGGCATCTCCACATGCACGCTATTTCCACCTCCCATCATATCTACCAGCTTGCACTGCAGTGTATGACTCTGGTTTGTTGGAATGAGTGGTTGGGCAAAGACAAACCCTCACAGGCTACATGTATTTATGTGAAATATTTTTCCTATTACTTTAATTTGGCCTCCCTGCCTTTCTAATTTGCTTGTTTACTGTCCTAAAGAGAAAGCAATATTCACTTCAGTTTGAGCATACAGCATGCCAAGAAATTACAGACAAGAACAAATCCAGGAAATTAAGAAGATAGCCCAGTAAAATGTAAGTATGGGAAACAACCCATAGCCTTTAGGTTTTTATGCTAATTTGAAAGCATCCCTAGTAAGGGTGTGTGTGTGTGTGACCATTATCAGGGTCTTACTAGTGAGAAGACTAATAAACGACACACAATTTGTCTGGTTTTCAAAGCTGATTGTCATTTTTGTCTTCTGCCTCTTAGGCTCAAAAAAAAAAAACTTTCAATATGAGTTTAACATGGTTGAGGGTTGCTGAGTGAGCCAGCAGGGCTATCCCAGAGAGGGCAATGGACTTCACTCCTAGTGAGATCAAAACAGAGCTCTCAGCTGGAAAGAACCACCTAAATAAGCCCTAAAGTAAACTAATAATGAAAGCTTGGATTCTCCTGATCCCAGCCTCCCTCTCTGTGTGAGATTGTCTCAATGTTCCAGCATGCTGTTGGAGGCTCTGGTGATGCCAGGCAGATGGAGTTACAAAAATAATCGCCCAGCCAGAATGTTCACTACCAAGTGGCAATGAATTCGTGTCATGACTGCACATGCCCGAGTGATTTCACCATCCAAACAAGATGAAGTTACTCTAATGGCTCCCACTGGCTCCATATGGCCTCTCGATGTTCTATTCCCTGCGGTGGGATTTCCTTTGGTCTTATTTCTTGCTGTGAAATTTATTAAGAGGAAGAAAGGGAATAATAATGAAACACAAAACCCTTACTTACCTGAGTTTGTCTGAAGAAAAGGAAATTCTATGGAAAATACATGGAAAGAAAAGACCAAATGAAACTGTAGCACCTCTTCAGTCTTTGACCACATCTTCAGTAAAATAAAATAAGAACTTCTTGAACTAAAATTTTATGATGCTATTTGTTCTGGGTATATTGTGTGTTTCTGTTAATACTCTTGAAGACAGTTGTGTCAACATCTATAGAGATTTGAAGTAATTAATATCAATTTCACCAAAAATATTCAAATAATTGAATAGAAAGTTAAAAGCATGCATATTGGGTTATCAGTTTATTACCTTCTAGCTGTGGAAGTTTGGGCAAATTACTTAACAGCTCCACTTCATTTTTCTCATCTTTAAACTAGCCATACAAATGATGGTCTTGTTGAGTTTTATGAAAATTCTATAGGTAAAGGGAAAACTAAAGCATGTTATCAAAAGTTGGTGAAAAAAGTAGGGAATGTAGAGTTATAAAGGTAAATATTAGAAACTAAAATTGTTAATATAAATATCAAGTTTTAGGAGGGCAGGAGGAAGAGGTATAGTGTGTGAGAACTTAAGCCTCATCTTTTTATTGAAAAATTAACAAAATGTCATTTGTAGGTGATAGATTTAAAAATGGAAGTATATAAATATTAATTAAATTTAGTGTAAACCACCATAAAAGCAAAGGACAGCAATGTTAAAGGTTGATTCTGGGATGTGGGGCAGGGATGAGTGAGTGTTGTATGCAAGGCTATTAGTTTTTATCATAGTCTCTTCTGTATTCTTGGATCTACTTCCACATGCAAACATATGCTTCTATTTAATAAAAACTAAAGCATCATAAAATTAATAAGAATCAAAAATACAAAAAGGTTTAAATCAAAATAATACTGTGAAAAAAATTAACATATAGTTTCTTTTTTTACAAGTCTAATATTTTATTAATTATACAATATAAGAAAACTTTTCAACTATTTTTCGTGTGTTATAATTAACCGTAGCACATAATTTAAAATATTAATCAAATATGAGGGAAAATACTTTCATCAGATATACATCCAGTTATTGCCTATCATTTGATGTCTAATGAGACATATTTCTTCAGCTCTATTTTGAAGCATATTTAATAAACATTGATTCAGAGAAGTACAAATATAACTTTTTCAGTAAACATAATACACATAGTTATGAAACATTATCTTAAAAAATTGTCTTTTACTCTAGGCAAGAGAAACTTTTCCAATTATCCTTTAGTCTTCCAATTATCTTTAAATACTTAGTCTTAAAATACTTAGTCTTAAAATAAGACAAAGTGTTTATTATCTAATGTAATAGTACAAGTGTATTACAGTATATGAGTAGGAGGATGTGATCTGGAACTAGGCTGCATAGCTTCAAAACTTAGCCCCTTATGTGTTTCTGTACAAGCTATTTAGACTTTTAGAAACACTTTTCTTTTCTGTAAAATGAAAATAATATTGACTACCTAATAGAGTTTTCATGAGAATTAAATATATTTAATACCCGGAAGCTCTTAGAATATTGCCTCTCCCTATGCCCTATGCCATTGGCAAGTATCAATAAATGTCAGCTATTATTATTACTACCTCCTATTTTCAGCAAAATTTATCTTTTTAATTTTTTTTATTATACTTTAAGTTCTAGGGTACACGTGCACAATGTGCAGATTTGTTACATATGTATGCATGTGCCATGTTGGTGTGCTGTACCCATTAACTTGTCATTTACATTAGATATTTCTCCTAATACTATGCCTCCCCCATCCCCCACCCCACAACAGGCCCCACTGTGTGATGTTCCCCACCCTGTGTCCAGGTGTTCTGATTGTTCAATTCCCACCTATGAGTGAGAACATGCAGTGTTTGGTTTCCTGTCCTTGTGGTACTTTGCTCAGAATGATGGTTTCCAGCTTCATCCATGTCCCTACAAAGGACATGAACTCATCCTTTTTTATGGCTGCATAGTATTCCCTGGTGTATATGTGCCACATTTTCTTAATCCAGATCTATCATTGATGGACATTTGGGTTGGTTCCAAGTCTTTGCTATCGTGAATAGTGCCACAATAAACATACATGTGCGTGTGTCTTTATAGTAGCATGATGTATAATCCTTTGGGTATATACCCAGTAATGAGATTGCTAGGTCAAATGGTATTTCTGGTTCTAGATCTTTCAGGAATCGCCATACTGTCTTCCACAATGATTGGACTAGTTTACACTCCCATCAACAGTGTAAAAGTGTTCCTATTTCTCCACATCCTCTCCAGCACCTGTTGTTTCCTCACTTTTTAATGATTGCCATTCTAACTGGTGTGAGATGGTATCTCATTGTGGTTTTCATTTGCATTTCTCTGACGACCAGTAGTCCTAAGCTGAGCCAGAGTATATGGGGACTCTAAACCTTCACCCCCTAACACTTGCCCTGTGTGCAGTTTCTGCGGGTACCTGGGGTGAGAAACCAGCTTAGTATGTGTGCCCCAGGCCTGTACCCTGGGAACAGAGAAGACAAAAAAATCTAGAAGATATTTCTCTCGAGTAATTTCTGGGCCATTTTGGGATCCACATATCATAGCTTAATGGGAAATGAGGGAAGGGGCATGCTGCCATTGCTTTGAGGAATCCGTAGGGCCCCAGCTCAGGAAGCACCAGAGCCTGGAGGAGGATGTGGCGGAGAGGGGTGGGATTTACAGTTTGGGGAGCACTGGGAGTCACACCCTAAAGTGGGAAAGTGATGTTCCCATGGACGGTAGAACCACAGTGGCATGTTATGGAGGGCTCACAGGCCACAGGCCACAGTAGGGTACATGGGACACAGCCCTGCATTACCTGAAATATTTGGGACAACTTTAAGGGTGGTGTTGAAGTTCTGAAGGTTTATAGATAGGGCTCTGAAATAACAAAATTTAGGAAACCATTTTAACATGACCCCATTAGTGTCCACAGGCCTGAGGAAAGGTGTATTTCATAAGTAGTCCTGACTGAGATAAAGATGGAAGCTGACGCTTGTTCTTCATCCTTCCAATTAAAGATGGATTCATATCATCTTGTTGATGGCTTAAGAGTGCACCTGCCTAGAGGCATTGCTGGACAACAACTTCCCATAGTCACTAATAGTTCCTGTTTCTACAATTATGTGGCAACTTCTTCTTTTAAAATGTCTCATAGCCTCTCTTTAAAATGTTGTTGGCCGGGAGTGGTGGCTTATGCCTGTAATCTTAGCACTTTGGGAAGCTGAGGTGGGTGAATCACGAGGTCAAGAGATCGAGATCATCCTGGCCAACATGGTGAAACCCCATATCTACTAAAAATACAAAAATTAGCTGGGCGTGGTGGTGCGTGCCTGTAGTCCCAGTTACTCGGGAGGCTGAGGTAGGAGAATCACTTGAACCCAGGAGGCACAGGTAGCAGTGAACCGAGATTGTGCCACTGCACTACAGCCTGGCAACAGAGGGAGACCTTTGAAAACTGGCACAAGACAGGGATGCCCTCTCTCACCACTCCTATTCAACATAGTGTTGGAAGTTCTGGCCAGGGCAATCAGGCAGGAGAAAGAAATAAAGGGTATTCAATTAGGAAAAGAGGAAGTCAAATTGTCCCTGTTTGCAGATGACATGATTGTATATTTAGAAAACCCCATCATCTCAGCCCAAAATCTCCTTAAGCTGATAAGCAACTTCAGCAAAGTCTCAGGATACAAAATTAATGTTCAAAAATCATAAGCAGTCTTATACACCAATAACAGACAAACAGAGAGCCAAATCATGAGTGAACTCCTATTCACAATTGCTTCAAAAAGAATAAAATACCTAGGAATCCAACTTACAAGGGATGTGAAGGACCTCTTCAAGGAGAATTACAAAACTGCGCAATGAAATACAAGAGGACACAAACAAATGGAAGAATATTCCATGCTCGTAGGGAGGAATAATCAATATCGTGAAAATGGCCATACTGCCCAAGGTAATTTACAGATTTAATGCCGTCTCCTTCAAGCTACCAATGACTTTCTTTACAGAATTGGAAAAAAAAAACTACTTTAAAGTTCATATGGAACCAAAAAAGAGCTCTCATTGCCAAGACAATCCTGAGGCAAAAAACAAAGCTGGAGGCATCATGCTATCTGACTTCAAACTATACTACAAGGCTACAGCAACCAAAATAGCATGGTACTGCTACAAAAACAGAGATATAGACCAATGGAATAGAATAAAACCACACATCTCCAACCATCTGATCTTTGACAAATCTGACAAAAACAAGAAATGGGGAAAGGATTCCCCATTTAATAAATGGTGCTGGGAAAACTGGCTAGCCATATATAGAAAGCTGAAACTGGATCCCTTCCTTACACCTTATACAAAAATTAATTCAAGATGGATTAAAGACTTAAGCGTTAGACCTAAAACCATAAAAACCCTAGAAGAAAACCTAGGCAATACCATTCAGGACATGGGCATGGGCAAGGACTTCATGTCTAAAACACCAAAAGCAATGGCAACAAAAGCCAAAATTGACAAATGGGATCTAATTAAACTAAATATCCTCTGCATGGCAAAAGAAACTACCATCAGAGTGAACAGGCAACCTACAGAATGGGAGAAAATTTTTGCAATCTACTCATCTGACAAAGGGCTAATAACCACAATCTACAAAGAACTTAAACAAATTTACAAGAAAAAATCAAACAACCCCATCAAAAAGTGGGCAAAGGATATGAACAGACACTTCCAAAAGAAGACATATATGCAGCCCGCAGACACATGAAAAAATATTCATCATCACTGGCCATCAGAGAAATGCAAATCAAAACCACAATGAGATACCATCTCACACCAGTTAGAATGGCGATCATTAAAAAGTCAGGAAACAACAGGTGCCGAACAGGATGTGGAGAAATAGGAACACTTTTACACTGTTGGTGGGAGTGTAAACTTGTTCAACCATTGTGGAAGACAGTGTGGCGATTCCTCAAGGATCTAGTACTAGAAATACCATTTGACCCAGCCATCCCATTACTGGGTATATATCCAAAGGATTATACATCATGCTGCGATAAAGACATATGCACGCGTATGTTTATTGCAGCACTATTCACAATAGCAAAGACTTGGAACCAACCCCAATGTCCATCAGTGATAGACTGGACTAAGAAAATGTGGCACATATACACCAGGGAATACTATGCAGCCATAAAAAAGGATGAGTTCATGTCCTTTGTAGGGACATGGATGAAGCTGGAAACCATTATTCTCAGCAAACTATCTCAAGGCCAAAAAACCAAACACTGCATGTTCTCCCTCATAGGTGGGAATTGAGCAATGAGAACACTTGGACACAGAAAGGGGAACGTCACACACTGGGGCCTGTCGTGGGGTGGGGAGAGGGGGGAGGGATAACATTAGGAGATATACCTAATGTAAATGACGAGTTAATGGGTGCAGCACACCAACATGGCACATGTATACATATGTAGCAAACCTGCACATTGTGCACATGTACCCTAGAACTTAAAGTATAATTAAATAATAAAATAAAATAAAATAAAATATTATTGTTCCTGAGTGTTAAGTATAAAATGTTTGACAATTATCTAATCAATAATAGTAGTTAAACTATATATATATCTCTAACTAATAATTCTAGTAAGGCTATACATATCAAGAATCCACAATGCATGCCTACATTTTAAATGTCTTAAAATATGACCTAAACTTTGATTTGTTCTATATATTTATCAAATTACTCAGGGAATTCTAACAAAATATTTGTTAAGACAGAAAAGCTATAGTTATGTCATTTCAGGAGATAAGAAATCTAATTCCATTGATAGAAAATATTATAAATTACATTTTAAATTTCTTAATACCTATTAAAAATAAGAAAGTTATGCTTATTTTATTATTATCATTCAGATATATGACAAATTCATTCCAGAGATATGCAGATCAAGTTTGTGGTATATATATTTCAGAAAAAATCAGATTATGTGGCCTTGAGTAAGTTACTTAACCTCTCTTAGCCCCAGTTACCTAAACTAAGCATTCATTTATTCATTTATTTGTTCATTCAAGAGGTATTGATTGGGTTCCTACTGTGTGCTGAGCACTATTTTGAGTATCCTCAGTGAGTACTGAGTACTGAGGATATACTGAGTACTGATGATACAGTCTTTCAAGAAAGACAAGTTCCTTGCTCTCAATGGAGTTGACATTTCTAATGGGAAAGAAAGACAATTAGAATATTGAAAATTCAATAAATCAAAAATAATACCTGCTACCGAATAATAGTAATAGCTCTTTCTGGCATCCAGATCACAGCTAAAATATCACCCCCTTAGAAGAACTCCCTGTCCATTCAGTCGTTCCCTTTGTATGTAATCTAACTACATTTGATCCAATACAAATAGAAGGATTGAATGACAAGAAAAAGCAAGCCATGAAAATGTTAGGGGAAGAGCATTTGAAATGGAGAGAATGAAAACTACAAAGCCACTTCGATGGAGGAGAGCTTGGTGTGTTCAAGAATGAAAGAAAAATTCTGCCTGGCTGGAGCCTGATGAAAAGGGAAGAGGGTGGTGCCACAGTTGGCTCGCTGGATAGGTAGGTAAAGGAGAATTTGAAAGGCTATGATTAAGTAAAGAAATTAATTTTAAAAATAAAACCATTAGAGGTTTTATTCTGAATGTGATGGAAAGTTTATGTATTGCTGTGTAACAAATTAAAGGTTGCTGCAAAAGATTTGAAGTTTGTCGCAAAGCCATTTCTTAATCTTATCATCCTTTGCCATTAGAAGCAGCTGAGAATTTTCAGAACCTCCAAGTCCAGGCTGCTTCTGTTTAGAAGTACTTCTTTAATCTTATCTCTTTCCTCTTGCTTTTTAATGTAAGCAGGAAGAAGAAACCAGGAGTCACCTTTAACACTTTGCTTGCGAATCTCTCTTACCTAGGAAACGTAGCCTGTTAGGCACATTTTCTGCTTTCTACATTATCAGCCAGGCACGATGGCTCACAGCTATAGTCCTAGCACTTTGGGAGGCCAAGGCAGGAAGGTCACTTGAGCTTAGGAGTTCGAGGTTACAGTGAGCTATGATTCCACCACTGTACTCCAGCCTGGGTGATAGACACATTAACACAGTTTAGTGTTGCTAAACTTTCTGCCCCTATATGGGAAGGATGATCCTCTATCCTCTAATTTCCAATACCATTTTCTTTTTGAGTCTTCACCAGTACCTCTTTGAAAGCCATTGGGCTTCTGCTAACACTTAGTCAAAACACCTTATGCTTTCACTAACACATTTTCTTAAAAGTTCTTTCTACTTCCACCCACTGCTGGATTCCAAAGCTACTCCCACAGTTTTTGTTATGGTAGCACCCAGTGTTCATGTACTAACATCTATGTTAGTTACCAACTGCCATGTAACAAATTGCCCCAAAACTTAGTGCAAAAAGCAACAGATATTTTTAATTTCTGAGAGTCAGGATCCTGGGAATAGTTTACCTGGGTGGTCTTACCCTGAGTAACTCATGAGATTTTAATCAAGGTGTTAGCTAATAGGGTGTAGTCATCTGAACTCTTGACTGAGACTAAAGTATCCAATTCCAAGATGCTTCATGTAAATAGCTGGCAAGTCTGTGTTGCTGGTTGGCCGTGACTGCTTGTCATGCAGTCCTCTCCATGGGGCTGCTTGAGTGTCATGACATGACAGCTAGCTTCTTTCAGAGTGTGTGACATGGGAAGAACAAGATTAAAGCCACAATGTCTTTAATGTTTGAGCACTGAAAATTTCAAATAATCAGTTCTACGATATCCTAGTGTTTGTACAGTTCTAACCCATTTAGGGCAAGATGGGAATACACAAGGGCATGAATACAAGGAGGCAGATATTGGGACCATCTTTTTTTTTTTAAGATTCAAGGGTTTCGTGTGGAGGTTTGTTACATGAATATATTGCATAATGGTGAGGTTTGGGTTTCTAGTGTACCCATCACTTAAATAGTAAACATTGTTCTCAATAGATAATTTTCCAACCTTCACCCACTTCCTTTCTGTTCCCTTTTGGAGTCCCTGTGCCTATTATTTCCATCTATATGCCTGTGTGTACCTATTGTTTAACTCCTGCCTATTAAGTGAGAACATGCAGTAGTTGATTTTCTGTTTCCGAGTTATTTCACTTAAGATAATGAGCTCTAACTCCATCCATGTTGCTGCAAATGACATGATTTCATTCTTTTTATGGCTGCATAGCATTCCATGGTTTATATATCCCACATTTTCTTTATCCAGTAAACCATTGATTAGACACTTAGGTTGATTTCATCACTTTGCTATTATGAATATTGCTACGAAAAACATACAAGTGCAGGTATATTCTTTAAAAAATGATTTCTTTTCTTTTGGCATATACCCAGTAGCGGGATTTCTGGGTTGAATGATAGTTCTATTTTTAGTCCTTTGAGAAATCTTCACACTGTTTTCCACAGACATTGTACTAATTTACACTCCCATCAACAGTGTATATGCATTTTCTTTTCCCTGCATCCATGCCAACATCTGTTATTTTTTTTTACTCTTCAATAATCCATTCTGATTGATGTAAGATGATATCTCATTGTGGTTTTAATTTGTATTTCTCTGATGATTAGTGAAGTTGAGCATTGTTTTCATATGTTTGTTGGTCACTTACAGATTTTCTTTTGAGAAATGTTTATGTCCTTAGCCTACCTTTTAATGAGGCTGTTTGTTTCTTTCTTGTTGAATTTTTGAATTCTTTGTAGATTCTGGATATTAGTCTCTTGTCAGAGGCATAATTTATAAATATTTTCTCCCATTCTGCAGGTTATCTGTTCACTCTGTTGATTATTTATTTTGCTGTGCAGAAGCTTTTTAGTTTAAGTCCCATTTGTCTATTTTTGTTTTTGTTTCATTTGCTTTGGGATATTAGTCATAAATGCTTTGCCTGAGCCAATGTCCAGAAGAATTTTTTTCTGGGTTTTTTTCCAGGACTTCTATAGTTTCAGGTCTTATTTAAATCTCTAATCCTCCTTGAATTAATTTTTGTATATGTTGAGAAATATAAGTTCAGTTTCTGCATATGGCTAGCCAATTTTCCCAGCATGGTATATTGAAAAGGGTGTCCTTTCCCCTTAGTTTTTGTTGACTTTGTTGAAGACCAGCTGGTTCTAGGTATGTGGCTTTATTTTGAGGTTCTCTATTCTGTTCCATTGATCTATGTGTTTGTTTTTTGTACCAGTACCATGCTGTTTTAGTTATTATAGCCTTGTAGTATAATTTGAAGAGAATGTGATGCCTCCAGCTTCATTCTTTTTGTTTAGGATTGCTTTGGCTGTTCAGGTTCTTTTTTTGGTTCCATATGAACTTTGGGATTGTTTTTCTAACTCTGGGAAGGATGACATTGACAATTGGATATAAATTATATTGAATCTGTAGATTTCTTTGTGCAGTATGATCATTTTAACAGTATCAGTTCTTCCAATCCATGAGCATGGAATGTTTTTCCATTTGTTTGTGTCATCCATAATTTCCTTCATCAGTATTTTGCAGTTCTCCTTGTAGAGATCTTTCATCTCCTTGGTTAAGTGCATTCCTAGGGGTGTGTGTGCGTGCGCGCGCACGCGTGTGTGTGTATTGCAAACGGGATTGAGGTTTTTTGTTTTTTGGATTTTTTTTTAAAGCAAAGTTTCACTCTGTGACCCAGGCTAGAGTGCAGTGGTGAAATAATGGCTCACTGTAGCCTCAACCTCCCAGACACAAGTGATCTTCCCATCTCAGCCCCCTGAGTAGCTGGGCCTACAGGCACTCGCCACAACACCCAATGAATTTTCTTACTTTTTGTAGGGATGGGAGTCTCACTATATTGCCCAGGCTGGTCTCAAACTCCTGGGTTCAAGCAATCCTCCACCTTAACCTCCCAAAGTGCTGAGATTACAGACAAGGGTCACTGTGCCCACAAGAATTGAGTTCTTGATTTGGTTCTCAGCTTGAATGTTATTAGTATATAGAAATGCTACTGATTTTTATACATTGATTTCTTATCCTGAAACTTGACTGAGGTTGTTTATCAAGTCTAGGAGTCTTTTGAAAGAGTCTTTAGGATTTTTTAGGTATTAAATTATATCATCAGTGAACAGAGATAATTTGACTTCTTCCTTTCCAATATGGAAACCTTTTATTTCTTTCTCTTGCCTGATTGTTCTGGCTAACACTTTCATTACTATGTTGAATAGAAGTGGTGAGAGTGGACGTCCTTGTATCATTCCAACTCTTAGGAGAAATGCTTTCAACTTTTGCTCATTCAGTATGATGTTGGCTATAGGATTGTCATATATGGCTCTCATTATTTTGAGATATGTTCCTTGAATGCCTAGTTTGGTGAGGGTTTTTATCATAAAAGGATGTTTGATTTTATAGAATGCTTTTTCTGCATGTATTGAGATGATCATATGGTTTTTGTCTTTATTCAGTTTATATGGTGAACCACATTTATTGATTTGCATATGTTGAACCATCCTTGCACCCTTAGAATTAACCTCAGTTTACTGTGATGTACTGTCTTTTCAATGTGCTGTTGGATTTGGTTTGCTAGCATTTTGATGTGAATTTTTGCATCTATGTTCATCAGGGATATTTGCCCGTATATTTTTTTTTTTTGGTCATGTCCTTTTTTTGGTTGTGTACTGGTTTATTGTCTAGTCTTCTGCCTTCTACTCTTGCTCCTCTACAATCAATTCTCTCCACAGCAGCAAGTGAACTTTTAAAGACACAAATCAGATCATGTCACTCTCTTGCTTATAAACCTAATGGCTTTTTGTAGTAGCCAGCCTTTAAGATGGCTCCAAGGAAGGCCTATGTTTAGCCTCCTTAAGGAAAATAAACGGGCTGGGTGCAGTGGCTCACAACTATAATCACAGCACCTTGCAAGGCTGAGACAGGAGTATGGCTTGAGCTCAGGAGCTCAAGACCAGTCTGGGCAACAAAGATCCCCATTTCTACCAAAAGAAAAAAAAAAAAAAGCCAACCAGGCAAGAATTTTATATTCTGCCAAACTAAACTTTACAAATGAAGGAGAAATAAAGTCTTTGCAAGGCCAGAAAATATTAAGAGAAATCATCATCATGAGACAAGCCCTACAAGAAATGCTCAAAGTTGTTCTAAACATGAAAACAAAAGGACAATACTCACCAACACAGAAGCACACATGAGTAGAAAGCTCACAGATCCTGTAAAGCAGTTACACAATTGAGACTTCAAGACAACCAGCTAACAGCACTATGACAGAAACAAAATCTCATATATTAATATTAACCTTGAATCTTATATTGATTTGGGTAATATTACTATCTTAACAATATTTAGTGGTCTAATCCATGAACATTAGATGTTTTCTAATTACTTAGGTCTTCTTTAGTTGATTTCCACAATATTTTATAGTTTTCATGGTAAAAGTCTCACATTTGTTTTATTAAGCTTATTTCTAATTATTTTTTAAATTTTTGACACTATTATAAATGGGATTGTTTTCTTAATTTTATTTTTGGACTTTTCTTTGTTAGTGCATAGGAATAAAATTTATCTTTGTATGCCAGTCTTACATCCTGCAACCTTGCTGAGCTCATAAGTTCTTTTGTGGATTTATTAGAATTTTCCACATATAAGATAATGCCATCTGAGAATAGCTAGCACTTTCAACATTATGTTGAATTAGTGGTGACAGCAGACATCCTTGCCTTGTTCCAGATCTTAGCAGAATATTATTCAATTTTTTACCATTAAGTATGATTTAGCTGTCAATTTTTTGTAAATACCTTATCAGTTTGAGGAAGTCCCCTTCTATTTCTAGTTTGATACATATGTTTATTATGAAAGGGTCTTGGATTTCATCAGATACTTTTTCTTCATCTTTTGAGATGATCATGTGATTATTGTCCTTTATCCTATTAATATGGTATATTACATCAATTTATTTTTCTGATGTTAAAAAATCAAACTTGTGGAGTTTTTTTGTTGTTATTAAATCCTACTTGGTCAAGTTGTGTAATCCTTGTTTAAATCTGTTCTTGAATTCACTTGACTACAGTTTTCTTGGGAATTGTTGCATGTATGTTTATAGGGAGATTAATCCATAGTTTTTTTGTGATTTCTCTGTGTGGCTTTGATCACAGGATAATATTGGCTTCATAGAATATGTTAGAGAGTATTTCCTTCTCTTCTACTTTTTGGAAGAGCTTATGAAGTGTTGGAATTAATCTTTTTAAAATGACTAGAATTTGATGGTGAGGCATGTCATCTGGGCCTGAGGTTTCTTTTTATGTAACATTTCAAAATTACTAAGTCAATCTTTTTTTCTTGTTATAAGTCTATGTATTAATACATGTTCCAATTGTTATTCAGTCAGTTTAGGTAGTTTGTATTTTGTAGAAATTTCTCCATTTTATATAGATAATCCATAGATAATCAGTTATTCACAATATTTCTTTGTAATCCTCTTTTTTTCTGTAAGGTCAGTATGAATGCTCTCTCTTTCATTCCTGACGTTAGTAATTTGAGTCTTCACTCTTTTGTTCTTGCCAATCTAGCTAAAGTTTTTCGATTTTGTAGATCTTTTCAAAAAGCTAACTTTTGGTTTGTTAGATTTTTTTTTTTCTATTGTTTTTGTATTCTCATTGGGAGAAGCTCAGAGACTCCAAACTTTGCCCTTCAAGAGAGATCCAAACATACAGCATCGCGATGTATATAGCACTAGAGACTTAGCAATCAATCTTTTATGGTTATTCCTCACAGCTTGTATATGAGGTCAGATCGAAAGAATTTGTTTTGATCTGCTCAGAGGTCAAAAAAGATTTTTAGAAGTCAATGGGAGAAATGGATTTCCATTCCTAACTTCATTCCATGCATCTTGAATGCTCCCAGTTTGTAACAGTTAAATATTTCCAATGGGAATCCTTGTTCACTTCAAAGTAATCATTTCTCCAGACAATGGCTATAAAGCTCCCTCTAATAAAAATGTAGTCCCATCCAACATTTAAGATAAATTTAACATGAGACGAAGTTTTAATTTAAGATTATCAGGTGCATATTTTAACAGTAGGAGCCAATACACAAAATCTGTGGTGCTGTGAAAATAACTGAAACTGTGATTACCCTTGAACAAATATTAGCATGGTCACACTTTTTTGCATAGCAGGTGTTTTTAATTATCTTACCCATTCACAGACTGTCTCTCTGCAGAGTTCATGAGAATTTTTATGACAAAATGCTATCATACTTTCACCTACAGCTTTTGGCTTGCTCTCCTACTCTAATTCCTGAATAGTTAATTAAAACTCTCAAATTTTGTCAGGAGACTGGAACATTTATTGAGCATTTACTGTATGCATATAGGATATTGGATTAGGCACAATAAGTGAGAAACCTTAAATAAATCAAACACTGCAACAATAAATGTCGTGTTTTGGGGAGATGGTGTACTGGAGGATAGATTCAACATGTGCTTCTCTTCAACTGCAGAAAGGGAAAAAGTTTGTAACCCATGGAAGCATCCTAGAACTGTCAAAAGTATATTAAATCTATGAATGCTGTGATAAATAAGGACTTGTTTTATTTGTTTCTTCAACAACGTGAAAAATACAAATTGTTCTTGGAAACAGAATAAAAACACAAGTAAACTAGTTGTACTTTGCTATGACAACTGACAGTGAAACTTCTTTTGAAACACATTGCGAAAATAATCAGCATTACAACTTCTGACAAGGCTGTATGCCCTAGTCCTTATTGGCTTCTTCCCTAATCCGCAAATATTTTCTTCACCTGTGCCCAGGACTGACCCTAGTGTTAACATACATCCCTGGAAGAACTTATTTACAATGCACATTCTTGCTTCTATGCTGTTAATATGGTATAGATCCCGGATTCTGCATTTTAAATAAGTATCTATATTTTTTTATTCTGGTAGAACCAGGACCACACCTTTAGAAACTTGGCCCCATTGTGTTTCTGCTCTATGCAAGGCAGAATCTGTACTGGAGAAGCTTAAAATTTAGTCAGAGAGTCAAAACACGGTAACAAAACAAAACAAACTGCAGAAAGAGAGAGCAATATTCATTCATTCAACAAAATTTATCAAGTGCCTACTATGAATCTACGAGTTTGCCAGAAAAATAATAGGGTGTTTAAACTTTTCTTGTTTCCAGTTTGAAGTTTCAAGAGATGGATACCACATTTTAAAGTGAGACTTGAAACCATCAGGCAGGACTTGCAATAGAAGGTTGTGGGAAACTGGAATTTTCCATAGCTGATTGCCAATCTTCAGCCTTCAAGGCTGAGGAAAGATTTGGAGGTGTGAGAAAGAGTGTCCAAGAGAATAGCTGGTGGGCTGTGTGTCCCAACCTCTTTTATGGGAATGGAAAGGGAATCTTCCTTTTTTACTGAAAATCAACACAGAGGGACTCTAAAGTAGGTTAATACGAGTCCCCACAGCTGGGGGACAAGACGCACTGGTTTCTGACTAATGACTGAGGAATCTGTGGGGTAGGAGAGGAATATCTGGTTTGCTAGAGGGATTTTCCCATCATATTGCTCTGCCTTTTCTGCCAAGGGGGGTTCTTTGTCCTGACTGAGTTTCATGATGTTTTTCAACTAAGGGCCACAAAGTGATTAATTGTTGAACTCCTCAACACCCTGGTGAGGTAGTTAGGTATCATTATCCCTGATGTCCAGCTAGACAAACAGTGAAGGTTGGCTGCATTGACTTAGATCACACAGGGAGCAGGTTTAGGAAGAGAAATGGGTTGTAGCCTCCTGAAACCAGAGTGAGAACTTGGTCTGATCTCCCTAGGAAGATTCCCAGTTGGCCAAAATGTTCACTATGCCTCCTTCAAGTGCAACAATGTGTGGGGCATTTTGCAATTGTCAGTGTATGTGAACTGAGAGCAGCTGTGTGATAAAATATGAGGGAGGGAAAGCTTTTCTGAAATGTCTGGTTTCCAATTTGTGCTTGACTGGCAGTCAGAGAAAATTGTGCTGATTTAATTGGCAAGGGAAATGTGCACCCAAGGCACTTGCTGGGGTTTCCTTGCAAGGAAAATATATATAAATGTATATTATATAAATATTTATATATAAATATTTATATTTATATATTGTATAAATATTTTATTTTTCAATTTAAAAATATGTTTTGAATGAGTGCTACACATCTTAGCATGCAAGCCTTTGGCAGCATCAAACTGTTCTCAGAGCTCTCTAGAAGTGCTGCCCTATGCAACAGATGGTTAATAACTACAAAACCATTCAATCGAACAAACATTGAATTAGCCTGGGAGCAGATTTGGGAGGTAGGTGGACAAAGAGATAAATATAATACAGTCCCCACCCTCTAGAAGATTACAACCTATCCTGAGAGGTGGAGCTGGATGGTAAAACACACAACCAAATAAACAAAATGCAAAAACAGAAGTTTACAACCTAAGCATTGATAAATATAGCAGAGTTCCCTTTTAATTGGGGTTGGGTTCTAAAATCAGAGAATAAATAGAAAATCTCATTTATTCAAAATTACCCTTGAAGGTTTCATTAACTTGTCCATAAAGTGTTACATATATGGGTCATAAATATAAGTCTGTGCAATAATTCTTATGTCCTTTAAATTTTTAAGAATCAATGGAGTTAAAATATAAGGAACATAAACAAAGGGCAGGTGCTTTGTGTGAACATTCAAACTTGCCCACCAATGAGATGATTATTGAAGACCTAGCTGGGAATGGAGGTTGGAGTGTAAAATCATACAGTGCATCTGCTTGATTTTTCTGCATAAGAAACAACTCCAAATCTCAGTGGCTTAATATAACAATCGTTTATTCTCATGGAACTGTTGGTCAGTTGAATGTCAGCTCTCTTGCCTGGGCTTGGCTGGGACAGTTCAGCTTTGCTCCACAGTTTCTCCATTCTCCCTGTAATACTATTGAGCTATCCTGGACATGTTTTTTCCATGGCGATTACAGAGACTCAAAATCCCAAGCCTGGCCGGGCACAGTGGCTCACGCCTATAATCCCAGCACTTTGAGAGGCTAAGGTGGGGAGGATCACTTGAGGTCAGGAGTTCCAGACCAGCCTGGCTAACCCCATCTCTACTAAAGATACAAAATTAGCTGGGCGTGGTGGTGGTTGCCTGAAGTCCCAGCTACTCAGGAGGCTGAGGCATGAGGATTGCTTGAACCCAGGAGACGGAGGTTTCAGTGAGCCGAGGTCATGCCACTGCACTCCAGCTTGGGCAACAGAGTGAGACCATGTCAAAAACAAAACAAAACAAAACAAAACAAAAACAGTCAACAAAATCCCAAGACATTTCACTCAAGCGCCTTTTAAGATTTTGCTTGGTTGGGTGCAGTGGCTCATGCCTGCAATCCCAGCACTTTGGGTGGACAAGGCGGGTGGATCATGAGGTCAGGAGTTTGAGACCAGCCTGGTGAAACCCTGTCTCTACCAAAAATGCAAAACTTAGCCAGGTATGGTGGCGGGCACCTATAATCCCAGCTACTCGGGAGGCTGAGGCAGGAGGTTGCAGTGAGCCAGGATCGCACCACTGCACTTCAGCCTGGGCAACAGAGCACGACTCCATCTCAAAAAAAAAGAAAAAAAAAGACCTTGCTTACCTCACACTGGCTATGACTGAAGGAAGTCACCTGACAAAGACCAAAATCAAGTGATGGGGAGATAAGTTCTGCATCTTTAGTGATTGGAACTGTAAAATCACATGGCAAACAGTATAGACACAAAGGAGGGTGGAGTCAGTCCATCACTGGAATTTATTTCATTTCACATTTCAGAGTTTAGTCTCTAGCCTTCTTATTCATAAAGCAAGCTACTTTCCCATAAGTTCCTTTTCTGCTTGAGTTGTAAACAGTGTTAGTTTCTCTTTGCAACAAATAAAAGTTAAATGTGCATAGCAAGTGTAGGGGCAAAGGGGATTTCCTTTCACCCCTAGAAGATTTGAGTCCTTAAGTCTGCTGAAAAAAGCAGGAGGAAAAGCATACAAATTTATTACCATGAATGAGGACATCACAGGGAGGTGAGCACCCAGTAACCCAATGAAGTTCAGAAGCTTAGAGACCCTTCTTCATAGGTGAGAGGGAAATGGGAAGTGTAGGAAATAATCAATTGTAGAGGTGTAAAAAGTGACTTTACGGTAGATATGGGCCCGAGAAAACAGACAGTAGCCTCAGAAAAAGTTTGTCTTGGCTCTAGGTATAGTGTTTGGTTTTTAGTCTCTTCTTCCGTGATTTGTGTTTAATCTTCCCTGGTTAATGAAATTGCAGTAAGAAGGTTGAAGGCAATTCTGTGCCTTTTTAGCAGATTTGATCTTTAGGTTGATAAGAGAAAAGCCTCATGTAGCATCTACTGATCCCCATGTGCCTTTAATTTTAAATTGTCAGCATACCAGGTTGCTATATTTTGGGGTGACTTTTCTAGGACTTCTTCAGAAGCAGCTCCTCTGCCAGGCAGACTGTGAGATACACATAAAGTGAAATGGAGACACGTTAATTTTAGCAGGGAGAGGACATCCAAGAAGACTTTTTGGAAAAGTTGGGATTTATCTGGAATTGTGGGGAATGGGTAGGATTTGGATATTCCAGGCTGAAGTGAGGTTTCAGAGAGAAGGTGAGAAGCTCACTCTCTGTTTGGAAAGCAAGTCCTTTTTTTTGTTATCTATATAATCACCTGTAGCTCTGGTCTCAAATTATTTCTATAGATAGAAAATAAGCACTTTAGAAATCACCACTGTGTGCATATAAAGTAACACATGTCTCCTACAAACATGCCAGAACTCAGCTTAATCAAGCTTTCCTCTCAAAGCACAGTCAAAGCAGACATCAGGAAGGATCCAATGTGGGGACTGAAGGAAAGTAAAGCTGGCTTCATTGTACTTAGCTTATGCTGCCCTGAAACACAGTTCAGTTTTCACAGAGCCTCGGTTTCCATGCCTATGTGCTCGACAGTGTTGCCTAAGCTTGGGTCATGGGGAGATTTGTTCCCAGAGAGAAGCTTGACGTCCACCTTCACATCAGAATGGGACCATCTCCAGTGCACAGTACTAAGAATGGAACTAAACTTTGATGACTACAGAATTTAGCTAGACTTTAAACAAGAAGAGGAAAAGGATGATGGTTTTGGGAGATGGGGAGAGTCAGAATAAAAGGATTCTTTTTCACTCAAATGGTGAAAAAGAGTAGATAAGGGAGGAAAATTCTAAAGAATGAATACTTAGAAAGTCAGGAGTGGGAATTCATCAAGGTTTTGGAGAAGGGAAGACTAAGTTTTATGAAGACCCAAATTATCTGTTTTGTTCATTGTTATTTTCCTAATATCTGGCATATGATACAATTATACAAAGCAATAATGAAATATATGAATGAAAACAATTATATAGATACACAATACATATGTTCATATAGGTATATAAACATAGTTCAAAATTTTTACTTGTCAATAGTATACAAATTGATACTTGCAAAAAAGTCAATTAAAATGTATGTAAAGCAACAGTGAAAGCTGTTTTTCACTAACCCTGCAATTTCACTCTCTTCCCCAGAAGTAATTGCAGCTGTGAATTTGATATGTGACCTTTCAGATAGTTTTCTCTGACTAGATGGCCTACAATGTGAAATGTAACTCACCCTCTACTGGATTGATCTAAATTACTGCTTAAATAATGTCAAAAGCAGTACATTTACTTGTAATCTACATTCATTCTTTCTTCACTCATTACATGAAACTTTCTCATTCTAAGTGGAGTGATATGCCAAATTCTAAGAAAGTTGTCTAACTTAAGGAGTTCAACCCCCATTTAAAAGGCCGTACCAGAACCACTTAGGCTTTTAGCCAACCATAAACATCGTGTGTGTGTGTGTGTGTGTGTGTGTGTGTGTGTGTGTGTGTGTACTCCACAATTCTTCCTCTTCAATTCAGAAAGAGTTGCTCCCAAGGCAGCTCCTAAATGCTGGAAGTATTCCTTCTCTAGGGATGCTATAAGAAAGTACCACAACTGGGTGGCTTAAACCAGAGAGATGTATTGCCTCATAGTTATGGAGACTGGAAGTCTGAGACCAAGATATTGGTAGGGTTGGTTCCTTCTGAGGGCTAGGAGGGAGTGATCTGTTGATTACCTCTCTTCTTGGCTTATAGATGGCCATCTTCTCCTAGTATCTTCACATTGTCTTCCCTTTGAACACGTCTGTGAAAGTGTCCACATTTTTCCCTTTTATAAGGACATGAGTCATATTGGGTGAGAGCTCACCCTAATGACCTCATTTTAACGTGATTACCTTTGGAAAGGTTTTAGCTCCAAATAAGGTCACATTCTGATGTGCTGGATGTTAGGATTCCAACATATATTTTTTGTAAGGACACAATTCAACCCATAACACTCAATTACTAGGGATTATATTCATAAAACACTCTCTCAGGAATCATTCTTTTAGTTGCTTTGAATTATTGTATTTGGAGGAAGCCAGACCATTAAAGATCCTGAACCATATTGTTGTGGCCACTTGTACATTTGTTGTCGGTGAGGCAGTTCGGGTTCTTGAGTTTGCTGCACAAAATAATTTGAGAGTGAGTCCAAGATAAGGGTAGCACAAGAAGTTTATTGCAAAGCAAAAGTACACCTGCAGAGGCAAAGCAGGCTGCTCAAAGGGTGAGACAGCCCCTAGTGTCTTAAGGGAAACTCCCTTTATGCGAACTGTACATACATATTCATAAAATACTGGTGAGGTCAAGCATGCAAAGGTGGACCTGAAGCTGATGCATGTACTCAGCATCTAGATGCTCTAATATGCATCACATACATCATTGGCATCTAAAATCTCTATCTAGTGGTGTGTTTTTTCTATTAAAATGAGGAAAAGTTCACTATAAGTTAAATCTTGAGCCTAGCTGCACAGATGGGACCCAGAAAAGTCCCTGCCTCCCCAAGGCAGGAATTTGTAGCTAATAGCTTCTTGGGCTTTTGGTGCTGATTGGCTGGAAATTAGGGAAGCCACATCATGAATAAGGGGTTCTTGTTTTCTTTCCCAGGCTATTTTGGGTGTCAGAAGCTTGAAACCATCTGGCAGTCGGTTGACATCCTGTAGGATTGCTTATCATGCAAAAGAGTTAGGTGTTGAGGCAGAAGGGTGTGAGGATGTGAGACAAGCCCGCAAGGCTTCACACAAGGGAACAAGTCAGTGTAGCCTCCTAACTTTACTTATCCTACCTCGAGTTGGCTTTTATTGACATCTCTCACACATTAACAACATTTTACTTATCAGACTTTTTCATGAAAAATGAAAATGCAGCTTAGCTGATGAATAAACTTAGCAAATAAGATGGGTAGAAAAGCTCAACCCTCCACTCCCCTACTTTAAGATAGAGAATACAACAATTCTTTGGGAAATAGGGACAACTTCATAGACTCCAGGTGGACATATTTTTTCGGGTGCCACCACTCAACATATTATACTAGCATATGAGAAAGAAGAGGCAAAATAGGTGGGTGTGGGATTCAGAAACGATCAGGAGAGAGTGCCAAGGATCAAATTTGCTGTCTTTGTAATCCTGCCTTGGAATTGGAAGCAGCTGATGCACCCTAGAACACTGCTGCCAAAAGCTGTTGATGCCCCATTAAGCTACTAGAACTGGCTCAGATAGTTGAAATTAAAGGTTCTCTAATTTTGCCTAATTTTTCAGCATTCTATTTGTGGCAGAGCCACAGTATGTATTAGCCCTCAGTATCTATTCTTTCCTTCTTTCTTTTAGTAATAGAATCTCCAACTCAAGTATTTTTCATATTTTTATTGTTTTATTTTGTTTTAAATTGCCGAATAATCAATGTACATTTTTATGGGGTAAAGTGTGATGTTTCAATACATGAATACATTGTGTAATGATCAAATCAGAGTAATTAGAATATCCATCACCTCAAACATTTATCATTTATTTGTGGTGAGAGCATTCAAAATCCTCTTTTCACTATGTTGAAACAAGCAATACATTATTGTTAACTATAGACATCCCACTATGCAATAGAACACCATAACTTATTCCTCCTAACTGTAATTTTGTACTTGCTGACCAGCTTTTCCTATCTTTACTCCTTCCTCCCCTGTCCAGTCTGTGGTAACCACTATTCTACTCTCTACTTCTATGAGATCAATTTTTGCAGATTCCACATATAAGTGAGATCATGTAATATTTGTCCTTCTGCTTGGCTTATTTCACTTAACATAATGTCCTCTAGGTTCATCCATGTTTTTGCAAATTGCTGGATTTTGTTCTTTTTTATGGCTTAATAGTATTTCATTGTGTATATATACCACATTTTCTTTATCTATTTTTCTGTTGATGGGCACTTAGGTTGATTCCATATCTTGGTTATTGTGAATAGTGCCACAATAAACATGGGAGGCCAGATTTCTCTTCAACATATTGATTTCCTTTCCCTTGGATATACACTCAGTAACGGAATTATTAGGTCATATGGTAGTTCTATTTTTAATTTTTTGAGGAATGTGCATACTGTTGTCATAAGGGCTGTACAAATTGACACGCCTACTTATAGTGTATAAGAATTCCCTCTTTCTCTACATCCTTCCCAGTATTTTTAATGTTTTTGCCTTTCTGATAATACTCATTCTATCTGGGGTGAGGTGATATCTCATTGTGGTTTTGGTTTGCAATTCCTTGATGATTAGTGATGTTCAGCATTTTTCCATTATATCTGTTGGCCCTTCTCATGTCCTCTTTTGAGAACTGTCTATTTAGGTTTTTTGCCTGTTTTTCAAATTGGATTTTTTTTTGTTGCTATTGACTTGAGTTTCTTATAAATTCTGGATATTAACCTCTCATCAGATGCATAGTTTGCAAATATTTTCTCCTGTTCTACAGGTTGTGTATTCTGTTGATTGTCATGCAGATTTTTGTATGACATAATCCCATTTGTCAAGATTTGCTTTTCTTGCCAGTGCTTTTGGGGTGCTATCCAAAAATTCCTCACTCAGACCAGTGTCATAAAGTGACATTTCCTCTGGTTTTTTTTTTCAGTAGTTTCATAGTTTGGGGGTTTTAGATTTGTCTTTAATCTATTTTGAGTTGATTTTGTACCTGGTGAGAAACAGGGGTCTAGTCTTATTCTTCTGCATGTTGATATCCACTTTTTCTAGCATGCTTTATTGAAGAGACTGTTGTTTCTCCAATGTTTTGTTACCTTTCTCAAAAATAAATTGTCTGTAAATACCTGGATTTATTTCTGGGTTCTCTATCTCTTCTATTCGTCTGTGTGTCTGTTTTTGTGCCAGGACCATCTCTTTTGGTTACTATAGCTTTGTAGTATATTTTGAAGTCAGCTAGTGTGATGCCTATAGCTTTGTCCTTTTTGCTCAAGTTTGTTTTTGCTATTTGGGTTATTTTGTTGTTTCATATGAATTTTAGAATAGCTTTATCTATTCCTGTGAAGAATGCCATTGGTATTTTGATAGGGATTGCACTGATTTGGTAGATCACTTTGGATAGTATTAATATATACATTTTAATAATATTAATTATTCCAATCCATGAACATAAAATATCTTTCCATTTGTGTCCTTGTCAATTTCTTTCATCAATATTTTATAGTTTTCTTTGTAGAGATTTTCACCTTCTTAATTAAATTTTTTCCTACTTGTTTTGGTAGCTGTTGTGAATGGGATTATTCTCTTGATTGCCTTTTTAGATAGTTCACTGTTGGCATATAGAAATGCTACTGATTTTTGCACGTAGATTTTATATCCTGCAAGTTTACCAAATTTATTAGTTCCATTAGTTTTTTTGGTAAAGTCTCTAGGGTTTTTTATATAAAAAGATTATGTTGTTCCAAAACAGGGCTAATTTGACTTCCTCCTTTCCAATTTGAATGTTCCTTATTGTTTTTTTCTTGCCTGATGGCTCTGGCTAGGGGTGCCAGTACAATGTTGACTAGATATTAAAAGTTGGCATCCTTTTCTAGATTTATATCTTACAGAAACCTTTCAGCTTTTATCCATTCAGTATGATGTTAGCTGTGGGTTTGTCATACATAGACTTTATTGTTAAGTACATTTCTTCTATACCTAGTTTATTGAGGATTTTTAATTATTAAAGGCTGTTGAATTATCAAATGCCTTTTCTGCATCTAATAAAATGATCTTTTGGTGTTTCTCTTCATTCTGTTAATGTAATGTATCATGTTTATTGATGTATGCATGTTGAGCTATCCTTGCTTCCCTGGGATGAATCCCATTTGGATGTGGTGAATGCTCTTTTTAATGTGCTGTTGAGTTTGGTTTGCCAGTATTTTGTTGAACATTTTTGCATTTGTATTCATCAACGATATTGGCTTCTGATTTACTTTTTTTTGTTGTGTCTTTATCTGGTTTTTTCATCAGGGCAATGTGCTGTCCTCAAACAATGAGTTTGGAAGAATTCTTTCCCCTTCAATTTTGTTGAATAATTTTAGAAGAATTTGTGTTAGTTCTTCTTTAAATGTGAGGTAGAATTCAGCAGTAAAGCTGTCAGGTCCTGGACTCTTCTTTGATAGGAGACTTTTTATTACTGATTCGATCTTGTAACTCATAATTGATCTATTCAGATTTTCTATTTCTTCATACTTCAATCTTGGTAGGTTGTATGTGTCCAGAAATTTATTATTCATTTCCTCTAGATTTTCTAATTTGTCAGTATATAATTTTTCATAATAGTCTTTTATGATCTTTTGTATTTCTGTGGTGTCCATTGTAATGTCTCCTTTTTATCTCTTATTTGAATTATCTCTCTTATTTTTAGTTAGTCTAGCGAAAATTTTGTTAATTTTGTTTATCTTTTCAAAAATCCAACATTTTATTTATTTTTTGTAATTTTTTAGTCTTTATATTGTTTATTTCTGCTCTGATCTTTAGCATTTCTTTCTGACTACTAATTTTTGATTATTTTTCCTTGTTTTTCTAGATCCCTGAGGTACAACTTTATTTATTTGAGACCTTTCTACTTTTTTGATGTTGGCATTTATTGCTATAAAATTCCCTCCTAGAATTGCTTTTGCTGTATTCTCTAGGTTCTGGTTTGCTATGTTTCCATTTTCATTTGTTTCAAGAATTTAAAAAATTTCTTTCTTAATTTCTTTATTGACCCATTGGTTATTCAGGAAAATGTTGTTTCATTTTCATTTATTTGTACAGTTTTGAAAGTTTCTCCTGTTATTGATTTCTAGGTTTATTCTACTGTGGTCATGAAAGACATTTGATATTATTTTGATTTTTAAAAAAATTGTTGAGTATTGTTTTGTCACCTAATATGTGCTCTATCCTGGAGAATGTCTCATGTGCTGTTGAAAAGAATGTATATTCTACACTGTTGGATGGAATGTTCTGTAAATATCTTTGGTCCATTTGGTCTACAGTCTGGTTTATTTGGCATGTTTCTTTGTTAATTTTCTGTCTGGATAATCTGTTCATTGGTGAAAGTGGGATGGTGAAGTCCCCTACTATTATTGTATTGCAGTGTCTCTCTCCCTTTAGATCTACTAAAATTGGCTTTTACATTTAGGTGCTCCAATGTTGGCTGTATATATACTTATAATTGTTGTATGCTCTTGTTGACTCACCCCTGTATCATTATATGACATTCTTCTTTGTCTCTTTTTACAGTTTTGGCTTAAAGTATATTTTATCTTATGTAAATAGAGTGACACCTGCTATTTTTTCAGTTTCCATTTGTATGGAATATCTTTTTCCATCCCTTTACTTTCAGTCGTGAGTATCCTTACAGATGAGGTGAATCTCTTGTAGGCAGCATATAATTGGGGCCTTTTGAAAAAAATCCATTTACCCACTCAATGTCTTTTAATTGGAGAATTTAATCAATTTACATTGAAGGTTAGTATTGTTAGGCAAGGGCTTCCTCCTGCCATTTTGTTACTTGTTTTCTAGCTGTTTTATAGATTCTTTCTTCCTTTCTTCTTTTCTAACTCTTTTTCTTTGTAGTTAAGTGATTTTCTCTAATAGGATGTTTTGATTCCTTTCTTTTTATTTTTAGTGTATTTATTATAGATTTTTGTTTTGTGGTTACCACCGGCTTACTAAGAACATCTTATAGTTATAACAAATTGTTTTAAACTGATTAGAACTTCACTTTGGTAACAAACAAAAGAAACATAAAACCCTGTACAGTTTGCCTTCATTCTCCCTCCACATTTTGAGTGTTTGGCATTACAGTTTGTATCTTTTAGTATTGCCTATCTCTTAACAAATTGTCTTACCTATTATGTCTTTAATAATTTTATATTTTAATCTTCATACTAAAGATATAAGTGATTTACTCACCAAAAATTATGGTGTTAGAGTATTCTGAATTTTTCTGTATACACACTTTTACCAGTGAGTTTTATACTTTCAAATGTTTTCTTGTTATACATCAGTATCTTTTTCATTCAGTATGAAGAACGAGCTTTGGCATATCTTATAAGACAGGTCTGGTCATGACAAATTCTCTTACCTTTTGTTTGGGAAAGTCTTTGCCTCACCTTAATTTCTGAATGACAGCTTTGCTGAGTACAGTATTCTTGGTTGCCAGTTTGTGTTTTTTCAGTACTCTAATTATATTATTCCAATTTCCTCCTGGCCTGCAAGGTTTCTGCTGGGAAGTCTATTGCCAGACATATTGGAATTTCCTTATTTGTTATTTACTTCTTTTCTCTCACCAATATAGCATCCTTTCTTGTTCTTTGACCTTTACAATTTTGATTATAACATGTATTGGGGTAGTTTTAATTGGAATGACTCTGATTGGTGACCTTTGACCTTCTCTACCTGGATATTTATATCCTTTTTTAGGTTTGGAAAGTTTTCCGTTATTTCTTTGAGTAAGACTTCTACCCTTTATTCTTTTCCTGCTCCCACTTGAATTCCAGTGACCCAAATGTTTTCTCTGTTAATGCAATTCCATAGGTACTGTAAGCTTTCTTTGTTCCTTTTTATTATTTGGTCTTTTTTTATCTCACTGTGTATTTTCAAATAGTCTATCTTCAAGCTTACTGATTATTCTGCTTGATTAATTCTGCTTTTGATGCTCTCTATTGCATTTTTTAATTTCACTAATTGTATTTTTCAGCTTCCACATTTTTGTTTCATTTTTTAACATTTTAATCTCTCTGTTAAATTTTTAAAATAAAGTTCTGAATTATTTTCTCTTTTCTTGAGGTTCACAGAATTTTCTTAAAGTAGAGATTTTGAATTTTTTGTCTGTCAGATCACATGTCTCCATCTCTTTAAGGTCTGTCACTGGCACCTTGTTTTGCTCATTTGGTGAAATCCTAATTCCCTGATTGTTCTTATTTTTGTGGACATATGTTATTTTTCTGGACTTATTTTGTGTGACATATGTCAATGTCTGTGCACTGAAGAATTGGGTATTTATTCCAGTTTTTGAAGTTTGCCTTTGTGTTGATCTTTCTTCAGTGGGTCTGTCCAGAAATCTAAGCAGACTGACTATTATCAGAGCCCATAATCACTGAAGTCATTTCAGCACTAGTGGATATCCTGAACCTGTGTTTGCTGTGAGTCTTGCAAAGGCTCTAAGGTTGATACAGCACCTTGGCCTAGATGGACCTGGGGAATACCCAAAGAGTATACCCAGGCTGTGTAGGATAACACCGAAGGGGCCAAGTGTGAAAGTCTCTACTATTGGCCCAGACAGGCATGCGTTTCATAGCAGATCTCTGAACAGGTGAGACAGTTCTCTGACTGTACCCTCATGATAAACTGTGGAATGGGAATCAGTGGGCTTACCCTAGTGGCCCTGATGTGTATGCTTGTGAGCATTCTTCTGCTCAGGCAAGATCTCCTTGATTATGATAAGAGAGTGGAAACTGGCCCCTTAAGAGCTGCTGTGGGACAGACAACTGTGAGGCTTTTCCAGTAGCCCAGGCAAGTATGCATTCCCCAGCAGTTCCCCACAAGGGTGGGTGAGCTCCCTGAGTGCAGCAAGCTGAGACTGGCCCCCTCAGTCTCTACTTTTGGATGGAGAACAGAAGGTACATTTTGGAGGCTTAGATGGATATGAAATATGAGTGAGTCTTGCTCAGGATCCTTGTATGTGCAGTAATAAGTAGGAACCATGCTGAGGGAGCTCAGCCAAGTTATAGGGTAACTATCAGATCCAGTCTTGAGAACGATGGCAGGCAGAAAAGCTTTTCTGCTGAGGCAGTAGTGTGCATGATTCCTTCTAAACCTTTGGCAGATGGTTTTAGTCACAGGATCAAGGACAAACAGGGTTGTAGCCATACTCAAAGGGGAATGGGTTTGAATCTAGGAGCACAATTGGCAGGTCTGCTACCTGGTTATTGATCTGCAATCTCAAATCAGCCTTCCTAGGTTTTAGGCTCCACCAGGATCTCAAAACCTCCTACTTGAATTCTGAGGCTCTCACAGACAGACTTTTGTCTGTAGATGGGTGTAGACTTCTTGTTGTTGTTGAGGGATATGAGCACGCTATATTCTATTCTGCCATCTTGCCAATGTCACTATAGCCCAACCCAAGTTTTAACAGAGCATATGTCTACCCATCTAAAGACTACAATTCACAGGCCTTTCAAAGCTAGGCCATATGACTGTGTTCTGGTCAATCGGGTATATGAAACCATGTATACAACTTTTGCATGTAGGACCCACATCTCTAGCAATGAGGATGTGAGGAAAGAAGGAGATCTGAGAGAAACAGGCAAGAGGTCAGAGGTATAGCCAAATGAACTGCACTAAGGTTAGTGCCCAGGGAAAAATTTTAACTCCAGTGTGGGAAACTGGTGTACTATTAGCAAATCAAGGCAGAAGCCAGATCATACACAAGTTCTGGGAAAGTAAGACCAATATAATCAGAGTAATATAGTTCAGAACAATTGAATTTATAAGGCACACAAAGCTAAAGACAGTAAGATTAATTTCAACACGATGTAGTAATAGTTCTTGATGCTGGCTTTCATAGGGACTGTGAGACTCTGGAAGAGGCTGAAATTGTAGTTCAAAGATGTTCAGGAGAATTGCGTGAGCAAGGCTGGGGAGTTAGGGATTGGAAGCACAGGTGAGACTAAAACACAAAGGGAAAAAGTTACTGAAGCCTTCAAATCACTTCTAATGCATTCTATAAGGTTTTATCACCATAAATGCCACTATTGTAAACAAATAAATGTAAAAAAATGGTTTAAACTTGTATTTATTCTTTTTAAAAAGTAGATGGAGCCAGGTGCAGTGACTCACATCTGTAATCCCAGCACCTTAGGAGGCTGAAGCAGGTGGATCACTTGCAGTCAGGAGTTCAAGACCAGCCTGGCCAATGGGGCAAAACCCTGTCTATACTAAAAATACAAAAACTAGCCAGGCACTGTGGTGTATGCTTGTAATTCCAGCTACTTGGAAGGCTGAGGCAGGAGAATCACTTGAACCTGGGAGGCAGAGGCTGCAGTGAGCCGAGCTCATTCTATTGCACTCCAGCCTGGGTAACAGAGTGAGACTTCATCTCAAAATAAAAATAAAAATAAATTTTTTAAAAAAGAAAAGTAAATGGAAGTGATTTTCATGTGTTAAGTTAATATCTGATGGAACACTACCATTGCCTTTTCCCTCATCTCAGGTTTGCTGCCTCATCTGTTTTTCTTTGTATGAGGCTCAAGTCCTATTACTGGCTCAGAGTGTATGAAATTGTATCAGGTAAAGTGTAAAATCATTACACCTTCTGAAAGAATCTAAGCACTGAAGACAATAATCTATGATCCTTACTACAGATCAGCAGGGCCCAAATCAACTTTCCTCAGCCTCCCAGGGAAGGGAAACGTTGCTACGAGTCTTGTGTTTTATAATTGAAAGTAACGCATACTTTCTGTTTCCAATGGTTTTAAGTCTTAATGAATATTGTGTGTGTGTGTGTGTGTGTGTGTGTGAATATATACACACTTTGTTTTAATCTGATGTTTTCCCCCAACTATATTATCATATAAATCAAGAACATATCTGTTTGAGCTACAGGGAAAATAACTTCTTTCCTTTTTTTTTTTTTTCCTGAAATGGGGTCTTACTCTGTCACCCAGGATGGAGTGCAGTGGAACGACCTCGGCTCATTGCAATCTCCGCCTCCTGGGTTCAAGTGATTCTCCTGCCCCAGCCTCCCGAGTAGCAGGGATTACAGATGCCTGCCACCACAACCGGCTAATTTTATACTTTCAGTAGAGACGGGGTTTTTCCATGTTGGCCGGGCTGGTCTTGAACTCCTGACCTCAGGTGATCTGCCTGCCTCAGCCTTCCAAAGTGCTAGGATTACAGGCATGAGCTACCACGCCTGGCCACTTCTCTACTTACATATAGAATTTTAATACTAAAATAGGTATGCAGATTTTCCAGAATTAATTATTATGTTAATTTAGAAAACTAAAGCCAAAAATATCAACCTTAAGTAGTCTTTCTTCAATAGTGAATGGATTCAGCCCAAATATGAAATATTACAGTGATATACAAAACCAATAACTTTGCAAAGGAGTTTATAAAAAAAAAAAAAAAATAGGCCAGGCACAGTGGCTTACACCTGTAATCCTAGCACTTTGGGAGGCTGAGGTGGGCAGATCACCTGAGGTTTGGCGTTCAAGACCAGCCTGACCAACATGGAGAAGCTCCATCTCTACTAAAAATACAAAATTAGCCAGACATGGTGGCACATGCCTGTAATCCCAGCTACGTGGGAAGATGAGGCAGGAGAATTGTTTTAATCCGGTAGGCAGAGGTTGCAGTGAGCCAAGATCGCACCATTCCACTCCAGCCTGGGCAACAAGAGTGAAACTCCGTCTAAAAAAATAAAAACGAATAAATAAATAAAGTTACTAAGAAACTAAATTAATCCAAATAAAAACAATAAACCTATTGGAAAGTTTTTGAGAGAAAAATAAGTTTAGAAATGTAGTAAACGGAATCAAAATAAACCAAACTGTTTTAGTCCAATGTCTGGAAAACATTTTTAATTCTAAAAGTAATACAATAAATCCTTAAAAGTCACCAGAACCAGATGGTTCTACAGGTGATATTTTTTAAAAAGTTCAAAGAATGTGTGAGTCCTATTTTACAAAGACTTACTCAGAATATTAAAAAGAAGTAAAACATATTATCTCAGTGTTAAAACTAGCCTAATACTAATTTAAAAACCAGACACAGTTGGTACAAAGAAAGAAAATAGCAAGTTAATCTTACTTTTAAATACAGATGCAAAAGTTCTAAATAAAATATCAGCAAATCCCTATCATAAATAAAGTGTTAGCAAATCAAATTCAGTAGTGTTTTGAAGGAATATTACATCATAGTTATGTAGAATTTAGTCTAAAATTGCAAAAATATGGTTCAAAATGTTTTTAAAAACTACCAATTGTGATAATAATGAATAAAGTCCCCGTGATTATCTTAATCACTGCTAAAACTATTTACTAAAATTCAGCACTCATTCCTCATTTTAAACTAACACAGACACATACAACAAAGCACAGACTAAGAGCAGCAGCAACCACTGAAAAACAACAGAAAATCCTGTGACAAAATATGAAATATACAAATCAATGATTTTCCTATGTAGCAGCAGTAACCAGTTAAAAGGAAAATGATCCCACTAATAACAGCAACAACAATACATGTGCAAGATGTACATGAAGGAAACCATTAACTTCACTTCAGTGAAAACCTGGATAAGTGAAGTATTGTATCATGTTTCTAGAATGGAACATACAATATTATAAATATTGTATATTTATATTATAATAAAATATATAAGTATTTACATACTCTGAATTAATTTATAAATGTAATGCATTTCCATTGAAAATATTAACAGGATTTTTTAATGGAAGTTACAAGCCAATTCTCAATTTCGTAATAGAGTTTTGGAAAACAGTAATGTGACAAAACCTGGACTACCAGATATCAAAATATACTATCAGCTCATCAAATTCA
Organism: Macaca thibetana thibetana; assembly: GCF_024542745.1. Lineage (NCBI taxonomy): Eukaryota > Metazoa > Chordata > Mammalia > Primates > Cercopithecidae > Macaca > Macaca thibetana. The sequence continues at coordinate 104,667,510 of NC_065582.1, forward strand.
AGACAAAATTAAGACACAAGTACACAAATAGATTATTGGACAGACAAAAAGTAAGAAAAACATATTTGCATGCACATGAAAGTGATATACCTAATCAATGACCAAAAATTAGACTCTTCATCATATGGTGTTGCAACAATTGGCTATCCTCTTGGAGCAAAAGGAAAGTAGGTCCTTAGTCCATCCCACTTACAGAAGTAAATTACAGATAATTAAACAATCATGGTAACTAAGTGTGGCTGCAGTCACCTCAAGGATCAATTGGAGAAAAACCCACATTCAAGATCACTCACATCGTTTAGAGTAGGATGTGGCTTCCTGTGGACTGCTGGGATGAGGTCCTCAGTTCCTTATTAGCTGTCTTTGACACTTGGGTCTCTCCAAAAGGGAGCTCACAGCATGCCAGCAGGCCTCATCATAGTGGGCAAATGAGAGAAAGCCAGAGAGAGCTCCAGCAAGATGTCACATTTTTGTAATCTAATCTCAGAAGTGAAATCCCATCATTTTGTAAATATTCTGTTTGTTAGAGGTAAATCATTAGTTTCATCCCGGATTAAAGGGGAGGTGATTATACTAGGGTGTGGGTACTGGGAGGAAAGGATCGCTAAGTTCTATTTTAGGAAGCAGCCTGACACAATAAGCAATGGTTACAAATGGGAGATTCATAGAAGAGGGAAATGAAAGCTCAGCAAACTTAAAACACTGTGGAGGAGCTCAGATTGTCCAGAGAATTCAAATAGAAACAGCATTTCATTTTTCTTCCATTTGACTGGCAGAATGTAAGCTCTGGGATCATGTTGCCTGAGTTAGTATTCCAGCTTCACCATTTCCTAACTGTGTTACTTTGAGCATTTGCTTAATTTCCCTGGCCTCTATTTCCTCACCTGTAAACAAAAGATAAAAATAGTACCTACCACACAGCAGTGTTTTGATGAATAAGTAAGTTGATATATGCAGAGCACTTAGTGCCTGAGACATAGTAAGTGCTCAATAATTACTTTAAAATATCATTGTTATCCAAGGCATAGAAAAGTAACATACATTGCTGGTTAAGAACATGAATTTGTGAAGTATTTTTGGCTATGATTTGAGAGACCCTTTTATTATACTAGTAAATAGTATACAGTAAACCCTCACTTAACATCATCGGCAAACTCCTGGAAAAGGTGACTTAAGTGAAACAACGTATAGCAGGTAGTTGAATAAAATTTCCTTCAATGATGTTTCATTATAATACTGATGAGAAAAAAAATTGGTTTTGTTATATGCTGTTTCACTTAAAGTTGAAGTTTCTAAGAACCTATCAATGACACGGAGGACTTACTATATTCCCTTTCAACCAGCAATTCTACTTGTCTAGAGTTGTAGTCACACAGTTGCTTGAAAATATATGTTTAAGAATTTTTGTTTGTAATAAAGAAAAATTTTCTAACAAAATGTTCATCAGTACAGAAAGGGCAAACATAATCTGATACAATTACATACTTTGCAATTCTTTTTTTTTTTTTTTTTTTTGAGAGACGGAGTCTCACTCTGTCGCCCAGGCTGGAGTACAGTGGCCGGATCTCAGCTCACTGCAAGCTCTGCCTCCCGGGTTCACGCCATTCTCCTGCCTCAGCCTCCGGAATAGCTGGGACTACAGGCGCCCGCCACCTCGCCCGGCTAGTTTTTTGTATTTTTTAGTAGAGACGGGGTTTCACCGTGTTAGCCAGGATGGTCTCGATCTCCTGACCTCGTGATCCACCCGTCTCGGCCTCCCAAAGTGCTGGGATTACAGGCTTGAGCCACCGCGCCCGGCAATACTTTGCAATTCTTTACAGCAGTTGAAACTTTTTAAAATGTAGCAAAGGCCTAAAGTTACAAAATATACAGCAAACATTGAAACCTGTCATCAAAGTGCTTAACATTTGTTGAATGAATGAATTATTACATTAAAAAGTAATTCTATATATAGTGAAATGGAAAGGCTGCTAAGAAATATCATTACTGAAAAAAATGAAATGCAGAATAGTGTTTAGTGTGGTACTGTATCTACAAATGACCACAATTAACCTGTGTGTAGATAAATGGCTTAAACAAGGATCTGGAAAGATTCATGCCAAACTGATAAGGAATATTAGCTCTGAGGAAAAAACTAAGTTCTCAGGTTTTGGTGAAGGGAGCCTGTATATGTATTTATTGCTTGATTTTTTACAACCGTGTATGTATTCTATATTGTATAATTTTTAAGGAAATACATATATTTATTATTTAATATGTAGAAAATTATAAAAAAAATTAAAATGTCCATAGACCACTGCACAGAGTCTTAGCATTTAGTGATATAGTCTAGTTTTCTTTACACATGTAACTGTATGTGTGTTTGTATCTATATATGTGTGCATATAAGAAGAATCTTATAATTTCAGGAAAAGGTATAAAAGCTCCATTACCACTTTGCTACAGACTGAATGTGTTCCTCCAAAATTCATACGTGAAACTCTAATCCCCAATGTGATGATATTTAGAGATGGTGACTATGGGAGGTGCAAAGGTTTGAATGTGTCCCCTCGAAAATTTAGGTAGTGCCAACCTGATACTATTAAGTGAAAAGTCATTAGGCCATGAGGGCTCCTCTGTTGTGAATGGGATTAGATTACCTTATAAAAGAGCTTGATGGAGGGAGTTGGCCCTCTCTTGCTCGTTTGTCATCTGCCATGTGAGCATGTTGGCATCTTGGTCTTGGACTTAGCCTCAAGAACTATAAGAAATAAATTTCTGTTAATTGTAAATCACTCAATTTGTGGTATCCTGTTATAGTAGCACAAAACAGATTAAGGCAGAAATTGGTATGTAGAGTGTTGCTATAACACATACCATACAACTGTGTTAGCAGCTTAGGAATTGGGTAATAACTAGAGGCAGGAACAATTTTGAAGTGAACATCAGGAAAAGCTGTCTTGCTGTGAAGACAGCATTAAGGGTGATTCTGGTGAAGGCTCAGAAGAAGAAACCTCTAAGGAAAGCCTCATTCTTTTTAGAGATGAGTTTAAACTATTATAAACACAATGTTCGTAGAAATATGGACAGTAAAGGCCATTCTGATGCGGTCTCAGAAATGAGGAACAAGGTATTGGAAACTGCAAGAAAACTCATTCTTGTTATAAAGTGGCTAAGAAATTGGCTGAATTTGTCTGTTCTAGGACTTTATGGAAGGCAAAACTTAGCAATAAACTAGGATATTTGGTTAAAGAAAACTTTAAGCTATCAAGTGTTCAGGATGCTGTGTGGCTTCTTTTAACCACTTATAGTAAAATGTGAGAAGAAAGAAACAATTTAAAGACAAAATGTATAATCTAAAGGGAAGCAGAATGTAAACCTTTGGAAAATTATCCTGGCCATGTAAAGAATAAAAACTGTGTTTGGGCCAAGGATTTGGCCCAAGTGACCATTTTATAAAAAAAGCAGTATGGATATAAGGAAGTCATGTGATATTCATCAAGACAATGGGAGAATGACCCTGAAGCCATTTTAGAGAGCTTCAAGACTGCTGCTCCCATCACAGGCCCAGAGTGCTGGGTCCTTGAGGGCAGAATGGCTTAAGGGGAGGGGCCCAGGAACAACTGGAGCCTCAGGGCTCACTGCCCAGGGCCACCTCAGTCTATGCTCCCTGAATTCTGATGCAGTGCTCCTTAGCTGCACCACCTGTGGCTCAAGCAGACCTAGATGCTGCTCGGGTCACTTCTCTGGAGTGTGCAAGTTGTGAACCTTGGAAGCATCTACGTGGTGCAAATTCTGTAGCCCCAAAGAGCAAAAGAGCTGTGTAGTCATGGCTTCCTCCACTTAGATTTCAAAGGATACCTTGAACAGTTCTGGGGCCTAGGCTGAGACATAACATCATGTCAGAGCTGCCACAGAAAGTCCCCATTAGGGTAATGCTAGTAGAGTTATGAGCAAGGTTGTCCCTGAGACCTCAGACCTGTAGAGATACCAGCATGCAGCAACAACCTGGGAAAGCTGTAGGCATGTAATTTCAGTGCATGAGATCTGAAGCATTAGCAAAGCTATGGGGATGGGGCGGGGCTACTCTGGGGACTTGGGGCCCAACCCCTGCCCCAGTGTGTCTGGAAGGTAAGATATGAAGTCGAAGAAGATTATTCTAAGCTTTAAAATTTAATGTTGCCTGCTCTGTTGTGTTTTGGACTTACTTGGAATGTGTTACTCCTTTCTTCTTTTCCATTCTCCATTTTGGAATGGAAACGTCTTTCCTGTGCCTATCCCATCACAGTATTTTGGAAATACATAACTTGTTTGATTGCACAGGCTCACAGTTGGAGGGAAATTTGCCTCAGGATGAATCATACCTTGAGTCTCACCCACATGATGTTTAGATGAAACTTTGAACTGGACTTTAAAGTTGATTCTGGAATGAATTAAGAATTTTGGGAGCTATTGGGATGAAATGAATGTGTTTTGTATATGTGAAGAACATGAATTTTGGGGGATCAGGGATAGAATGCTATTACTTAAATGAGTCTTCTCCAAAATTCAGGTTTTGCCAGTGTGATAGTATTAAGAAGTGGGACTTTAAGAGGTGATTGGGCCATGAGGGCTCCTCTGTTGTGAATGGGATTAGGTTCCCTTATAAAGGAGCTTGATGGAGGGAGTTGGCTCTCTCTTGCTCTTTTGTCTTCTGCCACGTGAGAATGCTGCATCTTAATCTTGGACTTCTCAGCCTCAAAAACTATGAGAAACAAATTTTTATGCTTTATAAATCACCCATTCTATGGTATTCTGTTAGAGCAGCACAAAATGAATTAAGACAGGAAAAATTAGAAGTATGGAGCCCTCTTGATGGGATCAGTGACCATATAAGAAAAGGCAGAGAGAGATTGCTTTTTCCCTCTCTCCTCTTCACCATGTGTGACCACAATAAGAAAGTGACCATCTGCAAACCAAGAAGGGGGGCCTTCATTGGACATCTGATCGGATGGCAACTTGATCTTGGATTTCTTAAGCCTCCAAAACTGTGTGAAATAAGTGTTTCTTGTTTAAGCCACCCAGTCTATGGTTGGTTTTTTTTAATAGAAGGCTGAATAGACAAAGACATATTCTGAACCAATATGTCTTTCACCTTCTCACTGATGTTTCTTTTGTCTAGAATCACGTTAATTTCCACCATTATTTAAAAATCCCTCATTGTACATGATCCCAGCTATTCTCTCCTTCACTCCTTATCTTTGCTGTCACTTGTCATTCTGCCAATTAAATTATTTTAAACAAAACTTGCCACATTTCAGAAGTTAGCCCTCTCAACATTATTTTGATAAAAACATGCCCCACTTTTTGTATTTGTCTGTGCTTATATGACCCACATATCATCTTTTACACATTTATTTAAAAATTAAGTTCAGAGACTTCCTCATGGAGCCAGAAAGGCTTTCTTTACTTCACTCCTGCTACATCCTCAATCTTGATGTTTTCTTCATCAAGGTTCTTCATGGCTATCTTGTGATAGGGAAAGTGTCTGAATTAGTCCATTTTCACACTGCTATAAAGAACTACTTGAGACTGGGTAATTTATGAAGAAAAGAGGTTTAATTGACTCACAATTCTGCAGGTTTAACAGGAAGGCATCAGGAAACTTACAATCATGGTGGAAGAAGAAGGGGAAGCAAGCACATCTAACCATGGCACAAGCACATCTTACCATGGCAGAGCAGGAAGGAAAGAGACATAGCACAAAGTGGGGAAGTTTCACACACTTGCCAACAACCAGATCTCATGAGAACTCACTATCATGAGAAAAAAAAGGGGGAAGTCTGCCCCAGTGATTCAATCCCTCTCACCAGGTCCCTGCCCTGACATGTGGGGATTACAATTTGAGATGAGACTTGAGTGGGGACACAAAAACAAACCATATCATTCTGCCCCAGCCCCTCCCAAATCTCATGTCCTTCTCACATTTCAAAACGCTATCATGCCTTCCCAACAGTCCCCCAAAGTCTTAACTCATTCCAGAGTTAACCCAAAATCTCAAGTCCAAATTTTCATCTGAGGTAAGGCAAGTCTTTTCTTCCTATGAGCCTGTAAAATAAAAAAAAAAAAACAAGTTAGTGACTTCCAAGATACAACAGGGGCACAGGCATTGAGTAAATGCTCCCATTCCAAATGGAAGAAATTAGCCAAAACAAAGGCGCTTTAGGCCCCATGTGGGTGTGAGACCCAACAGGGCAGTCATTAAATCTTAAAGCTCTGAAATAATCTCCTTTGACTCCATGTCTCACATCCAGGCCCCACTCATGTAAGCGGGGGGCTCCCAAGGCCTTGGGCTGTTCTACTCCTATGGCTTTTCAGGGTACAGTCCCTGCAACTGTTTGTATAGGATGACATTGATTGCCTGCAGGCACACGGTGCAAGCTGTCAGTGGATCTACCATTCTGGGACCCAGAAGGCAGTGGCCCTCTTCTCACAGCTCCACTAGGCAGTGCTCCAGGGGGGGACTCTGTGTGGGGTATCCAACCCCACATTTCCCCTCCACGCTGCCCTAGTAGAGGTTTTTCATGAGGTCTCTGCCCCTACAACAGGTATTTCCATACATCCTCTGAAATCCAGGTGGAGATTCCCCAACCTCAACTCTAGCTTTCTGCACACATACACACCACACACACACATGCCCAACAGCACATGGAAGCCACCAAGTCTTAGGACTTTCATCCCCTGAATCAATGACCCAAATTGTACCTTGGCCCCTTTTAGCTACAGTGGGAGCTGGAGCAGCTGGGATACAGGATGTCATATCCTGAGGCTTCACAGAGCAGCTGGCCTCTGGGACTGGCCCATGAAGGTATTTTTTCCCCAGGCTTCAGGGCTTGTGATGGGAGGAGCTGCAGCAGAGGTCTCTGAAATATCCTGGAGACCTTTTCTTTATTGTCTTGGCTATTAACATTCAGCTTCTCTTTAGTTATGCAAATTTCTGCAGCCACCTGAATTTCTCCTCAGCAAATGGGTTTTTCTTTTCTACCACATGGTCAGGCTGCAAATTTTCCAAACTTTTATGCTCTGCTTTCCTTTTAAACATAAGTTCTAATTTCAGACCGTCTCTTTGTAAACACATATGACCATGTGAACCCTGAGTACCTGAGACAGTTCTCAGTTAATTTAGAAAGTTTATTTTGCCAAGATTGAGAACAGACACCCATGACACAGCTTCAGGAGGGCCTGATGACATGTGTCCAAGGTGGTCGGGATACAGCTTGGTTTTATACATTTTACAGAGACATGAGACATCAATTAATATATGTAAAATGTACATTGGTTCAGTCCAGAAAGGCAGAACAACTCAAATAGGGAGGGTGCTTCCAGGTCACAGGTAGATGAGAGACAAACTGTTGTATTCTTTTGTTTCTGATTAGCCTTTCCAAAGGAGGCAATCAGATATGCATTTATTCTCAGTGAGCAGAGGAATGACTTTGAATAGAATGGGAGTCAGGTTTGCCCTAAGTAGTCCCCAGCTTGACTTTTCCCTAACTTAGTAATTTTGGGGCCCCAAGATTTATCTTCCTTTCACAACTTATACTGTTAGGAGCAGTCAGACCACATCTTGAATGCCTTGCTGCCATGAAATTTCTTTTGCCAGATACCCTAAATCATCTCTCTCAAGTTCAAAGTTCCACAGATCACTAGGGTAGGGGCAAAATTCCACCAGTCTCTTTGCTAAAGCAAAGCAAGAGTGCCCTTTACTACAGTTCTCAATAAGTTCCTTATCTCCTTATAAGACCACCTCACCCTGGATTTCACTGTCCACATCAGTGTTACCATTTTGGTCACAACCATTCAGCAAGTCTCTAGGAAGTTCTAAACTTTCCCACATCTTCCTGTCTTCTTCTGAGTGCTCCAAACTGTTCCAACCTCTGCCCATTACCCAGTTCTAAAGTCGTTTCCACATTTTCAGGTATCTTTATAACAATGTCCCACTTTCCTGGTACCAATTTTTTTGTATTAGTCTATTTTCACACTGCTATAAAGAACTACCTGAGACTGGGTAATTTATGAAGAAGAGAGGTTTAATTGACTCAAAATTCTGTAGGCTTAACAGGAAACATGACTGAGAGGCCTCGGGAAACTTACAATCACTGTGGAAGGAGAAAGGGAAGCAAGGCACATCTTCCCATGGTGGAGCAGGAGAGAGTGCAAGCAAAGGGGAAGTGCCGCCCACTTTCAAACGACTAGATTTCATGAGAACTCACTCACTATCACGAGAACTGCAAAGAGGAAGTGTGCCCCCACGATTCAATCACCTCCACCACACCCATCTCCTGACATGTGGGGATTATATTTTGAGATGTGATTTGGATGGGAACGCAGAGTCAAAAAATATCAGCCCCCATCCTCCCTAAGCTGGATTTTTTTCTTTTCCTTTCTGTTTAGTATGTGACTGATATAGCTTGGATATTCGTCCAAGCCCAAATCTAATATTGAAATAGAATCCCCAATGTTGGAGGTGGAGCAGGCCTGGTGGCAAGTGTTTGGATCACGGGGGTGGAACTGTCATGAATAGTTTGGGACATCCTCTTGGTGATAATTGAGCTCTCTCTGAGTTCTCACAAGATCCAACCATTTTAAATGTGTGGTGCCTCCCCCTGCCCCACTCTCTCGCTCACTCCTGTCCCCCTTCACCTTCTACATGAGTAAAAGCTCCCTGAGGCCTCCCCAGAAGCCACACAGATGCCATTACCACGATTCCTGCAGAACATGTTCTGCATGCAGAACAATGAGCCAATTAAACCTCTTTTCTTTACAAATTACCCAATCTCTGGTATTTCTTTATAACAGTGCAAAGAATTGCCTAATACACTGACTATGTTATTAGTTATTAGTTCTTCGAGTTTCTAGAGTCTGTATGTACTTGTATATAATCAATATTTCCTTCATTGTTATTATTATTCCAAGATACGTGATCATTTTCTTTCCAGATTCACTTTTACTTCCATGGTCACTTTTAAATTTTTGATTGATACCAAGTGCACAGTTACCATTTCCCTGATTATTCCTGACTTCTGAGAGAGTTCACATTTTCAAAATGGCAATCAAGAATTTGCCTAATAATCTTCTTTGAGCGGACCAAGACTTCCTGCAGAGATCTGCATAGCTGAGGGCCCTCATCACCACTCATTTTTACTGCGCTAGTTGTGTTTGTGCATGTGTATGTGCTTCATTTGCATTGTAATATCTCACTTATTCTGCTATTTAGCTGGATATCGCAGTAAAATTCCACAATTGAAGCATTGGGTTTGCTCTCCCCTCATAGCCTCTCTCAAATAATGATCATTGAACTTACAATTTCATATTCATGGATTTACATCCAGATATACATCTTATCGGCATGCAATGCTGACCTCCGTTCTCCTACTATACATGTTTCTTTTGAAGAATGTCCTCAGTCATTCTTCAAAATGGACAATGAAATGTCCTACCCATGGACAATGAAAATGAAATCCTAAGGCCCCTCAACCAACTGAATGAAAACCATGTTGGTCAAAGGGACCCCAGAGAAACCTTGAAAACTGAGTTCCCAGCCATGCTGGGATGGGAGGTCAGACATACCTCATTATATTTTCTCCTTGGGTCTTCCCTAAGGGTTAAAAAGAAAGAAACTAGCCCTTTGGAAAGACTTGCTGCATCTCTGATATCAACCAACTGCCTAGCGCTACCTCTCCCTTTTGCAGTTTTAACAAAACAACTGACCAGCATTCCTTCCTGATAGGCCAATGACAAGGAGTGGTTCTGGCTGGTTAAGGGAGGATGTGCAGTGAGGGTTTTTGTGTCCTCCGCTTCACGCTTTGACGTCAGAGGGCTGAAAACGCCTCCTTTGGATCATGCTACCGCTACCATTTTTTTTTTTTAACATGGGTCTCAAGGAGAGGCTTCAGCTCAGTTGTAAATGCACATATTTTTCGTTTCATAAATATTCATGATTCCTCATGTAACTAATTAAATACGTATATTTGCCCACCTGATTCAGCACAAATCTCTGTCTTATTCTTCTCACCCTTGAGGTGTCTGTTTCTGGCTTCTGGCCAGAGGCTACACCACCCAGCCTGTCAGAATGGCCACCCTGTAAGCTCCAACCCTTATTGAAAAATAAGGTTCTTTTTTCCAAATGTATAAACCTCATTCTTCAAAGGACGGTCATATTACAGTTATTGTTTTGGTCCTTAATACAGATTATACTTATTTCCTTGTGTTAAGATTTTAATGTCATTTTGTCATATTATGCCATTTATTTACAATTTGTTTTATATAATGATACACATAGCATATGATACTCATTTATAATACACACAAACAGGAGCATATTGAGATTCTGACTCAACACCTCACCTTTGTGGGAGAAGTAGAGGCCTGTAACAATTTATAATTGTTGTAACTCTTAAAGGAAAGGGGTCCCAATCCAGACCCCAAGCGAGGGTTCTTGGATCTTGCACAAGAAAGAATTCAGGGCAAGTCCACAGTGCAAAGTAAAAGCAAGTTTATGAAAAAAGTACAGTGATGAAAGGACAGCTACTTCCTAGACATAGTAGGACAATCCTAAACGTAAAAGGAAGAACAAATTTACCCCAGGTACAATGCTTGTATATATAGGGAGATGTGCTCTGCTACAAGGGTTTATGATAAAAAATTAGTTTTCTTAATTACTATATTTTGCAAGAATTGATATTATTATCTTTAAAGCAAAATTAGGAATGCCTTCATTCGCAAGATATTGGGATATTAGGACACTCCCAAGTCTGAGTCTGTTTAGTAAACTTTACTAATCTGCTCCCTTAACCATAAACATCTAGAGGCTAGGAATACCTTTCTTTCTGAGAACACAGCCCAGGAAGTCTCAGCCCCATTTTCCCAACCCTCACTCAAAATGGAGTTGCTCTGGTTTGAATGCCTCTGACATATCTCCCCATCCCTTTACCAGAGGACCTTTAATCCTAAGGGTTGCAGAGGGATGAAGATCCATCTTCTGTAACTTCTTCAGGCTGAATAGGGGCAATGATATGCCTGCCTAACTATTAGGGTCTCTTGTATTCAGGGTAGAGAGAAGCTGAGTCAGAGAGTGTTGGTATGGTGGTCATTCATAACTCCAAGTTCTGACAAAAGGTGATATCTGAAAGATTAATAAGTGTCCAATTTAAGAAAGTGTTGAGTGAGTGTGTCTTGCATTCCTACACAAAGAGTACAACTGCAATATATCCCACAACGGCAAAGCAAAATAAGTAAAATCATTCCAAGGAAACTAAACAGAAAGGCTTTCCAAGAACTGGGCAGTTCTTGGAACCAAGCATATATAGGGTCAACTGATAGTGCATCAATGGCATAGATATGAGTATCTGCAGCTTTCATAGCCTGGGTAATATTATGTGAACAGTTTGGAGCATACACACAACATTCAGTTTTGATCAAAGCACAAGTTCCCCCTTGGGCCGCTGTTAAAATGTCCACATACCTAACAGTTTGTCTGATTATGTAGAGAGGCTAAAGTCTATGCCCATCAGTAAATAAGTAACTGTCTGCATGATTCCAACTTATATCTAGGGGAGGAGACCACTCCTCATATCATCTTATGCCCAATTTCTGCCTCCAAAGAAAGAACTAAAAACTAAAAGGCAGAAATGAAATCCACAGGCAGATAGCCCGGCACCACACTCTGGGCCTGGTAGTTAAAGATCGACCCCTGACCTGATTGGTTATATTATCTATAGATTACAGACATTGTATAGAAATGCACTGTGAAAATCCCTATCTTGTTTTGTTCCAATCTAATTACCGGTGCACGTAGCCCCCAGTCACATACTCCCTGCTTGCTCAATCAATGATGACTCTCTCACATGCACCCCCTTAGAGTTGTGAGCCCTTAAAAGGGACAGGAATTGCTCACTCAGGGAGCTCAGCTCTCGAGACAGGAGTCTTGCCGATGCCCCCGGCCGAATAAACCCCTTCCTTCTTTAACTTGGTGTCTGAGGAGTTTTGTCTGCCACTCGTCCTGCTACATATCCAAAGGTAGAATGCCAATCCATATCTTTATGTTACCCATCCCTTTCATTTTTTCTGAATGGGAGTCAGAGGTCACTGATTGGCTCACAGGAATAAACAGGATCAGTCTCTTGTGTTCTGTTGGCCTGTGGGACTTCATAAGAGACAGGTTTAATTTGAGATAAGTGGACCCAGCTGTTTATTCCCAGAAGTTTAACTGCAGTTGGGATGCTAAGGAGAACTTGCTGGGGTCACTTACATTTTGGAGAAAGCTGACCTGCTGGGATCCTTCCCTCCAACTTTTTAATAGGATGCAGTCTCCCAACTGGGTTGTCACAACCAGCTTAGTTCTTCCTTCATGGGGAAAGGGTGTCTTTGATTTCCATATTCAAGGAGTGCGTTTTGCACTTGTCCTAAGTTAATCACATAATTCTACAGCTTGAAATTATCTATGTCTATTAAGAGGACTGTAGTTAAGAAAGGCCTTCCATACATTATTTCGAAAGGGCTGAGCTGCAGATTTCCCTTACGGACCACTCGAACCTATAATAAGGCTACAGGCAATAAAGACAGTCTGATTTCTGATGTCTCTTGGCATAGTTTAGCAAAAGTCCTTTTTAGAGTTTGACTAGCTCTTTCTACTTTTCCCGAAGACTGTGGCCTCCATAGTAAGTGAAGGCGGTACTGAATTCCTAGGGCTGAAGATATGTTTTGGTTAATTATCACTGTGAAAGATAGGTCATTATCACTCTGTAAGCTCCTAGGCAGCCCAAATCTAGGAATTATTTCCTTTAGTAGGAGTTTAGAAACCTCATTTGCCTTTTCAGACTGGGTAGGAAAAACTTTGATCCAACCCGTAAAGGTGTCAACAAATATTAATAAATATTTAAACCCTTTAGATGTGGGCATCTGAGTATAGTCTGTTTACCAGTCTTCATCAGGGTATGTTCCCCTATGCTGAACAGGCCTTACTAGAGGAGGAGGTAAAGACTGATTATTTAGGTTATTCCAGGCACGCAGTTGACAAGCCTGAGTTACCCACTTTATTGTTTTAAGTAAGCCTTTTCCTATAAAAAGCTGGGACATTAATTGAAATAGGGAATCTCTTCCCAAATGAGTACATTCATGCAAATGTTAACTATTTTTCACTGATGAGCACCTGGTATTAACAGTTTGTTTTCATTGATAAACCAGCCAGAAGGATCTTGCATTATACCCTGGCCTTTAGCCCATTCTTGTTCCTCTTTAGTATACCTAGGTTCTGTCATTATCCTGGCTTAGGGCATTAGCATGCGGACAAGCCCAACTAGCTCCTTTAACGCTGCTGCCTTAGCAGCTGCATCTGCAAAAGAATTTCCCTTAGCCACACTAGAGTCTCCTTTTTGATGTCCTCTGCAATAAATTACAGCTTCTTCCTTGGGCAGGAAAACAGCACCCAGTAGATTTAGAATTTCTAACTGATGTTTTATAGGAGAACCCTTAGCAGTTAAGAGTCCCTGTTCCTTCCAGATAGCAGCATGAGCATGAAGTACCAGAAAGGCATACTTAGAATCAGTATAAATGTTAATTCTTAAGTCCTTTCCCAATTGCAGGGCTCTAATAACAGCTATTAATTCTGCCCTTTGAGCTGAGGTAGAAGCTAGTAAGGCCTAAGATTCAGTTACCTGGTGTTCACTGACAACAGCATACCCAGCTTTCCTGTTTCCCTGGTGCACAAAGCTACTTCCATCTGTAAACCATTCTACCTCAGGATTACCTAGAGGCTCATCCTTTAAATATGGATGACTGGAGTAAACTTGCTCCATAACTTGTATACAAGAATGATCTAGGGCACCTGTGGATTCAGGCAAATAGATGCTGGATTCAAAGTTTGACATACTTTAAGTCTTATATCAGGAGCATCTAGCAACAAAGCCTGATATTTACTCGAAGGAAAGGAGAAGGAGGAATTTCTTGTTTACCTGTGATTTCCAAAAGATACTACTGTTTGCAGTTGAGTCAACAAATCCCTTCCCAACAAGGGAATGGGGCATTCAGGAGAAAACCAAACTCCCTGAAGATCAGCTTAGAGGATAGGTAAAATGATGTCTATGGGCTTGTCCATCTATCCCCTTGACCATACAGTTTTGGGGTGACAGAAGCTCATTATAATGGGTCAAAACAGAGTAAGCAGTCCAGAAGGAAATTAATGTTCTTACCTGCCATGTCAAGGGTTACCAAGGCTCATCCGGAGATATGTTGTCCAACAGGAGCTGTGACGGAACATCCTGGGCCCTGTCACTCTTGGGCTTGCCTGGCTATTTCAGCCATCATTGGTTTGGGTGTCGATGGCTCCCTTCAGGATGCCAGGCAACCCCTCTTCCAGTGGCCAGTTTTTTTATAGTGTATACACTGATTTATGCTCAAGGTGCAGTGACTTAGATGCCCAGCTTTGAGCTTCCCACCTTTCAGTTCCCCTTGTTCAAGCCAAGAGCCAGGAGGGTAACCCCATGTGGGAAGTGAGCTTAAGGCTGCAGCCAAGAGCTGCACGTTGTGGGAAGTTCCTCTTGCTCTTTCGGCTTCCTCTGCTTTGTCCCTGTCATTAAAAACTAAAAATGCCATATCCAAAAGCTGTCCTATAGGAGTTTGGGGACCATAGCTGCTTTTTTTAGTTTCCTATGAGTATCAGGGGCAGAGTAGGTTCTAAAATGTGTTCCCAAAAGGGTTTGTCCTTCCCTTGAGGCAAGATCAGTGTTAGTATATTTCCTGATGGCCTCAACTAAACACCCTTGAAACAAAGCTGGATTCTCCTCTTTACCCTGAGAAATTTCCTTAACCTTTTATTAGTTAACAGGCTTTTTCATACACTTCTTCATCTCTTCCAACAAACAAGTGACCCTATGATTTCTCCTCCCCAAGTCCTCACTGCTCCGTTAATAGTTCCACTCTGGATCTTGATCTGGAACTCCTGTACCTCCTGCTTAATATATCGTATGGTTCAGGTTGCGAGCCAATACCTCATCTGCATGGGTCCTAGCTGTACCAAAAATGCATTGTTTCCCTTCCACTGTACAACACAGAGACAACAAAACATGCAGATCCTGCCAAATTAAACCATAGGTCAGAGTTAATTTCTCAAACTTACCTATGAATTTTATTGGATCTTCAAAAAAATGACCAAATTTCTCTTTACATAGAGCCAAATCAGACATGGAAAAGGGAACATGTACTCTCACAATGCCTTCTTCCCCATTTGCCACCTCCAAGTGGACAAAGGTTTGGCTTTGGAGGTTGACAGGAGGCTCCACTATAAGTAGTACTCACTGGGCTAAGTTCCTTAGGGAGTGGTGGGTGGGTGTAGAGTGGGACTAGATGGGTACAAAGGAGGGGATGAATGGTTCTCAATACAACTTTCAGGTGGACTACAGGGAGAAAGGACCAACACATCTGAACCTTCAGAGTTGACAGAAGGAAGTGTTGCTCCACCCGAAACTGCCCGCCAATTCTGGGGCGGGAGGGCAGTGCGTGGGGCGGGGTGGGTGTTGCATTAAAGGATCATCTAGTATGTCCAGCTCTTTTTCTTCTTTTCCTCTCATCAAACATGTTCCACATTATCCATATAATATTAGTGAGCTGAGACATGAATCTTAAATAAATCACAAGGACTTTGACAAAAATGTTGAATAAGGAAAAGGAAATGAAGAGGATTTAGATGGGAATGACCAGAGTAAGCAAGCAGGTTCTGGCCAATAGTGGCAGTGTGGATTGGACAAGTAAAGCTGGTTTGCCCGAATCCAGGAAAGGAAAGAAGTTTTTCATGTGCAAAATGAGACAAACAGCAGAGAAAAGTCCCCTGATTTCCATCCCAGTGCTTCTCAATCACACATAGTCTGCATAGCAGCAACAAAACATAGCTACATCTATCTGATCTTATTGCTCATAGCTGTTAAATATCGATCTCAATCAGCAATTTTAGAGATGAAGCATTCAATGATTTTTGTCCCAATGTTTCACAAGCGAGTGGACAGAAATCAGGAGTCACATAGGAAATGAGTAAGGTAAAATCCCTAAGACTAGTTAAATAAAGTCTCCTGAAAATGACACTGAAACACAGACAGCAACCAAGACATTGATTTATGCAGCAAGGATGACAAGGCAGATTAATATGAAGAGCATAGCTTGAGGTGCCAAACCCATTTTCAGCCAAGAAGGACTTTACTTAGAGGAGCCTCTAACCCCCTAAATCTTAGAAGGGACTCTAACCTTCCTAAGTTGGGCCTCTAATCCGAGGTCAGTTAAGCGTCCTTGCCTTTTTGTTAAGAGGGGCCTCCAATCCACTCGGTCTTAGGAGAGACTCTACCTACCCTAAGTTGGGCCTCTAACCCCATCTCATTCTTTACCCAGGTACCCCACCACTTATCCAAAGTCGTCCAATCAGTGCTGCAGTCTATTTCGTTTGGGTTGGGGGGGTTTCTTCTGTGGTCTCCAGAAATATGTTACAGGAAAGGGGTCCCAATCCAGACCCCAAGAGAGGGTTCTTAGATGTCATTCAAGAAAGAATTCAGGGAGAGTATACAGTGCAAAGCAAAAGCAAGTTTATTAAGAAAGTACAGTGATGAAAGGAGAGCTACTCCACAGACACAGTAGGATGCTCCTGAAAGTAAGAGGAGGAACACATCCACCCTAGGTACGATGCTTGTATATCATGAGGAGATGTGCTCTGCTACAAGGGTTTGTGATAAAAAATTAATTTTCTTAGTTACTATATTTTGCAAGAATTGATGTTATTATCTTTAAAGCAAAATTAGGAATGCCTTTGTTCTCCAGATATTGGGATATTAGGATGTTCCCAAGTCTGGGTCTGTTTAGTAAACATTATTAATCTGTTCCCTTAACGGTAAACATCTAGAGGCTAGGAATACCTTTCTTTCTGAGAATGCAGCCCAGCAAGTCTCAGCCTCATTTTCCTAGCCCTCACTCAAAATGGAGTCGCTTTGGTTAGAACACTTCTGACATAACTATTAGCAATACATTTCAGACATAGAAACTCATAACTGGCTCTAGTACAGATAACATCAGCCCTAGGGTTTGTACAATAGCTTGGACTCTATCTCTTTATGCCTCACAGAAATGACTTAATTGACATGATATGGATAACTTGAAACTAATGTAACTTAAAAAAAACTCACAAAATTTATTTTGTATTGAAACCACCTTCACAAAATTATGACTGAGACAGTGAAAAAGATTTAACTTAATCAACTCCATCTTGCCTCTAATCTCCAAGTTGTCCTTGTTCATTCCTGGGTGTATGCTGAACTAACTTTGGGAGAAATTTAGTTTATAGTTTAAACAAAGACGGTAACAGCCCTTTCCCAAAGCATGCCTCCTTCTTGCCTGGGGACTAGATTGCCTTTGTAGGACTAACACTAGCCACAAGATTAGAATTTATGGTTTAGGAGGCAGGCAGTTGGAGGCTACAAGATTCTGACCCTCACTAAACTGCTCCTAAGATCAGTGCTTAAGATATTTTGCAGACCCTGCACTTGACAGATCAGCTGGCACCACTCAGATTGGCTCATCTGATCTTGTAACCCCACTCAGGAAATGACTCAGTGCCAGAAGACAGCTTAAACTCCCTATGATTTCATCCCTGACCAATCAGCACTCCTGGCTCACAGGCTTCCCCCCATCCACCAAGTTGTCCTTAAAAACTGTGCTCCCTGAATATTCGCGGAGACTGATTTGAGTACTATAAAACTCCGATCTCCCACACAATTGGCTCTGCATGAATTACTTTTTCTCTACTGCAATTCCCCTGTCTTGATAAATGAGCTCTGTCTAGGCAGGGGTCAAGGTGAACCCACTGGGCACTATAGTATTGTTAGTAACAAAATATAACTTACCTCATGATAAATTAAGATACACTGATGTATCACTGAAGAACTGCTCTGTGCCTTGGTATCCAAAACCATGAATATTATTCTTGACCTACTTCCTTATTAGTTTCACCTGAAAATTATGAGAACTTCTTCCTTTTTCACGTGTTCTTCTTGTATGCCACTGATTACCCCTGCCTCCATTATCCATTACCCTCTTTTCAATGTTAGTAACATAATGTCCTCCAAGATTTCAGCTGGGCACATGGCTGCCCAGCTGGACTACATTTCCCAGCCTCCCATGAAGCTAGGTGTGGTCATGTGACTGGGTACTGGCCAATTAAATGTGAGCAGAAGTTACGTTACTAACATCTATGCTAAATTTCAAATAAAGTAGTTATTTGCATTTGGTACCAGTTTTAGACCCAGGCAACAGGATTGCCTTCCATGAGGCCTGTACTTTTCAAGGCCCTATCCTGGATGTGTCCCTCCCTATAGGATGAGAATTCTGCAGGACCGAAGGGACCTTTGTTCTTCTATTGTTCTTCTAGACCAAGCTTTAAGTCCATGGAACCTTAGAATTCCTTGTCCAAATGTCTCTGAACCTGTTTCCAGAGCCTGCATGAGCTTCTTCTGTGGATCTATCCTCCTGAGTGTAAACCATGCCACCAGTTCATTCACTCCTAGGACGAAGGCTCACTGAGAAACAGCTGTATAGTGGGGAGGTGTACCGACAAAAGAGTGTCTTTACCTTCTGGGCAAGGATGCTGGCAGTGCAGGATGGAGCTGGAGTGGGAAAGAAAACGTGGTCAGCCATAAGCTCAGGGTCAGGTGTGAATTCTCCCTATGCTGTCATATCCAGTTCAGAATTCCAAGAGGTCTGAGAATCCTAAATTTGCCCCTGGATTTCCAGGCAGTTAAGAAGGCATACTGTCAAAATAGTAGGTTCATTGGCAGTGTTTTTGTTTGTTTAATAATTTGGAAGTATTTAGACAAACAGCATGTGGGCCTATAATTGTATCTCTGTCCTGGTCTCCTGAATGCAGAAAAAGGCCTGCTTACACCTTTCTTCCTTTTTTCCTTAGGCTGGAATATAGATGCGTTGCTGACCAGCAAGCTCTGACCTTGTGTGGACAAATACAGTATCTAAAGGGATGGCAGAGCAACCCGTTCAAAGGAACTGACTTCCTGTATGAACCTGCATTCTAGAGTCACCCCAGCTCTGGAATGCTCATACCTAACTGTTCCCTGGAGAAATGCCAACTTCTCTCTTATTTGAAACACTGCATTTTGGATTTTTTTTTTAATCGGTATGATCTGTATTCTAACCAACACAACGAGTTTCAGTCTCTTCTTCCCACTCTGCACACCACTGGTTCTATTTGAAGACCTTCTTAATAAGATGAATAGATTACTAGTGAAGCACACTCTTTCTACTAAATATAAGATTCACTTTGTCTCATACTAGGTGCTCTACAGTCACACTGCTTGAGTTTGTGTCTCAGCTGTCCTTTCACTTTCTATATGTGACCTTGACAATGTTCGTCAACCTCTCTGTGTCTCATGTTTCTCATTTGTAAAATGGAGATTAAAATAGTTTCTTCCTTCTCAGGTTGTTGGGAGATTAGATGAGAATCTTAGTCTGTTCAGGTATAACCAAAATAATATCAACTGGGTGGCTTATAAACAGTAGAAATTTCTCATAGATCTGGAGGCTGTAAGTCCAAGATTAAGGCACCAGCAGTTTCAGTATCTGGTAAAGACTGGCTTTCTGGATCATAAACAGCAGTCTTCTCACTGCATCTTCACATGGTGGAAGAGCTGAGGGAGCTCTCTGAGGTCTCTTTCATAAGGGCACTAATCCCATTCATGAGGGCTTTACCACCATGATGTAGTCACCTCCCAATGACCCCACCTCCAAATGCTATCACATTAGACATTAATTATTAGCATGAATTTGGGGGGAAACAAACATTCTGTCTATACATGCACAAGACCAAGAACAATATCTGGGAAAAGTAGGTTATCAATAAATTTACAATTTTTTATTATTATTTGTTTCAACTGGCTTTCATTTTTTATTAGATTGTGCTACAGTAACAAACAGTTCCCATATCTCAGTGACTTACAACAAAAAACTTATCTCCTTGCTCACCTTGGATGGGAACTACAGTTCTGTTTCAGATACCTCCTTCTTTCCATGATCAGGCTGTTTGAGACACTGGTGTTCTTGTGGAGGAGGTAAAATAAATAAATAAATATAGATAGATATAGATATATCTTGATATCCCTACGGTAGAGAAGCATAAGCCACTCACATAGAGAGGTAGTGAAAAGTGGAAAATAATAATGCAATCTACCACATTCTCAATCTAGTGCCAAAGCTGTGGTGCATAAAACCACATTCTTTGATAGCTGCGATTTTGCTGGCTCAACACCACACCTTCTTAACTTCCAAAGTGACAAATAGAGGGAAAGATGTTTGATCCATCTGTGCCCCTGATTTTCCACGTCCCTGATATTTCTACCCCTGTTTTAAGTGACCACAACAGCATTTTATATTTTTTCTTTCTTAATCCTTCCTTCTCCTACAACTAGGGAGGCAGGAGAAATGGGTTTGATGGTTTTTAGGCTCCAGGGCCATAGGAAAACTTTGGGGGGTAGATTGTGTTATTGCTCTCAACTCCTTACTCTCCCTTTGTACAATAGAAGTATACATCCTACCTGTTGCCATGAATATTCAGTGTCTCTTATGAGAAAAAAATATGCAGCCCTGTCCTATGGACATAGGGGTTGGCCATGTAACTTGCTTTGGCCAATAAAGCGGAAATAGATATAACTTATGCCACATTTAAACAGAAGCCCTTTGCCATAAGAGTAGCATGTTATAAACAGGGGTTCCTTCAGCCTGTATCCCAAGCGAAGTCACATCCAACAGAAGCAAAGCTTTGTTGCTGCAAACCACAGAGCACTGGGCATCATTTGTTACCATGGCAGACAGAATCAATGTGCCTTTTAATTTAGCACCACCTGTCATCACACACCCACCACAGTACTTTGAAGATGGGAGGTGCAGAGCTCTATTTCTTGTCCCTCCCTCCCTTAATGGGCATCAGGATTCTTCACTGGGAAAATGTTCCACAGAGCATGGGAGCTTAGTTCTTCTGAGTGGCCAGTTTTACCTACTGTGGAAACAGGCTCCTGTGAACAACACCAGCCGTAGTGTCTTCTTCTCTTCCCCTCCAGTATCATATACTCATATTTAATCCTTGATATCAAATTCGATTCTCCCTTGATTTCTTGACATACTGCTTTTTTTTTTTTTTCTGTTTCCTGCTTGGATAACTTCTCTCATGTTCTCCAGAAATATTTCATGAACTAACACAAAGAAAGGCAGGTAAGAGGGTACTATAGTGACAAACAGGCAAGACCCTGCCCTCATAGAGCTTACATTCTAGTAGGAAAGACAGACAAGAAATGATAAACAAAAATGCAATGTCAAGTGGTGAGGAGTGCTACCTAAGAAAAATAAATCAATTAAGGCGAATAAGAATGACATGGAGTTTTACCTTAGCCTGGGTGGGCTGGAGCAACTGCATGTGTTAATACACTTTAGCATGGTATCACTCTGTACACACACTGTAGAGCATGTCTTTGGCTAAACCATAGGATGTCGCTAGCAAAAATCCTGAGTGCTGAGGATTTTCAGTATCTTTAGCACATACAATATCAGTCACACCTGAGAATATCCCCCTGTGTTCTACTTGCTGCTTTGAGAACCCCAATGCTGTCTTCTTTCTTAATTGTAGACCAATGTGTTGGTGACTCACCTCAGGTTTGCATATTGCATTGTTTTAAAATATTTCTCTTCGTGCCTCAAATTTAGAAGGGAACTCAAGACAGAAGTGAGGAAACAAGAAATAGGAGAAAATGTTTGTTTGCAATTGGCAAAAGAACAGCCAAGAAAGAGCCTGGGCTGTTGCGCTTTACAACTTTGCTGCCTTCCTCCACCCCTGGGATTGGGGTTCATTTATAACAGGGAAGCAGCTTGATAAGAAGCAAATATGACTAATCTGTAATATTTTATTTACTTTAAAAAAGAAAGAAAGACTAGAACCAAATCTGACTAAACTTAAAACTTACTAATTTTGCATGGCAGAAAGATGAATGTTTGTTATATGGGTCTTTATTCCCTTTTGTGTTTAAAATGTATCTTTAAAAAAAGGTTCTTAAGGAAAAAGAAGAACAGAAGATTCAAAACATTTGGTCAGAACATTTGGTAGCAGCCCTTGCATTACCATGTCAGTCTATGCGTCCCTGAGCAAGTTATTGAAGTTCTCTAAGCCTTGTGATCCTAAGACCCGTGTTTTAGGATGTGGTTAATATTAAATCAGAAAATGTATACAGAACACCCAGTATTGGACTTAGATGCATATGTTCTTAATTCATGGCAGCCACTATGGCTACTTCCTGA
This sequence comes from Macaca thibetana thibetana, assembly GCF_024542745.1. Lineage (NCBI taxonomy): Eukaryota > Metazoa > Chordata > Mammalia > Primates > Cercopithecidae > Macaca > Macaca thibetana. The sequence goes on from NC_065582.1 coordinate 104,689,848, forward strand.
TTTCCCAAAATGTGTTTGCTACAGTCTTAAATGTATATTCTCTCCGAAATTCCTGTTGAAACTTAATCCCCATTGTGGTGGTGTATTAGGCTGTTCATATACTGCTAATAAAGACATACCCAAGATTGGGTAATTTATAAAAGAAAGAGATTTAATGGACTCACTGTTCCAGATGGCTGGAGAGGCCTCACAATCATGGCAGAAGAGGAGGGAAGAGTAAAGGATCATCTTATGTGGTGGCAGGAAAGAGAGCTTGTGTAAGGAAACTCCCCTTTATAAGACCATCAGATCTCATGAGACTTATTCACTATCATGAGAACAGCACAGGAAAGACCTGTCCACATGATTCAATTACCTCCCACTGGGTCCCTCCCGTGACACGTGGGAATTATGGGAGCTACAGTTAAAGATGAGATTTGAGTGGAGACACAGTCAAACCATATCAGGTGGTATTAAGAGACAGGGCCTTTGGGGAATGAATTAAAGCACTTATAAAAGAGGCTTCAGAGAGTCTTCCATCTCTTTTCCTTCCATCCCCTCTGCCATGTGAGGACACAGCATCCCTTCCCTCCTGAGGATCCAGCCACAAGATGCCATCTTGGAACCAAAGAGACAGGGCCCTCACCAGCCAGCACCTTGATCTTGGACTTCTCAGACTCCAGGACCATGAGAAATAAATTTCTTTTGTTTATAAATTACCCAGTCTGTGGTATTTTGTTATAGCAGCACGAACAGAATAAAGCAGTGTCTATGGAACAATAATATCATAAGAGGTTCCGAGGTATTCTGAGGTCAAGAAAGTTTAGGAAACTATACTTTACATGTCCTTCTTGAAGATTCAGAGAGACATCAGGATATTAATAGCACAGAGAACTTCTACAGTTAAGAAATCTGTTTTGTTTATCTTTGTTTTTTTCATTTACATCAGTGTTTCCCAGATTTTGAACATGAGACACAGGCCTACAGTACTTTTGCCTAAAAGGAAGAAATGAAGCTACACTTGGGGTTCCCAAACTTTGTGAGAAAGGCTTTGAATTTCTTTTCCTCGAAAAACATGGTGCAGAAGTTGGAGGGGCAACTGCAAGTGACCATATTCTTCCTCACAACTGGGACACGTGGCAACCTGTAGAGAGGGAGGGCTCAAAGCTGCACCTGATATGGAGGCCAACCAATAAAGCCCTGAAGTCTGCTGCTGGGTACTCATTAACTGGTTGGAAAGCTAACCCTGTTATCCTCTACAATTAGAAAATTATGGGTCAGGCCAGGTGGCTCATGTCTGTAATCCCAGCACTTTGGGAGGCTGAGGCGGGCAGATCACCTGAGGTCAGGAGTTCAAGACCAGCCTGGCCAACATAGTGAAACCTCGTATCTATTAAAAATACGAAAATTAGCCAGGCGTGGTGGTGTGCGCCTGTAATCCCAGCTGGAGACTGAGGCGGGAGAACTGCTTGAACCCGGGAGGCAGAGGTTGTAGTGGGCCAAGATCACGCCACTGCACTCCAGCCTGGGCAATAAAGCAAGACTCTGTCTCAAAAAAAAAAAAAAAGAAAATTATGTAAAATGTTGATGATCTCACAAAACAAACAAGCAAACACATTTTTATTGACCAGGTATTGTTAGCTACTAATAATTACCCAATAGCCAAAAATCAGCTTCACCCTAAAGTACATCGTGCCCCGTTTTGAAGTGAAGAGACTGTTAATAACAGCCCCATCACAAATCCTATTGGCAGATTGTCCCTCAATATGAAAAGGCCAAATATAGACGAGTTTCATGCTTGAAACTAATGTTTAAGATCTGTTCGAGCACTTAAGCATTTTACCATGAAGACGATATGTCCCCTGTGCGCTAGGCTACATATTCGAGAAGAGCTCAGCCAGAGACGCTGGGAAGAGGCTGAGCAGGGGCTGGAGAAAGTCTGCATTATTACTGGCAGTGTGTCCTGGGGTCCATCAGCTGGGTGTGACCATGGAGGATGCAGACAGACCTTTAAAATCGATGACAGCATGTCTCCAAAGAAGATGAGTAGCCAAGGAGAAAAGCAGCCTGCCCAGAAACCCAGGCAGGAGCCGAAGTGATGGAAGCGATAATATCCCCTTCCTAGAGAACAGGGCTTCTCTATCGTTACGTTTCTTTTCCGTACATTCATGTTTTCTAAAGAAGGCAGGATTGAGAGTGAGAAGAGGTGGAGGGGGTCTTACTGGGTGAGCTGAGGGGGCCTTTTCAGGGTCACGAATTTATTAATTCAGCTCTCCCAGGCCAGATTTCCAACTATAAAATAGGGACAGTAGTATTATCTACCTAATGGTGCAGATCAGATGAGAGTCTTGCCACAGTACATGGCCTGTAGGAGGAGCTCTGTTAATGTTGCTTAATTTAGACGATGATAGTAGGGTGTTTGCCTCCTTGAGCTCATGTCATATGCTGACCATATTTCACTTTCTTCTCCTAAGAGGGCCTGTGTCCCAGCAGACGCTTGGCTGAAGCATGCTCATGGTAATTGAATCTAAGGTCTGGTGGTGCTGTGTAAAGAATAACTGATATGCAGAGATTCTGAAAGGAGCTTTGGGAATGGAACATCTGGTTTGGAAAGAAGCCTTGTAGGCCAACCCCCTGTAGGCCAGAGTAGGAGAGGAAAACAGGAAGTTTTATTCATCTTACTTTCTTGGTTTTTCAAGTTGCAGTCTCCAGCTGTTTACATCAACTTTGTTTTTCCTAAAGAGGAGAGAGAGTATAAAGCACTGTAAGTCACAGTCTTTCCATGAAGTAGCCCTTTGTGGAAAATCGGAGTTATTCTTTGACTTGGCTAGTTCATCTTTTATTTTTCTCTTCTTCACCCAAAGCAAATATCTTTTCCCTGGCTTCTTTTCAGGCCCGAATAAGTTGTAGAGAAGGACAAGAGAAAAGAAGTTTGGGGAGAAGAAGGTGGGGAGGAGCAGGAAGGTGAAAGAAGCAAGAGAAAAACCCAGGGGAAGAGGAAAGAAAGGAAAAGAGTTCATACCCCAGAAATTTAAGATACTAACATGTTTCCAGGGTTGGAGAGTCTGCACGTGGATCATTGTGAATTCAGTGGGGCATCACAGACAGGGGTCATTGTCCTCAGAACTGAAGAAGAACAGGAAACAAACCCACAAAAATGAAGACTATGCGTTTCTTGAAAATAAATTATATTCAACTTATTGACAAATATCACTGCAAACACTTAACGTGACATTTTCTAATCTTCCTGTTAACCTCATATCTCTTCCCTCTAGGGTCCGGGTGAATGAATAGTCTCTGGTGCTAGATTACAAGGGTTCAGACCCCAACAGGGCTACTCGCCAGTCAGGTGACCTTAGGCAAACCGCTTAACTCTCTGGGCCACAGTTGATTCATTTGTAAATGGGGATGATGATGATGATGATGATGATGATGGTGATAACTTACCTACAGCCTAGGCTATCCTGAGGATTAAATAAGTTAACATATGTAAAGTGCCTGGGCACAGGGCAAGTGCTATATGAATGTTAACTATGATTATTCTGGCCACTCTGCTGAGATACTTGAATCCTACAACACAAAGTGGCATGCACTCTTTTTTCATAGCACTTACTGTATGCTTTGAACACTTCATATATAAAGACTCCATTTTATGCCCTAGGAGGCAGGTACATTATGAATATGACCCATATTATAGATGAGGAAACTGAGGCACAAAGAGATTAAGCAACATGCTTAATTTCCTGTATCTCATAAATGACAGAGTTGACTTAAACCTAGGTAGTTTAGCTCTAGAGAAGGGGTCAGCAAATGAGGGCCTGCCACCTGGCTTTGTAAAAAAAGCTTTATTGAACCAAGGTTATTCCCAATCATTTATATATCATCTGGCTGCTTTTGCATTAAAATGGCACATTTGAAAATATTTGTTATCTCGTCTTTTTACACTAAACCTTTGCTGACTCCTCCTGATCTACACACTCTAACCACACTTGTAGCTATTAAGGTAGGGTTGCCAGATTTAGTAAACTAAAATATGGGATGATCAGCTAGATTTGAACTGCAGGTAAACAATGAAGAGTTTTTTTTCAGTATAAGCATATCTCATGTAATGTTTGGTAACTCTACATTAAGGTAACCTGCCTCTCTGATCTACCTTTGAATACATGGCCAACATTTTTCAGAAACCAAGTTACCTTTATCTCTTCTGAATCATGGTGAGCTAGAGCTGCAAGGGACCTAAGATGGTCAATAACTTGCCCAGCATCCACTCAAGACTTCATGACAAAGCCGACCTGGAACTGTCTCTTTGTATAACAGGTGGCCTTGTTAAAGTTTTTAAAGTGTGGTGGTGGTGGGGAAGTATGATGTTTGTGGAAAAGACCTGGACCAGAAGCATGGCTGAGCCTAGGAACAATCATGACGCAGAAAGTCACCTCTGTTAAGCACAGACAGACAAAACCACACGATCTCACTTATATGTGCAGTGTAAAAAGGTTGAACTCACTGGAACAGAGAGCAGGATGGTGGTTACCAGCGACTGGGGGTGGCAGTGGTTAGGAAGATACAGATGTTGGTCAAGGGATACAAAATTTGAGTTAGACAAGCAGAATGAGTTCTAGCGATCCATTGCACAACGTGGTGACTACAGTTAATAACAATATATCATATACTTGAAAATTGCTAAGAGAGTAGATTTTAATTGTTCTCGCCAAAAGTAAGTAAGGATATAATGTAACACATATGTCAATTAGTTTGATTTAACCATTCCACAATGTATCTGATATGGTTTGGCTATATGACCCTGCCAGATCTCATGTTGAATTGTAATCCCCAATGTTGGAGGTAGGGCCTGGTGAAAGACGTTTAGGTCATAGGGCCAGATCCCTCATGGCTTGGTGCTGTCCTCATGATATTGAGTGAGATTTCCTAAGATCTTGTTTTTGTAAAGTGTGGCACCTCCCCATCCCCCAACTCTCTCTTGCTTCTCCTGTGCCATGTGAGATGCTGGCTCTCCCTCTGCCTTCTGCCATGAGTAAAAGCTTCCTGAGGCCTACCCAGAAGCCAAGCAGATGCCAGCACCATGCTGCCTGTACAGCCTGTGGAACTGAGAGCCAATTAAATCTCTTTTTTTTTTTTATTAATTACTCAGTCTCAGGTATTTCCTTATAGCAACGCAAGAATGGCCTAATACAGCATCTCTGTTTCAAAACGTGATGTTTTACACTATAAATATATACAATTTTTGTCAATTTAAAAATAAATTTTAAAAGGAAGGAAAAAAAGAGACAGTCATCTCGTGACTTCCTGTCCACTGGTCACCTCACCAGCCTCAGTTTCCCCCATCAGCAGACTTGATGTACATCTTTACGGCCGACGTTGCCTGAAACCATCTTAACTGCTTCCTTTCAGCTTCTGTGAAGTATAATAAAACCAGCAATGCTCTTCCCAGATGAACTGAGACTTCTCTTCTCCCTCCTGTGAGCTGGAAAAAGTCTTGGAGATTGGAAAGAAGCAATTCAGAGTCAGACCCATTTGTTCTCAGGGGTAATGAGAGCTAATATGCAACCTGTCTGGGCTGGAAGAGGGAAACACCTGCTGTCGCCCAGGCCTTGCCCTCAGAGGGATGAATCTTGTCCTCTGTGCATGCAGGAGAATGAGGAGATCAGGGTCCCATGCCTGATTCCTTGTCTTCCACTTCCAGCTCTGTATAACTTTGAAGCAATTACCTAAATCCATCCACATGCAGATATTCAAGCCAGAGTTCAGTAGATATTCTAGTCTTGTATTCAGGTGAGGTGGTACTTTAAAGGTTTATTCCCTTCAGTCTCCTCTCTTCAGAGGACAGTCAGAGACACACACCCTGGGCCTGAAAGACAGGGGCCTACCTTGTATGTTAAATTACCAGTTTACCTCCTATTTCCTGAGAATACATTGATTCATGCCTCTTAGGAGTTTCAAAATCTTGAGACATGCATGCAGAATAAAAGTGAAGATCAATTGGTTTTAAAATATGGGCACAAATTCTTCAATGCTCTTCCCATCAAGAGGTGGGTGAGGGTCTATATCTACTCTTTCATCTGTGTAAGATTATGTCTGCTTTGACCTATAAAGTATGGTGGAAGTAACGCTATACAATTTTCAAAGGTAGGTTATAAAAGGTCACACAGCTTTTTAATCTCCAAGATTGTTTACTAGAATACCTACTCTTATAGCCACACCATGTGAGAAATCCAATGACCCTGAGAGGCCCTAAAGGGAGGAAATCCAGCCACATGGAGAGACCACATGTAGATGCTCTGGTCAACAGTCAGCTGAGCTAGCATTCAACTTAGAGATACAAGTCATTTGTGTGCAGAAACTTCCGTAGGTACCAACACCCAAACTTTCATGTCACTTCAGGCTGTCTGAGTCTTCAGAGCTGAGACCTCAGATGTCATAGAGCAAAATGTCCCCTGTTTTGTCTTGCCTAAATTCCCTATCATCAAACCTATAAATATAACAAAATGGTTACCTCTTATGCCACTAAGTTGGAGTGGTTTGTTATGCGGCAACAGATAAACTGAAACAATCATAAGCATGAGAGAGAGAGAGAGAGAAAGAAAGAGGGAGAGAGATAGCATTGTATTATAATTGTATTATAAGCCTTTGGGATCTATATTAAAATTTACATTTTAGAATCTTAAAACTGTGAGAAAGAGTAGATAAATAGACATATCACTGATTAAAACATGAAAATAATTTTTACAACTCAAGATGGCTCATTTAATATTGGCCAATTATCTTCAAAGAGGTTTGCTCAAGTATGACACCACAACTTGGAACAGCTCATTCGTGAAAAGGTAGCATCCTGAGGTTTGCAATACCCAACGTTTATTTTCCAGGGGGATGTTTACTTTTACTTTTACTTTTACTTCCCCAGAGGCCCCAACTCCCTATTATTCTTTTATTCTTCCCTCCTGGTATATAACCTTTCAGCAAAAGATCAAACTCTGGCCCTATTTCCCCTGAGAAAAGAACAAGGGGAAATTTTGGATCTAAAGAAATCCACGGAGACCCTATATAACTGGGAAATGTGCCATTTGCATTTGTTTATTTTATATATGGTTTCAAATTCTTTGAGATCCTCAAGGACTTCGGTTTGCCTGACTTTGGAGCATAAGTAAGTCTGTAGTTGGCTCCCTCTCTTGATCTATGCTTTGCTCCAGTAGCATAGCAAAGGCTTGCTTTGTATTGCAGACAAACAGAAGTAGACGTTTGGAAATTTGGCATCAGGGTGGAGCCCAGAAAGTAGGTAAAAGTTAAAACAGACAAAAAGTTGAAAAGATGAACTATTAATCTTGATAGTAGGCATATAAGCTCACTAAAGAAGAAAGCACTTTGTATATGAAACCACTGCATAGCAAGGAAGACCCAATACCTGAAGATTAAATTAAATCAAAGTATAATTGCTTCTAAAAATTGTAATAATGAGAAAGCTATTGGAGTTGTATATTAAATTATAGATATTTGGCATAAACCTTGTAACCAGATGAGTTTTCATGTCTCTGTAGGCTCTTTCTCCTCTCAAATCATTTTGCACACCGTCATTATATTAATCTTCCAAAAAGTTTATTTCCATCAAAAAGTGCCAGAAAATATTTTCTCCTACTGTTCTATTTTGGATTTGAGAAACTGAAAGCCAGAAAGGTGATTTAGCCAAGGTACACAACTGCTTCATGAACTGGAGCCCAGATCATCTAATTCCTGACAAAAACTATATACTTTCTTAAGGCACAGACATTGAAAGGCAGTAAAGAAGACAGAAGAGATGTGGTGAGGAAGCAGGAGCCAAGAGACTTGGGTTATCACCCAGGGAAACAGAAAGAAACTCACAAAAAACTGTGAATACTGTTCATCAAAAGTAAGTATAGGTGATTAAAACAGAACTGCAATTACACTTGAAACTTTCTGTTTCAACAATCATAATAAAAGAATTCATGATTGAAATAACCCATATTAAGCATCCTATATGTGCACTTACACCCCATGTACATCAGTTTTTGTGACCAAATGGATTTGCTTCTTGCAGAATAATTTATATCATCTATGTCAGACTGATTAAAAAATCCTCACAGAGGATAATATGTATCTAAATAGTTTACATATTTTGACTTCATAGCACTCAGAGAAGAGAAACTAATCTCACAGAGGTATGTTGATAGGAATAAAAGAAAATAGGCTTGGCACGGTGGCTCACACCTGTAATCCCAGCAATTTGGGAGGCCAAGGCGGGCGGATCATGAGGTCAGGAGATCGAAACCATCCTGGCTTACACGGTGAAACCCCGTCTCTACTAAAAATACAAAATATTAGCCAGGCGTGGTGGCGGGCGCCTGTAGTCCCAGCTACTCAGGAGGCTGAGGCTGGAGAATGGCATGAACCAGGGAGGCGGAGCTTGCAGTGAGCCAAGATTGCACCACTGCACTCCAGTCTGGTAGACAGAGAGAGACTCCATCTCAAAAAAATAAAAAAATTATATATATATATATATATATATATATATATGCTTCACCACATTCATAATAGAAACACCAGGGCTGAGCACAGGCATGGTGGCTCATGCCTATAATCTCAACACTTTGGGAGGCTGAGGTGGACAGATCACCTGAGGTCAGGAGCTCGAGACCAGCCTGGCCAACATGGCAAAACGCTGTCCCTGCTAAAAATACAAAAATTAGCCAGGCATGGTGATGGGCACCTGTAATCCCAGCTACTCGGGAGGCTGAGGCAGGAGAGTCGCTTAAACCCAAGAGGCAGGGGTTGCAGTGAATTGAGATCGTGCCACTGTGCTCCAGCATGCACAACAGAGCAAGACTCCATCTCAAAAAAATAATAACTAAATAAAAAACCAATCTCACAGAGGCATGTTGATAGGAATAGAAGAAAGGATTTCAAAGCAATTTTATTGAGCTCAAGATACCTATTTTTAGATTTTTGTCTGAAATGAAGAAAGAAGGTCTATAATTTCAAAACTTTCATCCATTGAAATAGCATCTTGTTGTGCCTAAATTACGTTGAGTTTTTGCAATGGTTGTCCTTAAATTGCAACACTCAGTACCAAAATCCATGCTTCAGATATGGGTTATTAAAATTAGAATATAAAATCAGTATCTTGAAGAGATATCTCCACCCCATGTTCAATTGCAGCATTATTACAATAGCCAAAATATGGAAACAACCTAAATGTCCATAGATGGGTGAATGGGTAAAGAAAATGTGACACACACACACACACACACACACACACACACTGGACTATTACTCAGCCTTAAAAAAGAAGGAAATCTTGCCATTTGCGACAACATGGTTGAATCTAGAGGACATTATATGCTAAGTGAAATAAGCCAGGCACAGAAAGACAAATACTATATGATCTCACTTACATTTGGATTCTAAAGAAGTTGAACTCATATAAGCAGAGAGTAGAATGGCAGTTGCCAAGGAATGGGGAGAGGGGTGAAAAATGGGAGATGGTGGCCAAAGAGTGCAAAGGTTCAGTTATGTGGGATGAATGGGTTTTGGAGCTGTAATGTACAGCATGGTGATTATAGTTAATAACAATGTATTGTATAGTTGAAAATTACTTTAAAAAGTTGATTTTGAGTCTTCTCACCACACACACACACACACACACACACACACACCCCACAAAATCCTAACTTTGCGAAGTTATTGTGTGTTAATTAGCTTAGTTGTGGTAATCATTTCACAATTTATACCATCACCTTGTACACTTTAAATATATACAAAATTTGTGTGTCAAGTCTACTTCAATGAAGCTGGAAAAAAAGAGTAGGAAAACATTTCCCACAAAAACCTTCCTCAGTAACCAGATTCCACCCTTCCTGACCTAAGTCCAATGGAATGAGGAGAGTTCAGAATCCAAAATGAAGTTGAGTCACAGAAAATGCACAATGTTTTCTTTCTTTTATGCTGGAGTTTGTGAAATGAGAATCATACACATTAAGTGTTTCATATATCAAAAAAGAGTCTCTTAATGGTGCCCTTAGAACCTTATAGACTCTCCCAAAGACAACTGTTTTATTTTATTTAATCAGTGAACATAACCTCTCTGAAATGTAGCATCTTCAAAGACAATCAGTTTTAGTAAAATTTCTTCCTTTAATTGATTCTCTTTCTTGTATATTTAATATAAAGAAGAAACATATGTTCCTGGAAAGATCCATTTTACAAAGCATTAGATTGGGTCCACAGCCAGATGGAACAAGGCAAGACGTAGAATGTGCAGCAGCCAGTGTGACAGGGCTTGCAGCTCAGACACTCATTGAGCACCTTCCTCAAGGTCTTATTAAAGACTACATGAAGCCCCAGTGCCAAGCATTGCAAAAGAGACAGAAATAACATACTGTTTTTCCATCACCTCTTTTGGTTACAACTGAATTCACTTAGCAAATAATGGAAAAGTAAATGGAATGGGTTTTACCTTCTTCAATAGCTGACATTGCTATTTTGATCTTTTCCCATACAATAGTAGAGGCCCTAGAACCAACAATGGATTTTATTCTGGTCAGTGACATTTTCTTGAAGGAGTCCCAAGTTTAATAAAATGGAGAAACATTTCTTACAATTGACATAAAGCTTTGTGTCTGTAAGTCATAAAATCTGGAAGAAAACACCTTGAATATTTAGTCCAATGTTGCTGTTTTTCCCCAAGGTGGTTATTAACAAACACACAAGGCTAGCAATAAAATTCAATGATGTTTCTAACAACAGGAGAAAAATTATTGCTGAATCTGCGGTAATAAGTAATTAATATAAGGCAAATAATGACACTATGAGATTAGGAGCAGGAAAAATTCATTAAAATGCTCTTTGTGTACTCAAAGCAGTTTGCATATTCAAGTGAATTACTTGAATGCTGGAGGACATTTACCCTCAGCATCTGTTTTATTATCCACTAGGAACCTGTGCACATATCTTGGCAAACCTCATCCTTGCTCCACCAAGATAAACATGCCAGAAAGGGATTGGGTTTGGCCAAGAATGAAGTATTCACTACACCATCAAGCATTTTCTTCTTTGTCATAAGGGAGCACTCAACTGGTTTTCCAAAGGCACACGTGCAAAATAGAATTATCTCTGCCTAGCTGTGATGGCTCTTCCTCCTTCCTGTGGGGACAGCCCTGCCTCAGTGCACTTTCCTAAGGGCAGCGTCTTTCCTGCATGGGTCCTGTGTGATTTTTAACTCTGGAGAAAACTTCCACTCCATCTAATTGGGTGGTCAACATTTGGACTCGATTTTGAAATTCATTATCTGTTACTCTTTGTAAACCTAACAAAATAAACAAGTGTGGTTAATTTAGATGTCTCTGGGCAATTTTCATCCATATGTACCTTGCGGCTTAAATGAAAAAGCAATTAAACTGGAAGACTCTATTTTGCTGTCAGAAAATTGATCTCTTAAAGGGTGTGTGTGTGTGCGTGTGTGCGTGTGTGTGTGTTTCCAATAAATAAACATAATGAGTCATTGGATTGTAAGCTCCTTGAGGGCATAATTTGTTTAAACAAAATATTTAATTCAGTTATTTTTATTTATCCCTTTAATCAACAAATATTTACTATGTGCCTGGCACTATCAATCAGTGGATAAATGAATGAAGGAATAAATGAACAAATAAATGAATAAACCATCCACTTCATGGCCTTGCTGTAGCTCTCCAACATTATATCCTCTTGTTTTTCATGCCCTGAAAAAATACAGCAATTTACAAAAACCCCTTGCAGCCCACAGATCTTATACTTGGGAGTGAACAAGCAGTACCATCACTAGTATTATGAGAAAAAACATTTTTTTAATGTAAAGTATGTGTACCTCCTTGGTAAAGAATAATTCACCTGAGTACCTTCTGGATTTACATACACTGTGGGTATTTTAATAATATCAGTTAACATGAAGGCTTTACTTTGGCTGGAAAAATATTCTAAGTTTTAACATACAGTAGTCCCTCCTTATCCACAGGGGATACATTCCAAGACCCACAGTGGACACCTGAAACTGTGAATGCTACCAAACCCTATATATACTATGCTATTTCCTGTACATACTATGCTTTTTCCTATACATACATACCTATGATAAAGTTTAAGTTATAAATTAGGCACAGTAGGAGATTAACAACAAAAACTAAAAATAGAACAATTATAATAATATACTGTAATAAAAGTTATGTGAATGGTGTCTCTCTCTCAAAATATTTTGTTGAACTGTACCGGTGAGTAACTGAAATCTTGGAGAGCAAAACTGCAGATAAGGGGGACTACTGTATCTTCTTATTTAATCCTCACAACAACCCTATGAGGTAGGTATCACCCCTACTTCATATCTGAGGAAACTCAGATAAAGAGAGGTTAGGTAACTCCTGTAAGTCTGCACAGCTATTCGGTGAGAGTGCCGAGCTCTTGGTATCTGCAGTCTAACTCTTGTACCTCTGCTCTTAATCTTGACACACTCGCTCCCATCTCCACAGTGCCACAGCTCAGTCCATATACAGAAAAGAGGCTGGCAGGCCACAAAGGACTCTATTTGCTTAGAGCAAATTTTCGTCTTCACCCACTTAAACAAGGAAACAGAGGATTGTTTGAGCTACACTGACCAGCAAACAAGAGCTTCAGGAGCCATCATTCTTGTAAGAATTCTATTTATGCAACATGTGTGTGCACGTGCATGCATGCATAAACCGATGCAAAAAAAGAATAGTTACCAAAATATGAATGTTTTTTATCTCAAACTGATGAGATTTCTGAGGAATTGACTATTTCCCCTTGCATTTTCCTATATTGTTTGAATGTTTACAAGAGCAATAAACAATTGATACAATCAGAATAAATATATTAAATCATTTTTATTGTGAAATAGTGATGGCTCTGGAGTCAGCTTGGGTTTAAATCACTTTTATCTGAGCTTAGGCATGTTTCTTATCCTCCCTACTTTGGGCTTCCTTATCTGCAAATTGAGGTTAATAAAAATACTGCTATCACCAGACCTGGAGAAGATGAAAATGAAAGACACACCCTGCCTTCACAGAGTGTGGCAAGTCCAGAGCCACATACATGTGACTTCTGGAGATGCAAATGAAATTTCTACCTTGAAGACCTGCCATCGGCTCTCATTTCTAACAAGGAAGGCCAGGCCACCACACACAGCTCAAACAGTGAGATGTACTCCAACTCCATTTGAGTTGTCAAATCCTCTTTTCTATTTTATATCAGGAGTTCAGAACAGCCCCAGGCAGCAGCACTACAAATGGCTTCACCCTTGGCATTCCTAGCATGAGAATCAATGTCTGAACAACATACTGGAATGTTGAGTTTATTCATCTCCTTTGATCTGGCCAAAGAGGCAGCATTTTCACATAAGACAGGTACAGTAGTTCTTTCCTTTCACGCTGTCTCTATGCATATTGACTTTTGAAAAGAACAGTGATTGACAGTGAAACCCACCCATGAAACAGAGAATGGAAATAGCTGGGAAGACTGGTTTCCCTGCTGCTTGTGGGGTAGAGAACACTGATAGAGGCCATGGCAGCTCAGAAGAGAAGAAAACAGGAGCCAATGGTCTGTGGAACAATAATAACGATGATTACACCTTGTCACCTTCCCTGGCTGCAGAAGATCTTTGCTATAATATATTTGGAAGAATTCACAGCCATACATGGCCAGATTCAGTAAGAACCAGTATCCCTGGGTTTCCTAGCCAGGAAAAAGCATGTAACAGGGACTCCTCTACTCAGAGCCACTCAACTGAGACTTATGTGACTATAACAGGTCCATTGCCCAATGCGCAGTAAGTCAATACACCGACACCTAAGGCTGCAGCAGAGAATGTTTTCATCGTAAGGCTGCCAACTGAGGGGATGGGAAGAAACCTCAAATCCGCCTCCCTGGGGAGTTTGGGGATAGGGACTTTAAGGGGTTTGGAGTGGGTCAAGGTGTAGGGATCGTTGATTGGTCTGAGAATGCAGGGTGAAGTCATGGGATGGGGAGGTGAAGAAACTTCATTCTCATGCTGATTCAATTCCTCTATGGGGATCTTCAAACGGCTGTTCCACCGGAATTCAGGATATGAAAAACATCTGAAGCAATGTTTAAGGAAAAAGCCTTGTGATTCCAATGTGTGATCCTATCTATTGAAACAAGGGATGCAAATGGTCAGTGTCTACAGTTTTGTGACTTCTTGTTATAAGAAGGTGGGCCAGAATGCAGTCTGATGAATGCTTAATTATAACTGTATATCTGCCTAGAGCTCAGTATGTAATTCTTGTTAACCCTGTGGGGACAGTTTCACTTCCAGTTAGGAAGGTTTCACTTCCAGTTAGGAGGAGGCTCCCTGGAGCTACTGTTTTACTAGTGAGGGCAGCACTGAGATATCTGGCTTCCAGAAGTGCCAGAGAGTCACAATGTCAAGTTCCTGGCAAGGCCCTGGTATTGGTAGGACAGTGGTTTTGGCCACAGTGGTTTTTCTAGTGTTGGGCAGGGAAGCGGTGGCATTGTCCTTCTCAAAGCATTCTAGCATCGGTTTGTGCATCCCTCCTGGAAGCCTAACCTCAAGTCTCCCAATATTCTTTACCAAAATCCTTTCCTGCTTAGTTAGTGGCAAGTTTCTTACATATAACTAAGAACCCTAAAGTTACTAACGCCTACTGTAAAGAAATATTTTTAGCCTTCTAGGAGCCTGAGAACCATGGCTGGGCAAAGTTGTTGCTAGCCAGTCCTGCACGTGGAGACTGAGCACAGGACTGCTCTGCCCATCTGTTTATTCCCATCCAGGACAACCAACACGTGAAGGGGCCCTTCTACCACTCCTGCACTCTGGGTGTCCAAAGCCCTCATTGTTCTTAAGATAAGAGGTTCCCCCTCTCCCCCATATCAGTGGCTTTCAAAGTCTGCTATATGACAATCAACTGGGAGCTTTTAAAAAACACTAATGCCCAGGTCGTACTCCATATAAATTAAACCAGAGTCACTGGGGTGGACTCCAGGTATCATTAACTTTTAAGCTCCCCAGGTGATCGCGATATGCAGCCAAGTCTCAGAACCACTGGTCTAACCAGTGGCATTCAAACTGTGCTCCCCAGACAAGCACCTCCAGGGAGCATTGTTAGAAATGCAAATCTTAAGCCCCGTGTGGTGGCTCAAGCTTATAATCGTAGCACTTTGGGAGGCTGAGGTGGGTGGATCACTTGAGCTCAGGAGTTCAAGACCAGCCTGGTCAGTGTGGTGAAACCCCATCTCTACTAAAAATACAAAACTTAGGCGGGCGTGGTGGTGCGTGCCTGTAATCCCAGCTACTCGGGAGGCTGAGGTGAAAGAATTGCTTGAACCTGGGAGGCAGAGGTTTCAGGGGGCTGAGATCATGCCATTGCACTCCAGCTTGGGCAACAAGAGGATACTCCGTCTCAAACAAATAAACAAACCAAAAAAACAGAAATGCAAATCTCAGGCCCCACCCCAGACCTACTGAATCAGAAACTCCAGGGGGAGCTCACTACCCCACAAGCAGCAATCTCAGCAATCTGGGATTTTATACTCGCCCTCCACGTGACTCTGCTGCATGCTCAGGTCAGAACCACTGGACTAAATCACTCCCAGGCTGAAATTTAGGCAGTTTTAGAATTTACTGTTTCTAGTCATTGCTTAAGAACACTTTTATTCTTGCAATTAATATGTCATGATGCAAATTTCTACGTAGAGAGAATTTTTCATGGGTTCCAGGGTGGATACAGACTGCAAACCAACTTTATCCGTGCCCCCACCCCCCAACTCAAGATCAGAGTGAATCCATTTTTCAGAAAATATAAACTACTTCATGACATTTATTCAACCAGACTGTGTGACTTCATTTTGAAAGGTTGAACTGGAAAAAAAAAGGTGGGATGATTAGCATATAGAACCCTTAACCAGAGACTTGAATTATACCAATGAAACACATAAACACACATTTGTGCCTGCATGCACATGCCCACACACATGCCCATACTCTCTCTCAGACATACACAGTTCCATGAAATGAGTATTGCCTGTCCCTAGCAGCACCTGTGGATCTCAGGGACAGGAAGAAATTGGTAGTTCACCAGGAGAGATCCAATATGCAACACTGTATGGCTTGGCACAAAAATCATACAGTCCCAGGTGAGGAAGGATTATCTTGTGACCTTTTCTGTGTAAGAGAAGATCAGACAGACCTGTCTTCAAAGCCAGCTTCTGCCACCTACCAGCAGCGAAATAAGAATAATAATTTTGATCCTGTAGTAACAAGTGCTATCAATAAAAGGTTTTATGGTTGCTAACTTAATTATTGCTATTCTCATCATCCTGGCAGTGGCCACGTGGAGTTCTTCTAAATACAATCGCCCTCTTGAGACTTGTAAGCACAGAGAAGGATGACCTCGTCAAACTGATTTTTCTATCCAGTCCTGATAAAGGGAGGCTTCAAGAAAGCCCGAAAGAGAGGAGAGGTCTGATAAATTTTAAGCACAACTGTCTCCTCCCCAGGCTCCAAAATAAAGTAGAGCATCTGGGCTCCAGGAAATCGTAGAAGAGAGTAATTGCTTTAGAATGTTATGTCTCTTTTCTTTGTGATACGCTCATTTTTTAAAGTAACATGATGAGTAACAGCCAACACCCTAGTGGAAGCCTAAAGAGAGAGAGGAGGTTGCAAGAGCTTATAAGTAGAGAAAGCAAAATGCAGGGAGCTCAAAAGTGATGGTTAATAATCACAACTAACATTCATTAACTAGGCACTTACAATTTGCCAGCCCCCCAAAGGACTCCACCTAGTTTTATCCATATATAATCATGAGCCCCATGTTGCGGATGGAAACCAAGCATAGGACGGCTAAATAAACAAAGTGAATGTGGAGATTTGAACCTGAGTTTGCCTGGCTGTGGAGTTACCACTCTCAACGTGCTGAGGAGTAAGGGGTGACCCCCACAATTAGAACCTCTGGAGCCCTACTTGCCTCTGCTATAAAGACACCATCATGTCCATTGCCATGGCTGGGGGTGGATATGATGGTGTAGGCGCAGGCTCAACTTCAAATGGAAATACAGAAAAATAATTGCCGTATATTGCAATTATTGGTCACCCTGGGGATGTCTCAATGGGAGTGACAGCTGAGCTGAGACCTGAAGGAGTCACCACTGTTCAAGAGGGGGCAGAAGGGAATTCCAGGCAGAGGGAACAGCCGGCATGGATGCCTGGAGGCCTGGAAGTACGGCCCTTTAGAAAGACATAAGTGTTCAGTGTGGCTAAAATGCAGACCTAGGCTTTTGACGTTACCGTGGCAACTGAGAAGTCATTAAATAATTTTAAATAAGGAAGGGTCTTGATCAGGTTTGAGTTTTAGAAAGATTGTTCTGGTTGCAGCCTGGAAAATGTATTGGGTTTAGTAGTTGCTGTTCAGAGTTAGAGAGACCATGAACAAATAAGTATTGAGAACTTACTATATGCCCATGATAGTTCTATCGTTGCGCTCTGTGGTAAACTAGGTAGCTTCAAGCATGCTCTCTTGGAACTCACATTCTAAGGGTGGAAGGAAAACAAGCAAGTTGCCACTAATACAAAGGCTATGGAAATCGTTCATGTGAGAGGTGGAAGTCCTCCCTCCTGTGCTTCTCTGGCTATCTACAGTATAGGAAAGGATAAGATTTCCCCAGCTCATCCCAGATCCACATGTGATCCTAATGGGCATAATTAGTGCACCCTTACACAACATGGGACCCACCACTCAAGTCTGACAACACATGAATTGGACTTTCTTTATTCAGGGAGACACTTTCATTGATTCTGTGTGTAGATGTTTGCAATAAAAGTTTCCAGAGCCCTACTCTCAATTACTTTTTGTTCGTTTGCTTGTTTTGTTGTTTGTTTGTTTTGAGACAGAGTCTTGCTCTGTCACCAAAGCTGGAGTGCAGTGGCACAATCCTGGCTCACTGAAACCTCCGTGTCCTGGGTTCAAGCGATTGTCCTGCCTCAGCCTCTCGAGTAGCTGGGACTACAGGCGTGCACAACCACTCCCAACTAATTTTTTTTGTATTTTTAGTAGAGATGGAGTTTTGCTGTGTTGACCAGACTGGTCTTGAACTCCTGAGCTCAAGTGATCCGCCCACCCCAGCCTCCTAAAATGCTAGGCTTACATATGTGAGCCACCATGCCTGGTCTTAATTACTCTTAATCAGGGTGGACTGTGATGATTCTCCCTGGGGTAGAAGTGAATCTGGAGGAAGGCACAGCATTGGAGATATTGACAAGACGGGCAGCTGATGGAATACAAGAGATGTCTGGGCAGATGAGTATGTGGGCTTGAATTTTAATCCACGAACAGGTGAGAAGTGCAACACACATTGGAATTTCAGTTCCTTCAACTTAAATATCATTCTGTTTCACTGTCCTACATCTTAGATCAACTTGTGTAAATGGTAAAGTCCATTGGAACTGACTCACAGTGAAAAGCAAATACTGTTGCTAACTGAATTATGTTGGAGCACCTACTGAGAATGTGACGGGGAAGGGATGAAGGAGGAGCAGATCTCGAAGCTGCATGGTTCCTGGGATACACAGCAGGGTGAACCCGCTGTTGCTGGTAGGAAACTGCATTTTCCCAAAAGGCCTTGACTCTCCAGGGTGAGGTCCTCGGTCTGAAACCCTGAGCAGAAATCCTTGTTCCAGTAGCTGCAGTAGCCCAGGAAGTAGCTGCAGGCCCTGGCTTTCTCGTGTTGGGTAGCCTGCTCCATTGAGGTGGTCTCAGTGGTCTTCCTTCTGCTCTTGCAGTCAAGTCCTCGGGTTCAGGGGTTGGCTTCTGATGGCCTTCCGCTCTGGAAAACGCACCACCCCAGAGAAGCTCTGAACAGAAGCACTTCACAGGCCTGACTACCCGCAAAAGACGTTTTTTAACACAGATGGCTTCCAGGGGAAAAGGGCACACAGCCTTTCACCTTGAATTGGGTGTGATTGTGAAGACTGATCCCCAGAGACTTGGCCCTCCTCCACCTCCCACCCCCTTGTATCCGCCCTCCCCCACCTCATCCCTGGAGGCTCTCTGAGGGTCAGTCCAGGCCGCTTCCTCACTCTATGGTGGGAAACCCATCAGCAGGTAGCAAAATGCCTCGCTGTCATTCCAAATGCAGTGCTAAGTGCAGTGCTGGATGCAGTTGCAGACCCAGACGTGCTAAGGAGATTGAAGGAAGATTGTGACCCATACCACCAGCAGTTTACGTTGAATTGATAATTTCAGAAATCAAATGATCTGGGGACGCATCATTATAGTATATTGTATTTGTGTGTGTTTAAAAAGACCAATTAAGCTGGGCATGGTGGCGCACGCCTGTGGTCCCAGTCTCAGGAGGCTGAATTGGGAGGATGGCTTGCATTCCTGCCTGGGCAACAGGGCAAGATCCTGTCTCTTAAAAAATGTTAAAAATGGCCGGGCGCGGTGGCTCAAGCCTGTAATCCCAGCACTTTGGGAGGCCGAGACGGGCGGATCACGAGGTCAGGAGATCGAGACCATCCTGGCTAACACGGTGAAACCCCGTCTCTACTAAAACTAATACAAAAAACTAGCCGGGCGAGGTGGCGAGCGCCTGTAGTCCCAGCTACTCGGGAGGCTGAGGCAGGAGAATGGCGTAAACCCGGGAGGCGGAGCTTGCAGTGAGCAGAGATCCGGCCACCGCACTCCAGCCTGGGTGACAGAGCGAGACTCCGTCTCAAAAAAAAAAAAAAAAAAAAAAAAAATGTTAAAAATTTAAAAATAAAAAAAGACCAATCAGATAAACATGCTTTAAATATCACAATTCCCATTTATTCATTTAAAAAAAAAAAAAAAAAAACCTCAAATAATGAAACCTGTCTGACATTCTCTCGTCATCTAGGACGCTTGCTTCTCCCTCACCCACTCATCCCTAAGGAACTTGTCCATTCATCTCCTTAAACAGGAAAAAGAAAACAGAAAGCAATAATTTGACCAGCAGGGGGCAGCAAGAGACAAAGAATAAGACAATCGATTTAACTTCCCCAGCCCCCAACTTTGTCTGGAATCCTGGATTAGAATGGTTTAAATTGGGAAAAAGATGGTGGAGGAGTGGGGATGGAATCCAAACCACAGAATCCAAATTCATAAAGTTAAGTGGATGCAGAACTTGCTGGAACAAGATTTACGGAGGACAATAGCCAGACAGTCATTTTTTGTTTTTTTCTTGAATTCTATGGAGGAAGGTCACCCAGCAGATATTTAAAGAGAACCTGGCTCTCTTTGATGATGTCCACGAACTCAGTAACAAACATGTAATTTGGGAGATATCCTATAGATAAAGATGAAAGAAAGTGGTTCCCTTTGAATATTCACCCCACAGTGAATTGGAAATGTGGGTCTCCGACGGGCCAGGAGTACCTGGGCAGCTGGGGTGTCTGGCATCCAGCCCTGGGCATCTCCGGACCCACCTGACCAGGTGAGGAGAAGTGGAAGACGCTGGGAAGAAAGATGGGTGGGCCTTGTGGTCCTGGACGGAATCTCTTACTTCCTGAAGAATCCTTAATGTGTATTAAAATGTCAACCCTGATACAAAGAAACGTGGACCCTAAAGAAGAGAGTAAGGGGACACAGGAAAGGAAATTGTGGTCGTGGGAGGCTTCTTCATGCGAAATGTTTATTTGGGGTCCTAGGCTGAAATGGAATTAAAAGTCCTGTAGCCTTCAGGACACGTGAGCTTGTGCCTATTACAGGGACTTTATATTAGTTTCCTAGGGCTGCCATAACAAAAGTACCACTAACGGGGTGGCATGTGACAACAAAAAATTATTCTCTCACAGTTCTGGAGGCCAGAAGTCCATAACCAATGTGTTAGCAGACTACGTTCCTCCAAAGCCCCTAAGGTAGAATTCTTCTGCATTAGTCTGTTTTCACACTGATATAAAGAATTACCTGGGTTGGGGCGGGGGGCCAGGATGGGTGGGTGACTAGAAACAGCTGTGATTGGAGGTTCCAACAAAAAGAACCATAATAAGTGTGTGAGCGCTTCACTGGCAACCAGGGTACCTGGGTTCTCTCATCAGAACTGCCTAGGCGGCTGGAGTGATCCACCGAGAGGAAGAGCAGTGTGGTGCGGCAACCCACTTAAGAGCCTCCCGGGGCAGGGAAGCCCCCCCCCGCCAGCCAAAGAAGGCAGTGAGTGAGCTGCAACCCTGCTGGGGAAACAGTGTTTTCTTCCAGGGAACTGGATTGGAAGATCCCACCTGGGAACCCACACCACCAGGGCCTAGCATCCTAACCCCGGATCCTCACAGATTCTCATCAGCCTCTGGGCTGGAATCTGCTTAAGCCTACGGAGCTCTGAGCTCCAGGGGGAGAAGTGACCAGCACCACAGCTGTGGCTACCTTCTGTCTAAGCCCTTTGAGCCCCTTGGGGGAGGGGCAGCAGCCAGCACTGGGACCCACAACCACCTAACACGCTAAGCTTCCTGGGCCGGGGAAGGACAGTATCCATCTCTAGGGCTCCAGGCTGTGCTTTTCTCCTGCTGGAGCCAGGGAGGCTGGATGGCTTGGTCCCAAGATGTATCCCCCACAGCCCAACACACCGGCTGTGGCAGGCTGTGGCAGACTGTGGCCAGAGGCTTCTTCAGGCCTGACCCTGACTCATCCTTCCTCACTGGATAGGGCTTCCCTGCAGGAACTCCAATAACTCCAGCCAAAGACTGAGGGACAGAACCCAGATCTCCCTGGGACTGAGCCCCTAGCGGGAGGGGTGGCTGCAGTCTCTGTGGACCAGCAGACTTAGCCTTTCCTCCTGGTAGTTCTGAAGGATCCAGGCAGCCCAGACAAGTGGGTTTCCCCCAGTGAAGCACACCCGTTCCACTAAAGTGCAGTCAAAGTGCTTCGTTAAATGGGTCCTGTTCCCCATGCCACCCAACTGGGTGAGATTCTCCAACAGGGATGTCAGACTCCCTATACAGGGGCAATCCTACTGGCATCAGGTCAGTGCCCTTCAAGGTCAGAGATGCCAGAAGAAGGAGCAGACACCCATCTTTGCTGTTCTCCAGCCTCTTGGGTGATATCTCTGGGCGTGGAAGTGAACCAGATGAATAGGGCCTAAAGTGAACCCCCAGTAAACTGCAGCAGCCCTACAGAAGAGGGACCTGACCATTGAAAGAAAAACAAACAAACAGAAAGCAACAACACCAGCATCAACAACAACAACAAGAAACACCCACAAAAATCCCAGCCAAGGATCAGCAGCCTCGAAGATCAAAACTAGACAAACTTATGAAGATGAAAAAGAATCAACAAAAAAACGCTGAAAACCCAAAAGGCCAGAGGGTCTCTTCTCCTCCAAATGATTGCAATGTCTCTCCAGAAAGTGCACAGAACTGGGCAGGGGATGAGATGGACAAATTGAGATGGAGAAGTAGGCTTCAGAAGATGGGCAATAAAAAACTACGCTGAGCTAAAGGAGCGTGTTCTAACCCAATGCAAAGAAACAAAGAACCTTGGTAAAAAGAGGAATTGCTGACTAGAATAACCAGTTTAGATAGAAACATAAACGACCTGATGGAGCTGCAAAACACAGCACAAGAACTTTGTGAAGCATACACAAGTATCAACAGCTGAATCAACCAAGCAGAAGAAAGGATATCAGAGTTTGAACACCACCTTGCTGAAATAAGACATGCAGACAAGACTAGAGAAAAGAGAATGAAAAGGAATGAAAAAAGCCTCAAAGAAATATAAAAAGACAAAATCTACAGTTGACTGGAGTACCTGAAAGAGATGGGGAGAACAGAAACAAGCTGGAAAACACACTTCTGGATATTATCCAACAGAACTTCCTCAGCCCAGCAAGAAAGGCCAACATTCAAATTCAGGAAATACAGAGAATACCACTAAGATCAACCCCAAGACATATAATCATCAGATTTCCAAGGTCAAAATGAATGAAAAAATGTTAAGGGCAGCCAGAGAGAAAGGCCAGGTCACTAGGCTTTCCCTACAAAGGGAAGCCCATCAGACTAACAGAAGACCTCTCAGCAGAAACTCTACAAGCCAGAAGACATTAACTGGGGGCTAATATTTGGCATTCTTAGAGAAAAGAATTTTCAACTCAGAATTTCATATCTAGCCAAACTAAGCTTCATAAGTGAAGGATAAGTAAAATCCTCTCCAGACAAGCAAATACTGTGGAATTTTGTTACCACCAGGCCTGCCTTTCAAGAGATCCTCAAAGAAGCACTAAATATGGAAAGGAAAAATTCGTACCAGCCACTGCAAAAACACACCAAAATATGAAGACCAATGACACTATGAAGAAACTGCATCAACTAGTGTGCAAACTAACCAGATAGCATCATGATGACAGAATCAAATTCACACATAAAAATACTGACCTTAAACATAAATGGGCTAAATGCCCCAATTAAAAGACACAGACTGGCAAATTGGATAAAGAGTCAGGACCCATTGGTGTGCTGTATTCAGGAGACCCCACTCATGTGCAAAGACCATAGGCTCAAAATAAAGGGATGGAGGAAAATTTACCAAGCAGATGGAAAGAAAAAAAAAGCAGGAGTTGCAATCCTAGTCTCTGACCAAACAGACTTTAAACAACAAAGATCAAAAAAGACAAAGAAGGGCATTACATAATGGTAAAGGGAACAATTCAACAAGAAGCACTAACTATTCTAAATATATATGCACCTAATGCAGGACCACCCAGATTCATAAAACAAGTTCTTAGAGACCTACAAAGAGACTTAGACTCCCACACAATAATATTAGGAGACTTTAACATCCCATTGTCAATATTAGATTAGACATATCAACAAGACAGAAAATTAAGAAGGATATTTAGGACTTGAACTCAGCTCTGGATCAAGTGGACCTAATAGACATCTACAGAACACTACACCCCATATCAAAAGAATATACATTTTTCTAAGTGCCACATGGTGCCGCTTATTCTAAAACTGATCACATAGTTGGAAGTAAAACACTCCTCAGTAAATGCAAAAGAACTGAAATAATAACAGTCTCAGACCACAGTGCAATTAAATTAGAACTCAGGATTAAGAAATTCACTCAAAATCACACAATTACATGGAAACTGAGCAACCTGCTTCTGAATGACTCCTGGTAAATAATGAAAATAAGACAGAAATCAAATCTTTGAAACCAGTGACAATGAAGAGATAACATACCAAAATCTCTGGGACACAACTAAAGCAGTGTTAAGAAGGAAAATTATAGCACTAAATGCCTACCTCAGAAAGCTAGAAAGATCTCAAATCAACACCCTAACATCACAATTAAAAGAGCTAGAGAAGCAAGAGCAAACTAATCCAAAAGCTAGCAGAAGACAAAAAATAACTAAGATCAGAAAAGAACTGAAGGAGATAAAGACATAAACACCCCTCCAAAAAATCAATGAATTCAGGAGCTGGTTTTTTGAAAAAATTAACAAAATAGATAGACCACTAGATAGACTAATAAAGAAGAAAAGAGAGAATAATCAAAGAGACATAATAAAAATGATAAAGGGGATATCACCACCAACACCACAGAAATACAAACTACCATCAGAGAAGACTATGAACACCTCCATGCAAATAAACTAAGAAATCTAGAAGAAATTGATAAGTCCCTGGACACATACAGCCTCCCAAGACTAAACCAGAAAGAAGTCAAATCCCTGACTGGACCAATAACAAGTTCTGAAATTGAGGCAGTAATTAATAGCCTACCAACCAAAAAAAGCCCAGGACCAGATGCATTCACAGCTGAATTCTACCAGAATTACAAAGAGGAGCTGGTACCATTCCTTCTGAAACTATTCCAAACAATTGAAAAGGAGAGACTCCTCCCTAACAAATTTTATGAAGCCAGCATTATCCTGATACCAAAACCTGGAAGAGACACGACAGAAAAGAAAACTTAGGGCCAATATCCGTGATGAACATTGATGCAAAAATCTTCAATAAAACACTGGCAAACTGAATCCAGCAGCACCTCAAAAAACTGATGCAGAAGCAGAAAAGTCCTGTGATAAATTCAACATCCCTTCATGTTAAAAACTCTCAATAAACTAGGTATTGATGGAATATGTCTCAAAATAATAAGAGCAATTTATAACAAACCCACAGCCAATATCATATTGAATGGGCAAAAGCTGGAAGCATTCCCTTTGAAAACCAGTGCAAGATAAGGATGCCCTCTCTCACCTCTCCTATTCAGCATAGTATTGGAAGCTCTGGCCAGGGCAATCAGGCAAGAGAAAGATATAAAGGATATTCAAATAGGAAGAGAGGAAGTCAAATTGTCTCCGTTTGCAGATGACATGATTGTATATTTAAAAAAAAAAAAAAAACATAACCTCAGCTCAAAAACTCCTTAAATTTCAGCAAAGTCTCAGGATAGAAAATCAATGTGCAAAAATCACAAGCATTCCTTTACACCAACAATAGACAAGCAGAGAGCCAAATCTTGAATGAATTCCCATTCACAATGACTACAAAGAGAATAAAATACCTCAGAATACAGCTAACAAGAGACGTGAAAGACCTCTTCAAGGAGAACTACAAACCACTGCTCAAGGAAATAAGAGAGGACACAAACAAATGGAAAAACATTCCATCATCATAGATAGGAAGTAGCAATATCATGAAAATGGCCATACTGTCCAAAGTAATTTATACATTCAATGCTATTCCCATCAAACTACCATTGATATTCTTCACAGAATTAGAATAAAAACTACTTTAAATTTCATACAGAATCAAAGAAGACCCCGTATAACCAAGACAATCCCAAGCAAAAAAAAAAAAAAAAAAAGTTGGAGGCATCATGCTACCTGACTTCAAACTATACTACAAGGCTACAGTAGCCAAGACAGCACGGTACTGGTACCAAAACAGACACATAGACCAATGGAACTGAACAGGGACCTCAGAAATAACACTACACATGTACGACCATCTGATCTTCCACAAACCTGACAAAAACTAGCAATGGGGAAAGGATCTCCTATTCAATAAATGGAGCTGGGAAAACTGACTAACAATATGCCTAAACCTAAAATTGGACCCCTTCCTTATACCTTATATAAAAAAGAGGCACTTCTGAAAAAATACAGTAGATATTACTTTTAAACAGAAACTGAAATCCTTCCTTCCACCTTATGCAAAAATTAACTCAAGATAGATTAAAGACTTAAACGTAACACCTGAAACCATTAAAAATCCTAGAAGAAAATCTAGACAATACCATTCAAAACATAGGCATGGGCAAAGACTTCATGACAAAAACACCAAAGGCAATTGCAACAAAAGCCAAAATTGACTAATGGGATCTAATTAAACTAAAGAGTTTCTGCACAGCAAAATAAACTATCATCAGAGTGAACAGGCAACCCACAGAATGGCAGAAAACTTTTGCAGTCTACCCATCTGACAAAGGTACAGTATCCAGAATTTACAGGGAATTTGAACAAATTTGCAACAACAAAAAAAAACAACCCCATCAAAAAGTGGCCAAAGGATATGAACAGACAGTTCTCAAAAGACATTTGTGTGGCCAACAAACCTATTTTAAAAACCTCAACCTCACTAATCATTAGAGAAATGCAAATCAAAACCACAATGAGATACCATCTCACACCACTCAGAATGACAACTATTGAAAAGTCAAGAAACAACAGATGCTGGCAAGGCTGTGGAGAAGCAGAAACGCTTTTACACTGTTGGTGGGAATGTAAATTAGTTCAACCATTGTAGAAGACAGTATGGCAATTTCTCAAGGATCTAGAACCAGAAATATTATTTGACCCAGCAATCCAATTACTGAGTAGGTACCCAGTGGATTATAAATTATTCTACTATGAAGACACATGCACACGTATTTTTATTGCAGCACTGTTTACAATAGCAAAGTCATGGAACCAACTCAAATGCCCATCAGTGATAGATTGGATTAAAAAAATGTGGCACATATATACCATGAAATACTACACAGCCATAAAAAGGAATGAGATCATGTCCTTTGCAGGGACATGGATGAAGCTGGAAGCCATCATCCTCAGCAAAATAACACAGGAACAGAAAACCAAACACCACATGTTCTCACTCATAAGTTGGAGTTGAACAATGGGAACACGTGGACACAGGGAGGGGAGCATCACACACCAGGGCCTGTTGGAGGATGGGGAGCAAGGGGAGGGAACTTAAAGGACAGGTCAATAGATGCAGCAAACCACCATGACACATATACCTATGTAACAAACCTGCGCACGTTCTGCACATGTATCCTGGAACTTCTTTAAAAAAAAAAAAAATGAACTACCTGAGACTGGGTAATTTGTGAAGAAAAGAGATTTAATTGACTCATAGTTCCCCAGGCTGTAAAGGAAGCATGTCTAGGAGGTCTCAGGAAACTTATAATCATAGCGAAGGGGAAGGGGAAGCAAGCATGTCTTACCATCATGAAGCAAGAGAGGCAGAGAGCAAAGAGGGAAGTGCCACACACTTTTATACCATCAGATCTCATGAGAAGTCACTCACTATCACAAGAACAGCATGGGGGAAGTCCTCCCCCTGACTCAATTACCTCCCACCACATCCCTCCCCTGTCACGTGGGGGTTACAATTAAACATGAGATTTGGGTGGGACACAGAACCAAAACATATCACCTTCCTTTTCTCTTCCCAGAACCTGGTAGTTCCCAGCAGTCCATGGCCTTCTTGGGTAGCAGATGCATCACTCCAGTCACTGCCTCCCTCTTGGCATGACTTTTTCCCTGTGTGTGCATCTGTGTCTGAATCTCCATCTCCTTTCTCTGATAAAGATATCAGTCCCTGGATTGAGGGCCCACCCTAATCCAGTATGCCCTCATTTTAACTATTTACATCTGCAAAGACCGTGTTTCCAAATCAAGTAACATTCTGAGGTTCCAGATGGATGTGAATTTGGGGGTGAGGGGTCACTATTCAACCCAGGACAGAACAGACCCTGAATAGGAATCATGTTGTGGCAATCAAGCTAGATGATGCTGCACTCAAATCCTGTTACTTGCTCTCCCTAAGCCTTGGCTTTCTCATCTGTGAAATGGTAGCATCACCCCTAATGGGATTGGGAGTTGAATCTGAGATTATATGCCCGATGCAGTTGATGTACAACAGTGGTCCAGTGGAAAAGCCAGCCAAGCTGTGGTGGTGGAGGCTCTTTGCCCATTCACAGCCCCAAGGGACCTACCCAGCCCTCACGGGACATTCTACACATCTCCCCAACTCAAGACCAATCACAGAAAGCGGAGGCTTTTAAGCAAGACAATGATTCCTCAGCCCTCAGATGACATCCAGTGGTGACCACCACGAGGGAGGAATGTAGCATTTTATCTTTGTAGCTATCTTATTTAGGACTAAAATGGGAGGTAGGTTTTCCCTATGCAGTTCTCAGCTTGACTTTTCCCTTTGGCTTAGTGAGTTTGGGGACCCGAGATTTGTCTTCCTTTCACACACCTAACCTCCCTACTGGTAGGGCCAGTGCTGGCTGTAGCAAGGATTTGTTTCAGAAATCTGGCATAATCAACAACCACAAATCCTGGGAGGAAGATGGGACACTGAGAGAGCTGTGCTGCAGACTTTTTTAATTAAAAAACTTCTTTTAAAGTTTTTTTTCCAACTTGATTTATACATATATATATATATATATATATATATATATATATATATATATAATTTCAACTTTTATTATAGATTAAAGGGTACCTGTGCAGGTTTGCTACATGGGTATATTGTGTGACACTTAGGTTTGGGGTCCAAATGATCCCATCACCAAGGTAGTGGGCATGGTACCCAATAGGTGGTTTTTCAGCCCACACTCCCCTCCCTCCCCCTTCCAGTAGTCCCCAGTGTCTTTTGTTCCCATCTTTATGTCTACATGTATTCAATGTTTATCCCCCACTTATAAGTGACAACATGCAGTATTCGATTTTCTATTCTTGAGTTAATTTGCTTAGGATAGTGGCCTCTGTCTGCATCCATGTTGCTGCAAAGGACATGATTTCATTCTTTTTTATGGCTGCATAGTATTCCATGATGTATATGTACCATATTTTCTTTCTCCAATCCACCACTGATGGGCACCTAGGTTGATTTCATGTCTTTGCTATTGTAAATAGTGACATAATGAACACATGAGTGCATGTCTCTTTTTGGTGGAATGATTTGTTGTCTTTTGGATATACACCCAATAATGAGATTGCTGGGTCAGATGGTAGTTCTATTTTAATTTCTTTGAAAGATCTCCAAACCATTTTCCACACAGGCTGAACTAGTTTGCATCCCCCCCAAGAGTGTATAAGCATTCCCCTTTCTTCTCAACCTTGCCAGCATCTGTTATGTTTTACTTCTAAATAATCATTCTGATTGGTGTGAGACAGCTTCTCATTTTGGTTTTGATTTGCATTTCTCTGATGAGCATTTCTCAATTTTTGTTCATCACTTGCATGGCTTCTTTTGAGAAGTGTCTCTTCATGTCCTTTGCCCATTTTTAAATTGGATTATTTGGTTTTTGCTTGTTGATTTAAATTCCTTGTGGCTTCTGGATGTTCGACCTTTGTCAGACACATAGTTTGCAAATATTTTCTCCCATTCTGTAGGCTGTCTGTTTATTCTGTTGGTAATTTGCAGTGCAGAAGCTCTTTAGTTTAATTAGGTCCTACTTGTTAATATTTGTTTTTATTGCAGTTGCTTTTGGGGACTTAGCCATAAATTATTTTCCAAAGCTGATATCAAGAAGTGCATTTCCTAGATTTTCTTCTAAGATTTTTATCGTTTGAAGTCTTACATTTAAATCTTAATCCATCTTGAGTTAATTTGTGTATGATAACTGGCTACCCAGTTATCCCAGCACCATTCATTGAATAAGGAGTCCTTTTCCCATTGCTTATTTTTGTCAATTTTGTGAAATATCAGATAGTTGTAGGTGTGCAGGTTTATTTCTGGGTTCTCTATTCTGTTCCATGAGTCTATGTGTTTGTTTATGTGCCAGTACCATGCTGTTTTGGTTACTGTATCCCTGTAGTATAGTTTGAAGTCAGGTAATATGATGTCTCCAACTTTGTTCTTTTTGCTTAGGATTGCTTTTACTATTCAGGTTAGGGCTCTTTTTGGTTTCAAATGAATTTTAGAAGTTTGTTTTCTAATTCTGTGAAAAATGATACTGGTATTTTCATAGGGATAGCATTGAATCTGTAATTGCTTTGGGCAGTATGGCCATTTTAACAATATTGATTCTTCAAATCCATGAGCATGGAATAGTTCTCCATTTATTTGTTTTGTCTCTATTTCTTTCAGCAATGTTTTGTGGCTCTCCTTGTAGAGATCTTTCATCTCCCTGTTAGATGAACTCCTAGATATTTCATGTTTTGTGGCTATTGTAAATGTCGTTGTGTTTTGGTTTGGTTTTCAGCTCGAACATTATTAGTGTATAGAAATGTGACTTATTTGTGTACACTGATTTTGTATCCTGAAACTTTATTGAATTCATATCAGTTCCAGGAGCCTTTTGGCAGGGTCCTTAGGTTTTTCTATATATGGAATCATATCATCAGTAAAGAGAGAGAGTTCGACTTCTTCTTTTCCAATTTGGATGGCTTTTCTTTTGTTCTCTTGCCTAGTTGCTCTGGCTAGGAATTCCTGATGCAGGTATTTTACAGGAATCTTTGTTTCAGTGACTCTCACTTTGAGGCTGGCTCAGACATGATACTTAGCATGGTTTCACAGCATACTTTCTGAATGCAGTGTCCACACTGAGGTAGATAACTGCAAAAGTTATTTCATATTTGCCATTGGTATTCACTCATTTCGCAGCCAAAAGTCTTTATTTTATGTCTGTTGGATAAATGTATTACTTCAAAAAGCGTTTTGGGAGGGTGCTAATAATCTTTTTTTTGTTTAATCAAGGAAAGATTTTTTTATATGTCTAAGATTTTTGTAAGTCTGAATCTTCTTGAGCGAGTCAAAGACAGTTCACTGGTAATATGTGCCTTCCACATCCAGATTGGCAGCACCCAACCAGACACAAATAAACTTTTTAAGGAAGTGCCCTTCTTGTCCCACTGACTCAACAAAGCTACAAAAATATCTAATTGTAGCAGCCAGATCCTTTTGAAAATGGGCCTCCATTGAAATGTGCTTTCACCTGTAAGTGTACAATGATGTATATTGACTTTGTCAGAGATGCCATAGTTTGATCCTTCATTTTGATTGGCATCAGAGTATACAACCTCATTTATGCAATTATTCATTCATTCAACAAATATCCATGCATCAAGTGGTAGGACAGTCTCTAAAATGTCCCCCAACAGTCTCTGACTCCTGGTACTTAAATATTCTCCTACACTTGAGTGTAGGCTGGGCCTAGTGACCTGCTTTTGGCAAAAAGAGTGTAGTTAAGTGATGGCATGTCACTTACAAGATTGGTAGGTTATAAAACTAACTTCTGTCCTGTTCGCATTCTCTCTCTCTCTCTCTCTCTCTCTCTCTGTCTTTCTCTTGCTTTCTCTGATGCAGTAAGTAGTCACATTGTGGGCTGCCCTATGGAAAGACTCATGAGAAAAGAGACAGAATCCTGCCGATCCTGTCAGTGAGCTTGGAAGCATCTCCTACCCCAGTCTAGCCTTGAGTTCACTGCAGCCCGGGCTGATATCTTCTTTTAAATATTCTTCTTTTCTTTTTTTTTTTCTTTTTTCTTTTTGTTTTACTATACTTTAAGTTCTGGGATACATGTGCGGAATGTGCAGGTTTGTTGCATAGGTATACAAGTGCCATGGTGATTTGCTGGACCCATGAACCCATCACCTACACTAGGTATTTCTCCTAATGCTATCCCTCCTTTAGCCCCCCACCCCTCGACAGGCTCCAGTGTGTGATGTACCCTTCCCTGTGTCCATGTGTTCTCATTGTTCAACTCCCACTTATGAGTGAGAACATGCAGTGTTTGGTTTTCTGTTCTTGTGTTAGTTTGCTGTTGGGGTCCGTGCCAGGGGTGGTGGAGAATGAAAGAACACACAAAAGACAAAGACACACAGAGAACATGGCGGCCGCGCTCAGAGCCTCCGCCTCACTTTATTTATACTCCATAAACCCCACGTCAGCAGAAAGAATGCAATGCAAAACAAACTTTCTTTTCCCAGATGTAACTTTCTACTCAGTTCTTTGTTTCTATGCTCTTCCTTATCTGCCCGCCTTCTTGGCACCTACGGGAGTTCATTAAAAGTTCAATTGGAGATACTGTCCTTGAGCCCTATCTATTCTCAGCATACTGTTTTCAAAGGCCCCTGCATTTCCCCCCCTTTTTTTTTTGTTTTGCCTCAATCCTAAAAAGGTAGCCCATATTTGTTCTTGTGTTTTCTTTTGTTTTTGGAGGCGATGGAGGGAGCATCGAATCACCAAAAGAAGTAGACCCAATCCAAGTGCCCAAAGCAATATACTTCCAGAGATTGTAGAAATCCATGTCTTCATCTGGGTCCATGAGTTAAAGGCAGCAAGGCGCTGACCCAGCTCCTGAAGGGTTACAGTTCCGGACAACACATGTAATTGTTGTCGAAATGCTTCAGAAATGTTCTGAGTGAGCTCTTGGATGTCCAAACTAATATTTTTATGGCCTATTAATAATTTTTGGATTATGGTCCAATTTTGAGAGATGTTAAAAAGCACAGGTGTTACACAAAATTGAGTGGAGTTCCAATCACATTGTAATGTTATCCGAGTACTGAGGACAGTGAGCTGATCTCCAAGCCATGTCAAGGCTTGTTCCATGTTGTCCAATCTTTCAGCAAGTTGAGAATCAATGTTTCGTTGTTGAAGCCATAACCGGTGAGATTGTTCGTCCCATTGCTGCACAAATTCAGCATTTTGTATGCTTTGATGAAGAGTGAGCCCTGCTATGGCCGCAGTGGAGACGATGGCGACAAGGCTCATCACCGAGGCAATTATAAGTCCAAGGGCATGGAGGGTTCGCTGGAGAGAAGTCCAAATATAAGTCTGAAGAGGTGATGCCCCCCATGGTCACGTAAGGTTAACAGGTAGCCAAATTTCCTTACGAGCCCTGAGGATATAAATATCCTCAGTAAAGTTGTGCCACCAGGAATGATTGAGGCAAGACAAAAATGTACACGTATCTGTACAATTAACAATCCCCGTATCATTATCCCATGTCAAATTCCCTGCTAATAATAGGTAGGGCTTACGGACATAAGCAATAATATATCAGGAGGTATTTCGATATAACTGAATATGAAAGGAGTTATTCGGGTTAGAAAGATTAAGGGGCATATTCCCCACAAAAGTGCTAATGGCATCGCCTGCAGATAACAACTTCCAAAAATAACTCTGTACTTCAGGCCTCCTTCACGCCATACCAAGGTTTCATTACTGTTAGCAGCAATACTTTTATTTACCCAGTGTCATTTCAAAGGTATGTGACTAAATTTTGTTTGAAAATCACTGTGCACACTTCAATCAGTTATTTGCATCCCATTGTATTCTAATAAAATCCGGGGTTTAGTTCCCCGACATTGTTCTCACTCCAGCACCTCAATATTAGGAGAAACCTCTAGAATAGGACAAAAAAGTAAAAAACTTGGAATAGTTTCATTGCTATATACAGTATGATTATATTAAAAACTTCTAGTTACAATAATAACAGTATTAGCAGCCACATGACTATGATTATAATGAACAGCCCAGGCTTCATGTGATCTTTGGAGACAATGAGAACTATTTCCCATACATATTGGAACTCCTTCCACTCCAAATTGATATGTGTTGTTTATAATTCCCGTTTCCCGTTCTATATTGTCCTTGTCTATATAGGGGGACGGCATCCAAGTAGTGTCATTGGTGAAAACCTTAATTTCCGCCTCCCCCCAGGCGACTCCCTGATACAAGTGTGGAAAGGGAATATAAGTCCAATATTCATACAAAGCCTCACTAAGAGAAATAAGTCCCCTGCCGAGGCACATCCAACAAAGGAAGAAATGCATGCTGAATCCAATTTTCTTTTCAACAGGGTTTCAATCATCTTGTAGGAAACCACTCAGGTCCGCTCCCTGTAAGGACAAGAGCATAGCCCCATCCCTGTTTTAGAACTTGCCCTTGAACATACTTACCTTCTTCATTAGGATACCAAACCTTTAAACTGTCAGCGGGGACTATCACCGAGGGAGGTGAGGAAAGATGGGTTACGGCAGCGGAATCTTGCAATTGTCTCCATTGATTCAAAAAAATTAAGGTAAAAAGAACCTTCAAAATCTGGTTTCAAAATCTGGTTTCTGGGGGGCTCATTTCCCCCTTTTTGTTTTGTTTTAATAGTTAAGTTTTTAAAGTTAAATTTGCACGCTCAATGATGGCTTGACCGGGATACCGGTGATATGTTGAATATTGTATTGCTGTAAGAAAACTTGTAATTTATGAGAGACATAAGCAGGGGCATTATCAGTTTTAAGTATAAGAGGAATGCCCATGATGGCGAAACAAACTAAGAGATGAGTAATAACAGAAATGAGAAAAGGTATCAATTGTATGATGAACATTTTAATCGTCCAAAAGAAGGGACATCTCATGGATTAACCCCAGGATGGAAGGATGGAATGCTCAAAGGAGCACAGGAAGGACAAGCTCGAATAAGAGAACGAGCTTGTTTGTGAGTTAAATGAAACCATCGTTGAAGGCCAGAACTATTAGTGTGATGTAGAGTATGTTTTTGTTCTGCAGCATGTAGGTGGCCGATTAAAAGCAAATCAATCTGAGTATTACCATGAACTAATGGTCCAGAAAGTTGAGAATGAGAACGAAGATGAGTGATGAATAAAGGAGCTCTACGTTGGCTCAAAGTAAAGGATAACAAAGAAAAGAATTTCTGAAGAGAAGAAGTAGCACAAAGAGGTAAAGTGGCCTGACAAATATAAGAAGTAACATAAACGGCGGATTGAGAATCACTAACAATGTTACAACCAGTAGTAGGGAAATCAAGTAAGACCATGAGAATAGCAAACAATTCTCCCTATTGCACCGAGGGATAAGGATAAACTGTAACTCAAGATTGATGAAGCTTCTTGCCAAGAATCAGAAGTTGCAAGAAGATAAGTGATCTGACTATGAGTGAATTGAGAGATAATTAAGGAAGGATCTCCTCCCCAAAGTTGTCGACAGTGATGCCGTCCTTTGATGATCAGTTCAGCTAAACGATCGATATAAGTAGCCAAGCGTTTAGATATTTTATTGGACAAAAAGATCCATTTTACTGGTCGACTAGTTTGATGAATCATTCCTGTGGGAAAAGGTAAAGTATGAAATAAACAAAAGGAAGGGCCTTTTGAAGTTGCTCTTCAACAAGCTGGAGTTCCTGTAAAGCCAAAGGAGTTAAATGGCGTGAGTTGTCCAAGTGACTGTCTCCTTCTAGAATAGAAAAAAGATGTTATAACTGATATGTTGGTATTCCTAAAACAGGACGCATCCAATTAATGTCTCCTAGAAGCTTTTGAAAATCATTTAATGTTTTTAAATGATCACGTCAAATTTGAATTTTTTGGGGTCGAATATTTTGTGCCCCCAAGGTATAACCTAAATTTTGAATAAGAAAATCCAGTTAAATTTTTTCTGTGGCAATATTAAGTGAGTAGAAAGAAAGCTGAGTTTGTAATGATACAAAAGCATCTTGCTGCTTTTCCCTGGTTTTAACTTTGGGGGATAAGGGCAGGATTAGGAAGACCAGGCTGTAAACTTTCCCTAGGTTTAATGTAAACATTTATAGTTTTAAGACAAGACAAAGACGGGAATTCCATGCAGAAATACGTGGCTTTATATTCCTCTCGACCATTTGTTTTTTGACTTACTCTTTTAGAGTCCTAAGTATTTCTTTAAATAATGGTCACTGTTTCACCTAAATAGGAGTGGTGGCTATGAGTTTAAAGGATTGTAGCCCATTTTGAACATCTTATTTTTGGCAGCTGAGGAAATATGAGGAATGTTTAAAAAAGCAGCAAATTGTTGTGAAAGATCTTGTTCCCAAAAATGAATATTGATAGGAACAATATAAAAATAAAAAAAACACTTGACCTTGTTGACCTTTAGGACCGACACAGGTTAAAGGTTCTACGTCTTGATAAATCACAGAAGCAGCACCCAAGCCAGTGAGTATAACTGAAACTTGTCTTTTTTCCCATTGTATAGGCCACTAATTTAAACAAATATTCACCCCCGTATCAATTAACTCTTTTAAAACTATCCCATTAATGTGCAATGAACATAAGGGCTTTTGATTAGAAACTAAAGTTTTCCAAAAAACAGTTTTTTCTGTGCTACGAAACCCTCTCTATTGAGAATACGTTCCCCTGCCTCTAGGCGTATAAATTGTGAAACTTGTACCAAAATAAAAATTTTATTAGTAATATCATGTCCTTTTGGCAAAGGGCCACACACTCTAATGACTAATTTATATACTCCTCTATTAGGAGACAAAGTATAAGGCTGAGTAATAGCTAAGTCAGCAGCGGCACTCTGCTTAGTTGCCGCATAAAGCTGAGAAACTGGGGTAAGGTGTGGGATCCTTAAGGAGGACTTGAATTTATTCCTTAATGTTGTAGGCCATTGCTCACTGAATATTGTAGTAGACTTGTATTGTAATTGTTGGGGCCCCAAGCCTGTGGGCCCCGGCTCCTGTTTCCCAGGAGAGGAGACAGTAAATTTCCACTTTTATCAGTTTTGGAATGACATTTATTTGTCCAATGTCGACCTTTACCACAATATTTGTACACCTCTGAAGGCAGCTTTCTGCCTTGAGGGATAAAAGTGTTCAATTTTTATGACATTCTTTTTTGAAATGTCTAGGTTTACCACACTGAAAGCAAACACCTTGTTTGTTATTTCCTTTTAAGGCTTTAGACAAAGCTCCAGCAAATAATTGAGCATTATAAATAGCCCCTCCAACACTAACACAAGTTTTAATATATTTATCTAAATTGGCCCCATTGGCCTTTAATGATTTTAACAATTTTTAACAGTCAGCATAAGCATTTTTAAAAGACAATGTTTGTAACAAAATTTTTGAAGCAAGGCCAGCACCCACAATTTTGAAGACAGCATCCTGAAGACGGGCTACAAAATCTGGATATGGTTCATTTGTGCCCTGTAAAATCTTCACAGAGGAAAGGGAAGTTTTTCCTGTTATCTCTACCTTATTTCAAGCCCTTAAAAACAAAGTCTTGATTTGAGTAAAGGCAACATCATCTAAACCAGCCTGAGCATTAAGAGTAGCATATTGGCCCGTGCCTGTGAGTTGTTCTTCAGTGGGTCCAGGGGGATCACACATAATATTTTTCCTAGCCTATACATGTGCCTTGTTCATTTACCAGCTGTGCAATTGTAACCACTGAGAACGATCAAGAAAAGCCTTCCCCAAAGTCTTCCAGTCTATAGGAATTATCAAATTTTCTGATGAAAAATATCAAGAAGACCAAGAATAAAAGGAGATTGAGGTCCATAGTTAGAAATGGCAGCTTTCATTTCTTTTTAAAAATTTAATTTGTAAGGCATTAAATTGGACATTATTGCCACCATTTGAAAACTGAGCATTAGGAGCAAAAGAAGCACAAATAATTGGAAACAGATCCAGCTCCTTAAATTTTTTTTTAATTAAAAGTATATATAATATATAATAATACTCATATCCCCAAATATAAAGAATCTCAACATATTAATAAGAAAAGGCAAATAACCCAACCAAAAGTAGCAGAACAAGGAAATGACAATAAACCTATATGTCCAACATCATTACTCACTAGGAAATATGTATATTAATACCAAATTGAGAATCATTACATACACAATACAATGGTTAAAATTTAAAAACACAAAAAATATCAAGAGGTAGTTAATGTGTTAAGCAGCTCGAATACTCAACTTCTGTTTGGAGTGTAAATTGGTGGAACCTATGCACCCCTATAACATAACAATTTCCTAGCAGGGGTTATTAATACTATATTAATATTAATAGTTAATATTAATGTGCTTATTTATTAACTATTGAAATACTCACAATATTTTAACAAACAACAAGATATACATATACACTGGTTTTGACATATTAAACAGGTGTTTAGTATAAATTTAAAGTATGTCTGATGTGAACAGGGCTTCAACTTTGCCAAACAAAGGTAAAGATAAGGAAGCCGGGGGGTTGGAGGCACTGGAAAATCCTCTTTTAACAGGGCAGAAGGAAAAGAAACAGGGAAAGCTCACAAAGGTGAATTAGAAGAATGTATCTGTAATATTTGTTGAAGCATTTCCATAATACACTGCAGGTCAGAATTTCCCTTAGAAGAAGGAAGAGCTGGCTTTTTCTCTTCTCCCCCTTTTGCTCCCCCCACCATCCTCTGTTATCCTGGCACAAATGGGCTCCATTTCAGATTTATTTATTTATTTATTTTTCCAAATCCTCAGATACCTTTCCTCCTGTGGCTACATTACCACACTCTGAATCAGTTTCAAGTAACTCTAATGTCTGAGTGATAGAGTCACACAAGGTCCACAATTTTAGAGGCATAATATCCCCTAACTGGAGAGCTCAAAGCAGAGTTTTTACTACCTGTAACCATTCTCTGCGATTCAGCTGCACTTTAGTCTGATACTGAAACCAGTAACAATGTTGTTCAACATGAGCAAACAATCACTTCAAAGTCTTTTTCTTTCACTTCTACTCCTATAGACAGCAACAGTCCTTGAAACAGCCGTAAATATTCTGAGGCCAGAGAGATGGAATTCCCCATAATGAAAGCTTAAAAAGGTTCCCCTTAACAATATCTGGGCCTTATCCGCCCCTAGGGGGTTCCCCTTCTTGTTCTCCCCTACTCACCCATGCTGACCCTGCTCGCTGCGCCACTTGTTGGGGTCCGTGCCGGGGGTGGTGGAGAATGAAAGAACACACAAAAGACAAAGACACACAGAGAACATGGCGGCCGCACTCAGAGCCTCCGCCTCACTTTGTTTATACTCCATAAACCCCACGTCAGCAGAAAGAATGCAATGCAAAACAAACTTTCTTTTCCCAGATGTGACCTTCTACTCAGTTCTTTGTTTCTATGCTCTTCCTTATCTGCCCGCCTTCTTGGCGCCTACGGGAGTTCATTAAAAGTTCAATTGGAGATACTGTCCTTGAGCCCTATCTATTCTCAGCATACTGTTTTCAAAGGCCCCTGCAGTTTGCTGAGAATTATGGTTTCTAGCTTCATCCATGTCCCTGCAAAAGACATGAACTCATCCCTTTTTATGGCTGCATAGCATTCTGTGGTGTATATATGCCACATTTTCTTCATCCAGTCTATCATTGATGGGCATTTGGGTTGGTTCCAAATCTTTGCTATTGTGAATAGTGCTGCAATAAACATATGTATGCATGTGTCTTTATAGTAGAACGATTTATAATCCTTTGGGTATATACCCAATAATGGGATTGCTGGGTCAAATGGTATTTTTGGTTCTAGATCCTTGAGGAATCGCCATACTGTCTTCCACAATGGTTGAACTAGTTTACACTCCCACCAATAGCGTAAAAGCATTCCTATTTCTCCACATCCTCTCCAGCATCTGTTGTTTCCTGACTTTTTAATAATCACCATTCTAACTGGCATGAGATGATATCTCATTGTGGTTTTGATTTGCATTTCTCTAATGACCAGTAATGATGACCTTCTTTTCATATGTTTGTTGGCTACATAAATGTCTTCTTTTGAAAAGTGTCTGTTCATACCCTTTGCTCACTTTTTGATGGGGTTGTTTTTTTTTTTTTTTTTTTCTTGTAAATTTGTTTAAATTCTTTGTAGATTCTGGATATTAGCCTTTTGTCAGATGAATAGATTGCAAAAATTTTCTCCCATTCTGTAGGTTGCCTGTTCACTTGGATGATAGTTTCTTTCACTGTGCAGAAGCTCTTTAGTTTAATTAGATCCCATTAGTCAATTTTGGCTTTTGTTGCAATTGCCTTTGGTGTTTTGGTCATGAAGTCTTTACCCATGCCTATGTTTTGAATGGTATTGCCTAGATTTTCTTCTAGGGTTTTTATGGTTTCAAGTGTTACATTTAGGTCTTTAATCCATCTTCAGTTAATTTTTGTAGAAGGTGTAAGGAAGGGGTCCAGTTTTCCCAAGACCATTTATTAAATAGGGAATCCTTTCCCCATTACTTGTTTTTGTCAGGTTTGTCAACGATCAGATGGTTGTAGATGTGTGGCATTACTTCTGAGGCCTCTGTTCTGTTCCATTGGTCTATATCTCTGTTTTGGAACCAGTACCGTGCTGTTTTTGGTTACTGTAGCTTTGTAGTATAGTTTGAAGTCAGGTAGCATGATGCCTCCAGCTTTGTTCTTTTTGCTTAGGATTGTCTTGGCT
This sequence comes from Macaca thibetana thibetana, assembly GCF_024542745.1. Classification (NCBI taxonomy): domain Eukaryota; kingdom Metazoa; phylum Chordata; class Mammalia; order Primates; family Cercopithecidae; genus Macaca; species Macaca thibetana. Next base: position 104,730,309 of record NC_065582.1, read on the forward strand.
ATACGGGCTCTTTTTTTGGTTTCATATAAATTTTAAAGTAGTTTTTTCTAATTCTGTGAAGAATGCCAATGGTAATTTAATGGAAATAACAGTGAATGTATAAATTACTTTGGGCAGTATGGCCATTTTCACAATATTGATTCTATCCATGAGCATGGAATGTTCTTCCATTTGTTTGTGTCCTCTCTTATTTCCTTGAGCAGTGGTTTGTAGTTCTCCTTGAAGAGTTCCTTCACACCCCTTGTAAGTGGTATTCCTAGGTATTTTAGTCTCTTTGTAGCAATTGTGAATGGGAGTTCATTTATGATTTGGCTCTCTGTTTGTCTGTTTTTGGTGTACAGGAATGCTTGTGATTTTTGCACATTGATTTTGCATCCTGAGACATTGCTGAAGTTGCTTATCAGCTTAAGGAGATTCTGGGCTGAGACAATGGGGTTTTCTAAATATACAATCATGTCACCTTCAAACAAAGACAATTTGACTCCTCTCTTCCTATTTGAATACCCTTTATTTCTTTCTCTTGCCTGATTGCAGAACTTCCAATACTATGTTGAATAGGAGTGTGAGAAAGGACATCCTTGTCTTGTGCCAGTTTTCAAATGGAATACTTCTGACTATTATCTTCATCCTGCTAGTGAGCTCTTGAGTCAGAAGGCCCAGCTAAGATTTCTGACCCATGGAAACAGAGATAATATATGTTGTTGTTTTATGCCACCAAATTGTGGGCTAATTTGTAACACAGAGATAGATAACTAATACATCTTTACTGGCGCTGAAGTTATATATTATATATACAATATATTATATATTATATATGTAATATAGTATTATATATTGAGAGCAGTGGCAGAATGTCCTGTTTCTCAAGACATGCAAACAATTGCCACAGGAAGTGGCAAATGGCCTCATTGCACCTCTGTTCTAAATGTGATGATAACATAAGTAAAGATGTGTCTTCACTTTTTAGCTTAAATACATAGGGTTCATAAAACTGACCAAACTTTAAGGTGATTTGGAATGACTTTTAATTACATGAGATATTTCTGACTGCTTGGAAATGGTTCACTATGGACTAGAGAATATGCATACATCTCAGAATAAAATATGTTTGGAGCTTGAAATCAGAATTATTTCATGATATGATATCTCCCTCTGCAAAACTCATTTGTATTGATAGAACCACCATTTTAAAAAATTAGAAAAGGAGGTAATAAGGTCATTTCATCCATTCCATTTTTGCTTTCTTCATTTTCACCCAGTATTATATTTTTTGCTCTTTAGTAGCTGCAAAACATGGACTATAAATAAAGTATACAAAAATATTTATGTCAATAAAATAGAAAGTCTTTGAAGGAAACTTAAAAGAAAGGGCCTTGTTAAAATTTTGGGCCAGGATGCACCAACTCCTATGAAATCAAAATACATTCATGAATTTTAGAATCTGTTAGAAAATCCCTGCATTTCTAAGGCTGGGCACAGTGGTTCAAGCCTGTAATCCCCAGCACTTTAGGAGGCCAAAGCGGATGGATCACTTGAGCTCAGGAGCTCAAGAAAAGCCTGGGCAACATGGTGAGACCCCAGCTCTCTCTCTCTCTCTCTTTCTCTCTCTAAATAAATATATATATATATATATACACACACACACACTTATATATATACACACACACATATATACATTTATATATACATGTTATTTATATATATATATATATATATATATATATCCCTGCATTTCTACTCTATCAATACCTATATTCCCAAATTTAATTCCAGAAAATTAGGTAGAAACCAAAATGGAGTGAAGCTAGGCAGTTGGATGTTGGATATAAGAGTCTAGAGCTCAGGAGAAGGATTCAGGCTGTATGAGATCTCCAAGGGAGTGGTAGAGATAAAGAAGAAAAGAGCCCCAAGGCTATAGACTGATAAGCTCCAGTATTAAGATGGTGAAAAGAAAAGGAGCAACTCACAAAGAAAACTAAGGAAATCTGGGTCAGTCTCATTCAAAGCAGCCTTCACTGGGAGGGATAGAACATTCCTGCTGACTCCTAAAGATTGTGTCCTTGGTTCTTCCTATCCTCTCTGCATGCTCCCACTCTTACTTATCTCATTTAGCCCTATGATCATTAACATTCATCCTCATGAAAATTACTCCAAACTCTGTCTCTATTCCTACCTTTGGGACAGCTTTACCTGGCTATCTATACCCAGATGGTGTCTCAGTGAAACATATCCCAAATCAAACTAATTGCCTTAAATCTCCACAGAGATGCCATCTTCTCCTAAGAGACTTCCCTTGAGCAATTTTGATGTGATCTTCTCCTAAAAGGCTTCCCTTGAACTATGTATCTATAAAAGCCTTCTACCCTTTCCCCCAAATGTTCTCTATCTCCTTAGGTTGTTTTATTTTTGGTAATAGTATTTCCTAATACTCAACATTGTATTATGAATTTATGTCTGTTTAAATTCTCTCTCTTGCTCTAAAATAGATGCCCTATGAGGACAGGGATGTAGATTCTTTGATTCCTTGATGTATCCTCAGCTCCTAAAATGGTCTCTGGCCAAAATAAGAGCTCAATAAATACTTCCTGATTCAGATTTTTTTAAGCTTCTCATTGCCAGATTTTAAAAAATAAATTTATAATTTTGGAGCCCAGGTAACAAAACCAAAAATAGATAAATGGGACTGCATCAAACTAAAAACCTTCTGCATAGTAAAGAAAACAACTAACAGAGTAGAGACAAATTATGGAATGAGAGAAAATATCTGCAAATTATACACCTGATAAGGGGTTAATATCCAAAATATTTAGAGAACTCAAACAACTCAACAAGAAGAAGACAAATAACCCAAATAAAATTTTAAAAATGGGCAAAGGAGATGAATAGACATTTCTCAAAAGATGACATACAAATGGCCAACAGGTATATGAAGAATTGCTCAACATCACTAATTGGGGAAATGTAAATTGAAACCACAATGAAATATCAACTCATGCCTGTTGGAATGGCTATTATCGAAAAGACATAAAATAGGTATTGTCAAGGATATGGAGAAAAGGAACTCTTGTATAATATTGTCAGAATATAAATTAGTATAGCCATTATGGAAAATAGTATGGAAGTTCCTCAAAATATTAAAAATAGAACAACCATATGATTCAGCAGCCCCACTTCTGGATATATAACCAAAGGAAGTGAAATCAATACGTCCCATGTTCATTACAGCACTATTTACAACAGTCACAAATGGAATTAACCTTATGTTCATGGATGGATGGATGAATAAGTTTTTAAAGTACTATTCAGTCTTCCATTAGCATTCATATTTCCTTGTCATTTTTAACAACGTGGATAAACCTGGAGGACACTAGCTAAATGAAATAACCCAGGCACAGAAAGACAAATATTGCATGATCTCACTCATATGTGGAATCTTAAAAAGTCAAACTCATGGCCGGCCACGGTGGCTCACACCTATAATCCCAGCCCTTTGGGAGGCCGAGGCGGGCGGATCACGAGGTCAGGAGATTGAGACCATCCTGGCTAACACGGTGAAACCCCGTCTCTACTAAAAATGCAAAAAATTAGTCAGGCGTGGTGCGGGTGCCCATAGTCCCAGCTACGCGGGAGACTGAGGCAGGAGAATCGCTTGAATCCAGGAGGCGGAGCTTGCAGTGAGCCGAGGTCGCGCCACCGTACTCCAGCCTGGGAAACAGAGTGAGACTCCTTCTCAAAAAAAAAAAAAAAAAAAAAAAAAAAGTCTAACTCATAGAAGCAGAAGTAGAATACTGGATGCCAGGGGCTGGAGAATGGCAGGAGGGAAGAAGACGGAGAGATAGTGGTCAAAGGGTACAAAATTCAGTTAAGATCAATAGGTAGTTCTGGAAATCTAATAGACAGCATGGTAACTATAGTTAATAATGTACTTGAGAGTTGCTAAAAGAGTAAACCTTAAATGTACTCACCATTGTATCACAATATCATGCATACTGTGTTTTTTCTTCCTTCTTGATGATTCAGGGTTTCTTCCTTTATAGTTCCCGTCCTGCTCAGAGAGGGTCAGTTTGTTATCCTTTTAGGGCAGGTATGCTAATGACAAATTATCTTTGTTTTACTTTGAGAATGTTTTGATTTCTGCTTCATTCCTGAGGATATTTTTGCTGGGACTATGATTCTGGGTCGACAGTTTCTTTCTTTCAGCATTTGGAAAATGTTATGCCACTTTCTTCTCGCCTCCATGGTTTCTAATGAGAAATACATCGTTATTTGATTTGTTTTCCCGTCTTAGGTAAGGTTTTGTTTCCCTCTCACTGCTTTCAAGGTATCTTTCTTTGTCTTTAATTTTTAGAAGTTTGAAATGATGTGTCTTGGTGTGATATCTTTTTAACTTATCCTGTTCGGGGTTCGCTGAGCTTCTTGCAACTGTTAAATCATATCTTTTGTCAAATTTAGGAAGTTTTCAGCCGTTATTTCTTAAAGTACTTTTTCAGCCCCATCTTCTTTTTCATCTCTCTTCGGTACTCTGATGACGTGAATGTTAGGCCTTTCATTATAGTCTGACCAGTTCTAATGTAAGAAACGTCATTCGGATAAAGTGCAAGGTTGGAGTTTACCATTTTTCTTATAGTTGCAGCTAGGCACTTGCGCCAGCGTATACACAAAAAGAAATCTGTGCCCACTGTGAATCTATTTCTCTCACAATCCAGTGACCTTCTATTTGAGCTCCCATATCCCTCCCATATTAAAGGCAGGTGGGGACTTCACAGCATTTAATGGGCTCTTTATCTCCTAAAGAAACATTTACAAAAGAGTTATAGAAAAGGCAAAATGAAATTTGGAATAATGGAAATAATTTTTAGAGAAAAAGATCAAAAAAGCGGTAAAAAAGAATAAATATAGTGCATTGTTAAAAGGCTGGCTTGAACATAACACTCCCTCAAAGAGGCTTGAACAGAAATCAAATGGTGTTCAAAATTCCTAATACAGCCTTCACAACAGTGATTTCCACTTGATTAACAGCTGGAAAGCCCTCTTATGCAAGCAGTTTGAACCTCCCTTATTGAATACAGTGCTTACGGCTAAAAAGTTTATTCACGTTTACAAGATGACCACATCCCTCACTTACATAAGCTCTGTTTCCTGCATTTGTGGGTTTGTGCCATTGCTGCTTCTTGATTGACAAGTGCAGGGTCTAGTGGGCACTCCTGGACCATACCATAAAGTGCCCTCCAAACCCCAAAGTGCTTCTAAAACCCTCTGAACTTCCTCTGTGTTAACAATTTTCACATTTTGCTGATACTCCCCCTTGAACATCTGTCTCCCAAATTGACCCTGTGTTCTGTGAGGTCTGTTGCAAATCCCATCTTTTTTACTGAGCCCCAGTGTCTGGCACATAGGGGACACTCAATAAACGTTTTGTCTAATAAATTTATGAATGAACAAGATCTCTCTGTACGTATAGAAAAAGATCTACACACTCCAAACTCTATACATTCATTCATTCTGTCATTTATTTCAAAAGGTTTTTACTGAATGTCTCCTATGTGCCAGGTGAGGTGCCAGACACTGAAAGTATAAGAAAAAAAAAGAATGTGATTTATTTTCTAATGAGGAACTCCCATGTCAGACTTGTGCTCTCAAATATCGGCCTGAGCTCCCACATCTGCCCCTAGATCAAGGACTGGAAAACTTGACCATTTCCTTCTTTTGTAAATAAAGTTTTGTTGGGGAATAATCACACTCATTTGGGTACTGCCTATAGCTACTTTCATGCTACAATGACCTGCAATGCTTAAAATACTTAAAATCTCTCTCTATAGAGGAAAATTTTACCAATCCCTGCCCTAAATCACAAATTGCAGAATGTCGTTTGGATACACCCTCTGCTTGCCTGGAAATACCTACAGTGTCAAACAGGCAAGATCATGGCTCAATCCTTCAACCAACACTTGCAGTCAATTTTATTGGGGAATATTAAATTAATAGACAAAATATAAGCATTTGCCCCCCCCCCAAAAATCCTCAGATCACATATCACTCACTGCTAATCAAAGCCCCTGATTTTACTGCAATGTGTTCTATCTGCATTAAACTCACAGAATGGAGATAACCAAAGGTGGTCTGCAGTCAGCATTCAGGACAATTGTTTCGGCTCCATCACTTAGCAGTGGGGAATACTTTATGTTTAGGCACGTGCAATATACAGCTCACATTCCATTGACCTTGAAGTCAGAGCATGTTTGGAATGTTTGAGGAAAAGCCAGGGGTACAACAAGGCTGGAAAAGAGTGATATGGTTTGGCTGTGTCCGCACCCAAATCTCACCTTGAAATGTAGCAATTCCCACATGTCAAGGGTGGGGCCAGGTGGAGATAACTGAAACTTGGGGGTGGTTTCCCCATACTATTCTCACAGTAGTGAATAAGTCTCACAAGATCTGATGGTTTTATAAATGGGAGTCCCCCTGCCCATGTTCTCTCTTGCCTGATGCCACATAAGAGATCCCTTTGCTCTTTCTTCGTCTTCTGCCATGATTGTGAGGCCTCTCTAGCCATGTGGAACTGAGAGTCCATTAAGCCTCTGTCCTTTGTAAATTACCCAGTCTTGGGTATGTCTTTATTAGCAGCATGAGAACTGACTGATACAGGGAGTGACGGGGTGCACTAGGAGATAAGAAGGGGCAAAGGGCAGGCTCCTCTGAGGACTTGGATTTCCACTTCAAGTGAGATGGAAACCACTGAAGGATTTTGAGCAGAGGAGTGATCTATCTGACTTGTGTTCTGAGATGATCACTCTGGTTGATGTGTGGGGATTAGATAGTAGGGGTGAGAGTGAAAGCAGGGCCATGGGAGGAGGCCAGTGAGACTCAGCACTGAACCTGTCACACAGTGGGTGCTCCTGAGATGGCAACTGTAATTATCATTATGAACTTGACATACCTGCCTGGCTTACTTTTCACTGCTTGATCATCAAACTGGTGAGTATCTCTTGTGGAAATAAAAAGATAAATTGGGCTGGGCATGGTGGCTCACACCTGTAATCCCACCACTTTGGGAGGCCAAGGCAGGCAGATCACCTGAGGTCGGGAGTTCGAGACCAGCCTGACCAGCATGGAGAAACCCCATCTCTACTAAAAATACAAAATTAGCCAGACGTGGTGGTGCATGCTTATAATCCCAGCTACCCGGGAGGCTGAGGCAGGAGAATCTCTTGAACCTGGGGGGCGGAAGTTGCAGTGAGCTGATATCACACCACTGCACTCCAGCCTGGGCAACAAGGGCAAAACTCCATCTCAAAAATAATAATAATAATAATAATAATAATAATAATAATAATAAAATATATAAGTAAAAAATAAAATGAGTCTAAGTTTCCTTTTGTAGTTTAAAAACTGGCCATAAATTCAATTCCCTAAGAAAGGTTTCATGTTTAACCAATTATATAAGAGGTTCCTATGGAAAGATCTTTGAAAGATGGGCTCCTGTTTGTAGGTAAGAATTCCAGTGTGGTTGTAAAAGCAAGTCTCTTGTTTTGTAGTCACACCTAGGCCTATGAGATGCAAAACTCAGAAGAGAGAAAAGGAAAACCCTCTATTACCATTTTACGAGTTCACATAGCCAGAGCAAAATAGTTTTGCTTCAGAAAACTTCTAATCATTAAGGCAGCCTTGGAGTTAATTTTTCCCACTTGTCAGTCCTTGTGGCTACCTCAGCAAATGCTTTTTAGTTCTTTTTAAGGAGATGCTGCATCCATTGACTGTCTAGCCCTCCACCCTAAGGAGAAGTCTGCACAGGCTTCATAACAAGGCACCCTTCTCAAACCACTGGCTTTCTAAATTAGCAGAAGCGCTTCTGCAAAAGCAACATGGTATTAATGTAGCAGAAGCCACAAAGATGTCAGAAACACTATTCCTTTGCATTCATTCTAAGGCAATAATCAGAATAAATAGTTATATGCAAGAAGATGCTTTCGGCAACATGTCCTAAAGAATGGTAAAAATGTGAGAAGTGAACTAATTACTTAACAATGTGGAATAGTTTAATAACGTATGAAATATTAGGCAGAGGAACATTTTAAATATGAAGGCTTCAGAAACATAGAAAATATTTTTGGCATGATGTTACGCAAAAAAAGCAGGACACAAAATAGACATTGCTTTGTGGTCATGAGTATATAAAATATTTATGTGTCGTTAGAGATGGGTGGAAAATGAGCAAAAAATGAAAATTATTACTTGAAGGTGCTGGAAATAGAATTTTTCACTTCAAAATATTTGTTGATGTTGTTGCTATGACAACTTTTCCATAAAACCGTTTAAAATAATTAAATAAATCAAAAGTACCAAAGATGCAGACTCCCTAAGGCTGGGCAAAATGATCCATTCTCTCATACACTGCGTACCAAGTGTTTTCTTCCCCCATTGCTTAAGCACAGATTATAGATCACCTGCTGACATTTGTCTTCTCACTTAAGGCAGAAAGCTGCTGCTCCCTGGTAAGTCTTCAGAATGTGACCCGCAAGCATCAAAGCCTCCAAACCAGCATAGCCAGAGCTGGAAACACTTGACGCCTCCACCTGGAATTTTATAATGACTCATCTCCTGTCCGTAGAAACGGGGTCTGGATGGATGAAAAAGTTTGAGTTAGATCCCTTTACCTATGGGAACCATATGGTCTATGCTTTTGAATAATCAGTCATTTAAGCCAGACTAAGCTTGTAAACAAATTCATTTTTTTCTGCCCCATGGTAACCCATTCATCTATTTATTCATTCAGTCCCCAAGCCTGGATGAAACAGCTTTCATTTGTCCAGAATTTGCTCTGCATTAAAGAAGTAAGATGTATCAGAAATAATCTCATCAAGAAGCTCAAAAGGGAACTGGGAAAGAGAAATACATCTTCAATTTTGTATAATGAGTTACAGTCTTGCTTTCATCATTTGAGAAATGGAGGAAGGAGTTCCTACTTCACAAAGTTAAGGGAGGATTTATTGAAATGTCACATGTAAAAAGCCTTCAGGAAATAGATAGTGACTCAGGAAATGTGTCTTTCTTTCCTGTTGACATTTCATGCTGAGCTGCTGTCATCAGTCTAACATGGAGGAGGAAGGGAACTCCAGGGATTTTGCCAATGACAGGCAGGGAAGAGTCCTTAGAAGCAGAAATGTTCATGCTAAGCCTGGGTGGATGGGTGGGATTCCTCCAGGGGGAAGAGAGGGGACAGGATCATTCCAGACTGAAGAAACTGGGTGCACATGTATGGACGGGGTGGGACTGTGCTACATGCATGCCCCTCCGTGGGTATTGCTCTAGCATGCTTTACTTGCTTGGAGTTCAAGATTAGGTTACATTACTTTCAACATTCTGTGAGAATAAACAGAGACCAAGCAAATGAAAACAAGCAAAGACTACTTATTCAAAATTTGCAACTGCAAGACAGTCAGTCACCATGACTTGTATTTGGCAGAAAATCAAAGGCAGGCAGAGGAGTGGGAAAACTTTACTGGCCCAGCACACTTCCGCTGTGCAACTCTGAATGGAAAAACTTTATCATGGAAGAAAGAGAAGCCTTCAGGTATCCCCTGATCAGAGGCTGTTGGCCTAAGGGAGCTACAGTTGAGCTAATTAGAAGCAGGACATCCTAGGAGGTTGGTTAGGAGTGCATATTTGGGCTTCTCTAGTTGGTCCTGAGTTGAAGTGAGGACAAAAATTAGGGAAACTGTCAGTTTTAATCAAGTCTACTTTGGAGTTACTATTTGCCTTCCTGGATTATTGCTAGAGATGGTAGTCTGACTTCCTATAAGTGTGACATAGCAGGCTGGCTTCCTGGGACTGGTTACTATAGATAATCAGTTGGTTTCCTGGGCTGGTTACTGTAGATAACCAGCTGGCTTCCTGGGCTGGTTACTGTAGATAACCAGCTGGCTTCCTGGGCTGGTTACTACAGATAATCAGTTGGCTTCCTGGGTTGGTTACCATAACCGATTGGCTTCCTGGGCTGGTTACTATGGATAATCGGTTGACTTCCTGGGCTGGTTACTATAGATAATCAGTTGGCTTCCTGGGCAGGTTGCTGCAGGTTATGAGGGAGTCCTATTTTTATACATGGTCTGGCCATTGTCTGTTTATATATTCACTCTGTCAAGTTAAATTAAATGCCCTGCATCCTCCATCTCGTTTGGAGGAAAAATGTCATTTTTTCTCCCAGGAGCTCACCATAGGGCCCACTTGTGTCTAAAGAGTTAATTTTGAAAGTCTCCAGGGAGCCAAAACATAGGCATAGGCATAGCCCTCCTGAGTATGGCAGATGCCCCCACCACCACCCCAGACCCCAAGTACACTCTGTCAGCCCAGAACATGATTCATTGCTTTGCCTCAAGTCCTCCCTGACATCCTGGCAGTCTGGTAAGACCTGAAATTTTCCCTCTGGCCTTTTCTGGTGTTGTGCTTGGACCCAGTTTGTGTTCTGTCTGAAGGCACATGCTTGGTCCTCCTGCCTGGCTGCCAGAGCCAGAACTCAATTCATTCTTAGCAAATGGGCTTGGATTAATAATTGGCAGCAACTTTGACCATGATTTTGCAAAATACGTATTTTTTCCACAGATGGGTTTTTTTTTATTTCCCTGTACCAAGAAAAAAATGAAATAACTTTTTCCCACCAAATGCACTTCTGTGAAAAGTTTGATTAATAACAGAGTCTGGACCTACTGTTTTCTGATGAGTTGACTTTGTGCATGGATAGAGCTTAGATAACTGAGAGAGTCAGGAGTTGATGTGCCCTTTGGATGGTCTCTTTGAAAATCAGATGTCTCAACTGCAATTTTGGCAAATGCTGGGCTGCAGTCAATTCTGGGATGAATTCTCTGACAGGTGCCTAAAATGACAATATTCTGGACTATTGATTAAAGCATAATCCATACGTTTTAGATGCCAGATGTGTGAGCAAGCAAAGTCAACCTATAGTTGAGAAAACGTGGGAGCCTGACTGATATTTGCCCCAGATAGACTGCTGGGGGATCTGCCAGTAAATGAAGTATTATTTTGGGAGGGTTAGGTCATAAAGCACGAAAGAGGTCATTTTGTCTTGAAAAGATAGAAAGAGCATTCAAAAATAAGTTTTAATCTGCTTGGGTCTCAATCAGCTTATTTTTAAAAAGTGACTTGACCTTCAATTTGAGAAAATAATTGTGTACTAAATGTCTGCCTGACTTTAATTTTAAAAATAAAAGACAGATACATTTAAAGTAAGCAAAATATAAAATAGTGGGTAACTATTGTATATTGGCTGCTCCTCAGAACACTGCTTTGAAGCAGGGCAGAACTGTTGGCTGATGAAATAGACCCTCTGCCTCAAAGGAGATGTGTCCTCAGCTTACACATTAACCCACTGTCTGCAAAACACTTGCATTAGCTCGTTTTCATGCTGCTGATTAAGACATACCAGAGTCTGGGAAGAAAAAGTTTAATGGACTTACAGTTCTAGGTGGTTGGGGAAACCTCACAATCATGGCAGAAGGCAAGGAGGAACAAGTCACATCTTACATGGATGGCAGTGGGCAAAGAGAGCTTGTTCAGGGAAACTCCTGTTTTTAAAACCATCAGATATCCTGAGACTTATTTACTATCACAAGAACAGCACAGGAAAGACGTGGCCCCATGATTCGATTATCTCCCACCCATTCCCTCCCACAACATGTGGGAATTCAAGATGAGATTTGGGTGGAGACACAGTCAAACCATATCAACACTAGGCTTTATTCTATGGTAGATGAGAGAAAGGTGACATTTGTCTAAAACAGTGGTTCTCAAGTAGGGCCATTCTGCTTCCCAGGGCACATTGGGCAATGTCTGGAGACATTTTTGGTTGTCACACCTTAGGAAGTGCTTCTGGCATCTAGTGAGTAGAGGCAGAGACCCTGTAACCCTTCTATCATGCACAGCACAGCCCCCACCACAAGGCATTGTCTGGCCCCAAATGTCAATTGTGCAAAGGAGGTTGAGAAGCACTGGTCTCAAGTGAGCTATCCACTCCATTCTCTGAGGAAGCTAAAATTGCTGGTGAGGACAGCTGGCTCTGGAATGTATTGGACAGAAGGGGGAGACAGCCAGAGACTGCAAGTTCTGGCAGGAAGTGGATTATGGGCTGGCGATTGCTACCATCCTCCTCCTCACTATCACATCACCACTCCTGCCTCACCTTCCTGGGATGCCCATGTATCAGGCACCACATTCCTTGCCTGGAAAATCCATGACTCTTGACCTCCGTATGTTGGTCCCTCTGCCTGAATATCCCACTGCCCCTTTCTTTCTGGAAAAATCCTAACTATCTCTTAAGACCCTACTGAAATGCTAGACACCTCCGTTGTGACACCCTCTCTGAACCCCCCTTCACATCCTCCCTGCCCTTCTAGGCAGAGAAGATTCTCCCCCTCCTCTGTCTCCCATGATAGCACTTATCACATTTTATTGTGATGATTTGTTTCCATTTTAGAGAAATCTGAGCTCCTGGAAATTAGGCATGGTGTCTTTCCCATCTTTGTCTTCCTAAGACCTGGCATCATGTCTAGCACTTAGTAGGTGAATGATAATTTTCTGCCAACTTGCTTCTTTAAAAAGATCCCCACATACTATGTCTTTCCCACAGGGAGTACAAATTTCATAAACAGAGAGCAACAGCTTTTGTTGTGACTCAGAGAAAATATGTGTTGTCGGGGTTGCATGTAAATCTCCTAGCACAATGCCTGACACATGGATTTATTAAATGAGCATTGTTTCCTTTCAGCTTCCCTTCAAAGCAGCTAGGGTAGCTCAATGAAAAGCATGGCACAGCCTTAGGGCACATGCAGGGATGAAGGTATCCTCACACACTGCTATGATTAAGACTGGCTATTGTCACTGAGCAAAGTATCTTCTGCCCAATTCTTACCATAGACTGTAACCCCATCCTCGACCTGTACATGTGTGGCAAAGGAGACCAGAGAAATGCACAACCAGATCCATCCAGACCCTTCATCACGCACAGGTGCACCTGGCAAGAGGCTGCTCAGGCAGCGTCTGTGTCTCTAGCCTCCTTGAATCTAACCATGGGTACGGGACTGGTTCTCAGCAGTCCAGTGTGAGCAGATGTGATCTATACGCCACTGGCCCAAAGCTTTTAAAAAGGAGGCATGTCTCCTCCCTGCTCTGTCTCCTTTTCTGCTGGCCAGGTGCAGACAGCAGCAAGGCCCTGGGAAATGGCAAAGTCACAGGAAAGGTCGAGTCCGGGTCCCTGAATCCCTGCATTGAGGGAGGCACTGCCAGAAACTTGGGACCATTACACTAATATGAAAGAAGCTGCTACTGTAACTTATATGTTCTACAGTCAATTTGTTACAGTTATTTAGCTTACCTTAATTAATTCACCATATTTTTACAACTAAAACAAGTAGAACCGTGTTCAAGGTGACAAATGGCATAATGCTTCTCTCCTCTCCCTCACTAAAATGATGCCAAGAAATAACAGCAAGGACAGGAGGGGGCCAATCAGAGTAGGAGAGCGCTGAGCAGCGTCCCAGGAGAGAGGAAGCAGATGAAAGAGCACTGACCACTGAAACAGGGTGGAGCATGCCGCATCCAGACCCATTGCCCCATGTGGAGTGAGACTGAAGTGTCTTTAGGGTTCTTACCCGCTAGAGTCCCAGGGACCCTCCAGACTTGGAAACTGCTTGTGGTTCAATGGAGAGCAAGAGAGAGGAGCGAGGTATAAAATTGGAGTGTTATTTAATGGTCAGTCTGTGGGACAAAATGACCCACAACAATCCCTCCAATCCAGTGCTCAGAATGTCCAGCAGCCAGGCATTTAGCATCCCCTACCCCACTAACATAAAGAAGGTTATTCTCTAATGAGACCAAACAAGCTGTCTAAGACTAACCAGGACAGTTAGTGTGAGTGTTAATATCTCTGATAAACTGCATTCTGATATTAAGAGGGGCTACCAGCAGAAGGGACAGCTCCCTTCCCACTCATCCTAAAGTGAAGCCCGTTGGTCAATAAGCTCTATTCCCCTTGCCAGAGCTCTGAGGCCTCCTCTTTACTGATTTTGATATGAATATGAATAAGTAAGCAAGGGTCTCCAGAAACTTGAAAACAAACTGAAATGTCAGAGAAAGACGAAGAGAAGCAAACTGTCAAGGAAACAGAAATTTAAAGAACCAAAGAGGCCCTTGCTGCCAAAATCGTACAATGATATTGTCAGAAAAACTAGAGAAGATACAGCATGTATGAATAGGATGCTATGAGAAAGAGATGATCAAAGAGCAAGAATGGAATTTTGGAAATTTAAAATGTGGTTACTCAGGCAAATCTCCCATGGAGAAGAATTTCAGATAAATTATGTAGATAGTTGACCCTCCAGTTGGGGACCATAAATTCCCACTCCTTGAGTGTGGACTGTGCATAGTGACTTCCTTCCAAAAAGCACAGTGTGGAAGGGGTAAGAGTAGGAAAAGCATAACTCTCCAGCGGAGAAACTTAACAAACACAGGCTCAGCCAGGTGATCAAGGTCAACATCAAATATCATAAATCATGTTGATAGAATGTTCTCTTGACATGGCATGATGCAAATGGTACTTTACCGCTGTGATCCTCCTCCCAGTAACTCACTGCCCCAGTAACATCAAGAGAAAAACATTAGATAAATTCAAATAGTGGGCCATCCTACAAATCATCTGATCAGTATTCCTCAAAACAGTCAAGGTCATCAAAAGCAAGGAAAGTCTGAGAAACTGCTGTGGTTAAGAGGAGCCTGAAGAGACAATGCAATTACATGTAATGTGGTAGCTTGCGTAAGGTCCTGGTCAAGAAAAAGAGCAGTAGATAAAAGCTAAGTACATCTATATAAGCCATGAGCTTTGGTTAAGAATAATGTATGAATTATTTAGCCTACCTTAATTAATTCAATTGTGACCAGTGTCACTTACTAATGTAAGATGTTACTAATAGGAGAAATGGGGTACATGGTATATAGGAACTCTTTGTATGGTCTTTTCAATGTTTTGGTAAATCTAAAACTGTTCAAAATAATAAAGTCTGTTTTAAAATGTGGTTACAGAATTCAGAAAGTTGATAGACAAACTGAAAGAGAAAGTTGAGAAATTTTTCCAAACAGTAGTACCAGAAGATGAGGAATAGGGAGATAGCAGTGAAAAGGCAAGCAGTAGAAATAGTTAATTTAGTTGATTCACCTATCTACTAATACAGGTTCTAGAAAGCAAAAATAAGGAAAAATTGAGGGGAAGAAATTGTCAGAGAAAGAGTGCAGGAACATTTATGAAATAAGACATGAGTCTTCGAAGTGAAAGTCTATCCACTGAAATATATATATTTCATACACACACACACCAGGATAAATGAAAAAAATTAATAACCAGAATGTCCAGTTGCATTGTTTGAAGAGACGCAATTCTGCTATAGGAGAAAAGAAAACAAATGGGATGTGAATGAAACACTTAAGATATCTTAAGTACAGATTAGGTAGTAAGTGGAATATGTCTGTATTATACACAGAAGGGATGGAAGAACCAAAAGATAATTAATATTCATGAGGCACTAAATATATATAAGTCATCACCTGGATACAAAATAGTCATGATATATTGAATATTCACCATGCTCAGTGAATACTGAGAAATTGCTGAATATACATGAGACAAGATGTATTTAGTATTCAGAGGCCTAATCCAACCACCCATTAGCAACATCATTTTGGCTTCACATGTCCTCTGCTCAAGAAACAGTACTGAAACCCACAGCCTCTAACCAGGCTAATTGACTAGCTATAGCTATGGCCAGGCATACCTGTCCTGCATCTCTCCAACAAGGCAAGTCTGTGTCATGGCCCTGGGGGGCTTCCATCTCTGGGATCCCTGGCCTACACACTATCCAGCTTTGGTCCTACTAACCTACCATCAGTGGGGAAGGCTGTTGTGGCAGAGGGAGAGAGAGAGAGAGAGAGAGAAAGAAAGAGAGAGAAAAGAGAAGAGACACATGTAGATTGCATACCCAGGACCAGTAGTGTGATTCTTCTACCCTGCTTGCAACATTTCTTAAGGATTAACTTACAAACTTACATACTTGATTTCCCTTAGCCTTTTGTCTTTATGCATTACGTTTTGAATTGATTTAATAAGCTGTGTGATCCCCACATTTTTATTTAGTCTGCGAGTCTATCTCTTCTGTGAGCCGTGGAGGAAGAAGTACACTGATGATTTCTCTGCCAGGAAGTATGTTTGAAGGCTACGTTGCATCTGAGCAGTTATTGACATGACAATCCCCAGGCACATCATTATGGAATTTCAGAAAATTAGAGATAAAGGAAACCTCGTAATGCTTTCAGAAAGACAAAAGAGTTCACTTACAAAGAAACAAGAATTATGCAAAAGGCTTCTCATTAACTGCAACTGAGGCTAAAAGACAAATGAGAAATGCCTCCAAAGAAGCGAAAGAAAATTATTTGCAATCTAAAATTCTATACGCTACCAAAATATCAGTAAAGTGACATAATAAAGTTACTGTCAGGTTTTCAAGGATCCTTAAAGTTTACCTCCTCCACATTCTTTGTCAGAAGATACTTGAGGATGTGATCTGGCAAAATGAAGGAGTAAACAAAAAGCCAGGATGACATGGGACACAGGAAACTGGAAAACAAGGGGCAAGGTTGTTTCCAGAGATATGATACTATGTGTGAGGCTTAAAAAGGCAATAAACACAAAAAGCAGGGGGAGAAAAGGCAATCAGAACAACAGAAAAAAAAAAACAAACCTACATAATGTAGAAAAATGTAATCAAAGCCAACTATTTGACCCTGTAATGAACAATCTGTATGTACTCTTAACGATGTAACCATGATTTACTAACTTTGTACAGTTAGACTGAACCCACGTACAAACCTTCATTATGCACACAGAAAGCAATCTAAATGTTTCAGCCATGATGATGTTAGTGGAAAACTACAAATGGCAAAGGTAGGGGATAAAGTGAGAGATAAAACCTGCAGTAAGGAGTAAGGAGACTATTTTCATCTTATAAAGAGCGAAGTTGAGAAATAATTCCTGTACTTGATAACTCAAGAAATAATGATGTAAATATTTGAAGTTTCAAAAGTAACCAACATAGGAAAGAAAAAAGAATATTATAACTATTTGAGAATGAATGGCAGAAGAACTGTTTCAGATGAGCTAATCCCTCATCTGTCAGAGCTGGAAATTAGTAGATAATTTCTAAAATTGATAAGGAGTATAGTCGTATACTTACTGACATGGAGGAGCCATGAAAAGAATTCAAAACAGATACTAATAATTATCTCTTCTTCCCAAGCTGAACTGGGGAGGATGTTGGCCAGAGACAGGGTGCATTGTGTTCCAAGTCCTTGTATAAGACACTTCCTTTTTCTTTTCCTTTCTTTCTTTCTTTCTTTTTTGAGACAGAGTTTCACTCTGTCACCCAGGCCGGAGTGCAGTGGTGCAATCACAGCTGACTGCAGCCTCAACCTCCCAGGCTCAAGTGATTCTCTCACCCCAGTCTCCTGAGTAGGTGGGACTACAGGCACATGCCACTAGGCCTGGCTAATTTTTGTATTTTTCTAGAGATGGAATCTCACCATGTTGCCCAGACTGATCTCGAACTCCTGTGCTCAAGTGATCCATCCACCTAGGCCTCCCAAACTGCTGAGAATACAGGTGTGAGTCACTGCACCCAGCCCCTTGTATATGATTTTTATAAAACAGTGTGCTCATGTTGCTTTGATAGATATTTGTATCCTCCTCACTCTAGGCAGCACTAGGCAGCTGGCTCAGCATCTTCCCATTGAGCCAGCCACAAGGACTGGAGCTGAGATATTGTACATGCCCTCACATATGAAGCAAGCCTTGCTTAAGTTTAAATGCACAGCACAAAAATCATTTTCTAGCTGTCAAGATTTTACACTTATAACTTCAGTCCCACATTCTGTAAAATATTGGTTTCTACTGAGAGAAGGCACCAAAAACAAAATGGAAAAAATTAATCTTGTTCAACCGCTTCATCATGCATCACAAGTTCTTTCCTCTCCAGAATGTCCTCTTCTATCCACACCCAGCCCCACCACCTCCACTACCTCAGACACACGCACACACACACGCTCAATCTGTTCACCCTTCCAAGCATTTTCACAATGTTTTCCCTCTCTGAGGGCCTTCTCACACCCATGCCCACCAGACACATGCACACACACACACTCACACACATGCACTCACATACACATACACTGTCGATCTGTTCACACTTTCAATGCTTTTCACATTGTTTTCCCTCTCTGATGGCCCTCTCACACCCATGCTCACCAGACACAGACACACTCACACACACACACTCTCACAGACACACTCTCACACAGACACTCACACACACTCTCACACACAGACACACTCACACACTCACACACACTCTCACACACACTCACACACTCACACACACTGTCTCAAACACTCACACACACTCTCTCACACAGACACACACTCTCACACAGACACACACACTCTCTCACACAGACACACTCTCACACAGACACACACACTCACACAGACACACACTCTCACACAGACACACACACACTCTCTCACACAGACACACACTCTCACACAGACACACACTCACACACACTCACACACAGACACACACACTCTCACACACTCACACACACACACTCACACTGTACACACTCACACACACTCTCTCACACAGACACACACACTCTCACACACACACACTCTCACACAGACACACACACACACTCTCTCACATACACACTCTCACACAGACACACACACTCTCTCACACAGACACTCACACACTCACTCCTGCAAACTCCTAGTCCTCTTACTATCATTTTTATGGCACTTGGCCCATGGTAGAGCCTTGAAAAAATACTTAGTGTGTAACTGTGTCAGGCCATGCCCTAGTGTACATGTTTGTTTCCCCACCATGAGTGACCTCCTCAAAGCAGGACCTGTGTCTTTTCAGCTGAGACTGCATGGCAGAGTGATTTAAGGTTTACTAGCAATGAATGAAAATCTGAAAATACATTTATGAAATTGAAAATTAGTGAATATTAAATGTAATTATGTAAATCAAAAAGATTTTGAGTTCAATAAAAATTTCATAAATGCCAATGATTTAACCCACTATTAATTCATTCATTTCACTGTCATTGTATCTTAAGTCAAATTCAGTATTTCTGAACAGAAAACAATTTTTTTTTCAAAATTACCTTTGCCATGTTTACACTTTGAAAGAAATTTGCTTCATCCATAACTTAAGCAGGGTGTATTATTATTATTATTATTATTATTATTATTTTGGTTTGATAGTACAGGCCCAAGCAAAACTAGAGTTGCTAAGAACTTGGGTTCTTGACTGAGATTATCTGGGTTCAAATCCTTTTACCATTTAATAATTGGGTATTTGGGGGTAGATGACTTGCCCTCCCTGTGCCTCCATTTTCTCAGTCTTTTGAATGGGAATAACAGTTATAAGACCTAATGTGATTATTGAGTGGATTAAATTAACTAGTGCATGTATTAGTCTTCTCAGGATGCCATAAAAAATATCATAACAAAAAAAAAAGACTGGATGGCTTAAACAATAGAAACTTATTTTCTCACAGTTCTGGAGAGTGGAAGTCCAAACTTAAGGTGCCAGTACGGTGCGTGTCTGGTGAGTGTTCTGGCCTAGGTTTGCAGATAGCCATCTGCTTGCTTTTTGCGGTGTGTGAGCACTTTGCTGTCTCTTCTTATAAGGACACTAATCCTGTTGGATCAGAATCCTCCTCATTATGGCCCCATTTAATCTTAATTACTTCCTCAGAAGCCCCACATCCAAATATAGCCACACTAGGGACCAGAGCTTCAACATATGAATCCTGAGGAAACACAAACCCTCAGTCCATAATGGATGTAAGGCAGTTGGCAGAATACCTGGTGTACAGGGTCAATACCAGTTATCTGTTTTTGTAAGCTACTTTCTGTTCATGTGAATATACATGCTTGGAGCTCTTAGGAACAGAATATGACAGCAGAGCCAGTAGGGACTAGAGAAAGCAGAGACTAGGTGTAGCTTCTGCCTGGTCTGAGAAGGTCAGGAAACCAAGTGGGGGACATGCTGCACCTGTGCAGGCCAGCAACCAGGTGAGGGCCAGCCTCCAGATGAGGGTCAGCCTCCAGGTGAGGGCCCTCCAGGTGAGGGCCAGCCTCCAGGTGAAAGTCAGCCTGCAGGTGAGGGCCAGCCTCCAGGTGAATGCCAGCTTACAGGTGAAGGCCAGCCTCCAGGTGAGGGCCAGCCTGCAGGGGAGGGCCAGCCAGTGGGTGAGGGCCAGCCTCCGGGTGAGGGCCAGCTTCCAGGTAAAAGTCAGCCTGTAGGTGAAGGCCATCCTCCAGGGGAGGGCCAGCCTGCAGGTGAGCCCCAGCCTCTGGGTAAGGGCCAGGCTCCAGGTGAGGGCCAGCCTACAAGTGAGGGCCAACATCCAGCTGAGGGCCAGCCCCCAGGTGAGGGCCAGCTTCTGGGTGGTGGCCAGCCTTCTGGTGGTCTCAGGGAGTCCTGAGGCATGATCTGGAGGACAATACCCACTGCTGGACCTCTCAGATTCTGTCCTGCAAATATTTGCCGTGTGTCTCACCCTGAATTGGACTCATAGACTGGACAAAAACCACTGGAAGTTGAAGCAAGGTGGTGGTGCAAGGTGGTAATTGTGAGGGGAAAGCAGGAGCCAGGGACCATGCAAAGCAGATCAGAGCAAAGCCGAGAACCTGAAAAGAGCCAAGAGAGGAAGGAAAAGAACCAGAAGACAGGGAAGGCGGTAGGCACTGACAGGACAGCGGACAGGGAGGAGAACAGGCTCTCTGCAGAGAATGCTCTCAGCAAGCAAAACGTCAGTTCAGAGAATGGTCTAGAATTGTGTTTCACAAGGAAGCATAGTGAGATTACAGAACAGTCCTCACTTGCTTCCAGCATACTCAGCATTTCTCCCTTACTTTTCTTGCTCACTGTCTCTCAGGCGGAAGAACTAAAGCTCTACATCTAAACCTGTGGAAAGTGTGCTTCAGTCTCCTGGAGGTAAGAACAGATAACCATTTAGAAAAGGCAGACTCCTGTCTAGAGATTTTTAAAGGAATGGAAGGAATCAGCATATATTTACATATAGACTACATTTTAAGCACTCTGCTGTGTGTTTAAAATATTTTATGATATTTAATTCTTACAATAACATTTATAATCCTCTAATTTTCAGATGATGAAGTTAAGTTCATAGACACTGTTCATGACCTTAGCAAGACCACATGTTAGGATGGAATTTATTTGAAAGCAAGTCTAACTATGAAACATAATAGTTGGAGACTTCCACACACAAAGATGTGCAAATATTAAAAGCCCACTGCCATTGTGGGAATTTTGTGTTTGCAGAATGTTTAGATAGAATAGAATTATCTGCATTTTAACAAATACTATTAATAGTAATCGACTCCAATTTTAGTGCAGTCTCGATGTTTCTTATATTTGAACTCTGAGATGGAATGAAAACCTCAGCAATTTGCCACAAAGCAAAAGGCAGTTATGATTTAAAGATTATTAATAACATAGGCTGTGTCTCTGTGATACAGCTGAGGAGTCCCAGCTGATTCAAAATAGATGTCTTCTAATTCAAAACAAATGCTACTCAGACAAACATAATACAAGTTACACTCAGTCGAAGAAAAGATAGTCTGAGATTGTGTAACGGCAAACATCTGGATTTGGGGGAATGGATGATTGGCTGAATTGAGTTGTTCATGTTTGGACAGCTGGATTATATCACATTTACAGCAGTGTCTTCTCACCAGCCTTGCCCCTGTTTCCCACCAAAGAAAAATAACTTATTTCTCCAAACCAGTCCCAGGACATGCTTCTAATCTCCACTGGTGTACAGATAGTTGGGGCTAGAGGCTGTCACTTCATCAGGCCAGTGATCTGCAACCTGAGGCTCCTGGGGTTATGCAGGAAGCTGAAAGGCTTCCAATCACAATTTCAGCATTTGTGAGACTTGGGCAATAAATATCTCTGTCGGCTTCTGAAAGAGCAAAGCCATGACATCTCACTGCTGTTCTACTTCTCTTTGCTCAGAAAATGAAACAAGGTCATCAGATCCAAAGACATTTTTTATTTTCAACAATTCAAGATTCTTGTTTAAAGGGACATTTCAGAATGTCCTTGTTTTCCCTTAAGCTTTACTTGATCAGTGATTATTTGTTTGGCTTCCAGCAAGATAAAGAAGTAAGAAAGAGAAAAAGGTGTGATCCTTGTTTACATACAAGAATTTTCATGGCAGCATTGCTCATTACAGTGAGAAAATGAAAATAACTAAAGTATCCAATAATAAAGGGTTAAATAGATTGTAGAACATTCATTCTTTAGAGCTATTAAAAATTGTGCTTTTAGAGAAACCTTTAATGGCATAGAAAAACATTCACAGGAAAATTATGGTGACCTAAATGTGCAATGGGGGGGTCATTCTAGAGAGAAAACAGAAAAGAGGAGAGAAAGAGGAGGGAAGGGGGAGTCGTGAAAGGTAGGCAGAAGAATTTAGATTTGATCAACTATTTCAGTGGGAAGGACTGTCAGTTCCACAGTAAGAAACTAATGGAATGAAAGGGGGTTTGCATGTATCTATAGGTGAACTGGGAGTAAGAAAGACTGGAAATATGGACCCCAGGCAGGAGGTTGCTGCAGTAACAGAGGCCTGTGGTGGTAAAGACTTGGGCTATAGCAGTGTGGACAGAGGGATGGTGATGAAGGTGGTAAGATGTTAACACAGTACATAGTTGTATATAGGTGATGGTAGTGGCAGTTATGGAGGTGATGATCAAGGGAATGGTGATGGCCATGGTGATGATGATGACAGTGGTGGTAAGTATCAGTGGAACAAGAAGAGGAATAAATGGCTCCTATGTTTGCTTAGAGAAACCAGCCTGTTCTGAGCAGCACCTATCTGCCTCCCTGCCACATTTTGCTTCTCTCAATGGCTTTGAACTAACAGACAAACTTTAGCCATCTAAGTAGCACCCTCACAATTGTAACATATTCATGTACTACCTGTACTATCTTTTGCTTCTTCAAGTCACCTACTTTTTGAATTCAAGAAATATTATTTTTAAAAGGAGATTTCTGTGTATTGTTACTAACATGAAATTTATTTTTGAAAGGGAACACAATTATTTATTATTGTAAATGGAAAATGATATATCACTTGGCATACATTGAAAATGTTAGCAAAAATTAAAAACTATAAAAACAAAACTTTGTTATGAAATTTTTATGTGCTGAAGACTCTGACCCTGAGATCCGCTCGCTCTTTGTTAAAAATGAAGATTGTGAGTGTTAGAGAAGCATTAAAAGCATAATAGTACTAAACCAAAACTTTCCTTTTCATGAAATCTAAATGACTAGAAGAGAATTAAAAGGGAATGGCTTTTTCAGTATGTAGCAAAATGTTATTTAATGGCACATCTGTGTGTCATCTAAAATCACCTAGAACCATGTCCCATGGTTTGGAAACACTGTTCTAGGGAAAGATTTTTTATCTTCATCGGGACCCCTGGGGACTCATTTATCTTAGGAGCGATGAACCCATGAGGGAAGAGACCATGGGTGGAGAGAGAAGAGAAAAGAGGGAGACGGGGACACAAAAGGGCAGGCTCTGTTGAAGCAGCAAAGGCCCTGAGAGCTGGAGCCAGGTGGTTGGTAAACATACCCCTGTTTAGAATTTTTACATCACAAAAAATTAGCAAGAAAGAAACCATAAATAATCACATAAGTATGTTAAGGAACTGAAAGAGAAAAAGAACTTCAATACCACAACCTTTGTAAGATGCCTACATAAACAAACGAATTGGCACAGGCCAACTCACAGAAGGCCACCTGGGAAGTGGTGGTGTGACTGAGATGTTGTCATTTGTAGAAACATAAAAGTGCTATATATCTTTTTGATCTGGGAAAAAAAAAAAAAAAAAAACAAAACCTTGACATATGTCTCCCAATTTATGTGGCTGATTTCCTATACTTTCAATAATGTTTTCCCTCTGGTAAGTTGGTAAAAGCGTGCTTGGGTTTCTTTGTGTCCTCCCCTACTCTCCACAGATGTTTACATAAATATTCTCACTTTTATCCTCACAGCAGCTCTAAGACGTGAGTAATACTACCCCACTCTTACAGAGATCTGAGGCTCTTAGCGATAAAGTAAGTAACACAGCCAGTGAGCACTTAGATTCATCTGTGACTCCCCATTTCTTTTTTTAAAAAAAATTTTACTTTAAGTTCCACGATACATGTGCAGAATGTGCAGGTTTATTACATAAGTATACATGTGGCATGGTGGTTTGCTACACCTATCAACCCTTCATCTGGGTTTTAAGCCCCGCATCCGTTAGGTATCTGTCCTAATGCTCTCCTTCCCCTTGTCCCCCACTCCCCAACAGGTCCCGGTGTGTGATATTCCCCTCCCTGTGTCCATATTCAACTCCCACTTATGAATGAGAACATGTGGTATTTGGTTTTCTGTTTCCGTGTTAGTTTGCTGAAAATTATGGCTTCCAGCTTCATCCATGTCCCTGCAAAGGACATGAACTCATTCTTTTTTATGGCTGCATAGTATTCCACAATGTATATATGTCACAGTTTCTTTATCCAGTCTATCATTGATGGACATTTGGGTTGGTTCCAAGTCTTTACTATTGTAAATAGTGCTGCAATGCGACACCCCATTTCATGCCTTCACCTTTATCCCTCTTGCTCCTAGGTAAAGTGGCTTAATCTTTGGTGATTTAAAAAAAAAAAAAAAAAAAAAAAAAAAAAAAAAAACTCTTCTTTGTACTCATAAAACTCCTATTCTTTGCTCAGCATTACAACTAAGTGAAAAAAAAAAGCATCGCTCTTCAATGTAATGGTTATGCTGTACCCAATTATGAAATTGCACACAATCTTGGATAAGTGGGAAGAAAGCGCATGCCCACCACAAGGTCCAAATAAGATCCAGAAAACTCACTGAGCCATTGGCTTCTTAGTACTAGAGTTTCCACACTCCGTATACACTTTTCTTTAAAAGAGGTTGTTATTCAGGAACTGGAAAATATTTTTTGGTTTGATAAATAGATGTTAGTGTCCTCAGATCACATTTATCAAGTGCCCACACAAGCCTGTGCAAGCTGCAATATTGTTTAATTTGCATGACAATTAATTAGTGGCTTAAATGTTAATAAATATCTTAGGAGTACCTCAAAAGAATATGCCAAATAAATGTCTGAGATAGATTCAAGAGGAAGTCCTGGGGTTAGAATCATCAGAGGGATTGAACCACTTTCTGTGTTGCAAGGTAATTTTTACTATCCCCGGGGCACTATTTAAAATACTCATGAAGCAAATGTAATATCACATAATGATTTGGCTTCTGTCCATCCACACTGCTCTACTAGACGACATTTCTTCTTACTCCTGAAGGTACCACACAATGTGAGAGTTCAGTCAATGAGCCAATGTTTAGGGACTGGCCATGTGCCCAGATCTGTTTTCACAGAGACTCCAGTTTTCCCAGTTTGGGTGAATAAGTAGATAATCACAAATGATTCATCAGGGTGGTGTGTGAATGGGGACCAAGAGGACAGATTTCTATTTCTACTTTTGCCAACATGCTGGGTCTTGTGAGATGTATTACAGTTTTCCTCTATCAAATGAGAAAATTGGTTAGGGTCCCTCCACTTAGAAAGCAAACTAACAAAAACAAAACAAAACAAAACAAAACGATTTTATGATTCTGTTCTCTAGAGCTTGAATGTTGATATAGAAAGATCTGTAAAGTGCATCGCTTCTCTGTGTGAACTACCATAGCGAAGCTGAAATGATACAGAGATTTTGTGACTCATCTGATCTACAATAAGCTGGAGAAATGTCATTGCCAAGCATTCACTGGGCATGGTCATTGCTTGTTCCACTATAGGGTTCATAGAAGTAGGAGGAAGTAAGTTGCAAGTTCCTGACTGGAATCTGATTCCTCCAATTCCACCTTAGACTCGACCTCATGTAGTCATCTTAGGTTTACTTCATGAGCTAATGTGTTAGTCAGTTTACAAATGAGCCTTGGAAACGCAGGTTATTTTATAAATTGATGCTCTCTACTGAATTTAGAGTTATGAAAACATGTGTTCCTGAATCAGCACATCCTCACCAGACTGCAACATTGACCTCCATTGTTAAGCTGGACACCAAGATTAAGTTCTACCTAGGTGTCAAATATATGAAGAGGGAAGGGTATTCATTAGAATTAGGTGTGGTCAAAAGACACCCCCACCCCACCACACATACACACAAGCATTGCTTTAAACAAGATTAAAGTATATTTCTCTTTCAGGTAAATAGAGACTGTCCATGTGCAGAAGAGTTAACACAGCAGGCCTGAGGCTGTTCTTCTTAGAAAGGGTTGCTTGCAAGGTCAGCCTTGACTGGCATCTGGGAATACAACTCTTGGAGTGACCCTAGTCAACAATTAGCTGATACTGGGAAACAACTAACTGTCTGCCACAACATGCACTATTTTCCAATAGATGAGGTGATTTTTTAAAAACTGGGATCAAACATTAAACACAGTACCGAGACTGCTGTCCTTATGGCATTCTGGAATTTTGGTACATGGCTAGACAGAGGGTATCTAATATGACCCCAGCTCCTGCCTGGGTTTCTCTACGCAGAAACATCACACACAAGTTGCTGCATTTTTGTTGATGGTGGAAGAGTGAGCTCCTTGCAGGAGTCAGAGAGCATAAGGAGTCCTGCACATGGATTTCTCCAGGCCCTGCTTATGTGTTTTCCCCCAGTGATCTAGCCATGTATCCTTACCACATTGCTATATAAACCTTAGGCATGAGTGCAATGACATGCTGAGTCCTTCTAGTAAAACCTGGAATGTGGGGGCAGTCTTGGGGAGCGTGAAACAGTTTAGGACCAGTATGGCAGCTCCACAGTGACAGGCACCCTGGCTCTTGCCACCTTGTGGTCTGCTATCTTCAAATGCATCTGGACCTTATAGTCCAGGATGGCTCTTTTTTATACCCTACATTCTCACTAACAGAGACAAGAAAAGGGAAGCCCTCATTACACACCACTGTTTAAATACAATTCCTAATTTTTACAGAGCACAATTGCATCCCATTGGCCAGAATTTAGTCAGATGGCCATACCTAGCTGCAAGGGAGGCTGGGAAATGTCTTTATTCTGGGCAATCCTGTGTCCAGCCAACATCCTGGAGTTCTCTACTGAGAAAGGAGAAAATGAGTACTGGAGGACCACTAATAGTCTCTGCCACAGAAGGCAAGAAAATGGTGGGGAATTATTTTTTTAATTGAATCAAGTAAAGGATCTTTATGCCAGTAAGCAAAATTAATTAAACAGCTCAAAATATTACATCAGTTTTAGGCTGAATCTCCTAAATAGTGTAAAAGGGGCAGGATTTTTGCCTATAAAAAGATTTATTCTGGGACCAGTGATGAGCTGCTAAATCATTTGCAAGCTGTTAAATGATTTACATATGGACGGAATTGAGAATTCCCGGACATTGAGTTCCTACCACTTTCCTCACTCTCCCTCCCACCTCATTTTCTCAATATTTCTAAAAATAAAGCATTTGAATGGAAATATTTAGGCCAAATTAAAAAATCAAGGCTGTGAGACTTGGTTTTCTATACATCTCCGAAAACACCTACTACACAGAACTGTACCAAGTCAACATACTATAACTCTTGTCCTCAAGGAATTTTCAACTTAGTCCATGATAATATTAAATATTGTGATATCTTTTATGTAAACGCAATAGTACCAACCATGCACAGATGCATTGGTTATTAACCTGAAGATTTATGGATGGGCTTCGTGAAGTTGTATGCACATTCCTGAAATGGTGTACAAACTTATTTTGTAAACATATTTTTTTCTGTCAATTTTGTCAGTTTCTCAAAGGAGTCTGGGACTCTTCAACAATTATAAATGTTTTGCATTCATAGTTTAACTTCTGATTGTCTAGAGATAATACATATGCTGTGGTCCATTCATGCTGAAGTCCCAGTGTCCTAGAAACTGGTGGTGAGGGGAAATTTACCAGCCATCCAGAGCCAGAGGGATAAGCTGGACAAGAAGCAGAGCAAAATAGCAGGCCTTAGAGGGTTAGATTGAGCTGGGTCTTAATTATAGAGTAGCTCTACCAAACAACACATTCTCTTAGAACAAGTCATACCTAAATAACATGTCTGACTTTCATCTAAGATGGCTTGTAGTCACCCAAATCAGCAGCCAATGCCAACCCAGGGACGTCCATTTCACATATAAACCCAATGCATCTTTGCCTAGGCCTCCTGTAACGGTCTCATATCCTAAGTGTGACTTCTGCTGTTTCCTGGTGAGGGCTATGATGAATGACAGGGGCAATTAGAGCAAAATTCAGAAGCCCAAGTTCAAACAGGTAGTACACCACATCTACTTAGGAATCTTTCAGTAGCCAAAGTCAATGAGCCCTGATAACGAACAATAAAATCTGTGTGTTTGAGAATATGGGTGATGAGATTTCTCACATTTGTTTTGTGTATTTCCTTCACTTGATTGGAAGGTTGCAGGGCACATGTCATGGTGAGAGGACCCATTTTGCTCAGCCATGAGAAAGCAGACTTATGAGATTAGAAGTTTGGATGTAAGAGTGATTAAGGACTCTAACCATGTGATGTTAGGTATATGCAGAATTCAGTCTGCATCTGAAGGCTGCAGCAGACTTTTAAAGCAGCAGGGACAGTCAGATGACACTGTTTAGAGATTGAGCCTCATAATGCCGGAAGGCAAATAGGCCTTTTTCCAGAATGCTTTGGGGGCAAGCCATCATAACATGCAGTTTTTATAGATCTGGAATGCGGCAGTTTAGACACTCTAGGAAATGTTGACTAGTGCTCTTGAATTACGGAAATTACATTAGTGAGTAAATAATTTCGGTTACCAAAAAAACTACAGTGACTCAAATGAGATAGTAGTTCCTTGCTAACTGCTCAGTGGTAGATGGGTGGCCCAAACAGCACTCCACAAAATTGTCCAGGGACCCAGGCTCTTTCTCCCTTGTTGCTCCATCTTATCAGGGAAGACCACCAGCAGCAGCACCTCATTCCAGCTTCCAGGAAGGGGAAAAGAGAGAACGTAGAGAACAGGCACTCTCTCTCGAAGGATGTGATACCCAGGCAGCTCGCGGTACTCTGCTCACATTCCATCCTGGAGAACAGCACAAGGTCACACCTAGCTGCAAAACAAGCTTAGAGATGGAAGTCATAGCCATGTGCTCTGCTGAAATTGTCCAGGGGTAGGAGGGAGTCTGCTCTATTATTAGAATTTTTAAAAGGAGAGTGGATTCTGGGGAAGAAGGATCATGGTTGATATGAGATAGTTAAATATCCAACATGCCAAAACTGCTCATGCCAGTTAATGCCAGGAAAAAAATCACCGGCACACTACTAGTACTTCTTTGATCCTGTTGTATGCATTCTCCTAGGAGGAGCCTTCATCTTCAGGGAATCACTCTGCCACAGTGTGATTCTCTTTCATAGAATTAACCCAAGGCAGTAGAGCATCCTAGAAAGAGCATGGGCTTTTGAGTGAACCAGAAACCTCTCATTCCTGTGTCGCTTACTTAAATCTGTGTAATTTTGAACATATTACTCTACCTCAATAAACTTCAGCTTTCCTAACTGTAAAATAGGAAATATAATAGGTAATAATACCATTGGACTATGGAGATTAAATCATTGTTATATATGTTCACAGTGCCTGATACATAGGGGAAAAAAGTGTATGTGTGTGTCCATATATGACTTTTACCAGGTTATACTGAAAGGAAGTAGACACAGAAAATATTAATGATCAAGGTTGCATTGACCTTGAAAACTGAAATGAAAAATAACTTTGCCTTGTAAAAATTCCATTTGATCTGTGTCCTTACCTAGAGGAGACACACTCATTTCGGAGAAGGAAAAGGCAAAATGCTTCCCTTCTATTAATAAGACAGTGAACAGTAACTCCAGCACTTTGGGAGGCCAAGGTGGGCAAATCACACTTGAGCACAGGGGATCGAGACCAGCCTGGGCAACATGGCAAACCCTATCTCTACAAAAAATACAAAAATTACCCAGGCATGGTGGTGTGTGCTTGTGGTCCCAACTGTTCAGGAGGCTAAAGTAGGAGGATCACCTGAGCCTAGGAAGGCCAAGGCTACAGTGAGCCATGATCACACCACTGTACTCTAGCCTGCGCAACAGAATGAGACTGCCTCATAAAGAACAAAAAACTGGCAGCGGTTGTGCAGTCTAAGATACTGTCTAATAAGGAATTGAGAGCACCTATGTTAACGTTACACTGAAAATTCTGAACAGAGCTTCACCAGGAATATTAAGAGTTTGAAGTGAATGTTTCTTTCTTCATCTTTTCTGTTTCTCCGAACTCTGCTCCTTCCAGGCCCAGTTTATATGCAGATTCCTCCTTGATGAAGACTTCCCCATTCCCTCACAGGCAGAGGGAATTGCTTGTCTCACTGTAGTCCACAAACTGTCTTCTACTCCTTTCAAGTCCTGCTGCCTTATGTGACTGTTGATAGCTTACTTGTCTGTGTCCTCTAAAAGATTATATGCAATTTGAGGGCAAAGACCACATTTTATATTCATCATTGTCTCCCTTCCTTTCAACCCCTAGTATAAAACGTCACACATAGCACATGCCAAATTATCAGGCTGCTTAATGAATAAATGAAAGAATTCCTACTTGGCCACTCCAGCTCAATGTTCCAGTGACTGTATATTCTGACTAAAAAGAATGATTTGTTTTCTGACAAAGGAACATATTGAGGATAAAGAAACGATGGTTTTAAATCTTAGTTGTTCTGGGGAAATTGGAAACATTTGGTTACATTCAAAAGTCATGCATCTCTCAGTGAAGTAATACAGCTCTAAGTTTTGTTTATCTTAAGCAAGTCATTTAACCTTTATAGCTTTGCATTCTTCCTTAGCCCAATGCGGGTAGTAATACTTGACCTGCCTGCTACACAGGGTCGCTGTGATGATGAAAAAATGAAATCACAACATGGGTGAAATCTCTCTGGGAAATTCTAAATCACTGTAAGATCTGAGATCATAGTTACAGAAGTTGCTTTCCATTTTATGGAACACAAAAGTGAAGCTCCAAATTTTGACCTTCTGGCACCACAACTACATAATCCTTCAAGGCCCAGGCTAACATTGCTTATTTTGGAGGACTAACCTCTCATCTCTCATTACTTAAAAGTTTCAAGACTCAGAGGTCACTTAATAAACAAGTCCAAGTTAATCCCGCAAATCATAGAATGAGATGATCTGACAACCTCTCATTTTACCTCCTAGAGATCAAATCCGCTGTTTCCTTTTCTATCATGGACAGACTCTCCTCTCTCACTTTCTGCCCCAGAATGTACTACGATCTTGAAAGGAAATGCTACAAAAATAAAGTTTAACTGGAATGACGAATGAGGGCCACCCTCATTGTTAAGGTGTTATGTTTCCACAAACGCAGAGCCGACTGTAAATTTCAACCTTAGAGGGGTAGCATCAATTTAAGATATGGTCTGGTTTCCTAAGGCTACAGTCTACTAACATTACAAACAGTTTGATTAAGGACCGGCTATATGGCTTTAGAATTATGCCAAAGAGGAGGAAGGAGAGAGCAAAGTCCTGCAGGAAATAGGCAAAGGCCTGGAAGATCAAAAGTTCTTGTCCCTGAAGTAAGCTTTTATTATTCATATTGTCCTTTTTAAAAAACCAAAGGTGTCCAGAGGAAGCACAGTAGATAAGTGACATCTGAGCAAGGGAGACCTCTTCTTGTGTCAAAGCAACACAGAATACAAAAGAGTAATTCAGCAGGAAGATGCAGGATTGCGGCTGGTAGGAGAAGGAGGGCTGGGGACCCTCCAAAGCTATGAAAGTCTAGGGATATGATGCATTTGTAGTATTTTCACTTTTTTGGTGCAAGGTTGTCAGCCTCAGCACTCTTGACATTTTGAGCTAGATAGTTCTTTGTTGTGGGGACCTGCCCTGTGCATTGTAAGAACCCCTGGCTTCTGCCTGCTAGATGCAACATCTTCTGAGATGTGAAAATAAAAAATGTTTCCAGACAGTGTCAAATGTCCTCTGGCAGCAAAATCTCCCTGCTTTTGACCCGCTGAGTTGAAATATATATATATTTGGCACTTGTTGGGTATATTCTCCTACACTTGCCAGTTAGGTATGGAAGATGATAGTTACTCATATCTTTTACATCTTTGTTGACTTCCCCCCAACTTTTCTATCACTTGATAAGAAAGGGGTGCTAAAATCTGTAACTCTATGGAATTGTCTGACTTCTTCCAATTCTGTCAATTCCTTGATACATTTTTTAACTTTTTTTTTTTTTTTTTTTGAGATGGAGTCTCACTCTGTCGCCCAGGCTGGAGTGCAGTTGTGTAATCTTGGCTCACTACAACCTCTGCCTCCTAGGTTCAAACGATTCTTGTGCCTTAGCTTCCCAAATAGCTGGCATTACAGGTGCCTGCCACCACATCCAGCTAATTTTTGTATTTTTAGTAGAGATGGGGTTTCACCTTGTTGGCCAGGCTGGTCTTAAACTCCTGACCTCAAGTGACCCGCCTGCCTTGGCCTCCCAAAGTGCTGGGATTACAGGCATGAGCCACCACACTTGACCTTAACTTTTCAAAAACAACTTTGTTGAGGTATAATTTACTTTTTAGGGTGCTAGGAAGCCTCTTAGATTCTCCCTGTGAGATCAGTAGTATCCCCCAGTTGTGACAACCTAAAATGTCACCAGATATTGACAAATGTCCTCTTGGGAACAAAAGGCCCCTTCCCTAAGAACCATTGTTCCAGAGCCTATGACTACTGGGAGGTGTGAGGGTCAGTATGTAGCTCCTCATACCCACGCTTAGTTTAGAGTAAATGTGGCTCAAGAATGTAATAGGTCCCGTTAGTTTTACTCAGACAAATAGAGTAGGCAAAGCTGGTGCAGAGTGTACAGAATTGGGAGAAGGGCAGCACTGTTCTGGAAGCAACTATGGCAGATGAAGGATGAAATTCTGGGGCAGGGTGGGCTGGGAGTGGGAGAGGAGAGGTCCCACTGGTTATTCTGCCGAGAAGTTCCTGGGCAGGGAAGACTGCGTAGGTGAAGTCAGCTCAAGTAGGAAGGGATTAATCATTACCATAGGCCAAGGCAAGAAAGATTCAACAAGAGTCCCAAGGCTAATAGCTGGGCATAGTGTCATGCACCCATAGTCCCAGCTACTCGGGAGGCTGAGGCAGGAGCATCACTTGAGTCCAGGAGTCCAAGGCTGCTATGAGCCATAATGGCTCCAGGGCAATCCAGCCTGGGTGAAGAGTGAGACACCACCCCAAAAAGGAAGAGCCCTGATGGTGAGAGAACCAATACCAATGGCAGTAATGAGCAACAGCCAATGAAACCAATTTCTGGCCCAGGACCTGACACTTGAACTGTCATCTCCTGCCTCCACGTCTTATGCACTGTTTCACAGCTCTGCTTTATAATTACATCTTTACTGTACACTAACGACTCTCTGTGGTGGTATTCCCAGAGGGATGATTTGGGCTGCAAAACTGCCGAAAACCTATAAGGAGAACCCACTCCCGATGGTTAACTTGGGTTCTTTTCTATTTCCTACGTGTCTCAGCTGGTTTGAGAAATAAAGGGAAAGAGTACGAGAGAGAAATTTAAAGCTGGGTGTCCGAAGGAGACATCACATGTCGGCAGGATCCATGATGTTCCCTGAGCCATAAAACCAGCAAGTTTTTATTAGCGATTTTCGAAAGGGGAGGGAGTGCACAAATAGGGTGTGGGTCACAGAGATCACATACCTCACAAGGTAATAAAATATCACAAAGAAAGTGGAGGCAGGACGAGATCACAGAACCACAGGATGGGGTGAAATTAAAATTGCTAATGAAGTTTTGGGCATGCATTGTCATGAATAACATCTTACCAGGAAACAGGGTTTGAGAGCAGACAACCTGTCTGACCAAAATTTATTAGGCAGGAATTTCCTTGTCCTAATAAGCCTGGGAGTGCTACAGGAGACTGGGGCTTATTTCATCTCTTCGGCTTCAACCATAAAAGACAGATGCCTCCAAAGGGGCTGTTCATAGACCCACCTTCAGGGCACATTCTCTTTCTCAGGGATGTTCCTTGCTGAGAAAAAGGATTCAGTGATATTTCTCCTATTTGCTTTTGAAAGAAGAGAAACATGGCTCTGGTCCATCCAGCTCATTGGCGGCCAGTTCAAGGTTACCTCCCTTGTTCCCTGAACATCGCTGTTATCCTGTTCTTTTTTCAAGATGCCCAGATTTCATATTGTTCAAACACATATGCTCTACAAACAATTTGTGCAGTTAACGCAATCATCACAGGGTCCTGAGGTGACATATATCCTCCTCAGCTTACAAAGAAGACAACAGGATTAAGAGATTAAAGTAAAGACAGGCATAGGAAATCACAAGGATATTGATAGGGGAAGTGATAAGTGTCCATGAAATCTTCACAATTTATGTTCAGGACTGCAGTAAAGACAAGCATAAGAAATTATAAAAGTATTAATTTGGGGAACTAATAAATGTCCATGAAATCTTCACAATTTATGTTCTTCTGTCGCAGCTGCAGCCGGTCCCTCCATTCAGGGTCCCTGACTTCCCGCAAAAAAAAAAAAAATCCTGACTTAGAATGACCTAGACAACAAGAACATTTATTATCTCAGATTACAAAAAGTCCAGAGGTAAAGTGGCTTCAGGTTTGGCTAATTCAGGGGACATATGATGTCACTAGGCATGCAGGTTTTCCTCTTCTTTCTACTCTGCTATGGTTGGCAGGTTGGCCTGACTTTGTTCAATTCCCTTTATGGATCTAGAATGTCTGCCACAGCTTCCAACATCACACATGGAGTCAACAACTGGCAACAGCAGAAGGAATGAGTTCCTGTATATCTCTAGCAAAAGTAGGGACCTCTTGTGATTGACCTCCCTGGCCTGGAGCTGGAGCTCAGCTACCCTGAGCTTGGGTTCTACAGATCTCCAAAAAAAAAAAAAAAATGGATCCTTCAGCAAGGAAAAAAATGGAGAACTACTACTGGGTAGGCATCCAAGGGTAAAACTGAATTTAATTTAAACACTACAGTTCTATGGGGCGGCACTATTTTTTTTTCTTTTTTACATTTTTTTTTAAATTATTATACTTTAAGTTCTGGAATACATGTGCAGAACATGCAGGTTTGTCACATAGGTATACACGTGCCATGGTGGTTTGCTGCACCCATCAACCTGTCATCTACATTAGGTATTTCTCCTAATGCTATCCCTTCCCTAGCCCCCCTACCCCCCAACAGGTGTGTATGATGTTCCCCTCCCTGTGTCCAGGTGTTCTCATTGTTCAACTCCCACTTATGAGTGAGAACATGCAGTATTTGGTTTTCTCTTCCTGTGTTAGTTTGCTGAGAATTATGGTTTCCAGCTTCATTCATGTCACTGCAAAGGACATGAACTCATCCTGTTTTATGGCTGCATAGTATTCCATGGTGTATATGTGCCACGTTTTCTTTATCCAGTTTATCACTGATGGGCATTTGGGTTGGTTCCAAGTCTTTGCTATTGTGAACAGTGCTGCAATAAACATATGTGTACATGTGTCTTTATAGTAGAATGATTTATAATCCTTTGAGTATATACCCAGTAGTGAGATTGCTGGGTCAAATGGTATTTCTGGTTCTAGATCCTTGAGGAACCGCCACACTGTCTTCCACAACGGTTGAACTAATTTACACTCATGGGGCTGTACTATTATGAGCTTCATTTTATAGATAAGAAATGTTGGCTAAGTTAAATGTCTTGCCCATGGTCAAGGACAGCAGGGAAGTGGTAAGGTGAAGTTTCAGATAAGTGGTCTGACTTCAGACCCTATGTCTTTTAAGAGTCATTCTATGCTATAGTAATTTACTCCCAACTGCACCACCACATTATTTGTACTGGACTGGGCTACTGCTAGCACCCTGTCTTATTAGTTTTCAGAAATAAACCACACTTCAAGGTCCTATCTGAAGAAGCTTTCACAAGTTTTTAAAAAATATAAACACAAAAACTACTAGGAGACTTCTTCCTGTCTTCCTTCTTTCTTCCCTCTCTCCCTTCACGTCTCCTGACTTACCCTTTCTTGTACTCTTTTTAAGCACCTAAGTCAACAAAACAGATCCTTATGAGGATATCTTCTCTTGTCTTAACCCCCCCATGCAGAAATCTGTGGAAATAACTCCTAGACCACCCAATAAACTGATACATTTTTCTCCAAGGTGCAAATAGTTTGATCATGATGTGTTCAAAAGGAGTTCCATTGAGCAAAAAAGAAAACCCAATAAACATATATTCTGCAACAAACCACAGTAATGTAAAATCCTGCTGTCCTTGATTTTATTTATTATTTATGTATTTATTTATTTTAAAAGAGCTTTAGTTTCTGCATATGTTTAAAAAGGAAGTGGACCAATTCACCAAAGCCGATTCCACAGAAGCTAATTCATTGAGTTCACTTGCTTCTGTTAAGTACTTACAGAATGTGAAATGCCATTTTATAATATAAGGCAGCTTCGGGCAAAAAGTGTTCGAACTTTGTCTTTTCTGTCTGAACTTAGCAACAATGATGCCTAGCTCTGTGGGCAAAGCTCATGTTCAATGCTAAAGGAGATTATGCAGATTGAGTATATACACATACTATATGTGCCAGACTATACTGCAAACATTGTATATGTAGTATAGTCTACTGTCTACAATGGCCCATTGCATACTACATATGCCATGTATGTAGTGCAGTCTGGCCCATGTAGAAACTCAGTTTACTTTAGTTCTCGTCATTCTCCAGCTTGGTAATGTTACCCATCAGGGATTCTTTTCTTTTGAGTTTCACCTCTACCCCGTTCCTGATTTATGCTGCATAGGTCTGGGAATACCAGCTTTCAGTTCTGCCATACTACTTCCTGAGAGTCTCTGATCATGCTACTCTTTGTGTGCAGACCCCCTTCCCACCACCCACTCCTGAGTCCCTTTGTCTTAAATAACTCTTGCTCATCCTCCATGTATTGGCTTAAATCACTTCTTAAGAAAGCCTTCTTTGCCACTACACCAAGTCAGATCCTCCTGTTGAATGCCCTCTTGATACCCTGTGTTTCTCCTTCACAGTACTTACTACATTTGTGATCAAAGTATTGTCATGCTTTATGTCTGCCTGACACTGAGACCTAAAGCCACACAAGGGAAGGGACTATGTCTATCTTGTTTGCAGTTGTATCGACATCATATACAACAACTGAACCACTGAGCCCCAGGGAGTGCCCTGCCAACTTTGTCATTTCTGTAAGACGTGAGCTTCAGTTTGAAATACATGAGCATTCCTGTAAAGCTGCCTTGGGCTAGGCACAAGGGCACTATGCTTAGAGTGCCCTGCTCTGGCCAATATCTGGTTGCATCCCTGCCCACTAGGCAAGGAATCTGTGGGCCCAAAGGGTATGCCCACAGGAGTCTGTGCTCTCAGAAGGGACTAAGTTACAGTATCCATTCAGCCCTATACTTGGGGAACAATCAAGGAGAAGCTGTTTGCAGTGTGGTGACTGGAGCTTGGACAGAAAGGCTGGGGATGTGGGGTAAGACTGGGGCTGGAGGAAAAGTGGGGTAGACTTCAGTCTGTGGCTGGGAATTGGTCTTTGTGTGCTGCCATGTTCAGGCTCAACCCTCCGAGGAGTCCAGGAATTCTAATTCACATCTGACCTTACAGACCTTAACACAAGTATGTCTGGGAAGATCGGAGGATATGATTTAATAGTTCGTTAAGTTGATTTACAATCTTTAAATGTTTAGACTGAAAGTATACAAACCTCCATTTGTAACTTGCCCTAGTCCTGCAACTATTGAGGTGTGCCTGTCTAGTAGGAGACAGGAGGTTTCTTAGTCCCATTCCTATGTCCCCATTGATCTGGATGCTCCTCCACTGGCCCCATGCTTACTTGGGCAATGGTTGGCAATGTCTCCCAAGGTCTCCCTCTGTTTATAGTTGCCTCCGACTTGAAGAGTCCCTTCTCAGAGCCAGGACGCGGTGGCAAGCTTCTATCTTTCCTAAATTAGGTTTTCATTAGTAGCTAAAGTCCTCACCATAGCAGTGGGATAGGAAAGTGGGAGGAGGTAGGAAGGCACTTCAGTGAACACCAGGAGACAGGAATCACTGCTTAGAATCCTCAGCTGCAAGAGAGCTCAGGGGTCTAATAGAACCCTTCTGTCTTGCCTTGAGACAGACAGAAAAAGGCAAGACCATATTTTTATAAACAAAGACCAATCAGAGAGGAAACATTTTATGAGACCATCCTTAGCGGTAAACAGAGGTGGTCCGGGCTCACTACTGAATGGAAGTCTACGTGAAAAAAATGGACTTCCATGAAATGTATTGGATGCTAAACCCACCGAGAAAATGCTATGTGTGTAGTTAGGTCAAACATGGAATTAGCATAACGGACACCAAGATGATTTGCCTGTCAGCATTCACAAAGTTTCTTAAATATTTTCTCCTAAAAGTACACTTACTCTGATGTGCTCAGAATGCCGAGGGACAAATCAACTAATTCCTCATCACATGGCCACTTCTTTATTATATTTTGGTAGTGGGAGTGCTAAGAACTTTACTTTCTCTGGCACTTGGATTTCTAGAAATTACTAGAAATAGTCTGTGACAGCCTTTCACTTTCTGGGGAGGTAATTGACTGGTTAGTAAATTATCCAGAATGCTGAGACAACAGCCAGGCCAGCTGAATAACTTCTGTCATTGTAGAGTGAAACTCTCTTCCATTTCTTCTGCCTTTGTCTAGATTTAGCTATAGGGAGAGACAGAAGGAGAGAGAGAGAGAGAGAGAGAGAGAGAGAGAGAGAGAGAGAGAGAGATGAAACCTTTACAGCCATATTAGAGATGGGCTTTGGAGATGACTGCCCTTCTCGGGGGATAGACAACTTTATAAGTCCTCTTCCTGTTGGTGAAAATTTCAGGGCTTAGAGATCTGTTTTGTACCATCATTATAAGGCGTGCCATCAATGTGTCTTTATTTTTCTGAGCTTTAGGTATAAAACTCTGAAATTTATCCCAGTGTCCAATTGCAATTACATTATTTTTTTCTTCAGAAATCCAAGGGCTTTATTTTCCTCTCTAAACAATGTGATCTTTAAGTTCTTTTGCTAATAAAAGATTTCACCACTCTATTTAATGTTACGTATGCTGAAGCCCTTGAGGGGAAGTACACTGATGTCTGCAATTTCCTTTGAAATACGTCAAAAAATAAGATGGATCGGTGAATGCACAGGGGACTGGCTAGCTGGAGAGAACAGTGATAAATCAGGAATAGGAAAATGCTAATTCTAGAATCTAGGTGTTGGATATGTGAGGGAATCACTGTAAAATTCTTTCATGTTTTTTATATTTTTTATTGTTTTCTTAATAAAATGTTAAGCAAAATTTAAAAAGACTTTTACAAACTCCCTTACTGTGAATAGGCCAACTATTCTCTCAGTCACAGCATTTGAACTGGTATTAACCTCAAGCTCCGTTACACAAACAGCAAGAAACAAACCAAAAATATTTGAATATTTGTGTCTGGTTTAAGATAATTAGAAATGACTTTGTGATTAGTTTTTTAATAAAGAAACATTTAAAATTTTTATATGGTCAAAATGTGTAGTGATTTCACACCCTTGAATGATATTCTCAAAGTTATAGTATTGTGTAATATCTTAAAAGCAAGAATTGCTGTAGCAGTAAGGGTTCATCTTATATATTTTCTTATATTAGTAACTTGTATAGATTTCCAAAATAATAGCTTCAACAATGTAAATCCAGAGAAGTGATAGTCTACATTTTTTCACAAGTTTCCTTTTCCAATATCTAGCCTGCTTTTAATATTTTAATATTTTAAAGCTTACATGTAAATTAAGATTTATAATCATGTATCACTTTCTTTGTTAAATTTAATTATTATATGTCCATGAAAGATGAAGATTTTATAGACAAACCATCACATATTTTTTATTTCATTAGCATGACCTTTTCATGTCTCTCAACCTAAAAATCTTGATAATCGCAATTCAACTGGAACATATAAAAGGGAAATTATTTTCAATTCCCCACACACTTTCAAAGTAAAACCTAAGCATAGGAAAACTAAAAGAGATATTATGCTCTGCAAGATGAATTTCTATTTTGTTAAATAAATAATTACTCAATAATTTTATTTCTTAAGATGGCCTTACACTAATTCAAGGGTCTATTGAAAGTTTGATTAGTGGGGGAAAAAAAAAAAAAAAGACACCTAAAAAATAAACGAATATATTTTTTTTGGCTCAAAGTTATTAAGAAGAATTGATGTATATTTCAAACAGCCAAGTTCATTTCCTTCTCCATTTAAAAAAAAATATCTTTTGCTCGCTGAAAGATTCAGACTTGACTATTTTGTCTGGTGAAGAGAAAATTACGCCTATTGAAAAACTCGATTCAATTAATTTAGCCAAGAAGAGTTAGTCAACTAAAACAATACCTTCTGCTCACAGTATCTATATCTTTAAGTGAATAGTTTTGTAATACTGAGGAATTTGAGAATGAGTTTATATGAGAATGGAAGCAGATCCAACACATGCACATATGAAAATCACATATGTACCTTAAGGGTACCACATACATCCTGAGAAAGGGAGTATATAGCACCTGCAGGTTAGCACTAGTAACATTCATACACTGTACAGACACTAATTATATACAAATTAATAAAAGTGATATAACAGGAAAAGAGACTTGTTGTTTAATACTTGTTCCATCTTTATAGTATGAAAGCAGTTCAATCAACTGGGTTTTCTTCTTTTTTGCAGTAATTCCTTGCAATGATTTAGAATTTCTATGAGGGGCGTAAAAATGGCTTGCATTTGTATTCATCATTCAATTGGCTGTAACAGGTACTCTGCCTGAAGTTCAGTTTCCTTGGCTTTGACATTCACTACAAATGCTGATCTTTGCTGCTTTTCACATTGCCTCGAGCTCTCTGAGGAAGTTTTACCTGAATATAGGTGAAGAGCATAAAGTGAGCTTTTTGCTTATGAGACCGCCAGGAACACAGCTAATCTTCCATACATGATTAAAACTACGTCTTCCAACAGAAGGGGCATGTGGAGAGAGAGCAACCTGTAAGTGTTATGCTGCCCAAGATGAGGTTAGGGCTGTTTCTCTTCCTCTAAGTAAAAGACTAAGGGCTGTTGACCTTGTGGGTTTGTCCTCTGGGAAACACTTCACAGGCACTGTGCATGTGGCCACTCAGGGTCAGGAGAGGCTGAAACCACCCAATAACTTCTGTAAAGCCTCGAGAAAACACATCACAGTTATCCTTAAGCCAGCAGAATCTTCCCCACAATATTTAGTGTCATTTCTCTAATACAGTGGGTCAGGCTGCAGGACTCGGCTGCAGCTGGCAGTTATGGCTTATATCAACACTGGCTGGAATGATGTTCCAGCTGGTGGGAGAAATTCAGTATGTGAGAAATTTCAAGGAGTTCAGCTAATATGGCAGAGTAGTTGCTGCAACCATCCCCTTCTGGAGCAGGACTTGTCACCATAGCATAATCCTCTACAAGAAAACAGTTTCTTAGAGTTGAAAACATTCTCTAATCATCTTACTTTGCACCTCTTCCTCTGATAGTGGAAGCCAATGTCATGGCTGCCAGCAGCTACCCAGAGCTGCATATGCAGTGGATGGTTGAACACTAGGACATCGTGCCACATCATTTGTCAACCCAGCAGAAACACCGTCTTCCCACATCCACAGCATCTCATGGAGTAAAGACACTTTCAGGTTGCAGCAATCATGAATGGTGTGGAGGGCCCTCTGCATTTGCCATGTTCCTTATAATCTGTCATGCAGTAATCTCATTGTCTCAAGTGAGAGACTGTCCGCTGGAAACATGATCTTCAGCATAGGTTCTAGACACTGCTATTCTCAGGCTCACTGTGTTGAAAGATCAATAAGTAATGATTAAACATTCACAAAACAGAAGAGCTGAAAAGAGAACATCTATAAGTTTCAGCTGCAAATAGCTCTTCAACAGGAAAAAAAAACTAAAAAAGTCCTAGAGAATAGCTTGAACCCAGGAGGTGGAGGTTGCAGTGAGCCGAGATCGTGCCATCACACTCCGGCCTGGGTGACAAGAGCAAAACTCCGTCTCAAAAACAAAACAAAACAAAACAAAACAAAAGTTCTGCCTTCTAAGTTCTAATCTGATTGGAGCCTTTCCTCCTGTCTGTGTCTTCCAATGGTAACCTGTTAAATCCAGTAAGAGTTTGCCATAGAATACTTGGAAATACCAAGCAAGATGGATATGTCCAGGTCTCAATTAAATACCTGGT
The DNA here is from genome assembly GCF_024542745.1 of Macaca thibetana thibetana. NCBI lineage: Eukaryota > Metazoa > Chordata > Mammalia > Primates > Cercopithecidae > Macaca > Macaca thibetana. The sequence goes on from NC_065582.1 coordinate 104,772,902, forward strand.
ACATAGCCTCCAAGTTGGTACATATGCACCAGAAAAGACTATGCTTATATATGCTTTATATTTCTCCAATTGTCAAATGCTTTACCATTTTTAGTTTTTAAAAACTCTTTTTATCTTCTTTGGTCCTTAGCATGGTCACTTATTATGGAACACACAGAAAGTTCCTTGTACTTCTAGTTCTTGAACCTGAAGATAAAAACCGAAGAAATTGGGAACGCTTGAATTTCCCATTTATGGGACAGCCTGGAATTGGCTTAGGGATTATTTCAAGGTTTAATTGTCAAAATCAGACTTAGAGATCCTTTGGCAGGAGTGTTCCCTCAAAACTTCATCACTGTCTACTCTGTTTCTATCAAAGTGCTTTCTAGTAATCACGGTCAGTGATTCCTGTCTTTTACTTTAATAAATTTACTTAAGGAATTTATAAGAATAATTTTTGAAATTTATTTTGTTAATTTAAATACAGTAAAATTAGCTTTTTCTGTACAACTCTGTGAGTTTTGAAAAATGCATAGATTTGTGAAACCACCTCCACAGTTAGGATATAGACGAGTTCCCTCACCCCAAAGAGATTTGCTCACGCTGTTCCCTGGTGGTCAAAGGTTCTCACCACTAACCCCTGGCAAACAGCTGATCTGTTTTCCATCTCTGTATTTTGCGTTTTCTAGAAGAGAATGCAAATGGAATAACACTATACATAATATTTTGAGTCTGGCTTCTTTCACTTATTATAGTGCATTTGAGATTCATCCATACTGTTGCAAGTTCATTCTGTTTTATGGCTGAGTAGTATTTCATTGTATGGATGTACTCCATTCTGTTTATCCATTTCCCAGTTAAAGGATGTTTGTGTTAGTTTCAGTTTTAGTGATTATGAGCAACATCACCGTAAACATTTGCTTAAAGATTTTTGTGAATATAAGTTTCTAATTTTTACTGCTGGGTCATTTAGTGGACGTATATTTAAATTTTCAAGAAACTGCCAAACACTTTTCTAGAGTACCTGTACTGTTTTGCATTCCCACTAGCTATGTACAAGCTTTCATCCTTGCCAGTACCGGCTAGACTCAGTTTGTTCTTATTTGTGCCATTTTAATAAGTATATTATGGATTCAGTTGTATTTCCCTAATGACTAATGATGTCAAGCACATTTTCATGTGCTTATTTGCCATCCATATATCTTCTTTGGTGAAATGAATGTTCAAATCTTTTTCTCTTTTTAGAAATCGGGTTGTTTGCTTTTTCTGTCTCAATTTTGAGTTTTATTTTGGATACAAGTCCCTTGTTAGATATTTGATTTGCAAATATTCCCCCTAGTCTTGTCTTTTTGTTCTCCAACAATATCTTTTATATAGCAGAACATCTGAATTTTGATTAAGTTCAATTTATCTTTTTTTAATTTATAGATTGTGCTTTCCGTGTCATATCTAAAAATGTTTTGCTTAACCCAGGATCAAGAACAACTTGCCCTATGTTTTCCTCTAAAATTTTACAGTTTTGCATTTTACATTTAAGCTGATAATCCATTTTGAAAATCTTGTATAAAGTGTGAGATACAGGTTAAGATTCATTGTTTTATTTATGTCTGTCCAATTATTCAAGCTTCAGTTACAGAAAATGGCAATTCTCCATTGAATTGCTTTTATACCTTTGTCAAAAATCAGTTGACCATATATTACTGTGAGTCTGTTTCTGGACTCTCTATTCTGTTACATTGAGATCTGTGTGCATGATTTCACCATTACCACAATCTTGATTCCTGTAGCTTTACAGAATTAGTTGGACTCCTCTAACTTTTTTCTTCTTTCTTAAATTATTTTGGCTATTCTGATTACTTTGTATTATGTATAAATTTTAGAAAAGCTTTTGATATCTCAAAAATAAAAGTCTACTGAGATTTTGATTGTCATTGCAACAAATCTATAGATCAATTTGAGAAGAACTGACATCTTAATAATAATGGGTCTGCAAATCCATGAACACAATGCATGTCTTCATTTATTTAGGTCTTCTTTGATTTCTCTCATCAACATTTTGTATTTTTTAGCATATAAAGGCTGGATGTTCTCCTGGATTTGTACCTAAGCATTTCATTGAGATAATTATAAAAATGATACTTTGAAAATTTTCTGTTTCCAATTATTCAATGCTATGTGGAGAGAAATACATTTGATTTTGTGTATTAATCTTGTATCTAGCAACCATGCTAAATTCACTTAGGTTTATAAGCTTTTTTGTAGAATTCTTGGGATTGTCTATGTAGACAATCATGTCATGCACATAGAGACAGTTTTATTTATTTATTTCTAGTTTATATATTTTTATTATACTTTAACTTCTAGGGTACATGTGGACAACAAGCAGGTTTCTAACATAAGTATGCATGTGCCATGTTGGTGTCCTGTTGGTGACCCATTAACTCGTCATTTACATTAGGTATTTCTCCTAATGCTATCCCTCCCTGCTCTCCCCATCGCACAAGAGGCCCTAGGGTGTGATGTTCTCCGCCCTGTGTCCAAGTATTCTCATTGTTCAATTCCCACCTATGAGTGAGAACACATGGTGTTTGGTTTTCTGTCCTTGTGATAGTTTGCTCAGAATGATGGTTTCCAGTTGCATCCATGTGCCTGCAAAAAACATGAACTTATTCTTTTTATGGCTGCATAGTGTTCCATGGTGTATATGTGCCACATTTTCTTAATCATGTCTATCATTGATGGACATTTGAGTTGGTTCCAAGTCTTTGTTATTGTGAATAGTGCCACAATAAACATACATGTCATGTGTCTTTTATAGTAGCATGATTTATAATCCTTTGGGTATATGCCCAGTAATGGGATTGCTGGGTCAAACAGTATTTCTACTTCTAGATCCTTGAGGAATCACCACACTGTCTTCCACATTGGTCAAACTAGTTTACACTCCCACCAACAGTGTAAAAGCATTTCTATTTCTCGACATCCTCTCCAGCACCTGTTGTTTCCTGACTTTTTAATGATCACCATTCTAACTGGCATGAGATGGTATCTAATTGTGGTTTTGATTTGCATTTCTCTGATGGCCAGTGATGATGGGCATTTTTTCATGTGTCTGTTGGCTGCATAAATGTCTTCTTTTGAGAAGTGTCTGTGCATATCTTTCACCCACTTTTTGATGGGGTTGTTTGTTTTATTCTTGTAAATTTGTTTGTGTTCTTTGTAGATTCTGGATATTAGCCCTTTGTCAGATTAGTAGATTGCAAAAATTTTCCCCCATTCTGTAGGTTGCCTGTTCACTGTGATGGTAGTTTCTTTTGCTGTGCAGAAGCTCTTTAGTTTAATTAGATCCCATTTGTCAATTTTGGCTTTTGTTGCCATTGCTTTTGGTGTTTCAGACATGAAGTCCATGCCCATGCCTGTATCCGGAATGGTATTTCCTAGGATTTCTTCTATGGTTTTTATGGTTTAGGTCTAACATTTAAGCCTTTAATCCATCTTGAATTAATTTTTGTATAAGGCATAAGAAAGGGATCCAGTTTCAGCTTTCTACATATGGCTAGCCAGGTTTCCCAGAACCATTTATTAAACAGGGAATCCTTTCCCCATTTCTTGTTTTGTCAGTTTTGTCAAAGATCAGATGGTTGTAGATTTGTGGTATTATTTCTGAGGACTCTGTTCTGTTCCATTGGTCTATATATCTGTTTTGATACCAGTACCATGCTGTTTTCGTTCCTGTAGCCTTGTAGTATGGTTTGAAGTCAGGTACTGTGATGCCTCCAGCTTTGTTGTTTTTGCTTAGGATTGTCTTGGCAATGCAAGCTCTTTTTTGGTTCCATATGAACTTTAAAGCAGTTTTTTCCAATTCTGTGAAGAAAGTCATTGGGAGCTTGATGGAGATGGCACTGAATCTATAAATTACCTTGGGCAATATGGCCATTTTCACAATATCGATTCTTCCTATCCACGAGCATGAAAAGATTTTCCATTTATTTGTGTCCTCTTTTATTTCATTGAGCAGTGGTTTGAAGTTTCCCTTGAAGAAGTCCTTCACGTCTCTTGTAAGTTGGATTCCTAGGTATTTTATTCTCTTTGTAGCAATTGTGCATGGGAGTTCACTCATGATTTGGCTCTCTGTTTGTCTGTTAATGGTTTAGAGGAATGCTTGTGATTTTTGCACATTAATTTTGTATCCTGAGACTTTGCTGAAGTTGCTTATCAGGATCCACTGATTGCAGAAAAAGACTTTCAGAGAGTTAGGAGCCTTTATGACATCCACCGCTACTACAGAAGTACAGCTTCATGACTGGAGCTTGCCTCAAAGCAAGACTCAGAGAGTAAAAAGAGAGAAAATGAAGACAGGAGATATTTCTACTGAACAATTTGTCCTGTAAGAAACCGACTTCCTGCTTTCTTTCCTCCATCCAAAAAGTAAGAGTTTTTCTTGGAGCTTTTTCTATCCACAACTGCTGCAGACTTCCAGCATTCAGGCTGCTCTTGAGTATAAACCAGAAGATATGGTAGAGTTTTTTTAAGGTTGGGGAGTAGGAGGGGTGGGCAGTGGGCATGGTGGCTCATGCTTGAAATCCCAGCACTTTGGGATGCTGAGGTGGGAAGATTGCTTGAAGTTCAAAAACAGCTTGGGTAATGAAATGGGACCCTCATCTCTACTTTTTAAAAATAAAAATAAAAATAATGGGAAACTTGCTCCTGTATCCGTCACAATCTTCAAGATTTTATTTCCCTCATCAATATGTCTACTATTACTCTTCAAAGTTCTCAGATAGTTGCTTTATATATTCTGTCTAGTTTTTAGTTGTAATCAAAGAGATGGGCAGACTGTGTTTAATATATCACAGGCACTCAGAATTAATTTTGTCTACTTTCATTTTATTCACTAAGTTTAGAATCTAAGTCTTAAGATTTTTACTCTCTTTGTTTTCTGAATCTCTTGCCATAGCAACTTTGATCAAAGAATCTTCAGATTTTGCAAGTTGTTCTTGCTCATATGAAAGCATTTAAAGCTGTAAAGGGACACACAAATTATAGGAACACTGTGTCATGTTACCTGTGTTTGATTTGTTATGAGAAGTGCTTGGGTCATGTCCAGTTCTGCCTTTATCAGCTAGAAGATCTTGAGTAAGTTACCAAACCCCTCTGAACTGCAGTTTCCCCATCTTTAAAATAAAGATCATCTTACAAAACTCACAAGTTTGTTGTAAGAATTAAGTCAGACATTAGGGGTGTTAAGTCTGCCTATACAAGATACTCAATAAATGCCAACTATTTTTATCATTAGGAGCAGTCTGTATTGTTGACATTTATTTGACCAATTTTGGTCAAAGGATACTTTTCTTTGCTTTATAGCCTTGTTTTAGTGTTATGGTAAGAGTAATCATTAGACCTGCATAAAGATAATTGCAAACTATGGATGAGATCAGTCAGAAGTATCTCAATAATGAAGATTCATAGGGGATCTGTTTGATTGTACAGTAATCCCCTTTGTCCTTCATTTCACGTTCTTTGGTTTCAGTTACCTGTGGTCAACCACAGTCTGAAAATATTACATACTACAGTAAGACATTTTGAGAGAGAGACCATAGTCACATATTGTAGTATATTATTATAATTGTTCTATTTTATTATTAGTTATTGTTGTTAGTCTCTTACTATGCCCATTATAAATTAAACATCATCATAGGTATATATGTATAGGAAAAAACATGGTATATATAGGGTTCTGCACTATCTACAGTTTCAGGCATTCAATGGAGATCGTGGAATGTATTCCCCATGGATAAGTGAATACTACTTTTACTCTTGGTAAAAATGGTACATTTTTCAAAGAGGTGCAATTACAGAAGATGGCAGTGCCCCAATGACCAGAGAAAAACAGCCCCTTCTGGAGAAACATTTAGCAGGAATCTGACAATACAGAAAAGAGGCATCGAAGTGGTTGTAGAAACACAAAGAAGAGTATAAGAGTACAGTGATATATTCTGTCTTTGGTAGAAAACTTTTCCTCCAATACCTTTTTGTTGTTGTTGTTAACTGTAGCTTCAACTCATGTATTTCTTTGTTTCCTGAAATATCCTGGTACCAATTCTGTTCTATTAATCAATCCTCATTATAAATTCAAAACTGTGTCATTGCCTGGAATTTCTTTGTTGAAATGGAGGTCGCATTTTTAATAATCCAGCTTGCTTGGGGGCCTCTGATATTTTTTTCCATATGTTAATTAACGGTCATAACTTTTTTTTTCTTTCTTTCTCATTTTCTATCGCCTTTCTCATGTCTGGCAGGTTATAACTTGCTTCAAGATTTGCTTCTTGATCTTTTTTTTCTTGCTAGCTCTCTTGTTTATGAGCTTACAGTGCTTGCCTGGGACTTTTTAATTGCATTCTATTTCAACACAAATGGCTTCTGAACTTTTTATTCTTCACATTTCTGGAATGATAATAAGTAATAGAGTCAAATTTAACTAAAGAAAAAGAATATCAAAAGTTCCCTAGAGCAGAACACAGAATAATACAGCATTTCATTAGTTTTCAACACCCACACTAGAAAGCTCACTAGTGATCATTCTTTTCCATTCTGTTGCCATCACTCTTGCATTCATAATGTCTGCTGTCATTTCAAAAGTGCCAAAATGCAGTGATGATTTCTTCCACAGGGCAATGTAGGATGGAAAATGACCTGACCATTATTAAAGGGAAAGTATCAGTTATACTGAATATGAAATTCCACAACAACCAATAACTAAGTGTCTATTGAGTGCCTACTGTATATACCTAGCAATGAATGAAAATGACATATGTCAAAAGCACCTTCTTTCTCTATTCCACCTCCTTTGATGCTCCCTGGTGGTCTTTAGTGCTCTTCCTCTATACTGTCCTGCTCTCCTCATTCTAATCAGCAATTTTTATCCCGAATATTCTTTCTTGAAAAACATAAACCTTAAAAGTTTCAAAGATTTGACTTGCCAGCCCCTCAGATCATGTGGGTACAAAAAATATTGACAGTCTCCTATAGACTGAATGTCTGTGTGCCCTTAAAATTCATAGGTTTGGTGGACTGAGCAAGATGGTTGAATAGGAGCAGCTCCAGTCTCCAGCTCCCAGCGCAAGCAACACACAAGATGGGTGATTTCTGCATTTCCAACTGAGGTACCGGGTTCATTTCACCAGAGAGTGCCTGACAATTGGTGCTGGTCAGCTGCTGCAGCCCGACCAGGGAGAGCTGAAGGAGGGTGAAGCATTGCCTCACCTGGGAAATGCAAGGGGGAAGGGAATCCCTTTTCCTAGCCAAGGGAACTGAGACACACAACACCTGGAAAATCGGGTAACTCCCACCCCAATACTAGGCTTTACCAAGGGTCTTAGCAAACAGCACACCAGATTATATCCCACACCTGAGCGGTAGGGTCCCACGCCTGCTGAGCCTCCCTCATTGCTAGCACAACACAACAGTCTGCCATCTAACTGGCAAGGCAACAGCAAGTCTAAGGGAGGGGTGTCTGCCATTGTTGAGGCTTAAGTAGGTAAAAAAAGCCACTAGGAAGCTCGAACTGGGTGGAGCCCACAGCAGCTCAAGGAGGCCTGCCTGTCTCTGTAGGCTCCACCTCTGGGGACAGGGCACAGCTAAACAAACAAACAAAAAAAGCAGCAGAAACCTCTGCAGATGCAAATGACCCTGTCTGACAGCTTTGAAGAAAGCAGTGGGTCTCCCAACACGGAGGCTGAGATCTGAGAATGGATAGACTGCCTGCTCAAGTGGGTCCCTGACCCCTGAGTAGCCTAACTAGGAGACATCCCCCACTAGGGGCAGACCAACACCCTACACCTCACACGGTGGGGTACACCCCAGAGATGAAGCTTCCAAAGCAAGAATCAGACAGGTACACTTGCTGTTCAGCAATATTCTATCTTCTGCAGCCTCTGCTGCTGATACACAGGCAAACAGGGTCTGGAATGGACCTCAAGCAATCTCCAACAGACCTACAGCTGAGGGTCCTGACTGTTAGAAGGAAAACTAACAAACAGGAAGGACACCCACAACAAAACCCCATCAGTACGTCACCATTATCAAAGACCAAAGGCAGATAAAACCACAAAGATGGGGAAAAAGCAGGACAGAAAAGCTGGAAATTCAAAAAATAAGAGTGCATCTCCACCTCCAAAGGAATGCAGCTCATCGCCAGCAATGGATCAAAGCTGGACGGAGAATGACTTTGACAAGTTGAGAGAAGAAGGCTTCAGTCCATCAAGCTTCTCAGAGCTAAAGGAGGAATTATGTACCCAGTGCAAAGAAACTAAAAATCTTGAAAAAAGAATGGAAGAATGGATAACTAGAATAATCAATGCAGAGAAGGCCAGAAATGAACTGACAGAGATAAAAACCATGACATGGGAAATATGTGACAAATGCACAAGCTTCAGTAACCGACTCGATCAACTGGAAGAAAAAGTATCAGTGATTAAGGATCAAATGAATGAAATGAAGTGAGAACAGAAGTTTACAGAAAAAAGAGGAAAAAGAAATGAACAAAGCCTTCAAGAAGTATGGGATTATGTGAAAAGACCAAATCTACGTCTGATTGGGGTGCCTGAAAGTGAGGGGGAAAATGGAACCAAGTTGGAAAACACTCTTCAGGATATCATCCAGTAGAACTTCCTCAACCTAGTAAGGCAGGCCAACATTCAAATTCAGGAAATACAGAGAAGGCCACAAAGATAGTCCTTGAGAAGAGCAACTCCAAGACACATAATTGTCAGATTCACCAAAGTTGAAATGAAGGAAAAAATGTTAAGGGCAGCCAGAGAGAAAGGTTGGGTTACCCACAAAGGGAAGCCCATCAGACTAACAGCAGATCTCTCGGCAGAAACTCTCCAACCAGAAGAGAGTGGGGGCCAATATTCAACATTCTTAAAGAAAAGAATTTTCAACCCAGAATTAAATATCCAGTCAAACTAAGTTTCATAAGTGAAGGAGAAATAAAATCCTTTACAGATAAGCAAATGCTTAGAGATTTTGACACCACGAGGCCTGCCTTACAAGAGACTCTGAAGGAAACACTAAAAATGGAAAGGATCAACCGGTACCAGCCTTTGCACAAACATGCCAAAATGTAAAGACCATCAATGCTAGGAAGAAACTGCATCAACTAATGAGCAAAATAACCAGTTAATATCATAATGACAGGATCAAGTTCACACATAACAATATTAACCTTAAATGTAAATTGACTAAATGGTCCAATTAAAAGACACAGACTGGCAAACTGGCTAAAGAGTCAAGACCCATCAGTTTGCTGTATTCAGGAGACCCATCTCACGTGCAGAGACACACATAGACTCAAAATAAAGGGATGGAGGAAGATCTACCAAGCAAATGGAGAACAAAAAAAAGCAGGGGTTGCAATCCTAGTCTCTGATAAAACAGACTTTAAACCAGCAAAGATCAAAAGAGACAAAGAAGGCCATTACATAATGGTAAAGGGATCAATACAACAGGAAGAGCTAACTATCCTGAATATATGTGCACCCTATACAAGAGCACCCAGATTCATAAAGCAAGTCCTTAGAGATTTACAAAGAGACTTAGACTCCCATACAATAATAACAGGAGACTCCAACACCCCACTGTCAACATTAGACAGATCAACAGGACAGAAAGTTAACAAGGATATCCAGGAATTGAACTCAACTCTGCAACAAGTGGACCTAATAGATATCTACAGAACTCTCCACCCCAAATCAACAGAATATACATTCTTCTCAGCACCACATCACACTTATTCCAACATTGACCACATGATTGGAAGTAAAGCACTCCTCAGCAAATGTACAAGAACAGAAATTATAACAAACTGTCTCTCAGACCACAGTGCAATCAAACTAGAACTCAGGACTAAGAAGCTCAATCGAAACTGCTCAGCTACATGGAAACTGAACAACCTGCTCCTGAATGACTACTGGGTACATAACGAAATGAAGGCAGAAATAAAGATGTTCTTTGAAACCAATGAGAACAAAGATACAACATACTAGAATCTCTGGGACACATTTAAAGCAGTATGTAGATGGAAATTTATAGCACTAAATGACCACAAGAGAGAGCTGGAAAGATCTAAAATTGACACTCTAACATTACAATTAAAAGAACTAGAGAAGCAAGAGCAAACACATTCAAAAGCTAGCAGAAGGCAAGAAATAACTAAGATCAGAGCAGAACTGAAGGAGATAGAGACACAAAAAAACCCTCCAAAAAATCAATGAATCCAGGAGGTCGTTTTTTGAAAACATCAACAAAATTGATAGACTGCTAGCAAGACTAATAAAGAAGAAAAGAGAGAAGAATCAAATAGACGCAATAAAAATGATAAAGGGGATATCACCACTGACCCCACAGAAATACAAACTACCATCAGAGAATACTATAAACACCTCTACACAAATAAACTAGAAAACCTAGAAGAAATGGATAATTTCCTGGATACTTAACACTCTCCCAAGACTAAACCAGGAAGAAGTTGAATCCCTGAATAGACCAATAGTAGGCTCTGAAATGGAGGCAATAATTAATAGCCTACCAACCAAAAAGACTCCAGGACCAGACAGATTCACAGCTGAATTCTACCAGAGGTACAAGGAGGAGCTGATACCATTCCTTCTGAAACTATTCCAATCAATAGAAAAAGAGGAAATCCTCCCTAACTCATTTTATGAAGCCAACATCATCCTGATACCTAAGCCTGGCGGAGACACAACAAAAAAAGAGAATTTTAGACCACTATCCCTGATGAACATTGATGCAAAAATCCTCAATAAAATACTGGCAAACCATATCCAGCAGCACATCAAAAAGCTTATCCACCATGATTAAGTGGGCTTCATCCCTGGGATGCAAGGCTGGTTCAACATATGCAAATCAATAAACATAATCCATCATATAAACAGAACCAAAGACAAACCACATGATTATCTCAATAGATGCAGAAAAGGCCTTTGACAAAATTCAACAGCGCTTTATGCTAAAAACTCTCAATAAATTCGGTATTGATGGAACATATCTCAAAATAATAGGAGCTATTTATGACAAACCCACAGCCAATATCATACTGAATGGGCAAAAATGGGAAGCATCGCCTTTGAAAACTGGCAGAAGACAGGGATGCCCTCTCTCACCACTCCTATTCAACATAGTGTTGGAAGTTCTGGCTAGGGCAATCAGGCAAAAGAAAGAAATAAAGAGTATTCAATTAGGAAAAGAGGAAGTCAAATTGTCCCTGTTTGCAGATGACATGATTGCATACTTAGAAAACCCCATTGTCTCAGCCCAAAATCTCCTTAAGCTGATAAGCAACTTCAGCAAAGTCTCAGGATACAAAATTAATGTGCAAAAATCACAAGCATTCTTATACACCAGTAACAGACACACAGAGAGTCAAATCATGAATGAACTTCCATTCACAATTGCTTCAAAGAGAATAAAATACCTAGGAATCCAACTTACAAGGGATGTAAAGGACCTCTTCAAAGAGAACTACAAACCACTGCTCAGTGAAATCAAAGAGGACACAAACAAATGGAAGAACATACCATGCTCATGGATAGGAAGAATCAATATTGTGAAAATGGCCATACTGCCCAAGGTAATTTATAGATTCAATGCCATCGCCATCAAGCTACCAATGACTTTCTTCACAGAATTGGAAAAAACTGCTTTAAAGTTCATATGGAACCAAAAAAGAGCCCGAATTGGCAAGACAATCCTAAGTCAAAAGAACAAAGCCGGAGGCATCACACTACCTGACTTCAAACTATACTACAAGGCTACAGTAACCAAAACAGCATGGTACTGGTACCAAAACAGAGATATAGACCAATGGAACAGAACAGAGCCCTCAGAAATAATACCACACATCTACAGCCATCTGATCTTTGACAAACCTAAGAAAAACAAGAAATTGGGAAAGGATTCCCTATTTAATAAATGGTGGTGGGAAAATTAGCTAGCCATAAGTAGAAAGCTGAAACTGGATCCTTTCCTTACTCCTTATACAAAAATTAATTCAAGATGGATTAGAGACTTAAATGTGAGACCTAATAACATTAAAACCCTAGAAAAAACCTAGGCAATACCATTCAGAACATAGGCATGGTCAAGGACTTCATGTCTAAAACACCAAAAGCAACAGCAACAAAAGCCAAAATTGACAAATGGCATCTAATTAAACTAAAGAGCTTCTGCACAGCAAAAGAAACTACCACCAGAGGGAACAGGCAACCTATACAGAACAGGAGAAAATTTTTGCAATCTACTCCTCTGACAAAGGGCTAATATCCATAACCTACAAAGAACTCGAACAAATTTACAAGAATAAAACAAACAACCCCATCAAAAAGTGGGCAAGGGATATGAACAGACATTTCTCAAAAAGAAGACATTCATACATCCAACAGATGCATGAAAAAATGCTCATCATCACTGGCCATCAGAGAAATGCAAATCAAAACCACAATGAGATACCATCTCATGCCAGTTAGAATGCAATCATTCAAAAGTCAGGAAACAACAGGTGCTGGAGAGGATGTGGAGAAATAGGAACACTTTTACACTGTTGGTGGGATTGTAAACTAGTTCAGCCAGTATGGAAAACAGTATGGCGATTCCTCAAGGATCTAGAACTAGAAGTACCATATGACCCAGCCTTCCCATTACTGGGTATATATCCAAAGGATTATAAATCATGCTGCTATAAAGACACATGCACATGTATGTTCATTGCGACACTATTCACAATAGCAAAGACTTGGAATCAACCCATATGTCCATCAGTGACAGACTGGATTAAGAAAATGTGGCACATATACACCATGGAATACTATGTAGCCATCAAAAAGGATGAGTTTGTGTCCTTTGTAGGGACATGGATGCAGCTGGAAACCATCATTCTTATAAAACTATCACAAGAACAGAAAAGGAAACACTGCATGTTCTCACTCATAGGTGGGAATTGAACAATGAGATCACTTGGATTCAGGAATGGGAACATCACACACTGCGGCCTATTATGGGGAGGTGGGAGGGGGGAGGGATTGCATTGGGACTTATACCTGATGTACAGGACAAGTTGATGGGTGCTGATGAGTTGATGGGTGCAGCACACCAACATGGCACAAGTATACATATGTACCAAACCTGCATGTTATGCACATGTATCCTAGAACTTAAAGTACAATAATAAAAAGAAATTTTAAAAAAAATTCATAAGTTCAAATGTTGAATCCTAACCCCCAAGATGACGGTAGGAAGTAGGAAGCCTTTGAGAGGTAATTAAGTCATAAAGGTGGAGACTTCATGAGTGGAATTAGTGCCCTTACAAAGAAGTGCTAGAGAGATCCCTTGGCCCTTCTCCTATGTGATGACACAACAAGAAGACAACCATCTTTGAACTAGGAAGTGCCTCCTTACCATATACTGAATCTGCAGGCACCTTAATCTAGACCTTGCAGCCTCCAGAACTTTAGAAATATATGTTTGTAATTTAAACCACCCAGTCTATGCTATTTTTGTTGTAGCAGCCCAAACGGACTGAGACACAGTCCAAAGGAGTGGGTAACAGGAGCACCCACTATTATAAATGTGGTAATGCCACTTGGGTTTCAGAGGGTTTCTGCTGAAATGGCCCAGGAGTAGAGATGAATTGTGAAGGGAGGGATAGTGGGGCTCTTAGGTTTTGGCTGAGGACTCTGGAAATCTGCCATTAAGAACTGCTTGTGTGATTAATTTTGTTTTTTAAAAAGGAATCTGGTTATGGTGACAGAAGGGGAGAATGGGCATCTAAGAAGGGGTCTACATTAGCAAATTAATCCAAGCTGTGGTCTGAGTTTATGGCTTCCTTTTGTACTTCTAAGATTTTAAAACTCTTCTAGTCAGCTAAGGAAAAATCTGTCTTAAAATTATAATGCTGTGTCAAAAATGAATTCCTAATAAAGTTAATAAAAATAGATGTCTACATAATGGGCTGACAAAAGCTGAACTAAGATCTGTTCTTCCCATCATGATAGAGTAATTAGTCCCAGACCAGCCCTTTTATTGAAAACAACTATAAAACAAAATGATATATGAAACGACTATTTTCTTGAGTATAGAAAGCACAGAACTATGATCCATGAGTGAAGTGAAGCAAAGATGAGACCCATAGCTGATGCAGATCTTTCTGGACTGCCCTTCATGGTTATTGGTCATCTTGGTGAGCTGAGAGACAGAGATTAAAACTCAGAAACTAAATTCACTAGGATTGGTGGGGCCACCTCCACTACAGAGTGCTGTCTCCTCCATTGTCACAGGCTTTCTGGAGTGGCTCCCATGTAAGGACTGAGCAGGGCAAGGTGTGAAGGCTGTACCTGACTCTACTGGGCAATACTTACTCCAGAGTACCCTGCTGGGTTGGCCCCCATTCTTTGGGCCTTCACTGAAGTTTATTTTCTGCATTTGCCCAATCTTCTTTCCTCTCCCTTCATAGCTGTTGATCTCTAATAAACATCTTTCACCCCTAAACTCTACCTCAGCCTTTGCTTATAAGGAATCCAACTTGCTGCACTGGTTCTACTATACTGAATTTTTTCAAACGTTGAAGGAGAAAATAATAACCATTTTATACTCACTCAGAAAACAGAGGAGGAAAGAATACTCCTAACTCATATTATACAGACAGAATAGCCTAATACCAACATCTGACAAGGACATTACAAGAAAACTGAAGATCAATATCCTTTATTAACATAGATATAAAAAAGGCCTAACAAAATAATTAGTAAAACAAATTCAACAATTTATAAAAAGGAAAATATTGTATGTTATGACAAACGTGGTTTATACTAGGAATGCAAAAGATAGAATTATCTGAAAATCAATCATTGTAATTTACTACATTAACAAAATAAAATAGGAAAGTAATATGGTTATCTCGATTGATGCAGAAAAGTCATTTAACAAATTTCAACATTCCTTTATGATTAGAAACTCTCAACAAAACAGAAATAGAAAGAAATATTCTCAATTAAATAAAGGGTATCTATGAAAACTCCACAGATAATGTGATATTTAATGGTGAAAGAATGAATACTTTCTTCCTAAAGTCAGGAATGAGGCAAGGATACCAATATCACTACGTCTATTCAACATCATACTGGATGTTCTAGCCAGCGGTATAGGCAACAAAAATAAATAAAAGGCAAAATGTCCAGAAAGACAAAGTATAATTGTCTTTATTCATATAACAACATGTTTGAATGTGTAGAAAATCCTATAAATGTATAAAAATGCTAAAATAACTAAGTGAATTTAGCAAGTTTGTAGGATATAAGTTCAATAACTTTAAATCAAATTTATCTATTTATACTAGCAACAAAAAAGTGGAAGATAAATATTAAAACAATACCATTTATAATAACATATAAGAAAACAAAAATACATGAGGATAGATGTAATAAAAAACACATTATCTCTATATTGAAAACTGAGAGAAATTAGAAAAGACTGAAATAACTGGTAAGTTATCCCATGTTCATGGATTGGAAGATTTGACACTCTTAAGATCTTATTTCTCTCCAAGTTGATCTATAGATTGAAAGCAATCTCAATCAGAATCCCAGAAGGTTTTTTGTGGTAATTGATGACATGATTCTAAAATTTATATAGGAATACTGAAAAACATAGAATAGCCAGAGCACTGTTGAAAAAGTAGATCAAAGTTTGAGGGCTTACTCTACTTGATTTTATGGCTTACTATAAAGCTACAGAAACCAAGACAATAAGGCATTGGTGAAAGGCTAAACATAGATCAATAGAGATTAATGGAAAAGTATAGAGAGTCCAGAAATAGACATATATGGCCAATGGATTTTCATTAAGTTGTCAAGGAAATTCAGTAAGGAAATGATAGTAGGTGGTTTTGGAACTATTGGATATCATGTGTGGAAAAAGAATCTCAACTTTTAACTCATACCATGCAGAAAAATTAACTCAAAATGCATCCTGGACTTACACATGAAAGCTAAAACTCTTAAACCTTTAAAAAAAAAAAAAAAAAAAAAAAAAGTGACGATGTTTTCATAACCTTGGAATGAAAAAAAATAGCATAGACGAAACACCAAAACTACAAACCATTAAAAAAATTGATAAATTAGACTTGCATCAAAATTTAAATTTCCTTCTCTTTGAAAGACATCGTTAAGAAAATTTAAAAAGCAAGCTACACACTGAGAGAAAATTGCAATAAATGTGTAACATCAGACAAAGAAATTATTTAAAGAACCCCAAGAATTCAGTATTTTAAAAGGCAGACAATGCAGTTTTTAAAAAGGACAAAATACTTAAACAAACACTTCACAAGGGAATGGGAAAATGGTCAGGAAACAAGTTAAAAGGTACTTGGCATTACGAATGATAAGGGAAATGCAAATTAAAACCACAAGATACCACTTCATGTAAACTAGGATGGCTATAATCAAACACACAATAACAAGTATTGGTGAGAATGTGGAGAAATTGGAGCCTTCACACATTGATGATGGGAATGTAAAATGATGTAGCCACTATGAAAAATAGTTTAACAGTCCCTCAAATGTTAAACATACCGTTATTATATGACCCAGAAATTCTACTACTGGACATATACCTAAGAGAATTGAAAATATATGCCCACACAGAAACTTGTACACTAATGTTATTTTAAATAGCCAAAAAGTGGAAACAATTCAAATCATCAATTCATCAACTGGTGAATTGACAAATAAAATGTGGTATAGCCATGCAATGGAAAGTAATGTAGTCATAAAAAAATTATCCTTTGATACATGCTGCAACATGGATGAACCTTGAAGATATTATAATTTGCATGATTTTGTTATTCTAGCAATTGATACACTAAAAGCCCTGACTTCATCACCATGCAATATATCCATGTAACAAAATTACACTTACACCCCACAAATCTATACAAATAAAAAATTCTTAGAGGAAATATTGTGTTAAGTGAAAGAAGCTAGTCACAAAAGGTCAAATATTATAACCATTTCTGTGAAAAGTCCAGAATAGACAAATCCATATAGACAGAAAGTTGGTTATTGGTTTCCAGGGACTAGGGAGAGAGGGAAATGGAAATCCGTGCTCATAAGTAAGGGGCTTATTTTGGGGGTGATTAAGATTTTTTGGAATTAGAGAGTAGTGATTGTTTCACAACATTGTGAATATACTAAAAACCATTAAATTGTACATTTTAAATGAACTATTTGGTATTTTAATTATATTTCAAAAAAGCTGGGTTTTTGATACTACAAAAATAAAATAATTGGTACAAATTCCTCAGTCATTATCAGATTTTACATTATCTCCTTCCTAAAAGCCATTGCTGACTTGACCTAATTTTTGGCACAGAAAAATATTGTCATTGTATGCATATAAGTTATGATTCATCTCAATTCTGTTTCAGAGATACTAACAACTCTCTCCTTCCACCCCCACACAAGGGAGAACAGGGCACAGTATTACTTATATAAACTCTGCCACAGCAAAAGACTAATTTATTTCTGAGCTTTGACAAATCAAATCTGGAGTCTGGTCTGCTTAATGCAGAGGGCTTGTGTTCCTCTGTTCTAACACTGTGTTTTCACTTTGGTAATGTTGGCATTTGCTCATGGAATTCAATCACCAATTCAGCTACCAGACAGATTTTAAAGGATGTTTTGTTCCAGTACTGACCATTAAAATAGCAAGATGGGTTTGTTTTTCACATCTTTCCATCACTTTAGCCTAGAAAAAAAAAAAAAAAAAAAAAAACTTCCTGTGAAAAGTGAATTTGTATTTTACAGTTTCTATGGAGATTATACAAATAATAGGAAGCTTAAGATCAACTATGCTTGAGAAGCAGTATGTGAATGTGTAGAACAT
This sequence comes from Macaca thibetana thibetana, assembly GCF_024542745.1. Lineage (NCBI taxonomy): Eukaryota > Metazoa > Chordata > Mammalia > Primates > Cercopithecidae > Macaca > Macaca thibetana. The sequence continues at coordinate 104,790,836 of NC_065582.1, forward strand.
GGTGCATTTCCATCTGTAATGTGACGTGCAAGACAAGGAAACATTCTATGGAGCAAAAATTAGACTGATTATTAGAAGATCTAGATCTAGTCCTGAATTTGTGGCCATCTAACTTGTAGGAGCTACTTAATGGCTCTGGGCCCCAATTCCACCATCTGTTACTTATAGGGACTAAATCAGTGGCTTCCAGTTTGTTTTTTAACCGGCATATTGCAGGGGCCTTTGAAAACAGTATGCTGAGAATAGATAGGGCTCAAGGACAGTATCTCCAATTGAACTTTTAATGAACTCCCGTAGGCGCCAAGAAGGCGGGCAGATAAGGAAGAGCATAGAAACAAGGAACTGAGTAGAAGGTTACATGTGGGAAAAGAAAGTTTGTTTTGCATTGCATTCTTTCTGCTGACGTGGGGTTTATGGAGTATAAATAAAGTGAGGCAGAGGCTCTGAGTGCGGCCGCCATGTTCTCTGTGTGTCTTTGTCTTTTGTGTGTTCTTTCATTCTCCACCACCCCCGGCACGGACCCCAACAAGTGGCGCAGCAAGCAGGGTCAGCATGAGTGAGTAGGGGAGAACAAGAAGGGGAACCCCCTAGGGGCGGGTAAGGCCTGGATATTGTTAAGGGGAACCTTCTTAAGCTTTCATTATGGGGAATTCCATCTCTCTGGCCTCAGAATATTTACGGCTGTTTCAAGGACTGTTGCTCTCTATAGGAGTGGAAGTAAAAGAAAAAGACTTTGAAGCGATTGTTTGCCCATGTTGAACAACATTGTTACTGGTTTCAGTATCAGACTAAAGTGCAGCTGAATCGCAGAGAATGGTTACAGGTAGTAAAAGCTCTGCTTAGAGCTCTCCAGTTAGGGGATATTATGCCTCTAAGATTGTGGACCTTGTGTAACTCTATTACTCAGACATTAGAGTTACTTGAGACTGATTCAGAGTGTGGTAATGTAGCCACAGGAGGAAAGGTATCTGAGGATTTGGAAAAAAAATAAATCTGAAATGGAGCCCATTTGTGCCAGGATAACAGAGGATGGGGGGGGTAGCAAAAGGGGGAGAAGAGAAAAAGCCAGCTCTTCCTTCTTCTAAGGGAAATTCTGACATGCAGAGTATTATGGAAATGCTTCAACAAATATTACAGATATATTCTTCTAATTCACTTTTGCAAGCTTTCCCTGTTACTTTTCCTTCTGCCCTGTTAAAAGAGGATTTTCCAGAGCCTCCAACCCCCCGGCTTCCTTATCTTTACCTTTGTTTGGCAAAGTTGAAGCCCTGTTCACATCAGACATACTTTAAATTTATACTAAAACACCTGTTTAATATGTCAAAACCAGTGTATATGTATATCTTATTGTTTGTTAAAATATTATGAGTATTTCAATAGTCCATAAATAAGCACATTAATATAAACTATTAATATTAATATAGTATTAATAACCCCAGCTAGGAAATTGTTATGTTATAGGGGTGCATAGGTTCCACCAATTTACACTCCAAACAGAAGTTGAGTATTCGAGTTGCTTAACACATTAACTACCTCTTGATATTTTCTGTGTTTTTAAATTTTAACCATTGTATTGTGTATGTAATGATTCTCAATTTGGTATTAATATACATATTTCCTAGTGAGTAATAATGTTAGACATATAGGTTTATTGTCATTTCTTTGTTCTGCTACTTTTGGTTGGGTTATTTACCTTTTCCTATTAATATGTTGAGATTCTTTATATTTGGGGATATGAGTATTATTATATATTATATATACTTTTAATTAAAAAAATTTTTTTTAAGGAGCTGGATCTGTTTCCAATTATTTGTGCTTCTTTTGTTCTTAATGCTCAGTTTTCAAATGGTGGCAATAGGTCCAATTTAATGCCTTACAAATTAAATTTTTAAAAGAAATGAAAGCTGCCATTTCTAACTGTGGATCTCAATCTCCTTTTATCCTTGGTCTTCTTGATGTTTTTTCATCAGAAAATTTGATAATTCCTATAGACTGGAAGACTTTGAGGGAAGGCTTTTCTTGATTGTTCTCAGTGGTTACAATTGCACAACTGGTAAATGAACAAGGCACATGTACAGGCTAGGAAAAATGTTATGTGTGATCCCCCTGGACCCACTGAGGAATAACTCACAGGCACGGGCCAGTATGCTACTCTTAATGCTCAGGCTGGTCTAGGTGATGTTGCCTTTATTCAAATCAAGACTTTGTTTTTAAGGGCCTGAAATAAGGTAGAGATAACAGGAAAATCTTCCCTTTCCTCTGTGAAGATTTTACAGGGCACAAATGAACCATATCCAGATTTCATAGCCCGTCTTCAGGATGCTGTCTTCAAAATTGTGGGTGCAGGCCTTGCTTCAAAAATTTTGTTACAAACATTGTCTTTTAAAAATGCTTATGCTGACTGTTAAAAATTGTTAAAATCGTTAAAGGCCAATGGGGCCAATTTAGATAAATATATTAAAACTTGTGTTAGTGTTGGAGGGGCTATTTATAATGCTCAATTATTTGCTGGAGCTTTGTCTAAAGCCTTAAAAGGAAATAACAAACAAGGTGTTTGTTTGCAGTGTGGTAAACCTAGACATTTCAAAAAAAAAAGAATGTCATAAAAATTGAACACTTTTATCCCTCAAGGCAGAAAGCTGCCTTCAGAGGTGTACAAATGTTGTGGTAAAGGTCGACATTGGACAAATAAATGTCATTCCAAAACTGATAAAAGTGGAAATTTACTGTCTCCTCTCCTGGGAAACGGGAGCCGGGGCCCACAGGCTTGGGGCCCCAACAATTACAATACAAGTCTACTACAATACCCAGTGAGCAATGACCTACAACATCAACGAATAAATTCAAGTCCTCCTTAAGGATCCCACACCTTACCCAAGTTTCTCAGCTTTATGCGGCAACTAAGTAGAGCGCCGCTGCTGACTTAGTTATTACTCAACCTTATACCTTGTCTCCTAATAGAGGAGTATATAAATTAGCTATTAGAGTGTGTGACCCTTTGCCAAAAGGACATGTAGGACTTTTGTTAGATCAAAACAACAGTGCTATACGGAAGTTAATGATGATTCCAGAAATCATTGATCTTGATGTTACTAATAAAATTCTTATGATGGTACAAGTTTCACAATTTATACGCCTAGAGGCAGGGGAACGTATTCTCAATAGGGAGGGTTTGGTAGCACAGAAAAAACTGTTTTTTGGGAAACTTTAGTTTCTAATCAAAAGCCCTTATGTTCATTGCATATTAATGGAATAGTTTTTAAAGGGTTAATTGATATGGGGGTGAATATGTCTATCATTTGTTTAAATTAGTGGCCTATACAATGGGAAAAAAGACAACTTTCAGTCATACTCACTGGCTTGGGTGCTGCTTCTGTGGTTTATCAAGACATAGAACCTTTAACCTGTGTTGGTCCTAAAGGTCAACAAGGTCAAGTTTTTTTTTTATATATTATTCCTATCAATATTAATCTTTGGGGACAAAATCTTTCATAACAATTTGGTGCTTTTTTAAACATTCTTCATATTTTCTCAGCTGCCAAAAATATGATGTTCAAAATGGGCTACAATCCTTTAAACTCATAGCCACTGTTCACCAGCCTCAAGTTTTATAATTAAAGTGTAAAATGACCACTCCTCTTTAGGTGAAACAGTGGCCATTATCTAAAGAAATACTTAGGACTTTAAAAGAGTAAGTCAAAAAACAAATGGCCGAGAGGAATCTAAAGCCACGTACTTCTGCATGGAATTCCCGTCTTTGTCTTGTCTTAAAACTATAAATGTTTACATTCAACCTAGGGAAAGTTTACAGTCTGGTCTTCCTAATCCTGCCCTTATCCCACAAAGTTAAAAATTAATGGTCATAGATCTCAAAAATTTTTTTTTCTCTATTCCATTACAACCTCAAGATTGCAAAAAGTTTGCCTTTATTATTCCTAAATATAATAATGGACAACCTATTCAAAAATATCAGCAGAAGCTTCTTCCCCAGGGTATACTTAATAGCCCTACTATATGTCAAAAATTTGTACATAGGACTTTAAATCCTGTAAACAATCAGTTTCCAACTGTGTTAATTTATTATTGTATGGATCTTCTCTGTCCCTGTTTTAAATAATTTTCAGCCACTTTCTCGATATCAATGGAAAGTTTTACCTCAAGGTATGTTAAATAGCCCTACCTTGTGTCAAGAATTTGTCCATAGGGCCTTGGATCCTGTTTGAAAGCGTCATCCTTCTGTTCTTTTATATCATTATATGGATGACATTCTTCTTGCTGCACCCACCAGAGAAAAGCAGCAAGATGCTTTTGTATCATTACAAGCTCAGCTTTCTTTCTACTCACTTAATATTGCCACAGAAAAAATTTAACTGGATTTTCCTATTCAATATTTAGGTTATACCTTGGGGGCACAAAATATACGACCCCCAAAAATTCAAATTCGACGTGATCATTTAAAAACATTACATGATTTTCAAAAGCTTCTAGGAGACATTAATTGGATGCGTCCTCTTTTAAGAATACCAACATATCAGTTATAACATCTTTTTTCTATTCTAGAAGGAGACAGTCACTTGGACAACTCACACCATTTAACTCCTTTGGCTTTACAGGAACTCCAGCATGTTGAAGAGCAACTTCAAAAGGCCCTTCCTTTTGTTAATTTCATACTTTACCTTCTCCCACAGGAATGATTCATCAAACTAATCGACCACTAAAATGGATCTTTTTGTCCAATAAAATATCTAAACACTTGGCTACTTATATTGATCGTTTAGCTGAACTGATCATCAAAGGACAGCATCACTGTCGACAACTTTGGGAGGAGATCCTTCCTTAATTATCTCTCAATTCACTCATAGTCAGATTACTTATCTTCTTGCAACTTCTGATTCTTGGCAAGTTGCTTGCGCTTCTTTTGTTGGACAATTTTCTACCCAATATCCTAAGTCTCCAATCTTTTCATTTTTTAGGCAACATTCTGTGTTGCCTTTCTCACCAATTTCTGTATTTCCTGTTCAAGGTCCTACCTTTTTTACTGATGCTAGTAGCAATGATAAGGCTGGATATTGGTGTGTTCATCAATCTCGAGTTACAGTTTATCCTTATCCCTTGGTGCAACAGGGAGAATTGTTTGCTGTTCTGATGGTCTTACTTGATTTCCCTACTACTGGTTGTAACATTGTTAGTGATTCTCAATACGCTGTTTATGTTACTTCTTATATTTCTCAGGCCACCTACATGCTGCAGAACAAAAATATACTCTACATCACACTAATAGTTCTGGCCTTCAACGACAGTTTCATTTAACTTATAAACAAGCTCGTTCTCTTATTCGAGCTTGTCCTTCCTGTGCTCCTTTGAGCATTCCATCCTTCCATCCTGGGGTTAATCCATGAGATGTCCCTTCTTTTGGACAATTAAAGTATGTTCATCATACTATTGATACCTTTTCTCATTTTCAATGGGCCACTCCGTTGCCATCTGAGAAAGCTGATTCTGTTATTACACATCTCTTAGCTTGTTTCGCCATCATGGGCATTCCTCTTATACTTAAAACTAATAATGTCCCTGCCTATGTCTCTCGTAAATTACAAGTTTTCTTACAGCAATACAATATTCAACATATCATCGGTATCCCGGGCAACAGTCAAGGTCAAGCCATCATTGAGCGCGCAAATTTAACTTTAAAAACAAAACTATTAAAACAAAACAAAAAGGGGGAAATTAGCCCCCCAGAAACCAGATTTTGAAGGTTCTTTTTACCTTAATTTTTTTGAATCAATGGAGACAATTGCAAGACTCCGCTGTCGTAACCCATCTTTCCTCACCTCCCTCGGTGATAGTCCCCGCTGACAATTTAAAGGTTTGGTATCCTAATGAAGAAGGTAAGTATGTTCAAGGGCAAGTTCTAAAACAGGGATGGGGCTATGCTCTTGTCCTTACAGGGAGCGGACCTGAGTGGTTTCCTACAAGACGATTGAAACCCTGTTGAAAAGAAAACTGGATTCAGCATGCATTTCTTCCTTTGTTAGATGTGCCTCGGCAGGGGACTTATTTCTCTTAGTGAGGCTTTGTATGAATATTGGACTTATATTCCCTTTCCGCCCTTGTATCAGGGAGTCGCCTGAGGGGAGGCGGAAATTAAGGTTTTCACCAATGACACTACTTGGATGCCGTCCCCCTATATAGACAAGGACAATATAGAACGGGAAATGGGAATTATAAACAACACATATCAATTTGGAGTGGAAGGAGTTCCAATATGTATGGGAAATAGTTCTCATTGTCTCCGAAAATCGCATGAAGCCTGGGCTGTTCATTATAATCATAGTCATGTGGCTGCTAATACTGTTATTATTGTAACTAGAAGCTTTCAGTATAATCATACTGTATATGGTAATGAAACTATTCCTAGTTCTTTACCTTTTTGTCCTATTCCAGAGGTTTCTCCTAATATTGAGGTGCTGGAGTGGCAACAATGTCGGGGAACTAAACCCCGGATTTTATTAGAATACAATGGGATGTAAATAACTGATTGGAGTGTGCACGGTGATTTTCAAATAAAATTTAGTCACATACCTTTGAAATGACACTGGGTAAATAAAAGTATTGCCGCTAACAGTAATGAAACCTTGGTATGGCGTGAAGGAGGCCTGAAGTACAGAGTCATCTTTCGAAGTTGTTAGCTGCAGGTGATGCCATTAGCACTTTTGTGAGGAATATGTCCCTTAATCGTTCTAACCCAACTAACTCCTTTCATATTCAGTTATATCGAAATACCTCCTGATATATTATTGCTTGTGTCCGTAAGCCCTACCTATTATTAGCAGGGAATTTGACATGGGATAATGATACAGGGATTGTTAATTGTATAGATACGTGTACATTTTTGTCTTGCCTCAATCTTTCCTGGTGGCACAACTTTACTGGGGATATTTATATCCTCAGGGCTCATAAGGAAATTTGGCTACCTGTTAACCTTACGCGACTGTGGGGGGGCATCACCTCTTGAAACTTATATTTGGACTTCTCTTCAGCGAACCCGCCGTGCCCTTGGACTTATAATTGCCTCGGTGATGAGTCTTGTTGCCATCGCCTCCACTGCGACCGTAGCAGGACTCGCTCTTCATCAAAGCATACAAAATGCTGAATTTATGCAGCAATGGCACGAACAATCTCACCGGTTATGGCTTCAACAACGAAACATTGACTCTCAACTTGCTGAAAGATTGGACAACATGGAGCAAGCATTGACATGGCTTGGAGATCAGCTCACTGTACTCAGTACTCAGATGACATTACAATGTGATTGGAACTCCACTCAATTTTGTGTAATGCCTGTACCTTTTAACATCTCTCAAAATTTGACTGTAATCCGAAAATTATTAGTAGGCCATAAAAATATTAGTTTGGACATCCAAGAGCTCATTCAGAACATTTCTGAAGCATTTCAACAACAATTACATGTGTTGTCTGGAACCGTAACCCTGCAGAGCTGGGTCAGCGCCTTGCTGCCTTTAACCCATGGACCCAGATGAAAACATGGATTTCTACAATCTCTGGAAGTATATTGCTTTGGGCACTTGGATTGAGTCTACTTCTTTTGGTGATTCAATGCTCCCTCCATCGCCTCCAAAAACAAAAGAAAACACAGGAACAAATATGGGCTACCTTTTTAGGATTGAGGCAAAACAAAAACAAAAAGGGGGAAATGCAGGGGCCTTTGAAAACAGTATACTGAGAATACATAGGGCTCAAGGACAGTATCTCCAATTGAACTTTTAATGAACTCCCGTAGGCGCCAAGAAGGCGGGCAGATAAGGAAGAGCATAGAAACAAGGAACTGAGTAGAAGGTTACATGTGGGAAAAGAAAGTTTGTTTTGCATTACATTCTTTCTGCTGACGTGGGGTTTATGGAGTATAAATAAAGTGAGGCGGAGGCTCTGAGTGCGGCCGCCATGTTCTCTGTGTGTCTTTGTCTTTTGTGTGTTCTTTCATTCTCCACCACCCCCGGCACGGACCCCAACACATATTAGTCAGGTGGATTGTCCAGATAAACAGAACCAACAGGGTATGTGTGTGAGGCTGGGGGCTTGGGAGCAATAGCGAGGGTGAGAGAGAGAGAGAGATTTATTAGACTTGTTATAAGACATCAACTCATGTGATTATGGAGGCTGACAAGTCCCAAGATCTGCAGTCAGCAAGCTGCCCATCCAGGAGAGTCCCAAGGCCAGCAGACTTGAGACCCAAGAAGAGCCAATGTCTCAGTTTGAGTCGAGAGGCAGGAAAAGACCAATGCCCCAGCTCAAGGCAGTCAGGCAGGAGGTGTTTCCTCTAAGTGAAAGGAGAATCAGACCTTTTGTTCTGTGTAGGTCTTGAACGAATTGGATGCCCATCCACATTAGGACGGACAATCTACTTTACCCAATCTACCTGTTTAAATGTTCATTTCATCCAACATCCTCATAGACACACTCAAAGTAATGTTTGACCAAATGTCTGGGTACCCTGTGACCCAGTCACGTTGACACATAAAATTACCCATCACAACTTGAGAAACTTTACTTTAAATGGCATCTTGCTCAGAAGTCACATCAGTGAAACAAATGAAGGAGACGCTACACTTATTGAAGATTTAATGTAGGGTCAACCCTGCACCTCCTCCTTATCCCTGTAGTGATCCCAAAGATAGATGGAGAGAAAGGGGCAGGCCAACCACATGCCCAAGTGACAGTCTCTAAAAGAGCACTGGAAGGCTAAAACATCATAGGTAAGGTACTCAGTTGAACAGCAGCTGCTGGTTTTGCATCAGTAGCCATCTTTCTGTCTTTCACAGTGATTGTTTTAGTGATTTGTTTTGAGCATAAGGCCACTCTGAATAAAGACTATATTCTCTAGGCACCTTTGTGGTGAGAGAGTGTGGGTGGATGTTGGCCAAAGGGATGAGAATAAAGTAATGTATGAAACTCTAGGTCCTGCCTGCCCCTAAATGAAAGAGCACACCTACTCCTTCCTCTTTCCCCACTGCCACTGGATGGAATACAAACATGATGGTGAGTCATCTTAGACCATATGGATGACACCACCACCACACAACAAGAGAGAAGGAGCCTGGGCCTCCAGTGATCTTAAAGTACAAAGCTGCTATACCAGCACAGACTTTTATGTGAGAGAGAAATATATTATTTCATTTATGCCATTGTTATTTTGTCTCTGCTATATGGAGTTGAATTTATATCCTAACCGAAAATATGGATCTATCACAATATTTCTATGAGAGAATAATATGTGTATTTAGAAGGAACATTTTGGTAAGCTACTTAGGGTATAGAAGTGAGGTTCTTAATAAAGAGTATGATTTATAAAGGCATTTTATATCCATGAGCTAACCACATTGGGTCATTCCTAAACTATTTGGTTCAAAAGAGAGAAGTCTAATAATGACCAATAGTAATCCATTCTCCCATATACAGAACAGAGTTCAGTTTCTTCTCCAAATAAAGTTAAACAATGCTTTAAAATGTTTTTAAAATGTTTTAAAAATATCATTATGAAAAGGTTCTGAAGTATTATGCTCAGAGTAACTATGTGTCCTCATTTAATCCTATCTTGAGGGTCAGCTATATGGATTTTGTTAACCCCCTGTTAAAAACCACAGGAGGAGATGGTTCCTGTGTTCTTTCAACATCATCATTCTCTGGTATATTCTCCCTAAATAATAGTGTTCAACACCCACAGCATTGCTCAAATATAAGAAGCAATTATGCATCTCATTTAAGCAACATAGACACACATTTTCTTGAAAGAGTTTTCTGTACTCATTGCCTCATCAGATATTTTCTTAACCCAGTCAAATCAGGCTTGCATTCTGCTATTTTTATGTGTCTTCTCTTAAAAACTCACCAATGACTTCCATCTTGGAAAACTGAAAAAAACTGAAACAAATAATTAGTACTCATCTTACTGTATTTCTCAACAGAATTTGACATAATCATTCTGTCCTCTTTGAAAGAATTTCTTAATTTGACTTCTATATCCTCCCAGTTTCACTCCTATCTCCTTAGTTGATTAATCTTAATATTCTTTACTGATTTATCTTTATTATCCCAAATTCTAAGAGTTGGCATGGCTTTTTAAGTCTTTGACCTCAGATGTCATCTCCATTTTCAATACCTAAGGGATCATTCAGTCCTTTGGATTTAAATACCATCTATATACTAATGACTTTCAAAATGTAACCCCAGTACCAACCTCTCCCTTGAGCTCCAGATTCACATATTCAACTTACATATCACTCTGATATCTCCACTTTGATATCTAACAGAAATTCCAAGGATAACATATCTAAAACTAAATCTTACCAATTTATTTCAAATTTAAATATTGAGCATATATTACCTACAGTAAAATGTATAGATTTTTAGGTGTAAATTTTGATGAATTTTGATAAATGCATATACCCATCCATCAATGATATCAACATATAGGACATTTCTATCACTCCAGAAAATTTCCAAATGTCCTTTTTTAGCTAACCTCCTTTCCCTCACCCCTGCAGAAGTAATCACTGTTCTGATTACTCTTGCTAAGAATTGGTTTTACTTATTCTGACAATTAATGAGAAACAGGTGTTAAAATCTTCAACCGTAGTTTGTGTGTTTTTTTATTTATTTCAGCTTGGCTTCATGTAGTTTGAAATTCTGTTATGAAATACATACACATGATGCAGATCTTTCCATCATTATCTATATTTTGGTCCCCAACTGGATTACAGTTGCAGTAGTCTAGTCCAGTCTAGTCTAGTCTAGTAGGGTAGCCTCGTTTAAGTGCAAAGTGCATATGTTTTCAACCCTACTCCACTTCTCAATATTTTAGACAGGGAATATACTATTTCTCCAATTTGGTGATGTTTTCCTACATTTCAAAACAAGCCTAAATTAAATGTATCCCTTTAGCAGAATATATTACAATAACTCTCCTGGAGTTATAATAGTTTATTAACCTCTTTTGCCTGCTCTGTGAAAATATGCTATACTTTGTTGGGAACATGCAGAAAAGGCCCACAGAAATCCAGCCACATGGATCTAATGCTTCTGTCAACTTCAATAGAGTCCGTTTATTGTCTTAGTCACAGTAATTATGGAACAACAGCTTTTAACAATTCCAGTAGAGGAGGTGTCTTGTTTTGGCCTTTTAGTTTCTGCCTGTTTCTTCACTGATAAGAAAGACAAATTAGGTTTACAATTAAGCTTGAGCTCTACTTCATTTGGAAAGGTCACATATCCCAGCCAAACCAACCGCCTGATGTTTAATTACAGAGCTAAGAAGCCAAAGGGCTTGCCAGTCTTGTTTGCAACTCTGAAATTTACAGCTAATATTGGTGCAATGCCACAGTGAGTATAACTGTAGAAATATGTTGCCTTTTTGTGTGACATTAACACTATGCACCCTCATATTCTCCATTAGGGTAGAGAGTCCAAGTGTGTTTAAAATGCAAATACATATGACATTTAGTTGTTTTGGTAGGTCAATGATTCAAGCACTGAAATTAAATTTTCTTGACAGAAGTGACTTCATTAATGATCTGATTGATCCCAGCTTTTTCCCCTTCTTTCATCCTTTGTCACCTCTCCACTCCCAACAATAAGCCAAGCATGATCAAAATCCTAATATCTTAACTTCTCTTTCTAAAAGGGGTCAGCTTATACAAAAAAGCAAAGGCCATCCTTTTAAAATTTTTATAGAGTTGCCTATGAACATCTGCTATGGTTCAAGTGTTTGTCCCCTCCAAAACTCACGTTGAAATGTGGTTGCATTGTGGTAGTGGGAACTTTGTGAGGAGATTGGGCCATGAGAGCTCCCCTCATGGTGGGATTAATCCTGCTATAAAAGGTCAGATTTGACCCCTTTTGCCTTCTTTCCTTTCTGCTTTCTGTCATGTGAGGACACACAAGAATGCCCTCATCAGATGTTGGTACCTTGACCTTGGACTTCAGAGTTGTGAGAAAATACATTTCTGTTCATCACAAATTAACCAGTGTCTGGTATTCCATGATAGCAGCACAAAGCAGACTAAAACAACATCCTATACACAAAAACTCTAGTGTCTACTCCTTAAGCTAGAAAATCTTGAATATTTATCGCAAATAAACAAAGAACGAAGGATGGAAAGAGGAAAAGAAGGAGAAAGAAGGAAGAGGAAGAGACTGAGGAGAAACAAAGAAGGAAGAAGAGGACAAAAAAGGACTAGACAGTCAGCCTCTGATAAGCCAAATGGAGTAGTGAACATAGCCTGTTAATATTTCCTGTTTCTTCCCCTCTTCACCAAGTTAATTCCTTGCCATCTCTTAGCTTTGAGTGTAATTATTATGCCACAAGGAAACTTTCCCTGACCTTTCTGCCCAAATCAAATTTTTCATTACAGATTCCCTTGACACTATATACCTCTCTTTCTTTGCATTTGGCCTTAGTGGTGATTTCAATTTTGTACTATTTGATTAATGCTTCCCTCCCCAAATGAACTGTAAGTTCTTCCAAGGCAGCGACCATTTCTGGTTTTTCTCACCATTATATGTCCTGTTCTTAGCACAACATGTTCCACAGAGGAGAAAGTCAATTAATATTTACCAAATGAATCTACTAAATAATCAGTAAAAGCACATGTGGGAACTGGAGCAAAGAAAAATACTTTTGCTCCTCTCCTGAGAAATACTGTCCCTAGCTTAGTGGTCCTAAAGTATTTTTGTTGTAACACCCTTTACACTCTTAAAACTATTGAAGATCACATGAATGTATATAGCAGCTTTTATTTACAATTGCAAAAAACTTAACAGCATCCAAGATATCCTTCAATAGATAGAGAGATAAGTAAATTGTGATATATTCATACAATAAAATAGTATTCAATGATAAAAAGAAATGAGTTATTGAGCCATGAAAAGATAGAGGAAACTTAAATGCATATTTCTATGTAAAAGAAGCCAATCCAAAAAGACTACTTACTGTATGATTCCAACTATGTAACATCTGGAAAAGACAAAACTATAGAGACTGTAAAAAGATCAATGGTTGCCTGGGATTTAGGGTAAGGGAGGAGTACATGGGAAGAACACAGGGAATTTTTAGGACACTGAAATTATTTTGTACAATGTTGGATACATGTCATCATATGTTTGTAAAAATCCATAAAATGTACAACACAAAAGCAAACTCTAATGTAAATTATGTGCTTTGTCGGATACTGTATCAGTGCTTTTTCATTGATTGTAACAAATGTGTCATACTGATGCAAGATGATGATTGCAGGGGAGGCTGGGATGAGGGTTATGAGGAATATATAGGAAGTCTCTGTACTTTCTACTCAATTTTTCTGGAAACCAAAAACTGATCTTAAAAATAATTTATATCAGGAGGCTGACGCAGGAGAATTGCTTGAACCCGGGAGGCAGAGGTTGTAGTAAGCCAAGATCACGTCACTGCACTCCAGGAAGGGCAACAGAATGAGATTCTGTGTCAAAAAATAATAATAATAATAATTTATATCAATTTTTAAAAGCCTATTGAAGATCTACAAAGAGCTTTTATTTATATGAGTTTGATCTATTGATGTTTACCAAATTACAAACTAAAAAGAGAAAATTTTAAACATTTATTTTTAATTCATTTAACAAATCAATGAACCCACTACATGTTAACATTAAAATGTGTTTTATTACATATAACTATATTGGAGTCATTCACTTGCAACCAAGATGGAGTTAACAAAGATCAGATTTACCATCCTACCTGAGCTTTAAAAAAAAAAAAAAAAAAAAGACAGATAAAAAACTATATACAACAACAGCTCTTGAAACATTAGACATAAGGCAATAAACAACAGTAATCCCCAAGAGAAGATAAATAAATGAAGTGAGCCCTGTACTTGCATCAGCTTACTATCAGGGTCAGCTAACTTTTTTTGTAAAGGGCCAGATGGCATACATTTTAGTCTTTCTGGGCTACGTAAAGATTCTAGGTAATGGAGCAAGGACAAAAAAACCCAAGTATAGCCTGTCTCTGAATTGAGGAGATGGAGTTGGGAGTTTAGGTAAACCAAAGTTCGCAGGGCAAAGTACTGTAGAGCAGTGGTCCCAACATTTCTGGCACCGGAAACCAGTTTTGTGGAGGACTATTTTTCCCATGAACAGGGGATTGAGGTGGGGGATGAGTTTTGGATGTGCAGTTCACAATAGGGTGCAAGCTCCTATGAGAATCTAATGCTGCCGCTGATCTGACAAGAGGAAGAGCTCAGGTGGTAATGTTTGCTCGCACATCCCTCCCTCCCCTCCCCTCCTGCTGTGTGGCCCATTTCCTAAGAGGCCATGGATGGATACGAATCTGGGTCCCAGGGGTTGGGGAGCCCTGCAGAGGACAGAGTAGCATGGGAGGTTAACTTCAGAGATCTTCCAGATGAACACTGAGCAGCCCATGTGTGTGTGGCTGTCCAAGGCTAGGGGAAGAACAACTTGAAAGCATTAGAGGGGAACAGTGCCCACTGCTCACATAAGACCTGGATGAGAGCGGCTCACATAAGACCTGATCACATAAGACTGTCTCATTTCAACAACCAGAGCAGAAAACTGTATAATTTACGGGGCCCTGGATTAGGCACTAAGAAGGGCCTGGCCTCAGTAGTGGGGAAAATTAATGGTAGACAAAATGCTGCTCTGATACAGCTAAACAAACCTTAAATGCAAGACCCCAAAGAATCAAACGGTTGCTAAGTAATTTCACTGCATTCCAAAACAAAGATCAAGAATATTCATAGGAATACAGAAATATGTGACACCCTACAGGGCAAAATTCACACTATGTGGCATATAATAGAGAATTACCTGGAATGAAACAAAGCAGGAAAGTATAACCCACGATGAGAAAAAAACAATTAATTTACATTAACCTAGAAATGACAGAATGATAGAATTTGTACAAAAGGACACTAAATATTTTCCAAATGTAAAAACTACAAACCCACAGAGCCAATAAGCTCAATGAACATCAAACACAAGAAACATGAAGAAAACTACACCAAGATATCATAATCAAATTGCTAAAAGCCACTGATAAAAGATAATTTTTTAAAAAACACCTTGGAAAAAAGACACATTATTTACAGAAAAACAAGATAAAGATGTCTCATCAGAAACAATGCAACCTAGAAGACAGTGGAGCAATATCTTGAAAGTACAGGAAGAGTAAATCTAGAATTCTTTGCCCAAGAAAAATATCTTTTAATAAAGGAGGTAAAATAAAACTTTTTCAAATATACAAAAGCTGAAAGAATTTATCACTAGCAGACTTGCACTATGAGAAATTTTAGGAAATTATCCTTTAAGCAGAAGGAGAATAATACCAGATGGATACTTGGATCCTCACCAAGTAAATAAATTGTACCAGAAATTCTAACTAGATAGGTAATTTTCTTATTATTTAAATATCTTTAAAGTTAAAGAGATAGTTGAAATTTAAAGCAAAATTAATATCGATATATTGTGGGATTTATGTAAATTATAGAAGTAAATTGTATGACAATAGCAGAGAAGCCTGGAGGATCAAAATGGAAGTGTCCTGCTGCAAAGTTCTTATACTGGGCATCAAGTAGTATTGAAGGTAGACTATATTGTTAAAGATGAAACTCAAAAGCAACCACTTAAATAATGCAACAAAGAATTATACTTAATGAGAAAGAAAAGGAGATAAAGTGAAATCATAACAAATCCTCAATTCATCTGAAAACTGTCAAAAAAGAAGAAAAAAATGAAACAAAAATAGAACAAATTAAAAGCAAATCACAAAATGATAGATTTAAATGAAACCATGTCAATGATCACATTCTGTATAAATAAACACCCCAATCAGAAGGCAGAGATTTTCAGATTAGAAAAAAACAAATAAACAAGATCCAACCCTATGCTGTCTAAAAGAAACCTGCTTTAACTATGAAGACATAATAGAAACAGCCTAATTGATATAGAACACTCCAGACAACAGCAGAATGCTCATACTTTTCATGTATACATGAAACATTTACCAAGATTAATTATATTCTGGGCCATAACATAAATCTATCTACGTTTTAAGTGACTTATGTCATGCAAACATGTTCTCCAACAGCAAAAAAAAAGTTACATTAGAAATTAATAATATTATCTAGAAAATTCCTAAAGATTTGGATACTAAATAGCATCCTTCAAAATAGTCCACGGGTCAAAGAAGAAATCAAAAGGGAAACAAGAAAACATTTTGAACCAAATGAAAATGAATACACACATATCAAAATTTGGGGGTTACCATCAAACCATTCTTTAGAAGGAAACTTGTGCACTGAGAAGAAACAAACAATTAAATAACCTTAACTTTCACCTTAGGGGAAAAAAAGAGCAAACTAAAACCAAAGCAGAAAAAGAAGAAAATACAGACAGTTCTTAATTCACAATGGTTCAATTTAACAACTATTTTATTTTACAGTGGTGTAAAAGTAATATGCATTTAGTAGAAAGCATACTTGGAGTACTTATACAGCCATTCTATTTTTCACTTTCAGTAGAATTTTCAATGAATTACATGAGATATTCAATACTTTATTATAAAATAGGCTGTGCGTTAGATAATTTTGCCCAGATGTAGGCTAATGTAAGTGTTCTGAGCATGTTTAGGGTAGGCTAGGCTAAACCAGGATTTTAGTAGGTTGGGTGTACTCAATGCATTTTCATCTTATGATATTTTCAATTTATGATGGGCTTATAAGGTTGTAATCCCATTGTAAGTCAAGGAACATCTGTAATAAAGATCAGAACAAAAGTCAGCAAACTGGAAAATGATGCCAGTTCAAATGGGTGGAAAAGGAAACTCCAAAAGTGTGTTCCTCCATAAAAGCCACAAATAAATTGGCAAAACTGTGAGAATTAGTTTTGTCAGAACTCTGAATACTAATACAAAATTTACAGATGAATGTCTAATCAAAGAAAAAAAAAAAAAACCTGCCTCTATGAAAGAGAGCTTTGCGGTGCTTTATTTCAGCTCCATCTTCTACTCTCTAGCTCTGCAGGCTCCCCAGCAATGTGGGGAGAAAACAATAACCCACATTATTAAGATAGGATCTTAGTATGAAGGGAGCAGAACAAACCTCATTCTCAGAGAACTGTAGTTGTTTTGCCCAGTGTCTCCCTGAATAAGTGGCTCAAGGGACTTGTCTTTATTTCACTTAACCTGAAATTCTCCCAGAGCTGAGTCTACTCAGAGTGCATCAGTAGAAAATATTCCAAGGCAAATGTATGAGTTACTGCCACCTGAGGCAAAAGATAAGAGTTGGGGCAAACCACGAACTACTCTGGTAGGAAAAGCCAGGGAATAAGATGTCTTGGGAAATAAGGGCTTTGAAAAGGTAGCATATATTTCTGGGAATTTAGAAGGCAACACTCACACCCAGGAATGATGCAATATCAGAAAAGACCTGAGAACCTAGCTCTCATCTATGACTGACCTGCAGACCCTGTGCAAGCCAGAAGTGAAAGAAGGCAAAGGCAGAGCTGTAAACTGCCTGGCTGAGGAAAGTGTCTTCCAAAACACACACATAGCCCATCTGCAAATGCTAGATTTTTTTATTGTTATTTAAGGCATTTAAGGAAATTTCTGTCAAATCACTACCTCACAACTAAACTAACAAAATGGAGACTTCAGTGGCTAGACATAACAAAGACTTCACAAAATTTGTTCAGAAAAGTCACTAAACAAACAAGTGACAACAAGTACAACAAGCAACAATGAAAGAGAAAGAGAAGAGAGAGAGAGAAAAAAAAGAAAGAAAGAAAGAAAGAAAGAAAGAAAGAAAGAAAGAAAGAAAGAAAGAAAGAAAGAAAGAAAGAAAGAAAGAAAGAAAGAAAGAGAGAGAGAGAAAGAAAGAAGGAAGGAAGGAAAAAGAAAGAAAGAAAGAAAGAAAAGAAAGAGAGAGAGAGAGAGAAAGAAAGAAAGAAAGAAAGAAAGAAAGAAAGAAAGAAAGAAAGAAAGAAAGAAAGAAAGAAAGAAAGAAAGAAAGAAAGAAAGAAAGAAAGAAAGGAAGAAAGGAAGGAAGGAAGGAAGGAAAGAAAGAAAGAAAAGAAAAGAAAAGAAAAGAAAAGAAGGAAGGAAGGAAGGAAGGAAGGAAGGAAGGAAGGAAGGAAGGAAGGAAGGAAGGAAGGAAAGAAGGAAGGAAGGGAGAAAGAGGGAGGGAGGAAGGAAGGAAGGGAGAAAGAGGGAGGAAGGAAGGAAGGAAGGAAGGAAGGAAGGAAGGAAGGAAGGAAGGAAGGAAGGAAGGAAGGAAGGAAGGAAGGAAGGAAGGAAGGGAGGAAGGAAGGAAGGGAAGGAGGGAGGGAAAAACTGAAGAGGAGGAAGAATAAGAACTCAAATGGTAACACTGCAGAGAACTGCCAAACCAGAGTGACAAACAAGAGAAAAAGAAAGGAACAAAAAATATATAAAATAACCAGAAAACAATTAACAATATGACAGAAACAAAACCTCATATATCAATATTAACCTTGTTCATAAATATTATTACTAAGTTCTCCACTTAAAAGATATAAACTGGCTAAGTGGATTTAAAAAAAAAAAAAACTTGATCAAATGTTGCCTAAAAGAAACACCCTTTACCTATAAAAACCCAATATAAACTTAAAGAGATGGAAAAAGATACTCCACATAAACAAAAATCAAAAGCAAGAAGGAAGAGCTATATTTATATCAGATAAAACAGACTTTAAACCAAAAAGAGTTTTAAAAGGCAAAGAAGGTCATTATCTATTGATGAAAGGATCAATCCAGCAAAATAAAATAATAATTCTAAATACATATGCACCCAACACTGGAGCACCCAGATTCCTAAAGCAAATGTTACTAGATCTAAAGAGAGAGACTCCAATACAATAGTAATGGGAGACTTCAACTCAGCATTAGACAGGTCATCTAGACAGAAAATCAGCAAAGAAACACTGGATTTAAACTGGACGTTAGACCAAACGGACCTAATAGCTATTTACAGAGCATTTTATCCAACACTGCAGAATACACATTCTTCTTATCAACACATAGAACATTCTCCAAGATAGGCCATATGTTAGGCCACAAAACAAATCTCAACAAATTTTAAATATTGAAAGTATATCAAGTATCTTCTCAGGCTACAATGGAATAAAAGAGAAGTCAATGCCAATAGGAACTGTGGAAACTACTAAATACATGGCTATGAAACAATTTCCTGTACAATCAATGGATCAGTGAAGAAATTAATATGAAAATCAAAAATTCTTGAAACAAATGAAAATGTAAACACAACATACTAAAACCCATGAGATACAGCAAAAGCAATACTAAAAAATTTATAGCAATAAGCCTATAGCAAAAATGTCAAAAGATTTAAAATAAATGATCTAACAATGTACCTCGAGGAACTAGAAAAGTAAGAACAAACCAAACATCAAACCACAGAAGCAAAGAAATAATAAAGATCAGAAGAGAATGAAATAGAGACTAAAAAATAAACAGTGGATCAATGAAGAAAAAAAAAAAAAAAAGGCTCTTCAAAAAGATAAACAAAATTTAGACAGAAATCTATACAAAAAAAGAAGACCCAAATAAGCAAAGTCAGAAATGAAAAAGGAAGCATTACAAATCATACCTCAGGAATACAAAATATCATCAGAGACTTTTATGAACAATGATACACTAACAAATTTCAAAGCCTAGAGGAAATGAATAAAAATGCCTGGTAACCTACAACCAACAGAGACTGAATCAGGAAGAAATAAAAAAACTGAACAGACCAATAACAAGTTGCAAGGTTGAATCAGTAATAAAAACTCTTCCAACAAAGGGAAAGCCCAGGACTGGAAGAATTCACTGCCAAAGTCTTCCAAACTCATAACGAATAACTAATAAAGAATTAATCCTTCTCAAACTATTCCAAAAAAGTGAAGAGGCAAGAATTCTCCAACTCATTCTACAGGGCCAGAATTACCCAGATACCAAAACCAGACAAGGACAGGACAAATAAAGAAACTTACAGACCAATATCCCTTATAAATGTAGACTCAAAACTCCTCAACAGAATACCAGCAAACTGAATTCAACAGCACATCAAAAAGATAATATACCATCATCAAGTGGGATTTATACCAGGGACACAAGTATCATTCAAATACATGAATCAATAAACATGATACACCACATCAACAGAATGAAGGGCAAAACCATATTATCATCTCAATAGATGCAGAAAAAGCATTTTATACAATCCAACATCACTTCATGATAAAAGAAAAAAAAACTGAACAAACTAAGCATAGAAGAAACATGCCGCAAAATAATAAAGGCCATATATGACAAACCCATAGCTAACATCATACTGAATGGGGAAAAGTTGAAATCCTTTCCTCTAATAACTAGAGCAAGACAAGGATGCCCATTTTCAGGACTCTTATTCAACATAGTACTGGAAATCCTAGCCAGCGCAATCAGGCAAGAGAAAGGAATAAAAGGCTCCCAAATTGGAAAATAGGGAGTCAAGTTGTCCCTTTGCAGATGACATGATCTTATATTTAAAAAGAAAAGCCAAAGACTCTACCAAAAATCTCTCAGAACCCATAAACAAATTCAGTAAAGTTGCAGAATACAAAATCAACATACAAAAGTCGGTAGTGTTTCTATACAACAATAATTATCTAGCTAAGAAACAAACCAAGCAGGCAATCCCATTTACAATAGCTACAAAAAAAAGAAACTTAGGAATAAATTTAACCCAGCAGGTAAAAGATCTCTACAGGAAAAACTACAAATCCTGATGAAAGAAATTAAAGATGATACAAACAAACAGAAAGACAACCCATACTTACGGATCACAAAAGTTAATACTGAAATGATCATACTGCTCAAAACAATACACAGATTCATGCAATCATTATCAAAATACCAATGTTATTTTCTTTTTTTTAATTACTTTTTTTATTATTATTATACTTTAAGTTCTAGGGTACATGTGCACAACGTGCAGGTTTGTTACATATGTATATATGTGCCATGTCCGTGTGCTGCAACCATTAACTTGTCAGCAGCCATCAACTTGTCATTTACCTGTTATAACTCCCCCCTACCCCCACCCCAGAATAGGCCCCAGTGTGTGATGTTCCCTTTCCCATGTCCAAGTGATCTCATTGTTCAATTCCCACCTATAAGTGAGAACATGCGGTGTTTAGTTTTCTGTTCTTGCAACAGTTTCCTGAGAATGATGGTTTCCAGCTGTATCCATGTCCCTACAAAGGACACAAATTCATCCTTTTTTATAGCTCTATAGTATTCCATGGTGTATATGTGCCACATTTTCTTAATCCAGTCTGTCACTGATGGACATTTGGGTTGATTCCAAGTCTTTGCTATTGTGAATAGTGCCGCAATAAACATATGTGTGCATGTGTCTTTATAGCAGCATGATTTATAATACTTTGGGTATATACCCAGAAATGCAATGGCTGGGTCATATGGTATTTCTAGTTCTAGGTCCTTGAGGAATCGCCATACTGTTTTCCACAATGGTTGAACTAGTTTACAATCCCACCAACAGTATAAAAGTGTTCCTATTTCTCCACATCCTCTCCAGCACCTGTTGTTTCCTGACTTTTTAATGATTGCCATTCTAACTGGTGTGAGATGGTATCTCATTGTGGTTTTGATTTGCATTTCTCTGATGGCGAGTGATGATGAGTATTTTTTCATGTGTCTGTTGGCTGTATGGATGTCTTCTTTTGAGAAGTGTCTGTTCATATCCTTTGCCTACTTTTTGATGGGGTTATTTGTTTTTTCTTGTAAATTTGTTTGAGTTCTTTGTAGGTTCTGGATATTAGCCCTTTGTCAGATGAGTAGATTGCAAAAATTGTCTCCCATTCTGTAGGTTGCCTGTTCACTCTGATGGTAGCTTGTTTTGCTGTGCAGAAGCTCTGTAGTTTAATTAGATCCCATTTGTCAATTTTGGCTTTTGTTGCCATTGCTTTTGGTGTTTTAAATATGAAGTCTTTACACATACCTATGTCCTGAATGGTATTATCTAGTTTTTCTTCTAGGGTTTTTATGTTATTAGGTCTCACGTTTAAGTCTCTAATCCATCTTGAATTAATTTTTGTATAAGGAGTAAGGAAAGGATCCAGTTTCAGTTTTCTACTTATGGCTAGCCAATTTTCTCTGCACCATTTATTAAATAGGGAATCCTTTCCCCATTTCTTGTTTTTCTCATGTTTGTCAAAGATCAGATGGCTGTAGATGTGTGGTATTATTTCAGAGGGCTCTGTTCTGTTTCATTGGTCTATATCTCTATTGTGGTACCAGTACCATGCTGTTTTGGTTACTGTAGCCTTGTAGTATGGTTTGAAGTCAGGTAGCATGATGCCTCCAGCTTTGTTCTTTTGACTTAGGATTGTCTTGCCAATTCGGGCTCTTTTTTGGTTCCATATGAACTTTAAAGCAGTTTTTTCCAATTCTGTGAAGAAAGTCATTGGTAGCTTGAATGTGAAGAAAGTCATTGGTAGTTTGATGGGGATGGCATTGAATCTACAAACTACCTTGGGCAGTATGGCCATTTTCACAATATTGATTCTTCCTATCCATGAGCATGGTATGTTCTTCCATTTGTTTGTGTCCTCTTTGATTTCACTGAGCAGTGGTTTGTAGTTCTCCTTGAAGAGGTCCTTTTCATCCCTTGTAAGTTGGATTCCTAGGTATTTTATTCTCTTTGAAGCAATTGTGAATGGAAGTTCATTCATGGTTTGGCTCTCTGTTTGTCTGTTACTGGTGTATAAGAATGCTTGTGATTTTTAAACATTGATTCTGTATCCTGAGACTTTGCTGAAGTTGCTTATCAGCTTAAGGAGATTTTGGGCAGATACGATGGGGTTTTCTAAATATACAATCATGTCATCTGCAAACAGGGACAATTTGCTTCTTCTTTTCCTAGCTGAACACCGCTTATTTCTTTCTCTTGCCTGATTGCCCTAGCCAGAACTTCCAACACTATGCTGAATAGGAGTGGTGAGAGAGGGCATCCCTGTCTTATGCCAGTTTTCAAAGGGAATGCTTCCAGTTTTTGCCCATTCAGTATGATATTGGCTGTGGGTTTGTCATAAACAGCTCTTCTTATTTTGATATACGTTCCATCAATACCGAAATTATTGAGAGTTTTTGGCATGAAGGGCTGTTGAATTTTGTCAAAGGCCTTTTCTGCATCTATTGAGATAATCATGTGGTTTTTGTCTTTGGTTCTGTTTATGTGCTGGATTGCATTTATTGATTTGCATATGTTGAACCAGCCTTGCATCCCAGGGATGAAGCCCACTTGAACATGATGGATAAACTTTTTGATGTGCTGTTGAATTCGGTTTGCCAGTATTTTATTCAGGATTTTTGCATCGATGTTCATCAGGATATTGGTTTAAATCTCTTTTTTTGTTGTATCTCTGCCAGGTTTTGGTATCAGAATGATATTGGCCTTATAAAATGAATTAGGGGGGATTCCCTCTTTTTCTATTGATTGGAATAGTTTCAGAAGGTATGGTACCAGCTCCTCCTTGTACCTCCGGTAGAATTCGGCTGTGAATCTGTCTGATCCTGGACTTTTTTTGGTTGGTAGGCTATTAATTATTGCCTCCATTTCAGAGCCTGCTATTGGTCTATTCAGGGATTCAACTTCTTCCTGGTTTAGCCTTGGTAGAGTGTGAGTGTCCAAGAAATTATCCATTTCTTCTAGGTTTTCTAGTTTATTTGTGTAGACGTGTTTATAGTATTCTCTGATGGTAGTTTGTGTTTCTGTGGGGTTGGTGGTGATATCCCCTTTATCATTTTTTATTGGACAATTTGATTCTTCTCTCTTTTCTTCTTTATTAGTCTTGCTAGCAGTCTATCAATTTTCTTGATCTTTTCAAAAAACAAGCTCCAGAATTCATTGATTTTTTTGGAGGGTTTTTTGTGTCTCTATCTCCTTCAGTTCTACTCTGATCTTAGTTACTTCTTGCCTTCTGCTAGCTTTTGAAAGTGTTCTTGCTTTTCTAGTTCTTTTAATTGTGATGTTAGAGTGTCAATTTTAGATCTTTCCAGCTTTCTCTTGTGGTCATTTAGTGCTATAAATTTCCCTCTACACACTGCTTTAAATAAAGTGTCCCAGAGATTCTGGTATATTGTATCTTTGTTCTCATTGGTTTCAAAGAACATCTTTATTTCTGCCTTCATTTCGTTATGTACCCAGTAGTCATTCAGGAGCAGGTTGTTCAGTTTCCATGTAGTTGAGCGGTTTTGATTGAGTTTCTTAGTCCTGAGTTCTAGTTTGATTGCACTGTGGTCTGAGAGACAGTTTGTTATAATTTCTGTTCTTTTGCATTTGCCGAGGAGTGCTTTACTTCCAACTATGTGGTCAATTTTGGAGTAAGTGTGATGTGGTGCTGAGAAGAATGTATATTCTACTGATTTGGGGCAGAGAGTTCTGTAGATGTCTATTAGGTCTGCTTGTTGCAGAGCTGAGTTCAATTCCTGGATATCCTTGTTAACTGTTTGTCTTGTTGATCTGTCTAATGTTGACAGTGGGTGTTGAAGTTTCCCATTATTATTGTATGGGAGTCTAAGTCTCTTTGTAAATCTCTAAGGACTTGCTTTATGAATCTGGGTACTCCTATATTGGGTGCATATATATTCAGGATAGCTAGCTCTTCCTGTTGAATTGATCCTTTTACCATTATGTAATGGCCTTCTTTGTCTCTTTTGATCTTTGATGGTTTAACATCTGTTTTATCAGAGACTAGGATTGCAATCCCTGCTTTTTTTTTCTCCATTAGCTTGGTAGATCTTCCTCCATCTCTTTATTTTGAGCCTATGTGTGTCTCTGCACATGAGATGTGTCTCCTGAATACAACAAACTGATGGGTCCTGACTCTTTATCCAATTTGCCAGTCTGTGTCTTTTAATTGGACCATGTAGTCCATTTACATTTAAGGTTAATATTGTTATGTGTGAACTTGATCCTGTCATTGTGATATTCGCTGGTTATTTTGCTCATTAGTTTGATGCATTTTCCTCCTAGCATTGATGGTCTTTACATTTTGGTATGTTTTTGTAATGGCTGGTACCGGTTGTTCCTTTCCATGTTTAGTGCTTCCTTCAGGATCTCTTGTAGGGCAGGCCTGGTGGTGACAAAATCTCTAAGCATTTGCTTATCTGTAAAGGATTTTATTTCTCTTTCACTTATGAAACTTAGTTTGGCTGGATATGAAATTCTGGGTTTAAAATTCTTTTCTTTAAGAATGTTGAATATTGGCCCCCACTCTCTTCTGGCTTGGAGAGTTTCTGCCAAGAGATCCTCTGTTAGTTTGATAGGCTTCCCTTTGTGGGTAACCCCACCTTTCTCTCTGGCTGCCCTTAACATTTTTTCCTTCATTTCAACTTTGGTGAATCTGACAATTATGTGTCTTGGAGTTGCTCTTCTCAAGGACTATCTTTGTGGCCTTCTCTGTATTTCCTGAATTTGAATGTTGGCCTGCCTTACTAGGTTGGGGAAGTTCTCCTGGATGATATCCTGCAGAGTGTTTTCCAACTTGGTTCCATTTTCCCTGTCACTTTCTGGCAGGCCAATCAGACATAGATTTAGTCTTTTCACATAATTCCATATTTCTTGGAGGCTTTGTTCATTTCTTTTTACTCTTTTTTCTCTACACATCTCTTCTCGCTTTATTTCATTCATTTGATCTTCTATCACGGATACTCTTTCTTCCAGTTGATCGAGTCGGTTACTGAAGCTTGTGCATTTGTCACGTAGTTCTTGTGTCACGGTTTTCATCTCTATCAGTTCTTTTATTGTCTTCTCTGCATTGCTTATTCTAGTTATCCATTCATCCATTCTTTTTGCAAGGTTTTTAGTTTCTTTGTGCTAGGTATGTAGTTCCTAATTAGCTCTGAGAAGTTTGATTGGCTGAAGCTTCTCTCAACTCGTCAAAGTCATTCTCTGTCCAGCTTTGTTCCATTGCTGGCGATGAGTTGTGTTCCTTTGGAGAGGGTGATGTGCTCTGATTTTTTGGGTTTCCAGCTTTTACACTCTGCTTTTTCCCCATCTTTGTGGTTTTATCTGCCTTTGGTCTTTGATGATGGTGGCATACTGATGGGGTTTTGGTGTGGCTGTCCTTTCTGTTTGTTAGTTTTCCTTCTAACAGCCAGGACCCTCAGCTGCAGGTCTGTTGGAGTTTGCTTGAGGTCCACTCCAGACCCCATTTGCCCAACTTACAAAGAGACTTAGACTCCCATACAATAATATTGGGAGACTTTAACATCCCACTGTCAACATTAGACAGATCAACAAGACAGAAAGTTAACAAGGATATCCAGGAATTAAACTCAACTCTGCACCAAAAGTACCCAATAGACATTTACAGAACTCTCCACCCCAAATCAGCAGAATATACATTCTTCTCAGCACCACATCAGACTTATTCCAAAATTGACCATATTATTGGAAGTAAAGCACTCCTCGGCAAATGCAAAAGAACAGAAATTGTAACAAACTGTCTCTCAGACCACAGTGCAATCAAACTAGAACTCAGGACTAAGAAACTCAATCAAAACCGCTCAACTACATGGAAACTGAACAACCTGCTCCTGAATGACTACTGGATACATAACGAAATGAAGGCAGAAATAAAGATGTTCTTTGAAACCAATGAGAACAAAGATACAATATACCAGAATCTCTGGGACACATTTAAAGCAGTGTGTAGAGGGAAATTTATAGCACTAAATGACCACAAGAGAAAGCTGGAAAGATCTAAAATTGACACCCTAGCATCACAGTTAAAAGAACTAGAGAAGCAAGAGCAAACACATTCAAAAGCTAGAGGAAGGCAAAAAATAACTAAGATCAGAGCAGAACTGAAGGAGATAGAGACAAAAAACCTTCCAAAAAATCAATGAATCCAGCAGCTGGTTTTTTGAAAACATCAACAAAATTGATAGACTGCTAGCAAGACTAATAAAGAAGAAAAGAGAGACGAATCAAATAGACACAATAAAAAATGATAAAGGGGGTATCACCACCAACCCCACAGAAATACAAACTACCATCAGAGAATACTATAAACACCTCTATGCAAATAAACTATAAAACATAGAAGAAATGGACAATTTCCTGGAAACTTACACTCTCCAAAGACTAAACCAGGAAGAAGTTGAATCCCTGAATAGACCAATAGCAGACTCTGAAATGGAGGCAATAATTAATAGCCTACCAACCAAAAAAAGTCCAGGACCAGATGGACTCACAGCTGAATTCTACCAGAGGTACAAGGAGGAGCTGATACCATTCCTTCTGAAACTATTTCAATCAATAGAAAAAGAGGAAATCCTCCCTAACTCATTTTATGAGGCCAACATCATCCTGATACCAAAACCTGGCAGAGACACAACAAAAAAAGAGAATTTTAGACCAATATCCCTGATGAACATTGATGCATAAATCCTCAATAAAACACTGGCAAACCATATCCAGCAGCACATCAAAAAGCTTATCCACCATGATCAAGTGGGCTTCATCCCTGGGATGCAAGGCTGGTTCAACATATGCAAATCAATAAACATAATCCATCATATAAACAGAACCTATGACAAAAACCACATGATTATCTCAATAGATGCAGAAAAGACTTTTGACAAAATTCAACAGTCCTTCATGCTAAAAACTCTCAATAAACTAGGTATTGATGGAACATATATCAAAATAATAAGAGCTATTTATGACAAACCCACAGGCAATATAATACTCAGTGGGCAAAAACTGGAAGCATTCCCTTTGAAAACTGGCACAAGACAGGGATACCCTCTCTCACCACTCCTATTCAGCATAGTGTTGGAAGTTCTGGCTAGGGCAATCAGGCAAGAGAAAAAAATAAAGGGCATTCAGTTAGGAAAAGAAGAAGTCAAATTGTCCCTCTTGCAGATGACATGATTGTATATTTAGAAAACCCCATCGTATCTGCCCAAAATCTCCTTAAGCTGATAAGCAACTTCAGCAAAGTCTCAGGATACAGAATCAATGTTTAAAAATCACAAGCATTCTTATACACCAGTAACAGACAAACAGAGAGCCAAACCATGAATGAACTTCCATTCACAATTGCTTCAAAGAGAATAAAATACCTAGGAATCCAACTTACAAGGGATGAAAAGGACCTCTTCAAGGAGAACTACAAACCACTGCTCAGTGAAATCAAAGAGGACACAAACAAATGGAAGAACATACCATGCTCATGGATAGGAAGAATCAATATTGTGAAAATGGCCATACTGCCCAAGGTAGTTTGTAGATTCAATGCCATCCCCATCAAACTACCAATGACTTTCTTCACATTCAAGCTACCAATGACTTTCTTCACAGAATTGGAAAAAACTGCTTTAAAGTTCATATGGAACCAAAAAAGAGCCCGAATTGGCAAGACAATCCTAAGTCAAAAGAACAAAGCTGGAGGCATCACGCTACCTGACTTCAAACTATACTACAAGGCTACAGTAACCAAAACAGCATGGTACTGGTACCAAAACAGATATATAGACCAATGAAACAGAACAGAGCCCTCAGAAATAATACCACACATCTACAGCCGTCTGATCTTTGACAAACCTGAGAAAAACAAGAAATGGGGAAAGGATTCCCTATTTAATAAATGGTGCAGGGAAAATTGGCTAGCCATAAGTAGAAAACTGAAACTGGATCCTTTCCTTACTCCTTATACAAAAATTAATTCAGGGTGGATTAGAGACTTAAATGTGAGACCTAAAACCATGAAAATCCTAGAAGAAAACCTAGATAATACCATTCAGGACATAGGCATGGGCAAAGACTTCATGTCTAAAACACCAAAAACAATGGCAACAAAAGTCAAAATTGACAAATGGGATCTATTTAAACTAAAGAGCTTCTGCATAGCAAAAGAAACTACCATCAGAGTGAACAGGCAACCTACAGAATGGGAGAAAGTTTTTGCAATCTACTCATCTGACAAAGGGCTAATATCCAAAACCTACAAGGGACTCAAACAAATTTAGAAGAAAAAAACAAACAACCCCATCAAAAAGTGGGCAAAGGATATGAACAGACATTTCTCAAAAGAAGACATTCATACAGCCAACAGACACATGAAAAAATGCTCAGCATCACTGGCCATCAGAGAAATGCAAATCAAAACCACAATGAGATACCATCTCACACCAGTTAGAATGGCGATCATTAAAAAGTCAGGAAACAACAGGTGCTGGAGAGGATGTGGAGAAATAGGAACACTTTTACACTGTTGGTGGGATTGTAAACTAGTTCAACCATTGTGGAAAACAGTATGGCGATTCCTCAAGGATCTAGAACTAGATGTACCATATGACCCAGCCATCCCATTACTGGGTATACACCCAAAGTATTATAAATCATGCTGCTATAAAGACACATGCACACGTATGTTTATTGCGGCACTATTCACAATAGCAAAGACTTGGAATCAACCCAAATGTCCATCAGTGACAGACTGGATTAAGAAAATGTGGCACATATACACCATGGAATACTATGCAGCCATAAAAAAGGATGAGTTTGTGTCCTTTGTAGGGACATGGATGCAACTCAAAACCATCATTCTCAGCAAACTACCACAAGAACAGAAAACTAAACACTGCATGTTCTCACTCATTGGTGGGAATTGAACAATGAGATCACTTGGACACAGGAAGGGGAGCATCACACACTGGGGCCTATTGTGGGGAGGGGGGAGGGGGGGGGGGGGGAGGGATAGCATTCGGAGATATACCTAATGTAAATGACGAGTTAATGGGTGCAGCACACAACATGGCACATGTATACATATGTAACAAACCTGCACGTTATGCACATGTACCCTAGAACTTAAAGTATAATAATAATAAAAAAATAAAAATAAAAATAAAAAATAAATAAAAAATAATAATAAAGACCCATGCACACATATGTTTATTGTGGCACTATTCACAATAGCAAAGACTTGGAATCAACCCAAATGTACATCAGTGACAGACTGGATTAAGAAAATGTGGCACATACACAGCATGGAATACTATGCAGCCGTAAAAAAGGATGAATTTGTGTCCTTTGTAGGGACATGGATACAGCTGGAAACCATCATTCTCAGCAAACTATTGCAAGAACAGAAAACCAAACACCACATGTTCTCACTCATAGGTGGGAATTGAACCATGAGAACACTTGGACACAGGAAGGGGAACATCACACAACGGGGCCTATTGTGGGGAGGTGCGAGGGGGGATGGATAGCATTAGGAGATATACCTAATGTAAATGACAAGTTAATGGGTGCAGCACACCAACATGGCACATGCGTACATATATAACAAATCTGCACGTTGTGCACATGCACCCTAGAACTTAAAGTATAATAATAATAATAATTTTTTCAAAAAATGTTAAACATATGCCTGGCATATGGCCAAGGCATTTTTCTCCTAGGTATTTACCCAGAGAAAAGAAAGAATATACCCATACAAAGACTTATACACCAATGTTCATAGCCACTTTACTTATAATAGCCAAAACCGGAAAACAACCCAAATGTCCATCATCAGGTGAATGGATCAATAAATTATACTGCAATCATACAATAGAAGAGTACCCAGCAATAAAAATGAATGAGCTTTGATACAGGCAAAACCATGAGTGAATCTCAAAATATGCCATGAGGAAAGCCAGACAAAAAGGATGCATAGACTGTGATTCCATTCATATAAAATCCTAGAAAATGAAAACTAAAACAGACTGACAGAAGATCGTGATTTCCTGGAAATCAAGGAGTCAGGAAGGGGAGAGATGTAGGGATGGAAAGGGGCACAAGGACATTTTTGGGGGTGGTGGCTATGTTCATTATCTTGATTGAAGTGAAGGTTTTGTAGACATATTCATATGTCAAAATTTATTAAATTGTATATCTTAAGTATGTGTCATTTACTATATTTTAATTATACCTTATTAAAGCCATTTAAAGAAATATCTATGTTTTCCAAAACAAATTAGTGAGAAGAGTGTCACTGCTTGATATTTTTGCACATCTGGTTTATGTCTTACTTAATACAAGGCAGCTGGATTCTCATATCTGCTTGCTGCATTCAAAATGTTGCATTATGATTTTTCAGTTTAAGTATATAAAGAAAATCCATCTTCACACAAATATGTAGTTGGAAAGGGATAGATGTTTTAACAGCTTTTTTAGATAATTGTGGATATTCTTCTTTGATACCACATCAGAGCTTGACAAGTGGTAGTGTCCTAAAGTTGAGTTGCAGTATGGAATCTGAAACAAAATTAACAAACTTTTCATACTCTCTTATGTTAAAATCCATTGGTCCATTGTATAATTGGAATGGATCTTTTCCCCTGTATGATATTATAATAGAGTGGTCATTTGGCAAATATTGGTTTGCTGAGTTATATAGATCTTCCAAATGTTGTTACATAATGTTGTACATGTATACAAGTTTATATATGTACACATACACAGTATGTATGTAAATAATATACCATTGATATTATTTTAAAAGTTGTTAAGTATTGGAAAGTTATCAAACTTACTGTGGCGAACACAAGTTTTCCAAAATTCTAATTGTCACTTGAAAATTCAAATTTTATAATTGGCAACAAATACTGGCAGCTATTTTTCTTGAAATGACAGCTTCACTTTATTCATTTCCTAGAAAAGTCCGCCAAATATTCAAGTCTAAAAAAACACAATTTCTATGTTAGTGCTATGGTCTGAATGTTTGCATCCCTCTAAAATTAATATGTTGACACCCAATCACCAATGTGATAATATTAGCAGGTGGGGCCTTTGGGAGGTGATTAGATCATGAGGGAAAAGCCTTCATGAATAGAATTAGTGCCCTTATAAAAGAGGCCCCAGAAAGCTGCCTTGTACCCTTTCACCATGTAAGGAAGCAGCAAGAAGGCAGCATGCTAGGGACCAGCAAATGGGCCCTCCCCAGACATTGAAAGTGCCGGCCCCTTGATCTATACTTCCCTGCCTTCAGAACCGTAAGAAATAGATTTCCATTGTTTATAACCTGCCCAGTTTATGGTATCCTGTTGTAGCAGTCTGAACAGACTAAGACGGTCACTCTAAAAACAAAAAATGGTTTTCCCTAAAGAAAATGACTAGTCCAGCTTGCAGTTCAGTCTGACGAGAGCTTTCCTTCAAAACAACCATTATACTTTGGTATACAGCAAGTGTGTTTTATGCATACTTACCATTTCATAACACCAAATATTAAAGTTATCGATCCAAGGGTTGAGATTTGATATAGTTAATTTTTACATCAAGAACATTCTGTACTGAAACCGTTAAGTTTTTTATATGAGTGCATGGTGAACTAGGCATTGGGCACAATGCCTCATAGTTCAGTGTGATGCCAGTGCTTTCATTTCTGCTATGTCATCAGCAGTTTACCAACCATTGTATGTGAACTATCAGGTCAATGTCAACACAGTGGAAAAGTGTCTCTGGCACCTCTTGGTGCATGGGCCATACTTCAGGGACCATGGTCCTAGCCTGAAAGCACAACCCTTTGTGCTTGCCCAAAGTAATTCTGAGAAGTTATCTAATCCCAAGAGATCAGAATGTGCCCTTAAAAAGACCAGCCACACTGAAGAGTCCTATCTCAATCATCTCATGAGTATTTACTGAGTGGTTTCTCTAGGTCAGGTCCAATTCTAGGTGAGGGACATTAGGGGGAATGATGGTTAATTTTATATGTCAACTTGGCTAGAGCACAAGGTGCCCAAATTTGGCTGAACGTTATTTCTGCGTGTGTCTTTGAATGTTTTCAGATGAGATTAGCATTTGAATCTGTGAAGTGGGTAAAGCTGAGTGTCCTCCCCAATGTGAGTGAGAATCATTTAATCTGTTGAGGGTTTTAATAGAATCAAAAAGTGGTAGAAGGGAGAATTATCTTTCTCTCTGCCTGACTTCTTGAGATAGGATGTCAGGTTTCTTCTGTCCTCGGACTGAGACTTGGAGTGGAACTTACACCATCAGCATGCCTGTTTCTCAGGACTTTGGACTTCTACTAGAACATCCACTACCAGTTCTTCTGGTCCTCAGGTCTTTAGACTCAAGACTGTAACTACATCACTAGCTTTCCTGGGTCTCCAGCTTGGAGATGGCACATCACGGGACTTCTCAGCCTCCATAACCACATAAGCCAGCTCCTCATAATAAATCTCCTATATATTTTTATATATATATCCTATTGTTTCTGTTTCTCTGGACAACCCTGCCTAATATGGGGCTAAGAAAAGAAGCATGGAAATCAATGCAGACGCTATTCCTTAACCCCAAGCACCAGAGCAGAACAGGAGCAGTAGAAGAGATGAGAAGTCATCAGATATGCTGCTGATGTGTATGAGAGACAAGTGGCATTGAACTCCAAGATCTGGGCCCGAGCAACTATAAAAATCAGGTTGCCACTTACTGAGATGGGGAATCCTGTCAAAGGAACAGGTTTGGAGGATCAGGGAGATCAGGAGCTATGGTTTTGGATATCTCGTGTGTGAGACATTTTTGGGCACCAAAGTCTCCCTTGCTCTTTCCCTCCCTATTCACCTTGCAATTGTAGAGTTGCTTTATGTGCTGTGGCACGAGGGCCAGTTTCACAATCACACAATCTGTGCAGTTGGAGAGAGCTCCACTCTCAAGGGGATCCCGTGCTTAGTTTAATGCTCTGCTGTTGCTGTCTTACAATTCTTGATAATTTTATCTTCAAACTTGTGTTTTGTCAGTGAAATCCAATGCGACAATGGAGCATGCATGTGAATAGCCAAGGTGCAGCAAGAAGCAACACACACACTCATTGACACAGTGGCAGCTCTGGTTCTGAGTAATTGGCCATGCAGCCTGGAGCACATGTGTATGTCTCAGGGCCGTCTAGAGTGCCAGGCCCCAAAGTAGCTGGCAGGACCTGGCAACACTGGCAGCTGGAACAAAGGCAGCAGAAGCAACAGCAGCAATGGCAGCAGTGGACATAGCCAAGGGAGAAAGAAGGGGCTCTGCGTGGGAGCAACAATGAGATCTTTGGTGGGAGGCCTGCTTGCCCATCCTCCTCCAGAGCCCATCCCTGCAACATGGGACAGATATTAATTTTCTGGACTAAGTACCAGGATCAAATTGCTGGCTCTCAATCAGTGACCTTTGTCAGCAAATTATAACAAAATGGAAGCATACACATGGGCATTGCAATAATATATCAGGGAGTTGCAGTAATTCTTCACAGAATCTCCAGTTTTGAACACTGGAGTAATGTTGCAAAGCAAATATATGCAACCTTAGAAACCAAAATTAAATTTAAACATTATCACATTTGATAGAAAAGAGTACTATTTTCACTCCAAGCTTTGGATGAACCAATTATTAATGAAGAAGACAATTTTAAAATATTTTTTATGTATTGAAGATACATCATAGAGTGTATAAATGGGGGTTTTAAATTCTGTGTCTTAAACTGCCTCCACAAGAATTTGGAGCAGGAACGGTCAGAGGAAACATTAAAATGTTACTGTATTCATTTCCAATGAAAATTTAATTCAAACTTAGGTGAAACTGATTTGTATGAAGAGTTAAATCTTTTTAGAAAAATTGTTCTGAAACTATCATCAGTTCTAGATGTACTAACGTTTATATTTTGAATTGACTTATTAATATGTATCCTAGTATTGTCACAAATCATAAAATAATCTTAACAGCTCTAGAAACAGTGTGTCAACAGGAAGATACTTTGCAAAATTAAAAATGTTCAGAAATTATTTACTATCTTGCATTTGCCAAGAGTAATTGACATCATTTTCAATTATATCAATTAAAAATAAAGTTATTAAATATATACATTTTGATGAACTAATAAATTAATTTGCAGGAAAGTGAGCCAGAAAAATCTTGTGATCAATAAAGATTTTATATTAATTACTATTATGTGTTATATTACATAAAAATGACACCTTTTATGCAATTTGCAAATTTATATTGTTATTCATGTATCATTCTTATTCTTTGTATAGGCAATAAAATATTACATTTTATAGGTAATAAAATATTTTCAATGGAAAAAGCTTTTTCCTTTAGTAACTTTCACAGCACTTTTTCCTCCCACTTTTTTTTTTTTTAAAGCCTCTACCTGACACTGTGGCAAAGAAGTCTGACAAACTTTTGCTGGTCTCAGTGTACTCTAACCAGCAACACACATCATGTTCTCCACATTGTCCACAAATCAGCAGTGCTATGACTTGATCAGGACATTCCCATCAGATGCCTGCCTAAATTAACAATGAGTGATGCACATTCACAGTCACATCCTGGCTTCTTTTATTGTCAATGACAGATACATTTGGAAACTATTTTCTAAGGGCACTGATTTGAGTATGGAGACTAAAAATAACAAACCAATTATTACACATAATTTACTTAACTAATCTTTTCCATATGAAAGTAATTTTACTCAAGATCAATATTAAATGTCATTCATTGGGGTCGAATTATATGGAAGAAACTTATTCATAATACTTACAGATTCTAGTTGGAACCTATATAAGAGTCAGACTTGTCTGGGCACATCTGCAAATAGGTGGGGTGGGTTTGCTGACCATTGACTATAGAACTGAGGACCTCGAGGGAGTACTCATCCTTGGGGAAGAAGATGCCAGGTAAAACAAGCTTGTCTCAACAAAACACCTGTAGTACCTGGGAGGTAGGTGCGGGGGGAAGGCGGTTCTGTTTAGAGCATGATGATTGTAACTCTGCTCCTTTTCTGTGTAGCCCCATTTCTAGGTCCCAAGGTTAAAGAGAGCAAAGTAAAAGCTGTAATAGCTATTCAACTAAACTGTACAATTGGAGCACAAGTAGCACTACTGTAAGACAATTCTAACAGAGCGAAGCACAAAGGAAATCCAGACAACCACATAGTGAGAGACGATGAAGGGTTATGGGTGTCATACACTTTACCCATCTTCAATCCATTCTACAACCAGCAGCTAAAGAAGTCTTTAAAAAATGTTCAAACACACTTTGGCTAGACCCTCTTAGATTGCTCTAACAAGAACATGATTTCTCTGTGATAGGGTCTTGGGGGTGGATACCAAGCTTAAGCTAAAAACATGTCCCTAAATTGCTATGAAGAAGACAACAAGGAATTTTTTTTCTCCTAGAAAATGTGGAGGAGAAAAGTGAAGAAATGAAGGCTCTATCCCACACCATCAGAGTCCTGGACTCTACCCGGACACAAAGAATATTTGGTATAAAGGCACCATGACAGAATGGATGAAGCCGGTGTCCAGGATACAGAGGAGGCCAGAAGAACCTAAGTCCCCTGGCATTTGGAGATGTTGGACTTTCACATATCATGGAAAGGGGCTGTTCAAATAAACCTCCTCTATATCTCAAGGAACAGGGAGTTGTTGGCTGACAGCTGAGCTATAGTTGATGAGTGGAATGAGTCAGAGAATGGATGAGTGAGTGAATAAATGAACAAACAAATGAATGAACAAATGAATGAATGGGTGGAAGGCATCAGGTACTGTGAAGCTAGACTGGAGGATTTTAGCATGGTACATTCTTTAGTACTTATAGAATAGATTAGGGGAATGATATTTGAGTGCCAGAGACTCTAAAGTCTGTCTATTTGACTAAAAATACCTTTGGATAATACTTCAAGCCACTTTAGCACAAGATTTCTAGTTATTATGAGTCTAAAATCTTAAGGTCACCCTTGCCTCCTCTACTTCCAAGTTGTCAGTAGATCCTAATGATTCTACTTCAAAACCTAGCTGGAATCCAACCACTTCTTACCCATTCACTGCTACCATCCCAGTCCAAGCCATCATCTCTTACCTGGATTACTGCAGTAGGGCTTCCACTTTTTCACGACTTTGAATTATTCTCGACCTTATTATTAGGTCAAGTGGCTTTTCTGCTGAAACCCTCAATGGCCCCTCATTTTACTCACAGTCAAAGCCCAGTCCTTACAATGGCCTACAAAGACTGACATGGTTTCCTACCCCACCACTGCCTGCTGTCTCCCTTCATCCCACTGCTATTGTCCCACCACTGTTTCCTGCTTCTGCCATACCAGCTCCTTGCTTCTGCATGTACCTCAGGATATTTGCACTAGGAAGCCCTCCGCCTGGAACACTCTTCCCCCAAATACATTCATGGCTTGCTTCCTCACTTTCTTCAAGACTCTACTCAAATATCACTCTCTCAGTGACATCTTTCCTGACCACCCCAGACAACTGCAAAGCTGCCCACCATCTGGGGCACTTCCTAGTTCCCTTCTCTGCCTTATTTTTCTCCATAATGTATATCACCATCTAACGAAAGATATATTCCACTTAATGGCTTTATTTATTGTCTGTTTCTGCCTGATAAAATGAAAGCTCTATGGGAGCAGGGATTGTGCTGTGCCTGTGTCCATACAATCTAATAATCAACATTTTTCTGAAATGTATCTCTGGCTCCACTAAGGGTACCTTACCCTATAGTAGGTGCTCATTAAACTAATAAATTCATTGGTCATTCTAACTCTGATTTGAAGTCCTTGCTCCTTGCAAACCTCCATTTGTTACTGTAATGTTTGGAGCAAGCGTCTTAACCCCAGTCCTATTCAGGCAGTTGACAGTGGCATGATAAGTAAACTGTGCCCGGAAATGCACAGTCCACCATTGGAAGCCCTAGAGGCATTGCTAGGGCAACAAAGATGATGTTTTAGCCAGTTTACTGGTTCCTCAACTGTTTCCTGTCATCATTCATAAATTTGCTGCAGAGATTGGCAGAGAACAAATTGGCTCAGGCTGCATGGTAGTCAGAGTTACAGGGGACTTTTGGTAAATTCCCCTAAGAAGTCCAATGATCCTGTCCGAGAACCAGCAGGACTCTGGCAGAATCCCCAGAATTCTGGGATGCCTCAGCACAGGAAGCACTAATTCTCCTTT
This sequence comes from Macaca thibetana thibetana, assembly GCF_024542745.1. NCBI lineage: Eukaryota > Metazoa > Chordata > Mammalia > Primates > Cercopithecidae > Macaca > Macaca thibetana. Next base: position 104,828,922 of record NC_065582.1, read on the forward strand.
GCAGGGCCTGCTGATTAGCCATTCCCCACAGAAAAGCCCTTCTTTGTAAACAACCACCATCATAACGCCAATACCTGTCCAATACCCCTGCATTGCCTGGAATATTTATGTTCACTACCTATCTGTTGGTTTTGAGATTAAAACAATAGTGTGCCTTGGATTGCGCTGTGCTTCTGTCCATACAACCTAATAATTAAGTTGCATTTTCCTAATGCTTTCAGTAAGAACAGTCTTTGTTGGGGGACATTCTACAGTGCAGAGGCTAACCTTGCCTGCCAAGTCTGGATGCTAATGTTGGATTTAAGAAAACCCAAATCCCAGAAAATCTTCTTTCCTCTAACTCACTAAAACAATAGATAGATTAAAGGAAGTCTTACTGCCTTGACAGGACAGATTTCATCACCTATTTTAGGCTGAATTGTGCCCCCCACCCAAATTCATACATTGACGTCCTAACCTCCAATACATGAGAATATGATATTATTTGGAAATAAGGCCTTTAAAGAGGTAATTACATTAAATGAAAACAATAGAGTGGGACCCTATGTTGGGAAAATCAGATATCCACATGCAGAAGAATGAACCTGAACCCATATCTCTCACTATATACAAAAATTAATTCAAGATGGGTTAAAGACTTAAATGTAAGACCTGAAACTATAAAAATCCTAGAAGAAACACCTAGGAAAATCTCTTCTGGACATCAGCCTCGGCAAAGAATTTATGACTAAGAATTTACGACAAAGCAAATGCAACAAAAACAAAAATAGACAAATGGGACAAAATGAAACTAAAAAGCTTCTTTACCACAAAAGAAATAATCAACAGAGTAAACAGACAACCTACAGAATGGGTGAAAATATTTGCAAACTGTGCATCTGACAAAGGACTAATAGCCAGAATCTACAAGGAACTCAAACAACTCAGCAAGGAAAAACAAATAATCCCATTAAAAAGTGAGCAAAGGGAAGGGTAGTGGGAGGGAGGGGGAGAGGTGGGGATAGTTAATGGATAAGAAAAACGAATAGTTAGAAGAATGAATAAGGCCAGGCACAGTGACTCATGCCTGTAATCCTAGCCCTTTGGGAGGCTGAGGCAGGAGGATCACTTGAGCCTAGCCTAGGCAAGGCTTGTGAGCAGCCTGGGCAACATAGTGAGACCCCATCTTTACAAAACATACAAAAACTGACTGGGTGTCGTGGCTCATGCCTGTGGTCCCAGCTACTCAGGAGGCTGAGGTGGAAGGATCACCAGAACCCAGGGAGGTCAAAGCTGCAGTAAGCTGTGATCTAGCCCACTGCACTCCAGCCTGGGCAACAGAGTAAAGCCCTATCTCAAAACAAAAAAACAAAAAAAGAATGAATAAGAACCAGTACTTGATAGCACAACAGGATGACTATAATCAATAATAATTTAATTATATATTTAAATTAATTAAAAGAGCATAATTGGATTGTCTGTAACACAAAGGATAAACGTTTGAGGGGATGGACACCACATTCTCTATGATGTGATTATTACACATTACATGCCTGTACCAAAACATCTCATGTATTCCATAAATATATACACTTATGTACCCACAGAACTTGAAATTAAAAAAAAAAAAATTTAATGGACAAAGGACATGAATGTTTTCCAAAAGAAGATATACTATCCGTTAACAAACACATGAAAAAAATGCTCAAAATCACTAATCATAGGGCAAATGCAAATTAACACCACAATGCGATATCATCTCACACCAGTCAGAATGGCTATTATTCAAAAGTCAAAATCAATAAATGTTGGCAAGGATGCAGAGAAAAGGGAATGCTTATACACTGTTGGTGGAAATGTAAATTAGCACAACCTCTATGGAAAACAGTATGGAGATTTCTCAAAGAACTAAAACCAGAACTACTATTTAATCCAGCAATCCCACTACTAGGTATCCAACCTAAGGAGAAGAAATAATTATATGAAAAAGATACCTGATCTTTTTGTAGTTCATGAGCACGATGATTGGGTGCTCACATACATACACGAGACGTGTCACCCTCGAACCTTGTGGCGATGGAATATTACCTGTCTGACATGATGAAAATTTAAAAATTTTTACAAGTTTAAAAAGATATCTGCACTCATATGTTTATGATAGCACCATTTATAATAGCAAAGATATGGAATCAACCTAAGTGTCTATTAATGGATGACTGGATAAAGAAAATGTGGGTGTGTGTGTGTGTGTGTGTATATATATATATATATATATATATATATATATATAGTTATATGAAAACAACTCAGCCATAAAAAAGAATGAAATCATGTCTTTTACAGCAACATGGATGGAACTGGAGGCCACTATCTTAAGTGAAAAAACTTAGAAACAGAGAGTCAAATACTACATGTTGTCATTTGTAAGCAGGAGCTAAACAAGGGGTCCACATGGACCTACAGAGTGGAATAACAGACACTGGAGACTCCAAAAGTGGGAAAGTGGGAGGCGGGTGAGGAATGAGAAGTTACCTAATGTACAAACCAGACAGAAAATATGTTACTTTTCAGTAAAGGGTATTTCTTTCTAGTGGCTAAAATACTCCTACTCCTTTCTGAGACATTATCTTCTAATGAGCAAAATACTGAGGAAGATATATTATCAAATTGGCCAGGCACCGTGGCTCATGCCTGTAATCCCAGCACTTTGGGAGGCCGAGGCAGGTGGATCACTTGGGTCTAGAAATTAGAGATCAGCCTGGGCAACATGGTGAAACTCCATCTCTACAAAAAATCAAAAAGTTAGCAGGACATGGTGGCATGTGCCAGTGGTCTCAGCTACTCTGGAGGCTGAGGTGGAAGGATCGCTTAAGCCCAGGAGGTTGAGGCTTCAACAAGCCATGATCACACCATTGCACCCCAGCCTAGGCAACAGAGCAAGACCCTGTCTCAAAAAAAAAAAAAAAAAAAAAGTGATGGGAGTATAGCATTAGAGCAAAGGAGGGTGGTGGACAGTTACAGAGGTGTTCATCCAGGTCACTATCCCTGTCTCAGCAGAGACACTCTCCAGGCACAGAAAGCTGGTGCTCTCCAGAGTAGCATCTCTCACCCAGACGGTGTCAGGTTGGCACTACCAACTTTGCATGCTCCAAAGTGACCCTGCTTTTTCTGTTTAACTACTGTTTATCCAAAAAGGACACAGTTTGACTCATATCAGTTTGGTTTGGAAAAGGAAGGATTTGATTTCCTCTTTCTAATGACAAATTGCATTCAGGTTGGCATTTTAGCTGTTCACAAATTCTTCAAGTCCTCGTTTACAAGCAGTTTCTCGCTTTACTGTGGGAGACATCAGTCATACCCGCTGTATATGAAAGCACTGAAGCACTGAAGCACGGAAAGCAGCCTTTCCTCCAGGTTTTGGAAAGCACATTGCTGTAATCTCATGAATGGACAATTACACCTGGTTTCTAGCAGGAAAAAAAATATCTATTCTAGGCACTGGTGTTCTTTATTTATCCCCCTCAGCAATTCCCTGGCTGCCCCTTGCTGCTCTTTAACTGTGTCCTGCCCACATATGTGTGTGCTCAGCTTCTGTGGCAAGTTGTACTTATCACACCCAAACATCCCTCTTGAATACCAGGGCACGGTTTACAACTTCTGTTTCACATAGGAGCAACAGAATATCCAGGTAATTCTAGTCAAAGTTTGTTTGGTTGCAAGAAATACACAAACTAGCTGAATGAAAGTAAGATTTTTTTAGGTGGGGGGTTGCGGGGGGACAGGGTCTTGTTCAGTTGCCCAGGCTGGAGTGAAGTGGCGCCATCATGGCACATAGCAACTTTGATCTTCTGGGCTCAAGCCATCCTCCCACCTCAGCCTTCTGAGCATCTGGGACTACAGGTACATGGCACCACCAAAGCTAATTTTTTAAAAAGTTTTTTTGTAGGCTCGGCACGGTGGCTCACACCTATAATCCCAGCACTTTGGGAGGCCAAGGCGGGCAGATCACAAGGTCAGGAGATCGAGACTATTGTGGCCAACATCATGAAACCTCATCTCTACTAAAATGCAAAAAATTAACTGGGTGTGGTGGCATGCGCCTGTAGGGCCAGCTACTCAGGAGGCTGAGGCAGGGGGAATCTCTTGAACCCAGGAGGCAGAGATTGCAGTGAACCGAGATTGCACCCCTGCACTCCAGCCAGAGATAGTGAGACTTCGTCTCAAAAAAAAAAAAGAAAAAGAAAAAGTTTTTTTGTAGAGCCAAGGCCTTGCTATATTTTGTAGGCGGGTCTAGAACTCCTAGCTTCAAGGGATCCTCCCACCTTGGCCTCCCAAAGTGTTGTGAATACAGGTGTGAGCCACTGCATCCAGCCAGGACTTCTTATAAGAATACACAACCGACAGGAAATTGAAGGCACTAAACCCAAACCTCACTCAGGCAAAGCAGCTTCCCTCGAGTTTGGCTCTCATATGCAGGGTGAGAAGAGGGGGAGCTTATAAGAAAGACTGGGGCTTTCCCAGAAATGCTACTCACAAGATCGTGTATAAAACAATCTTTAAAGTTGCTTGGAGGCCTAAGGAGGAAAGAAAATTGTTGAAATACATCTTTATGTGTGATATGGTTTGGCTGTGTCCCTACGCAAATCTCATCCTGAAATGTAGCTCCCATAATTCCCATATGTCATGAGAGGGATCAAGTGTGAGGGAACTGAACCATGGGGGCAAGTCTTTCCCATGCTGTTCTTGTGATAGTGAATAAGTCTCAGGAGATCTGATGGTTTTCTAAAGGATAGTTCCCTTGCACATGCTTTCCTGCCTGCCTCCATGTAAGATGTGACTTTGCTCCTCATTTGCCTTCTGCCATGATCATGAGGCCTCCCCAGTCACATGGAACTGTGAGTCAATTAAACTTCTTTCCTTTTTAAATTACCCAGTCTTTGATATGTCTTTATTTGCAGCATGAGAACAGACTAATACAATGTGATTTTTTTTTTAATTATAAAAAGCATCCTGTACTGCCTCTGGGTGACACAGTGATTTTAATTACACAGGCCCTTCTGTTCACCCTTCCTGCTCTTTCTCCAACTATTGTTGGAAGATGGGTTAATAAGAGTCTCTTGGAGAGCTCTCCCAGGCAACCTTTCTATCCGTGTCACTGCCTCATCCAGTCTTTCATCTCCTCTCCTCTTTTTGCTGCTCTTCCATTCTCAATCTTTGCTTGCTTGGTCAGCTGCCTTCCTCAACTTTGTTTCTGCACCTTCTCTCTTAAGTTTAACTTGATCCACAACTGCATCCCTTTATTAAGCCACACTCTTATTCTTTTTTTTTTTTTTTTTTTTTTTTTTTTTTTTTTTTTTTGAGACTGGAGTGCACAATCTCAGCTCACTATAGCCTCCACCTCCCGGGTTCAAGAGATTCTCCTACCTGATTACCAGCCTCCTGAGTAGCTCCTACCAGCCTCCTGAGTAGCTGGGATTACAGGTGCGCACCACCACTCGTGGTTAGTTTTTGTTTTTTTTTAGTAGAGATGGGCGGGGTTTCACCATGTTGGTCAGGCTGGTCTCAAACTCCTGACCTAGTGATCCACCAGCCTCAGCCTCCCAAAGTGCTGGGATTACAGTCATGACCCACTGTGCCTGGCCGCCACACACTTATTGTGTATTATCTTTCAGTGCAAATCTTGTCTCTGTAACCATCGGGTCAGATTCCCAAGAGGGAAAATTTAACTGGTCACTTTCCATCTAGTAGCTTTATAGGTATGGGCCACGTGTTCACCAAGATCTAATCAGAGCAACTGAAGGAGGAAGAGGGCCACAAGCTAGCTACCTAGGTTAGGGCACACAATGCTAGGAGGGAGTGTTGTAAGAGGCAGCAAACAGACTGCTATGTCCTCCACTCCCAAGTCTCCCAGCTCTCCCTGGTAAAACCAGCCCAAGATGCCAGAGCTTCTGATGCTTAACCCAATGCTGTATCCACTAGAATATTTACAATAAATATGCTAAAAATGAAGTTTCTCCATCCAGAAATAGACCCACGTATGTGCAGTCAATTGATTTAGAACAAAAGTAACAATGAAGTGAGAAAGTATAGCCTTTTCATAAACAGTGCTGGAGCAATTGGATCTCCTTATAGGAGTAAAAACAAACCTTGACCCCTACCTCATATCACACTCAAAAGCTAATTTGAGACACAGTATAGATAGGAATGTAAAAGGTAAAATAAGAAGGTTTATAAAAGATACATAGGATAATATTTTCTTGTTGAAGAAATCTTGACAGGCAAAGATTTCTTCAACAGTACACAAAAAAACCCTATAATAGCAAAAAAAAGGTTTTAATAAATTGAGGCTCAATAAAATGTTTAATAAATTGAATCTCAATAAAATTAACTTCTGTTCTTCTCTATAAAGATGGTAAACAAAAAAGCCACAGAATGAGAGAAAATTTGGTAATATGTAGTACAAAAAAGGATTCATATCAAGAATATATTTAAAACAGTGTTTAATAGATCAATACTGTGATTAGGGTGACTGTAGTTTACAATAATCTATTGAATATTTCAAAATAGCTAGAAGAGAATAACTTGAATATTCCTAGCATAAAAAATGACAAATATTTCAGGTGATGGCTATCTCAATTACACTGATTTGATCTTCACAAATTATACAGATGTATTAAATTGTCACAGGTACTCTGAAAATATGTACATCTATTATGTCTCAATGACAAATAAATAATAATTTTTAAATAAAATTAAATTTTTAAAAAAGAAGACATAAAGAACTTCTACAAATCAATAAGAAAAAGACAACAAAAATTAAAACGGACAAAGTTTAGGGACTTCACATTAAAAAGTATCCAATTGACCTATAAGCATATGAAAAGTTGGTCAGCCTCATCTTTGACCAGGGAAATGAAAGTTCAGACCACAGTGAGATACCACTACACATCCACCAGAATGGGTAAAATTAAAAAGACTGAGCTACAAAGTATTGATCAGGATACAGAGCAACTGTAGCTCTTATATGTACATTATTGCTGAGAGTTCAGCCATTTTAGAAAACAGTTTGACAATAACCACTAAAATTAAACGTATACTTATGATCCAGCAATTCTGCTTCTGGGCATACACTAAAGAGAAATTAGTGCTTCTGCCAAATAAAAGACATATGCCAATTATTTTTGTCTTTTGGGTGTTTTTTTGGGGTGGCGTTGGGGTTTTTCTGTTTTTGTTTTTGTTTTTTCGAGACACAGTCTCACTCTATCACCAAGGCTTGAGTGCAGTAGTGCAATCTCGGCTCACTGCAACCTTTGCCTTCAGGATTCAAGTGATTCTCTTGCAGTGATTCTCCTGCCTCAGCCTCTCAAGTAGCTGGGATTACAAGTGTGCACCAACACGCCTGGCTAATTTTTGTATTTTTAGTAGAGATGAGGTTCGGTCAGGCTGGTCTCGAGCTCCTCACCTCAAGTGATTCACCCTCTTTGGTCTTCCAAAGTACTGGGATTACAGGCATGAGCCACTGCACCTGACCAACATATATTCTTAACACTTTTATTTATAAGTCAATACTGAAAACAATCTGGATGCCCATGAATTGGAAACTGGATAAATTCTGATATACTCTGACAATGGAATGCTATCTACAAATTTTAAAAGTCTACTGATAGAAGCAATAACATGAATGAATCTCATAGACATGTGCAGTGAAAGAAGCTAGACACAAAAGAGAAATCCTGTGTGAGTCCATTGATAGGAAGTCCACAAAGATACAAAACTAAAGGATTATGCTAATAATCAGAATCGTGGTTAATTCTGGTAAAGGCCAAGGATGGACAAGGACGGAGCACAAGGGAGCTTTCTCAGGTGCTACAGGTTTTCTTATCTTGATCTAGATAGTAGCTACATGAGTATATACATACATATAAATGTATTGAGCTATATATGTATAACATATTTTGTGTACTTCAATGTGCATTTCAATTTCGTACCTCAATAGAAAACTAAGTAAATAAATAAGTAGATTCTAAGTAAGAGACTAAATGGACAGAAGCAATGATCCTTCTCATTTTTTGTCTTTTCTAGACTATATTTAAAGCCATATGAAATAAAGGAGTAGAAACTAGTAGTATTGACACAGCAATTAATAATCTTTAAAATAGTCATGGCAGGTTGGGTGCAGTGGCTCAGGCATGCAATCCCAGCACTTTGAGATGCCAGGGCAGGAAGATCACTTGAGCCCAGTAGTTCAAAACCAGCCTGAGCAACAAAGCAAGACCTGCCTCCACCTACATTTTTTTAATTTAAAAAATGTATACAATAAAACAAAATAAAATATCCATGACATCACATTATTAGGAGTTTTACAAATAATTTTTAAATAAATCCTTATATTTTCTCATATGGAAATGAAAAACGCCATTCCATTTTAAATACTCTGGGGGTCCTGATTTTCCTCACAGTCTGCAGTTTCACTTTAGCAATCAAACACTGATAAGAACAGATACTACACTTGATCTTAGCCAAAAGGTCGAGAAGCGATAACAGAGATATAGACCAATGGAACAGAACAGAGCCCTCAGAAATAATACCACACGTCTACAGCCATCTGATCTTTGACAAACCTGACAAAAACAAGAAATGGGGAAAGGATTCCCTATTTAATCAATGGTGCTGGGAAAACTGGCTAGCCATAAGTAGAAAGCTGAAACTGGATCCCTTCCTTACATCTTATACAAAAATTAATTCAAGATGGATTAGAGACTTAAATGTTAGACCTAAAACCATAAAAACCTTAGAAGAAAACCTAGATAATACCATTCAGGACATAGGCATGGGCAAGGACTTCATGTCTAAAACACCAAAAACAATGGCAACAAAAGCCAAAATTGACAAATGGGATCTAATTAAACTACAGAGCTTCTGCACAGCAAAACAAGCTACCATCAGAGTGAACAGGCAACCTACAGAATGGGAGACAATTTTTGCAATCTACGCATCTGACAAAGGGCTAATATTCAGAACCTACAAAGAACTCAAACAAATTTATAAGAAAAAAACAAACAACCCCATCAAAAAGTGGGCAAAGGATATGAACAGACACTTCTCAAAAGAAGACATTTATGCAGCCAACAGACACATGAAAAAATGCTCATCATCACTGGCCATCAGAGAAATGCAAATCAAAACCACAATGAGATACCATCTCACACCAGTTAGAATGGCAATCATTAAAAAGTCAGGAAACAACAGGTGCTGGAGAGGATGTGGAGAAATAGGAACATTTTTACACTGTTGGTGGGACTATAAACTAGTTCAACCATTGTAGAAGACAGTGTGGCCATTCCTCAAGGATCTAGAACTAGAAATACCATTTGACCCAGCCATCCCATTACTGGGTATACACCCAAAGGATTATAAATCATGCTGCTATAAAGTCACATGCACACGCATGTTTATTGTGGCACTATTCACAATAGCAAAGACTTGGAACCAACCCAAATGTCCATAAATGACAGACTGGATTAAGAAATTTGGCACATATACACCATGGAATACTATGCAGTCATAAAAAAGGATGAGTCCATGTCCTTTGTAGAGACATGGATGCAGCTGGAAACCATCGTTCTCAGCAAACTATTGCAAGAACAGAAAACCAAATACTGCATGTTCTCACTCATAGGTGGGAATTGAACAATGAGAACACTTGGACACAGGAAGGGGAACATCACACACCGGGACATGTTGTGGGGTGGGGGAAGGGGGAAGGGATAGCATTAGGAGATATACCTAATGTAAATGACAAGTTAATGGGTGCAGCACACCAACATGGCACATGTATACAATATGTAACAAACCTGCCTGTTGTGCATATGTACCCTAGAACTTAAAGTATAATAAAAAAAAAAAATCGAACACACAGTGCCATCTTTGCCCTTAAACCATGCTTGAAATCTCTGTTAGATCAGGAAAAGTGATACAGGGAAACAGCTTTTAACTTCTCAAATCCGATAAAGACCAAATGGATTTCTGTAAAGAAAGAATCAAATGGAATTAATGCTTTTTAGCCATATTCCTTCTCTGGTGGGAAATGCAACCTTAACACAAGTACTTTCCATACTTGGCCTCCTGTTTGTTAGGAAAACAAGAAACAAGAAGTTGACCTCGGGAGGACGAATCTTGAGCAGAACTCTGCTCCAGGCAAAAGAGATAACAGAAGCAGCCACCGGTATGATACTGAAGTAGGGGGAAGGGTGTTGTACACCTTGAGATAAAGTCTAGGAAACTCGAGCTTTTGTCTGGAAGCAACGAGCAGAAAAGTAGAGACGCACTTGAGCAGAAGGAGGCACTGGAGTTTGAATGACAGCTTGTCTTCATCCTTAGTGCCCTCCTGCTGACCTCCTGGAAAATTAGATTTCCACTCAAGGGAAAAAGTCTGCATGCATTTCCTCAGCCGTAATTTACTTCTTTAAAAAAGATGGTATTAGACAAAATAATTAGACTTTAAAAAGAAAAACAAAACATGCTATGATGAAATAGAAAGAACTATCCAAAAATTTCTTTGAAGACCTTGTTCTTCCATAAGTGAGTTATGTAGCTTTGTGTGACCTGCCCTCTACCCAAATTTTCTGGGTCACAGATTCCTCGTTTGTGAAATGAAGGAGTTGAGTCTGATGATTTCTATCAGCCCTCCCTGCCCTAACACTAAGTTGTGTTTCATATTCTCTATTTAAAGAACCTGAAAAGGATGTGATAAAGTTTTAAAAAGAGTTTCGTCAAATATGCTTTGAAAAGGAAAGTTGGTGCTTAGAGGGGTTCACTTCACCAAAGTGACATTTTATGCCTCTGAGCACCTGCTCTCAGCTGATTTCATTTTGGTACTTTTTCTCTCTCTGTATACAACTCTTCCAAATGCCAGTTCCTCTATTAACATCAGCCTCGATTCAGAATACCACCCACCCTCCTGTACTGTCTCAGGAGCTCCAAATAGAATGTTACTAAAGGGACAATTGGTTTTTGTCTATTCACAGAGATAGAGAAACGGATGAAGGCAATCATCAAAGCCTCAGCTCCCTTCCTTGAGCCCTGGAACATGCACCAGTTTTACTGGGAGCAAGGCTCTGGCTCAGCAGCCTAACCAGGATGTCTCCATTGAGAACCATTTATACAGGTTCACTGGCCTGAGCAAAATTGAGGGTTCACTGTTCAATTTCAACAGAAACCAAAAACAAACAAAAATAGAGCCCTCTAGAAAGCAAGTTGAAATGACCATAGCTTCAGTTCTATAATACAGGGCATAATTGTTTTCACGTGCTTTTCATGTGCCCTGTGCTACTACAGGTATGAGTCACTGAGCCCTGCCAGGACTCCTTATAAAAATACACAACCTATGGGAAATTGAAGGATTTGAAATTGACAAGGCCCCCTCACCTGGGAATCTTGTCAAAATGCAGATTCTGATTCAGAGGGTCTACAGAGTGTCACAACCTCCTGTAGCTCTGACAAGCTCATGGTGCTGCTGGAGCTGCCGAGCCACAGTCCATACTGAGTAGAAGAGTATAGAGCCTTTCAGATTCATTCTGGATTCTGCATCTATCTCATAACTAATGGATCTAGTCTCTGGTATTCTATTAACCAAGACATCCTCTGATCAACAATCCTGCATCTGCAATATTCTGGTCATTGACTTGAGTCTGCATTTTCAGGTGCTAGTAGTATTCTAAAAACAGTGATTAGAGTTTAGAGGTTGTAAGTTTGGTTTCATGTCCTACCTTCACCACTCATTTCCAGTGTATGACCTTTGGCAGAATAGTTAATAATCTGTGCCTCAGTCTCTTAGTTTCTTCATCTCTGCGGTCTCTAGAATTCAACAGAGCCATCACCTTGAGACAGGGCTTCAGTTTCCTCATCTGCACAATAGACCCGTCTCAACGAGATGTTAAGAGAATTAAATAAGATAATGGGCCAGCACATAATTGATATTTGTTCAGTGTTATCTAAGACAATTTATATTATTTTCTTGTTTCACTACCCCAGGTATTTTAGTGCACTATAATATTTTGGTAGAAAATATGTGTAGAGCCTGTAATCCCAGCACTTTATGAGGCTGAGGCAGGAGGATTGCATGAGCCCAGGCTGGAGTTCCAGACAAGCCTGGGCAACAAAGTGAGGCCCTATCTCTACAAAAAATAAAATAAAATATCCAGGCATGGTGGCATGCACGTGTAGTCTCCGCTACTCATAAGGCTGAGGCAGGAGGACCCCTTGAGCTCAGGAGTTTGAGGTTGCAGTGAGCTATGATTGCACCACTGTACTCCAGACTGGATGACAGAGAGAGACCTTGAAAAAAAAAAAAGAAAGAAGGAAGGAAGGAAGGAGAGAGAGAGAGAGAGAGAGAGAGAGAGAAAGAGAGAGAGAGAGAGAGAAGGAAGGAAGGAAGGAAGGAAGGAAGGAAGGAAGGAAGGAAGGAAGGAAGGAAGGAAGGAAGAAGAAGGAAGGAAGGAAGGAAGGAAGGAAGGAAGGAAGGAAGGAAGGAAGGAAGGAAGGAAGGAAGGAAGGAAGGAAAAGAAAGAGAAGCAGGCAGGGAGGGAGGGAGGGAGAGGAAGGAAAGAAGAAAGGAAGGAAGGAAGGAAGGAAGGAAGGAAGGAAGGAAGGAAGGAAGGAAGGAAGGAAAGAAAGAGAAGCAGGAAGGGAGGGAGGGAGGGAGAGGAAGGAAGGAAAGAAAGAAAGAGAAGCAGGAAGGGAGGGAGGGAGGGAGAGGAAGGAAGGAAGAAAGGAAGGAAGGAAGGAAGGGAGGGAGGAAGGGAGGGAAGGAGTTCCAAGATGGCCAAATAGGAACAGCTCTGGTCTGCAGATCTCAGCATGATTGATGCAGAAGGTGATTTCTGCATTTCCAACTGAGGTATCTGGTTCTTCTCACTAGGACTGGTTGGACAGTGTGTGCAGCCCATGGAGGGCAAGCTGAAGTGGGGCAGGGCGTCACTCACCTAGGAAGCACAAGGGGTCAGGGGATTTCCCTTTCCTAGCCAAGGGAAGCCATGACTGACTACCTGGAAAAATGAGAAATTCCCACCCAAATACTGTGCTTTTCACAAGGTCTTAGCAACTGGCAGACAAGGTGATTCTCTCCCGTGTGTGGCTCAGTGGCTCCCAAGCCCACAAAGGCTTGCTGACTGCTAGCGCAGTAGTCTGAGATTGATCTGCAAGAAGGCAGATTGCCTGGGGGAGGGGCGTCCACCGTTGCTGGGGCTTGAGTAGGTAAACAAAGCAGCTGGGAAGTTCAAACTGGGTTGTGGCCACCACAGCTCAACAAGGCCTACTGCCTGTAGACTCCACCTCTGTGGGCAGGGCATAGTTGAATAAAAGGCAGCAGAAACTTGTACAGACTTAAACATCCCTGTCTGACAGCTCTGAAGAGAGCAGTGGTTCTCCCAGCATGGAGTTTGAGCTCTGAGAATGGACAGACAGCCTCCTCAAGTGGGTCCCTGACCACCATGTAGCCTAACTGGGAGACATCTCCCAGTAGGGGCCGACAGACTCCTCATATAGGCGACTGCACCTCTGGGACAAAGCTTCCAGAGGAAAGATAAGGCAGCAATATTTGCTGTTCTGCAGCCTCCGCTGGTGATACCCAGGCAAACAGGGTCTGGAGTGGAACTCCAGCAAACTCCAACAGACCTACAGCTGAGGGACCTGACTGTTAGAAGGAAAATTAACAAACAGAAAGGAATAGCATCAACATCAACAAAAAAGACATCCACACCAAAACCCCATCTGTAGGTCACCAACATCAAAGACCAAAGGTAGATAAAACCACAAAGATGGAGAGAAACCAGAACAGAAAAGCTGAAAATTCGAAAAATCAGTGCATCTCTTCACCTCCAAAGGGTCACAGCTCTTCACCAGCAATGGAAGAAACCTGGATGGAAGATGGCTTTCACAAGTTGACAAAAGCAGGCTTCAGTAGGTTGGTAATAACAAACTTCTCCAAGCTAAAGGATGATGTTCGAACCCATCACAAGGAAGCTAAAAACCTTGAAAAAGGTTAGAAGAAAGAATAACTAGAATAAACTGTGTAGAGAAGACCTTAAATGACCTGATGGAGCTGAAAACCACAGCACGAGAACTTCGTGATGCATGCACAAGCTTCAACAGCCAATTCAATGAAGTGGAAGAAAGGGTAACAGTGATTGAAGATCAAATTAATGAAATAAAGTGAGAAAACAAAGTTAGAGAAGAAAGAATAAAAAGAAATGAACAAAACCTCCAATAAATATGGGATGATGTGAAAAGACCAAATTTACGTTTGATTGGGGTAACTGAAAGTGATGGGCAGAATGGAACCAAGTTGGAAAACACTCTTCAGGATGTCATCCAGGAAAACTTCCCCAATCTAGCAAGGAGGCCAACATTCAAATTCAGGAAATACAGAGAATGCCACAAAGATACTCCTCGAGAAGAGCAACCCCAAGACACATAATTGTCAGATTCACCAAGGTTGAAATTAAGGAAAAAGTGTTAAGGGCAGCCAGAGAGAAAGGTCGAGGTACTCACAAAGGGAAGTTCTTCAGACTAACAGCGGATCTCTCAGCAGAAATCCTACAAACCAGAAGAGATTGGGGGCCAATATTCAACATTCTTAAAGAAAAGAATTTTTCACCCAGAATTTCATATTTAGCCAAACTAAGCTTCATAAGTGAAGGAGAAAAAATCCTTTACAGAGAAGCAAATGCTGAGAGATTTTGTCACCACCAGGTCTGCCTTACAAGAACTCCTGAAAGAAGCACTAAACATGGAAAGAAACAACCAGTACCAGCCACTGCAAAAACAGGCAAAATTGTAAAGACCATCAACACTATTAAGAAACTGCATTGGCCAGGCACGGTGGCTCGTGCCTGTAATCTCAGCACTTTGGGAGGCTGAGGAAGGTGGATCACAACGTCAGGAGATTGAGACAATCCTGGCTAACACGATGAAACCCCATCTCTACTAAAAATACAAAACATTAGCCGAGCGTGGTGACCAGTGCCTGTAGTCCAAGCTACTGGGGAAGCTGAGGCAGGAGAATGGCGTGAACCTGGGAGGCAGAACTTGCAGTGAGCCGAGATCATGCTACTGCACTCTAGCCTGGGCGACAGAGCGAGACTCCATCAAAAAAAAAAAAAAGAAAGAAACTGCATCAATTAAAAGGCAAAATAACCAGTGAACATCATAATGACAGGATCAAATTCACATATAACAATATTAACCTTAAATGTAAATGGGCTATGTGTCCCAATTAAAAGACACAGACCTGCAAATTGGATAAAGATTCAAGACCCATCAGTGTGCTATAATCAGGAGACCTGTCTCACGTGCAAAGACTCAGATAGGCTCAAAAAAAAGGGATGGAGGAAGATCTACCAAGCAAATGGAAAGCAAAAAAAAAAGCAGGGTTTGCAATCCTAGTCTCTGAAAAACTGACTTTAAACTAACAGAGATCAAAAGAGACAAAGAATATCATTACATAATGGTAAAGGGATCAATTCAACAAGAAGAGCTAACTATCCTAAATATATATGCATCCAATACAGGAGCACCCAGATTCATAAAGCAAGTCCTTAGAGACCTACAAAGAGAATTAGACTCCCACACAATAATAATGGGAGACTTTAACACCCCACTGTTTGTATTAGACAGACCAAGAGAGAAGGTTAACAAGGATATCCAGGACCTGAACTCAGCTCTGCAACAAGCAGACATAATAGACATTTACAGAACTCTCCACCCCAAATCAACAGAATATACATTCTTCTCAGCACCAAATCACACTTATTGTAAAATTGACCACATAATTGGAAGTAAAGCACTCTTCAGAAGATGTGAAAGAACAGAAATCACAACAAACTTTCTCTCAGACCACAGTGCAATCAAATTAGAACTCAGGATTAAGAAACTCATTCAAAACTGCTCAACTACATGGAAACTGAACAACTTGCTCCTGAATAAATAATGAAATGATGGCAGAAATAAAGATGTTCTTTGAAACCAATGAGAATGAAGACATAACATACCAGAATCTCTGAGACACATTTAAACCAGAGTGTAGAGGGAAATTTATAGTACTAAGTGCCCACAAGAGAAAGCAGGAAAGATCCAAAATTGACACCCTAACATCACAACTAAAAGAACTAGAGAAGCAAGAGCAAACACATTCAAAAGCTAGCAGAAGGCAAGAAATAACTAAGATCAGAGCAGAACTGAAAGAGAGAGGCAAAAAACCCTTCCAAAAATCAATGAATCCAGGAGATAGTTTTTTGAAAAGATCACCAAAATTGATAGACTGCTAGCAAGACTATTAAAGAAGAAAAGATAGAACAATCAAATAGACGCAATAAAAAATGGTAAAGGGGATATTACCACCGACCCCACAGAAATACAAACTACCATCAGAGAATAGTATAAACACCTCTATGCAAATAAACTAGAAAATCTAGAAGAAATGGATAAATTCCTGGACACATACACCCTCCCAAGACTAAACCAGGGAAAAGTTCAATCTCTGAATAGACTAACAACAGGCTCTGATGAGGCAATAATTCATAGCCTACCAACCAAAAAAGTCCAGGACCAGATGGATTCACAGCCGAATTCTACCAGAGGTACAAAGAGGGGCTGGTACCATTCCTTCGGAAATTATTCCAATCAATAGAAAAAGAACGAATCCTCCCTAACTCATTTTATGAGGCCAACATCATCCTGATACAAAAGCCTGACAGAGACACAATAAAAGAGAATTTTAGACCAATATCCCTGATGAACATCAATGCGAAAATCCTAAATAAAAAAATGGCAAACTGAATCCAGCAGCACATCAAAAAGCTTATTCACCACAATCAAGTGGGCTTCATCCCTGGGATGCAAGGCTGGTTCAACATATGCAAATCAATAAATGTAATCCATCATATAAACAGAACATATGACAAAAACCACATGATTATCTCAATAGATGCAGAAAAGGCCTTTGACAAAATTCAACAGCCCTTCATGCTAAAAACTCTCAATAAATTCGGTATTGATGCAACATATCTCAAAATAATAACAGCTATTTATGGTACATCAGCCAATATTATACTGAATGGGCAAAAACTGGAAGTATTCCCTTTGAAAACCAGCACAAGACACGGATGCCCTCTCGCACCACTCCTATTCAACATATTGTTTGGAAAAGGGCTAATATCCAGAACCTACAAAGAACTCAAACAAATTTAGAAGAAATAAACAAACAACTCCATCAAAAAGTGGGCAAAGGATATGAACAGATACTTCTCAAAAGAAGACATCTATGCAGCCAACAGACACATTAAAAAATGCTCATCATCACTGGTCATCAGAGAAATGCAAATCAAAACCACAATGAGATACCATCTCACACCAGTTAGAATGGCAATCATTAAAAAATCAGGAAACAACAGATGCTAGAGAGGATGTAGAGACACAGGAACGCTTTTACACTGTTGGTGGGAGTGTAAACTAGTTTGACCATTGTGCAAGACAGTGTGGCGATTCCTCAAGTATCTAGAACTAGAAATACCATTTGACCCAGTAATCCCATTACTGGGTATATACCCAAAGAATTATAAATCATGCTACAATAAAGACACATGTACACGTATGCTTATTGTGGTACTATTCACAATAGCAAAGACTTGCAACCATCCCAACTGTCCATCAGTGACAGACTGGATTAAGAAAATGTGGCACATATACACCACGGAATACTATGCAGCCATAAAAAAGGGTGAGTTCATATTTTTTGCAAGGACGTGGATGAAGCTGAAAACTATCATCCTGAGCAAACTAGAAAACCAAACACCGTATGTTCTCACTCATAGGTAGGAATTGAACAATGAGATCACTTGGACACAGGGTGGGGAACATCACACATCAGGGCCTGTTGGGGAGTGGGGGGCTAGGGGAAGGATAGCATTAGGAGAAATACCTAATGTAAATGATCAGTTGATGGGGGCAGCAAATCAACATGGCACATGTATACCTATGTATCAAACCTGCACATT
Source organism: Macaca thibetana thibetana (assembly GCF_024542745.1). Lineage (NCBI taxonomy): Eukaryota > Metazoa > Chordata > Mammalia > Primates > Cercopithecidae > Macaca > Macaca thibetana. Next base: position 104,846,954 of record NC_065582.1, read on the forward strand.
ATGCACATGTACCCTAGAACTTAAAAGAGAAAGAAAGAAAGAAAGAAAGAAAGAAAGAAAGAAAGAAAGAAAGAAAGAAAGAAAGAAAGAAAGAAAGAAAGAAAGAAAGAAAGAAAGAAAGAAAGAGAGAGAAAGAGAGAAAGAAAGAAAGAGAGAGAGAAAGAGAGAGAAACAAAGAAGGAAGGAAGGAAGGAAGGAAGGAAGGAAGGAAGGAAGGAAGGAAGGAAGGAAGGAAGGAAGGAAGGAAGGAAAGAAAATAGATATACATTCATTACTCAGATTAGTAAACCTTGGCTCCTAATATGACAACATTCCCTGAGTTTACCTAATGTTTGCACCTAGTTAAAATAGGAACCTGCTGAAAAAGATCATTAAGAAGGAATCAGTGGTCGGAGCTGGAGGCAGAGTGTGATGGGCTAAATTGCGTCCCCCCTATCCCCGCCAAAATGTATATGTTAAAACCCTAACTCCCAAGACCTCAGAGTGTAACCATATTTGGAGATGAGGTCTTTAAAAAGTGATTCTGTTAAAATGATCTTTAGTGTAGGGCCCTAATCCAACAGGACTGGTGTCCTTGTAAGAGAAAAAGATACCAGGGGTGTGTGTGCACAGAGGCCATGTGAGGACAAAGCAGCAAGAATGTGGCCATGCACAAGCTGAGGAAAGAAGCCTCAGAAGAAACCAACCCTGCTGATACCTAGATCTTAGACTTCCAGGCTCCAGAAGTGTGAGAAAATAAATTGCCACTGTTTAAGCCACCCATTCTGTGGTAATTTGCTGTGGCAGCCCTAGCAGTGAAATACAGGAGAAAAAAGAAACCCTGAAGCAAGAGGATCTTTTTTCATGCATAAACCTTATTCCACAAATATGCTAACATTTTCCAGGAGAGCTTCCATTGCACATCATTTTTATTATGCTCAATAAAATTATTTAATTCACAGCTAAAAGTGCCATTTTCATACTTTCATATGAATAACTTTTTATAAATCAGGGGTGGAGGAAGCCCTTGTTGGGCTGCTGTATGAATTTTAATTCATTCTCTGGTCTTCTTTCCTGTAGCTGACAGGAAGACTTGCACATGAAGTTTGGGGCAGCCACACTTGGGATCAGCCCTTATCTGGCAGGCCTGAGGAACTAGGCAGTGGTAGGCAGAATAACAGCCCCCACCCCCACCCACCACCAGAGATTTCTACATCCTACTGCTTGGAACCTGTGAATATGGTCCACAGGACCTTGCAGATGTGACTGAATTAAGGATCTTGTGGCGGAGAGATTGTCCTGGATTTTCCAGGGAGGCCCAATGTAATCACAAAGGTACTTGTGAGAGTAAAACAGGGGAATCAGAGTGAGTAGTAGGAAATGTAATGATGGAAGCAAGAAGTAGGAATGGTGCGAAGAAGGCACCACGAGCCACAGAACGCTAGCAGCTTCCACAGACTGAGAAAGGCAAGGAAACAAATTCTTTCCTGAAGCCTCCGGAAAGGACAGAGCCCCACTGAAACCTTCATTTTAGACTTCTGACCTGCGTTGTTTTAAGTCTAAATTTGTGGCAGTTTGTTACAGCAGCCATAAGAAATGAGCACACTGAATATTCTGGTTTCCAGGCAGTAGGCTGTGATGGGCTTCTCAATTTAATGCAGATTTAGGGTTTGATGCATTGTTTTTGTTTTTGTTTTTGTTTCTGTTTTTGTTTTTGAGACAAGATCTCACTCTACCATCCTGGTGGTGGATAATACAATAATGCAATGCCACATGTTGTACTATTATTCTTTACATTGTACAGAAATGCTTCATATACTCTAGTATAAAAAGTATGTTTTACAATAACGTTTTAAAAATAAAAAAATTGTTGCTCTTTCCCATCTTGCAAGATGGCGGGTGAAAAAGTTGAGAAGCCAAATACTAAAGAGAAGAAACCCGAAGCCAAGAAGGCTGATGCTGGTGGCAAGGTGGAAAAGGGTAACCTCAAGGCTAAGAAGCCCAAGAAGGGGAAGCCCCATTGCAGCCGCAACCCTGTCCTTGTCAGAGGAATTGGCAGGTATTCCCGATCTGCCATGTATTCCAGAAAGGCCATGTACAAGAGGAAGCACTCAGCCGCTAAATGCGAGGTTGAAAAGAAAAAGAAGGAGAAGGTTCTTGCAACTCTTACAAAACCAGTTGGTGGTGACAAGAACGGCGGTACCCGGGTGGTTAAACTTCGCAAAATGCCTAGATATTATCCTACTGAAGATGTGCCTCGAAGGTGTTGAGCCATGGCAAAAAAACCCTTCAGTCAGCATGTGAGAAAACTGCGAGCCAGCATTACCCCAGGACCATTCTGATCATCCTCACTGGACGCCACAGGGGCAAGAGGGTGGTTTTCCTGAAGCAGCTGGCTAGTGGCTTGTTACTTGTGACTGGACCTCTGGTCCTCAATCGAGTTCCTCTACGAAGAACACACCAGAAATTTGTCATTGCCACCTCAACCAAAATAGATATCAGCAATGTCAAAATCCCAAAACATCTTACTGATGCTTACTTCAAGAAGAAGCAGCTGCGGAAGCCCAGACACCAGGAAGGTGAGATCTTCGACACAGAAAAAGAGAAATACGAGATTACAGAGCAGCACAAGATTGATCAGAAAGCTGTGGACTCACAAATTCTACCAAAAATCAAAGCAGTTCCTCAGCTCCAGGGCTACCTGCGATCTGTGTTTGTCCTGACGAATGGAATTTATCCTCACAAATTGGTGTTCTAAATGTCTTAAGAACCTCATTAAATAGCTAAGTACAAAAAAAAAAAAACCATAAAAAATAAAAAATAAAAAAACTGTTAAGAATTTTAAGACAAAGAAATCTGTGAATTGGCTCAAGTCCCAGGTCTATGAAAGAAGCAAGAACAAAACTCAGTCTTCTGATGCATGTAGATTACAATTGTTATGGACAATTCTTCCCTAAATATGCCTAGATCAATATTAACCCATCAAATGAGGATTCCTAAGATTTGCAGAATACTCAGTGCACATAACCTTAATTCTGAAGATGCAAGGGCTTTGTATAACGGACCTGAAAATCACTCTTGTTTTTTAGGGTTAATGTATCTTAAAAATGATAATACATATAAAGTGCTAAAAGTGGTTCCTAGTACAAAATAAAGATTCAATAATTATTAATTGTTATTATTGACCTAGAGCTAAAGAATCATTTCAGAAAGTTTAAATTTCAGGGTGTTTAATGGAGTCGATGTTTTACACCTTTTAACACTTTTATGTTGAGAACTGGATAGGGACTATGGTTTTTCTGAAATAGGAAATTAATAAAAAGAGAAATCTAAATTCACAGCTATTGGAAGATTTGGCTGTGGTTATGAAGAATTCAAATGGTAGAATCTGGAAATCATTAGGTTTCAAGTGTTCAACTCTGGTGTATTTAACCTTCCACGTGCCTCCAGTCTCTTTTTGCACTTGAATATTCAGGGATTCTATTGCCCCCAAGTTCCTTCCCAAACTGAGATGTCTCTTGGGATCTTTTCACATTAGGGGTCTTTATCCTTTCACTCAACTACCCTGAGCCAGGGGTCTGCATAGTCTTGTTGATATTAACTTGGACAAGACAGAGTTGGACAGGAAAATCTGTTCCCCAACCGGGGCCTCCAGCACCTACCCCCTTACTTCTTAACCATAAAAATCCTAGAGGAAAACCTAGGTAGTACCATTCAGGACATAGGCATGGGCAAAGACTTCATGTCTAAAACACCAAAAGCAACGGCAGCAAAAGCCAAAATTGACAAATGGGATCTCATTAAACTAAAGAGCTTCTGCACAGCAAAAGAAACTACCATCAGAGTGAACAGGCAACCTACAGAATGGGAGAAAATTTTTGCAATCTACTCATCTGACAAAGGGCTAATATCCAGAACCTACAAAGAACTCCAACAAATTTACAAGAAAAAAACAAACAACCCCATCAAAAAGTGGGCAAAGGATATGAACAGACATTTCTCAAAAGAAGACATTCATACAGCCAACAGACACATGAAAAAATGCTCATCATCACTGGCCATCAGAGAAATGCAAATCAAAACCACAATGAGATACCATCTCACACCAGTTAGAATGGCGATCATTAAAAAGTCAGGAAACAACAGGTGCTGGAGAGGATGTGGAGAAATAGGAACACTTTTACACTGTTGGTGGGATTGTAAACTAGTTCAACCATTATGGAAAACAGTATGGCGATTCCTCAAGGATCTAGAACTAGATGTACCATATGACCCAGCCATCCCATTACTGGGTATATACCCAAAGGATTATAAATTATGCTGCTATAAAGACACATGAACACGTATGTTTATTGCGGCACTATTCACAATAGCAAAGACTTGGAATCAACCCAAATGTCCATCAGTGACAGATTGGATTAAGAAAATGTGGCACATATACACCATGGAATACTATGCAGCCATCAAAAAGGATGAGTTTGTGTCCTTTGTAGGGACATGGATGCAGCTGGAAACCATCATTCTTATAAAACTATCACAAGAACAGAAAACCAAACACCGCATGTTCTCACTCATAGGTGGGAACTGAACAATGAGATCACTTGGACTCAGGAAGGGGAACATCACACACCGGGGCCTATCATGGGGAGGGGGGAGGGGGGAGGGATTGCATTGGGAGTTATACCTGATGTAAATGACGAGTTGATGGGTGCAGCACACCAACATGGCACAAGTATACATATGTAACAAACCTGCACGTTATGCACATGTACCCTACAACTTAAAGTATAATAATAATAAATAAATTAAAAAAAAAAAAAACTCCATCCTTATTTGGTTTCTCAGATGCCAAGAGAGCAAGCTAACCTGGGGTAAGAACAAAGACTCTGAAGTACGGCAAATCTGGGTCCAAGTCCTGAATCTGCCATAGGCTAACAGCATGACCTTTGCTGAGTTACTTACTCTCTCTAAACTTCTATTTCCGTATCCATACAAAGAGCCTAATATCAATTTCATAACAATTCATGACAATTTCATTGTCATGAGCATCAAATCATATAATGCACGAGAAAGTATTTAGCACTAACAGGCACATACTAAACACTCAATAAAATGTTAACTATTTCTATACTCTCTTAGTTTCTATCCAGACCTTGCAACACCTCTGTTAGTTTCACTGCCTGGTTCCCCCTTCTCTACCTGCACCCTTAATGTTAGAGTTCCTTTTCTACCCCCACTTTGCACATCTGCCCAAGGGGACCTCACCCAGTCTCAGGACTTTCACTGCCACCTACTATGCACAAAACTCTGGGTGACAGCACCCAGAGCTATCTGTCCAACCCTGATCTTTTATCCAAGCTCTAGATTTGCATTTGCAATTATCTATTTATTGTGTCACCTTAGATACCCTATAGTTGCCCAAACAGAACCCACCATCATCCTCCTCTAACCCATTTCATTTCCTGTCTTCTCAAGCACACTTAATGGGGTCTCCCAGGGTAGAAATTGTGAAGACATTCACAACCCCTCATGCCCACTCACCAAGCCCTGGGATTAAAAAATTTCTCCTGACTCCAATGCTGTCCCAATTCCTCCACCCTGCCACTGCCTTGGTTCTGGTCTTCCTTATCACACACTAGATGAAGGAAATAGCCTTCTATTTGTGACCTGTCAGCCCTCACACAGTAACTCGTCCATATCCATTCATCCTCTAGTCCCCCACCCAAATCATCTTCTTCAATACATGCCAAGGACTACAAAGATACTCTGAATGTGGGGAAAAGGGAACATCTTAACAAATATTTCACAGTGAAATATAGGGGGCATAAACATTAAGTTGAAGAAACAATCAAAAAAGACACCCGGTGATATTATGATTATTTAACATGGTTCTAGTTTTTATTTTTTTTACCATATTATTCAACTACCACCCTGATAGAACTAGTTGCTCTGACTTCTGGGGCCCCACTATGTCTTCATTACACATTTGCTTTAGCCTTTAACATATGCGGTAATTCATCTGCCTTTCTCTGTTTAGCCTACATCATTTGCATCTTTTTACACCCAGAATCTGGTATCATGCCTAGCACATAGTCAAAGCTTGCTAACCAGTAGAAAACAGTCTAATGATTGACTTTTCACGCTTCCCATTAGAAACTAAGAAAACTGACATTTTTCTTGAAATTGCAAAATGGTAGCATAAGTTTTGTTTTGAGATGAGGTTTTGCTCTTGTTGCCCAGGCTGGAGTGCAATGGCATGATCTCGGCTCACTGCAACCTCCACCTCTTGGGTTCAAGCGATTTTCCTGTCTCAGCCTCTGGAGTAGCTGGGATTACAGGCATGTGCCACTACGCCTGACTAATTTTGTATTTTTAGTAGAGACAGGGTTTCTCCATGTTGGTCAGGCTGGTCTCAAACTCCCAACCTCAGGTGATCCACCAGCCTCAGCCTCCCAAAGTGCTGGAATTACGGGTGTGAGCTACCATGCCCAACCAGTTTTTTGTTTTGTTTTGTTTTGTTTAATCAAAGTATTTTCCCTTCTTGAGAATTCAGGGTTTTTTATTTTGTCTTTATTTTGATCTCTTTTTCCCCTTCTAACATTAAGTCTAGGCCCCAGGAATAGAAGGCAGATTCCAGCTATAACTTTGAGTTTCAAACTAGACTTTTTATTAAAGTAATAGGAAGAAAGTCTCAAAGGAACCAGAGCTTGGAGGATTGACCGTGGAGTTATCACAGAAGGAGATACTTGAGGGAAGTTCCTGCCTCACTAGAAGGGGAAACCCTTTCCAGTGCTAAGAGGGAATCTGTTTTTCTCCTTTGCACACTCTAAACTTCAGCATTATCAGTGATCATGGAACATAGAAGCTTATGATATCAGGCTTCATCCTAACTAAATTCATAAAAGAGCAGTGTAGAAAGCACAATGTCACTTGTTTTATAACTGATACACCCATTTAACAAGGAAATGAGACACAAGATTAAGAATGCCACCTCTGGAGTCAACAGCAAGTGTGACTGGGGCCACATGACTCGGTCAGATTTTTTATTTAGTCCTTTAGCGCAAACCTAAGAATGTTCCCTCAAACCTATAGAGTCTTGATCCTCTGTTCTCTTTGTACATGTAAGATCCTTAGATTAGCACATGGAACATAGGAAGAGATCTAGAAATATCAGCTATACTAGCTGAGAGCCGAATCACATATGAACTCCCATTCACGACTGCCACAAAAAGAATAAAATACCTAGGAATACTGCTAACAAGGGAAGTGAAGGACCTCTTCAAGGAGAACTACAAACCATGGCTCAGAGAAATCAGAGATGACACAAATAAATAGAAAAACATTCCATGTTCATGGATAGGAAGAATCAATATGGTGAAAATGACCATACTGCCCAAAGCAATTTTTAGATTCAATGCTACTCCCATAAATTACCACTGACATTCTTCACAGAATTAGAGAAAACCATTTTGAAATTTATATGGAACCAAAATAGAGCCTGAATAGCCAAGGCAATCCTAAGCAAAAAGACAAAGCTGGAGGCATCATGCTACCTGACTTCATACTATACTATAGGGCTACAGTAACCAAAACAGCATGGTACTGGTACAAAAACAGACACATACACCAATGGAACATAATAGAGAACCCAGAAATAAGACGACACACCTACAACCATCTGATCTTCAACAAACCTGACAAAAACAAGCAATGGGAAAAGGATTCCCTATTAAATAAATGGTGCTGGAAGAACTGGCTAGCCATATGCAGAAAATTGAAACTGTACCCCTTCCTTACACTATATGCAAAAATCAACTCAAGATGGATTGAAGATTTAAATGTAAAACCCAAAACTATAAAAACCCTATAAGAAAACCTAGGCAACACCATTTAGGACATAGGCACAGGCAAAGATTTCATGATGAAGACACCAAAAGCAACTGCAACAAAACAAAAATTGACAAATGGAATCTAATTAAACTAAAGAGCTTCTGCACAGCAAAAGAAACTATCAACAGAGTGAACAGACAACCCACAGAATGGGAAAAAAATGTTGCAATCTATGCATCTGACAAAGATCTAATACCCAGCATCTATAAGGGACTTAAACAAATTTACAAGAAAAAAACAAACAACCCCATTAAAAAGTGGGCAAAGCACATGAACAGACACTTCTCAAAAGAAGACAAAGATACATGCAGTCAACAAACATATGAAGAAAAGCTGAACATCACTGATCATTAGAGAAATGCAAATCAAAATCGCAATGATACATCATCTCACACCAGTGAGAATGGCTATTACTAAAAAGTCAAAAAATAGTAGATACTGGTGAGGTTGTGGAGAAAAAGAAACACTTATGCACTGTTGATGGGAGTGTAAATCAGTTCAGTCATTGTGTAAGAGAGTGTGGTGATTCCTCAAAGACCTAAAAACAGAACTAACATTCAACCTAGCAATCCCATTACTGGGTATATACCCAAAGGAATATAAATCATTCTATTATAAAGACACATGCACACATACTATTCACAACAGCAGAGACATGGAATCAACCTAAATGCTCATCAATGATAGACTAGATAAAGAAAATGTGGTACATATACACCATGGAATATTATGCAGCCATAAAAAGGAATGAGATCATGTCCTTTGCAGGGACATGGATGGAGCTGGAAGCCGTTATCCTCAGCAAACTCATGCAGTAACAGAAAACCAAATACCGCATGTTTTCACTTGTAAGTGGGAGCTAAATGATGAGAATACATGGACACATGAGGGGAACAACACACACTGGGGCCTCTTGGAGGGTGGGGGTGAGAGGAGGGAGAGGATCAGGAAGAATAGCTAATGGATACTGGGCTTAATACCTAGGTGATGGGATGATTGGGCCAGGAGATGACCTAAAGTTGTGGACACCTGGTCCTTGTCCCCAATGTGCTTCCTGAAGGTTGAACTAGAGTTCTGCTGCTCTTAGGCAATGTGTTATTTCTCTTTGGGCAATCTGTGGAAGCCAAATCATTAGTTGCTATTTGCTTGGTAAACATCTTGGCAAATAAGATTAAAAGCCAGGATGTCTGTTGGCTCACTGAGTCCTCCTAATGGGCCAGTCTCAGGCTATCTTACTCTGAAGTATCCTCCACTCCTCAAAATCACAGATGAATGCTTCTGGCAAAAGTGGCATCTTGTTTATTTTCACAGAAGCTGCCATGTATGCATCAAACCCATTTTGCCTTCTGCCTGGGCACACACCTAACCTTGTCTTCCAGCTTCCTTTGCAGTTAGGCCACGTGACATGCATTAGCCAATGCCATTGGCGTGGAAGCGATGTGCACCCTTCCTGGTCTTGCTGATAAAGTCCCCCCACAGGCAACCCTCCGTGCTCTACAGGGACTTTGGAAGCCGCATGCCGAAGACATCAGAGCCACAGGTGAAAGAAATCTGGGTCTTCGCATATTACTTGGGTGAGGCATCCGCTCATCAGCAATGCCCATTATGAATTTCATGTGAGGAAAAACAAACTTCTATCACATTTGAACAATTACACATTCTTGAGTTTGTCTGTTACAAGTTCTAGGATTACCTTAACAAATACATCTGTCTCAATCATCATGAACCTATCATTCCTATGGCAGTGCCTGGTACACAATAAGAATTCATGTCTGTAGAAACTCTAGATTTTACTAGAAATCAGAGCCTGGTGTTTAAACAGAGTAAGAGTAATCATTGGCATGCAGGAGACAGACTCTGGAACTCTGCAGAAGACTTTAGTTATCTACATTTCTGAAACATGAGGATGCCACCAGGAGAGGAAATATTAGATATTTTTTCCCAATTTCAGTTCTCCTCAGATTTCATCAGTCTGATCATCCAGACTGAGAATTATCTGAAGTTATTTCATTCAGAGACAACAGAAACTGGGGCATTTAAGTATGCAGAGAGCAATTACATTCTGAGAAGAAACCTCTGAATAGCACAATCACTGACAGCTATTTAAAGAGAATAGAAGATTGAGACTACATAGGTGGGGAAAAGATCTTAGGTTTGACTTAAAGGGCTGAATAAAAATCCTAAAGGACACTTATGGCTCCAGAGCTGGTGCCTTCCGGGGGTGTGAGGCCTGAACAGTTGGAGAACTGGCAGTAGTAACTAGAAAAGGATAGTATTTTGACAGATGCCTGAGGTTACATTCCAAATTCCTTCCACCTTACCCCACTTCTCATTCCCCAAATCATTATTCTCAAGGGAGGAGTCACAGTATATCAAATTTGCCACTGAGGCCATTAAGAGGTGTGTGTTGTTATACATCACCAGAAAGCATTTCCCTATTTCTCAAGGTCTTTTTTGATTAAAGAAGCAAAATCATACCAGCTCTTCCCAAACTCATCTTTCACTCTCCATTAAAGAGAAGAGCAAGACTATCAAGTAAGGCAAGCAGCAACCTACAAAATGCAATCTTGGACCACGTGAGCAAGAAGATGAACAACGGACAAGAGAATGGCATTGCAGGTGAGAATTGGAGGTAGTATATATATATGGGACAGAAAAAGCCTTGAAATCTACAACCCTCATTGACCCCTCATAAGGGGTTATACTCAAAGCACTTCACCAAGCTTCTGCTCCGTAAGCATAAATGGCCATGCCCTGCACCATGCGACCCCACCCCAGGCTATCACTAATTGAAGCAGAGGTGGACACCCAACCCAAAGGCAGCCAATTTAGAATTGCCCAATAGCCTCTGAGATAGCCTGGTAAGAAATCTTTGTCATACACAAATAATGATGATAAAGGCATCAAATTATCTTTTTCTGGAATAGAAAATGAAGATGAAATACAGATATGATATAAAATGAAAATATGGGGAGATTCTCAGGAATACAAAGAAGAGATAGAGGGAGAGAATCCATCTTCATTAGCAAGAGAGAAAGAAAAAAAAAACAGAAAAGGCAGACAAGATTCTGAAGAATAATGAAAGGTCAAGAGAAAGCAGAAATTGTTATAGTAAGCAGAAGTTGTGAGGAGGCAGAAGTCCAAATATACGTTAAGTAGAGCACAAGGGAGATGTTTAGAACAGGTTCAAGATAAAGGCAAAAAGGAGGTGGGCTCCATAATGCTAGACGTCTTGAAGATCAACAAATTCCAGCTTCTTGTATAAGCAGGGAGACAGGAGAGAGGGCTGACAGCAAGATCATCAGTCTCCAGGACATTTAACTGGACACTGAATGACCTTCTGCATGGGATGATTTATTCCGGGCTCTCTGGTGCTCTGCTGTCCTGTGGGTCTTGCTTTTCTTTGGACGTTATGTGGCTTTCCCCAATTCCCAGGAGGCCTGGCAACAAGCTTGAGATTCCTGTTTTCTTTAGTCCCACAAATATGCTAGCAAACTGTCCCCTACTTTTGCTTGAAGTAACACAGGTAAGTGTATTCCTTGCTACCAAGCAGTGGGATATATTATTTGTACAGTGTGGATGTATGTGTTTGTCCAGTGTGTTGTATGCTGGGAGGATGAGGTGAGAGGCCAAACGCAGAGGGCAGAATTGCCTTGATAAGTTGGGAGGACACGGAGGTGATAAGGTAGGGAAGTCTGGGAATGGGAGTAATAGGAGTGAGCAAACTAATTTAGGCTTCTTCACGTATGTCTGGCACCTGGTCTGTGGCTTCCTGAGTCCATCAGATTCTCTTTCTCTTAAATATACTGCATATCAAGAGAAAAGGGTACATGTCCCTTCTATGGACATTCCTAATCTATTGTTATATTTATTCAGAAGGTCATCTCATCTTCCTCTAAAGAATGTGTTATAGACCTGGAGTGGTGGCGCATCCTTGTAATCCCAGTACTGTGCGAGGCTGAGGCAGGAGGTGTACTTGAGCCCAGGAGTTCATGATCAGCCTAGGCAACATAGTGGGACTCAGTTTCTACAAAAAAAAAAATACAAAAATTAGCCATGTGTGGTGGTGCATAGCTGTATTCCCAGCTACTCAGGAGGCTGAGGCAGATGATCACTTGAGCCTAAAAGGTTGAGACTACTGTGAGCTATGATTGCACCACTGCACTCCAGCCCGGGCAACTCTAGAAGAACCCCATCTTAAAACAAGAACAACAACAAATGCTTTATAGAGTGTACTGGTCAGGACTCTTGGTCAAAAGGGGAAAAAACTCAATTTGGACTAGCCTAAGCTAACACCCTCCTCTTTTTCTCGCCTGTCTCTCTCTCTCTCTCTCTCTCTCTCTCTCTCTGTGTGTGTGTCTGTCTTTGAGACGGGGTCTCCAGGTTGGAGTGCAGTGGTGCGATCACAGCTCACTACAACCTCCAAGTCCTGGACTCAAGCGATCCTCCCACCTCAGCCTCCCCCAAGAGCAGCTTGGACCACAGGCCTGTTCCAACATGCCCAGCCCCTCCTCCTGAGTTTGCTCCTCCTGGCTTTTCCGGCACCTTCTCACAGCCTTGCTGTCTCCTTGAGGCTGAATCCTGAGAGTACAGATCCTGTGTTCACATCCTCGCAGCTTCACCTGCCCGTGTCCACACTCTTAGAGCAATTGCTATGACCAGAAGGGGACGGTCAGCTCCTATTTGAATCAAATGTTGAACTTTTGGCAAGAGATATGGGGCAGACTGAGCAAACCCACTAAAGGAGTTGTTGGGGTCCCCCAAACTCACACTTCTCATCTGCTGCCCGAGCCGTTATTGCCCTCAGTGTCTCAGATTTGGCCAGCACTTAGACTGCGACTGCACAGGGACACTTCCCCTGTAGACCTGCTGCTCCCCTTTAGCCCAGTAGGAGGCAGCATTGCCCCTCCTTGCCCTGCGCCTCGCCCGGCTGTTTGATTCCAGGCTTCCAGCTCAGCTAGGAAAAGGGTCCATTAAAAAGATTTTATCTTCGGAAAACCTTATCACCCCTCAAATGTCAAGACTTTCGGAAATTAATCTAGAGTTTTCTCCTTTTCAGACCTCAAGTTTTAAAACAGAATCGTAAAATCCTAGAGCCAGGAGGAGCCTCTGGAGTCCTGTCACATCCAGCCCTCTGTTTTAAAGATGAATAGATCGACCTAGGCAGAGACTCAATCACATATTCTAACATTTGGTACCAGATTGCGAAGTCATTGGAACCAAGCATAAAAAGCTATCAGGGAGAGATAAAAGATCTGAAGGAAAGGTTGCTTATCAATTTCTGGAAAGCTGGACTAAACTTTTAATGGGAAAACAATTTATAAAAAAATACCCAAGTCACCTTTAAGAATAAACACTTGCAAATGATTTGAACAAGCACTGTGCAATCGAAATACATGTGAGTCACAAATGCAAGTCATAGGTGGAATTTTACAGTGGCTACTAGAAATTTTTAAAAAGGTAAAGAGAAAAGGTGAAATTTAAAAAACAAGTTAAGTAATACTTCAATAATATTTAACCTATATATTAAATATACTATTATTTCACCATGTAGTCAGTAAAGACTCCTATGAATAAGATATTTTGCCAGTGGCTACCGTGTTGGACGTTGCAGAATTGAACAACAGGTTCATACAGAACCTTGCAGAGTCCTCAGGACAAGCTGCAGACATTTGAGCTCAACTAGGGCATTCTGGGGAAATGTATTATACCAACAGAATATAAGGGGCTGATATATTTTATCAAAAAGAGCTTCCTGTTTGAAAAAATATATACTTTTAACTCCATCTCCTTTCCTCAGATAAGCTCCAGAAGGATGCATGATCATTGCATCATTATTATTCTTAAACAATGAACTAAAGTGGACCAGTCAAGTGAATGCCAACGGGAGTTTGATGGAAGAGGCTGTCCTGTTCTCGCCTAGAGTGACCTCACAATCTGTGGCCCAGGAGGATTTTATAAGATATCAGCATGCCTGCCGAGAACAAATGAATAGTTTTTTCCTTAGTGCTAAAAACACCAGAGGCAATTTTCACATACCCACCCTTCGTTTTTACAGGATTTGGTGGGGGAGTCAGGCTGTAATCACAGTGTGTTAACTGAGGATAAAATAGAGAGCATCAGCCAGATTGCTCTTCTTGAAAACAACAGCCAAAAAAGAAAAACAGCTTTCAGGATTTTGAGTTGCTTCACATGCTCAGGAGAGGGTGGCAATTTCAAGCCCAACATCAAGAAGAAGGACAAAGTTGAGCCCAACTGGGCACCAGCAAGGAGTGGGTGCACCCATCCCTGCCTCCACGCTCCTTCCTCCACAGTAAAAATGAGGGCTCCCATCATTTTGGGGTAGTGGGTGTTTCACAGTCTGTTCTCCTCAGCAGCTTTGAAATTCTGAGTTCTGAATTCTGGTATTGTAGCCTGGCACAGAGTTGCAGGGACAAGGTTTGTTCACACCCTAATCTCCTACCCCAGCCTGCTGTCTTCCTGACTGTGCCACTATCTGAAGTCGAGGGTTTCTCACTAAACACTGAGCAGAGCTGCAGGCAGACCTTGACCTTGCCTCATATGTCCAAGTGAAATAAGCAACCACCCTAAAAAAGAAGCCAAGTTTTCCCTTTGTTGATGGATTCCTCCTTCTATGGAAGTATCTGTGATAAGGATACTGTCACTCTGAACCACTGAGTCTTTTGTTCCAAAAATACTGATTGACAGTCATTGATCACTTATTACCGAGTCCCTGTAGTAACTCATTTAAAGCTCTGCAAAATAATAGTCCTTTCACAGCTGGTTGTGGTGGCTCACGCCTGTAATCCCAGCACTTTGGGAGGCTGAAGTGGGCAGATCACTTGAGGTCAAGAGTTCAAGATCAACCTGGTCAACATGGCGAAACCTCTCTCTACTAAAAATACAAAAATTAGCTGGGCTTTGTGGTGGGTGCCTGTAATCCCAGCTACTCCAGAGGCTGAGGCACAAGAATTGCTTGAACCTGGGAGGCAGAAGTTGCAGTGCGCTGAGATCACACCACTGCACTCCAGCCTGGGCAACAAGAGCAAAACTCCATCTCAAAAAATAATAATAATAATAAAGAAAAATAAATTAGCCAGTTGTGGTGGCTCACACCTGTAGTCCCAGCTACTCAGGAGGCTGAGGCAGGAGAGTTGCTTGAGCCCAGGAGGCAGAGGTTGTAGTGAGCTGAGATTGTGCCATTGCAATCCAGCACAGGCAACAAAGAGAGATTCTGTCTAATAATAATAATAATAGTAATAGTCCCTCCAAACTATCCTAAGTCCTTTGTATACTGTATTAGAGTCCTAGGTCCTAGGTCCACCATAACAGAGTCACACAGACTGGGTGGCTTCAACAACAGAAATTGTATTTTTTCGCAGTTCTGGAGGCCAGGCGTCCAAGATTTAGGTGTCAACAGTTTTGGTTTATTCTGAAGCTGTGAAGGAGACCCTGTCCTACACCCCTCTCCCAGCTTCTGGGGGTTTGCTGGCAATCTTTGGTATTCCTTGGCTTGTAGATGCAACACCCTAGTCTCTACATTTGTCTTCACATGGCATTTTCCCTTTGTATGTCTGTATCCAAATCTCTCCTTTTCAAAAGGGCACTGGTCTTGCTGGATTAGGGCACACACTAGTGACTTCATTTTAAGTTGATTACTTCTGTGAAGACATAAGATCACCTTCTGAGGTCTTGGAGGTTAGGACTTCAGTGTAGGGGGACACAGTTCAAACCATAACACACATATTAACTCATTTATCTTTCCAACAGCCCTTCAAGGCAGCTTCCTGGATAATTTATCCCATTTGCATAAATTTATCCCATTTGCAGAAGAGGGCACCTGGGACACAGAGAAAGTAAAAGACTTGCCATGGTCACTGCATTAGTCAGTTTTCATGCTGCTGATAACGACATACCTGAGACTGGGTAATTTATAAAGAAAAAGAGGTTTACTGGACTCACAGTTCCACCTGGCTGGGGAGGCCTCACAATCATGGCAGAAGGTGAAAGGCACTTCTTACACAGTGGCAGCAAGAGAGAAAACTTGTGCAGGGAAACTCTCCTTTATGAAACCATCAGATCTTGTGAGACTTATTCACTATCGTGAGAACAGCACAGGAGAGATCTGCCCCATGATTCAATTACCTCCCACCAGGTCCCTCCCGAGACACGTGGGAATGGTGTGAACTATGATTCAAGATAAGATTTGGGTGAGGACACATCCAAACCATAGCAGTCACCAAGCTGGCAGTTAGTGGAGTCCCACAGGGTGTCTAGTTTGAGTGAGTCTGCTGTACAACCCCATAAGTATTGTTATTACTGTCTCAGACTTATGCCTGAGGAAACCAAGATATACAGTTCACAAAACCCACCAGTATTGCACAGTGAGTCATTGGCGGAGCTGGAGTTTGAACCCACTGCTGTTCGGCTTCAGCACCTGAGCTGGTAATCACTAAACTATGTGATTTCTCTTACATAAAAATGTCTTCCCAGAATTCAGGAAAGGCTAATTTGCCACTCCACACTTTCCAAGGACTGCACAATTCTTTGGTGGTGTTGGTTATGCATCACAGTCACCGTTGGAAGGGACTGGGGTTGGTCACTGGCATGGGGCAGCAGGGTGAGTTATCAGGAAATGGCAAAAGGACCCAGGGGGTCTGCAAGTGCTTGAGCCCCCACCCCTAGCACTGCCCTTAACCACCTCAGGCTCTGCCAGGGAACCAGGAAGAGGATAGGCAAATAGGAGGGCAATTCTGGGCTGCTTTGGGTAAAATAAAAAGGGGACAGGAAATGAAAGGATTCAGACTGTTGAAAGAAGGGACTCAACAGATCCTGCCTCATCCTTTCTTCGTAACTGGAAGGAAGTGGGTCTTACTGTTGCATGAGGAAATGGGGGAGCCCAGCTCCTGAGCATTCAGGCCAGTCTTGGTTTGATTCATACTATAATGATTTCTCTCTAATGTAGAGACACAAAAGCTGAGAGTTGAGAACTATGTCTCATGAAGGTCACAACTGGGGTCCACACCTACCCTCCTCAGGATTAGCTGTTCAATTCCTCCTGGAATTTTGGGAGAAATCCACTGAATCCCACCCCCCACTCCCTGTTACTAGTTGCTGGTGGTGGTTAAGAGAGCTTGCGTTGTTTTATTTTTTCACTTAGTTTGAGTCCTGTACACTCATTAAGTTATATCATTATCTTTCATTTCATTGAATCTAAACTATCTTCTCCCCATTTGCCCAATTTAATGAATTTTCTCAATTTTGTTCTCACTAATTAAACATCATACTCAGTATCTAAAATAAATCCACCTTTTTTTTTTTACACCCGTAGTGTAAAAGCTCCCTGAGGGTAGTGATTTCATCTTTTGTTTACTTCTATATCCTGAGCACCTAGCAATATTGATAATGAAGGAATGGCTATGTGTAATTTTTTTCTCCCATTTTATATACATGGTAACTTGCTATACATACTGTTCTGCATATGCGTTTGTCTACTTATCAATATATCATGGAGATTGTCAACATTTAATGGGTCAACAGGCAGGGGACAGGACTTTTACATTTATTAAAATTACCTGCTTAGAGTTCCAAGCAGAATAAAAGCAATTCTCCATCCATGCATGCATAGACTAATCCCAGGAAGTAGCCGTCACCCAGCATGAATTAAATTTGCTGTGCAAGGCATGCCTAGTATGCAATAGAGCTCTCTCACTTTTTTGTTGTTTTTAATCTACATGACCGACACCATAGCCACTGTTTCTTAGGACACACCATTCATGATACAGCTACATTTTAAAATATCTATTTCACTCCATGGAATCCTTTTATCTTGCAATCACACTAAACATGGGTGCCTTACACTTGATAGGTATTCAAGTGTGGGGAAGTGGTGTGAATGAAAAGTTAAGATATACTAAACCATAAAGTATATTAACTTTTTTTCCAAGTTAAGGTAGAAAAAGGGAGGAAATCAATACATTTTAATTTCTTTAAATGAGGTAAACTTCGAATAACCATGGAATTTAACCCAATAAACTATTGCAAAATCATTTTGGTGACTTGTGCCTGGTGCCTGCCCATCCATCTACTTCATGACTTAGCACCAAGTTTTTTGTCTGAATTTGAGGGTGTACCACTTCTGTAAGAAACAGCAAATGTAAGAGTGTCATCCCCAGATTGCAATGTCAAAGTTCTCATTTATGGCCTGCCGACAAAAACATTGTAGTATGAAAAGAGGAGCATAGGCAGAATGATTGGAGTTTCAAAATTTGAACAATGTGAGATAAATGGGTGATCAGGGGTCAAAAGGGCTATTTATAAGGATTACTCTTCTCCTAGACTTTAATTCTCCAGAACACTTATATCACCCAGTGGAAGTATCTTGCCTGTGAGTTTTTGTTTATTCTCTATCTCCTCCCACTGTAAAGTATGTTCCATGAGAGCAGAAACTTCATCTTTGTTCACTACTATATATCTAGTTGCTGACATATGGTACATGCTTATTATGTATTTGTTGAATAAATGAATACACAAGAGAAGGACGAAGGTGACTTTTGGCTTCATCCCATTCCTATTGCTTAGGAGTCGTTCATTTTAAGAACACTTCTGGAAATTACCAAAGAAAGTTTTTTCATACAAACAAGTAGGAGTGAAGTAGGTTCACTGTGCACTGATTACCAATTTATCTGAGTACAGTGAGACAGAACACCCACACACAAGTTACATGAAACAGGTTTATTACTTACAGATAAGCAGCAATGGATAACAGAAGTCAAGGCTTCATCCTGAGCTGGTCTCCCAAGGCTCACAGAGCTGCTTGGGGAACACAGAGTCTCCAAGGCACATGCCGCACTTGCACTGCATCTGAGGGACCTGGAAAAGCAGTCTACCCTGGGCTTTACGCCCAGGGCCAAAGCACTGAAGGACATCCTATTTCTAGGGTGAGCTGGAACAGAGCCCAGGCTGTTCTGACCAGTCCCCTACTATCTCACGACATTACATTCCTAGCATATTCTACAGTTATTCTTAAGAATTACAAGTAAGAAAGTAGGGAGAACTGGGTCAGTCCAAGGCCACCTGAAGAACTGTCCTACAGGAGTCATTGAGAAGGGAGTGGCCATCTGGGGTTCAGTGGAAAATTTTCTCTTAAAATGTAGCTACAGCCTGGGGTCCGTGGAGCTTGACTTTAATCTCACCAGTAATCTTTAGTTTTCCACTAACACTCTTTCCAAATTCCTTCTGCCCACCACCCCATTCCAAAGCCACACCCACAATTTCAGGCTTCCATCGACTCTCCCAGGTACCTACCTCTGGTTAGTTATCAATTACTGATCGAAATATTACTTCAGAGTTAATGCCTTAAAATAAATACAGTATAATGGGAAATATATATCTGGTCTTTATCCCCAATTAGTGACCAACAGTTCTGAAACCCTTGGAATTCCCAGAGTGATAGGAGTGTTTTGGTATGTTGATGGTGATGACTCATGGCTGGGGGGCCCTAGATAGCTTCAGGATGGAGGCTGGTCACCCAAAAGACCAAGGCATGATTAGAGGGTTGGAACTTTTAGCCCACCTCAACCTGCAGGACTAACAGCTAATGACTTAATTAATCATACCTTCATAAACATCCCCTAACAATAGGGTTCAGGAAGCTTCCAGGCTGATGAACACATAAAGGTACTGGGAGGGTGGCATGCTAGAAAAAGGAATGGGAGCTCCGTGTACCCCTCCTTGTCCCTATACCTTGCCCTATGCATCTCTTTCATTTGGCTATGAGAATAAACCAGTAAAAGTGCTAAAGTGTGCTCTTGAGTTCTGTGAGCCATTCTAGCAAATTATCAAACCTGAGGAGGTAGCAGATATGTGGCTGGTTGGTCAAAAGCACAGGAGGCCTGGGACTGAAGACCAGCATCTGAAATAGGAAGGACTGAGTCCTTCACCTGTGGGGCCTGCACAGGTAGAGTCAGAATTGGATGGAATCGAACACTCAGCTGGTGTCCAGAGAATCAGAAAATAGGTTGTTGGTGTGGAAAACCCCCATACCTTTTGGGTCAGAAGTGTTGTGAGGAGGCACAGCTCAATAATAAACATTTATTATCTCCTCATTTATGTGAGAAAGAAATTTGGGAGCAGCTTATCTGGTTGGTTCTGGATTGGAGTCTTGCCAAGAAGTTGTAATCAAGATGTTGTCCTGGGCTGCAGTCATCTGAAGATTTGACTGGGCCTGGAAGATTTACATCCAAAGTGACTCACTCACATGACTGTCCAGTGGTCACAGGTGTAGGCAGGAGGCCTTGTTTCACCAGTTGGGCCTCTCCAGGGCGCTGCTCAGTCCATGACAGCTGGCTTCCTGCCCAGCAAGTGCCAAGAGAGCAAAGTAAAAGCTGTAATGTGTTTTATTCCTAGCCTCCTAAGTCACAGCCTGTCATTTTTACAATGTCCTATTGGTTACCCAAGTCAGCCCAACTGATTATAGAAGTGAATTGCACAAGAACATGAAGACCAGGAGGCGAGGCTCTTCAAGGGCCATCTTGGAGGCTCCCAAACCACAGGGCTCAAATACATTTTTCAAATAAATGAACAAAGTATTTAGTCAACTCCAAGTCCTCTGTACTCAGTCCATTTGGATCTAACACGAGAGTTTAGGCTTCTGACAACATACAACGTTTTACTGGCTTTAGCATTTTCACTCTGGAAGACCTCAGACAAGTGATCTACTTTCATTGTGCCTCAAGTCTTAAAACAAGAACTGCGCTGATAAGCAACTTCAGCAAAGTCTCAGGATACAAAATTAATGTGCCAAAATCACAAGCATTCTTATACACCAGTAACAGACAAACAGAGAGCCAAATCAGGAATGAACTTCCATTCACAATTGCTTCAAAGAGAATCAAATACCTAGGAATTCAACTTACAAGGGATGTAAAGGACCTCTTCAAGGAGAACTACAAACCACTGCTCAGTGAAATCAAAGAGGACACAAACAAATGGAAGAACATACCATGCTCATGGATAGGAAGAATCAATATCGTGAAAATGGCCATACTGCCCAAGGTAATTTATAGATTCAATGCCATCCCCATCAAGCTACCAATGAGTTTCTTCACAGAATTGGAAAAAACTGCTTTAAAGTTCATATGGAATCAAAAAAGAGCACGCATCTCCAAGACAATCCTAAGTCAAAAGAACAAAGCTGGAGGCATCACGCTACCTGACTTCAAACTATACTACAAGGCTACAGTAACCAAAACAGCATGGTACTGGTACCAAAACAGAGATATAGACCAATGGAACAGAACAGAGCTCTCAGAAATAATACCACACATCTACAGCCATCTGATCTTTGACAAACCTGAGAGAAAAAAGAAATGGGGAAAGGATTCCCTATTTAATAAATGGTGCTGGGAAAATTGGCTAGCCATAAGTAGAAAGCTGAAACTGTATCCTTTCCTTACTCCTTATACGAAAATTAATTCAAGATGGATTAGAGACTTAAATGTTAGACCTAATACCATAAAAACCCTACAGGAAAACCTAGGTAGTACCATTCAGGACATAGGCATGGGCAAAGACTTCATGTCTAAAACACCAAAAGCAACGGCAGCAAAAGCCAAAATTGACAAATGGGATCTCATTAAATTAAAGAGCTTCTGCACAGCAAAAGAAACTACCATCAGAGTGAACAGGCAACCTACAGAATGGGAGAACATTTTTGCAATCTACTCATCTGACAAAGGGCTAATATCCAGAACCTACAAAGAACTCAAACAAATTTACAAGAAAAAAACAAACAACCCCATCAAAAAGTGGGCAAAGGATATGAACAGACATTTCTCAAAAGAAGACATTCATACAGCCAACAGACACATGAAAAAATGCTCATCATCACTGGCCATCAGAGAAATGCAAATCAAAACCACAATGAGATACCATCTCACACCAGTTAGAATGGCGATCATTGAAAAGTCAGGAAACAACAGGTGCTGGAGAGGATGTGGAGAAATAGGAACACTTTTACACTGTTGGTGGGATTGTAAACTAGTTCAACCATTATGGAAAACAGTATGGCGATTCCTCAAGGATCTAGAACTAGATGTACCATATGACCCAGCCATCCCATTACTGGGGATATACCCAAAGGATTATAAATTATGCTGCTATAAAGACACATGCACACGTATGTTTATTGCAGCACTATTCACAATAGCAAAGACTTGGAATCAACCCAAAGGTCCATCAGTGACAGATTGGATTAAGAAAATGTGGCACATATACACCATGGAATACTATGCAGCCATCAAAAAGGATGAGTTTGCGTCCTTTGTAGGGACATGGATGCAGCTGGAAACCATCATTCTTAGCAAACTATCACAAGAACAGAAAACCAAACACCTCATGTTCTCACTCATAGGTGGGAACTGAACAATGAGATCACTTGGACTCAGGAAGGGGAACATCACACACAGGGGCCTATCATGGGGAGGGGGGGAGGGGGGAGGGATTGCATTGGGAGTTATACCTGATGTAAATGATGAGTTGATGGGTGCAGCACACCAACATGGCACAAGTATACATATGTAACAAACCTGCACGTTATGCACATGTACCCTACAACTTAAAGTATAATAATAATAAATAAATAAATAAATAAATAAATAAACAAGAACTGCAAGATCACCATGAAATTAAATAATTTTAGTGCCATGGAGAATGTTCATTAATGAAACCCTCTCACAGGATTGGCCCCATGCAAAATCATGAAGCTAAGGTAGCTTGCTTTTTCTAACGCATCTCCACAAATCTCCCCAATTTCTCCCACCCCTGCTCCCCGACCCTACACATGCAATATTCAGTTTAATGGACAGAGGCACGTATTTTGCAGGATTGGCTTCCACATGCCTTGAAAAAGTACCAGTTGGATATAGTAATTGTGTATACATGCATGTTTCAGTAAACTCAATAAGGCCAATTTTTCCTGTAGCTTTAAAACATGTCACTGAATCTCAGTTGAATACCTGATGAAAATGGCTTACAAACAGAAGTTGAAATGTATGAAAATCCTGAACACTGGAAACGTTTGTTATAGAGAGATCATCAAGGAGTGAGATCTCACTGAGGGGCAGCAGATTCCTACTGCTCATCTCAGGCTCACCTGAAGGGTACATGAATTGAGTGGAAGGATGGATAGAGTTTGCTTGTTTGATCATTTAACACTTATTTTCCAAGCACCTCCTTTGTGCCAGGCACTGTTCTAGGTGTTAATCTACACTCACTTGGGGTTTTTGCTGAAATATCATCATTTCAAGAAAGCCTAGCCTGACTGCCATGTTTTAAATTGCAGTTTTAATTGCATCCTTCCCAATCCCTTATGCTGCTCTATATTTTCTTGTTTCATAACATGTGTTATGTTTTACTACATACTATGATTTCCTTCTCTATTGCCTTTTGTTGTCTTTCTCCCCCCCATCCAACTCCATGCCGGAATTTCAGCTCCAGAATGGCAGGAATCTCAATCTATTTTATTCATTGATACAGTACATGACTCATAATAGGAATTGAATTGAACACCCAGCTGGTGTCCAGAGAATCAGAAAATAGATGATTGGTGTGGAAAACCTCCATACCTTTGGGGTCAGAAGTGTTGTAAGGAGACACAATACAGCTCAACAATAAACATTTATTATCTCATCATTTCTGTGAGAAGGGAAGTTGGGAGCAGCTTTTCTGGTTGGTTGGTTGGTTGATATTGAACAGTTGGTGAATGAACTGATGAGTGCTGGCAGCATGAGAGTGAATAAAACATATCAAATTATCTGTCTTCTACAAATTCATTCATTCATTCATTCTCTCTCTCGATCTCTCTCTCCATGCGTATAGTTGCCATTCACTGGGTTAAGTCCAGCTCTGATGCTATCACATTGTTCTGACCTGCAAATATCATTTCCTACAAATGCCCCAGGCAATCTGTGGCTTCTTTACAGAGCAGTCTAAATGCCCTTGCTACAAAACCTAGATCCCTAGTGCACTGCATATTCTAATTTTCCATTTGTTTTTATGAAAATAAAGTTTGCCTTTCAAATGTAAATGCTCCAGGGCCCCCGTCTTGCTTCCTGAACTCTCTGCACAGCAGTACCTCTGGGTTTAGGGAAGAAAACAGATTTATTTTTACTTTCATATTGGTCTAACAAGGTTACAAAGCTATTACACACTTTTGTCAATAAAGTTAAGATTACCGCCACCCCCCTTTCCAAACTATGAAAAAGACAAAACTCATTACTCTCCAAAAGCCACATAAAAGCAAAAACATTCCACTGACAGTTTAATAAAAAACAGGACATACCAAACAGGAAACATACAGAGAATGACAACTGGGATTAAGCAAGGGGGCTGGAGAGGACAGATTAAAGATTCTCAGTGAACACAATCAACAACAGGAATGTTTAAGGGACGGTTTCATTAAAGTGCATGAAAATGGTAACTGACTTCAGTAATATCTAAAGCCTTTCAACACGGATAATGGCATTAGTGTATGAGATACAGAATAGACATCAGGAACTATTTTTCCAGATAGAAGACAAAATGAGAACAAAAAGCCTTATATGTCAACACCCACTGGGTACAAAAACAGTGAAATGAAAACAGAATGTGAATAGAAGAGAAACATTGCTGAAACCAGCAATTAAGAGCTGTCTCAGGAATTTAAAGGAGTGTTTTGGTGGGAGGCATGGAGCAGGAAGGGACACAAAAAAATCTTTGTGGCTTTGTTTCTTTTGCTGAGGGATGAAAGGCCAGTCGTGGTTGGTCTTGCGAAGTAGGGAAAGAATTGTCAAACCTGCTTTTCCAGGACTGAGCTGTTTAACAAGGTAGCCACTAGCCACATATGTGATTGAAAATTA
Source organism: Macaca thibetana thibetana (assembly GCF_024542745.1). Classification (NCBI taxonomy): domain Eukaryota; kingdom Metazoa; phylum Chordata; class Mammalia; order Primates; family Cercopithecidae; genus Macaca; species Macaca thibetana. Next base: position 104,871,721 of record NC_065582.1, read on the forward strand.
AACGGAAATCAATTTTTTTTATTATACTTTAAGTTCAAGGGTACATGTGCACAATGTGAAGGTTTGTTACATATGTACACATGTGCCATGTTGGTGTGCTGCACCCATTAACTCGTAATTTACATTAGGTATATCTCCTAATGCTATGCCTCCCCCATCCCCCACCCACAACAGGCCCCGGTGTGTGACGTTCCCCTTCCTATGTCCAAGTGTTCTCATTGTTCAATTCCCACCTATGAGTGAGAACACACGGTGTTTGGTTTTTTGTCCTTGCGATAGTTCACTCAGAATTATGGTTTCCATCTTCATCCATGTCCCTACAAAGGACATGAACTCATCCTTTTTATGGCTGCATAGTATTCCATGGTGTATATGTGCCACATTTTCTTAATCCAGTCTATCATTGATGGCCATTTGGGTTGGTTCCAAGTCTTTGCTATTGTGAATAGTGCCGCAATAAACACACATGTGCATGTGTCTTTATAGCAGCATGATTTATAATCCTTTGAAATGAAATAAAGTGTAAAATTCAGTTTCTCAATCACATCAGTCACATTTCAAGTGCTCGGTAGCCACACATGACACACTGGACAGCACAGGGCCAGAACACTTGTTTCATCATTGCAGAAAGTCCTCCAGGACAGCATGCTCTAGGAGAATGGCAGGTAGGAAAGCAAGTCTTGGTCAGTATTGACTCCAGCTTTACCTGTGATTCTCTTACCCCCTAAAGAGCTGCAGACTCCTAATGTTAGAGTCTGCAAGGACCGTGCAACTGAAGTCAAAATTCTCATCACCCTTGAGGCTTCCCCCTCCACACACACAAATGAGGTTCAGAGCAGTTAGAATAAGGCATTTATTAAACATATCTTCATAAAGGTGCCAGAGATACTAAGGTGAATAAAACACAGACTAAAACCTCCAGGTGCTTGCACCTTTCAGCCAGTAGGGTAGACATGAAAGAGACTAATGACGTCAAGATGGTCAATACGAAAATAGAGATGCATATGAGGCACTGTAGCATACTGGATTTTCAAAAAAAAAATGGCCATGGCAAAATTTCCATTTTCACATGCTTTTCTAGATGCTTCCCTCTCCATCAAGAGTGGGAATCCATTTCTTCTCCTTTTCCAGCTAGGGAGCCTCATGACTGCTTGGCCCTATACAGTAGAACAGAAGTGATGCTATGTGACTTCTGAGACTAGGTCATATAAAAGACACACCTTCCTCCTAGCTTGCTCTCTCTCTCTCTCTGTCTGCCATGTGAAGTGCACACCTTTGTAGCCCTCAGCCACCCAGTAAAAAGTCTAGCTACTTTGAAGTTGTAATGCTAGAAAGATCATGTGGGAAAACAACAGAAATACAGAGAGAGATGCCCAAGGAGCCCCAGCTGTTCCATGCTCCAGAGGTTTGGCCCTTCCCAGCATCAGCCAAGCAAGTGAACATCCTCTCAAATGATTCCAGCCCAGGCTTTAAGTCTTCCAGGTGAGGTCCTGTTAACACTCAAGGATGGCTGGAGTGCAGGCAGGTGTAGTAGAGGTAGGAGCTTCATTTATTCATTCTCATTCCTTTATCCAATAAATATATATATTGAACCCCATTGTGCCAGGCACGTGGCTTGTGCATCAGTTAAGACTGCTTTTGACTGAAAACAGCTGCACTCCCAAAAAAGTGGTTTAAATGCTAAGGACAAGTTGTTTATTTAATTAGAAAATCAGAGGGGAGCAGACCCAGGAATATGTTGCTGTTTCCATCTAGCCTCTTGCTATCTTTCTCCTTCACTAACCTCAGAATGTTGGCTTTTTATCTGAATGCCTCATGGTCACAAGATGGCTGTAATAGCTCCAGGTATCACACCCTCCCAAGCTTCTCATGCCACATCCAAAAGGAGGAAGAAGAAGAACACCAAAGTTTCCTCTTGTGTGCTCTCCACTTTTATCAGAGAGAAAAACATTTATCTGAAGTTTCCACCAGCCAACTTCCCCTTATGTCAAATCAACCAGGAGCAAATCACACAGCCATCCTAGCACAGGGTAGATGAAACAGGGAGGGTGCTGGGAAAGTGAGTATCTGGCCTTTTCAGCTTCTATAGTGGAAAACAGACAAGGGAAAGGGAGATTGGAAAAATTAGGGGGAAGACAACCAGGAGGGCCTGCTACAGAGAGGCTCACCAAAGCAGTTGGGACATAATCCTGCCTTCAGAATGCCAGGGTAGGAAACATCCAATTATGCAATGCACAACCATGGAAAAGTATAGAAAGGCTGCAAGCAGCACACTTGCGATGTGGCACAATGGGAGGCAGAAGAGAGGAAAGGAAAGGAGATGGGAGTGACAGTTATCCACTGGTGGCGATACCTTTGCAACAGGCACCCCCCACACACACACACACACACACACACACACACACACACATATCACACAATTACCATTTAATTCAATAAGAACAATAGGATGTATTAGAAAACTCTGCTGCCCTGTGGAGAGAGGTTGGGTGGGACCAGGTCAGAGGCAGAAGAAAGACTAGATTTTTCTTTTTTTTTGAGACAGAGTCTCACTCTGTCACCAGGCTGGAGTGCGGTGGCACAATCTTAGCTCACTGCAACCTCTGCCTCCCAGGTTCAAGACATTCTCCTGCCTCAGCCTCCCGAGTAGTTGGGACTACAGGCATGCACCACCACACCCAGCTAGTTTTTGTATTTTTACTAGAGAGGGGGTTTTACCATGGGGTTGCTGTAACAAAGTATCATTAACTGGGTGACTTTTAGGCAACAGACATTTATTTCTCACAGTTCTGGAGACTGGGAAGTCCAAGATCAAGGCATCAGGAGATTTGGTGCTTAGTGAGGGCCCTGTTTCTATGTTCTCACGTGGTGGAAGGAGTGAGTGGTCTCTGTCTGGGTCTTTTATGAGGGTATTAATCCCACCCAAGAGGGTTCTTCTGCCCTTGTGGTCTAATCAATGCCCAGAGGCCTTGCTTCCTCATACCATCACCTTGGCAGTTAAGATTTCAATGTACAAATTTGGGGAGACACATTCAGTCTATAACAATATAATCTACAGAAACATTAAAAATACCCTCCCTGAAAATCCTTTAAATTCAAATGCTTTATTTAATCAGAGAAATAGAATAGAGGAGGAGAGGCAGAAATCAATTTCTTCAGATTAAAAAAGCTTTGAGCCGGGCGCAGTGGCTCAAGTCTGTAATCTCAGCACTTTGGGAGGCCGAGGCGGGCAGATCACGAGGTCAGGAGATCAAGACCATCCTAACTAACATGGTGAAATCCCATCTCTACTAAAAATACAAAAAAAAAATTAGCCGGGTGTGGTGGCGGGCACCTGTAGTCCCAGATACCGGGAAGGCTGAGGCAGGAGAATGGCGTGAACCCAGGAGGTGGAGCTTGCAGTGAGCCGAGATCGCGCCACTGCACTCCAGCCTGGGGGACAGAGCAAGACTCCGTCTCAAAAATAAATAAATAAATAAATAAATAAATAAATAAATAAATAAAGCTTTGCAGAGCATTAAGAGGGAACAAAGGAACTTACTAACACAAAGATAAGTGACAGTGGCAGACAATCCCCCAACCCTGACTCTCACACAAACAGTACACCCTTTCCCCATGCAGGAGGGGAAATGCTACTAATTTTTCACTGAACAATTTTCTCTTCTCCAGTCCAGGCTGGACTTAATGGATAGAAAATATTCAAACAAGAAATGACTCTGAGATATTGTAAAATAATAATTAAACCACATACACAATTACTCTAGCTGAAAAGGTCTCTAAGCATTTTTCTGTGGATAAGAAATGCACATGTTTACCTGGGGGCTTCTGTGTGTTCATAGGTTATGGAGAGTGTGATTAAACTGGAAGGTAGGCGAGATGTAAAAGTAAACTGGATTGTTCTACTAAGAAAAGTTATTTTTTTGTTGAAAAATGAATCTACTACTAGGTCTTGCTTTTGTCTCAAATAAGTGTTCAACCAGGAGATCTGAAGCTTCCACAGGATAAAAAAGGAAAATACGAACATGCTATGCACATGGATTTTGAAAGGAGTTTGTGTATAGGTCATTAGTTGAGGCAGGGGAAGAGAGATGGAAGATTATATCTGAGATACTTACATCACTCTTTGGGCTTCTCTTCATCACTGAGTTACCCCAGCCAAGTGTAACCCTGGATAAACTGAGGAGACCTCCAGGTACAGTGACAGTGGGGCCTGAAAAAGACAAGCAAATGAGTGTTTATTCAATTGCCTGAGTTGCTTGGCACTGTGCAGAGGCCTGATGGATCCATACTCTACTCTTCCTGAGAACTCCGTGCCCCTGGAACCAGTTACTCAGTCCCAGCAGGGGCATGGTGCATATGAGAGTGACATGTTTGGTCATAAAATAGGAGACAGAAGAGTGACAATGAAACTGCTTCCTCCTACTGTCCCACAACCCAACTCCCCCCACCCCTCTCTAATATAAGCATTGATGGTTAATTTTATGTGTCAACTTGGCTAGGCCATGGTACCCAGATATTTGGTCAAACATTATTCTAGATGTATCTGTGAAGGTACTTTTTAGATGATATTAACATTTGAATCAACAGACTTTGAGTAAAGCAGTGTATCAGTCCATTGTCACACTACTATTAGGTTAGCATAAAATTAATTACCTTTAATTATTAATTTTAATGGACAAAAAACGCGATTACTTTTGCACCATCCTAATATAAAGATACTACCAGATACTGGATAATATAAATTACCCAGGAATTTATTATATTAAAGGAAAGAGGTTTAATTGACTCACAGTTCCACATGGTTGGGGCAGCCTCAGGAAACTTACAATAATGGCAGAAGGCAAAGGGGAAGCAAACACCTTCTTTACAAGGTGACAGGAGAGAGAGTGAGCACGGGGGGGAAAGCCCTTATAAAATTATCAGATCAAATGAGAACTCACCCACTGTCATGAGAACTGCATGGGGGAAACTGCCTCCATGAGCCAATCACTCACCTCCCTCCCTCAACATGTGGGGATTACAATTTGAGATAAGATTTGAGTGGGGCCACAGAGCCAAACCATATCAAGCAGATTATGCTTCCTAGTGTGGGTGTGGGTATGCCTCATCCAATCAGTGGAGGCATTAACAGAATAAAGTCTGACCTTCTCAAGAACAAGCAGGAATTCTGCCAGCACATGGCCTCAGGACCGTGACTCTTCCCTAGGTCTCCAGCCTGCCCGCCCACTCCGCAGATTCTGAACTTGCCAATCTTCACTATTGCTTGAGACAATGCCTTAATCTCTCTCCTCTCTCTCTTTCTCTCTCTCTGTACACACACACACACAGGCACCCACACACATTCCGCTGGTTCTGTTTCCTTGGAGAACCCTGACTAATACACATACACACACACACACACAGACACACACGCACACAGGCACCCACACGCACTCCTCCAAGGCATCAAATTCTTACTATTTAATTCAAAAAGACAAACTTGGGGTTTCTTAGATGTATCATCCACGGGTTTGACTGTGACTATCCTAATAGTCATGTTTCATCATTCATGACAAAGAATCCCTATTTCACAGTTTGCCTGTGATGATTAAACCAACCCCTCCATCCCCCACCACAGGAGGAAGTACTCCTTCCCATAGTGCCTGGGAGTGTTGGCTGTTGACCGCTCTCAGCAGAGTCTCTCACCAGAAACTGTCCTTGGCTGAAGAGAATTATCTCAGCCAAGGTCACACACCCTCCCTGAGGCAATCCCACACAAGGCTGGAATGATGTGTGGTAAAGGGGTGGGGTTACAGTTTACCCACTTTGCCTCAATTTGCGATAAATCTGAAAGGTCCTCCAGCCCCAGATCTCCCCTTGGAATCAGTTGTGGCCTTTGTTACATTGTGCCTTGGTTCAGCTTCTCTTTCTGCCCAAACTCGCTTCACTTACCACTGCCCTCAGCCACCACACTTGCTGATATTGAGACCACTCTCCACTATACCTCCTACATGCAAATCTCTGCCTCAGAGTCACTTCCAGAATCCCTGTGCTGTGGGTCCAGCCCACTTCCAAGCAGCCTTCTCACCATTAGTGGTATCCCATACGTGAGGATTTGCCAAGATCTCAGGCAGTGCCAATGGCTTGCTGTGTCAATTGCATACCCCCATATGGATAAAACCAAGAAGGTTATTGTGGGCAGCACTGTCCTTAGACCTGTGCCTTATAGAGGGCCCTGTACCTTGGAGTGCCTTATAGAGGGCCCTGTACCTTGGAGTGCCTTCATCAAAATTTTCTTTTTTTTTTCTTAGATGGAGTCTCACTCTTGTCACCCAGGCTGGAGTGCAGTGGCGTGATCTCGGCTCACTGCAACCTCTGCCTCCCGGGTTCAAGCAATTCTCTTGTCTCAGCCTCTCGAGTAGCTGGGATTATAGATGCCCACCACCACACCCGGCTAATTTTTGAACTTTTAGTAGAGATGGGGTTTTGCCATGTTGGCCAGGATGGTCTCGAACTCCTGACCTCAGGTGATCCACCCACCTCAGCCTCCTAAAGTGCTGGGATTATAGGCATGAGCCACCATGCCCAGCTGCCTTCATCAAAATTTTCTAAGTCCCCTTCTGATGCCCGAGGGCAGTCAGGGCCAGCAGTACCATCCAGGTGGGCCAACTCCTTCCTTGAGGTGGCTGCACCTGTATCTTCCAAGGGTATTCTAGCTACTAGGCCACATGATTAGGCTAATGGCAATTTTTACAGGATGCCTAACAAACATGATCTTATTTGTCTTCTGCTCTGAATAAAAAGTGAAAATATAGATTTTTGTTAGTATTAGGTTGGTGCAAAAGTAATCGCGATTTTTGCCATTACTTTGCATGGCCTGTAAGACTTAGACGTGGTCTCTGGGCACTCCCACTTTCCCCCTGCCACCACTTTGGCCAGGCTGTATTTTCTTCCTTTGGCTCTCAGCTTACAAGTAATCTTCTCTGTGAAGGCTTGCATACTCCACCCTAGCCCACTAATTCTCCTGCCACATGTCATACCATACCCCCAGCCCTGTGGAAATAATTCAGTGATGCTTCATGTACTTCTACAGCATGTTGTATAAACCAATTTAACCAATTTGAAAGTATTGGCCAGGCATGGTGGCTCACGCCTATAATCCCAGTGCTTTGGGAGGTTGAGGTGGGAGCATTGCCTGAAGCATGGGTAACAAAAAAATTAAAAAGTTAGCTGGCCATGATCATGCATGGCTGTAATCCCAGGTACTTGGGAGGCTGAGGTAAGAAGATGCTTTGAGCCCAGGACTTGGAGACTGTAGTGAGCCATCATCACACCACTGGACTCCAGCCTGGGTGACAGAGAGACAGAGACAGAAAGAGAAGAAGGAAAGAAAGAAAAAAGAAAGAGAGAGAGAAAGAGGAAAGAAGGAAGGAAGGAAGGAAGGAAGGAAGGAAGGAAGGAAGGAAGGAAGGAAGGAAGGAAGGAAGGAAGGAAGGAAGGGAAGGAAAGGAAAGGGAGGGAGGGAGGGAGGGAGGGAGGGAAGGAAAGGAAGGAAGGAAGGAAGGAAGGAAGGAAGGAAGGAAGGAAGGAAGGAAGGAGGGGAGGAAGAAAGGAAAGAGGGAAGGAAGGAAGGAAGGAAGGAAGGAAGGAAGGAAGGAAGGAAGGAAGGAGGGGAGGAAGAAAGGAAAGAGGGAAGGAAGGAAGGAAGGAAGGAAGGAAGGAAGGAGGGGAGGAAGAAAGGAAAGAGGGAAGGAAGGAAAGAAGGAAAGGAGAAAGGGAGGGAGGGAGGAAGGAAGGAAGGAAGGAAGGAAGGAAGGAAGGAAGGAAGGAAGGAAGGAAGGAGGGGAGGAAGAAAGGAAAGAGGGAAGGAAGGAAGGAAGGAAGGAAGGAAGGAAGGAAGGAAGGAAGGAAGGAGGAAGAAAGGAAAGAGGGAAGGAAGGAAGGAAGGAAGGAAGGAAGGAGAGGAGGAAGAAAGGAAAGAGGGAAGGAAGGAAAGAAGGAAAGGAGAAAGGGAGGGAGGGAAGGAAGGAAGGAAGGAAAGAGGGAAGGAAGAAAGGAAAGAAGGAAGAAAGAGAGAGAGAAAGAGAAAAAAAAGAAAAAAAAGAAAAAGAAAGAAAGAAAAGAAAAAGAAAGAAAGAAAGAAAGAAAAGAAACAAAGAAAGGAAAGAAAGAAAGAAAGAAAGAAAGAAAGAAAGAGAAAAAAAAGAGAAAGCAAGAAAAAGAAAGAAAAGAAAGAAAGAAAACAAACCGATCAATGTGTGTTATTGTGAAGTGCTTATGTACATGTATGTTTCCCCTCTAGACTGGGAACCCCTTGAGGAGGGAAAGGTTTTCTTTGTTGTTGTATCACCAACACCTAGCACAATGCCTGGTACATGATAGGTACTCAATATATGTTCTGAGTATGTACAGAACTAAAAATACCTTATTTGTGTACACAATTCTTTGTCCTATCCATTTTTAATAAAGACATAAAGTTCTGCTTTGCTGGGCCATTTTGTAGCAAGACAAAATGTGCTACTGTACATATTGTACTGTTTAGATATTTGAGAAACATCAGACAGGAGTCTCCTCATGCTTTCAGAAGAAAATATATGTGCTTTATGCTTCCACATAGTCAATGTATAGTGCACAGGGTGTGCCCTGAGTTAAGCTGAATCACATCATTGCTTCAGTGAGAGCACTCTGAAGTTCCAAAACATGATTCCTAGAGAGTGCAAATCACCCTTGCTCCTTCATGGGAACTTCTGTGGCAAAACAGATATCTAAGTAATACTCCCCCTGGGGCAGGAAAGCTTTAGAAGTCAACCCTTACAATGAATTTTTTTTCTTTTTAAAATCAACCTCCATCATCTCTTTAATCTTCTTTAGGGATCTAATGGATTGTAGGGTTAGAAGTCAAAACCCACGACAGAAGGTACCCAAGAGGTGTCTTCATCAGCTGTAATGGAAACGGAAATGTGTATGCTAATAGTAACAGACACAGCAGAGCAACATCAGTTAAAATAGAAGCACAGCTTACTGGAATTTTGTTGAGGTACCCCCAAGGCCAGACACTAAATCTGCAGAAGCGGAGTCCTGATGAAGATTCCATGGCAACCATCACTAGGGGAGATGGGCATAGTAAGAGCAAAGACGAACTGCCCTATTCCCTTTTAGAACTGTCCATTGAAAGAGTGAGCCAAATGCATGTTCCCCTTAGCCAGTGTGAGTTTACATTTTGTTTACATTTTGTCAGCCTGTTTGCTGACTATTGTATCTTTATTTTTTTATTTTTTTGAGATGGGGTTTTGCTTTTCTTGCCCAGGCTGGAGTGCAATGGTGCAATCTTGACTCACTGTAACCTCAGCCTCCCAAGTTGAAGCGATTCTCCTGCCTCAGCCTCCCGTGTAACTGGGATTACAGGCACGTGCCACCATGCCCAGATAATTTTTTGTATTTTTAGTATAGATGGGGTTTCACCATGTTGGCCAGGCTGATCTCGAACTCCTGACCTCGGGTGATCTGCCCACCTTGGCCTCCCAAAGTGCTGGGATTACAGGTGCGAGCCACCACACCTGGCCTATTGTATCTTTATAAGTCCTCATAAATTAGTTTGGGAACAAAATGAGGAATAATGGAAATGGAGAGCACAGGGCTGTTGACTGGTGGGCTTCTCTGGTATGATATCGAGCTAGAGATCAATAATTGTTTGTATGATAGAGCTTGATACCACTAATTCTTTTCTCCTTGACTGATAGGTTTTGCCAGAGAGAAATACTCCAATTTCTGCCTGGGATAAAGATGGCTGTAAAGCCTCTTTTCTGTTTTCATGTGTTTTCAGAACCTAGTGGAGAAAGGAATTAGGAAAGAGGGCATTAACTATTCGGTTGGTGTCCTCCTGTGATTTTGCCTTTGGTTGTTCCTTTATTGTACACTGATGGTGGGAATGAAGTGGTCGACTGAGGTAAGTGAATGTTTTCAACCTGCCAGAATTAACTGTAAATCTTCCCATTGATGTCAGAGAGGGGTGGGTACCTATAAGTGATTGCATGAGCGAGAATATCTAGTGGCCATATGACATGGAGAAACACTCAACTGAACTTTCTCTATTGGAAGCAAGGCTGTTCTTCAGTTTACCTGCAATTTCTTGGGCCATATTAACCTAGTGGGGTTTTTTTTTCTTTTTTTTTAAATTATACTTTAAGTTCTAGGGTACATGTGCACAACATGCAGGTTTGTTACATATGTATACGTGTGCCATGTTGGTGTGCTGCACCCATTAACTCATCATTTACATTAGGTATATCTCCTAATGCTATCCCTTCCCCACTCCCCCACCCCATGACAGGTCCCGGTGTGTGATATTCCCCACTCTGTGTCCAAGTGTTCTCATTGTTCAATTCCCACCTTTGAGTGAGAACATGTGGTATTTGGTTTTCTGTTCTTGTGATAGTTTGCTGAGAATGATGGTTTCCAGCTGCATCCATGTCTCTACAAAGGACATGGACTCATCCTTTCTTATGACTGCATAGTATTCCATGGTGTATATGTGCCAAATTTCTTAATCCAGTCTGTCACTGATGGACATTTGGGTTGGTTCCAAGTCTTTGCTATTGTGAATAGTGCCGCAATAAACATGCGTGTGCATGTGTCTTTATAGTAGCATGATTTATAATCCTTTGGGTATATACCCAGTAATGGGATGGCTGGGTCAAATGGTATTTCTAGTTTTAGATCCTTGAGGAATCACCACACTGTCTTCCACAATGGTTGAACTAGTTTACAGTCCCACCAACAGTGGAAAAGTGTTCCTATTTCTCCACATCCTCTCCAGCACCTGCTGTTTCCTGACTTCTTAATGATCGCCATTCTAACTGGTGTGAGCTGGTATCTCATTGTGGTTTTGATTTGCATTTCTCTGATGGCCAGTGATGATGAGCATTTTTTCATATGTCTGTTGGCTGTATTAATGTCTTCTTTTGAGAAGTCTATTCATATCCTTTGCCCACTTTTTGATGGGGTTGATTTTTTTCTTGTAAATTTGCTTAAGTTCTTTGTAGAATCTGGATACTAGCCCTTTGTCAGATGTATAGATTGTAAAAATTTTCTCCCATTCTGTGGGTTGCCTGTTCACTCTGATGGTAGTTTCTTTTGCTGTGCAGAAGCTCTTTAGTTTAATTAGATTCCATTTGTCAATTTTGGCTTTTGTTGCCGTTGCTTTTGGTGTTTTAGTCATGAAGTCCTTGCCCATGCCTATGTCCTGAATGGTATTACCTATTAACCTAGTGTTTTTCTAGGACACTTAAAGAAGTCATCACTGAAAGGTCCACAAAAGAGCCAGACTCTGTGTCTGCCATTGAGGCCCTAATCCACCTTCACTCAGTAGGGACTCCACATCTTTGAAACCACTGTTAGAGAGGTGTGGGTACATGCCAGGACAGTATGAGTTCACTTCCTTGAAAGGGCTCCTCCAGATTTCAGTACATGCTAGGGTCCTGCTGGTAGATGCCTTGTCTCCTTCTCTGTGACTGTCATCTCCAGAGTCCTCCCAGAGTCCTTCCCAGTGATGGCCCTCCAGGTTCAAACCCGAAAAGATTGGAGAAACTGGAGGATTTGGGGAGGCTGCCTATTTTATTCGAGGCCCTCTCTTTTCTACATACCAAGGATACAACAGGGAAGAAAATAGGAAAATTCCTTGTTTACACGGAGCTTACATTCTCATGGGAATGAAATTTAAAGGCAGCAAGACCAATTTTAGGAAAAACTTATCCACTCATTCTAACTGTAAGCGAAAGATGACACGTGATGCATTTAGGCTTCTAAATCTTAGGAAACACAAGGTCTTTATAAACTCAAAAAGAGTGAAGACAATGGCCATCCAGGAGCAGAGTGGCAGGCTGGTGAGTGGACAATGAGTCAATAAGGATCCCTGACTCCCAGTGGGTCCCTGGCCCATCCACAGAGGAGCTGGCAATCTCACATTCTCATTTCTATTGTCTGCATTTTTCTCTGTTGGGCATAGAAACACATGGATGTGCTGAGCACGCTGCCCAGGGACAAATGCTGACATTACAGCTGCTGGAGTCAACACCTGTTGTGGGAAGTCAGGGACCCTGAACAGAGGGACCGGCTGAAGCCGTGGCAGAAGAACCTCAATTGTGAAGATTTCATGGACATTATTAGTTCCCCAAATTAATACTTTTATAATTTATTATGCCTGTCTTTACTGCAATCTCTGAACATAAATTGTGAAGATTTCATGGACACTTATCACTTCCCCAATCAATATCCTTGTGATTTCCTATGTCTGTCTTTACTTTAATCTCTTAATCCCATCATCTTCATAAGCTGAGGATGTATGTCAACTCAGGACCCTGTGATGATTGTGTTAACTGCACAAATTGTTTGTAGAGAATGTGTGTTTGAACAATATGAAATCTGGGCACCTTAACAACAGGGTAACAGTGATTTTCAGGGAACAAGGGAGATAACCTTAAAGTCTGGCTGCCTGTGGGCTGGGTGGAACAGAGCCATATTTCTCTTCTTTCAAAAGCAAATAGGAGAACTATCACTGAGTTTTCTCAGCAAGGAACATCCCTGAGAAAGAGAATGCGTTCCTAAGGGGAGGCCTCTGAATTGGCTGCTTTGGCAACGTCTGTCTTTTATGGTTGTAGATAAGGGATGAAATAAACCCAGGTCTCCCCTAGCACTCCCAGGCCTATTAGGATGAGGAAATTCCCACCTAATAAATTTTGGTCAGACCAGTTGTCTGCTCTCAAACCCTGTCCCCTGATAAGATGTTATCAATGACAATGCATGCCCAAAACTTCGTTAGTAATTTTAATTCCACTCCAGTCCTGCGATCTCACCCTGCCTCCATTTGCTTTGTGATATTTTATTACCTTGTGAAGCATGTGATCTCTGTGACCCACACCCGATTCGTACACTCCCTCCCCTTTTGAAAATCACTAATAAAAATTTGCTGGTTTAGCGGCTTGGGGGGCATCACAGAACCTGCCGACATGTGATGTCTCCCCTGGACACCCAGCTTTAAAATTTCTCTCTTTTGTACTCTTTCCCTTTATTTCTTAGACCAGCCGACACTTAGGGAAAATAGAAAAGGACCCATGTTGAATACCAGGGGTGGGTTTCCCCCAATAAACACCTCTTCTTTCTACCCTTTTTTGTTCAAGGCTGTGAAGATAAATATAATGTAAAAGCCATTGGAGCCCCCAAAACACTTTAAGTCTTGAGAAAGATGTGACTCTGATCTGAGTCAAATGTGGTTACAACATCTGTTCTCAGATTATAGATTAACTGACCAGATGATAGAAAACTCATGACTATTACATCCTCTGTAAAAAAAAAAAAAAAAAAAAAAAAAAAAAAAAATGAAATAGTTAAATGTACCCTTTCTAAATAGAAAAACTGCCTATAAGCAATTAAATTGCTGTAACTATGCAACAACCTTGGCTGAATAATGTTGTAATCCTGCTAAAAAAACCCCTCTGGCTCTGCCAATATTAATAAATAAAACCTTAACTTTCCTATTTGTGAATCCTTACTCTATTCCTTTGGAGTTGATGTTTCTGGGTGGTCCATCCTCACACTTTGCACTTGAATAAATTTTCTTTAAATTTGATGCCGACCATTTTGATTATTTTTAAGTTGACAATACTGACAGCATATCTGTATTTCCAGAAACATCTTTCTTATCTGAAACTTTATTTCCCCAGGACACTTGGATTCACACTCTAGATAAAATTTCTCAAGCAAATTTTATCTAGAGTAAAACTATTGGGAAAATTGAGGTCTCCCTTTAATATTTAGGGGATTAAAGACTTCAGTTGTCTTAATGTAGAACACAGGTTTAGGTAGGAATGGCAATGGGCATTTGTTGATTTTGGGTCATCCAGTATCCATAATAGGTCCTGTTTTCATTTTTATTTTTTGGAAATCCACGATCACCTATTCTTATGTCATGTGGTTCAGATGCACACCAGCCCTCCCGCTGCTCCCAAGACATCACCCCATGAAGCACAGAGATGAAGAAGCATGTGACTAAAGCCAAGTGGCTCATTCAAACTCCTCACCACAGTGATTAGTCTGAGGTAGCAATATTAGTTCTAAGCAGAGCTAGTGAAATGCAATGAGACCTTTTGTGGAAATGCCAGAAGAGAAGCAGGTGCTCCTTGATGAACTTGAACCTCAGATATTGGAAGACCTAGGACTACAGCCATCTTTTAACCAGTTGGGCACTTGAGCTAAAATTGAGGAAAGACAGCTGAAAGACAGAGAGAGAGAAAAGGAAACATAAGTGATACAAAAGAAAAGAGGGAAGATAGATTGGATCTTGGTGCCATTATTTGAGCCCTGAATCAAATTGTACTTGAAACTGGATATAGAGCTCAAGTTTTCATCCAGATGAATCAATAATCTCCCACTTTCACTTAAACTAGCTTGCAATACATTTACTGTCATAAAGAAGAAGCCTAGTTGATAAGTTAGTGAGAAAGCAGAGAAGGGACGCCTCACTGATGTGACTTGAATGAAAACAGTCCCAGGACCAGCAGACTTGATTAGAGAGATGTGCAAACAAAAGATCTTCTTGGTCCTCCTCCCAGAACTTAGGACTGCTGAGAGCTTGGGAAGAGGATGCCACTGTTTCTGTCAGGTAATACAGTGCCTATGTGTTTATAAATCTGGGGAGGGCAAGTGATTTGAGTGATTGCAATTAGGAACTAATGAACTGCCTAATAAAGTAGATTTCCTAGATCTCTCAGACCCCAGAAAGGAAAGTGATTTTCATAAAGTTCTACCATTTGGATTCACCAAAAAAATTCTGCAGCAAGAAAAAGAACCCAGTTCTTGCATGCTAAACCCAGAAACTCTTCTTAATCTGAAATATAAAGTAAACCACCATAATGCCGCAGAGATTCAGCGGGCTCATGCTATATTTCCACTCTTTAAATTTCACGCTATGACAAACCCCTTTCGGTTGTTTAGAGGTTGCTGCAGTGATTTTGATAGCTGAGATTCCTGACCCACAGTTTTGTCTGCCTCCCAAAACCTTGTTTTCATGGAGTGGGCAGGTTTCATTTTGTGTTTTTCTTCAATTCCAAATTTGAGCCTGGTGCCTAAAATAGATATGCTGCCCTTTGCTGCTGATCACAGTGACCTTCTAAAGGGTTTAGCCAAGAGAATAATCCCTGTTCATATGAAATACCCCTACTGCGAAAGCTTAACTTAAACCACATTCCACAAATCACACCCCTCCCCCCAGGAAAAACCTCCATCCTAAAGAGATGATTGCACTTTTTGTTTTTCAAATAGAGCTCCAGCTCCTGTAAATTGTATCAGGGATTCTCCATGGGATAACGAGATTTGGGAATAGGATTAATACCAGAGCATGTATCCCCAAAGTTTCAAAGAATTACTATTTTTTAAATCCTGTTTTTCATTTTGTTAGAAAGTGAAGTTAAAGCGACAGCAGATTATTTGTTGGCCTGTTTGTTAGTTAAAACAGTATGGAGCAAGAATTTCATCTCTGGTCAGCTTTTTAAAAAAAACTATTCTCTACCCAACTGATGTACTCTTGAATTCTAGAATGTGATTGTTATTTGGTCTGGGCAAAAAAGTAAAATAAAAGAAAACAAAATAAAACTAGGTATATATTGTCATCTGCTCAATTAGGTATGCTCACAAATAACCCCATTCTCAGTGGCATCACAGAAGACAACTGTATTTCTTGCTCCTGTAAAGTTCAACTGACTGTTGGGGAGGCAGCCGAGGGGGCTGCCTTCTAGCTGAGCCTTGGGGTTACTACATAGAACTTCTGCATCTGATCAGCAGAAGAGGGAAGAAGGTAGAGCAAGGAGGAGCATATGGGAGGATTTAGGTGCAGGCTGGAAGAAGCGAGCATCACTTATACCCCTCTGACCAGAACTCAGTGAGGAGTCCCTACTAACTGCAAGGGAGGCTGGGAAATGCAATCTTCCTCTGTTCCCAGGAAGAAACAGACGTGGGTTTCGTGAGCCTCCCGCTGTTCTCTGTCACCTCTGCTATGCCCATCACTCTAAGTCAGCATGCTGGCTTCTCTTTCTTCTGGATCTTCTCTGTTATCCACATCAAAATTATAATATTTGCATAATACTTTGCAGTTTTTAAAGCTTTTGCATGTCCATTATTTCAATTAATCCTCACAACCACTCTGAGAGATAGTAATCATTAATCTCCACTTTAAAGATGAGCAAACAGAAGCAGGAGTAAATGAACAGCAGAGCTCAGTCTTGAACCCAAGTCTTACTGCTCTGCTCTTCCAGGGAGGCGGTGTAGTGAGGTGGCCAAGGGAAGTGGCTCTGGTCCCAGATTGTTTGGTGTGAAACCCCAGCCCTGCCACTGGTTGACCACACAATCTGGGGCATGTTGTTAAGAAGACCCATCCCTGGGGACCTAGCCTGAGGTGGCCTTTGAACTGGGTATTCACATGCACTTTAACTATTTCATTTCAACACCATGAAAAATGTCTAAGTATACCAACTCTACACCAGGTTTCTGTGGACTGTATAATTTACAAAGACATTTTCTCATTTGATCCTTGCCCCACATTCACCCCATGAGGGAGGCATGGAAGATATTATTCCCCATCTCTAAGGCTAAAGAAACTGAGTTCTCAATTAAATGATCTTTCCAAGGCTATATGGCTATTAAATAGTAGGGTCTACACTAGAAGGTGCTAGCATATGAAGTGTTACTGCCTTTCTTAGTATGGAGTCTCCCAGAAGCAGACCTGAGACAAGGACTTGAGGGCAAGTAGTTAATTTTAGAGGCAATCCCAGGAAGTGAAGAAATAAGAGAAGAAAGGGAAGGAAGGCAGTGAAGCATGCATTATTAAGCAGGTGACTCCTGTGGGCAACTGAGGCTCATCCTGCAGGGGAACTCTGGGAGATGGTGTAAGACATGCCCCTTGAGGGTATTTATCCTCCAGCCCCATCTCTGCTCTCACTGGCTGAGACCTCCTCCCAGGAGTATTCCCTCCCTGGCCCATTCATGCTCCCTCTAGCCAGGCTGAGAGCAATCCTTTGTGTGAAGAATCCCCAGGACTTGCAGTAGGTGACTCTGACATGTGCCTGAATGGTGAGGGTGACAGGGATGTTATTGGGCACCAATGCCTCTGCCAGGTTCCTGTTTCTGAACAGAGACCCCCATCATGCCCCTTCCTTTACCTCTACCCTGTTCCTACTGCCTTCTCTACAGTGAGGCTCTTAGTAGAGATTGTGACTTTCCCAAGGGCTGCAAAGCATCCTGAGTGGGAAGGAATTCAAATTCTACATACCTAATAATGGAGTATAGATTAAATATTGAATCCAGGCCATTTCCTCGGGTAAATCAGCTTAACCTATTGGAGACTATTTTCCCACCTGTAAAATAGGGATAATACAGATTGTAATGGGTTGGTAGGAGGATTAAAAAAAAAAAAAAAAACAAAAACTGAAGTGTAAGACCCATGACAGCAGGAACCATGCAGGTCTCAATCATCAATGTATTCTCAGCACTTAACACAGTGCTTAAGACATATAAATGAGTGAAGATGGCCGAAGAGGAACAGCTCCAGTCTCCAACTCCCAGCGCGAGCGACACAGAAGACCAGTGATTTCTGCATTTTCAACTGAGGTACTGGGTTCATCTCACTAGGGAGTGCCGGACAATCGGTGCTGGTCCGCTGCTGCAGCCCGACCAGCGAGAGCTGCAGCAGGGCGAGGCATCGCTCACCCGGGAAGCGCAAGGGGAAAGGGAATCCCTTTTCCTAGCCAGGGGAACTGAGACACACAACACCTGGAAAATCGGGTAACTCCCACCCCAATACTGCGCTTTAAGCAAACAGGCACACCTGGAGATAATATCCCACACCTGGCCGGGAGGGTCCCATGCCCATGGAGCCTCCCTCATTGCTAGCACAGCAGTATGCGATATCGCGGCAAGGCAGCAGCGAGGCTGGGGGAGGGGCGCCCGCCATTGCTGAGGCTTAAGTAGGTAAACAAAGCAGCTGGGAAGCTCGAACTGGGTGGAGCTCACAGCAGCTCAAGGAAACCTGCCTGTCTCTGTAGACTCCACCTCTGGGGACAGGGCACAGATAACAACAAAAGCAGCAGAAACCTCTGCAGACACAAAGGACTCTGTCTGACAGCTTAGAAGAGAGCAGTGGATCTCTCAACACGGAGGTTGAGATCTGAGAAGGGACAGACTGCCTGCTCAAGTGGGTCCCTGACCCCTGAGTAGCCTAACTGGGAGACATCCCCCACTAGGGGCAGTCTGACACCCCACACCTCACAGGGTGGAGTACACCCCTGAGAGGAAGCCTCCAAAGCAAGAATCAGACAGGTACACTCGCTGTTCAGCAATATTCTATCTTCTGCAGCCTCTGCTGCTGACACCCAGGCAAACAGGGTCTGGAGTGGACCTCAAGCAATCTCCAACAGACCTACAGCTGAGGGTCCTGACAGTTAGAAGGAAAACTATCAAACAGGAAGGACACCTACACCAAAACCCCATCAGTATGTCACCATCATCAAAGACCAGAGGCAGATAAAACCACAAAGATGGGGAAAAAGCAGGGCAGAAAAGCTGGAAATTCAAAAAATAAGAGCACATCTCCCCCGGCAAAGGAGCGCAGCTCATCGCCAGCAACGGATCAAAGCTTGACGGAGAATGACTTTGACGAGATGAGAGAAGAAGGCTTCAGTCCATCAAACTTCTCAGAGCTAAAGGAGGAATTACGTACCCAGCGCAAAGAAACTAAAAATCTTGAAAAAAAAGTGGAAGAATTGATGGCTAGACTAATTAATGCAGAGAAGGTCATAAACGAAATGAAAGACATGAAAACCATGACACGAGAAATACGTGACAAATGCACAAGCTTCAGTAACCGACTCGATCAACTGGAAGAAAGAGTATCAGCGATTGAGGATCAAATGAATGAAATGAAGCGAGAAGAGAAACCAAAAGAACAAAGAAGAAAAAGAAATGAACAAAGCCTGCAAGAAGTATGGGATTATGTAAAAAGACCAAATCTACGTCTGATTGGGGTGCCTGAAAGTGAGGGGGAAAATGGAACCAAGTTGGAAAACACTCTTCAGGATATCATCCAGGAGAACTTCCCCAACCTAGTAGGGCAGGCCAACATTCAAATCCAGGAAATACAGAGAACGCCACAAAGATACTCCTCGAGAAGAGCAACTCCAAGACACATAATTGCCAGATTCACCAAAGTTGAAATGAAGGAAAAAATCTTAACGGCAGCCAGAGAGAAAGGTTGGGTTACCCACAAAGGGAAGCCCATCAGACTAACAGCAGACTACTGGGCAGAAACTCTCCAAGCCAGAAGAGAGTGGGGGCCAATATTCAACATTCTTAAAGAAAAGAATTTTCAACCCAGAATTTCATATCCAGACAAACTAAGTTTCATAAGTGAAGGAGAAATAAAATCCTTTACAGATAAGCAAATGCTTAGAGATTTTGTCACCACTAGGCCTGCCTTACAAGAGACCCTGAAGGAAGCATTCAACATGGAAAGGAACTACCGGTACCAGCCATTACAAAAACATACCAAAATGTAAAGACCATCGAGGCTAGGAAGAAACTGCATCAACCAATAAGCAAAATAATCAGTTAATATCATAATGGCAGGATCAAGTTCACACATAACAATATTAACCTTAAATGTAAATGGACTAAAAGCTCCAATTAAAAGACATAGACTGGCAAACTGGATAAAGAGTCAAGACCCATCAATCTGCTGTATTTAGGAGACCCATCTCACATGCAGAGACATACATAGGCTCAAAATAAAGGGATGGAGGAAGATTTACCAAGCAAATGGAGAAAAAAGAAAGCAGGGGTTGCAATACTAGTCTCTGATAAAATAGACTTTAAACCATCAAAGATCAAAAGAGACAAAGAAGGCCATTACATAATGGTAAAGGGATCAATTCAACAGGAAGAACTAACTATCCTAAATATATATGCACCCAATACAGGAGCACCCAGATTTATAAAGCAAGTCCTTAGAGATTTACAAAGAGACTTAGACTCCCATACAATAATAATGGGAGACTTCAACACCCCACTGTCAACATTAGACAGATCAACGAGACAGAAAGTTAACAAGGATATCCAGGAATTGAACTCATCTCTGCAGCAAGCAGACCTAATAGACATCTATAGAACTCTCCACCCCAAATCAACAGAATATACATTCTTCTCAGCACCACATCGCACTTATTCCAAAATTGACCATATGATTGGAAGTAAAGCACTCCTCAGCAAATGTACAAGAACAGAAATTATAACAAACCGTCTCTCAGACCACAGTGCAATCAAACTAGAACTCAGGACTAAGAAACTCAATCAAAACCACTCAACTACATGGAAACTGAACAACCTGCTCCTGAATGACTACTGGGTACATAACGAAATGAAGGCAGAAATAAAGATGTTCTTTGAAACCAATGAGAACAAAGATACAACATACCAGAATCTCTGGGACACATTTAAAGCAGTGTGTAGAGGGAAATTTATAGCACTAAATGCCCACAAGAGAAAGCAGGAAAGATCTAAAATTGACACTCTAACATAACAATTAAAAGAACTAGAGAAGCAAGAGCAAACACATTCGAAAGCTAGCAGAAGGCAAGAAATAACTAAGATCAGAGCAGAACTGAAGGAGATAGAGACACAAAAAACCCTCCAAAAAATCAACGAATCCAGGAGTTGGTTTTTTGAAAAGATCAACAAAATTGACAGACCACTAGCAAGACTAATAAAGAAGAAAAGAGAGAAGAATCAAATAGACGCAATAAAAAATGATAAACGGGATATCACCACCGACCCCACAGAAATACAAACTACCATCAGAGAATACTATAAACACCTCTATGCAAATAAACTAGAAAACCTAGAAGAAATGGATAATTTCCTGGACACTTACACTCTTCCAAGACTAAACCAGGAAGAAGATGAATCCCTGAATAGACCAATAGCAGGCTCTGAAATTGAGGCAATAATTAATAGCCTACCAACCAAAAAAAGTCCAGGACCAGATGGATTCACAGCTGAATTCTACCAGAGGTACAAGGAGGAGCTGGTACCATTCCTTCTGAAACTATTCCAATCAATAGAAAAAGAGGGAATCCTCCCTAACTCATTTTATGAGGCCAACATCATCCTGATACCAAAGCCTGGCAGAGACACAACAAAAAAAGAGAATTTTAGACCAATATCCCTGATGAACATTGATGCAAAAATCCTCAATAAAATACTGGCACACCGGATTCAGCGGCTCATCAAAAAGCTTATCCACCATGATCAAGTGGGCTTCATCCCTGGGATGCAAGGCTGGTTCAACATTCGCAAATCAATAAACATAATCCAGCATATAAACAGAACCAAAGACAAGAACCACATGATTATCTCAATAGATGCAGAAAAGGCTTTTGACAAAATTCAACAGCCCTTCATGCTAAAAACGCTCAATAAATTCGGTATTGATGGAACGTATCTCAAAATAATAAGAGCTATTTATGACAAACCCACAGCCAATATCATACTGAATGGGCAAAAACTGGAAAAATTCCCTTTGAAAACTGGCACAAGACAGGGATGCCCTCTCTCACCACTCCTATTCAACATAGTGTTGGAAGTTCTGGCTAGGGCAATTAGGCAAGAGAAAGAAATCAAGGGTATTCAGTTAGGAAAAGAAGAAGTCAAACTGTCCCTGTTTGCAGATGACATGATTGTATATTTAGAAAACCCCATTGTCTCAGCCCAAAATCTCCTTAAGCTGATAAGCAACTTCAGCAAAGTCTCAGGATACAAAATTAATGTGCAAAAATCACAAGCATTCTTATACACCAGTAACAGACAAACAGAGAGCCAAATCATGAATGAACTTCCATTCACAATTGCTTCAAAGAGAATAAAATACCTAGCAATCCAACTTACAAGGGATGTAAAGGACCTCTTCAAGGAGAACTACAAACCACTGCTCCGTGAAATCAAAGAGGACACAAACAAATGGAAGAACATACCATGCTCATGGATAGGAAGAATCAATATTGTGAAAATGGCCATACTGCCCAAGGTTATTTACAGATTCAATGCCATCCCCATCAAGCTACCAATGACTTTCTTCACAGAATTGGAAAGAACTGCTTTAAAGTTCATATGGAACCAAAAAAGAGCCCGCATCTCCAAGACAATCCTAAGTCAAAAGAACAAAGCTGGAGGCATCACACTACCTGACTTCAAACTATACTACAAGGCTACAGTAACCAAAACAGTATGGTACTGGTACCAAAACAGAGATATAGACCAATGGAACAGAACAGAGTCCTCAGAAATAATACCACACATCTACAGCCATCTGATCTTTAACAAACCTGAGAGAAACAAGAAATGGGGAAAGGATTCCCTATTTAATAAATGGTGCTGGGAAAATTGGCTAGCCATAAGTAGAAAGCTGAAACTGGATCCTTTCCTTACTCCTTATACGAAAATTAATTCAAGATGGATTAGAGACTTAAATGTTAGACCTAATACCATAAAAACCCTAGAAGAAAACCTAGGTAGTACCATTCAGGACATAGGCATGGGCAAAGCCTTCATGTCTAAAACACCAAAAGCAACGGCAGCAAAAGCCAAAATTGACAAATGGGATCTCATTAAAGTAAAAAGCTTCTGCACAGCAAAAGAACCTACCATCAGAGTGAACAGGCAACCTACAGAATGGGAGAAAATTTTTGCAATCTACTCATCTGACAAAGGGCTAATATCCAGAACCTACAAAGAACTCAAATAAATTTACAAGAAAAAAACAAACAACCCCATCAAAAAGTGGGCAAAGGATATGAACAGACATTTCTCAAAAAAAGACATTCATACAGCCAACAGATGCATGAAAAAATGCTCATCATCACTGGCCATCAGAGAAAAGCAAATCAAAACCACAATGAGATATCATCTCACACCAGTTAGAATGGCAATCTTTAAAAAGTCAGGAAACAGCAGGTGCTGGAGAGGATGTGGAGAAATAGGAACACTTTTACACTGTTGGTGGGATTGTAAACTAGTTCAACCATTATGGAAAACAGTATGGCGATTCCTCAAGGATCTAGAACTAGATGTACCATATGACCCAGCCATCCCATTACTGGGGATATACCCAAAGGATTATAAATCATGCTGCTATAAAGACACATGCACACGTATGTTTATTGCAGCACTATTCACAATAGCAAAGACTTGGAATCAACCCAAATGTCCATCAGTGACAGACTGGATTAAGAAAATGTGGCACATATACACCATGGAATACTATGCAGCCATCAAAAAGGATGAGTTTGCGTCCTTTGTAGGGACATGGATGCAGCTGGAAACCATCATTCTTAGCAAACTATCACAAGAACAGAAAACCAAACACCGCATGTTCTCACTCATAGGTGGGAACTGAACAATGAGATCCCTTGGACTTGGGAAGGGGGACATCACACACCGGGGCCTATTATGGGGAGAGGGGAGGGGGGAGGGATTGCATTGGGAGTTATACCTGATGTAAATGACGAGTAGTTGGGTGCTGACGAGTTGATGGGTGCAGCACAGCAACATGGCACCAGTATACGTATGTAACAAACCTGCACGTTATGCAGAAGTACCCTAGAACTTAAGGTATAATAATAAAAAATAAAATAAAATAAAATAAAAAAATTAAAAAAAGACATATAAATGAGTGAATGAGTGAGCAAAAGAAAGGAAGGGAGGGAGGGAGGGAGATAGGACAGACTGAGAATATGAAATTGTCTAGCACAGTACCTAGCCCATTGAAGGCGCTCACAAATTGTTGATTCTCATCCTGCCTTCTGTTTTCTTGGCCTGCTGATATACAACATTATGATAGCTGAATCAGGGAGAAAATGGAAACTTTAAGCAACACTAAATATTGTTTTATTTCTCATGGAAACCATGAGGTACAGAGCTAGAAAAGCATTTCCCCAAAAAATGGGCTCCATGTCTCTACCCCTTGCAGCCTCTGAAGCATCACATGTCCCTGCCCTCTCTCCTTGCCCTGCCTCCATCCTGGTGTTCCTTCTCTGACTGGTAGTTTACCCGCCCAGGACTGTTAAGTGCAAAGTGCAGGGGAAGCCAAAAGCTCTACTTTTCTTGCTGCTTTTGCACCTTTCTCCTTAACATCCTGCCTGCCATGCACCACCTCTACCTGGTCTCCTTCTCTCCCAACCTCCACCATACACCAGCTGTGTGCCCAGGGGAGAATACAGACTCCTCTACCCATCTTGGGTTTCAGTGAATGTTACTGTGAATGCCTAAAACCTAAATATCATCAACCTTAAAGCCAGGAATCTCCACGCTTTTTTTTTTTCTTTTTTTACAAAACACGTTCTGCTTATTGATAGCCACAAAGCAATGCTGAGACACCACAGGGCAAATTCACTCATTCCACCATTATTAAGCAACTGTTATGTACCAGACAGTATGCTTGGCTCTGGGGACATAGTGGTGAATAAGTGGTGATCAAAGGAGCCTGTCACTCCTCTTCTGGAACCTGAAGTCTAGTAGGCATGGGAGAGAGTAAATAACTAATCACCAAATAAATATATTATTACAAAGTCATATGCAATGTGAAGGAAATGTACAAAGTCTTATGGGAGCCTGTTATAGGAACATGCTACTTCATCTGTGAAGTTTCACTAGGTGTCCTCATAGTCTGTTTAGGTCCATAATAAATGCCACAGACCAAATGGCTTATAAACAACAGAAGTATATTTCTTACAGTTCCAGAGACTGGGAAGTTCAAGATCAAGACACCAGTAGATTCATGTATGGGGAGGGCCTGCTTTCTAGTTCGCAGACAGCACTTCTCACTAAGTCCTTACATGGCAGAAGAGGCAAGGCTCCCTTGGGCCTTGTTTATACCAGCACTAACCCCATTTATGAGGGTTCCACTCTCATGATTCAATTGCCTCCCAAGGACCCCACTTCCTAATAACATTACATTGGCAATTTGGAATCAACATACGAATTTTCAGGGAACACAAACTTTCAGACCATAGCACTGAGAAAGTGGCATTTTGGTGTGTAGATGCTAGGGGAGAAGATGTGAGAATGAAAAGGGAACTGCCTGGTAAAAACCCTTGAGAGAAAAAGGAACCACACAGATGCAAAGACCCTAAAGCCCAGTGTGGCTAACACACAGTAAATAGTCTAGAAGGAGTGGGACTCTGGATGAAGCCTGAGAATTTCAATGATTTTCCTAAAGTCACACAGCCAGTTCACTGGGAACTAGACTAGATCTTGAGGGAGATTATGCAGAGCATTGTAGTCGAAGTCATTTATTACAGTGTTTATTGAGCACCTGCTGTGTGCCACATTGCTTCAGGCACTGACATAGAGGAAAGAAGAAAACAAGGCCTCATCTCTCAAGGAGTTTGGATTTTGTCCAAGGAGCCCTAGGGGCCCCACCGAAAGAGAAAACACAATCAGACTTGTATTGTCAAGAGACTGTGCTGCACAGCGGTGCAGTGAATGGGATGGGGGACCATTTCAGAGACCACTGCAGCTGTCAGAGAGAGAACAAATGGTGGCTTGGACCCAAGAGAGGCAGAGGGGACAGAAAGAAGTGGATGAATTCAAGAGATATTTAGAAGGTAATGTATATAGAACTTGGTGATGTCAGGATGAGAATGATGAAGGCATCACAGGTGCTAGGATTTGAATGTGTCACCTCCAGAATCCAAGCGTTGCCAATATGACAGTATTAAGAGGTGGGGCCTTTAAGAGCTGATTCATGAGGGGTTCCTCCCTCATGAATGGGATTAAGACTCAAAAATCTGCATGCTCTCCCTTTCAGTGTGTGAGGAAATCATGTTCCTCCCCACTGGAGAATGCAGCAACAAGGTACCATCTTGAAAGCAGAGTGCAGCCTTCACCAGACACCAAACCTGCTGGCACCTTGATCTTGGAATTCCCAGCCTCCAGAACTGTGAGAAAATTAATTCTCGTTCTTTATAAATTACCCAGCCTGTAGGATTTTGTTACATCAGCAGGAAAAGACTCAGGCAGTAAGTAACTCCCTGATTTCTGAAGATGTGGAATGCCTTCTGAGTCATCTAAAAATGATTAGTTTATGTGCAATGCAGTTTAAATATTTGGATTCCTTGAAAGCATAGACATTGGTGTATGACATGGTAGCTAACTAGAACTTGTCCTTTTCCCAAATGCATTTAGTTCAGGGTAAACAAAAGATGTATGGGGGAGGTGAGTGTTTGTTCTGGCAGAAGTAGAATGTCTAGATTTGCCTCTAATTTCTTTAGTTTTGATTTATCTTAGATGTTCAGAGTATCCTTTATATCATGAAGGTTATATTGGCTTCCCAGGGCTGCCATGACAAACTACCACAAACCTGGCAGCTTCAAGCAACCGAAATGTATTCTCTCCCAGCTCTGGAAGCCAGAAGTCCAAAATCAAGGTGTTGGCAGGGTTGGCTCCTTCTGCGGGCTCTGCAGGAGAAGCCGCTCCGTGCCACTCTCCTGGCTTCTGGTGGTTGCCAGCCCCTCTTGTCATTCCTTGGCTTGTAGACATAACACTCTAATCTCTACCTGGTTTCACTGGCTTTCCCTCTGTGTCTCTCTGTGTCTGTTTCTCCCTTTCTGTCTCTTAGAAAGAAACCAGTCGTTAGATTTAGGATTCACCCTAAACATAGAATGATCTCATCTTGAGATCCTTAACTTTGTTGTAGCCGCTAACACCCTATTTCTAAATGAGTGCACCTTCCCACGTATCAGGGGTTAGGACTTGGATATATTGTTTTGGGGGATTCAATTCAACTCACTACAAGGGTATAACCACCTATATATTAGAAAATATAATTGCAGACTTAGGGAGAGAGATTTCCGGGTTTTAAAGATGTGCATAGAAATATATTTGCTTCCTCTTTGTTGCCAAATGTTAATTACTATGGTCTTTTTTTTTTTCTTCCTGAAATGCCTTAGAGCAGAGCAGTGGTTTCAGTACATTCCAAAGTTTATGTATAAACACAGGAAACAAAGGATTTGTTCCATTGTGCATGGCCTTGGAGATATTTACAAATTCTTTCAAGCTGGGACTAATTGTTTAGTTTAAAAGCTGATGATTTATTTGCCCAAGAGTCAGAAAATAGCCAGAGATTGAAGAACAGCTGTGGATGAATTAATTTTATCCTCATCACATGAATAAGAGCTGGAAATGTGCCAGGAGTAAAAGTGAATAAATGAATTGAAAATCCTGGGCATGTACATTAGACTGAAATTGATCATTTTGAATCTATTCTCCATTGCAAAGAATAGTAATGGAAGCTTAAAATATTAAGCATTTACTTTGTGCTTGCCAACTACCTTTCAAAGTATTTATTATATCATTTGCTCCTCTCAACAACCCTATGCCAATTATCACCTCCATATTACAGAAGAGAATATTGAGGCACCAAGAGGTTAAATAACTTGTCCAAGGTCACAAAGCCACTAAGAAAGGACAGGCCAGGATATAAACTCAGGCAGACCATCAGAGCACCTACTTTTCATCAGTAAGCTATTTTTTTTTTTTTTTTTTTTTTTTTTTGAGACAGAGTCTAGCTCTGTCGCCCAAGCTGGAGTGCAGTGGCTGGATCTCAGCTCACTGCAAGCTCCGCCTCCCAGGTTCACGGCATTCTCCTGCCTCAGCCTCCCGAGTAGTTGGGACTACAGGCGCACGCCACCTTGCCTGGCTAGATTTGTTTTGTATTTTTAGTAGAGATGGGGTTTCACCATGTTAGCCAGGATGGTCTCAATCTCCTGACCTCAAGATCCACCCGTCTCGGCCTCCCAAAGTGCTGGGATTACAGGCTTGAGCCAGCACGCCCGGCCAATTTTTTTTATTATACTTTAAGTTCTAGAGTACATGTGCACAACGTGCAGATTTGTTACATATGTATACGTGTGCCATGTTGGTGTGCTGCACCCATCAACTCGTCAGCACCCATCAACGCGTCATTTACATCAGGTATAACTCCCAATGCCATCCCTCCCCACTAGCCCCTCCCCACAATAGGCCCCGGAGTGTGATGTTCCCCTTCCCATGTCCAAGGGATCTCATTGTTCAATTCCCACCTATGAGTGAAAACATGCGGTGTTTGGTTTTCTGTTCTTGCAATCATTTGCTGAGAATGATGGTTTTCAGCTGCATCCATGTAGCTGGAAAGGACACAAACTCATCCTTATTTATGGCTGCATAGTATTCCATGGTGTATATGTGCTACATTTTCTTAATCCAGTCTGTCACTGATGGACATTTGGGTTGATTCCAAGTCTTTGCTATTGTGAATAGTGCCACAATAAACATACGTGTACATGTGTCTTTATAGCAGCATGATTTATAATCCTTTGGGTATATACCCAGTAATGGGATGGCTGGGTCAAATGGTATTTCTAGTTCTAGATCCTTGAAGAATCACCATACTGTTTTCCACAATAGTTGAACTACTTTACCATCCCACCAACAGTGTAAAAGTGTTCCTATTTCTTCACATCCTCTCCAGCACCTGCTGTTTCCTGACTTTTTAATGATCGCCATTCTAACTGGTGTGAGATGGTGTCTCATTGTGGTTTTGATTTGCACTTCTCTGATGGCCAGTGATGATGAGCATTTTTTCATGCATCTGTTGGCTGTATGAATGTCTTCTTTTGAGAAATGTCTGGTCATATTCTTGGCCCATTTTTTGATGGGGTTGTTTGTTTTTTTCTTGTAAATTTGTTTGAGTTCCTTGTAGGTTCTGGATATTAGCCCTTTGTCAGATGAGTAGATTGCAAAAATTGTCTCCCATTCTGTAGGTTGCCTGTTCACTCTGTTGGTAGTTTCTTTTGCTGTGCAGAAGCTCTTTAGTTTCATTAGATCCCATTTGTCAATTTTGGCTTTTGTTGCCATTCCTTTTGGTGTTTCAGACGTGAAGTCTTTGTCCATGTCTATGTCCTGAATGGTATCACCGAGGTTTTCTTCTAGGGTTTTTATGGTATTAGGTCTAACATTTAAGTCTCTAATCCATCTTGAATTAATTTTCGTATAAGGAGTAAGGAAAGGATCCAGTTTCAGCTTTCTACTTATGGCTAGCCAATTTTCCCAGCACCATTTATTAAATAGGGAATCCTTTCCCCATTTCTTGTTTCTCTCAGGTTTGTCAAAGATCAGATGGCTGTAGATGTGTGGTATTATTTCTGAGAGCTCTGTTCTGTTCCATTGGTCTATAACTCTGTTTTGGTACCAGTACCATGCTGTTTTGGTTACTGTAGCCTTGTAGTATAGTTTGAAGACAGGTAGCATGATGCCTCCAGCTTTGTTCTTTTGACTTAGGATTGTCTTGGCAAGTAGGCTCTTTTTTGGTTCCATATGAATTCTAAAGCAGTTTTTTCCAATTCTGTGAAGAAAGTCATTGGTAGGCTTGATGGGGATGGCATTGAATCTATAAATTACCTTGGGCAGTATGGCCATTTTCACAATATTGATTCTTCCTATCCATGAGCATGGTATGTTTTTCCATTTGCTTGAGTCCTCTTTTATTTCACTGAGCAGTGGTTTGCAGTTCTCCTTAAAGAGGTCCTTTACATCCCTTGTAAGTTGGATTGCTAGGTATTTTATTCTCTTTGAAGCTATTGCGAATGGGAGTTCATTCATGATTTGGCTCTCTGTTTGTCTGTTACTGGTGTATAAAAATGCTTGTGATTTTTGCACATTGATTTTGTATCCTGAGACTTTGCTGAAGTTGCTTATCAGCTTAAGGAGATTTTGTGCTGAGACAATGGGGTTTTCTAAATATACAATCATGTCATCTGCAAACAAGGACAATTTGACTTCTTCTTTTCCTAACTGAATACCCTTGATTTCTTTCTCTTGCCTGATTGCTCTAGCCAGAACTTCCAACACTATGCTGAATAGGAGTGGTGAGAGAGGGCATCCCTGTCTTGTGCCAGTTTTCAAAGGGAATTTTTCCAGTTTTTGCCCATTCAGTATGATATTGACTGTGGGTTTGTCATAAATAGCTCTTATTATTTTGAGATATGTTCCATCAATACCTAGTTTATTGAGAGTTTTTAGCATGAAGGGCTGTTGAATTTTGTCAAAAGCCTTTTCTGCATCTATTGAGATAATCATGTGGTTCTTGTCTTTGGTTCTGTTTATATGCTGGATTACGTTTATTGATTTGCATATATTGACCCAGCCTTGCATCCCAGGGATGAAGCCCACTTGATCATGGTGGATAAGCTTTTTGATGAACTGCTGAATCCGGTGTGCCAGTATTTTATTGAGGATTTTTGCATCGATGTTCATCAGGGATATTGGTCTAAAATTCTCTTTTTTTGTTGTGTCTCTGCCAGGCTTTGGTATCAGGATGATGTTGGCCTCATAAAATGAGTTAGGGAGGATTCCCTCTTTTTCTATTGATTGGAATAGTTTCAGAAGGAATGGTACCAGCTCCTTCTTGTACCTCTGGTAGAATTCAGCTGTGAATCTGTCTGGTCCTGGAGTCTTTTTGGTTGGTAGGCTATTAATTATTGCCTCCATTTCAGAGCCTACTATTGGTCTATTCAGGGATTCATCTTCTTCCTGGTTTAGTCTTGGAAGAGTGTTAAGTATCCAGGAAATTATCCATTTCTTCTAGGTTTTCTAGTGTATTTGCGTAGAGGTGTTTATAGTATTCTCTGATGGTAGTTTGTATTTCTGTGGGGCCGGTGGTGATATCCCCTTTATCATTTTTTATTGCGTCTATTTGATTCTTCTCTCTTTTCTTCTTTATTAGTCTTGCTAGCGGTCTATCAATTTTCTTGATCTTTTCAAAAAAACCAGCTCCTGGATTCATTGATTTTTTGGAGGGTTTTTTGTGTCTCTATCTCCTTCAGTTCTGCTCTGATCTTAGTTATTTCTTGCCTTCTGCTAGCTTTTGAATGTGTTTGCTCTTGCTCCTCTAGTTCTTTTAATTGTGATGCTAGGGTGTCAATTTTAGATCTTTCCAGCTTTCTCTTGTGGTCATTTAGTGCTATAAATTTCCCTCTACACACTGCTTTAAATAAGGTGTCCCAGAGATTCTGGTATATCTTTGTCCTCATTGGTTTCAAAGAACATCTTTATTTCTGCCTTCATTTCTTTATGTACCCAGTAGTCATTCAGGAGCAGGTTGTTCAGTTTCCATGTAGTTGAGCGGTTTTGATTGAGTTTCTTAGTCCTGAGTTCTAGTTTGATTGCACTGTGGTCTGAGAGACAGTTTGTCATAATTTCTGTTCTTTTACATTTTCTGAGGAGTGCTTTACTTCCAGCTCTGTGGTCAATTTTGGAATAAGTGCAATGTGGTGCTGAGAAGAATGTATATTCTGTTGATTTGGGGTGGAGAGTTCTGTAGATGTCTATTAGGTCCACTTGGTGCAGAGTTGAGTTCAATTCCTGGATATCCTTGTTAACTTTCTGTCTTGTTCATCTGTCTAATGTTGACAGTGGGGTGTTGAAGTCTCCCATTATTATTGTATGGGAGTCTAAGTCTCTTTGTAAGTCTCTAAGGACTTGCTTTATGAATCTGGGTGCTCCCGTATTGCGTGCATATATATTTATTTAGCTCTTCCTGATGAATTGATCCCTTTACCATTATGTAATGGCCTTCTTTGTCTCTTTTGATCTTTGATGGTTTAAAGTCTGTTTTGTCAGAGACTAGGATTGCAACCCCTGCTTTTGTTTGTTCTCCATTTGCTTGGTAGATCTTCCTCCATCCCTTTATTTTGAGCCTATGTATGTCTCTGCATGTGAGATGGGTCTCCTGAATACAGCAAACTGATGGGTCTTGACTCTTAAACCTGTTTGCCAGTCTGTGTCTTTTAATTGGACCATTTAGTCCATTTACATTTAAGGTTAATATTGTTATGTGTGAACTCGATCCTGTCATTGTGATATTAGCTGGTTATTTTGCTCATTAGTTGATGCAGTTTCTTCCTAGCATCGATCGTCTTTACATTTTGGCATGTTTTTGCAATGGCTGGTACCGGTTGTTCCTTTCCATGTTTAGTGCTTCCTTCAGAGTCTCTTGTAGGGCAGGCCTGGTGGTGACAAAATCTCTCAGCATTTGCTTGTCTGTAAAGGATTTTATTTCTCCTTCATTTATGAAACTTAGTTTGGCTGGATATGAAATTCTGGGTTGAAAATTCTTTTCTTTAA
Organism: Macaca thibetana thibetana; assembly: GCF_024542745.1. NCBI lineage: Eukaryota > Metazoa > Chordata > Mammalia > Primates > Cercopithecidae > Macaca > Macaca thibetana. The sequence continues at coordinate 104,903,953 of NC_065582.1, forward strand.
GAATGTTGAATATTGGCCCCCACTCTCTTCTGGCTTGGAGAGTTTCTGCCGAGTAATCTGCTGTTAGTCTGATGGGCTTTCATTTGTGGGTAACCGGACCTTTCTCTCTGGCTGCCCTTAACATTTTTTCCTTCATTTCAACTTTGGTGAATCTGGCAATTATGTGTCTTGGAGTTGCTCTTCTCGAGGAGTATCTTCGTGGCGTTCTCTGTATTTCCTGAATTCGAATGTTGTCCTGCCTTAATAGGTTGGGGAAGTTCTCCTGGATGATATCCTGAAGAGTGTTTTCCAACTTGGTTCCATTTTCCCCCTCACTTTCAGGCACACCAATCAGACGTAGATTTGGTCTTTTCACATGGTTCCATATTTCTTGGAGGCTTTGTTCATTTCTTTTTCCTCTCTTTTCTCTAGTCTTCTCTTCTCACTTCATTTCATTCATTTGATCTTCAATCTTTGATACTCTTTCTTCCAGTTGATCGAGTCGGTTACTGAAGCTTGTGCATTTGTCACGTAATTCTTGTGTCATGGTTTTTACCTCTATCAGTTCTTTTATGTCCTTCTCTGCATTGATTATTCTAGTTATCCATTCTTCCACTCTTTTTTCAAGATTTTTAGTTTCTTTGCGCTGGGTACGTAGTTCCTCCATTAGCTCTGAGAAGTTTGATCGACCAAAGCCTTCTTCTCTCAACTCGTCAAAGTCATTCTCCGTCTACCTTTGATCAGTTGCTGGTGATGAGCTGCATTCCTTTGGAGGGAGTGATGCGCTCTGATATTTTGAATTTCCAGCTTCTCTGGCCTGCTTTTTCCCCATCTTTGTGGTTTTATCTGCCTTTGTCTTTGATGTTGGTGACATACTGATGGGGTTTCGGTGTGGGTATCCTTTCTGTTTGTTAGTTTTCGTTCTAACACTCAGGACCCTCAGTTGCATATCTGTTGGAGTTTGCTTGATGTCCACTCCAGACCCTGTTTGCCTGGGTATCAACAGCGGAGGCTGCGGAAGATAGAATATTGCTGAACAGCGAGTGTTGCTGTCTGATTCTTGCTCTGGAAACTTTGTTTCAGAGGTGTGAGGTGTCAGTCTGCACCTAGTGGGGTATGTCTCCCAGTTAGGTTACTCAAGGGTCAGGGACCCACTTGAGCAGGCAGTCTGTCCGTTCTCAGATCTCAACCTCCATGCTGGGTGACCCACTGCTCTCTTCAAAGCTGTCAGACAGGGGTATTAACATCTGCTGAGGTTTCTGCTGCTTTTTGTTAGCTATGCCCTGTCCCCAGAGGTGGAGTCTATAGAGGCAGGCAGGCCTCCTTGAGCTGCAGTGGGCTCCACCCAGTTCGGGCTTCCAGGTGGCTTTGTTTACCTACTTAAGCCTCAGCAATGGTGGGCGCCCCTCCCCCAGGCCCGCTGCTACCTTGCAGTTAGATCTCAGACTGCTGTGCTAGCAATGAGGGAGGCTCCGTGCACGTGGGACCCTCCGGGCCAGGTGTGGGTTATAATCTCTGGGTTGCTGTTTGCTAATACCCTTGGTAAAGCGCAGTAGTAGGTTGGGAGTTACCCGATTTTCCAGGTGTTGTGTGTCTCAGTTTCCCTTGGCTAGGCAAAGGGATTACCTTCCCCCTTGCACTTCCCAGGTGAGGCGATGCCTCACCCTGCTTCAGCTCTCACTGGTTGGGCTGCACCAGCTGACCAGCACCAATTGTCCGGCACTCCCCAGTGAGATGAACCTGGCACCTCAGTTGAAAATGCAGAAATCACTCACCTTCTGCGTTGCTCGTGCTGGGAGCTGGAGGCCGGAGCTGTTCCTATTCAGCCATCTTGCTCAGGATCTAGTAAGCTATTTTTAATGCCATCTTTGTTCAAAAACTAGATATAATATATATAAAATAGAGTTTTTCTGATAAAGGCAAAAAAATGAGGAAAATTCTGCCAACCACTACCAAGTACTTACACTTTTATTCAGCTTTCATCTTCCTGCCTTCCCAAAATGATTTGATTGTTTACAACATGTCTTTCTCCAAAAAATGAGAGGTGAAAATATAGGAAAGTAGAGTGATAGTTACCTGAGGCTGGGAAGAGTTGGCAGGGAAGGGGGAGGTATGGTTAATGGGTACTAAAATATAGAAAGAATAAGATCTAGTATTTGATAGCACAACAGGGTGACTATTGTCAATCATAATTTAATTGTACATTTAAAAACAATTTAAAAAGTACAATTGGATTGTTTGTAACACAAAGGATAAACGCTTGAGGTGATGAATGCCTCATTTACCCTTGTGTAATTATTATGCATCATATGCCTATATCAAAATATCTCATAACCCATAAATATATACACCTACTTACTATGTGCCCACAAACTTTTTTTATTAAAAAAAAGAAAAAAATACATGTTTCTCAGGGTAGGCAATCTCTACTGGCCAATGTATAAAAGACTCTGGGCATTAGGACAAGGTCACATAAAGGATCTTTAAAGGATCTTCTCCAAGATTAACAGTAAGAATATTCAAACTGTGGATTTTGTAAAAGGAAGGGAAGGGGAGGGGAGGGGAGGAGAAGGGAGGGGAGGGGACTGTAAGGAAAAGAAAGGGATGGAGAAGAAATCTGCAGATTAAGAGACTTAAAAAATTAGCCAGACATGGTGGCATGTACCTGTAGTCCTAGGCTGCTTGGGAGGCTGAGGTGGGAGGATCACCTGAGCCTGGGAGGTCGAGGCTGCAGTGAGCTGTGATTGTGCTACTGCACTCGAGCTTGGGCAACAGAGACCCTGTCTCAAAAAATAATAACAACAATTTTTCAATGGTTAAACAAACCATAGTGCTCAACAACGTACACTGGGTAATAAAACTATTTTTAAAAATACAAGACAATTATAGCTATAAAAGTCAGGAGAGTGGTTACTTCTGATTAGAACAGGGCAGGTGGAGGGGCTACTAGGGTATTTGCCAACATTCTGTTTCTTGTCTTGGGTGGTGTTACAAAAGTGCACAACTCACAACATCCCATTAAATTATTCATTGGTTTTGTGTGGTGTTCTGCGTGTCTTATTTTACATCAAATGTATGTTTGCATTTTTAATAGTAACTTAATGTCAAAGTAATTTAATACAAATTAGGTAATTTGTATTATTTATAAATATAGAGGTAAACACCAGAAGTGGCCAAAACAGGCAAGGGTGGTTATTTCTGGGGTATTGCATAGATTATGGATAATGAACTCCTATTTTGCATTGTAAATCTTTTGGTGCCAGATGTATGTACCATGTTGATAAAAAATGACTTTTAAAATAAATTGTCCCAGACCGGGGAAGACTAAGGAGACATGACGAAAAAATGCAGTGTAGTATCCTGGATTGGATCTTCAGACTGAGAGAGAACATCAGTGGAAAACTAGTCAAATCTGAATAAAGTCTGAAGTTGTATTAGTCCGTTCTCACGCTGCTGATAAAGACATACCCGAAACTGGGTAATTATGAAAGACAGAGGTTTAATTGACTCACAGTTCTACATGGCTGGGGAGGCTGCCACAATCATGGCAGAAGGCAAAGAGGAGCAAGTCACATCCTCCATGGTGACAGGGAAGAAAGACAATGAGAGAGCCAAGCGAAAAGGGAAACCCCTTACAAAATCATCAGGTCTCATGAGACTTATTCACTACCATGAGAACAGTATGGGGGAAATTGCTCCCATGATTCCATTATCTCCCACCAGATCCCCTCACAATACATGGGAATTATGGGAGCTACAATTCAAGACAAGATTTGAGTGGGGACACCACCAAACCATATCAGAAGTTTAGTTAAAAATAATGTACCAATGTTGGTTTCCTAGTTTTGACAAATGTATCAAGGTAATGTAAGATATTAAAATTAGGGGAAGCTATGTGAAGAAAATGCAGGAACTCTCTGTAACTTCTCTGCAAACCTAAGTTATTCTAAAATTCAAAATGTATGTTTGCCCTTCTGCCATGTGAGGACACATAAAAGGCGCCATCTATGAGGAATCAGCCCTCACCAGACATGGAATCTGCTGGCACCTTGATCTAGGACTTCTCAACCTCTAGAATTGTATCTTTGTAAACATCTTCACCCCATGATACCCCCACACTGCTTCATCTCATAAAGCAACAGTAACACAAGGCTCTTCTGGGAAACAGACTTATGGTGATGATTTCGAATGGAATTTGAGAAGACCTATTAGGAATAATTGCTTATGATTTCCCCAAGAATTCTAAATGGAATTATTTAACCAGATTATCTAGCTTTATAAATATGAATACACTTACTTTTTATACCTAAGGTGCCAAAAATATTTCAAATAAAAACATAAAAAATATTTTTAAGTTATTTTTATGAGCTGCCTTTTAGATTGTCTTATTACAAAAATTTTAGACACACACGTGCACACACACACACACACACACACACACGACAACCAACTAAACCTGTCACATGGGAGATGGGTGAGTCATACATCTGAGTATGTCAAGTACTAGAATGGCTTACTCTGACTTTGGAGTAGTCCAAAAGCTGTAGGGGGGTAAAAGAAAAAATTTTTAACAAAAATTCACCTTGCAGTTAGTTCCATTTCAAGGTAATGGCAATTTCTTACTCTATCTCTGTTTTGTAGCTGAACTCCTGGAACGTATGGGCCAACCAACTGGAAGCAGAACAGAGTGAGGAAAAAGTTTTAAAGGAGAGAGTCTGACCTGCTCAAGGAACTGGACAAAGCCCAGTGCAGCCAGAACTCAGTGCAAGGAAGAAGCATAGCAGGATAGAAACAGGGATTGGAGTGTGTAGGACCTTAATATGGAACAGCTGACTCCATGAGATGCCGCTGAAGGATGATATGCCCGATGGGAGCACAGTCTGACCCACTGGGTTCAAAGGTCCTTCTGCTCCTGATGTGATAACCTGAGAGGGACCCTACCAAACATGCATCACCTGGATTTACTCATGAGGAAATCTCAGACAAACCCAAATGGGGGAGTGTAGTATAAATTACTGGTCTGTACTCTTCAATGTCACAAAAGACAAAGAAAGCCTGAGATTAAAGAAGGCTGAAGACACATGACAACCAAGTATCTGCCCAGGATTGGATTCTGGAAGAAAATAACCTTTTAGATAGGACATTTTGGGGACACTTGGTAAAATTTGAACTTGGACTGTATAGTAGATAATAGTATTGAATCAGTGTCAAATGTACTGATCATTGTAACTGTGGTTATGGAAGAAAATGTCCTTGTTAAAGGATACAGACTAAAGTACTCAGGAGCAAAGGGTTATGATGTCTCCACCATACTCGTAAATGAATCAGCAACAATAATGTAATAACAGTAATTGTAATAATCAAAATATGCATATATAGAGATAAAACAAATTATTAAAATTGGTAAATCTAGATGAAGGATAGATAGTTGCTTGCTGTCTAGTCTTGCAACTTTTCTGTAGGTTTACAATTTTTCAAAATAAAAAGACAAAAGAAAGCCCTCAGGTTGCTGTGCCATGAATGGATTGAGGAAGCAAGACAGTATGGTGGCGTGGACTAGGGGGTTGGCAATAGACATGAAGCGATACCTCTGTAATTGATGTATACATTGGAGGTGAAGGAATGAACCTGGAGGAATGAAGGAAAGGAGGTGTTTTATTTATACTTGCCATCATCACAAATCTACCTGGTCAGTTTTTTTTTTTTTTTTTTATTGGTCTATCAATATAATATCTTTCAAGGTATGACAATAATCATTAAAATCACTATAAGCATAAATGTAAATAAGTATCATCATTCATGTGACTATCACAAACACCACACCAATAACTTATTTCCATTGATATAGTAAATGCTCATGGGTGAGCTGGAACCGTGCCAGAGTCTGGGATTTGGTAGGTGTTAAGGCCATCATCTATGTTCTGGGAGTTCAGCTATGAAACAGAGATAGAGTAAGAAATTGCCATTACCTTGAAATGGAAGTAACTGAAAGGTGAAAAATTTGATCAGGTCATAATTTTTCATTCAATAGATGAGAAACTATGTTACTGTTCCTGGTGCTGGTGGTGTTGCTGGTGCTGCTGGTGCTGGGGGTGTTGCTGGTGGTGCTGGTGGTGATGAAAGCGTCCTGCTGGCTCTGACACAGTCAGGCTGCAGAATTCCTGCTCTAGGCATAGTCTGGGTTTGGAATTCACATTCTACTCCTGCTGCACTTTGCCTCCCTCAGTATTTCAGCAGAAACCCACCCTCAGGCTAGAGTGAGTTTATTAATCATTGACGCAGGGATTGTCTGACAGATGAAGAAGATCATTCAAGAGACTTTCAAGTCAAAGCAAGGGGGTGATATAATCCCTTCACTAAGGATTTTGAAATGGTAGCTTCTTATATTCTCTTCTCAAGTCCTAGCCTTCAACTTTCAGATTTCCATGTTTTATCTCAAGAATAGCAGAATAAATTTTGTGGCATTTACAATTTATGTCATATGACTTTGGCAATAATTTCAAGAAAACCCAAATCAAGGAAAAACATTTCAGCAAAAAGACAAGTTTCACAATTAGACCAGTTGGAAATTCTAGACCCTGTTGAAAGGGCAACAGTGGAAAAACAACATTATCAACTTTCAAGCTTCTCTTGGGCCCGGAATACTCAAGAGGAAAGAATTTCAAACACCAGATGAGGACAGACATCAAGCCTATTACACTGTCTTCCAGTAATCTTAAAATTATATCTCAAATTACTATACTTAGATGATGGTTCCAGGCCCTGTGTTCATTAAACAAATGTGAAACTAAAAAAATCTCTTTTGGCATTCATAAAACCAAGTAGTTCTAGGGTTCAGTGTTAGCTCTTGGTCCAAAAGATTTAATGAGTTCCTCTAATTTCCCCAAGCACTTTCTCAGGACGAATTCAACACTTGCACATGGATACAGCTAAGCCTTCCAAGCCTACTGGTGTAAGTCCTTCCTGCCCTATAGGGAAAATTTTTAAGTTTAAAAATGCTGTTTACATGTGTGCAAAGATATTCACTCCAAGGTTTTTGTTGCTGTTGTTGTTGTTTGTGGGTTTTGTTTTCGTTTTTGTTTTGAGACAAGGTCTCACCTGTCACTCTGTTGCCCAGGCTGGAGTGCAGTGGCTCAATCATGGCTAATTGCAGCCTCAACCTCCCCGGGCTCAAGTGATCCTCCTACCCCAGCCTCCTGAGTAGCAGAGCATGCACCATCACACCTGGCTAATTTTTATATTTTTTTGTAGAGATGGGGTTTCGCCATGTTGCCCAGGCTGGTCTTGAACTCTTGAGCTCAAGTGATCTACCCCCCTTGGCCTCCCAAAGTGCTGGAATTATACACATGAGCCAGCTTGCTTGGCCTTGCAAGGTTCTATGTATATATAAAAGTAGCTATGGTATATCTATATTATGGAATTATATGCAGTAATTTTTTTTGAGATGGAGTCTCACTCTGTCTCCCAGGCTGGACTGCAGTGGCATGATCCTGGCTCACTGCAACCTCTACCTCCCAGGTTCCAGTGATTCTCCCACCTCAGCCTCCTGAGTAGCTGGGATTACAGGCGCATGCCACAATGCTCATCTAATTTTTTGTATTTTTAGTAGAGATGGGGTTTCACCCTGTTGGCCAGGCTGGTCTTGAACTCCTGACCTCAAGTGATCTGCCCACCTTGGCCTCCCAAAGTGCTGGGATTACAGGCATGAGCCACTGCACCTGGCCCAGTAATTTATTTTAAATGAAGTCACTCTAGTATAGAAAAATCTTTAAGACTATTAAGTTGAAAGAAAGAGCAAGTTGCAGAATAAAACTTAATAATCTTTGTTTTAAAAATTAAAACTAAAAACATATTTATATATCTATGTGCAAATATACATGTGTTAATGCAAAAATGGGTCTGTAAGGGCCTACCACAAACTTTCATTAGTAGTTATCTTTGGGGAAAAAAATGGAACTGGAATAAAGGGGAACTATCGGTTTTCACTCTATTTAACTGGATATTTTTGGTGAATTTTTAAATATGATCATGATTTGTGTGTCAAAATTACTGCATATAATTTCATAATATAGATGTATCATTATTTATTTAAAGAACATTTAGGTCTTTTTGATATTATGTGCAACTTTGCAGTGACTATCTTCACACATATGTAAACAGCACTTTTAACACTTTTCTACATAGAGCAGGAAGGTCTTACACTAGTAGGCTCAGAGGCTTAGCTATCCACATGCAAGTGTTGAATGAGTCAAGTAACTTTATTTTTTTAAGTGCATATAGAAGTCAAACTACAAAAATAATAAGAAAAAAAGCCTTGTGAAGATTCTTTTTTATTATGTTTTCCTAACTGTGGACAATAAGCATTTAGTACTTTCATCTTTTAAATAATACAAACATGTTTTAACAAAACCAAACATGTGATCTGACTGGAACTAGGGAAACTCAAGAATGTTTCTGTATAAGAAGTTTCCTGAATGGCTCAGGTAAGAGGTTGCCAAATTGCTATGATTTGGAGCCGTTGGTGTTGCCCAGGCCATCTTCAGTGGATGAGCAGGGGCAGAGAAGGCTGCCCTCACCATGGGCCCACGGACTTTGGGCTCTGAAGAGGTTCTAATAGCTGTGAATCTGGACCTCTGTGAGCACCCACTGCCCCTCTCTGAGTGGGTCCCTGGCACACATGTGAGGAAGGCTTGTGTCAGACAAGACCCTCTGTCCTTCAAGAAGTGCAGAAACGGCACTTGTGAATAAAATGCTGACTTCGTTGGACACCAGCAGCATAATTGGCTCCCGGGGGCAAAATTTGTCCCAAAGCTAGGAATAGAAAAAGTTTGCTCGAAGAACAAGAAGTATGACTTGATGATATCAGCTCTTTCTGCCCTCTCTTTCATTGGCTGACAAAAACAGCATCCATCTATGTGCAAGAGCCCAATCTGCAGGGTTCGTTGCCCTAAAGGAAAAGAAGATATTAGAGCTATTTTTGGAACCAGGCCACAGCAGACACTGTATATGATCCAAAGAGGTGATCATACCTTCAAAGAGTAGAGGAATTAAGCTAAATGGTGTTAGCGCAGCCTCATTTTGTTTCTTAAATTATTGCAGGTAACTTATACTTATTCCTATTTTAAACATGTGCTTCAGTGGAGTGGTTCTTCTATGTTCAGCTAGCTCAGGCCTAATAATGAGTTAATAATAACAAAATAACAGCTAAGACTTTCTAACCACTTACATTCCACCACTGAATGTACGGAATGCACTGAACATAGGCACAGGCATTTTGTTATGTGTTTGACACACTTTATCCCATTTAATCCTCACAACAACACTTAGACATAGGTACTGTTATTATTTCCCATTTTACAGATGAGGAAACTGAGTTTCATACAGTTGGTAAGTGGCTGAGCCAACATTCAAATGTGTGTTATTTTTACTTCAAAGACTGTGCTCTTAACTGCTGTGTTATTGGGGAAAGCTCTATTCTTTCAGATGAACAAAAGCTTGCTTCTAAACCACCTCATCATTTGTACCTGAAATTTGCATCAGGTAGCCTGGGTGGTCACCACAACAAAGGGTTCCAAAAGGACTCTCAGAAAGCTCTTTTAAATCCTGGCCTCAGTGTTCTCATCCCTAGATGGGAATGATAATGAGAGAGAGAACCTATCTCACAGGGTTGTTGGGAGAACCCAATGATCATGTAAAGTACTCAGCTTATTACTCATCGCAGAGTAATTGCTTAATAAATGTGTGAGAAAAATAAATAATATTTGCAAAAGCACACAAGTAAACATATTGGCTGGATTAGCTTGCTACTATAGCTAGAAAACACCTAGCAGAAAGCAGCATCTAAGTCATGGGACATTTCCCATTCTGTAAGTTTTGATAAGGCAGAAGAAAAAAATCTGGATCACAGCCCCCAGGGATCTCAGTGTGTGTTGGGGGCACAGGGAGCACAGAATGTCCAAATAGAGCAGCTTGCTATCATGTCTTCCTAAAGGGAAGGGGATGCCAAAAACAGTTCAGCTCCCGGACTGAAGAAGTCGTGAGAAAGAAGTCCACCTACTTCACGATTTTACTCAGTGCTGACTCGAACCCACCCCTTTATGCCATGGGATGGAGGGGAAAGAAGGGAGGTGGGAATGCTAGGTCCCAGGCAGAACAAGCAGCCACTTTACCCTTTTTTCCATCCTCCTACCAACCACAGTGCTAATTTAATGAAATTTAGTTAAAATGAGTTCAGCACCACTCCAAAGGGGAAAATAAGCCAAGAAAGGGCAGCGGGAAAGGCTGAAAAACGTTTGGGGTGAGGAAATAAAGGAGGCCTTACTTCTTCAATACCAGATTACTGGTTTTCAAACTATGTTCTATGGAACCCTGCTTCAGGGGTTCCACAAATGTTTTCATTAAAGTTTCACTTTTAAAATATAACTTGGCTTAATAACCAACAGATATATTCAACTGTGTTATAAATCAAATTTGAACTCTTTGGTGACTCTAACTGAGGTAATCTGAGAGGTTAACTTATTTTAATGAAAAATCTTAAAAATAAAAGTTTCCCCACTATTTTGATTTTATTGAAAAGATCTTGGAGATTGCAAGGCAGCTGTTTAAAAAACAAAATGAAACACAATATGCAACCATGTATCAGTGCAAACTTGAATTTTCATAATTCCATGTGAGTGAAATAAAAGTTCAGATGTAAATTGGGTGCTGAGACCAATAAAAGAATACTATTGTCACTGACAATCCTTGATTTCAAAATTTCATGTTCCTCAGATAGTTGCACTGTTCTCATTCTAAAAATAATTTATAAAAGGAATGTATACTAATAAAATGCCATATAAAACACCATATATATACAAGTGGTCAACAGATATATGAAAAGATGCTTAACATCACTAAGCATCAGACAAATGCAAGTCAAAATCACAATGAAACATCACTTCATGCCTGTCAGGGTGGTTATTTTCAAAAAGTTGAAAGATAATTGTTGGTAAGGATGTGGAGAAAAGAATCTGCTATGGTTTGAACCTGTCCCCGAAAAAGCATGTGTTAGTAACTTAACCCCCAATGCATCAGTGTTGGGAGGTGAGGCCTAATGGAAGGTGTTTAGATTATGAGGGCTACACCCTCATGAATAGATTAATGCAGATAACAAAGTGCTTGAGGCCGTGATTTTGACCTCTTGTTCCCTCTCGCTTGCACTCTCTTCCCCTTCCACCTTCCACTGTGGGATGGCACAGCACTAAAGCCCAGGCCCAGAGGTGGGCCCCTTGATCTTGGACCTCTCATTACTTCAGAACTGTAAGAAGTGAATCTCTGTTCTTTACAGCTTACCCAGTCTCAGCTATTTTGTTACAAGCAGCACAAAATGGACTAAGACAGACGCGTTATATACTGCTGGGGGGAAGGTAAAGTGGTACAGTCATTACACAGAAAAAAGAATGGAGGTTCCTCAAAAAATTAAAAACAGAAATACCATATGATCCAGCAGTCCCACTTCTGGGTATATATCCAAAGTATATAAATTCGGTAACTCTCAAGACATATCTGCATTACCACTTCACTGCAGCATTATTTACCGTAGCCAAGATGCAAAGCATCCTAAGTGCCCATTGACAGATGAATGGATAAATACATGTCATTCATATATATATATATATATATATATATATATATATATATATAAAACGAAATATTATTCAGCCTTCAAAAAGGAAGAAATCCTGTCATTTGCAAGAATATGAATGAACCTGGAGGACATTATGCTAAGTGAAGTAAGCCAGACATAGAAAGGCACATACTTCATGATATCACTTATATGTGGAATCTAAAAAACTGGAACTCATAAAAACAGAGTAGAATGGTGGTTAATAGGGCTAGAGAAGGGGAAAATGAGGAGGTATTAGTCAAAGGTTACAAATTTCAGTTTAAGGTGAGTAAATTCTTAAAATCTAATATATAGCATGGTGACATAGTTAATAATAATGGATTATATGCATGAAATTTGCTGAGATCTCAAATGTTCTCATCACACATACACAAGAGTATTTGCTAATTAACTGTAGTCGTCTCACAATGTGCACATATGCCAAACCATCCTGTTGTACACTTTAAATATATACAATATTTATTTGCCTATCATACCTCAATAAAGCTGAGGAAAAATATGCCATATACACACAATTAGGTTCTACATTAGATTTTATTTTTCAAAAAGGTGGTGCTACTGAAACAAGAGCTTGAAAACAGCGCTAGATCATTTGGGTGATGGACTGGAGAGGGTGAAATTCTATATATAAGACCCTTTGGTTTCTGCTCTACCTCCTGATTGCTAAGACCAGCTCTTTCTCTTTCCTTGCCCCAACCCCTGCAGTTCAGGCCTCCACATGCTTCTTTGAGCAGGCACCAGGGAGAGCTGGAGATTTCAAGAGCTACAATTGAGCTTGCACTCCCTTCCTCCTGCAAGCGCCCACCACACAGAATAGTGACTCTGCTTCTACTCTGGGACAACGGTCACCAGTCCCTCCTTTTTTACTTTAGGTAAAACCAACTTGAAAAGTGATGCAAGCAAGTATTGATAAGATCTCAGGGCTTCTATTTCCTTATCTTGACTTTGGAAAGTTTGAACTGTTTTCCAGGAACTGTCTTTCCACTCTAGCATTCTTTGATTTAATGCATTGATCAGTAAAATCTTCTAATGACATGCCACAAGAGAAAACATCAACAGGAAAGGGGCAAGACAAACAGAAACTTTGAGTCTGGCCCCATCCTTTTGGGAAAATTTCAGAAAAGTAAGGGTAGACGGAAAAGTGAAAACCTAGAAGGCGTGTAAAACAGCTGTGAGAGGTAGAAGTTGTCACTTTTGCATATGTATATTCATAGAACCATATTCTATAATCTATATTAGTTATAAAGTGCTATTGTTTCATTACAATTTTCCAAATAAATGTGGTTACTTCCTTATACTGTAGCTTCAGTCTCATTATTTTTTATATGATTTAGCCATTGTAAAAGTTAAGGACATTTCAACAATTAAATCTCTGCATCACAAAAAATGTTTTTGCATTTATGCTAATGATTATGTTACTTCAAGTTAGAGGATGACAAAATACATGGAAAATCCCTTAGAGTTGGTTGTCAATCTAAACCACATCAACACTTCATACATTTGTCCTTTATGGGTTTAGAGATCCTGAATAGTTGAGGGCCTGTTCATTTGATAACTTTCCAGTACCATCTGAAAATTCCAGCAGTCTGAAACAAGATTGGCTATAATTAACTGTTGAAGCTGAGTCGTGGGTTCACAGAGGTTCAGTATTCTATTCTCTCTACTTCTGTACATGTTTTAAATTCCCCATGATAAAGTTTTAAAAAGAAACTATATCTATTTTAAATCTATTTTAAAATACAGTCTATCAGGAAGATTTCTTTAAATTTTAGTGTGACAGAAGTCACTCACTCACCAGCCATGCCTAAGAAGAATGCATTAAATCTCCGCTTCCTTCAGCTCTGCTTCGCCATTTTTCTCTCTTGAATATTCTCCTTACACTTCCATCACTCACTTATTCACAACACTTGTTCTCAGAATGTCACTACAGACTTTTTATTTTTTTGAGACAGGGTCTTGCTCTGTCACCCAGGCTGGAGTGCAGTGGCACAATCATGGCTCACTGCAACCTCTACCTCTCCAGGCTCAGGTGATCCTTCCACCTCAGCCTTCCAAGTAGCTGGAACTTCAGGTGCATGCCAAGAAGTCTGGCTAATTTTTCTAATTTTTGTAGAGATGGGGGTTTCACCATGTTGCCCAGGCTGGTCTCAAACTCATGGGCTTAAGCAATCTGCCTGCCTTGGCCTCCCAAAGTACTGGGATTACAGGTGTTAGCCACCATGCCCGGCCGACTTTCTGTCCAATACTCCATTCCTCCATATACGTAAATGGAGAAAAAAATCCTGTACCTAATGTAATTAAAGTTCTATTATGTAGCTTAGAGTCTGGGGTCAGCAGACATAATTACAAATAAATGCTTCTAGCAAAAATAATGAAAGCTTCAAAATGCAAAACTATTTTCCAGAAATTCTAAAACAGTAAATGAGTTCCTATCCCACATCACTTTTTCTAAAACGATAAATGAGTCCCTATCCCATATCACTTTTGAGAGGCCTCACAGTTTTTGCCTACAAAAATCAATAGCTTGCAAAACATTGTAACCAAAACTTGAATAGCAGAAACAAAACAGGATATTTGTTGTCAGGTAGGGGAGGACTATAAGGATTAAAATTATGCTTGGCCACTTTAGTTGGCTTGCCATGGGGCTCTTTTCCTGTACCTCCCAAAATCAGAAAGTGGCTCTCAGATCTTTTATTTAAACCCTTACATTGATTTCTCCATTTTCTTTCTTTTCTTCTTCTGTTCTTCTGTGAAAAGAAAAGAAATTTTCAGGACCTTCCCTATTTATTATGCCGAGGGCAAAAGTTAAGCCGTGGAAACTGAGCCACAGTTGTTTTTCTTCTCTGGTGAATGACTGTTGCTTCTTGATCTTTGTGTTGAGATGTTATATATTAACCAGACTCCCTAATCTTTATTCAAACTTAGGCTACATGAGATAAAGACCCTCATGATTTTTACCTCTTTACAATGAGATGTTAAGCAATCCTTTGGAGTGTAATCAACAGTAGCCAATCAAATCTTATATCTCTGTGTTAGCCTTTGTATGGAGAATGTTGTGATTCTGTTCTACACCTATTTTTGCCTATATAAACAATCTTCACTTATCCCCACACTGGGAGCACCAATAATCATTCTCTGGTGTCCGGGTGTGCCTTGACAGCTACCCTCAATCTTTGCACTTAAACTATTTTAATTGGATCCTGACTCTTTTAAATTATTTCAGGTTGACCTTTCCTTTCCTGCTTTATAACATTAAAAAGCTAAATAGGAATAAGAATCACTTCTCCTCTCTTTTTAGATTTCTCCACATTAGCCCCACATCTCCTTGCCACACATTTGTTTTAACTTGACAACCCTTTCTAGGCACCAGCTTCAGAGAGGGACAGGACACTGTCTTCATGGAGAATGTCTTCTTCTCCCTTTTCATGATCTCTTGTTCCATTGCCCTGTCTTGCAGAAAGGTAAGGGCTTAACTTCAGCCTTGGTTTGGATTCAAGATCACTGTTGTCACATTTGGGATTTTTTTTTTTTTTTTAAACAAAACACATAGACAAGTAATGTAAGTAAAGTAAGAGCAAGACTTGCACAACAGCTCTTTTGAGGACAATCAGGAGGTGTTAGTGGGCCCTTCAAACTAGAGGGCCCCGGACCCTGTCCCTGCATCTTCAGTCATCTCTACTGCCACCTGCCCTATCCACACCAGGATCATCCCTCCCCACCCCAGCCCTATGATTCTGGAAAGCTCTTGAGCACATATAACAGGATCCAGACAGAACTTGGAATTTCTGTTGGAGCAAATTGGAATTCCTGAAATTGACTGAACCCTCCATACAGAGGGAGCTCAGTCCCCATCTCCTCTGTTTCAGGCCTTGCCTCAAATAGTGGTTCTGACCCCTCAGGAAAACAAGGGTTCGAGACACAGACACACCTGAGCCTGAGGGACTCTAAGGGGAGGTGTGAAGGTGCCAGGAACTATGAACAATGAGCAAAGCATGTCAGTCTTACCAGGCCATGCCCACCATCACACTACATGCTTTCCAGCATTTCTATTCATGACAAACCTGCTTTGACCTTGTTTTACAGGTTAGGAAAAACTGAAGTCCAGATTTCTCCAGAGTTACTTGTAAGAAGCCTCCTTTGGTGTCTGGGCCAACACCACCAACTCCGTGGGCAGGAGGAGTTGCTGCAGATCAATGAGGCGCCAGCATACCAGCAGCCATCCTATTTGTGTGTATGATGCTCCTTTCCCCCTTGCCCTCATGAGAACAGCAGACCTCAGGAAATGACTTCTCAGTCTAGCACTCTCCAGTCAGACCACCAGGAACACAACTGTGGTTGAACAAATGCTCAGTGCACTGAGAGACCACACACTCTGGGGGACTGTGGGGCATCTCGTAAGCGGCTGTCAGAAAGAACTCTGAGGATGGAGACCTTGCTTAGGTCATTCATGGGAGTGTTCCGCGGATAGGGGTGTGCTTTGTATTGGGTGCTGTCAGGAAGTGGGGGAGATGATCTGATTGAGATCGCAGTAAATCTCATGTAGCACAGATGAAAGCAAAGCTAAAATGGGAACTGGTGATGAGGAGAGAGGGGGATGTTTGTGATTTCGTGGTTTATACAGTGACCTTGTGTTTGTCTATGCTGGGATGAAATTATGAAGTGGTCTTGTTTTTCGTCTCACTTCATCACAGTCACGGCATGACCTTGTCTAAGGCTGGTGTTCTGTGCGATTTACATCAAACAAGAAACACCACAGCCCAGCGATGAGCGCCAGGATGGCTCCGGACAACATCAGAGGGCGGCTGTCTCAGGCTAGCCCCTGGCTGTCAGGGGATGCTTGTTTTTCTCACGTCTTCAGCGTCGTATTTCATGCCTAGGAAATGTTAGGAAATGTTGTGGGGAATAAATGAAACAGTAGAGCCTATTTTCCAGAACTATTTATGACTTAAGTAGCTAATATTATATACTTTTCACTGTGTTGCCAATTGGTCTCTCCCCCTTGGGGACTGCTGGGGAAAATGGCCCCCTCCACCAACTACCACTCATTAGCATCCTACCCCAATACTATGTCCAACATCTGAGTTAGGCAAACCAGGAAGCAAAGGCTAGGACTGAACTAGGATCTCATGCCTCCTGATCCTTTGCTTTCCCATACGCTAGGGGGATTGCATCGGCTGGTGACCAACCCACACTGGAACCTGAACGCCATTGAATCTAAAATTCCATGGGAGAGCGAGGTCAGGGAAGCAACAGAGAGGGCAGAGACTGTGTAGGTTTCCTGTCAGCGAGGGACAAAGTGGGGTTTACCTGGGTCCCAGCTAACCTTGCAAAGCACACACACACACACACACACACACACACACGTGTTGGGCAGGTGTTGCGGCAAGACCCAAGGCTAGAAGCTAAGCAGTACTAGGAGCCTTAACCTTATTCCCCTCCTCTTACTCCCGAGACTCACAGCCCCTTATTCTTCTACATCGTGTATACATTTCCATCTGAGGGGAGGCTGTATGGTGAATTCATTCTTCATAAACCTTCACAGACTCCTCAGATGACATAATCAGTTAAAAGACCAAGTCAATCATTAGCCATGCAGGCAGAGAGTTTTCTCTCCATTCTACAGCCTTCACCCTTCTGCTGAAGTCTCATACATCTGTGAAAGGAAAAGAACATCTCGGGACCCCAAACTCACTATACCAAAGAAAAAAGTTAAGCTTGGAAGCTGAGTCACAGAAAACTGTCTTTCCTTTTGTTCCTAAACAGATAGCAAAAAGAGGCCATGTCTCCCCAGGTGGCCTCCTGCAATATGGGACAAGAGGAGAATAGAAATCATCCCCACTGCCCACCTTGAGATAAATGCATATTTGACTTTTCTATTGTTTATCTTTTGTAAAGTGCAGTTTTACTGAGTAGGAGACATACATAATTTACTGTTCCTCTACCTATTCCTTTCCACACGCAGCATGTGAATTCAGATTCAGCGAGTGTGAATCAAAGCCTCCTAAGAATATGACCATACTCTCCCTCTTTTTTTTTTCTTTCCTCCTTCCTCCTCCTGCCTACTTTTCCCCTTTAAATACTGAAGCCCTCAGATTCCTCTTTGTAAAAAGTAGGGGCCATAGATCATACTGTGGCTTTCGTCTCTTTTCCCTGGTGTATCTTCAACTTTGGCAAAATAACCTGTACATTAATTGAGACTTGGCTCAGTCCTTTTCTTTGGTTTACATGTCGAAGCTGGCACATATGACATACTTAGCCTAGCAATTTATACTTAATATTTGTTCTCCGGGCTTTGGGGTAGCACAGATAGAACAATATACCGAAGCCATTTCTCTTCAAAGAGTTTTCAAACAATTTATTTCACAGGAGAGGTGGAGGTCAGTCTTCTTCACACAAGTGTTATAACCCATTAAAAATTATCTTTCTAATCTCCTCAGAGTGGAAAACAGGTAATTCTCAACCTGGAGACAAGCTCTAAAGTACAGAGATATCACCTGCTGCAGGAGACGTGAAGGCTCACTCTTAAAGTTTTCTCGCATTTATTTTCCATTTTCTTAGCATGGAATGTTCTTTCCAGCAAGGTCCATTAAGAGAGAGTGAAATATGAATACAGCTGTATTGGATTCCTGAGGAGGACTTGATCAAATACATAGAAATGGTGGCTTCAATGATCAAATTATTTTGCTTCTAGCCAAGTCGGATACAAGTCTCCGTTTTCTTTTCAAAGCTCCCTTATGCTGAGAGGAAGTAAGAACAGAATCAGACTGCAATCTAAACACAAGTGCCTGAACTCCTTTTCCATGAAGAGTTTCTATAGAACTCCACACTGCCTTAAGCACGACCTCACTCTTTCTCTCACTCTTGGGAGAGAACAAAGTGAAAGATGCATCCGTGTAATTGACAACCTGAGTACGACCCCACCAAGGTTAATACATAGTTTATTATAATCATGTGGGAATTAAGCACACAATTAGAAGTCTTTTCTACACAATCTAACATCATTTCTGACTCTGTTATCTCATAGCCAAAATGAAGTTACTTTTCCTTTGTAAGCTCCTAATGTCTTTCGTTCAAATCACTTTAAAACATAAAGGAACCTTAAAAAGCAAACACAGGTTGATGCACCAATAAACCACTTATGTCCTATCTTATTTTGGTAAGTCTACATAGGCTCTAATTATCTGGTCATAATGTAAACAGATTGTTTAGAAATAACAGATACTTGATTCATAAAGCCCACTGTTGAGGCTTTCATGATACTGGCTCTTTTAACATGAGAAGAGGCAAAACGTGATTCATTGCTGCAACATAACCGATTTATACTTTGTTTTTCAAAATGTGTTGTCCCTGAGCTGGAAGGCAGGCTGGGAAGAGCGTGGGGCTCCCAGGAAAAAGGATGGGGTGGCTTCATCCAACAGTGCCACCTGCACCACCGGTGAGGCTGGGGCTGAATACCAAACTGTGCTGAATTGCAAGGAGTTTCCCCAACAAGTATTATTTCCACAACTTAATTTTAAATTTCTTTCTCACCCAGACTTTTCTGAGACAAAAAATGAGTAAGAGGGACCCAATCTGTGTCACCTTTTTATCCGCCAGCTCCTGTCACAATGCCTAGAATGTAATAGTTGCCAAACAAATGCCTAATTAAAAATCTCTCCACCTGGGGCATCTTCACAAAAAGTCTACATGGGCTATCTTTAGTACTAACCCCACAACCAAAATTTTCCCTCAGTAAAAGAAAAATGACTGATATGGTTTGGCTGTGTCTCCACCCAAATCTCATGTTGAATTGTAATCCCCAGTGTTGGAGGCGGGGCCTGGTGGGAGGTGACTGAATCATAGGTGATTTAGCACCGTCCCGCTAGTACTGCCTCGTGACTGAGTTCTCACGAGATCTGGCTGTTTAAAAGTGTGTAACTCCAGCCGAGCAAGGTGGCTCATGCCTGTAATCCCAGCACTTTGGGAGGCTGAGGCACCTGAATTCAGGAGTTCCAGACCAGCTTGGCCAATGTGGAGAAACTTTGTCTCTACTGAAAACACAAAAATTACCCGGGTATAGTGGCACATGCCTGTAGTCCCACCTACTTAGGAGGCTGAGACAGGAGAATCGCTTGAACTTGGGAGGCCGAGGTTGCAGTGAGCTGAGATCACAACACTGCACTCCAGCCTGGGTGACAGTGAGACTCCATCTTAAAAAAAAATAAGAAAGAAAAGTGTGTAATCCCTCCCGCTTTGTTCTTCTCCTCTTGCTCCTGCCACATAAGATGGGCTTGCTTTCCCTTTGCTTTCTGCTGTGATTTTAAGTTTCCTGAGGCCTCCCCCAAAACAGAAGCCTGTACAGCCCATAGAACCATGAGTCAATTAAACCTCTTTTCTTCGTAAATGACCCAGTCTCAGGTATGTCTTTATAGCACTGCCAGAATGGACAAATACAATGACTTAGCAAGTATTTTTATCTTCATGTAAATATAAGGCAATGGAAATGGAATGCTTCATTTTTTTTCAGTAAAGGTATTTTAAGTATCAATACAAAGAGAGGAAAGGAAATTTGAAGAAATGGGAAAATACATTCTCTAGAATTTGTGTCACCTTGGTCGTGACAGGCCTATCCTATAAATCCCACTGACAAAGTGAGGCCTAGGAAAGAAAAACACATTCCCAAGAAGATCTTCTCTTCCTTTGGCCTTCATGGCAGACAGATGTGACTTTCCCAACAGTCTCTGTTTCAGCTCAGTCAGGTTCAACTGCACTGCCCTGAGAAGATGGACAGCAGTTGGGAGACTCAACACTTACTGGCACATTCCCTGCTCTTGGTCTGTGAGGTTTTATTCCCATAAATGGACCCAAGCATGTATTCAGATGACAATCTGTCCACCCACAGATGCCCTGGGTGACTGATGCGGAAAAGCAGCCCTACCCGTGATTACTGTAGGCTTCACTGTGGCCACATGGCATGGACCTGTGCCTGCCCCCCTTTTGGGGCAGGGAGTGGTGTGAACTCACCTGAGGATTTCTGAAGCTGGGGGTTCCCCGTGGCTCAGAAACAGGCCCAGAAGTCAGCTGGCTATCAGGACACCAGGGACTAACCACACTCCTACTCCTTCCTAGAAACCAGATGCTGTAGGCTGCCTCCTTATTTGGGGAATGGATCTTTCATTTCATAACTGGTTAAGGGGATTTTATATGCAAAGTCCCCAAAAAGAAATTCACTGTGATGCCTAGTTAACTATCCCTAACTTCTTTTCACTGATATTCTCAATTTGCTATTCTCCAGATACTGTTCCCTGAATTAAATTCTGTTGATCTTTCTCACTCAAAAAAGTGATGAGTTATCTCCAGAACATTGATTTTTATCAACCTTGAGAGTAACGCTGCCTTTATATATTATAGTGACCAGAATGTTCTGTACATTTCCACTGCTTCAAAATTAAGTTTGTAATAATTACTTGGACATAAGACCTGCCACTGACTCACGCTTTATAAAAATGATTTTAAGTCCATGTGTGTAGCATTACCCGGATATAATTCTCTAGAAAGAGAATTTCCATTTTATTCATTTATTTAATTTTTGCAAACAATTTTAGAGGCAGGGTGTTAAACTGATTAAAATTTCACAAGATTGACATTATTGCTTAAAGTGCTTGAATTGGTTACATTTTTAAAAATTAAGGTACAGATTATTTTAAATAAAAACTACAATATTTTTAGCAACAAAATAATAGGAATGCCACACAAATACAGTAACTATTTTGGTTACACAGAAATGGAAGCCAAAAATAAATTAATGTAATACTGGAAAACAGAAATTTAATTAGGCAGAAAAGTAAGAAATAATTTTCCCTGACCCATGCCATTTACATGAGTTCATTACAATAGTGCTGATAAATGCCTTGACCATATAATAGCAAACAAGGGCAAAACATTTAGTGCACAATATTTTAATACACATGAATATACAAAGTTGATCAAAATGCAATGTTGAAAGATAAAATCCATCTGTAATAAAGCTACACTCCAATACCTAAAATAAGCCCTAAGCTCCAGTTAGAACATAGATCATTATTCGGCATGCCCATGAAATTAAGGGTATCCATGAAAATAATTGCATAGGGACCATTGCTGACATTTTTTCCCCATTTTATCTTAAATCCAAAATATACCAGGCCATAAAACCAAATATGACTGACTTCCTATTCAAACTAATGCCCTGCTTGTGTTGTGCCTCAGTCTCTTCAGACCAGTCCACTTCCTATGACCATAGAAGGGAAAATGCACCAACACAATAGGACTGGATGCCAGCATTTTACCAACATTTACTTTTAAACACATGATTTTTTAGCATTTTTTATGCCATAACCTAGAGGCTAAACTAGTAAGTAACCAATAAAGCAAATGTTCCTTCTGTTTTTTTTTAAGTGTAAAACACTGTAACTTATTTTATAACACCCAGCAGTTAAAAGAAATACAGCAGGCCTACTCACTTCTGCAGATGACACAGGAAATCCTTGGCCGTTGGAGGGAATACTGAGGAGCCTTTGGGCTATTGCTGACCTCAGAATGGTCTCACATCTCCCACACCATTTCCTGTTTTACACTATGAATGAGGGATGTAAACTAAAAGTGTTTGCATGTTACCGTCTTTACATAAAGAGACATGATTGGGAAAAACTTGTAGCTGCCTAGTGTTTGTTTCATTTATTGAGGAGGAAGAGTGAAAAAATTAGCAGATAGCTCTAAATTTTAAAAAGCTGATGGAGTGTTGCTGGAGAAGTGTGTTTTGGTCTTTTTCCAATCTTCTTTTTCTGCACCACACAATTGTTTTAATGTCTTTGCAATATTTTCTTATACTTACCCTTTTTCGTTCCAAAAATCTATCCATGAATGCTGAATTTTAACTGACTCTTTCTATTAAAAGGAATTACTTTGATTAAGTCACTGGGAAAAACATTTTGCACAACCAAATAGAAAAGAAATATCCTGAACTTATGACTGAGCATTTAAACATTACTTCTACAGGCTTCCAATTGAAATATTTTTTCTAATAAATTAGCTTCAACAGTTGTTTCAAAGATAATTTTAATAGCTTTTCTTATGAATCAGTTCCAATATATTAGAGGCCAACCATCATTTTCTTAAAACTTTGTAACTTGCAGTCAAATATATGGATTCTATGTAGTACAAACATTTTCCTACATTAATCACCTTCAGTCGGAAACTGCCTCTCCTTAAAAGGAGACAAAGACTCACCTTCCAGGTAGTGATTACTGCATAAGTTTCATGGAGAGAAAAACAATGCTTATAAATGTGAAATTGCCTCTAAACAAGGCAAGGTACATTTCCATCACTGTATAAAACAATAACATGAAGACCACCCTGTTTTGTCTTCTCCAGTGAAAAGTAAAACATTTCACTTCAAGCATAAACAAATGAAATGTTGGCATGCTTACTTAAGTTCTGAGCAATAAACGGTTCAAGATATTTCAAAGATAAGAAATCCAGTTTTCATCTAGATAAAGTGCTATCCTCTTCATTGTTGCAAAATGGCCACTAACATTTTCCATTTCAATTTTAGTTCACATTATGCCCAAAGTTTGCATGTTCATTAGCGGATGCATTAGGTAACAAAAATATGTTCACAGTTTATTATAGTGTATGGAAGTTACATGACTTCCAAAGGAAGCCAAGATCTAAGACTCAAAAACCAGCTCAACGGCAAAACACCAAACGACCCTTTTAATTAAAGGTACCAATATTCAAATGCTCTAATAAATACATATATAACAAAAGTGAAAAAAGTAACTATAGTGAGATGAGGTTCTTCCAAAAAAATTCTGTCTTGTCAAGCATTTTAGGAGTCTGAGCCAAAGAAACAGCGCCATTTTGTTCATTCCTCCCCCTGCCCACGGACACTTCCTTTGAGCCACCTTCATACCCAGCTAACTCTGGTATTCCCTCTAGGGAAGGTTCTGTATCAGCCCTGGGACTCGCCAGTGCCTCAGTAAACAGACGGACTATATTAAAAAGTTAAGTTGTACAATGTGCTGATGGCTGGAAAGATGCAGTACCTTTGTTATTCCTGATAAGGAACAATGCCGTGCTGACTGGCTAAGGTGAGGTTTGCCAGCCCTGCAGTCACTGACTGTGACACATCAGCAGGATTGGAAAGATACCTTGAAAAGCTTAGCAGTGCCAGATACAGGATAAATACAATTCACAGGGCCTCACAAAAGTGTCACTGAAAATAAACAACATAGAGTTATTTTCCTGAAACTTGGGTTTTGGTAGAAAGGTACGAAAATAACTTTTCATTGTCCACAAAAACTTCCCCCTCTTGGCTTTGCCTGCCCTGAGCCTTCTTAGCCCCTGGAATTCTAATGGCTAGGTCAGCACAGCCTAGTGCCAATGCCAGCCAACACCAGCCACCGCGGACAGCTTCTCTTCACCCTGCTTCATGTGAAGGATGATTTTAGTATTGAGGTTACTCACTTTTCAACATTTTCACTTGCACAAACTTAAAGCTACAGTTGCACCCCTAAAAGGTGAATATCTACCCAATTCTTCTGTCCTTTTATCAGAAAAGAGGCAGAGAAGCTGAAAATGGGTAGCAATGCTTCCAGGGACAAGTTAAAGGAATGCACTGTAAGAAGACCCTGGAAGCCACAGAAGTTTAGCAAACACCTAAAATAGACCATAGACATTCATAGGAAATGTCATTCTAATACAGCCAGACATAATGAATGGCATAGCTTTCACCCAGTCCTAAAATTAGCAACTGTTATTCATACAAATCAGACTACAATCTGATTGCAGTTAACTCTACGTCAGACTGAAATAAAACCAAGAGTAGTGCTGCATGTAAAAACACAAAAGGAGAGAGTCTAACTCGGCCAGACCATTGAGACTCAGAGTGATACCATTAGTGGGCCACTGGGGAAGAAGAAAGACTGCAGAGAAACCAGGTAATAGTGCTTTGAACATTTTCCCCCACTTGACTCAGTTCCACAGTTCTTTAAGTTACTCTCTTGACTGATAGAATAAAATATATCCAGATTCTGAATTTTTTGATATATCTGATGTCAGGCCATAGAATTCTTCAATAGCTTGAGCATCTATTTTCTGCAATAAAGGAGAAAGAAAACAATACAATTATATAATATGATTCCTGGGGAAAGGAGATAAAAACTAATGGAATATATATTAAAATGCAAGGAGGACAATTTGTTATGAAATCATGATTAGGAACTTTCAATAGCAAATGGAGAATTCCACAGACTTGGCTGAAGGACATCATCACAGAAATTGTACATCTCTGGGAAAGTAGGCAACGCCTTCATGCATTAGCAACCCTGTGTGGGCACTCATTGAAGAACAAGACAAGACATCTCCCAGATGGTAAACTGATGGGTCCTGGAAATAGCCTTAAGTCTTTCCGGCCACCAGAGTTTAGTGTTATTCCACTTTTAGTGTTATTCCACTAAAACTGCTACCCTAGTGGGTTAAAATAGATCATGTCTTTGAGTGTAGAATTCATTCCAGCTAGTATTCTTTTATAACAAAATCAATACATAGAATGTATTGGTGTAATAGAAAGATTTCCAGATCCAACAGACTGAAAAAAATAAACAATAATCGATACAAGAAAAATTTGTTATAATAAAATAATTTTAATAGAACTTTGAAGTCTATTGTTTGCCCTGTATCAGAGGGGGCTTTAGTCATGATAGAAACAAGACTTATACTTAAGTATGATTTACGGTGGCACAGATAGAGAGACCCCGTGTCTATGGCTGAACCGTAGAGAACACTCGTCGGTAAGTCCGTGATCACACCCCTTCTCCCTTTCCATGGAGCATGGGGATTAGCAGAATTTGGTTTTGAATAGAAATTTAAGTTGTTTTCAAATTACATTATGGGGAAAGAGGCCTATTTTAGAAAACATCTATACGTATGCGTTCCCTGAAATACTATTGATGCGCTATGACTACTGGAGAATAATCTGCAAACCAACCTCTACAATGTCATCATCAAATAAAAGCCAGAAGCCGTGACTTTTCACGATAGTGATATAATGCCCACGATTAGGACCACTGGAAAAGAACAATTAAAAGAAAGTCAGCAAGTTAACATTTATCTCTTTATAAAACTCTACTTAGCTCTTTATAAGCAGTGATTCTCTGGGAAACAAACTATGTCATCAGCATAAAGAACTTGGAATACAGCTGATGTCTATGTTCACAACACTAAGCTGGACACGGGAATACAAAAGTGGACAGAAGAGATGTCTTCTAAGGACTCATAATCCAGCAGCAAAAACAGACACTCAAATTCAGTAAATATTAACAAAAAATTACTCTCTACCTATTCTGTGCCAGGCCCTATTCTATCTGTCAGGGGAAGAAGCAGTGAACAAAACAAAGACCTCACTTACTTAGGACTTGGGGTAGGGGCCAGATTGGCAATATACAAACTAAAGTTATAAATGTATGTCAAGCGGTGAGAAGTGTCACGGAGAAGGATGAAGCAGGGTAATGGGATATGAGTGATGGGAGGAGGTAATATTTGATGGAAAGTGAAGGGAGGCCACTTTGATAATGTGAGCAGAAGGAAATTTCCCTGAAGGAAATGGCAGGGGTAGGGGTAGGGGTGGGGTTGGGGTCAGGGCATGGGGAGAAGCCATGTGACTCTGGGATGGAAGTTTCAGAAATAGGGAATAGCAAGTGCAAACACCTGGGGTGAGTGAGTAGCACTTGGTGTCTTCAGGAACAGCAGAGAGGCCAAAGGAGGCCAGAGCAGCAGAGTGAGCGAGGAGGGGAAGACCGGAGGGGGCTGAGGGGCAGGTGTAGGAATCGCAGGTAAGATTTTAGGCTTTGCTTCGAGCAAGCCAGGAAGAAATGGGAATTTTGAGGAGTTGCATGATCTGTGTTTTAGAAAGACATTAACAAACCAATAAGCATAGTAACAAGTGTTAAAAAGCCATATACTATGCTATACGGAAAAAAGCAGAAAGGACAACTAAGCAGCTGTCACTATGTAGTTAGGTTAGATTTGCACGAGTGAGGAGATTTTAATCCTAAACCTAAAACTGTTTTTTAACGCACTGTTAAAGTTGAAAAAGCCAAACTTTCCCCTTTGTTTACCCTCTTTCAACACAAGATGATGCCAATGATCTGTTCCTGCCCTTTCTCCAGCCTCCTCCAGCTACTGTCTCCCTTTCCCTCTGAGCTCCAGCCCATCGGGCTCCTCTCACACGCCACCCCCTTCACATTACGGGCCTTTGCATTGCTGTAAACTCTGCCAGAGATAATCCTCCCCCAACTGCATTCTTTTTAGCCCTCAGCTCAAATGTCACCTCCCCAGATAAATCTCTGCTGACCACCTCACCTGAAGAGGTATTTCCCATCACTCACTCATCTCCCTGTTTATTCCTGATAGCACTGATCAAAATCAAATTATCTTGCAATGGTTTGTTTTTGGAGGTAGCAGGGCAGTGTGTTTACTTGTTCATTATCAGTCTTTCCAGATAGATTATAAATTTTGTGAGGGCAGAGCCCCTGTGCTGTGTGTCTTTTCGTTACTCTATCTTCAGATCCTGGCATGGAACCCAGAAAATATGAGCTTAAAAAAAAACTTGCAGCAGAAATCAATGCATGAGGCTATGCACCTGTTGCAACTGTGGGCCTGCCTTCCTGGCATGGAAGGGAAGGCAGGCCCAGCTCCCTAACCTCAAAGCTTTCCAGTGCTACCTGGAAGCCACCCAATCCACATGCATAGGCCAACCCTGCTCCACACAGGAGAACAATGCTACTTCTGTGGGGAGGAGTTTGAAGAATCCTAGTTAGTGGCATGCATGACTTGGCACCAACTGATTTCTGCTACCAGGGCTCTTCTGACCTTGTGCTCACAGTACAGAAACTGACCTTAGAGAACCCAGCCTCCCGCTGGACGTCCAGTTCCCTCACCTGGGTCTCTGCCAGTCCTCCCAAGGATTTGAATTGGGCACCCACAGAGACCCACACTGAAAGTCCTGTGTACCCTGTGCAAGGGGCCCTCCTGTTCACACCACCCCTGCCACCCACTTTAGCCACAATGCCCACCAGGTCCCAGGCTCTGCCTGCCTTAAGACCTTCCTGAACCCTGCACCAATGTGAGGCCTCACCCAGTGCTCAAGGCTAGGTTCCAGGTCACTGAAACACTGTGTTCTTCAAAAGAATAACAGCTCTTCTTCAGGGAGAACACCACAAAACTGGCATATAACTAGCAAATAAATACCATTTTACTGAGAATACAAGAAAACATCCAGTGACTTAAAGTTAATACGTGCAGGATAAAATATGGGGTGCTTCACATGTAAAGTTACAGTTTCTGATGCCATCTACCCTAGTACACAATTAAAAATGTATCAATCTATTCCTGCGCATGGCAATGGTAGTCTCCTGGTAATGGTGTGTTCACCATAATCCGATTTTAGCAGATGGCGGAGAAAGACTCTTACTCTGTGACACGCCCCAATCTAAAACCTACGAGGGCGGGGGAAAGCTGTGCCTACTCCCAAGACAGAACATACACCTGTCCCAGCTGAGCAAAGAATAACAAACAGGTAAATTTTCAATATATTTTTCTTCCCTTATACCAAATTATGGAATAAAAAATATCTGCTCACACTTTGGGAGGCCGAGGCGGGCGGATCACAAGGTCAGGAGATCGAGACCACGGTGAAACCCCGTCTCTACTAAAAATACAAAAAATTAGCCGGCGCGGTGGCAGGCGCCTATAGTCCCAGCTACTCGGGAGGCTGAGGCAGGAGAATGGCCTGAACCCAGGAGACGGAGCTTGCAGTGAGCCGAGATCGTGCCACTGCACTCCAGCCTGGGGGACAGAGCGAGACTCTGTCTCAAAAAAAAAAAAAAAAAAAAAAAAATCTGCTCAAAGGATTTCGGCAAAATGCTTTGCCTTTCCATATCTAGAGGCCTTCTCTCTCTTATCTTTTTTTCTGATTATATACTTATTACAGAATGTTGGGGAAAGAATAAAAATAACAAAGAATATTTTTGAGAATATATTTTTAATCACTCAAAGTGCCAAAAAAATATTAAATTTGATCCACTGCTTCCAGTCTTTATTTACACATCTTAAAATACTTTTGAGATCATACTATAAATGCAACTTGGCTTTTTAAAAATTAAAATAATAGCATAGACATTTCTCCATGTTATTTCAAATTCCTCATAACCATCATTTCCATGCAAAGGAGATTTATTAAGTGATTTCTCTCATGATAGAACACTTAGATTTTCATTATTGGAATGCTCTTTATTTTATGTGTCTGCAGGCATGTTTACATATTTTTTGTGATGATCAGTAAGAGTTTGGAAGATATCCCAAAAGTACTGAGTGCCACGGCCCAGGAAAGGTGCAGCTGGATATACTTCAGCAAAGGGGCAACCCTTACACTTACCCTGTATGTCTGCTTCCAGTCTTGCCCTTACCTGCCACAGTGAACGACCACAGCAACCAGGTCATACATGCGGTCCAAGTTCACCGCATCACTAGAGGTGTTGAAGAGCCGGAGTTCCAGAGGGAAGACCACACGGTAAGACAGCTTGGTGTATCTGTGCAGCTGCTCCATGTACTTGAACCGCTTTAGGTGCAGGGCCAAGATCATGGGCAGCTTTTTTACCCTCATCCTAAGAAACCATGAAATAGAAAATCAGTTGTACCCAACACCTGTTAGGGGAAGAGAATACACTGTCACCTGCCCAAACAGAATAAGAGGAAGTTCTATCCAACTTCAAACCAGCAAACAACCAAACAGTTTGCAAGGATAAAAGTATGTTGGCTTATATAGAGCTGATTTAACCTACATCCCTGGCTCCCAGAAGCATCCCAGCAGGAGAAATGTACAACGGTGTGTGTCTATTTGTTGAAAGGAGATGTTTCAGAATTTTTGTACAAATAAAAATAGGTTGTGCAATTGTTCTCCACCACTGCCCTGTGCCTTCCAGAGAGAAATGATACTTGGACAGTCTACCCCCTCAGATGATGGAGAGGTGGGTTGAGAGCTTTTGAGAACAGGAAGATGGGAGGAGGACAAGGTAGACGGTGCCGACTGCTGGACTTACAGGTTCCGAGGACTGGCAGGAGATGGATGCTTCTGACACACACTCTTGGGCACTGGGACACCAAGCGTGCCAGGCTCACTCTCATTCCGACCCTTGTGATCTTGGGCAAGTCACTTCCCTTCTCTAGCTCTCAGTTTCCTCATTTATAAAATGCAGGGGTTGGTTTAGGGCTACATTTTGCAAACTGGGTGCATGAGAGCACTGGAGATGTTAACAGATGTGATGTTTCTGTGGCTAAGTAAGTTTGGACGATGCTACTTTCTGCTTTGAAGATCCTAAGTGTACATTACCACACTGAAGATTTTGAGAAATCCTGCAGTAAAGGAATTGTTCTGTTGTTTGATGTTGGACTTCCCAAACTTATATAAACATAGAAAGGTTTTTTACTAGGTGATCGTTCACCTAGTAACTGATCATTCCTCAGTAAAAAGTCACAAAAAAAAAGTAAAAAGTCACCTAGTAACTGATCATTCCTCAGTAAAAAGTCACAAAGATAACAGTTTATGCAGAGTATACTGCTAGAATAACGGGTCTTCCAGTTATCTTCCAGGCCCCCATTCCATGAATGTACTGAATTACGTGTAAATGCCGTTTAGTTTGCATACATTTTTAATGCATAGTATGTGAAAAGGACAAATTTTAAAAGAATAGTTTTAAGGAATCTATTAAGGAAAAGCCCTGTTCATACAAATAAGCAAGTAAAACAACACTAGAGAAATAAGAATTATGGGGAACCCCATATTTTACAGGAACACATGACATTGTAATGTATAAACTCCCCAGGGCTGAACGAAAAACATCTTAATGCCACAAAGGAAGACCCAAGGCCAGTCTTAGGCAGACTGCGGTTATAAGGATGGGGGGCAGACGTGAGTGACCTTCTTTACTAACAAAAGATATCTACCTACCTCCTTGAGGCCTGCCTGCTACAGTGACTAACCATCTGTAAGTTTTGCAGCAAAGAAAAGTGTACATGTTTGGAGTGAAAGCCTGGGAAGGCTGGGCAGAGAAATGATCTCAACCTCAGGTCTAAACCCCTGAGGGTTTTAGACAGCAGTACTGAGCATCTGCCAGCTGCCTTGAATACTCCAGACCACTGACAAGATAGATTTAACTCACGGAAGCCTTTGCAGGATGACTGAAATGGCAACTTTCCTGGCTTGTAGGAGCAGATTAATGGGGAACAACTGGTTATTCCAGATTTTCCAAGAGCTGTAACTGTCTGGTGTGCAGAAAAGATGGTGCAATAACTTACTTTCTTATCACCTGTTCTTTTTTTTTTTTTTTTTTTTTTTTTTTTTTGATACGGAGTCTCACTCTGTCACTCAGGCTGCAGTGCAGTGGTGCGATCTCAGCTCACTGCAACCTCTGCCTCCTGGGTTCAAGTGATTCTCCTGCCTCAGCCTCCCGAGTAGCTAGGACGATAGGCGCCCATCACCACACCCACCTAATTTTTGTATTTTTAGTAGAGACCGGGTTTCGCCATGTTGACCAGGCTGGTCTCAAACTCCTGACCTCAAATGATTGGCTTTCCTCGGCCTCCCAAAATGCTGGGATTATAGGTGTGAGCCACTGCGCCCAGCCTCTAATCACCTATGCTTATAACTGATGTGTTAATAATTTCCTCATGCGTCCTTATGAAATGATATATATTTTTTAAACTTCTGTCTCTAAATAAGAGGTCCCAATGTTTAAGCAATACAAACAAAAATAATATTGGGTGTCCACTATGTGTTATATACTCTGCTAAGTATTTATATAATTTACCTTTAATCTCAAGAGAATAGTGATTACATTTAATCATTACTTGTTTATCTAGCATAGTATCTGGCACACGGCAGGGCTCAACAAATATTTGCTGAATGACTGAATGAATAAACAAATAAGTAAACAATCGGACAGACAACTCTCCAAGTTGTCCTCTCCAAGGTCAGCGTTCTTATCCCAGTTTCACTGGTGAGGAGGGTAATTGACTTCCCCAAGGTTCCACGGCTACAAGCCCAGGAAGCTGAGATTGATTCAAAGCCAACCCTACTGGGCCCCACAGTCTGGAACCTTCTCACCACACAACGATAACCCTGAGCTAAATCTTTACCTACCTTTTCTGGGCTTCTTGTTTGCTGCAGCATGTTTCACAATAATATTTTTGTTCACTACACAGTGTTTCTGTGTTGCTGAAGTCTCTGTAGAGGAAAATATTTTCATCTTTAAAAAATGTCCAAATCTACTTGGTATACCATGTTTTAAATCCCTCAATTAACCTGTAGGGTAATTTTTAAATAAAAATGGGAGAAGTAATAAAAAAAAAACCCTACTTAAAACTAGCATGGAAGAGAAACTACAGGATAAATAAAAAGAAGACTGGGTGCCATTATGATAGTAGACATGTTCTTTACATCAAATCATGAATTTACCATGAGAGATTCAAATATAGTTTTATTTATGGGATATATAAAGGCAGATACAAATTAGGGTTTCCAACTGGATTCAGAAAAAAACCTCATGATTTAATGGTGAATAACTATAAGGTAGAAACTAAAATCATAATAGAAAAATGCTGTTGAGTAAAAGCTCACCATAAACACTAAAACTTAGGTCGAAAAAGGAAATCAGGTAATATGCAAGGTGACATTATTGTGTAGTTAATGAAAAACAGTATTTCTCTGGTAGTCCATATTTTCAAAGAGCACGAAAGTAAAGATAATGAAATTTAAACCATATACAAAACTGCCCTCTTACTGAACTAAAGAAATCCTGAATTAATCAAATGACCACCTCCTACCAACCATTGCTCCCCACTGCTCCCCTGCCAGAGGATATGAACTTTTGCCTGCCCCCTTTGGAGAACAAAAGCCACTGTGTTTGTCATATGTGTATCTGCCTTATCTTGAGGTTCTACTCTGCTACTTATGGTTTTTATTTTTTAAATGTCATGGTTTTTCATTCTTTTCCAGCCATCGAGATTCTACTTAACATTTCTGTGGTACTGCTTCAAGGGCTGAAAAGAACATCTGGACTAACACCCTACAGTTTTGAAAAATTCTGGGACATTTCCTTGTTCACAGAGTGTCCTAGCACCACAATGACCAGATTTTATTAAACATAAAATGTTATTTAAAATGTGTTAGGTGATTCTACCACTTACACAGAACACATCAAAAGAAAACACGGATTCTTTCATTCATTAAGTCCCCAAATGTTTCCTGCCAGTCCTCTGGGCTAGATTCTGGGGATCCACAGAGAATAACTGCCCTCATACGGTTCACACTTCAACAGAGATGCGTGCAAATGAACCACTGACAACATGAAACGATCAGTGCAGCTTCAATAAAAAGTATTACATGATTCCCCTGCTGAAACCCTCCAGCAGTTTCCACTGCACTTATCCACCCTGCCTCCTCTCTGCTTCAGTCACACTGGCCCTGGGATATCCTCTTCTTACCTTAGGGTGTTTGCAGGTGCTATTTTCTCAGCACTGAGAGCTTCCTCCCAGAAGCTTCCATGGCTGGCTAACATGGTTGTTCAGCACTCAGCCTAAACATCCCCTCTTTGGAGAAAACTTCTCTGGCCACTTTGTCCAAGCCTATCCAGCCCCTATCACATTGCCGTCTTATTTCTTCCCAGCATCTGAAACCAATCTTCTGTTCATTTGATTACTTGCTTCCCCTCTATGTGGGCAGTGCGCTTGTCATTCCTATATCCCCAGCACGACACACAATGGAACGCATTAATATTTGTTGGTTGAATGAATGAACCAACAAAGACAGAAGCAGGTGTAAAGTCCAGGAGAAAGCACAGAGAAAGAGGGAAAGTGTGCCAGGTGAACAAGCAAATAAGAGTCAATGACTCCAGAGAGAGAACACTGCAGTGCAGAGGCCTGGAGGTAGGGAATAGCAGCAGCGGTGTATTAGTCTGTTCTCATGCTGCTAACAAAGACACATCTGAGACTGGGTAATTTATAAAGAAAAAGAGGTTTAACGAACTCACAGTTTCACATAGCTGGGGAGGCCTCTCAATCACGGCAGAAGGCAAAGGAGGAGCACAGTCATGTCTTACCTGGCAGCAGGCAAGAGAGAGCATGTGCAGGGGAACTCCCATTTATAAAACCATCAGATCTTGTGAGACTCATTCACTACCACGAGAACAGTATGGGAAAAACTGCTCCCATGATTCAATTATCTCTGCCTGGCCCCTCCTTTAACACGTGGGAATTATTACAATTCAATGAGATTTGGGTGCAGACACAGCCAAATCATATCAGGCAGCAAGTCACACAGCCTGGAATACGCTACCAAGACACCAGCATGAACACTAACCAACAGTCTCAACAAAGAAAAGACATAATCAGGTAGTGCTTTTTGGAAATTCCACTTTTGACAGCATGGTAGAGGGGGGATTGGAGAGGGCTAAAAGGCAAGAAAGCCATTAGAGTGCAAATGTACTAAACTTTCAGATTTCAAGTACGTGGTATATAAAACAAACTCATACTTAGCTGGTTGAATACTTCAATTGAGTAAGTGCTGTGGAATCTTGTTTTGGCTGCATGGGATTGACTGGAGTGGAACCAGGGAGCCAGAGGCAGGGAGGTGAGTATGGGCGTTATGGAGCTTCATATCCTCCCAATGTCTACTGTGGACAAGTTGTACTACCAAGCTAAAGGGTCACAATAGCCAAAGAAAGGCCAGCAACAAACAGGGAATCATTCATTCCTACTCATTCTTATTTTTTCCAAAAAGTTATTTGATTTGTACACCCAGACAGGTGGAAATAGAGCAGAAGTTAATACCTAATGTAAAGACCCATTTTACAAAGAAGGTCGCTGACAGAGTAATGCTCTTAGGGCATCCATGAGTTGCGAATTAGAAAATGAAGGCAAATTAGAAGAAGGGAAGGACCCCAGCAGTAAATGCTGAGGCAGAGCAGCTGTCAGTTAATGCTCTATACCTGTTAGAACAAAAATGGGCAACAGTGGTGTAGGAAACTCTTCAATGAGAAAGACAGAGGGGCACTTGCTCTCTCCCACACTTGGGATAAATTATCAAAGCACAGAGCAGAGGTTGTGAGAAAAACATAAAATTCTTTGTATTGCTTTAAAAAGAGGCAGAGCAGCAATAAAATATTACTTAAAAATACACTTTGGGGCTTGATATAGTTTGGATCTGTGTCACCACCCAAATCTCATATTCAACTGTAGTCCCCGATGTTGGAGGTAGGACCTGGTAGAAGGTAACTGGATCATGGGGGCAGAATTCTCATGAACGGTTTAGCACCATCCTCCCAGTGATGTCCTCGCCATACATCGTGGTTGAGTTCTTGCAAGATCTGGCCATTTAAAAGTGTCTAGCCCCTCCTCCAACCCCTGGCTTCTGTTCCAGTTGTGTGATGTGTCTGTTCCCCCTTCACCTTCTGCCATAATTGTAAATTTCCTGAGGCTTCCCCAGAAGCCAAGCAGATGCCAACACCATGCAGAACGATGAGCCAATTAAACCTCTTTTCTTTATAAATTACCCAGTCTCAGGTATTTATTTATAGCAACGTGGGAATGGACTAATATAGGGCTGCTCCAAAAGTAGTGAGTTATCTCAATTGATGGTTCACAGTCAGTTATAGATCAAACTCCTTGTTCTACTTTTTCCTCCATTCTCAGGAAGGAAGGAAGGAGGGAAGGAGAGAAAGAGAAGAAAGAAAATACACTTTGGGAACAAATCTAATAAGAAATGCATGCTTTTACAAAAAAGGCACTAAAGCCTTATGCAAGTATTTTAAAACTTAAAAAATGGAGAAAGACTCTTTTTGGGGAAGGCTATCATTTATTGTAAACACAGCTATCGTGTCCAAGTTAATGTCTATCTTTGATATATTTTCAATTAAAATCTTTTTCACTCATCACAATAATTTAAAATCGATATTAAAAATCCTCAAGTAACACTTCCTGATAATTTCCATGTCATGATCACACAGAAATACTACCATGAGAAACACAGTAGGATATACTGACGAGGCTGCTCCTATGGCTGGCCATGGGGCTCTGGCACTGCCAGGCCCTCCTAGCCTCCCAGGAACCGAGATGAATACATCTAACCCATTTTCCCTGGCTCACCAGTTGGGAAGTTTTATTCTAGAATCTAGTGCAGTGGTTCTCCTCCTGCTCGCCTGGCTGCTCATTAGAATCATCTGGGGAGCTTTAAACACAATCCCAATGTCCAATCCCACACCCCTCCACCCCCGACTCTCCCTCTATTCAATTACATCAGAATCTCTCCAGGTGGAACCCAGGCATTATTGTTCTTAAATCTTCCAATGTGCTGCCAAAATGCCAATGTAAAGGCAGAGAGTCATTACTCCAATGCTTCCCAATAACCTGGGGATATTGTCGGCACTGGGAGAATGGGAATTTAAAATGAGAGGAAGATAGAGGAAAGGGAAGGTGGTTTTAGAGCACTGAGCATTTGGAGGAGAAAGAGGAGATTCTGGGAAGGAGTCATGGGGAGGGTCTAAGGCACTCAAGTGGAAGACAAAAATAACCAAAAAGGTCATGCAAGGATAATTAAGATAAACTTCACATAGTTTAAGTTTTTGCCTGAGGTCAGTCCTGAACTTTTCACAAGGAAAAAACATCTTTCTTTCTCAGTATTCTCCTATGACACAAATGGCTTACTCTGCCTAAGACACAGTACTGAGGTTTGAAGTATTAGAATTATAGCTCAGCTACCACACAAACTTAATGGTTTCTCCAGATCTATATCCTGAATTTAAACACTATTTATATCATTTCTCTGGAACAAAAGTTCAGTGAAAATGCATTATAATTCACCACCTAAAAACTTTCTGGAAGAAGGTGCCAGAGATCTTACATTCAAACCCCACCATTTTAGCTTAATTTTTTATTTTTTAAAGTTATCGAAATGAAAGAAACATATCAGAAGAGAAATGCAGACATAACATTAGAGAAGAAAATTCATAATTCTAGTTTAAAAAACAAATCCTCAAAAATGCAATCCAAATTAAACCATGAAAGGGGCCAAGCAAGAGCCCACCCTTCCTTCTCTTTTGTCTCAGAGACAGAGAAAGCTAACGACTCCACTGGCATAATTTGCTCCCTGCATCTTTCTCCCGCAGGTCCTTCTCCCATCACAGAACTCTGAGTGGTGAGTGGCAACACCTGGCAGGCTTCTCTTTCTGCTGTAGAGGTGACATCTCACACGCATGTTAGGGCAGGTATAGCCGAGTTGGTCAAGGTCTAGTTTAGGTGTGATGTAAAACAAGGGAGTGGGAGGCACTTCAGAGATATCAGCCTGCACAGTGCAATAAGACAGAGTCGAATGTTTAAAAGGCATTCAGAGTCTACTTTATATCCACCCACCCTAGCCTGAACATTTCCAAGTGCCTCTAGCCTGACTTCACCAGGTATGGATAACCAATATACACATTTCTCCAGGAAAAAAAATTATGGAAACCTAAACTTCAGTTCTATTTCTTATAACAAGGTTTCCCAAAGGTTGAAATTATCACCAGTCACTTAACACTTCACCTGGCTGATCTCAAATCTACAGCCACTGCCACCTGCCCTTTTGAACAGTTCAAGTAATTCCTGGAAAAGAGGGAATGTAGCCAACCTCCCTAACTCCAAATTCTCACCAAGGAGGAGAATGGGCATATAATGGCCTTCTCCCATTCCCTCATCAAAAACTAATGGTGGTACACCCTTAACGTTTTCCACGACCTGTGATCATAAAACCTTAGGAAATAAAAAATGGCTTCTTTTCACCGGAACGTTAGGAACTGATAATTGTTTGGCTCTGTGTCCCCACCCAAATCCTATGTTGAATTATAATTCCTAATGTTGGGGGAGGGACCTGGTGGGAGGTGATTTGATCACAGTGGTGGATTTCCCCTTACTGTTCTTGTGATAGTAAGTTCTCACAAAATCTGGCTGTTTAAAAGTATGTAGCACTTCTCCCTTCACTCTCTCTCTCCTGCCACCATATGAAGATGATGCATTTCCTCTTCACCTTCTGCCACAATTATAAGTTTCCTCCTGTATAGCCTGTGTAATTGTGAGCCAATTAAACCTTTATTCTCCATAAATTTCCCAGTCTCCAGTATGTCTTTACTGCAGTGTGAGAACAGACTAATATAGAAAATTGGTACCAAGAGTGGAACATTGCTATAAAGATACCTGAAAATGTAGAAGCAACTTTGGTACTGGGTAACGGGGCAGAGGTTGGAACAGTTTGGAGGGCTCAGAAGAAGACAGGAAGATGTGGGAAAGTTTGGAACTTCCTAGAGACTTGAATAGTTGTGACCAAAATGCTGATAGTGACATGGACAGTGAATTCCAGGCTGAGGAAGTAACAGATGGAAATAAGGAAGTTATTGGGAATTGAAGTAAAAACAAATCCTCAAAAATGCAATCCAAATTAAACCATGAAAGGGGCCAAGCAAGAGCCCACCCTTCCTTCTCTTGCTATGCTTTAGCAGAGAGATTTGTAGCATTGTGCCCCTGCTCGAGAGATCTCTGGGACTTTGAATTTGAAAGACATGATTTAGGGTATCTGGTGGAAGAAATTTCTAAGTAGCAGAGTGTTTAAGATGTGTTCTTGCTGTTTCTAAGTCTATGCTCGTTTGCATAAACAAAGATATGACCTGAAACTAGAACTTATATTTAAAAGGGAAGCAGAGTATAAAAGTTTGGAAAATTTGCAGCCCAACCATGGGCTGCAGAAAAGAACAATCCATTTTTAGGGAGGAATTCAAGGCTGTAGAAATTTGCATAAGTAAAGAAGAGCCAAATGTTAATAGCCAAGACAATGGGAAAATGCCTCCAGGAAATTTCAGAGACCTTTACAGCAGCCCCTCTCATCACAGGCTTGGAGGCCTAAGAGGTGTGAGAAACACACTCACCCATCCAAACCCAAAGAATGGACTTAGAGTCACAAAGAACAGTGGAAACAAGACTTTTAACGGTGGTCTTGCAAGATCGGATGTCTGGTAGGCAGGCACACCAGGGGCAAGTACAGCAGCTAATTTCAGTAGCTAATTTATCTCCTAGCACACAAGTCCCTCCCCCAGGTCCTCAATGGTTGAATACTATGGGGTTACAATCTTCCCGGACATTGCCTAAGTTTCATTATTCCCTCATAAGGTCATACCCCAGTCCCCTTCCCTGCTTAAGTTTCAATTTCCCAATAACAAAACTTTCTTCCCTTTTATGTGCTGACCCCTCCTCTATATCCTGTTCACTTACAGTGACTTTCTAGGTGCCATGAGCTGTGCAGTTTGTCACAACCACAGGCTGGCTGACAGTACTTAGATTTATGATGCCTTGAAAACAAAACATTTAAAATGTTTTCTCACAGAGGGAAAAATGGTTTCACAGGTCAGGCCTAGGGCCTCCACTGCACCATGCAGCCTTAGGACATGGCAGCCTACACCCTAGCCACTCCAGCTCCAGCTATGGCTAAAAGGCACCAAGGTGCAGTTTGGGTTGTTGCTTCAGAGCATGCAAGCCCTAAGTCTTGGCAGCTTCCATGCGGTGTTGGGCCTGTGGGTGTGCAGAAAGCAAAAGCTAAAGTTTGGAAGCCTCCACCTAGATTTCAGAGAATGTATGGAAATGTCTGGCTGTCTAGACAGAAGTCTGCTGCAGGGGCGGAGCCCTCATGGAGAACCTCTACTAGGGCAGTGCAGAGGGGAAATATGGGGTTGAAGCCCCCACACAGAGTCCCCACTGGGGCACTGCCTAGTGGAGCTGTGAGAAAAGGGCCACTGCCCTTCAGACCCCAGAATGGTAGATCCACCAACAGCCCACCCTGTGCACCTGGAAAAGCTACAGGCACTCAATTCCCGCCTGTGAAAGCACCTGCAAGGGCTCCTCCAAAGCCACAGGGGTGAAGCTGCTTGAGGCCTTGGGAGCCCACCCCTTGTGTCAGTGTGCCCTGGTGTGAGACATGGAGTCAAAGGAGATTATTTTGGCACTTTAAGATTTAATGACTGCCCTGCTGGGTCTCAGACCTGCATGGGGCCTGTAGCCCCTTTGTTTAGGTCAATTTCTCCCTTTTGGAATGGGAGCACTTACTCAATGCCTATACCTCCCATTGTATCTTGGAAGTAGCTAGCTTGTTTTTTCTTTTACAGGCTCATAGGTAGAAGGAACTTGCTTTGTCTCTGATGAGACTTTGGCCTTGGACTTTTGAGTTAATGCTGGAATGAGTTAAGACTTTGGGGGACTGCTGGGAAGACATGATTGGTTTTGAAATGTGAGAAGGACATGAGATTTGGGAGGGAACAGGGGCGGAATAATATGGTTTGGCTCTGTGTCCCCACCCAAATCTCATATTGAATTGTAATCTCCAATGTTGGGGGAGGTACCTGGTAGGAAGTGACTGGATCATGAGGGCAGATTTCCCCCTTGCTGTTCTCAAGATAGTCAGTGAGTTCTCATGAGATCTGGGGGTTTAAAAGTGTGTAGCACTTCCCCCTTTGCTCTCTCTCTGTCCTGTGGCTGCTTCCCTTTCACTTCCACCATGATTGTAAGTTTCCTGAGACCTCCCTAGCCAGGCCTCCTATACAGCCTGCAGAACTGTGAGTCAATCAAACCTCTTTTCTCCATAAATTACCCAGTCTCAGGTATGTCTTTATAGCAGTCTGAGAATGGACTAATACAGAAACTCATGCTGTAAACAGAAACATTCAGAAGAAAAAAGAGGCCATCATGGCCTATAAAACTCTTTGCAAACAAAGAAATTACAAACTTGTCCTAGACACCTGGACACAAGCAGAAAAGCCAAACCGATAGGAAGCACTCAGGTAACTATCAGTGCCAGGGTGGGGAACTCTCAGAGCCCTGGGAAATGGGAACACAATCAGCCCCCAGCTCACACAATACATTACACCCAGATGAACCAAGAAGCTCTTCCAAGCTGTTGTTGGTGCCTTTTCCCTGAAAGATGGCTTTCTAACTGCAACCACCACAGCCAAATCCCTTTAATCTATTCTTCTAAAAGGTTCCAAGTAACCTGAGCTCCTGAAATAAAGGTTCTG
The DNA here is from genome assembly GCF_024542745.1 of Macaca thibetana thibetana. Classification (NCBI taxonomy): domain Eukaryota; kingdom Metazoa; phylum Chordata; class Mammalia; order Primates; family Cercopithecidae; genus Macaca; species Macaca thibetana. Next base: position 104,944,756 of record NC_065582.1, read on the forward strand.
TCATCTGGCCCTTACTCATAAAAATTATGATACTATAACAATGTCTCTGACACCCTGCTGGAACACCCCAAGCCTTGGGGAGGCCCATGCTGACCACCTGGTCTACACAGGCACCTCCACTACCAGCCACTCTTCAGACTTGTTTTATTTCCTTCAAAGCAATGATCACTGTCTATGCATTCCCACTAGAATGCAAGTGCTGTGAAAGCACAGGCCTTGTCAGGTTCACTCCTCTATCCCCAGTGTCTATAACACAACCAGGCAAATTATAAGCACTCATGGCCTCCTGTTGAAAGGAAGAAAGGCAGAAGGGAGTGAGGGGCTCAAAGGGAATTACGTCTTTACAACAACTCTGAGCACATTTTCAATGCACAAGTCAATAAAAATGTCTACAGTAAACCTGGGCAAACATTACTGTTACACTCAGGGCTCCTTATCTTCTCTTCACCCTCATGAGAAAGAATTTCTTTCCATGGATGATCTCCATAGAATGCTTAAAAGATGGAGGAACAGGCAACTCCCTCATTAGTTCTCAGCCCAAAGTGCATAATATTTAAAATAATAAAATAGATTATCTTACAAAAAGAGTAATCGTAGGCATCTATAGCCTTTATTAACTTAATTGTATGAGAGAGAGAGAGAGACTGTGTGTGTGTGTGTGTGTGTGTGTGTGTGTGTGTGTGTGTGTGTGTAAGAAAGAGCAACACTGATTGATGAAGACCAAAGCCTACATCTGCATTAAAGAGTAACATTTTATTTTTAAATTTAACAACCAATTACTTCTATTTTATGCTCTTTTTTCTCAGTGGGACTCTTCTCCAGACCACATAATCTCTCTTGGGAAAGGAGAGATAGCAAATAATACGATCATATTGGTTTAAGAGGAGGGAAGATTATGTCCTGAAGAAATACAGGATTTTCTCTCCCACTTAGCTACAAGCCTGATCAAAAGCTCACACTGCCTCAGAGTTCATAAGGTTACCTTAGACAGTGGGTAATGGATGTATTCTGCTCCACATCAACAGAAAGGTCAAGAAAATCTTCATCTTTGCTACTAACCTGAAACAAAAACAGGAAAAAATACATTAGGCATGAAATATGTAGTAGATAACACTTTGAATATGTATAGGTAATCACTGACTGCAATAAAAACCATAACTGCAGTTAAAGTCCTGCATGGACATGTATACTCATTGGCACCCAATTACCACAAAAGCAACCCAATCTAGAGAAAATCCCAAATTCTCAATTTAACCTCATCCCTATCCCAGTTTTGACTCACAGCTTTTAATAGTTAAAACTCAACCAGATTTCTCTCCCTCTCCATTCATTTCTCCCATTGTTTCAAAGTAGGGAGTATTAAATATCCATATAGCCCAGATTGCAGAGTGATAAAAAATGGAAATGGAAAAAGGACAAGAGACTTACAAAATCTATCACCCAGATGACCATCCCTTGTTGAGCTGTTTCCACTTTTTGCCAGTCCCTTGAAATCACTCCCTTTCTCCCTTGCCCCATCATTCAAACCGTGTGGTGGGCCAGGGAGCCTGACAGGCAATGGGCTGCAGAATCACACTGACCACACATAAAGCTGTTCTTTGGCCAGGAAGTGGTCATCACATGCAGAGCCCTGTGCTGTCCATGACAATGACCAGACCTGGGGCTGGCCTGGAGCCTGGGCTCACACAGGCCCGCCATACTGTGGGCAGTTCTCAGCGGAGCTGGTTCAGTGGCCCCAGCTGTCTCTCAGCCTTCAACAGCTCACCCCACACTAATTCTGGATCTCATATATCTCAAAGGTCACTGAGTAAGTGCTTACTTTCCAGTAATTCACTGACAACCCTGGGGTTTTACTACCTTGTTCCCGGAGTAGCAGGAACAGTTGGCAACAACCTTCAGGTGCTCAGTCAATTAGCAGCAAAATGAAAACAACATTCCTTTTAAAGTGTGACAACTACCCTATGACCCAAAATTCCAGAAGTTATCTGAAGAAATATTCAGAGATGTGGATGCTCTCTTTTATACTTTCAGAGGCACACACGGGAGCCAGGCATGGTGGCTCACGCCTGCAATCACGGCACTTTGGGAGGCTGAGGCAGGTGGATCACTTGAGGTCAGGAGTTCAAGACCATCCTGGCCAACATGGTGAAACCCCGTCTCTACTAAAAATACAAAAAATTAGCCAGGCATGGCAGCACGTGCCTGTAACCCTAGCTATTTGGGAGGATGAGGCAGGATAATTGCTTGAACCCGTGAGGCAAAGGTTGCAGTGAGCTGAAATTGCGCCACTGACTCCAGCTTGGGTGACAGAGTGAGACCCTGTCTCAAAAAAAAAAAAAAAGTACACACGGGAATGGATACTGAGACACAAGAATGGGTATCGCCCAGATCTGTATCCTGTCTCTGCCACTTATAAAGTCGATAGCTTCAGGCTAGTTACTCAGCCTCTGTTTCCTCATCTGTAAAGTGGGGACAGCAAGAGTGTCTATCTCATAAAACTGTTGTAAGGAGGAAATAAGATAGTACATGTGAAGTGCTTTAAAAAGTAAGGACTCAATAAATTAGGAAGCAGTAAAAAATTTTAAGTGGCCTAAAATGCTCAAAAAGTTGGGAATGGCTTTCTACATTGTGGTTATCATATGAAATGAAAAAGTAGGTTATACAACTATATATAATTTAATTCCAATTTTGTATTTAAAAAAAAAGGCATCTTTATACTTACACACATGCATCCCCTCCCTTGGCATTCTCTACCATCCTGTTTTAATTTTTTAATGCCATTTATTTCTGCCATGGTAGAACGCATTAGTAGCCCCAAATCCTCACCATTGCCTCTATTGGCTTCTTTGTCATATGGCTTCACAGATACTCTCATCAAGAGGTGATTATGTTTTGCCACCCTTGAGTCTGAGTGCGACCATGTGACTTGCCTTGGCCAGTGGGATGCTAGAAGGCAAGTTACCAGCAGAAGCCAGAACAAGCATTTGTGAAACTGTTCTCTTGCATCACCATAAGAAGGATAATCCCAGGCTAGCCTGCTGCTTCCAGAAAGAGGAGAGATCCATGGAGGAAAGCTGTCCTAACTAAGGCAATCCAGCCAAGCCCAATCTAGAATAAAACCCCTAATGATCTTGCAGACATGTGAGTGGGCTAGCTGAACTACAAATACACAAGTTCAGCCGAGTCCAGCCTAGACCAGTCGACCACAAGCCAACCCACCATTGCATGAGTTATAATAATAAATGATAGTTTAAGGCTCAGAGTTTTGGGGTGGTTTGTGACAAAGCAATAGATTACTGATACAACTACTTATCCTTTTATATGTTTTACTTTTATATGTTTACTGTCCATCTCCCCCTCACTAAAATGAAAGTTCAAAAGACTGGCTTCCATAGTAACTAAGATCCTAGCACACCAATACTCTCCAGAAAACTAGAAACTATAAACTCACATAACCAAAAACTAAAAGCAGCTACCTGAAGGCACTGGAGAGTGAACACAAGCAAGCACATGGGGAGTCCACACTTGGAGAAGGATAGCCGTACACAACAAGTTCATGGTTTCATGGCCTGTAGCTGGGGGTGCTGAGGGGGAAACGCAGTCTTCCCGGTCTGCAAGCCGGAAGACTAAATCTGGGAAACCATGCCCACTGGAAAAAAAGGAAAGAGGGTATCTCCAACCCTGCCCACATGTGGCTGGCCCCTGATCCACCCATGCATGGAATACACACAAAGCAACTTGGCTATTAACAAAATGGCTGCCACCCAAAATTCAAGCTGTCACCCAAGAAACATAGTGAATAGTTTGGATCCAACCAAGATAAGTGCCTGTTAAACCTAAAGAAACTCAATATGCATTAAAGAAAACTAACAGAATCTGGCTGGGCGTAGTGACTCACACCTGTAATCCCAGCACTTTGGGAGGTGGAGGCAGGTGGATCACTAGGTCAGGAGTTCGAGGCCAGCCTGGCCAAGACAGTGAAACCCCGTCTCTACTAAAAATACAAAAATTAGCTGGGCATGGTGACAGGCACCTGTAATCCTAGCTACTTGGGAGGCTGAGGCAAGGGAATCGCTTGAACCCGGGAGGTGGAGGTTGCAGTGAGCTGAGATCTTACCACTGCACTCTAGCCTGGGCAACAGAGCAAGACTCCATCTCAAAAAAAAAAAAGAAATCTAACAGAATCCAGTGTCTCTGCCATTTAACATTCTCAATGTTCTGAATAAGATCCAAAGTTACAATATGTGACAAATGACTTACCTAAGACATTCTTAAAAGAAAAAAAACTGAGACCAATCCTGGGATGACCCAGATGTTGGAATTAGCAGATAAGAATTTTAAAGAGGCCATTATAACTATCATCAATAAAATAAAATATACTCGCAATGGATCAAAAAACGTGAAACTCCAGTAGAGAAATAGAAACAATAAAAAAGAATCAAATAGAAATTCCGGAACTGAAAAACACAATACATTGAATGAATTTAACAACAAAGTGGAGGTGACAGAGGAAAAAACAAGTGAGTATGAAGACAGATCAATGGAAATCACCCAATGAGGACTAAAGAAAAAAGACTGAAGTAAAAATTAACAGATACTTAGGAATCTTTTAGCTAATACTGTACATATAATCAGAGTCCTAAAAGGGGAGAAAAGGGAGAACAGGGCAGTAGAACTGAGAAAATAAAGGCTGAATATTTCCCAAATTTGGTGAAAGACATCCATTAATAGACTCAAGACATTCAACCAACACCAAGCAGGATAAATACAAAGAAGGTCAGCCAAGGTGCCTCACAGGCAAACTGTTGAAAACCAGAAATAAAAAGCAAATCTGAAACATCTAGACCAAAAAAAAAAAAGATAAGAGGATGGTTCAATTGGCAGCTAACCTCTCATCAGAAACTATGGAGGCCAGAAGACAGTGAAACATCTTTCATGTGCTGAAAGAAAAAAGTGATCAGCCTGGATTTCTTATGTGCCATAAACAGATCATTCAAGAATGAAGGCAAAATGAAGAGAATTCATTGATATAACAGACCTGCATCGCAAGGAAGGTGAAAGGAAATTCTTTAAGCCAAAGAGAAATGACACCAGTTTGAAATCCAGATCCTTGAGTATAAAATGCATCAATAATGATAAATATTTGTGCAAATAAAAAAGACTTTTTCTCGTTTAATTTTTGTGTAATATTCACACCTCTTTAAAGGAAAACGCATAACACTGTCCTGTGGGATTTATATTCTACATAAATGTAATACATATAACAACTACAGCATAAAGAACAAGGTAGGGTGGGAGCAGAGGGAATATACACCTATATATTTATATGCTTTCTAGATTTCAGGTGAAATAGTATCATTATCTGTAAGGATACTGTGAAAAGTGAAGAATGTCTATTGTAATCTCTAGCAAAATCACTAAAAATACACACAGGCATGCGAAAATATACTCAGAAAAGATCAAGAGGAAAATTAAAAGAAAATACAGAAGAGGAACAGAAGAACAAAAAATAGAGGAAATAATAGAAAACAAAATCCAACTATACCAGTAATTACCATAAACATTAATGGACTAATAATTACAAATAAGAGACAAATATTGAATGAAGGATTTTTTTTAAGACAATACAAATTTGTATGCCATCCACAAGAGCTAAACTTTATATATAAAGACACAGATTGAAAGTAAATGGTTGGAAAATGACATACTATGCAAAGAGTTAGCATAAGTTTGTAGAGGGCTAATATCAAATAAAATAGATTTTAAGATAAAGTTATTAAGAGAAATAAGAGAGGACATTTCCTAATGATAAGAATATCAACTTATCAGAAAAACACAACAATCGAATATGGAGAGTCCCCACCACAGAGTCTCAAAAACACATGAGGGAGAAACGCAGAAGCTGGAACATGAAGCTGGAACACTGTTTCACCAGTAAAAGGGAATAAACTCCTGATACATGCCACAACACCACTGAATCTCAAAAATGTTATGTAAGTGAAGAAAGTCATACATAAAAGACCACATATTGTATGATTCCATTTACATGAAATATCCAGAAAAGGCACAACTCTAAAGACAAAAAGTAGACTAGTAGTGACCTCAAACGGAACAGGAATTAACTGCCAGATATGAGGGATCTTACTGGTGTGATGAAAATTTTCTAAAACTAGGTTATAGTACTGGTTATACAACTCAGCAAATTACTTAAAGAAAAAAAAAATCACTAACTAGATAGGTTTTATGGCATGTAAATTATACCTCACCAAAGTTGTTTTTAAAAAGTCAAAAAATTCATAAAACAAAAATTGACAGAATTAAAAGGAGAAATAGGACAATCCCACAAAAATATTTTAATGCTTTCTCAGCAACTGACAGAAAAGCTAGCAGGAAAGTCAACAAAGACATAAAGGATCTGAATAACTTTATCAACCAACATATCTAACGATTATAGAATGCTACACCCAACAACTGCCAAATATTCTTTTCAACTCAGTAGTTCTCAACAGGGGAAATTTGGCTTCCAGGAGACATCTGACAATGTCCAGAAACATTTTTCAATGTTGTATCTTGGGAGGTGCTACTGACATTTAGCAGGTAGAAGCCAGAGATGCTGCTTAATATCCTATAATGCACAGGGCTATCCCCAACAACAAAGAATTATCTGATCCAAAAATGTCAATAGTTCTAACACTAAGAGATCCTGTTTTCTTTTTCTTTCTTTCTTTTTTTTTTTTTTTTGAGACAGAGTCTCACTTTGTCACCCAGGCTGGAGTGCAGTGGTGTAATCTTGGCTCACTGCAACCTCCGCCTCCCGAGTTCAAGTGATTTTTGTGCCTCAGCCTCCCAAGTAGCTGGAATTACAGGCGTGCGCCATGACACCCGTCTAATTTTTGTATTTTTAGTAGAGACAGGTTTCACCACGTTGGTTGGCTAGGCTGGTCTCAAACTCCCAACCTCAGGTGATCCGCCCACCTCAGCCTACCAAAGTGCTGGGATTATAGGCGTGAGCCACCACGCATGGCTGAGAGATCCTGTTTTCAAGGGCAGATGGTACATTTACCAGGACAGACCATGTGGAAGGACACAAGACATATCTCAATAAATTTAAAACTGAAATCATACAGAATACATTCCCTAACCACAACAAAATTAGAAATAAATACCATTAGGATATATAAGAAAATCTCAAATATTTGGAAATTAAACAGCATACTTCTAATTAGTGTACGGATCAAATAAAAAAGATCACAGGAGAAATTAGAAAATATTTTCAACTAATGCCAAAGAAAACATACCATCAAAATTTGTAGCATGCAGCTAAACCAGTGCTTACAGGGAAATTTATAGCTTTGTATTTGTATGTTAGTAAACAAAAGAAAAGGGACCATTTTTCTACTTTAACTGCTATATCCTTAGTACCTAAAATAATTCCCAGCATTTAACAGGAAATAAATATTTACTAAATAAATAATAACTGAACAGAAGACTGAACAAATGGAAATATATCTAAATGACAACAGTGGCATCTGAGTGGCAGAATTATGAGTTTTTATTAATTTCTGTTTCTAATTTTTAAAAATAATCCACAATATTTTCCTTAATTGGCAGAACATTTTTCTTAACCTAAATGGCCCTTCTCTGAAATAAGAAGATTATAGCCAACTGAAACCATAAATAAATTAGATAGCTAGGATCTCATTCTACTTAAGCTCTTAAACGAAGAAGGGAATAAAAACAAAAACATTTTGTCCTGTTGGATGCAAATCTTTTTCTGAACTTAATGGTTTTGGAGAGAGAGAGAAATGGAACAAATGTAATTCATTAACTGAAAAAAGTTTCTCTCAATTCCAAATGCAAACTGCTACTGGAATGAGAGTGTGTGAAAGTGCTGCGCAGAGGAATCACCCCTGCGGGGCCATCAAAACATGGCGCTAAGCCTTTCCGTTTGGATTTTTCTCTCTCCTTGCTCTAGATTGACACAGTCAAAAGCAATTAATGATCAAATAATGTGGGTTTTTTCTGGGGGGGGCGGGGGGGGCGGAGGAAGGGTGTTGGTTTGGGGGTTCTGTGGGTTTTTTGTTGTTGTTGTTGTTGGGTTTTTTTGCTTCTCTCTCTTCCAAGAAAGCTGCCAGAAAAGAAAACCATTTTCTTCCCACACACAAGGATCTCATTCTGGTCTAACTGAAAATACAGCTTGTCTCCAAGGAAACATCTATCACTAAGAGACTCCAATACTCTTAGCAAGTGCAAGCTATATCTTATTCTCCTTTCTTCTCCCTCAATTTTGAGCATGGAAGTCTCTCAAAAACTCTTAGTTTAAAAGCATATAAGAGACCTCTCACTTAATATTCTTTTTAAAGTAATTAACTGCAAATCAATTAATAAAATTGATTACATATAGGGTATACATATAAATCACGAGCTTTGCTAAGTTCTTAAGAAATTAAAATAATATTCAGGCCAGGCGCAGAAGTAGCTCATGCCTATAATCCCAGTGCTTTGGAGGGCTACGGTGGGAGAATCACTTAAGGCCAGGAGTTCAAGACCAGCCTGGGCAACATAGTGAGGCCCAGACTACAAAAACGCCTGTAATCCCAGTACTTTGGGAGGCCACGGCGGGCAGATCACCTGAGGTCGGGAGTTTAAGACCAGTCTGGCCAACATGGTGAAACCCCGTCTCTACTAAAAAATACAAAAATTAACCAGGCGTGGTGGCAGGCACCTATAATTCCAGCTATTTGGGAGGCTGAGGCAGCAGAAGTGCTTGAACCCGGGAAGGGGAGGTTGCAGTGAGCCAAGATCACGTCACTACACTCCAGCCTGGGTGACAGAGTGAGACTCCATCTCAAAAAAAAATCTTATTGATCACCACCACTGTATTCCAGCCTGGGCAACAGAGGGAGACCCTAACTCTAAATAAATAAATAAAGTCAGCTTCTAAATCCCCATATTCTTTTCTTGAGCTTAGTAGAAAAGGTGATGAGGTGGCAGTTCTGCGCTGTTCAATCATGAGCCGAAACTGTGCTGGCTTTAAAAGGTACCCAGTGGTGGGCTTGGGAAAAGTGCAACTACAGCCAATTTGAATGAATCTCTGGGACTCAGAATCTCCACTGACTATCACACCTCCCTCCATTACCCAGCCCTACTCCTATCTGCAAAAGCCTCAGAAGCTCTACTAATCAATTTGAACCTCTGCAAACAAAGCAATGAGGAGCTGTAAAATTGGTACTTAATAAAGCACTTCTTAAAACAACCTTTTGGCTCCAGTAGCAGATACAAATGTGTTAAAGCCACTGAGAAGCATGGGAAAACCAGAGATTTGTAGAGCAAAAGCTCAGCTTAAATGGAAAGAGGGAAAATTAAAATAAACAGTGGCAAAATTAAGCTCCAACTGGGCTAACAAATCTTATGAACCAAACAAAAGAATAACCAAGGGAACATGCAAGGCTACAGTGGAATATCCAAGCCCCAATTCTGAAGTGCCTTTATCAAGGTTATCCAGAAAAGTCAGCAATGAATTACCCATTAAAATAGTCTCTCCAAGTCTATTGCAGAATGAAACTGTTTGTCTCCACAAATCCCTCAGTTGACATTTGCACTGCAAGCATAAGCAACATTTACAAAGGGTGAGACCCAGGAAAAAAAAAGAAAAAGAAAATCATTGTTTTCTGAAAGCACGAAGGCTGGCAAAAAGGTTTTCCACAATTGAAGGAACTAGCAGCTGAGGCAGCGACAATGGCAAGGTACCCCCAGGGGCTAATTTGCTGCTCAGGATCTAGTGCCATTTAATCCCACAGTTAGACTTCACAAACATGGGTCTTGGCAATTCTGGCTGAAGCACCATCTAAAGGCTGTCTGCCCTAGGCAAAGGATGTTACTCAAAAGAGGCACCCTGTTTCTCATCCAGGTAAAGGAAATCTTTCCCATTAGGTCTTCTTGCACACCAAGTACTCAACATTTTATAGTAACAGAAAAAGCCTGCAGGCTATGTGTTTTCTTAGAAAGTACAGGGCTTTCTAACAATTAGAGCTTTCTAAAAATGGAATGCAACGCCTTGGGAGATTGATTCCCTGCCTCTGGACTGGGTCCATCAGATGCTGTTGACCAACTGGTTAGGATATCATAGAAGGGACTCAGCACTGGCAGAAAAAAAAAGATTAAATGACTGCTAGGATCCCATCCAGTTGAAGGAGCTAAGAAAATGGAGGTGATTATCCAAGTAACTCCAGAGAAAAAACACTCTTGCCTGAAATCATCTTATCATTTCAGGAGGAAGAAAAGTAGGTTTTACAGATTGCCCCATTTTCCAGAAAGACATACCGGCACACTCGCATCTACTTCTACAAAACAAGTATAAACAGTTGGAATCCATTATAACAAATACTACAGTATCATCCAAAAATTTCGAAGGCATTTTTGGGCACAGGTTTCCCACTCGTGATAACCCTCCAGGAGATAACAAGCTAGGTAAAAGCTTTTGCAATATAAATACTTGACAATGCAATATTTGCATTTATTGGGATCAGCTGACCTTTTCATAAGGGGAAAAAAAAAACTACACATGTGTCTGAGTCCATCTTCTGAGTCTTCCTGAAAATCCACACTGAGTAAAAATGGATTTAGCAACAGTGTTACTGTAGAGTCTGGTACAGGTTCTCTGGCTACAAATGTAGGAACTGAAGCCCCCTTGTTCTGGTTCCCATATCATAAACTCATGCAGTACTCTGTTCTTCTTCACGGCATCTTGCAATTATAATTACTTAACTAATTACTCATTTTGTCATTAAAGACTGTGTCCATGCTGGAAGTTCCAGAAAGGCAGGGCTCTCACTGTACCCTCAAGTGCCTCAGGCTTTTACATAGCAAATGTGGAAAAAAAAAAAAAAACCCACATATTTACTGAATAAAAGAATACTGTACAAAGCCACTAGATTAGCAAAAGTGAAGATATCTGAGAAGAGCAGCGATAGATGATGTAGAGAAATGAAAGCACTCACTCATATACTGAGTGTGTAAAGTGGTATAACCATTTTGGGAATTTGACACTTTCTAATGATGTTAATGAAAAGCATACAATATGACCTAACACATTTACTTGATGTGCATATCCTAAAGAAACTGGGTTCATGTGCACTACGGTATATGTATTAAAATGTTCATAGCTGCATTGTTCATATTGCCCCAAACTGGCAACAGCCAAATACCCATCAACAGTAAAATGAATTAGTAAACTGTGGCATATTCATGCAATAGAATACCATACAGCAATAAAAATGAATAAACTAAAGCATCATGCAACAACACAAATGAATCTTACAAGGGACACTGAGCAAAAGGCAAAACACAAATGATACATATTTATGATATGTATCAAAATGTCAAAAACAAGCCAAACTGAACTATATATTTCAGATATGCAAAAATAGGTCATCAGTTCTATCAAACATTCAAAGAGATAAAAACTTATAGAAGCTCTTCCAAAGAAAAGAGAGAACCAATTTCACAAGAATGTTGATAGCAAAACCAGACAAGTACAGTGGAGAAAGGAAAAGTTCAAGCCAATCACACTAATAAACATAGTGGCAAAAAATCCTAAAAATTTTAGATCTCACAATCCAACCATGTATATAAAAGATAAAGCCCCAATTCAGTTTCTCACAAAAATACAAAGTGGGGTCAACATTAGAAACTCTATTAATGTGGCCACACGCTGTGGCTCATGTATGTAATCCCAGCACTTTGTGAGGCTGAGGTGGGCAGATCACCTGAGGTCAGGTGTTCAAGACCAGCCTGACCAACATGGTAAAACCTCATCTCTACTAAAAATACAAAAATTAGCTGGGTGTGGTGGCATGCACCTGTAATCCTGGCTACTCCAGAGGCTGAGACAGGAGAATTGCTTGAACCTGGGAGGCAGAGGTTGCAGTGAGCCAAGACCGTGCCACTACACTCCAGCCTGTGTGACAGAGGAAGACTCTGTCTCACACACATACAAAACAAAACAAAACAAAAAAAAACAAAACTCTACTAATGCAACTAACTTACCACCACTTTCGAAACATTTGGCACTACCTAGGAAATCTGAAGATGCACATGCCCTATGGCCAGCAATTCTGCTCCCAAAAGGATATCCCAGAGAGAATTTTGCCCATGTGGGCCAGCAGATAGTTTGTAGCAGCACTGTCTACAAGCCAAAACTAGACACACCATATAGAAGAATAGAAAAACAAACTGCAGTATATTCCTACAATGGTATACTATAAAATAACAATGAATGAACCACGCTACAAAGAAATGGCCAATTCTCAAAAATATTAATATAATCTTTAATGATAATAGCAAGTTTAGAAGAATACATGTATATGATTTCATCTATATAAAAGCCATAAACATGCAGAACTAAGTAAATGTCTAGAAATACACATGCATATGTATGTAAAACTACAAAGAAAAGATAGCATTGACACACAAAATGGAAGACAGTGGTTATTTCCTGGGCAAAGGATGAGATTGAGAGGAAAATTAAATTGCAAAGAAGTACACAGAGGGTTTCAAAGTTATTGCTAATGTTCCATTTTTTATAGGTGTATATGCCTATGGATTTTTTTAACTATTCTTTAAAATGTATACATAGCCTATATATAAACATACACTATACACACATATACTTCTTTATAAACATGATGTATTTCCTAATTTAAAAAATAATTTCAATACTTACCAGTCTAGACCAGGCTTTACTATGAATCATTTCTCAATTCTAGCTCATGAAATAAATCAAAATATTTTCCCATAACATATAGTTTTCTTCTTCAAGAAACATGACATTTTCATTTATTTATTCACTCAACTATTTATTGAGTAATTATTATATGTCAACTACTCCTTGGGCACCAGAGAGAAAAACAAAACTGGCACTATCCCTGTCCTCATCAATCTTACAGTTTAGATGCTGCATACAAAATACATATAGATAAATACATAAATACAACAAAGTGCTATCACAGAAAAGTAGACTATTGTAAGATTATACAAGGTGACTTCATTAAGTTGGAAATTCAGAGAAGGCCTCTCTTGGGATTTAACACAAGTTGAAACCTGAAGAGGTTTTAGTCAAGCAATAGGGGCAGGTGGTGTGCATTCCAGACAGAAAGTGGCATGTGCAAAGGACCTGAAGCAGGAAGGGGTTTAAAACGCTTGAGAAGCTACACTAAAGCTACAGTAAGAAACAGAATAGCAAAGGTGACCCTGTAGAGACAGACAGAGCCAGATTATGTAAGAATTTGTAGGCAGTGGTATTTTCAGTGAGACTGCAGGCCACTACTATACTTTAGGTAGGAGAGTAACATGGAGGAAGGCCAGAGGAAAAAACAGAGAATCCAGTAGGAGTTACTACAGTAGTTTAGTTGAGACTGCCAGCCAAGAGTTGACGGGTGCCTGAGCCAGGCTGGTAGCAGGGAGGAAGAAAAGTATATTAAGGGAGATACAGCAGACAGGGAGTGGCAACAGAATAGATGTAAGAGGTGAGGTAAGGATGGCGTGAAGGAGTACACCCTTATTAAATGACAAATATTGAAAATCTGTCAATTGTCATATTTACAATATAGCCCTAGTTTTGATGTTTAAAAGTATACAAAATTATTCTGAAAATAAGCTGACTATCAAAAGGAATAAAAAACTATAATGGATTAAAACACACGAAATATATTAAAATTCATGAATTCATCACAAAATGGTAATACAAAAGACAGAGAGGGAGATAAAGTATATTAAAGGCTCTAACATTGTTGGAAAAGTGGGAAAAAAAATGAAAGAGGTCAAGGATGCATGTTGTAATCGCCAGAGTAACCTCTAAATGAATTTGGAAATGTAATATATTAAATGCCAAAAAATGAAAAATATTTCATTGACCCAAAAGAAGAGAGAAAAATGAATATAAAATAGATCAATTAAATAAAAACAAAGAGTAGGGGCCAGGTGCGGTGGCTCACGCCTGTAATCCCAGCACTTTGGGAGGCCAAGGCAGGGGATTACCTGAGGTCAGGAGTTCAAAACCAGCCTGGCCAACATGGTGAAATCCCGTCTCTACTAAAAATACAAGAGTTAGCCGGGCATGGTGGCGGGCACCTGTAATCCCAGCTACTCAGGAGGCTTAGGTAGGAGAATCACTTGAACCCGGGAGGCAGAGGTTGGAGTGAGCTGAGATCAAGCCACTGTACTCCAGCCTGGGCGACAGAGCGAGACTGTCTCAAAAAAATTTTTTTAATAAAATAAAAATAAAAACAAAGAGTAGGGTGGTAGAAACATACTGCCATTTTACCATACATGTTAAAGTACACCACAAGGATGTTTCCAGAATGTGGGAAATGCTATAGGACAAACACCCTGATTTCTTCAAAAAACAAATTGCAAGGAAAAAAGGGTGGGCGGGGGAAGGTTGCAGGTGAGGATCAGGATTGGCCAAAGTGTTAACAATCACTGATCCTGAATGATACACACATGGGAAACACCACACTACTGCCTCTACTTTTGTATTCATTTGAACTTTACTGGAATATAAAGTAAAAAGGAAGAGAGGGAAAATGGGAGGGAGGGAAGAAGAGAGAGAGACAGAGATGGTGGCAGGGAGGGAAGATCTCTGGATACTTATTGGCATATTTATGTGCAGAAAATGTTTTGGCAGGATATATTTTTAAATGTTCAAGTGGTTATCTCTGGGCTAATTTTTAGAATGTTACAAATTCATCATCTCTAGGTGGGAAGATGACTGGTAACTTTTAGTCTCTTCTTGTTTAGCTATGTTTTCTAATTGCTTCTACAATGGGTAAAACAGAATGCTTGACTCAAAAATTGTTTAAAAGGATGGAAGAAAGACTGCCAAAACCCAAAAAGCTTCTCCCAACATAGATGTTGATGTGTAAATCTACATTTCTTAAACATTTCTGGGTTACAGCTCACAATGGACTGAATGTCTGTGTCCTCCCAAAATTCGTCCGTTGAAAGCCTCATCTCTAATGGGATGGTATTTGGAGATGGGCCTCTGGGAGGCAAACAGGTCATGAGGGTGGAGCCCTCATGATAAGATTTGTACCCTTATAAAAGGAGACCCGAGAGAGCTTGCTTTCTCTATCTCCACCAAGTGAGGACACAGCCAGAAGGCAGCTGTCTGCAAGGCAGAAAGAAGGTCCTCACCAAGAACCTGACCCTGCTAGCACCTTCATCTGGGACTTCCAGCCTCCGGAACTGTGAGAAATTATTTTCTGTTGTTTAAGCAATCCATGAAGGATTGCGTTGTAGGCAGACCAGACTAAGACACAGGCTCTTTGCAGAATCTGACAAAAGCTACTAACTCTCTTTCCAGAAAAATGCACAATCTTATAGAATTTTTCATACAATGTCAAGAAACTTTGAGATCCCTAATGAACCTATAGACTTTCTATGCTGTCAGTGGTAGCTAGAATAAAAAATTATAGCTGACATTTATTGCCCACTTGCCATGTGCCAAGCATGGCTCTAGGTGTCAACTCATTTAATCCTCCCACCAACCCTCCAAGATGGGCATTCTCATCATCCCCATTTTATAGATGAGGAAACTGAGGACAGAGAAGATTAATAATTTGCATAGGGTCCGCTAGTTATTAAGCAGAAAAGCCATCATACAAACTTGGGCAGCCTGGCTCCAGAGCTCAGCTCTTAAGCAGCAAAATATGAGGCCACCCACAGAGTTGAAGTTAAACATGCCAAGCAAATATGACATCCTGAATCATGCTCTGGAGAACATATCTTCAAATTCAATTAACATTAAGTACCTACCATGTGTCAGACCCATCCAAACACATAAGCTCATCCAACCCTCAAAACAGTGCTGTAAGTAACTCGCCCCAAATACGCAGTTAACTGCTATAAAAACAGGAGTCTAGCCTGTCTTCTGACTCCAAGTTCAACGTACCACAGCTGATTGCCTCTAAATTGGGGTGATGGTCCTGTTCCACATTACACATGACCTCCCAATGACCAAAATCTTTGTAAGGTAACTGGTTGACATCCAATTCAATAGGTTAAATCTGTAGACCCCAAAATTTGCCCATGGTGTAAAGCAATTCAGCATTTGAGGAGATTTTTCTTCATTACTCAGCTTTGGCCTGCTGAGACATCCTGGATGGATATGTGCTTCCAAAAGTTTGCACTTGAGTTTCATATGCAAAAATAGGATCATTTACATACACTGCAGATAATTGCTAAATGCTATAATACCACATTGCAATCACATGCAACATAGCCTACATAAATATGAACACGCGAGTTACATGAGAGCTCCCCTAGTACTTACAGTTTCACAGTTCAAGCATCGAGTTTCATTGGTAAGCGTTCCCTGAAAAATCTCATGGACCCAGGTGAGTTCTGGTTTATTATTTTCTGCAGGTTCGTTCATGTTGCCATTTTTTAATTTTCCATTTTGTTTTTCCTGTTTCTTCTCCTCCTGCAGGATGTCCGCAATAGTGTTCAGCAAATAATTTAAAAATTCATGAGCATCCTGCTGCATGTAGTTATCAAAGAGATCTGGAAAGCAGAAGGTGGTTATTTCAGTCTCTGGTTCTTGAAAAGCAAATGGATGTAGTTAGTGTTACATGCCATACTTAATTTTTTTTTTTTTTTTTTTTTTTTTTTTAAGAGACGGAGTCTTGCTCTGTCGCCAGACTGGAGTGTAGTGGTACGATCTCAGTTCACTGAAACCTCTGCCTCCCAGGTTCAAGAGATCCTACTGCCTCAGCCTCCTGAGTAGCTGGGGCTACAGGTGCGTGCCACTATGCCCAGCTAATTTTTGTATTTTTAGCAGAGACCAGGTTCACCATGTTGATCAGGATGTTCTCGATCTCTTGACCTCATGATCTGCCCACCTCGGCCTCCCAAAGTGCGGGGATTACAGGCGTGAGCCACCTTGCCCAGAGCCCATACTTCAATTTTTATACTGAAAGGGTGAACAGGTATGGAATATAAACATACTCATCTCTACCAAGAAGCTTCAATGAGTAAGTTTCCAAAGAATTTTTTTAATTCATTTCCATTTTCCACCACGTACCAAAAACAAAATTTCCCGTATCTCCCTAAAGTCATCACATTTATATAAAACTACCAAAAGTTCTATTTGTTCTACAAAAGAACAGAAGTTACTAGATAAGTTCCCTGATAAAATATGAATTTTTAATATGATGTAACTACCAATGATCAATTAAGTATTCATTGGGTAATTTATTCAGAACAACTAGGGTGTCTTCCCAAAGATCATATCAAACCCTGGACCAGCCTGGAAGCAGCCTAGATGAAACACAGAGGGGAGATGAGGGATATGTGTGAGCATGCATCTATCTGATAGTGTTCTGAAACCAAATACAAATGATTCCAGAAGCCTCCTGCTGCTCCCCGCCATAAGGACAAACAATCAAAAGATGAATGCAGCTGTGAACCTTCATTATTACTCACGTTCACAACTTGACAGAGTGCTCTGTTTCCTTCTCCACTCAAATTAGTTTTATTCTGGTATGTATAAACTGTAACTTCAAAACATAGCAATCAAATTAAAAGAGATTTTATAAAACAAATACCTGATTAACCATGCACATCTGATGAAGGAAGGCTGAATCTAAGATAAATAGTAATTGCCATAACAAATATCTTTATAGTCATAAAAACTGCCAATACAAAACTTCTGGAATACGCACCTAGTTTCTACTACCTACTCCCCAAAAGAAGAAGATAGAAAAATCAGGACTTCTAAACATCATATAAAGCAATCAATTTGATATCCTTCAATTACCTTAGGCAAATGAAAATCAGAGGTATATTTAAAACAGTAGAGGCTCTGATTAGATAATAGGCACTTATTTTAGTCACCTATGACAAGTGTATAAGACAGTACTATTTTATTCAATTATTGCATCAACCAATTTAGGCCAATGAGTATCCCACTCAGAAGGCTGCCTGGGACACTTTTCTCTCTTACAATGATACTGCCCAGAATGGAGAAAATAAAAAGGTCATTCTAAATTGGAATAATAAACGTGCATTTTTAAGCATGTTTCTAACCCAGTTTTGTTTTATGTTTACTGGGCAGAGAAGAAATGTTGTTTCTTAAAAAGTGACACCGAGTAGTTAACCATGCTTATTTTCCCTTTTCGAAAAAATCTCAGCTCTTCCTTTTGAGGAGATAGAGAACCATCAATTCTCCTTATTTCAGAGGCTTAAACACATTATACTGCTTACTACTCACCATTCTCTTTTCTCAGCCTTGAAATGAACTTCTTTGGTGGGATGACGCCAACCTTCTTCTTCTGCGTGGCAATGCTGTGGAAAAGGTCCGCCAGGCACGTCAGCAAGTTTTCCTTCTTCTTTTGCTGGGCCTTGTATGCCAACACATTCTCCCGGAATGGACGGCAGAAGTATAACGCCTGAAGCACGGAGTTACAGTAGCATGTGTTTCCAAACTGCCAAGGGACAACAGGGATGGTTCAAGTCATTGCCTGGGGATGAGCCACCTCTGGAATAAGTAGTGAGGGTGAGAAGGTCCCCACTCCATGAACTGGCCTGGATGTCCCTGTATTGGAGTCTAGTTCACCATATCAGAAAACTAGTTAACTACTGTAAATACCAGTGACCATCTGATCCACAGAGAAATGAAGAAAAATGCACATCATTCTGGTGCTTCTCTAGCCCATCAAAGTCTCGAGAATGATAACAAGCACTCTGCCTCAATAAAGAGTCTAATGAGGCCTGCTGGTGCTTAAAAAAAAGAGAGAGAGAAGAGAAAAAAATCTACATAATGCAGAGACTCAGGAAAGCAGCTGGCTAAATAAAAGATGCACATTGCAATACATCAAAACTCCTACGACAGGGAAAATAAAAATCTGAATAAAAAAGAAATCCAGTAATTAGGAACCACTTGCTCGGGTGAAACAGCCTAAACTGAACGGGGGCTGGTTTTCGTTTTTCAATATTCCAGGGCTCCTGCCCACTGGCTCAGACCACATTTCCTCACTTAACCCCAAGCAACACAGGCAAAAATATGCTGCCTCATGTCACTCTCCCAGCTTCCCACCCTCTGGACTTCTAAATGGCCCTTGATCTTGCCTCTGCCAAGGCAGCAATTGTGCCAATACCATACTACCCAAGTTCCTAGCCTGCAATCACATTAGGGCCCACCCAGTAACATTTTATACCTCTCACAAAGCATGGATACTGAGATTATTATTAAAGAGGGAAAACATCTCACTGATTTTCAACTGACTATAAGACCACCTCTGTAGAAGAACACAGCTGAGACTATCACTTTAGAATTTTTTGTGCACAATAAAATTTAAAGAAAAAAATTCTAAGGAAATAACTAACAAGATTAATAACAGATTACAAAATGCTATGTAGGATTGAAATAGAACATGAACACCTTCTCAAAACTGGTTGTTGGCTTGTGTGTCGTTTAGCCAAGAGCGAGACAGATGCTCTGCCATACTTAACATGACATTTCTACGTATGCTAAGATAGAAGGCTTCCTATTTTTATATTTTAATCTACTTTGACACAATTATGTAACAGGAGACAAACCTCTTTGTACAGAGACGCTGGAACTTTCATAAATTACCATTCAAAGGGAACATAAATGAAGCTATTAATAAACACAGATCCCACAATCCTTACACAAACTAGGAAATGGCCTTAATTCTTTCTTTCTTTCTTTCTTTCTTTTTTTTTTTTCCCTCTCCACAATCTGCATTTGTTATTTTTCTTAGCCAGGGCAGAATTCCCATGCCTTGAATAATTTACTTCACAGGGCTAAGCAGAGGCTTGTGCACAATGGCTAAAAGGTTTGTTTTAAAATTTTAAGTCAGCATTTCACCAACACAATGCCCTATATTCCAGGACTTAGCTTTCCTCCTTCCATTCTTTTCTCTTCTACTCAGTATCTCACCTTTCCCCAGACACCCTTCAGTAACACTTGGCCCCAATTCAGTGGATAACTCCTGGGAAGGGAAAGGAACTAACATTTACCGAGCGTCCACAGTATGTCTCAGCTTCATGTCAGGGTTTTAAATAGGCGCTCTCATTTACCCTTCATTATCACCCAAAGGGTAGAAGCCATTATGACCCCCATTTTACAGATGGGGAAATGGAGGCTCAGAAAAAGCAAGTAATTGCCCAAGATCACACAAGCTAGGGAGTAGCACAGGCAGAATTCAAACCGAAGTCTGTATTACATTAAAGCCAATGTTCTTCCTATTATGTCATGGGCAGCATTTACTTGCAGAGAATATTTCCAGCTTTCCCAGTGGATATTACTACTTACCACACCTGGGCACTGACAGACTATGTTCAGCATAATTATTCAGAAAACCAATTGTTTATGAGTTAGTATTTGATGTCACTTAACACCTATATCACAGAGAAAAAGGATCAAGTGAGGAAGAAAGCTCATGAGGATGGAGGCACACGACCTCTACCGTGTTACTACTCCATTATCATCAACCTACCAAGGAAGCAGAGCTGCTGGGTCCAGCCTTCTACAAAGGAGGTTACTGCTGAGCACAAAAAAAATGAGGCCAGGAATTCTGACATAAAATGGTTCCAGTTTTCCCTCCCAACCTGTCCTGCTTCAGGTACACCACCAACTTACACTGTTAAAGAAAGACACTGGCAATGTGCTGGTAACGTTTTTAAAACGCTGGTTGTACTGATGTAAACTTAAAGAAAGACTGGCTGAACAGTTCATCCAGAGGACACAGGGAGAACATATAAGAGCAGATTTGGGGCCTGGTACGGTGGCTCACGCCTGTAATCCCCGCACTTTGGGAGGCCAAAGCGGGTGGATCACCTGAGGTCCGGAGCTCGAGACCAGCCTGGCCAACATGGCAAAACCCCGTCTCTACTAAAAAATCAGCCGGGCATGGTAGCGCACGCCTGTAATCCCAGCTACTCGGGAGGCTGAGGTAGGAGGTGGAGGTTGCAGTGAGCTGAGATTGCGCCACTGCACTCCAACCTGGGTGACAGAGCAAGACTCTGTCTCAAAACAAAACAAAAAAAAAGCAGATTTGGCTACAAAGACTAATGAAGTTATTATGAAAGTTATGTATGCAAAGGAAATTCCTTAAAGCATGGGGGGGAAATGTAAATTTGACCCAAAATGCAATAATTAAATGTTTTTTGCTGGGACAACTCATACTTTCAAAAATAGGTTAAGTTGCCTCCTCCCCAACGTTGGCATTCTACTAAGGAGCATGACCAATCATTTAAAAATTGGCAGTGATAAAAACGCACTTAGAGTAGAGTTGCTTCATATACCCTAAAACATTTGATGAAAATAAAACATTTTACATACTTACATTGACCAATCCGAAATAGTGTTCATTGATTGGAAACTGCTCTGGACCAATGTCTTTTTCCAGAGCAGAGGCATTGGTGCCCTAAAAGAGAAAAATAGCAAAAGTTCTGTTGCATGTAAAATAGATGAAAAGTAAAATCATACTTAGAAGAGTCTACTATTGAGACAAGCATCTCCCCCGGTCAATATGGTATTTGGTGATGTTTGCACTGAAGGAAAATGTGTCAGAAGTAAAGCAGAAGAGCAGTTAATAATGTCAGCCTTATTCTTCTCCTCATTGAACTTATTCATCCCCTCAAACCTACTCTACTTGACTTCAATTTTCTTCCAATTAGAAAAGAAAGTTTAAGATAGGCAAATGAACAAACAATCGCCAAGAACTTCTGAATAAGGAACATGGGCATTTCAAACAGCCACAGCAGCTTTTGTAATATTTGATGGCATACAGAATCATATTACCACTATCAAAGTCAATGTCTTCATTTTAATAAAGATTTACTGAGCACCCACTAAGCCAGACACTGTTTTCTAGGTCTGGGCATGGATAACAGAACAGTGAACTAAACGCATGATGCCTGCTCTCATGGAGTTCGCACTTTAGCAGATGAAGACAGACTGAAAGGAAAAGTGTGTTGTAGAGTTTATTTAAAAATAATAGTGCAGGGGCTAGGTGCAGTGTCTCACGCCTGTCAAATCCTAGCACTTTGTGAGGCCGAGGCGAACGGATCACTTGAGGTCAGGAGTTCGAAACCAGCCCAGTCAACATGGTAAAATCGCATCTCTAGTAAAAATACAAAAATTAGCCAGGTGTGGTGGCAGGCATCTGTAATCCCAGCTACTCAGGAGGCTGAGACATAAGAACTGCTTGAACCCAAAGGCTAGAGGTTGCAGTGAGCCAAGATTGTGCCACTGCACTCCAGCCTGGGTACAGAATGAGACTCCATTGGAAGGGAAGGAGAAGGGGAATGGGAAGGGGAAGGGAGATGGATGGAGGGAGGGAGGAGGGAGGGAGGGAGGGAGGGAGGGAGGGAGGGAGGGAGGGAGGAAGGAAGGAAGGAAGGAAGGAAGGAAGGAAGGAAGGAAGGAAGGAAGGAAGGAAGGAAAATACTGCAATGGAGAAAAATAAAGTAGGAAATGGTGATGGGGAAGACAAGGAGTAAGGATGGGGGAGAGGCATGCAGGCTGTAGAGGGTGGAGAGCAGCACCTTTATTTTTTTATTTCATTTTTTGAGACAGGTTGTTACTCTATCACCCAGGTTGCAGTGCAGTGGATTATGGCTTACTATAACCTCAAATTCCTGGGCTCAAGAGATCCTCCTACCTCAGCCTCCCAAGTAGCTGGGACTACATGTGCACACCACCATGACCAGCTAATTTTTTTTATTTTTGGTAGAGACACGGTCTCATTATGTTGTCCAGGCTGGTCTCAAACTCTTGGCTTCAAGCAATCCTCCCACCTCATCCTCCCAAAGTGCTGAGATTATAGGTGTGAGCCACGACGCCCAGCCTGCACCTTTAAATAGAGTGGTCAGGGAAGGCCTTACTGAGAAGGCAAATGTCCAAAGAATATTGTAAATAGTGAAGAAATACAAGTTAAAACCTAACCTTTCCCAAATGCATCAAATTGGTAAGCCACATGACAATCCGACATGATAACAGCTACTGGGTACACTTTCTATGTGCCACGGACTGTGCTATTTATGCTCACAACAATCCTGTGAGGTAAGTACTATTACCATCCCCATTGCACGGACAAGGAACTTAAGACTCAGAAGCATTTAAGAATCCACCTAAGGTCCATTGTAAGTGGTAGAGCTAGGACTTGAACCCAAGAGGCAGACTTGAGAGTCTACAATCATAAGCAAATGCTGTACAGAGCAATTCTAATATTAAACCTTTTGTTGAGTCCCATTAAGGGTCAGTTACTGGCAAATGATTATCATCACTCCATAAGACCTGAATGAGTCTTCTAGGATTAGGAAAAATGACCCAAGTTCAGTACAATATGGTAAGTAGTTTGGGAAGCAGGTAAAATAAGACTCCATTTGTACCATGGACTCTATCATCATTCTAGAGAAGGCTCTGTCTACCTTCGCAGGCCATCATGGAAGACTAACAGCTCACAGAAACTCAAGACTTGAGAGACAGGTATTTTTAAATGAATAAGAAAAAAGTTTTGGCTGGACATGGTGGCCCACACCTGTAATTCCAGCACTTTGGGAGGCCAAGGTGGGCGGATCCCTTGAGCCTCAGTGGTTCGAGACCAGCCTGGGCAACATGGTGAAACCCTGTCTCTGCAAAAGATACAAAATTTAGCGGGACGTGGTGGCACAAACCTGTAGTTTCAGCTACTCAAGAGGCTGAGGTGGAAGGATCATCTGAGCCTGGGGAGGTAGAGGCTACAGTGAGCTGTGATGGCACCATTGCATTCCAGCCTGGGCAACAGAGTGATACCCTGCCTCAAAAAAGAAGAAAGAAAAGAAAAGAAGGAAAGGAAAGGAAAAGAAAGGGGAAAGGAAAAAGGAAAGGAAAAAGAAAAGGAAAAAGAAAACGAAAGAAGGAAGGAAGTTTCATCTTTAAAAATTGATCTGCTGTTACTATTTATTCTGGACTCACAACTGGCATCTCCTGTCACAGAAAGAAATGACCAAAACATAAGTGAGAACCAGTCAAAATGGCCACTTGTCCCTAAGTAAACACGAAATGCAAAATGACCCTCCTCAGACCACAGAACTACAGCAGAAATGGCACACAGCCTCCCCTCATCATAACATCCTTCAAATTCCACTTGTTTCCTAGGTCCTTAATATTGTTCCACCAAACTAATAACTCCCTTTACCTGTCATCTGAGACTTAGAGTTCAAGGATCATTTGTGTCTAGGATAGTTTCCATGTTTTTTCATTAGTCACTGCCTTCACAATAATGTGACACTATATACAAGGCTGAATTTTTGAAATAACACATCAAATTACGGTAGGACTTTATGGTATAGACAAAAATCACTAAAAATTTTCAATAAAGTTATATCTCAAGCATAAATCAATGTAAATAATGCATATTAAATATACCCCCATAGCCATTTTTCAAGCAAAATTAGGATATATGGCTTAGAGCCCAGGAGGAATATCAGATATAAAAGTATAGCACATGGAGACAGATACCATTAAATCTTTCTTTATGAGGTAGGAACATATTCAAGTTAATCCATGATTTTTGCTATTTGGAAATTCTTAGGTTCGGTTTGCTTTTTCTACCTATCTTAATATTTTCCCATTTTGGGAGGCGGCAACCTGGAGGTGGAGGTCATGACTCATATAAAGGATGGCAACCCAGGGGCCAGTGTTCAAGAGAAATACGCTGGAGACAGAGGCCTGGCCCACTCAGGCAGGAAGCTGGGTGTACCACAGCACAGCACAGCACAGCACAGCACAGCACAGCACAGCACAGCGAAAAATCAAAGTGAGCTCTCTGTGCCTTCAGTGAAACCTTGCTCTACTCTGAGGTCAGCACTTCCTCACCACCCCTCAGGTTGAGCTTGCTTGGGTCTGGAAGGGTCATGAGGAGAAGTTTGCTGGGCCCTGATCCTTGGCGCTGCTTCTAGACCATGATACCCTCACCCTCTTGTAAAAATACTTCCCTTTCTTTTTTTTTCTCTTTTTTTCTTTTGAGATGCAGTCTTGCTCTGTCCCCAGGCTGAAGTGCACTGGCTTGACCTTAGCTCACTGCAACCTCCACCCCCCGGGTTCAAACAATTCTCCTGGGGCGGGCGCAGTGGCTCACGCCTGTAATCCCAGAGCTTTGGGATGCCAAGGTGGGCAGACTGCCTGAGATCAGGAGTTTGAGACCAGCCTGGCCAACATGATGAAACCCTGTCTCTACTAAAAATGCAAAAATTGACCAGGTGTGGTGGTGGGCACCTATAATCCCAGCTACTCGGGAGGCTGAGGCAGGAGAATCACTTGAACCCAGGAGGCGGAGGTTGCAGTGAGCCGAGATCGTGCCATTGCACTCCGGCCTGGGCGACAAGAGCAAGACTTCGTCTCAAAAAACAAAAAACAAACAAACAAAAAAAATTATCCTGCCTCAGCCTCCTGAGTAGCTGGGATTACAGGCACCCGCCACCATGCCCAGCTAATTTTTGTATTTTTACTAGAGATGGGGTTTCACCATGCTGGCCAGGCTGGTCTCAAACTCCTGACCTCAAGTGATCCACCTGCCTCGGCCTCCCAAAGTGCTAGAATTACAGGTGTGAGCCACCGTGCCCAGTCAAAACATCTCCCTTTCTGAGGTCTATAACTTCCACTACTGTGAAGCTCCCTCCTTGCCCCTCTTCTTGGCTGACCCAAGCTCGTGGAAGACCTACACTTATACTACAACTCTTACCATCCCAGGTGATTTCAACACCCATGTGAATGGATGAGCCATCCCACACATGCTCTCGCAGCAACTTGATGTCCTATTTTTCAATTGTCTTATTTCACTGCACTTTTTAAAATTCCATTCCACTTCAGCTACCCCTCCCATAGACACCCTGGATCTGGTCATCACCCTGAAATCCTCAAATGCAGCTGCCCACAATCTACCCAAACTCAGCTGTCAGCTGGCTGCTGCTGCTGCTTTTTTTTTTTTTTTTTTTTTTTTTTTTGCCTCCTTATACCCTCCAGGCAATGTTACCACTGGCTTCTTTTAAGCCCACAGTCCTAGCCACACCTACATCTCTCCAGAACCTCTAGTCCTCTACTTTCTCATCCAGCTTTGAGTCTGTGGATAACGAATCCAGCTGCTCTTCTAAATAGCCCTCACCCTGCCCTTTGGCCATACATCTGGTAAGAAAGCCAAGCCAGTGTAAACCAAACATTTTCCTCTCTGAACATACACCCAGACAAATGTGCAATGCTAGAGGGAAAAAAGTCAAACAACCAAGCTGACTAGATTCACTGGAATGCCCCCATTTCAAGTGGCCCACAACAGGTCCCACATTCCAGGGTTTCTCCAGTGCATTCACTTTCCACTCCACAGTGCTCATTTCCAACGGTCCCCAAGCTCCTCAAAACTTTGCCATCCCCTTGACCTTTCTCACTGGCCTTCCACTCAACAGAAAAAAGCAAAACAAAACATTAACTGTTAGACAGGGACTCCCCCAACTTCCTACATGCCTCTTTCTTGCTAATGACAGAGAGCAAGAAAATGATCAGATCCTTCCCATCAGCATTTAAACATGCTCCAGCTCCCATATCAAAAATATACACACCCACACTGCCCCAAACATCACCTCCAGTTATCAGCTCCTCCTCACTTCCCCCTCAGAGCTAAACTTTCTTAAACAACTGTTTATTCTGAAACATTTATGGATGAATCAGATGATTTCTGAGATGGGTCTCAAACAATCTGGTGGTGAGGTTGGGGAGAAGTGGGGGTTCAGGGGATAAAGCTATGTTGTTGAAGTTGAGTGATGGGTGTGTGGGGGCTCACTGTGCTTTCTGTTTATTTTTCACATATATGTATATAGGCAAAATAGTAGCCCCCTTAACCTCCATAACTAGAGAATACATGACCTGACAAGGCAAAAGGAAATTCAGGCTGTAGATGGAATTAATTTGCTAACCCAGTGACCTTACAATAGGGACACCTACCTATTCTCCAGGTAGGCCCAATGGGATCAATCATAAGGGTCCTTCCAAGTGAGAGACAAAAGCAGAAGAGATCAGAGTGAGGCAATGTGTGAGGTCTCAGCTCGCCCTCACTGGCTTTGAAGATGGAGGAAGAGGCCAGAGACCAGCAAGGCAGGC
Source organism: Macaca thibetana thibetana (assembly GCF_024542745.1). Taxonomy (NCBI): domain Eukaryota; kingdom Metazoa; phylum Chordata; class Mammalia; order Primates; family Cercopithecidae; genus Macaca; species Macaca thibetana. Next base: position 104,971,916 of record NC_065582.1, read on the forward strand.
AGCCTTTGGAAAACAGGAAAGCCAAGAAAATGGGTCTCCTTTCAGCTTCCCGGAAGAGCACAGTCTGGCACCACCTTGATTTTAGCCCGGTGAGACCCATTTCAGACTTCTGACCTCCAGAACTGTAAGATCAAAAATGTATATTGTTTAAGACACTAAGTTGGCCAGGCGTGGTGGCTCACGCCCGTAATCCTAGCACTCTGGAGTCCAAGGTGGGCGGATCACAAGGTCAGCAGTTCAAGATCAGCCTGGCCAATATGGTAAAACCCCATCTCTAGTGAAAATACAAAAATTAGCCGGGCGTGGCAGCAGGCACCTGTAGTCCCAGCTACTCAGGAGGCTGAGGCAGGAGAATTACTTGAACCTGGGAGGCAGAGGTTGCAGTGAGCCGAGATGGTGCCACTGCACTCCAGCCTGGGCAACAGAACAAGACTCTATCTCAAAAAAAAAAAAGACACTAAGTTAATGGTAATTTGTTACAGCAGTAATAGTAAATTAATACAAAATGTCTCAGGCGTTCCATAATCAAATCATTTTTTTCTTTTTTATGAGACAGGGTCTCACTCTATTGTCCAGACTGCAATGCACTGGTGTGATCTCGACTCACTGCAGCCTTGACCTCCTAGGCTGAAGCGATCCTCCCACCTCAGCCTTTCAAGTAGCTGGGGCTACAGGTGCATACCCCCACACCCAGATAATTTTTGTATTTTCTGTAGAGACAGTTTTGCCATGTTGCCCAGGCTGGTCTCAAACTCCTGGGCCCAAGCGATCTGCCTACTTTGGCCTCCCAAAGTGCTGGGATAACAGGTATGAGCCACCGCACCCAGCCTCCTAATAAAATCTTAAGACTTGTCTCTACTTCCTCATCTCCAAATCACTCCTCAAAAAGCCCCTTCTGGGCTCTACCCTCACTTCATCACTGTTGAGTTTCAAATGTGGCAAACTCCATGGCACTTTTAGGTGGCTGACTTTTTCCAGGGGCTGTCTGGGGCCCTCCACCCTCTCCTGGGCCCAGGCAGGAACCACTCACATGGCTTTAATCAGCTGCTATGTGCCAACCATTTCCAACTCTTTCTCAGCAGCCCGAAAACCTCACTTGTGAGCTCCAGGCTGAATGAGTACTGGCAAGTCCACTTATTTGTCTCACAGGATCTCAAAATCAATTTACCTAAAACTAGATTTTTCACTTATCTGGTGTTTCCCTGCTCAGAAAAGGACAATATCCTCCTCTTCTTGGCTCATGCCAGAAACCTACGGGTCATGCCGACATCGTCCTCTGAACTCTTCACCCATCCATCACTGTCCTATTGCCTCACCCTCATTAAATATCTCGATCCCATGTGCTTCTCTTTTACTCTACTGCCACCAGCTAGGTCAGACTACCAGATCTCTCATCTGAATTACAACCACATGCTGAATGGCCTCTACCGCCCATCTTACCTACCTCTAACCCCACCATCAACGCTGCAAAAAGTGCTCTTGTAAAATATGACTCTGCTTAAAATCCTCCAGTGATCTTCACTGCTGTCTCCAACCTCATCTCCTGCCCCCATCCCCTGTCCCAGTGGCCCTCCTGTTCTTTGGTACCTCAAATGCCCCTGCTTACTATCTGAGTACTCCTCCTTCCCTGCTTCTTCAGACGCCTGTGTCCCAGCATCCTGCAAGGCCAGCTTAAAGATCAGCTCCCAGGAGTATTCTACACTGGCACCCCTAAGTTAAGTCAGCCTCTGTGACAGAGAGAATACTGCCCCTCCCAAAGTTGTCCAGGCCCTAATCCCTAGAACCCATGATGATGTTACCTTATGTGGCAAAAGGCACTTTGCACACACATATGATTAAATAATTAAGAACCTAGAGATGGGGAGATTATCCTGGATTATCCAGGAGACCCAGTGTAATTACAAGTGACTTCAAGAGAGGGAGGCAGGAGGGTCAGAGTCAGTGAGGAGACTGACAACAGATGTAGAGGTCAGACGGAGAGACTGAAGATGCCATGCTGCTGGCCTTGAAGAGGGACGAAGGAACCATGAGCCAAGGGATGCAGGCAGCCTCTACAAAGTAGAAAAGGCAAGGAAATAGACTCTCCCCTAGAGCCTCTGGAAGGTGTACAGCCCTGCTGCACCTGGATTTTAAGGCTTGTGACCTCCAGAACTGTAAGATAATATATTTGTGTCTTTTTAACCTACTAAGTTTTTGGTAATTTTTACAGCAGCAACAGGAAAGTAATACACCCCTCCCCAAGCTCCACTTCCCACTCATAGCATCCTGTATGTCTCCCTTGTATATTCCAGTTATTATTTATATAATTATTAACATCTGTCCAATGCCCTAAATTATATATATAATTATATATATATGATTGTATATATATTATATATATTATATATTATAATATATATACAATCATATATATATTATATATATATAATTTTGTGTGAATATATATAGATATTGCTCATGGGAGCAAAGAACGTGTCTGACCTGCCCAATGCTGCGATCTCAGTGGCTGGCACAAAGTAGTCCCACAATACCTGCTGCATGAACTGATGGCTGGATGAATGCATGCATGGACAGGGATGGGTAGGGCTGCCTGGGTAGTTTCCATGTGCATGATAATTTGGAAACATATGTTTGTGCACTCCCTATGTACTGTTCAGTGAGGCATAAGCAGCACCCTTCATCACTTCCCCATTCTCCCTTCCCTTTTATAGACACATACTCTAAGAATTGGTTTCCATGGATACAGAATGTCACTGATATTGACATTTGGAACCAAACTCTTACTTCACATGCTAGCATTTTTCATTGGTAACATGAATTTTTGTGCATCCTTAACAGACTTAGGGCTTAAATATCTTAAATGTAAATGTCTGCATGATAAAAGAACACAGACATGATGGGGAATGTTTCATGAGATGATGATGATAATTGCTTAAAGATAAATTAAGCAGTAGTATCAAAGTTTTAAATGACCACAACCTTCAACCCTGCAATTCGACTTTTTTTATTCTACTATATTTTCATACAGGTAGAAAAAGAGACAAAGGCTGTAAAAAGACTCAAATAATATAAGTGTGGCTTAAACAAGATGGAAATTTATTTTTCTCTCATGTAAGTATGCAAGAAGATGCAGCGTGGGCCTGATATAGCAGCTCTGCAGTGTTGAGGACTCAGGGTCCTTTTACCTTGTTGTGCTGTCATCCTGAAGAGCCAGTTTCTATCTTTGGAACCAATATGGCTACTCTAGCTCATACCATCAAATGACCTCTGCCAGGGGGAAGCAGAAAAAAAAATGGGAAAGGATGGATCCTCTTCTTTCAAAGATGTTCCTGGAAGCTGCACAAGTTACTTTTGCTCACAATCCTGCTAGCCAGAATCTAATCTAGTCATACGGCCACACCTAGCTGCAAGGGAGCTTGGTAAAGGTGGTCTTTACCTGGGCAGCCATGACCAGGTAAAATGTCTCTAGAAATGAAAAATGCATTTTTTTTTTTTTGAGACAGCTTCTTACTCTGTCGCCCAGGCTGGAGTGCAGTGGTGCCAACAGGGTTCACTGCAGCCTCAACCTCTCAGGCTCAAGTGATCCTCCTACCTCAACCCCAAGAGTAGCTGGTACCTGGTACTACAGGCATGTGCTACTACCATGCCTGGCTTTTGTTTTTGTAGAGTCAGGGTCTTGCCATGTTGTCCAGGCTGGTCTCGAAATTCCTGGGCTCAAACAATCCTTTCCCCTTGACCTCCTAAAGTGCTGGGATTACTGGTGTGAGCCATTGTGCCTGGCTGAAAAATGGATACTGAGGGGACAATCAGCAGTCATATCCCTGCAGCAAGGTTTGTATCAGGAAAAAAGAAAAAGAAAAAAGAAAGTAACTTGAACTGGTTAAGTAATTATAGTAATTCATATGATGGAATACCATGTAGCTAATTTAAAAAGTAAAGTTACCCTACAGGTACTGCTATGAAAATTTGCCTAAGATACAATGATAAGTAAAAACATGTTACAGAGTAACAACGTGTTGTATAGGACAAAACTGTAAATGTGGTTCATTCCATCAACAGACACTGAGCCCTGCGGTGTGCCTGGCTCTATTCTACATCTGAGGGACACGAGGTGAACAAAGCAGACCAGGCCACTGTATTCAACATCTACATTTTAATGGAAATTTCTGAAAGAACACTTGAGAGATTATAACAGTGGTCCCCAGCATCAGGGAGTAGGCCTAGAAGAAGAGGAGGTTAAGAACGGGCTTTTCTTATTATCTTTTTAACTCTTTGAATTTGCACTATGAGCATATATTATTTTTTATTAAAATTTTAGGTCAGGCTCATGGCTGTAATCCCAGCAGTTTGGGAGGCCAAGACAAGTGGATCACCTGAGGTTGGGAGTTCAAGACCAGCCTGATCAACATGGAGAAACTCCGTCTCTACTTTAAAAAAAAACACAAAATTAGCCAGGCGTGGTGGCGCATGACTGTAGTCCCAGCTACTCAGGAGGCTGAGGTAGGAGAATTGCTTGAACCCGGGAGACAGAGGTTGCAATGAGCCAAGATCGCACCATTGCACTCCAGCCTGGGCAACAAGAGCAAAACTCCATCTTAAAAAAAAAAAAAAAAATTAACAAATTTTTAAAAATGTAATAAAAGTTTAGTAAATGAATGCCCTGCAGACCAGTTGCCTAAGGCCCTTGGCAAATACCTCAGAGTTGTATTTGGCCATTTTTTTTTCACCACTATGAAATGCCTCTGATTTCAGTCACTTTACCTCTTTGTGGCCTTAGTTTCCTGGCTGAGAGGTTGGGCTGCTGATATCCAGTCTGACTATTCCTCAGGGCAGCAGAGAGAATGAAGCAAAAACTGGGAATGTTATCAGCACTGTATAAATCGTAAAGTATGTTACAAATCCAAGAGACTGCACTTCTATTGCTAGCACCCTGCACAAGACACAAAAGGCAATGAGGGGCACTGAAAAATAATTGCTATATGACCAGATGGTGAACAAAGTACCTATCTAGTGGGCTAAATCACAGGGTCTGGAAGCATAAGAAACATAGGGTTCTTATTTCCATCAGTAAAAAATGTGGTAACCTTTGAAAAACAATGCAGCCAACTTTATTAAAAATAGCATCTGAGCTGGGACAAGTTCCAACAAGACTATCATCTTAGCTCCTCAAAGCACCTCTGAAAGCAATTCTATGACTACCAAGGGGTGCTACTAAAACACAAACAACAATAACAAAATCCCAGGAAGGATGATTCATAAATGCATAAGATGGAAAAAGAAAGAAATGTTTTGAAGCAATTTACAAGGAAAACAAGTTAGAATTTCTTCCTTGGTTGGGGGTTAAAGGATGAAGATGGCCTTGCCCAGAAGGAGGAAATAATGAAAACAATGGCATTAAAAGGTCTGGAAAAACCAATGAGAACTCTGTCGAAATATGGAAGAGCCTAAAACAAAAACACAGGGACCAGGAAGGGTCCCTGGAGAAGAGCCAGACCATGCCACAGATTAAAAAATGAAGGCCCAGAGAAGCAAACGTACTTGCCCAAGATCTTTCCAAGGCAGCTCATTTATCTGCATCCTAGGACATGCAGCCTTTCTTTCAAGTTTGTACAAGGAAGGGACACAAGAAAGGCCAAAGATAACATGTAAGGATTTCTAAGTACATAGAGAATAAGTCATTAATTATATACCATAAATTAAAGTAGATGACAGGAGAGGTGAACATTGCTGCTAAAACCACATTTGTAGATCTATGGTTCAAAAGGCTACTCTACTTATCAACTATACTTTCAAAGTACAAAGCACATAAAGGACCTATTTTCAAAAGGACTAATGTTCCCAGAAATCTGATGACAAAGATCATTCCTATAGTCTTATGGAGAAAGTGAAGCAAAAATGAAGTGACTCAGCCCAAGATCTCAGGATAAGTCAGAAGTCACCCGACAGAATTCAAGTGTGATCACAGAGGAATTATGGCCACTGATGCCTCTGATGTAATTAATAATAATGGAGAACTCATAAATAGCATAGACTGTGTACAGTCACATTCTAGGGATTTTACCTGTATTTCATTCATTTTAATCCTCATAAAAACTCTGAGGCAGATGCTGCTACTGGCCTTATTTTAAAGATAAGAAAACTAAGAGGGCAGGGAACTATTCAAGTTCACACAGGTGCTAAGTACTGGAATTGGGTTTGAACTTGAACAATCTGGCTCCAGTGTGTGTACCCCCAACTACTACATAATATGGACTCTCAGGGAGGCAGAGTCTCCTTGGAACCACAGAACTGAAAGAACTGAAGAAACCGAAGAGGTCACGAAGTTGTCAGGAGAACCCCCTTCCTTCTGAAGCACCCCTTGAAATTTTCCAGAATGAGAACACACAAGTCCTTTTCCATGAAATCTCTACAGAGTACTGGCAACCCGTTTAGAGGAAACATAAAATTGAGATTGGGAGTCAGGGGAGACATGAGATGTAGTCAAGAGGAAAGCAGATTTTTTTTCAAAATCATTTCAAAGACTGTGGACTTTTTATCTAGCCAAATAATAAAAACAAATAATGTCAACTTTTAAAAAGCTAAAAGAGAAAACCATATCAAAAAGCGAATTTGAATTCTAGGGAGTAAACCATTTTACACCTAATAATGAAATAATGTACAATCTTCTCTACTAAATACTTAGATAGATACTGACAATAACATAACGAAAACAATGGAAAAGGGAGAGAAAGTGCATATGTAGAACAAAATGTGTTAATATATTAATATAGCTTATCTCTTGGTAACATAGCTTATCTCTTGGATTACTGCAGGGAGAGGGGTGGGGAAGGAGAGAACTGGCAATGAATTAAATTGAGGAAAGAAATTGTTTATTTTAATCCAAAGAAAGTTGCAGAATATCTGTTATGCCTTTAAAAGATACAAACCCACAGACCAGCCAGGAGCACTATCCATCTCCTCCTCTAGCTGCCTCTCCTCATCATTTGTTTCAACGTCACTCTTCAAAGCTACCTTCCCTGACCCTTCCCACTCATAGAATCCTGTCTGTTCCTCCACAGCCCTTAGAACAATCTGTAACATCATAATTGTAATTATTTAACAACTGTCTTCCCACTAGACCACAGGTCTGCAACTAACAGCCCATGGGCAGATTATGCCAACTGTTGTCATAAATAAAGTTTTACTGCAACACAGCCATGATCATTCATTTACTTATGGCAACTGTTTTCACAATATTAACAGCAGAATTGCGTAGCTGTGATACAGACACTACGGCCCACAAAGCCTAAAACATTTACTCTCCAGACATTTACAGAAAAGCTTACCAACCCCTGTACTAGGCCATAAACTTTATAAGGGCAGCAATTAGGTATGATTCATTTGCCAGCACCTAGTAGAATGTCTGGTGTATAGAAGGCACTTGATAAATTTGCTCATTGAATAAACTTGGGAAGCAGGGGGAACGTTAGCAGTAGGTGCCACTCATTCAGACAACTTCACATCTACATATTCGTTCAATCTTGCTTGCTAACCCAAGGCAGATTACTCTTAATATCCCCATTCTACACATGAAAAAAATGTACGGAACCTGCCCAAGCTCACTCAGCCAATAAGAGCAGATCTGGGATTCAAACCTACGTCAATTCCATTCCTGAGTCTGAGCTCTGGACCACAAGTCAGGAGAGAAGATATTCTCATTCACATTTTCAGTAATTCTTTAGCTACAGATGTAAGGCTTGGGCAGACAGCCAGAACTGTCTCTGAGTATGTCCACTTTGACTGCTGGCTGTCACACATTACCTAACCACCGGGCACTTACCCAGAGTGGCTACAAATGCCTGACCTGTTTAGTTAGCAACATGTCACCACTGAGCCCCTGTCCCACTGAGCAATACTGAATGTGACTCTCTCTGCCAAATAAATCATTGATGGGAACTCATTATCCCCATGTCATAGCTGAAGGAAATGAGGTTAACTAACTTGCCAAGGTCAAATGTTAGCATAAGGCAGAGGTAAGTGGTGAATCTATGATCTTAACACCATTTTTCTACAACACTGGTTCCTGTTTCAACAGCCCATTCCTCTCCAGGCTTTAACAGGGAAAGCAATCATGAACAAGAAGGCAGTCAAGGGGCATTTTCATTCCACAGCATGACAGCGTGTCACTTCTATGTCTTATATCAGGGGTCCCCAAGCCCCAGGGACAGTTCTGTGACCTGTTAGGAACCAGGCAGCACAGCAGGCAAGCAGGCATTATCACCTGAGCTGTACCTCCTGTCGGATCAGCAATAGCGTTAGATTCTCACAGGAGAGTGAACCCTATTGTGAACTGCGCAGCAGAGGGATCTAGGTTGCGTACTCCTTCTGAGAGTCTAATGCCTGATAATCTGAGGTGGAACGTTCATCCCAAAACCATCCCCAGCCCTGCCCAGGTTTGTGGAAAAGTTATCTTCCACAAAACTTGTCCCTGGTGCCAAAAAGTTTGGGGACCGCTATCTTACATGATACTGAATTAAAAAAAAAAAACTCTGAAAAAAACCTTGGGGCAGGCGCAGTGGCTCACGCCTGTAATCCCAGCACTCTGGGAGGCCAAGGTGGGCGGATCACAAGGTCAGGAGTTTGAGATCAGCCTAACCAATATGGTGACACCCCGTTTCTACTAAAAATACAAAAAATTAGCCGGGCGTGGTGGCATGCACCTGTAAGCCAAGCTACTAAGGAGGCTGAGGCAGGAGAATCGCTTGAACCCAGGAGGCGGAGGTTGCAGTGAACTGACATCATGCCATTGCACTCCAGCCTGGGGGACAGAGAGGGTCTCCATCTCAAAACAAAAACAAAAATTAGCCAGACATGGTAGCATGTACCTGTAATCCCAGCTACTCGGGAGGCTGAGGCAGGAGAATCGCTTGAACCCGGGAGGCAGAAGTTGCAGTAAGCCGAGATCACACCACTCCAGCCTGGGAGGCGGAGAGAGACTACATCTCAAAAACAAACAAACAAAAACAAACAAACAAAAACCTCAACATGACTCCATTTAATAATTGTACACAGAGGCCAAAACATCTGCCACTGAAGAAAGCTGACCCTGGGATACTTGACTACATGACCATCCCAAGTCATTCTAGCAAGAACTGTTAAAAAATATCTAGAAAGAAGCTTTGGCTGGCAAAACAATTCTCCATATATTTAGAAATAACACAATGAAGTCCTTATGCAAAACTAAAACTTCAAGTCAAAAGCAGAACAAAGAATCTTGAGACCATGTCTGTTTTCTAGCTGCAGGTGGAAGACAAGGAAATAGCCACTCATGCCACTGAACTCAGTGAGCTAGAAGCAAGCATCTCATTTTCAATTCAATCTTTCTACAAAGCCACCAAGATGCTGCCTGAATTATCGTGTCCCTTAAGCTCCTACTTTACACAGAAATACACTTCCCATCTCTTCCCAGAAAGGCAGAGAGAAGGCTGGGGTCCTTGCAAAATCCCAGGTCAAAGAGGCCTTGATATGGTTTGGCTCTGTGTCTCCACCAAATCTCATCTAGAATTGTAATTCCCACAATTCTAGGGGCCTGGTGGGAGGTGACTGGATCATTGGGGTGGTCTTTCCCCTTGCTGTTCTCATGATAGTTCTCACAAGATCCAGTTGTTTGAAAGTATGTGGCACTTTCCCTTTCCCTCTCTCTTGCTCTCTCCTGCTCCACCATGGTAAGATGTGCCTGCTTCCCCTACAACTTCTGTCATGATTTTAAGTTTCCTGAAGCCTCCCAGTCATGCTTCCTGTTAAGCCTTTGGAACTGTGAGTCAATTAAACCTCTTTTCTTCATAAATTACCCAGTCTCAGGTAGTTCTTTATAGCAGTGTGAGAATGCACTAACATAGGCCTGCTCTGCAAATTTTATTAATAGGGTGATTTCATCCTCCTTTCTTCTCATCCAAGCTCAAGGTCTTCATCAGTGAAAATCACAACTCCTGCATTCCCACCTCACAGCATGGCGAGCACTGCAGGCGTCAACATGCCTCAATGCACTTGTGCAGCAACCCTGCCCTCGGGAACCAGTCCCTCCTGGGTCAGTATTGCACCATCAGAGATATTTTCAACAAATGTAACAAAAAATCCTGAAATGTGCTGATTATGAAATATAAAATATAAAATTCTGAGCTCTCTCCTCCCACCCCCAATAGGGTAGCAATGGGAGAAAAAATATGAGCAAGTTGTTCTTTAGAGCAATGTTACTCAAAACGCTCTGTGGTGAGCTACATCCAGAAACTGAAAACATGGAGATAAAATGGGTGGATAGAGTAATTTTGTATCTGTCAAGTTTAGTAACAAAAAATTAAGGCTTGCATTTTATTTCTCTTTGGGTTTTTTTTATTCCATTTTGCTAGTTATTCCTTTTTATTGTATTTTACAAATATATTGGTCTGAGACAGACTGAAAATAACAATAAAACTAGTCCTTCCCTGCAGACTCTGAAAATAATTACCAACAGCAAGGCATTTAAATAAAATTGAGTTTATTTTCCTAAATGTGTGAATAGCTGCTGAAGCTCACTTCTAATAAGAGAAATGCAAACTACAAATTAAGACACCACCTTTCCCCTGACTGGCAAAGATCAAAAGGTTTCTGGGTAGCAAACTGCTTTGGCAAGGCTGCAGGCAGCCAGAGTCACACATATTGCTGATGGAGGGCAATTTGGCAAAATCCATCCCAGTTACAAATGCAAATCCATTTTTAGGAAGTCGGTCTACAGATATACTCCCACATATGGAGAAAGTTGTTCCTTACAGCCTTGTTTGTAAAAACCAAAGACTAGAAAACTACCTACAACATGTCCTGCTAGTCAGTGAGGGCCTGGTTCAGTGAATTCAATACACTCAAGCAACTGAATACTCTGCAGTGATAAAAAAAAGAATGAGGCGGCTGTTCCCACGGACCCTCCTATAAGACACAAACAGCAAGGGGCAGATCAGGACAGATCAGCGTATACTGTATGTACTGTTTGTGTTTTTAAAAACTAAGAGAGAAATATAAACACATTTGCTTGTATATGCACATAACTCTAAATGGAAGCATAAGAAACTATAACTATTGATAGATGCTAGAGATAAGAATTGGACAGTGGGTCTATTTTCAACATACAACCTTGTGCACATTTTGAAATGTCTGCCACATAAACTCAGAGTACCTATTCAGACACTTTACTTAAAAATTTAAAAAAGAAACTGCGCTTAGCTACTTCATGTATTTCTCAGTTAGGAAGGCTGTGTGCACCAAATGACACAAAAGAGTGTGGTATAAGCTCATTCAAAGACAACTTATCTTTTACTCACCACGTGCCCTCATTCTCAGGAAAAGGAAAAAATACTGTATCTTGACTAGTGACAACAAAAGCTTGGCCACACCCCACCAGCATGTGTCTTCCAATGGCATTTTGGTCAGAAATCATAGCTTCTTCCTCCCTTTGTCCTGCAGCCCTTCCCTAGTTCTCCTTGACTGAAAACCATAGCTGGTTTATAACACACATGCTCATCTTCTTGCCACTGCTCACCAGCAGGAGTGGTTCTTATTTTATAGACCCAGAGAGGCCTCAGTGACCTGTCCAACATCACTAAAGCTGGAAAGCAATCAGAGCCCAGGATTTCTGAGTCCTAGCTCAGGGCTCTGTCTACTACAGTGTTTCATGGACTCTTTCACTAGTGGAAACAGGAAGGGCACTGGAAGAAAGTGGTAATGCAATGCCCAGGCAACAGGCTAAGCACTAGACATCAATCTCTCTGGTTAAGCCCCACAATGACCCAGGAAGGTAAGTCCTCTCAACACCCACAGGCTATGGATAAGAAGTATGTCTTTACAAGGGTAGAGAACATCAAGCTCTCATACCCAATCAACAGTGGTATAGAAAGTCCAACCAGATCTCAGCCATGTGCTCACCTGCCTCCCAAGGAAGCTCACTGACCAGATTCATCATCTACAAAGCAGTTCAACAAATGGTGCTCCTCCAAGAGCCGGTTATTTGAGCCACTACAAAGAACCTCTCATCTGAGCCAATGTCACCCAAACTATGGGCCATGAATCCTGGAGGGAGGGGAATTACTCTTAGATGGCATCAGTATGAATAGTTTTAACTGTAGAAATAATGTTTTTGAAAAGGATTAGAAAAGCATAAAACTAGCTCATCAAACCCATCATTTTGCAGATGTTTCCGAATGAGGTCAAATTAGGGTGAACAGATTAAGGAAAACTAAGTAAATAAGTTCAAGTGATACACAGGTGTAGCAAAAACCATGAAGAATGATGACAAACTGACATTTGAGTATCACTGACCTAAGCAACTGGATCCATCCCACAGTTTTTCTCTAGAGTAAGAAAAATTTGGAAATAATAGGTTATTCACCCCTACCCTGCCAACCATACAATATGCATTCGTTCTGAATGTTATTTTTATTTATTTATTTGTATTTGCCTTCTCTCCATTACTATAGTACCCCTCTGATTCACGAGGCAGGGAAACCCAGTTCCCAAAGCATCCTGAAACTCTGCATTTAAATGGGAGTGTCCTGTGGTGGCTTAACCTTAGAGTGACCTACCTCGAGTTTGCCCTGAATGGCTCAGATCACACCTATAGATCAATTAATGTTTTATAATTACTCTGAGCATTCTTTTTCATTTTGAAAAGTATCTGACTTCGGAACCCAATTAGACAGTTTCCTGTTGTCCTGTCACCTGCTACAGCGCTGATTAGAAGAGTCCTGTGGGCCTCTCTCTACCTCTTTCTCCCAACACCACAGCTTTAAAGACGGTATCTCATTGACTACCTTTGTTGTAAAAAGATAAATAGGCTCTAAGATTTACCAAACAGGATTCTGAATTCCAAACTCCTCCACTTTACAACTATATAGAAAATAGAAGTTGTTTTGTTTTTCCCAAAGCCTTGCTGCTCTAAAAATGGTCCTGAAACCAGCATTATCTATATCACCAGAGAGCTTGTTAGAAGTGCAAAATCTCAGCCCTACCCCAGACCTGCTGAATCCAAATCTACATTTTAACTAGAGCTCCAGCTAATGCCTATGCATAATAAAATTGGAGGCATACTGCTGTACTGCAAGGCAATTCTTCCATTCTACCAAATTACATCCCTTCATTCATTTATCAATATTTATTTATTGAGCACTAACCACATATGTGCTAGGCACTGTGCTGACAGCTGGGAAATCAACAGTGAATAATACAAATAAATATAGTTCCTGCCCTCATAGAGTTGTCAGTCTAACATGGTGGTTTCTCAACCTTGGAAGCTCACATCGGAATCAACTGTGGCACGTAAAATACACACTCACACATACACACACAGGTGCCTAAAATTCACCCCAGACTACCTACATCTACATACTGTCGGAAACGCTTGAGACTGGGACCCTAGAAACTGCATGTTAAAAAAGCTCCAATTGGTGGAACCACTTCGGAGAGCAATTTGACACACCTAGCAAAGCTGCAGATGGGCGCATCCTAAAAGCAGCACATTGACTTCCGGGATTATATCCTAAAGAAATGAAGACACTTGAGCAAAGAAGACAGAAACAAGAACATTCACTGCAGCACTGTTTCCAGAGAGAATATTGCAGAAACTACCAAATTGCCCCTAAATAAGAGAATGAATAAGTAAACCATGGTTAAGTCAAAGAATCCTGTTACAGAGCAGTCAGAATGAATAAACTCGACCTCTATGTGTTGACATAATCTCAAACATACCTGTTGAGTAAAGACAGTTGCAAAAGGCTACACAGTTTTATCCATACACAAACGTTGCAATCCATTGCTTATGAATTCATAAATACGAAGTAAAGTATAAGACATGTTTGGTAAACACCATACCAACTTTAGGAAAATGATTTGCTCTGGGAGGAAGAGAAAGGAAAGAGATAGGGGTGAATGAGTGTCTATTTTTAAGGTAAAAGAGTCTAAAAAGAGTTAGTGCTATTTTTAAGGTAATGTGTCTAAAAATAAAAGTAACCAAATATGGCTACATTTTAATATCTGTTAAATCTGAAGGGTAGGTAAACATATATAACATTATTTTTTTCATGCTTTTTTGTATGTTAATGTTTTGTGATTCAATAATTATTTTTAAAATTTCTTTTAAAAGCTTCACAGGTGATGTGATACAAAACCAGTGCTGAAAATCTCCGTTCTGAAAACATATACTAATAAAAACCTGGCTATTTAATATCAAGAAAAAGTTAAGTTGTCCGGGTGCAGTGGCTCACACCTGGATTCCCAGCACTTTGGGAGGCCGAGGTGGGCGGATCACGAGGTCAAGAGATCAAGACCATTCTGGCCAACACGGTGAAACCCTGTCTCTACTAAAAATACAAAAATTAGCTGGGCATGGGGGCACATGCCTGTAGTACCCTACTCAGGAGGCTGATGCAGGAGAATTGCTTGAACCTGGAAGCGGAGGTTGCAGTGAGCTGAGATGGCGCCACTGCACTCCAGCCTGGCATCAGAGCGAGACTCCATTTCAAAAAAAAAAAAAAAAAAAAAAAGAAAAAGAAAAAAGAACAGAAAAAGTTAAGTTACTAGCTTAAATAATTTACATTCATTTTTAAAAAAACTTTCACATGGAGTAATTTATTAAGCAATATTTTTTAAGAGGCTAAGGTTATTACCCAAGGGAAGCAATATTTCTCCAAGCATGGCCCTCAGCTCACCTATAACAGAATGTGGAGGGAGTAGGAAGGAGGAGGGAAAACTAATTTAAAAGGCAGATTCCAGAGCCCCAACTAAGACCTACTTAATCAAACTCTCTGGGTGTTGAACCCCAGAGTCTAAATTTTTAATAAGAGAATGCACATGTGGGCACCATTCTTTGGTACACCAAAGAACCTAAAACCATACATTTCTTTGTTTAATGAGGTAATACTCGTCATACTCTGAAAATTAAAATGAAGTGTAGAGAATACTTTCTAAATATTTGAGACAGTAATTCCACCAGTATATATTCAAGCAGATCCAGATAAAAATTTTCCTGCACTGTGTACCTAACTTGAAGGACAAAGAAATGTATTTTAGGAAGACAACCATCATTTCACAATGCCTTTCTAAAAGAACTTGAAAGAGCAACTGGGTAAACAGGAAAACTCCACAAGTCCAGTTTTGCTGCTGTTCTCACCGGAACAGGCCCTAGACACAATTTTCACTAAAGCCAATTTCAATTAAACCAAGCAAATGTGGCTCGACCAAGGCCTGGCTGGCACAGGAAGGTCTCCTGAATTTACTATCAAAACTCAAGATATCTTCTTAGTGCTACTCTATTATTTTTTTGTTACTCGTTTTCACCCCTCCACAGTGATTATCTTGTCATCATTTTTTTCACCTGCATCTTCCAATTCATCCCTACCTTTCATGACTTTTGCTTTGGTCTCCTTGATTTTCCTCTTCATTGTCCCTGTTTTCAGACAAAACCAAAACTACAATCCTGACTTTCAAGCCCTGGAAAACTGCTCCCAAGCCCGAGTTGAAAACAAACCAGCATAACAAACACATGAAAAGATGTTCAACCTCCCCTAGCAAACAGAAAAAGTGCAAATTTTAAACCACAAAGGCACAATTTCACACCCATCAGACTGGCAAAACATCAAGTCTAGCAATATCAAATATCTGTAAACATGTGAAGCAATTGGAACCCCCAAATGCTGCTTGGTTGGAATGCAAATTGGTACAACTTCTTTGGAGAGCAATCTGGCAACTTATTAAAGAAGACGATCTAATTTCTTTGACCCAGCAATTCCCTTCCAGGTTTACACCACAGAGAAACTGTCAACTGTGTACACTATACACAGGGAGATGAGTTCACAACTGTTCATTGCACTAAAACAGCACTCACAAATTTGTAAGCCTGCTTACAACATTACAATGAATGTGTCATAGCATATTTATATAATAAAATGTTGTTATATAGCAGTTAAACTAGGATTATGTGTCTCTCAATAGCAAAATCACAATTTAAACAATAAAAGCAAACTGAGAAGAACGTTTAGTATTATAAAGCATGTTTAAAACATGAAAAAATACACTATATCTAGTTTATGAATGCACACAAATCTAGTAAAAATATAAAAATACACAATAAACAACAAATGCAGAATAGTGGTGGAGGGGCAACGAGATCAGGAAGGACTCATAGGTGGTTTTAAATGTATATATAGTATTTTATTTCTTCACGGGGTGGGGAGTACACGAGTATTCACTCTATTATTCTACATTTCTGTATGTCTAAAAATCACACTCACTCAGAAAAAAAGCCAAAGTCTGAGCTAATTTAAAAGTATCTGAGGGTTCTGAAAGTGGCATTGGAACTTGAGGAAGAACAGGAAGGTTGGCCCTATGAGTGTAAAGTGAAGCTTTGGGGACCATGGAGTCCCACTACCATTATCTTAAAACCATCCATGACAAAGAATCATTCTCAGAATTGTGGTAAACTTCCATGTACAGCACTTAAAACATCCCTCAAACTTCAAGTCATAGTCCCAGAAGAGAAATATTCCAAAAACCCTTTACTGTTGGGGTTGGTTGGTAATCGAGTTTGTCTCAAGAATGTTTTTGCAAGCCGGGCGCGGTGGCTCAAGCCTGTAATCCCAGCACTTTGGGAGGCCGAGACGGGCGGATCACGAGGTCAGGAGATCGAGACCATCCTGGCTAATATGGTGAAACCCCGTCTCTACTAAAAATACAAAAAACTAGCCGGGCGAGGTGGTGGGCGCCTGTAGTCCCAGCTACTCGGGAGGCTGAGGCAGGAGAATGGCGTAAACCCGGGAGGCGGAGCTTGCAGTGAGCTGAGATCCGGCCACTGCACTCCAGCCTGGGCGACAAAGCGAGACTCCGTCTCAAAAAAAAAAAAAAAAAAAAAAAAAAAAAGAATGTTTTTGCAGCAGGGCACAGTGGCTCATGCCTTTAATCCTAGTACTCTGAGAGGCTGAGGCGGGCGGATCAACTGAGGATCAGGAGTTTGAGACCAGCCTGGCCAACATGGTGAAACCCTCTCTCTACTAAAAATGCAAAATTAGCCAGGCATGGTAGCAGGCACCTGTAATCCCAGCTACTCGGGAGGCTGAGGCAGGAGAATCATTTCAATCCAGGAGGCAGAGGTTGCAGTGAGCCATCGCACTCCAGCCTGGGCACCAAGAACAAAACTCTATCTCAAAAAAAAAAAAAAAAAAAGATTTTGCTGGTTGATTTTTGGGTGGCCTTTTCTCTTAAAGACCACCAAGGCCTTTCAAACCCTTAGGCCAGCATTTGGTTCCACCACAACTGAAGGTTTGTTATAAGAAGCTGCATTAAAATAATTAGACCAGAAAAGTTAACTAGACTAAAAGACACCATCTTTTACATCTCTTCTAGTTAGTTAGCTTTGGGTGGCTTCATGGGTAGGCTAGAGATAGAGATAGGTGGTTACCAAATACCCTTCTGATGATACCACAGAATTTAATACCGTCATGGAACCCCAATCCATTCACACTAACTAGAAAGACTAGGAGGGGGGAAAAAAGACATCTGAGCTAGAGAAATTTCTCTTAATTGCTAAGAGAATAAAAATTGAAAATGTCTTTCAATTATAACATAACATACCAAAATTCCACTTAGTGAAGAATAAATAAACAGGTTTTATGGTATGAGTGAACTGAAGCACATAAAGTTGCTATTCAGAAAAGGTATCATAATCTTTCATTCTAACTAAATACTGGCATTCAACTTCGTTTTCTTGGAGGAGTCCAAGAAAAACAAAAAAATCCGCAGAACTAATTGTCAGGTCCCGACCTAACATAAACCTCTGCATATGAGACCAGTGGGGCCAGAAAAACAGAATTTCTTTTCTTTAAACATTAACTCACCTCACCTCACACTGTATTTTCTAACCCCAGCAACTATCAGAGTAGACCCTCACATGATTTTACACCTAGCTGATACATTAACTAAACTTACAGTTGCCAACTATCTTTGAGAATGGCAAGCATGAATAACAGTAACAGAGGAAAAGGCAAGATATCTGTTCCCCCAAATCATAAGACCAACATATTTTTTAATAATTAAAAAATTGTTTCCAACCATTCTCAAAATACTTGCCTTAGGTAAGTAGTTATCAAGATAAAACTATAAAAATTCTCTAGTTTTCTTTCAAAATTTTAATGTTTACTTTCCCTTTATTTCAACATAACTTCATTTATTTATATGTATATGTTTTTATTTACATGATTTTATTTGTTTGTTTGTTTTTGGTAGAGATGGGGTCTCACTATGTTGCCTAGGCTGATCTTGAACTCCTGGGCTCAAACAGTCCTCTTGCCTCAGCCTCCCAAGTACTGGTATTACCAGTGACCCACCATGGCCAGCCTACTTCACTGATTTAAAAGAACTAAAATCTGGCACTCAAACTGGTGTCAAAAATTATCCTGAGGCTGCTCTACAGATGCTAAAATGCTAATATCTCATAAGTTTAATGCAGTTTTAAACAAGGCAGTTAGGTAACGAAGTGGTTGCTAACCAATTAACAGGTGCAGATTTTCATAAAGGCTTTATCTAAGAAATTCTACTAAGAAGCTTTTCATGACCAAAACCAGAAAATCAGTTTTAGAAGATGAGAAAAACAAAGGTCCTCAGAAATACAATTTGTCCAAAAGCACTATTGGATTCATGCTTAACTGGAGAGACACCCAATGGTGCAGATTTCAATTCTAACTCACATTGACTATAATCATGTCCTCATATAAAATAAAAGCCAGAAGTAGAACATGTATCCAACTTTGGTCAAATGAGAATATATTTTTGAAATGTCCTGTTGTATTAATCAGTCTTTCCACTGTACAGCTGCTGGGAGTTTGTTCAACCTCTATCTGTGCTGGTATCACACTGTATTGAAATGGTTTCATCTTTACCAATGTTACACCCACAAGATAAGGAACGGTGGGACAGGGACCCACCTCATTCATTTATTAAGCAGCTGAATATAGTCTGTGCCAACACTAACATAGCAGGTCCTCAACAGATGGCCATTTATTGGAACAAAACTCGTAATCTATTTGATACACAGCATTTTCTCAGAGGTACATCTTACAGCATTATTAACAAATGAAATAAGATTAGAAGATCTGGACCAATTTGCATTGGTATGTCACATTTGGTTTCTTCTAACTAATGCTTCCTTTTTAGAAAATTCCTCAAGCTCTTCAAACAGGAAACTTTAAAAAAACCCAAAAACAAAAACCTTCCATTTGCAGGGCCATAAATATATATAGGAAGTTAAATCCATTGGTCTGGATAAAAATCAGAGGATTATCAACAGAAGATATTTCCTCATGCTTGGTAGCAGCTAGTGCATTATGAAAATTACAACACACCAGCCAAACAAGCTTTACTATATCTGAACCAGACACTGCTGTGTGGCCAAGCTGCCTTGCCCTGAGCAAGTTCATCAAGAATTACCATGGCAGGAATTCACACGGAAGAAAAATTAAAACAAATGGAAACTAGTACTAAACTTCCAGTGGACAATAAAAGTTCAGCAAGTGGGTGGGTAAGTGGAGGAATGAAGATATTTTCCAAGTTTCCTATATCTAAAACTGGCACAAGAAGTATGGGGAAAAGAGGGGATGTTTAGTTCTCAATCACACAAAGTATCTGCCACAAGTTTGGTTTCTACTCTGCCGGGTCCTTTCTTATCTGGTGGAGGAAACAAATCCACTTTCAATGATAGATCTTCATTTTTTCCTGTTACCCAGAAAAATGGTATCTTCTAACATCCTTTCTGGTCACATATCAGCCTGTTCAAAATATGTCAAACGATCTGCTTAAAAAAAAAAAAAAAAAAAATACAATCCTCACTTGCTCTTACTACAACTACTCAAACCAGCTGGGACCAAACAAACTTAGGAGTGGGAAGGGTCAGTAAGAGGCCCACAGAGAAGCTAAGCAGTGAGAAGGGACCTGTAAGACACCTACCTGGAAACAATTCATTATTGAGCGAAGAATCAAGGTCCAGTGAATATTTACGTCTGATCCAGTGAAAAGACAGCAGTTTTCTCATATCCAGCCTTCTCCTCTGGGAAGGAAGACTGGGAGGGGCGGTAGGGGCGGTGGGGGCGGGGGGGGGGTGACCTGAGCAGGGGGCGGGGTTAAGGATTCCCACTCCAGCCTTCCTAAACGTGGGCGGTGTTTATATTAGTGGTTGCTTCCACCAGGTCTGAAATGGCATGATCTCCACTGTCCTTTAAACACCTGGTAGATGACATAACAATGAGAAAGATGATGTTGACAATGACACTGAGTTCTAGCCATGTACCAGGCCCTATGCCCGAGTAATACAATATTAACATCTCCTTTTGGTAGATAAGGAAAGTCTAAGACTGGGCAACTTGTTCAAGGACACAAAGCCAACATGTGTTAGAACCAGGACCTGCCGAGCATGCTGACTCACAGCAGTAATTTGGCGCTTCGGAAGGCTGAGGTGGGAGGGCCTCTTGAGCCCAAGAATTAGGGACCACCTTGGGGAACAAAGGGAGACCCAGTCTCTATGGAAAATTTAAAAATTAGCCAGGCATGGTGGCACGTGCCTGTAGTCCCAGCTACTCAGAAGGCAGAGGAGGGAGAATCGCTTGAGCCTGGGAGGTGGAGGCTGTAGTGAGCCACCATGTTCTTGCCACTGCACTCCAGCCTGAGTGACAGTGTGAGACCCTGTCAAAAAAAAAAAAAAAAAAAAAAAGGAACCAGGACCTGAACCCAGAAAGTCTGACATTAGAACCCAAACTCTGTCACTCTCTCTAGACACAGCGTCTAAATAGGCACATCGGACTCTTTAATTCATGAAATTACTCGTTCCTCACTTCATCTGGGTGATGGTCCTAAATTTGGTACCTTTTTAGGTCTCCACCCGAGATGTCAACTCTCAGGGCAGTATTGGCCTGCTCCTCTCAGGTCCTCCCCACACCCTGTCTCCCTAGCTGAGTTTCACTGAAACACATTGTGACATTCAGCCCAGGTGTGCCAGAAAGCCCCAACAGCACTGAGGGCGGGAGGGAGGCGGGTGGGGGGAGGTTGGGGGCTGGCTTCCTCTAGGGACATGCTAGCTCTCAAGTTTCCAGCCTGCTTCTACACAGAGAGGTGTAACCACACACAAGCTGGACAAGAACACCACCAAGGGCTGGGACGGAGCCTAACTACCCTGTAGTATCCTTAGGCCTGCGGCCACATCAACAGACATGAAAGAGTATTCAAGCTGCTCCTGATTCACAGTTCCCTCAGAAGCTGGTCGTAGGAGAGAGAAACTGAGAAGGCATCACCTCTATAACAAGCAGCCCCTCCACAGGAATAAGAGTAAACCTGTCTCCTCGCAGAGAAATGAAAAAAGAGAAAACAGAAAGGCTCCAGGATCCACTCCCTGTATGAATTCGCCCGGCACCAACCAATACCTGTGCAGCTATCACTCTGGGAGGCCCCAGCATTTGCTCTGCTGGCCGTGACAGTGGCACGTCCCACTGTGCTGAAAGCTGAAGCCAGCAGGTCTCAATTCCACCCCTGAGCTAACACAAGGTTTCTTAATGCTCCTTTGCCATGTGTTGATCTTGCAACAGAATGTGGGACAGAAGATTTAAAAAGCTATGTGATGGGGGAAGGGCAGCCAGATCACCTTACACCAGGGCTTCTCCATCAAGCTTCCTTGGATTCCCTTTAGGGGCCAGTATT
Organism: Macaca thibetana thibetana; assembly: GCF_024542745.1. NCBI lineage: Eukaryota > Metazoa > Chordata > Mammalia > Primates > Cercopithecidae > Macaca > Macaca thibetana. The sequence continues at coordinate 104,993,648 of NC_065582.1, forward strand.
ACTAGCTTCTAGGGAGGTTTTCCTCAAACTGGCACTGTAAGAGCACGTGTTGCCTCTGGGGACCAGTTTGGGAGGGGGCTGGAGGGGGGCGGGGTGCAGTCTAAAGAATGGAGCAAAGCACACATCATCTCACCCTGCAAGGGACAGCAATGCCTTACTCCAGTCTGAGCTCCCAAAGGCTCTGACAAGTGGAGGTGCCAGCAGGGTCCAGCCTGGGGACCCTGGGGACCCAAGGGCTGGAGGTTCTTCCTACAGAAAAAGGGAAAGCAATGGGAGAAGCCCAAATTAAAGTGACCACCGCGTCATGGGCTCGGACTGCATCAGAACCCAGTGATGTCCCTGGCTGTATCCATGCCCGCCAGCCTCCCCTAGGTCTACAGCGGATAAGGTAGGATAACCCTGGAGACCTCCTCCAAGCCCACAGCCGGCCCCACCCTTAGGGCATGCAAATATTACCGCTACAGAGCCTTGTCCCTTTTTCACAGATGGGGAAACTGAGGCATGCGGAGCAAATTACGGTGCTTTTTCAAACCAGGTTGAAGTTCGCTTCTCTAGCCACAATTTTGCACTTTTTTACAGCTTTATTACATTTCCAATTTCTCCATATACACAATTGGTGTTGCAAAGTGAATTCTAAACACCGCTGAAGGACTGAACTCAAAATGAGATGAGGGCAGTCTGGGCGTCCAACAAGGCCGACTTGACCGCAAGAAAAGGATGGGTGCCCCCACCTCCACCTTATCCCCCACCCCCTCCCTGGGGACGTTCAGGTTCGGTCGCTTCCCTTCCCTCAAGCCGCTTCCACCGCAACCCAAGGGCGGGGGCGCAGCAGCGGGGCCCCGGGATCGCCGGGCGGGCTCTGATGTACCGGGGCTGAGGCGGGCGCGGGGGGCTCGGGGACCCTCCCCGGCCGCTGAGGGGGCTGCGACCGCGCGCCCAGCTCGGCGGCCGGGAACTTCTGGCGGCGCGGACCCCGCCGCCCCAGCCGCCGGGCGAATGGTGCAGTTCGGGCTTCCCTTTCTTTGCCTCGCCGCGAGTCGGGCGCGACCCCGAGGCGGCTCGGCCACTCACCATATTACAGATGGAGGCGATGTTTCGGACAGTCATTAGTCTAAAGGTTGCAGCGATCCCTCACCGCCATCTTTACAAGGGGAAACCGGGACTGCCCATGGTGGCGCGCTGGCGGGGAGGCCGGGCGGCGGCGCGGCGGCCTGGGGTCCAGCTTTCAGTTTGGCTGGGAGAGGGAGGCCGGGAGGAGGAGGCGGCGGCGCGGGGAGGGCGGGGAGGGAGCGCGGAGGGGCGGGGAGTGGCGGAGCGAGGGAGCCTGGGCCGCGGCCGGCGGCGCGGGGAGGAGGGGCGGCCCGGGCGCGCCGCGTGAGTCCGAGCCGGCCGCTCCGAGCGCTCCGGGCTGGGTTCCCGGGCCCCGCCGCGCCGCCTCCCTCCCCGCCCGGCCTGGCCTCCTGCTTTTCCATTTGATTCCCTGCCTCTCTCTATTCGGACTGGAATGCCGGGCCAGGCTCCGGGGCGCGCCGCTGCGGCAGCCGCACCCCGCAGGTCCCCCTGGCCGACTCCGACGCGGAAGCAGCGGCCCTCCTCGCCGTCGGGAAGCCAGGGAGCCGGGGACGGCACGGGGCGCGGGGTGGGGAGGCGGGAGGCCCGGGCCGGGGCGAACCCGGGGCCGCCTTCCGTCCTCGCTTTTTCCTCGTCGCCTTCCTCCCGCCGCGCCTCGGCAGCCTCCGGTGTTTAGTTTTTGGCGAGGGGTAGGGGTGGCAACGTCCAACTTTTAGTTCTTCCCGAGGGTTCCAACCAGATGGCACCGGCGGGGACCCAAGAAGTAAAATGGGGCGAGGACACCGGAGCGGTCAGAGAGCCCTCGCCAGCCGCGGGCCGGGCGCCCGAGAACGGGCGCCAGGAGGCGAGAGGAATCCGGGTCTGGGCGGAGGCCAGCAGCGGCGCGCTTGGGCGGCTTGTAACATTAGCGGGTCCAAAGGAGACGTCCCGGTTCCGCGCAAGCACTAAGGAGCGGAAGGAACGAAAACAAAACTTTTCCATATCTTCAAAGCAGGCATACCCCTCTCAGGGATGCCCAGCCTCCAGTTGTTGAGATGGACGCTGTATGGGATCATGCACATTTCCCGCATTAAAGGTCGTGTCTGTGGGTTCAGAGGGTGAGTCTGTGCACCACTTAGCAGATAGGTCCACGCGAATTGAAGGGGCCGGTTTCTGAATGTGTGAAACAGTTACACATACAAAGTTGCAATTCGATGCTTTCATGGGAGAAGTTGTACAAGTGAGATGCGTGATAAATTCTTAAATCAATATATTTAATGACAAATTGAATCAGAAGAAAAATTAGTTGAAGATAGCTTTTATCTAACCAAGAGTAAACATTTGAGAGCCGTTGATTGCTAATACCCCCTAGGATCTGGGGAGGAAACAGTAAGACAGACTCGTTGACTGAAGGTTTTGGGAGTCATGTCACTGTGTTTTCCAGTGCACATAAGAAATAATATTCCTGCTTAAGTCTTTCAACCTAAATATTATTTCCAAATACATCCTGATGATAATTTCTTCCATTGTAAGTCATGAGTGATTTTCTTCTCTCTCTCTCTCTCTCTCTTTGTTTTTTAAGAGACGGGGTCTCTATGTTGCCCAGCCTGATCTTGAACTCCTGGGCTCCAGTGATCATCCCACCTTGGCCTACCAAAGCGCTGGGACAACAGGCGTGAACCACTGCACCCAATGCTTACATTCATGATCTCCTTTAATCGCCACCATAACTATTAGCCGGTAGATGCTATTATCTCGTTTTTTGCAGATCAGTAACATAAGGCTTAGAGGATCAAGTATCCTGCCCAGATGCCTTACCGAAATGCTACAGATGAAGTTGGTGTGGTAACCTGGGCTGAGCACTCTGGGAGAGGAAGAGAAGAGAGAAGACAAAAAACAACTGAGCTATGACCAATCCCAACACAGAGGCCCAGAAAACTTTAAGATTTGAGGATTAATGTCTCAAGGTCAGGAGCAACCTCAAGACTAAAACTCAGATCTCAGGACTCAATTTCACAGAAGTTCCACTATAAAGGCATTAATCCAAATCTTTAAATGATACGAAAATTTTATAATAAGAGTTCAATATTTCTGCGAACATTGGCACATGGATTGCAAAGTCCACAGGATTGAAAACACCATCAACATAATGGAAATTGAACATCATCTGATTACTGAGTGCTATATCAGCAAGTTAAACGGATCTTTTGTATACATTTTAATGGTGTATCTCCTAAAACTGAAGTGTTCAATATAAACATCCAGATTGAAACTCAGGCAGTGAATTACATACACAACAAATCAATTGAACATGGCAGAGCTTGTCAGACTCATGAAAGATTAAATACATTTTACATTTCCACAAGTGTAGTATTCACAGGTCTAAATTGGAAAATTCTTGGGTTGAAGAATAATAATCATAATCTTAGCTTCACTCATTGAGGAAACATTATTCAGGGATGATAAAAGGTAAAACCTTAAAAATATTGACAAGCTAATGAGAGAACTTTGAGATAAGCTGACATGCAGGTATCGTTAGGACTGGGAAAAGCAAGAAAATGGAAGGATGGCACTAAACGGCTGATATGGTTTAGATATCTGTCCCCACCCAAATCTTATATTAAATTGGAATCCCCAATTCTGAAGGCAGGGCCTGGTGGAAGGTGTTTGGAACATGGGGGAGGATCCCTCATGGCTTGGTGCTGTCTTCACAATAATGAGTGAGTTCTCCCAAGATCTAGTCATTTAAAAGTGTGTGGCACCTCCCCACTACCCCCCTAACTCTCTCTTGCTCTTACTCTGCCATATGAGATGTCTGTTCCCCCTTTGCCTTCCGCCATGATTAGAAGCTTCATTTGCCCTCCTCAGAAGCAGATGTTTGTGCCATACTTCCTATATAGCCTGTAGTACCATGAATCTCTTTGCTTTATAAATTACCTGGTCTTGGGGATTTCTTTATAGCAATGCAAGAATGACCTAATACAGAAAACGTACCGAGAAGTGAGTCATTGCTGTAGAGATGCCTGAAAATGTGGAAGCAGCTTTGGAACTCAGTAACAGGCAGAGGTTAGAAGAGTTTGTAGGACTCAGAAGAAGATAGAAAGATGAGGGAAAGTTTGGAATTTCTTAGGGATTGGTTAAATGGTTGTGACCAAAATGCTGATGGCTAGGCCGTGAACAGAATGCACCCAAGCACTTTGCTAAGGCAAAACATGTGTGACCTTTGCTCTAGTTCCCCATAAGTTCCTTATTTCCATTCGAGACCTCAGAAGCCTGGACTTCAAACCAAAATGCTGACAGAGATGTGGACAGTGAAGTCCAGGCTGGTGAGGCCTCAGATGGAAATTAGGAACTTACTGGAAACTAAAGCAAAGGTCACGCAATGTTATGCCTTAGCAAAGAGCTTGACTGCATTCTGTTCATGCCCTAGGAATCTGTGGAAGTTTGAACTTGAGAGTGATGATTTAGGGTATCTGGCAGAACAAATGCCTAAGCAGCAAAGTGATCGAGAAGTGGTGTGACTGCTTCTGGCAATCTATGCTCAGATGTGGGAGCAAAGACAAAAGGTGGAACTTATGTTTAAAAGGGAAGCAGAGCAAAAAAAATGTTTGGAAAATTTGCAGCCTGGCCATGTGGCAGAGAAAGAAAAAAGCTTTTTCAAGAGAGGAATTCAAGCAGGCTGTGGAACAATTGCTTGCTAGAGATGTTTGCAGGATTAAAGGGGAGCCAAGTGCTACTATCCAAGACAATAGGGAAAAAGCCTTGAAGGCGTTTCAAAGAACTTCAAAGTAGCTTCTCCCATCACAGGCCCAGAGGCCTAGGAGGAGAGAATAGATTCATGGACTGGGCCCAGGGCCCTGGTGCCTTGCACAGCCTTGGGACACTGCTCACCACATCCTAGCTGCTCTTGTTCCCACTCTTGCTGTGGCTCAAAGGGGCCTACATACAACTTGGACTGCCACTTTGGAGAATTCAAACAGTAAACCGTGGTAGCTTTCATGTGGTGTTAAGCCTGCAGGCACACAAAGTGCAAGAATCATGGATTCTTGGCAGGCTCTGCCTAGATTTCAGAGGATATATGGCAAAGTCTGTTTGTCCAGGCAGAAGCCTATTGCAGGGGTGGAGACCTTACAAAGAACCTCTACTAGGGCAGTGTAGAAGGGAAATGTGGGGTTGGAGGCTCCAACAGGGTCACCACTGGGGCACTGCCTAATGGAACTATAGGAAGTGGGCCACTGCCCTCCAGACTCAGGGATGATAGATCCACCAGCATCTTGTATTCTGTACTTGGAAAAGCCACAGACTGCAGCCCATGAGGACAGCCTTGGAGTCTCTACCCTGCAAAGCCATAGGAGCAGGACTGCTGAAGGCCTTGGGACCCCCACCCCCACCCCCCGCCCTTGTACCAGTGTGGCCTGGATGTGGGACATGGTGTCAAAGAAGATTATTTTGGAACTTTAAGATTTAGTGACTTCCCTCCTGGGTTTTGGACCTGTGTGGGGCCTGTAGCCCCTTTCTTTTGGCCAATTTCCCCCATTTTGGAATGGGAACGTTTACCCAATGCCTATACTCCCATTGTATCTTGGAAGTACATAATTTGTTTTTGATTTTACAGGCTTATAGGTGAAAGCGACTTCCCTTGTCTCAGATGAGGCTTTGGACTTTGGACTTTTGAGCTAATGCTAGAATGAGTGAAGATTTTAGGGGCCTATTGGAAAAGAATGATTGTAGTTTGCAATGTGAGAAGGACATGAGATTTGGAGGGGCCACGGGTGGAATGGTATAGTTTCTCTATCTCTCTTGCTCCCGCTCTGCTATATGAGATACCTGTTCCCCCTTTGCCTTTCACCATGATTGAAAGCTTTGTGAGGCCTCCTCAGAAGCCGAGCAGATGCCAGTGCCATGCTGCCTGTACAGCCTGCAGAACCATGAGCCAAGTAAACCTCTTTTCTTTATAAATCACTTAGTCTCAGATATTTCTTTACAGCAATGTAAGAATGGCCTAATACAATAGCCTAAACTAATTTGAGGGAGGTGATGTGTCTCTTGCTTCACAAAGTATGGTTCATGGACTAACAGCATTGGCATCACCAGGAGGTTGTCAGAAGTACAGACTTTCAGTTCCCATCCCAGACCTAATAAATCAGACTCTCCAAGAAGTTTGGGGAGCACTGCTCCAGCCAATGACTTGTGGTAGAATTCTGTTTTTGCCTCACCAGCATCCATTCTCCTTTCAGTAACAACTCCTAGCTTCTACTTTGGGGAACTTTCCATCTCCCACACTCAGACCTAGGGTTCAAATGTGGCTAACCTAGCCCCCTGTGACCAGAGGAAGGCACGTGATCCAGGCCTGGCCAATGACAGTGCCTCATGCCCCAGCCAAAGTGACTGGTTCAGCCAAGAGGATGTAATATGAGCTGAGCCAATGAGACTTAGCCCTGGTACTTTTGGGAAAGAAATACTCCCCTTCCTGAGTTTACTGAGCTGGTAAGATATTCATCTACAGCAGCCATCTTTCAACTACCTGAGAATGAAGCCAACACAGGAAAATGGAGCTAAGAAATGAAAGACATCCTAACAACTTCATTTATCCACTCGCTACCAGATCTGAATCCTGGGATTTTTAGAAACTCAAGCCAGTATAGTCTTCATTTTCTTTGGCCAGTTCAAACTGGATGTCTACTAGTTCCAACTGAAGGAATCCTAATACATCAGTCTCTTCCTGTCCCTGAAATTCGTTAGGCTCATTCTGAATCTTTGATGTTTCCTTTTCCTCTCTTCTTTGCCTGTGTTTAATCCATTTTGCATTGCTATAAAGGAATACCTGAGACTCAGTAATTTATAAAGAAAAGAGATTTATTTGGCTCACAGTTCTGCAGGCTACACAAGCATGGCACCAGTATCTGCTCAGCTTCTGGTGAGGCCACAAGAAGCTTTAACTCATGGCAGAAGGTGGAGGGAGAGCAAGTGTGTCATATGGCGAGAGAGGGAGCAAGAGAGGGGAGGGAGAATTCTCTCTCTTTTCTTGTTTTTTTTGGCAATCAGATCTCGTGGTAACTAATAAAGCAAAAATTAATTCATTACCATGGCATGGACACCAAGCCATTCTGAAAAGATTCACCCCCATAACCCAAACACCTCCCACCAGGTCCCACCTTCAGTATTGGAGATCACATGGGGGACAAATATGCAAACTATGTCACTGCTCTCTAAACCAGTTTAGAAGGTTCAAAGTTCGCCTCCTCCAGATGTGCCTCTTGCCTGAGACCTTCCCATATAGCTTCCCACACATACTGCTCTCCCCAGCCCATCAGTGAATTCCTGTGTCCAGGTGGCTAATGGTTCCATACTTACCCTTCAGCTGTGACCAGTTTTGTGTCCACCTCTGTCTTCCTCCCTCTTTTTGCTTAGATGACACCCACTTAACCTGTAGATGTCCCCCTGCTACAGGTGGGATACCCTTGTTATATGTTCTTATAGCACCACCTGTCTTCCCTTTGTGGCACTTATATTTGTAAATATATTCATGCCATAGAGTACTGCATGAAGGCAGTCGAGTGGGTGGTTCAAACGTAGACCCTGGTGTCAGCCTACCTGGACTAGCTATATGACCTTGGGCAAGTTTCTTAACCTCTCTATACCTCAATTTCCTTATTTATAAGGTGAAGATACTAAGAGTACCCCCTCAGAGAGTGATTTTGTTAATTTATGTAAAGTACTAAGAACATGCCTGGCACATAATAGTCACTGTATGAGTGATATCTATTATTGTTGTACATGGGATTATTTGATGTCTGTATCCCAACTCCCATCAGACATGAAAAAACAGGTCTGCTTTTGATCACCATTTTACACTTAAAGAAAAGGGCCAGGCTGGGCGTGGTGATTCACACTTGTAATTCCAGCCCTTTGGGAGGCTGCGGCAGGTGGATTGCTTGAGCCTAGGAGTTCGAGACCAGCCTGGGCAGCATGGCAAAACCCCATTTCTACAAAAAAAAAAAAAAAAAAACCCTAGCTGGGGGTGTGGTGGTGTGTGCCAGTGGTCCCAGCTACTCAGGAGGCTGAGATGGGAGAATTACTTGAGCCTGGGAGGTCAAGGCTACAGTAAGCCATAATTGTGCCACTGCACTCCAACTTAGGTGACAAAGTGAGACCCTATCTCAGAAAAAAAAAAAAAAAAAAGAGGTCAGCCAGGCATGGTGGCTCATTCCTGTAACCCTAGCACTTTAGGAGGCTGAAGCAGGAGGATTGTTCGAGGCCAGGAGTTCAAGACTAGCCTGGTCAACATAGGAAGATGCTATCTCTACAGAAAATTTTTAAAAAATTTGCTGGAAATGGTGGTATGTGCCTGTAGTCCTAACTACTTGGCAGGCTGAAGTTGAAGGATTGCTTGACCCTGGGAGTTTGAGGCTGCAGTGAGCCATGATCATGCCACTGCATTCCATCCTTGGGCAACAGACCAAGACTCTGTCTCTATTAACTAAGTAAATAACTAAATAAAAAGGAAAGTAGAGTCCGGGCATGGTGGTTCATGTCTTTAATCCCAGCACTTTGGGGGACCCAGGCAGGCAGATCACCTAAAGCCAGGAGTTTGAGACCAGGCTAGGCAGTATGTTGAAACCCCATCTCTACAAAAAAAAAAAAAAAAAAAAAACAAGAACAGAAGTTAGCTGGGCATGGTAGTGCATGCCTATAGTCCTAGGTACTCTAGAGGCTGAGGTGGGAGGATTGTCTGAGCCCAGGAGGTGGAGGTTGCAAAGACCCTGTGTCAGAAGAATGAAGGAAGGAAGGAAGGGAGGGAGGGAGGGAAAGAAAGAGAAAGAAAGAGAAAAGGGAAGGAAGGAAGGAGGAAGGGTGGGGAAAGGAAAAGAAAAGAAGAAAAAGAAAGAGAGAGAAAGAAAGAAAGGGAAAGGAACGGAAAGGAAAGAGGGAGGGAGGGAAGGAACAGAAAAAAGGAAGGAAGTGAGGGAGGGAGGGAAGGGAAAGGAAGGGAAGAAAAGAGAAAGAGGAAGAAAAAGAAAAAAGGAAGGAAAGAAGGAAGCAGAAAAGAGAAAAATTTCCGTAGGAGTAGCCAATAAATTGAATACTGAATATTTGGACAATTGCCTTTCTCTAAGTGGTCTAGAAGCTTCTGGAGGGAAGGGATCTTGTCTTGTGCATTAAAAAAAAAAAAAAATCGTATCCAGTCTTAAGTACTGTGCCTGGCACATTAATTCCTTTCCTCTTTTCCCCTCACTGCCAAATGAGTTATTGCCACTCACTTGATATGCAAACACTGGCTGTCTGATATGGAAAAATATTTTTCTGGCTGTAGACTTGAGTTTGATTACCAAATTGATTTCTGTGAATTATATTTCAATTCTGTGCAGAACTTTTTGACAGCCCTTTTCTTTAATCACCATGTATCCAATAAATATTTATTAAAGACATATTCTGTGCCAGATACTGTGTGAGGCACTTGCCATCCTGGGATAAAAGAAGGTGGAACTGGCACTTACATAACTCAATTTCTAATGCAGCATTCATTGGCATTGTTAATGTCTTTGCTACTTTTTATGTGCTATTAGTATAAGGATAAGATAACTTTGGCGTGAGTATCAAATTAGAATTCCTACAATGGAAACTACATCTAAAACCATGGGTGTATTTATGGGTGGTTAAGATTCCCTAAGTTAGCCAGGAAGGGTGGCACACGCCTATAGTCCCGTGTACTTGGGAGGCTGTGACGAGAGGATCACTTGAGCCCAGAAGTTCGAGTTCAGCCTAGCTGACATAGTGAGACACCATCTCTGTTAAAAAATAATAATAATAAAAGTTGTTTAAGCCTTTGAAACAATTGGCATATTTCGAACTGCCAAGTGAAAGGCCACTGAAGGATTTTTAAGCTAAGTTGGAATGTGATTAGATTTTTATTTGATAATACCTTTTGATTAACTGAAAGAATGGATTACTCTAGCTGGCTACACTCTGGGGAAAAAGGGTTAAAAGATAGCAACATTTTTCTTGGTGAGACCAGTTAGAAATCTGTGGTGAGAGAGTCCCAGAGTTGTTGATAGTCTGAATTTAGGAGAGTGGCCGTGGAAAAAGAGAGGTAGGCATACTGAAGACTTTTTTTGGAGGTAGTCAGCTGAATTTGTGATTGACTGGGATGAAGGACAAGGGCCAGTCCCAGATTTCTGAGATTTCTGACTGGAATGAAAAGAAATGTCATTTTGGGTTTTTGTTTTGTTTTGTCTAACAATTGGGAATGCTGAAGGAGAAGGTTCAGGTGAGGTAATGAGGGAGAAATGAGTTTGGTTCAGAAATGTCGCCTTTGAGATAACCGTGAAACACCTGAATTGTTTTATCAAGTAAGCCCTTCACTGTACACATGTAGAGCTCAGAAGAAAAGTCTGCACTGTAGAAATAAATCTAAGAGTGATTAACATATAGAAGATAATGGAGGACACACAATTATGGATTAAAATGCCCAGAGAGTGTCAAGTGAGATACAGACAAGCGTGTAGTTCATGAAGAGCTCCACCATGCAGAGAGCAGGTAGATAAAGAGTAGCCAATGAAAATCAAAAGAGAAATTCCAAAGTGGCAGAAGGAAAGCCAAATTGGCCTGGCACAGTTGTTCATGCCTATAATCCCAACATCTTGGGAGGCTGTGGCAGGAGAATCACTTGAGGCCAGTAGTTCAATACCAGCCTGGGCAACACAGTGAGACACCCATCTCTACCAAAAAAAAAAAAAAAATTTAATTAGCCAGGCATGGTGGCCCATGCCAGGAGACCTAGTTCCTCAGGAGGCTGAGGGCAGAGTATTGCTTGAGCTCAGGAGTTTCAGGCTGCAGTGAGCTATGATCACACCACTGCACTCCAACCTGGGTGACAGAGTGAGACCCTGTCTCTAAAACTAAATAAATCAATTTTTTTAAAAAAGAAAATCCAAATTAACACACAACATCACAAAAACCAAAGAGTATTTCAAGATGGAGGGAGTAGTCAAATATATCAAATACAGCCAAGTGATCAAGGAAGATAGATAATAATATTAACAATGGTCACTTCTTGAACGAGACTTTAAGCTGCATTTAATACTTTCGATGACCCTGTGAAGGAGGTAATATTAAAATTCCTATTGCGAGGATCACTTGGGGCCAGGAGTTCAAGGCCAGCCTGGGCAACATAGCAACACTCTGTCTCTTACAAAATAAAAAATAAAAAAAAATTAGCTAGGCATGGTGGCACACACCTGTAGTCCTAGCTACTCGGAAGACTAAGGCTGAAGGATTGCTTGAGCCCATGAGTTAGAGGTTGTAATTCATAGAGCTATGAACATACCACTGCACTACAGCCTGGATGACTGAATGACCAGAGTGAGACTCCATTTCTAAAAAAGACATTTTTTTAAAAACCCCCACTGCAGAGAAGAGGAAGCTGAAGCTGAGAACTTAAGTAACTTTCCAGAGTCCAGTGAGCGTTGTCTCAGCAGAGCCTATTACTAAAGAGTTCTTTGAATTCTATCAAGGGCAGTCTGGGTGGAATGGTTGGGAGATAATACATACGGGAAGGGGTTGATCAGTGAAAAGCACATGAAAAGACAGACTCTAAAAGATGTTTGGCTGTGAAGGAAATGAGAGATAGGTAGTAGACAATTGGAGACCTCAAAAATGCCTTCAGTGGGTGATTCTCTGCCTGGTCTGCAAAGACCTCTTCTCATCTGGCTCTTCCCTGACTCTTCCAACTTTTAAGCCAAAGACAGCACTCACTTCATACTTCCAGGCCTACAGGCTCACAACGCCTCCTCTCATCTTCCTTTTGTTTCCGTTCCTCAAAACTCAGTTCAAACTTCACTTCCATAGGAAGTCTTCTCAGCTTCATCTTCCTCAGTAAGTTTTCATCAAAGGTCACTTTTTGTAATTCTTTAAAAACCTAAACTGCCCCGCACAGTGCTAGGCACCTGCACAGGTGGTTCTCAGATACTCAGCAGGTAATGAATGATTTTACCTGAAACACTTGGCTTACTTGATCAGAACCAGCATACTCACCACCCTGCTTTCCTGATGTTCTCTCCCTTCTCCACATTCTGGTCTGAATTATATGGAGCTGAGAGCCGTTGAGTGTACGGGAGGATGGAATTTAGAAGGTAAGTGCATGGGAAGGAAATTGAAGCCAAGAAGCTTCCATGGAAATGAGACTTCCTAGAGAGGTTTAGCCATAAAGAGAGATCTCAAACAGCAGCTTCAGGGAGACAAGGGAATAAATAGGTTTGTTGATTTATTTGTTCCTTTCATCAAAATAGTTCATGTGAAAAACATTGAGTATGTTTGTCATCAAAAGGTGAGAGGCTCATGAACAGGGGGGTTTGATGGGGGAAGTTATTAGAAGGAGTGGAGGGTGGGGCAGATCAAGTGCCCGGAAGCTTTAGAAAGGGGGAAGTCCTTTCATTAGGTTGAAAAAATTAATCTGAGATGCCCTCCCTCTTCTCCGTAGACAGAAATATCTTCTCCTTCATTACCCTCAAGGAGTTCCACTGCCTTGCTTATTGCTCAGTCCCCCAGAACAGCAGACACATAGTAGGGCTCAATAAATGTTTGCTGAATGAAGTTATGATCCAAAGAGGACAACACTGGAAGAGTGCTAAGCATAGACTCTAGGATAAGGTAAGTAATATAGAGTTCCACAGCGGGCAAGTCTATGCAAACCTACCCCAAAGTCTGAGGCAGCTGAGAGGGCGAAGAAAGAGGCTGCGAAATCTGGTTTCTTAGAAAGAAACATTTAATAGGTACTTATGAACAGTAGCCTTGTATGTGTCTCAGGTGGCATGAGGCAAAATGGTGGATTCCCCACCATTACCTCCATGACCCGGGGCTTAAATATTACAGGGAGAGCAGTGGCTCAGAAGGGATTTGTAGAACAATTGAAGTATTGTAACATCAAGGTTATTTGACCTAAGGGCAGGACTGGGGGTCAGTATGTGCTCTTACACAGGGAACAATAGATAAATTGGAAATCTCAGAGGCCGTCCCAGCACTGGGGTTAATTAGAAGCTAACATGGTAAATTAGCACCCAAGATAGAGTTGCTTTGGCCTCCACATGTAGCCGGGTCTTATTTAGAACAGAATTTCTTTGGGAATGTTTACACTCCTTCCATGGCCACAAACACTGTTTACAATAAAGGCAAAGCTATTTCTTCTATCCAGATTATTCCTCAGTGTCCTCCCAGCCCCTTACTATGAGTCACTTCCACAGCTTTAACTATCCCACCACCACCTGGTGGGAGGGCAAGGATTCCAAAGAGGCACCCTGAACGAGACTTCTCTCAGAGGGGCAGCACCCTATAATTTTCTTTGGTCCTGTCCTTCTAGAGAGCTGTAAGCCATGTGGCCCATTGAAAATAAGATAAGACTGTTCTAAATGCCCTTGCTGTACGTGGCCCATTGAAAACAAGGTAAGACCATTCTAAATGCCCTTGCTGTACAGTTTTGTCCCCAGTCAGGGGTGAAGGTTTCACTCTTCCACTTCTTCTCGGAAAATTAGGTAGACAGCCAGATTAGGGTTTACAGTGGCAGGGCCATAGGCATAGCATCCTCCTAGTGGCAGCTGTGGTACTCTATACTTGGAAAGCACTAAGCAAATGCCAGACATTGCTTACTGTCACCAGTGGCCAAAAAGAGGTAAGCTGTAACTGACCAGCGCAAAATTCTTTACTCAATTGTTAAGCCTTTCAAGATCTACATGAACCAGGTAAATGAATTCAAAAGTCTCAAGGGTGCTAATGGATTCAAATGATCACAAATGTCTTGTGCTTTTTTTAAACGAAATTCTGGTTCAACTGAAACCTTTGAAAAACGTAGATGTTTCCATTTTCAGCATTGCATTCATTGCCATTTGGACTTTTTAAATAAAAACGGAAACACAAGGATAGCTTAATTATCTTTGAGGGGCACATTGATTATGACCATTTGACAGAAATCACTGATAAAATAATGAGTTTCAATTATTTCCTATATTTCCTATATTCAATTTATTTCCTATAGGAGTAGATTCTTATAGGTTATTATGACTTTTTAAACAGTTGTTGTTTTTATGTCTCAACACAAAGCATCACAATTTCTGTATGTTTTAATGTTTTTAGTTAAATCATAACATGCATACAGAAAAGTACATAAATCTTAAGTAAATTGTCACAAAGCAAATACACTTGTGTAATTACCAGACAGGGTGAAAGAACAGAACATTATCAGTATCACTAAACCCCCAACCTTCTCTGATTCTTCCAGTCGCTATCCCCTCTTCCCCATGGGTAACCCCTATTCTGACTTCTAACACTATAGCTTACTTTTGCTTGGGTTTTTTGTTTGTGTATGTTTGTATAACTAAAACCATGTAGTGTGAGGTGGGTATCGTGTGGGCTCCTTTAATCTCAGCTACTTGGGAGGCTGGGGGAGGAGGATACACTTGAGCCCATGTTTGAGTCTGGCCTGGGCAGCAAACGAAATCCCATCTCTATATAAATATATAAATATAAATAAATATAAATATAAATATATTTATATATGCTGGGCGCAGTGGCTCATGCCTATAATCCCAGCACTTTGGGAGGCTGAGATGGGTGGATCACTTGAGGTCAGGAGTTCAAGACCAGACTGGCCAACATGGTGAAATCCCATCTCTACTAAAAATATAAAAATTAGCCAGGCATGGTAGCAGGCATCTGTAATCCCAGCTACTCAGGAGGCTGAAGCAGGAGAACCTGGGAGGCAGAAGTTACAGTGAGCTGAGATGGCACTACTGCACTCCAGTCTGGGCGACAGAGGAAGACTCTGTCTTAAAAGTAATAGTAATAGGGGCCAGACACAGTGGTTCATTCCTGTAACCCCAGCACTTCAGGAGGCCGAAGTGGGCCACTCACAAGGTCAGGTGTTCGAGACCAGCCTGGCCAACATGGTGAAACCCTGTCTCTATTAAAAATATAAAAAATTAGCTGGGCATAGTGGCAGATGCCTGTAATCCCAGATGCTCGGGCGGCTGAGACAGGAGAATCGCTTGAACCTGGGAGGCAGAGGTTGCAGTGAGACAAGATCTCACCACTGCACTCCAGCCCTGGTGACAGAGTGAAACTCTGTCTCAAATAATAATAATAAATAAATAAATAGTAAAATCATGCAGTGTATACTCTTGTGTCTGGATTCTTTTGCTTAATATTATATTTATGAGATTCAGCCATGTTGCCCAGAAAAGCTGTAAGTCATTAGTTTTCATTGCTGTATAGTATTCTATTATATGAAGATGCCACAGTTTATTTACAGATTCAATATTGATGGATTTGGGCTTGTTTCTAGTTTGAGGCTATTACCAAAAATGCTACTATGAACATTCTTCTGTGTATCCTTTGGTGTACATATGCACAGATATCTGATTGATAGATACCTAGGTAAAATTGCTGAGTCATAGGATGTGCATATGTTCAACTTTATAATGCCAAGCAGGTTTAAGGTATCATATTAACATTCCCACTAGCAGAGCGTCAGAATTCTGATTGTTTCACATGGTCCTCATGCTTAGTATTGTCATCCTTTTTTTTTTTTTTTTAAGACAGAGTCTCACTCTGTACTCCAGGCTGGAGTGCAATGGCATGGTCTCTTCTCACTGCAACCTCTGCCTCCCAGGTTCAAGCGATTCTCCCACCTCAGACTCCCAAGTAGCTGGGATTACAGGCACGTACCACCACGCCCGGCTAATTTTTTTTTTTTTTTTTTAGTAGAGATGGGGTTTCGCCATGTTGGCCAGGCTGGTCTCAAACTCCTGACCTCAGGTGATCTGCCCACCTCTGCCTCCCAAAGTGCTGGGATTACACGCATGAGCCACCACACCTGGCTGGCTTTTTAACTTTAGCCATTTTGGTGAGTATACAGCTGTATTTCATTGTGGTATTAATTTAAAATACTGTAATAAACAACCAATTGGGTTTCCTTTTTTAGCAGAAAAGAGGGAACCATTTATAACTTGGTAATGCTCATAAAAATATTTTTGGTAACGAGTCCACATCATCCTATTTCCTTTTAGGATGGTGTCGATGATCAGTCCATGTCCCAACTAATACAAAGATAACAACATATGATGTGACAGGGCCGTCCAAACCATCTGTTAAGCAGAAGGACTCATGTAATATCTCCTTGAAACAAAGAATGATAGAAAACTGAATAGCAGCCGGGTACAGTGGCTCATGTCTGTAATCCCAGCACTTTGGGAGTCCGAGGCAGGAGGATTGCTTGAGGCCAGGAGTTTGAGACCAGCCCTGGCAACATAGCCAGGCTAAAGTTTGCTAAAGTTAAAAAGTCTGACAATATTAATTATGAGGAGAATATGAAACATTGCTTAAACTCTCATCTCTATAAAAAATTTTTTTAATTAGCTGCCGCTTAGGAGGTGGGAGGATCACTTAAGCCCAGGAGATCAAGGCTACACTGCAGCCTGGGCAACAGAGCAAGACCTTGTCTCAAAAAAAAAAAAAAAAAGAAAAGAAAAATGAATAGTCAAAAATTATAATCAATAACAGAGAACTACCTTTAAAAAAATTAAATGTAAAATGTAGAATATATAGTTCAATTTGGCTCATCCAATACAACCAAATGAAAGCCAAGAGATTAGGTGATTAAGACCCACACCAGCTGTAGACAGAGCCAGAACTAGAAGTCTAGTCTATACACCCATGGCTTTTTATACCCTACCCAGAATTTTATTCAACATACTTAAGTCTAAAATTTCTCTTTAAACTCAATTTAATTGGCCAAAGTTCAGATTAATTCTGTAAATGCACTTAGCTAAGCGTGAAAAAGATCAGTATGTTCATATGCTGTAATTATATAGCCATGCTTTCTCTCCCTGACTAATTAGGAGACAACTCAACACTGAAATCCAGTCCCAACAGAACATGTTATCTGGCTATCACTCTGCAGAAAGACAAAAGCAGTCTATCTAAACTCCCACTACTTTATTCGCCAGCAAGTCAAGGCTTAGAGTTTTATAAAGCAATCCATGTATATAATTAGCTTTCTTTTCCTCTGAGAACTCAAAGGGGCTAGCTCCGTAATGCGATAGCTTTCTTGTAGGAAGATGTCACCGTTGGCCAACCGTCAGTAAAGCACGGACTTTAAGTCATGGCTCTGCACCAATCAGATACATTCATCCAGAACTGCTAAGTAACAAAATAAAACTAATTTGTCCCTATAAGGTTTATGGTTTGAGTCTCTGCTAACAGCATCAGCAAACCAGCTACAAACTCTTTCACTAACCTTGATCTGGGAAATAGATGTTCTTTTCTATTTCACTGTGGCATTCAGGTACTATACCCCCTAAATCAAAGGCCCCACAATGGTGGCTCACAGACATATTTGGTTTTACTATCACTGGTTTAAATTTGAATTAGAGCCAACACTTGAAATCTAGCGAGTTTACACAAAAATTCAGATTATCATCCTCTCTTGAACCATGAAAAGCTTTAGCCATTCAGGGTCAAGATTCCTGTTATGGGCCAGGTGTAACTGAAAGAGAGTGGCCTCCCTGAGTGGAGAAAGGTCTCCATAGTTCACCACAGTCTCCTGTCCAGGCCTCTTTACTGCTTTATTCTCCCTTTCCTGGCCTCCATAGGCATTTGAGTTTACAACCCCTTCCCTAATCAAATGGCCTCAAGGTCAGGTTTCTGCCTGGAGAAAACAATGGTTGCACATTGCCAGCAATTTTTTAAAGTCTAAAAATAGGCTGCATATGATTGTGATACCTGCGGGGCCCTGGTGGATTGCCCAACCCTGCCCTTATTCATTCCGTTTCTATGGATTGGATATTGGTATCACACAGAGCTCCACCCACATACAACCTAGCCAGAGAGATCTGGAACTTCTGTCATGCCCCATGAACCCGACTTTCATTCCTTCCTCCCAAGTACTGCACATGGGCAGAAAAGTGCTGAGAGATGTAGTTCAGTTTTCTCTAATCTGCAAGAAATTCAGTTGACAAAGAGATCTGTGCATCTGACTCTCCTTTTAAGCCTCTGTATGTTTCCCCTGTGAATCAGTGCATTCAACAATGCTATTTAAAATTCAATAAAGACAAATGAAATTATAAAAACGGATTATCACTTTTATGGAAAATCAACTAAACAAATGTTTTGCTCAGAATGTCAAGTATTAGGGGACTTGAAAAAAATATTGAAAGTGCATTCCCTAGGGGAGGTGAACAATTCAAAAAATAGGGCATATGGCAACAGTGCTAACTGATATTTCAAATACAAATGGCACTGCATGTCCTAATGGAAGAGGAGCTGTGTTACCTGATGAGATGACACAAATCGTGCAGTGGGGGTCTCAAGGGCCCAGTGGACAGCAGCTGTGCAGGATCTGAGGCTACGGATATGAGCAACACTGTGTCCCTAGCAATCCACAGGGGAAATTAGTTCACATATAGAACTATATTTTACAGGATTTACCATGGTAAAAGCTTCTTAAGTTCCAGTAACAATAGATAGGCCAGGCACAGTGGCTCACACCTGTCATCCCAGCACTTTGGGAGGCTGAGGTGGGTGGATCACCTGAGGTCCGGAGTTCAAGACCTGCCTGGCCAACATGGTGAAACCCCGTCTCGACTAAAAATACAAAAATTAGCTGGGCGTGGTGGCAGGCACCTATAATCCCAGCTACTCAGGAGGCTGAGGCATGAGAATCGCTTGCACCCAGGAGGCGGAGGTTGCAGTGAGCCAAGATTGTGCCGCTGCACTCCAGCCTGGGCGACAGAGAAAGACTCTGTCTCAAAAAAAACACACAAAAAAACAGATAGCCAGAACCCAGATGGTCTCAACAAAACTGCAGCACCACAAGGAGTTCAGCACTGCATGGCACTACTCCTGTCTGTTGGGCTCTTGTTGAAGGATCTAATTTATCTACCTTCCCTTCTCTTGAATCACTAGTAGTTGATCGTGTGGTCTCATTTTGGAGTAACTGCTCAGGCGTGCATCCACTTAGTCATTTATTCCCAAGCTCTTTTTTGTGGAGTTTTTTTTTTTTCAACCTGTCTTATGGAGCTGACATTCCCAGGCTCTAATGAGGTTGCCCCATAAGGCTATCCATTCCACAGCCATTTTAGAAATCTCTGGAGAAGTGTGTTAGAAGTGAATATTCTTTTTCTTTTTCTTTCTTTCTTTTTTTTTTTTTTTTTTTTTTTGAGACAGAGTGTCATTGAAGCTGGAGTGCAGTGGTATGATCTCGTCCTCACTGCAACCTCTGCCTCCTTGGTTCAAGCAATTCTCCTGCCTCAGCCTCCCAAGTAGTTGGGACTACAGGTGCATGCCACCATGCTTGGCTAATTTTTTGTATTTTTAGTAGAGAAGAGGTTTCACCATGTTGGCCAGGCTGGTTTTGAACTCCTGACCTCAAGTGATTCACTCACCTTGGCTTCCCAAAGTGCTGGGATTACAGATGTGAGCCACCATGCCTGGCCCAGAAATGCAGATGTTAGGGCTCTACTCCAAAAGATTCTCACCTAGTAGGTCCAGATGGAGACCAGGAATTTACATATGAACCAGTACCTCCAGAGGATTCTGGCTTACATGGTCTGTGGCCATACTTTGAGAAACACTATCTCAGAAGGCTGATGGCAACATTTCATAATTCCATCTCCAGCATCAATTTTTAAAACATGTTTTTAATACATTGTCAAATATATGTCTTGAATTCATAATAATACAAAACCTGTCCCATCATTATTGAAGGTTGTTTTCCTATGAAATTTGATAAATAAAGGAAAATAACGATATGAACTGTTTTTCAGAGTAACCAAATAGTGTACGAGGAAAAGTCCATCCTTATAGAAGCCCAGCTAACAAATACAGAAGGAATGACTTAAAATTTTTTAAATCACTATTTTACAATTACTAACATTAAAAAAAGTTGTATAAGGAATGAACACAAACGGATGTCAAGGCCATTTAGTGAAAGGGTGATGGCTAACTTTATTTTTTTGTTTGTTTGTTTGTTTGTTTTTTAGATGGAGTTTCACTCATCGGCCAGGCTGGAGTGCAACGTCGTGATCTCAGCTCACTGTAACCTCTGCCTCCTGGGTTCAAGCAATTCTCCTGCCTCAGCCTCCTGAGTAGCTGGGATTACAGGCACCCGCCACCATGTCCAGTTAATCTTTGTATTCTTAGTAGAGTCAAGGTTTCGTCATGTTGGCCAGGCTGCTGTTGAATTCCTGACTTCAGGTGATCCACCCGCCTCAGCCTCCCACAATGCTGGGATTACAGGCATGAGCCACAGTGCCTGGCCTGGGTGATGGCTAACTTTATACTGAAGGGATCAGATTTACACCACCTGAGCCCACTGATGAAGCTCAGAAAAATGGGGCAAATATAACAACATGTACCTCGTGATATGATGGTCCAGGAAGTATGAAGTTTTCATCTGCAAAAAAGTCAACCTGAATTTCATCAAGCCACTTTATAGAAAATATGGGAGAAAAATAAATAAGTTAAATTACACTAAAATGATGTAATAAGACAAATCTAGAATGTGGATCATGTCTAAAATTTGGACAATTAATCCAGTTTCTACAACAAATCACTGGTCAAATGAAGGAAGAGGGTTGTTACAAACTAAAAGAGACTTATGGACATAACTAAATGCCATGTGTAGGTCTTATTTGAATCCTGATTAAAAGAAACTGACTGTAAAAAGACAGCTCTGAGATGCTCAGAGGAATGAAGTATTTTTGCAAACACTTGAGCAAAAGTAAGGGTAGATGGACAGATAAAATGAGACTCACAAAATATTGCTAACTGCTGAAGCTTAATGTTGTGTATATGGTTTATTATACTGTCTAATTTTGGGTATGCTTGGCATTTCCCACAATAAAAAGTTTTTAAAATATGCTTTAGCTGTAGGCACCTTCCTCTTCCAAGTCAGGCTAATGAAGTCAAGAAGACTTAGCAAGAAGTTGAAGTTCTTATTACTCAGGAATTAAACATTTCTTTCACGTAATAACTCCCCTATAAATGTCCTTCCAGAAAGTCAAAACTCAGTTTTCATATCCTGAAATCTATTATTTTTCTCAAAGCCCAAAAAAAGCCAGGCACGGTGGCTCATGCCTGTAATCCCAGAACTCTGGGAGGCTGAAGCTGGCCGATCACTTGAGGTCAAGAGTTCGAGACCAGCCAGGCTAACATGGTGAAACTCCGTCTCTACTCAAAATGCAAAAATTAGCCAGGTGTGGTGCCAGGTACCTGAAATCCCAGCTACTCGGGAGGCTTAGGCAGAAAATTGCTTAAGCCTTGGAGGCGGAGGTTGCAGTGAGCCGAGATCACACTACTGCACTCCAGCCTCGGCGACAAAGTGAGACTCTGTCTCAAAAAAAAAAAAAAAAAGAAAAAGAAAAAAAGAAAAGGAAAAGAAAAAGAAAAAATCCTTGAGTCAAAGCTTAAAAAAGCACTGGCGGTTGTTCCCTGTACTCCATTACTCCCTTATCTAAAAGCTTAATGAGATGTATGGAGTAACTGGAACTCCATTTATAGTGTTGGCTGCTCGAGAACCATTGAAAGACCCTAAAAAGCATCACATAGCTATTAAGTGAAAGCAAACTCTTTTCATTAAATAAGGAAAAAACAGCTGTCCAGACTCCGGAGTTTTTGGTGTTGTAAAATGCATTATTTAAATAATGATAAAATGTTGAAACAACAATGGTTGTACTTCACTGTCACATGTTTCTAGAATGAAAGGATAATTACCTTAGAATGCTGCATCTACAACTTACTTTGTCCTGTTCACCTTGAAGAAAATGGATTCAGAATTAAAATTTCCTGAATGAAAACTACTCTAATTAATTAATCTGAGTGCATTTGTAAATTTTGAAGTCACTACTGTAAAAATGTGTGCAGTAATTTAATTCTTAGAGACCATTTGGTTTTCATTGCCTTTAATGTTAAATTGGCTACTTCACTCACCCTCCGGTAGTTAATATTCACAACACAATTCTCTTGTCCAACATTCTTTCAAATGTCTGTTTCCACTCCAGAAGACATCAGCCAGGATACTTAGGTCTTTTTTAGTAATTCTGTAAGTAATATTTCTAACTTTATTTTTTAAAAAGTCTTCATCAAGGCTAGCTACAGGTCTCATGCCTGTAATACCAGCACTTTGGGAAGGTCAAGGTAGAAGGATTGCTTGAGTCAAGGAGTTCAAGACTAGCCTGGGCAACATAGTGAGACCTCGTCTCACAAAATATAAACAAAATTAGCTGGTGTGGTGGCACATGCCTGTACTCCTAGCTGCTCAGAAGGCTGAGATGGGAGACTCATTTGAGCCTGGGAGGTCAAGGCTATAGTAAGCTGCGATGGTGCACTGCACTGCAGCCTGGGCAACAGAGAGACCTGTCTCAAAAAAAAAAAAAAAAAGTTTTAGTCAATAACCTTTTTGTGGCTTTCCTGTGAAATGCCAAGTGCCATTAAAATAAAAATGTTGGATACCTGCCAGTTTTTGCTCATACTGTGTTCTGGGAATACCTACATCAAAATCACGAGGTGTGTTAAAAATGGGCCAGGCAGTAGTGGCTCACATCTGTAATCCCAACAGTTTGGTAGGCCAAGGTGGGAGCATTGCTCGAGCCCAGGAGTTTGAGACTAGCCTGGACAAAATAAGCCCTGTTACTATAAAGAGTAAAGAAAATTAGTTGGGTGTGGTGGCATGCACTTGTGGCCCAGCTACTTGGGAGGCGGAGGGAGGACTGCTTGAGCCCAGAAGGTCAGAGCTGCAGTGAGCTGTGATCATGCCACTGC
The DNA here is from genome assembly GCF_024542745.1 of Macaca thibetana thibetana. Taxonomy (NCBI): domain Eukaryota; kingdom Metazoa; phylum Chordata; class Mammalia; order Primates; family Cercopithecidae; genus Macaca; species Macaca thibetana. The sequence goes on from NC_065582.1 coordinate 105,016,505, forward strand.
ATTCCAGCCTGGGCAACAGAGTGAGACCGTATCTTTAAAAAAAAAAAAAGCAGATTCTTGGGTCCCCTCTTGAGCCTATGAAATCGGATTTGTGATGGGGCCTGGAATTCTTTACCTTCAGCAAGTGTGTCAGGTGACTCACACACTAAAGTTTGACAACCAAGTTTCCAAGATCATGGAGTTTCTCTTGCATTTACAAGAAAAACAGAGGATAGAGAAGTTTAACAGTACCGTTAATAAAGCAATCAGCCAAATCTGGCATGTGGAAAACTCTGCAGGAAAACTGACCTGCTTACTTCAAAAAGTCCAAGGTATATTCATCAACTCATGAATAGATAAACAAAATATGGTATGTCCATATTTTGCAAAAATGCAATATTATTCAGTCATGAAATAGCATGAAGTACTGATATCTCCTACAACATAGATAGACCTTGAAAACATTATGCTAAGTGAAAAAAGGCAGATACAAAAGGCTACATCTTGTGTGGATTTCATTTACATGAAATATCCAGAATGGGGCAAATCCATACACAGAAAGTAGGGTTGCTGAGGGGAAGAGAGATGGGGAAAAGTTAAACATAAAAATGTTCTGGAATTAGATCATGGTGAGTGATCACATAACTCTAGGAATATACTAAAAGTCACTGACTTGTGCATTTAAAAGGGTGACTTTTATGACACCTGAATTATATGTCACAAACTGTTATTAAAAAGTTAAAGGCATAAAAAAGGGTCATTTTTTCTAGACTAAAAAAGGCTTAAAAAACACAAAGGAAGTATAAGAACTAAACAAAATGAATAGACTTTGTTTGAATCCTAATTCAAGTAAACTTTAAAATGACATTTTTAGACAATGGGGGAATTTGAATGTGGACTTGGATTTACTTTTAAATTTCTTGGCAATCATCTGGCATTGTTGTCAGGTATGATTGTCTTTTTGTATTAGAGTTCTGTAGAAGGACAGGACTAATAGAATACATGTATATATGAAGGGGAGTTTATTAAGGAGTATTGACTTACATGATCACAAGGTGAAGTCCCACAGTAGGCCGTTTGCAAGCTGAGGAGAAACGAATCCAGTCCAAGTCCCAAAACCTGAAAAGTAGTGCAGCCTTCAGTCTGTGGCCGAAGGCTCAAGAGCCCCTGGTGTAGGTCCAAGAGTCCAAAAGCTGAAGAACTTGGAGTCTGATGTTCAAGGACAGGAAGCATCCAGCATGGGAGAATGATGGAGGCCAGAAGACTTAGCCAGTCTAGTCCTTCCACGTTCCTCTGCCTCCTTTAATCCTAGCCATGCTAGCAGCTGATTAGATGGTGACCACCCAGATTGAGGGTGGGTCTGCTTCTCCCAGTTTGCTGACTCAAATGTTAATCTCTTTTGGCAACACCCTCACAGGCACACCCAGGATCAATACTTTTTATCCTTCAATTCAAGCAAGTTGACACTCAATATTAAGCATCACATTTTTCTTTTGAGATGAATACTAAAATGTTTAGGAGTGAAATAATGTAATAATATCTGGGATTTGCTTTAAAAATACTTTCACAAAAAGGGGTGATAGATGGGACAAATATGCAAAGTAAATGTTTTTGTTGATTTTGTTGGCTGGAAGATAAATATATAGGGGCTTATTGAACTTTATTTGTGTATGTTTGAAAATCTTTATAATAAAAAGTTCAGAATAGACCAGAAGTTCAAGACCAGCTTGGGCAACATGGTGAAACCCTGTTTCTACAAAAATTAATACAATTAGCCAGGTATGGTGATATGCATCTGTAGTGCCAGCTACTCGGGAGGCTAAGGTGGAACAATCACTTGACCCCTCTTGTGATCAAGGCTGCTTTGAGCTATGATTGCACCACTGCACTCTAGCCTGGGTGAGAGAGTGATACCCTGTCTAAAAATAAAAAAGTTAAGACTAAAGGAACTCAGGATTTCTTGATTGTCTTATTTTGCTGTGATTCAAAAAATTTCACTTGTACTACTGAACACCAAAGTGTTAGGGTGAGATTGAAGGAAAAATATTAGAAGTTAGTTCTTACTTTTTAGCTCTTCTGCAGGGAAGGGCCAGAGGGATGAATTTTGAATGTTGCCATTAACTGGGAGAAATTAATGGACAGAATAGAAAGGCACTGGGTTTAAAGTTTCTTGGTCATTTTTTTTTTAAAGAAAGATCACTTAAATTGAAATTCTAAGCCCCTTGAAATTCTAAGAGCATGAAACTATTGTTTACTAAATATTCTGTTGATACCATTCTAAATAATGAATTAATTTTGCATCAAAATAAACTTGTGTTGGATTCAACATTTTATTTTGGAGGGTTTCCTATGGTGATATATTGCTTCTAGAATCTAGTTTTACTCTTACAATCTTGTTAAAGATATTTACCTGCCTTAAAAATGTAGTACTATTTATATACATACACACATAAACATATGCACTGAGAAAAGAAAATTAGTTTAGGGCAAGTAATCCCATTACTGAGGATAAACCCAAAGGAATATAAATCATTCTAGCATAAAGACACATGCACATGCATGTTCATTGCAGTACTTTTCACAATAGCAAAGACATGGAATCAACCCAAATGCCCATCAAAGATAGACTGGATAAAGAAAATGTATTACATATACACCATGGGATACTATGTAGCCATAAAAAGGAACAAGATCATGTCTTTTTCAGGGACATGGATCCTCAGCAAACTAACACAGGAACAGAAAAACAAACACTGCATGTTCTCACTTATAAGTGGGAGCGGAACAATGAGAACACATGGACACAGGGAGGGGAACAACACACACTGGTGCTTCTCTGTGGGAGTGGGGTGGTGGAAAGCATTAGGATAAATAGCTAATGCATGCAGGGCTTAATACCTAGGTGATGGGTTGATAGGTGCAGCAAACCATCACGGCACACGTTTACTTATGTAACAAGCCAACATGTCCTGCACATGTATCCCAGAATTTAAAATAAAATAAAACAAATTTTTTTTAAAAAAGAAAGAAAAATAGTTCAGGACAGTTTGAGCTATGTGAAGTATGCAAAAGTTATAATGCCCAGAGAGATATGAGTATGGAACTTCAGTCATATCCCCTGACCCAGTGCCTGTGCCTTGGGGACCATTGTTTAAAGTCATTTCGTTCGTAGCTAGCTGCCTCACCCATTATCTTCATGTTCCTGGAATTTGTGACATAAAGAACTATTTGTAGCCAATCATTAGCTTATGTTGTTTTAATGTGAATTCTTGATAAACAAGTTATAAACTGCTTCTTTTTTCCTTTAAAAACCCACATGTAACTGCCACTAATCAGAGTGTATATTCAGGGCAACTTGAGGATGGCCTCCTCAAGCTCTGAGCTCAAATAAACTCTCTACTTAATTATATTTTCTGAATCTCATTATGTAAGGTTGGCATTTTGGCTATCCAGCTGGGACCTGAAGCACACCTCCAGTGATCCTCAGTATTTTGCCTACAGCCCTGGTATCGGCACAAATGACTTTGTTCATCTGACCTTGCCAGAGTCACTAGGGTTCTCTGGTAAGGCCCTTGGTGGGTTTAAATCCTCTGTGACAGTTGAGGACTCAGAACTGATTCAAGCTACACACATTTCTACCCAATGGGGTTGGAATTGAAGCTCTACTTTAAGGTAGGTGGTACATTTGTTATTCTCTAGAGATTCTGCGGATTGCAGATTTGTGACTTTCATATTTCTCTGAGGTTAAGGGTTTGTTTCTAATTACTCCTTGGAGTTCTTCAACTTTTCTGTATTTGAAATTTTGTTCAGGGAGAAAACAGTTTCCCTCTGAAAAAAGAAAGGGAAATCTCTGTGACTGAAGCAAAAAATTTATAATTTGAAAAACTGGCCAGATTCTGAAGCTCAGTTCAGTTGACAAATCTAAACTTTTTTCTTGAATGACCAAAATTTCTCCCAGTAGGTCTTTCAGAAGGAAAGTCTAAAATATAGACATTAGTATTATGATAACCAAGTTCTGTTAGTCCATTCTTGTGTTGCTATAAAGAAACCTCTGAAGCTGGGTAATTTATAAAGGAAAGAGGTTTATTTTGGTGCATGGTTCCGCAGGTTGTACAGTAAGTGTGGTAACAGCATTTGCTTCTGGTGAGGGCCTCAGGAACCTTACAATTACGGCAAAAGGTAAGGGGGAGTGGGCACATCACATGGCAAGGTGCGGGGGGAGGTGCTACATTTTTTTAAACAACCAGTATTCATGGGAACTACCAGAGTAAGAACTCACCCTTTACCATGAGAATGGCATCAAGCCATTCAAGAGGGATCTGCCCCATAACCCAAACACCTCTCACCGGGCCCCACCTCCAACATTGGGGATTACATTTCAACATGAGATTTGGAGGGGGCAAACATCCAAACTATATCATGAGATTTTCTCTTTAAAAAGAAATCTACCACTAGAAACTCCAGCTGAATTCATGTTTAATACTTACATTGCCTCTTCATGCAAGTATTTAGAAAAATATGGGTCTCACATAACTTGAGATGACCCTGAGTTACAATGATCAAAATGGGGATGCCTTTGAAATACCTAAACTAGTTTATCTGCATGTTCAATTAGAAAACCCCAGCTCTAAAATAAAACAAAATAACTGGGAGCGCTATTTTCAATGGAAAAGCTTCTAAAAATGTTTCTAGTAAAGGCATTTATTTGTAAGTGGAAAACAAAGGATTGTCTAAAACAATTTCTAAATTGAAAAAAACTGCTGAAATTTCTCCCCCTTTTTCAACTCTTCCTTCCGTTTTGTCAGAACTTCCTTGTCTGGACTTTACCTCCCCTTCCTCTTCTTCCTCTTTCTCCTGCTGTTCTGGTTCCATTTTGGGAATACCCTCTGTCCAGTACAGAAGAACCTGCCTTGGTTTATTAACCATGGTAAATGTAGAACTTAAAGGGATAACTAAAGAATTCCCAGATCCTTTTCAGAGCTCTGTTGGGTTTGCTAGAGGTTTTGAATTAAACATTCGAGCTTATGATCCAGGAATTTCTGATTTATATCAACAGGTTCACATTTTAGTGTCAGAAAATAAAGCCCAAAGATTGGATTCTCCAGCAAAGGCAAACTGGAGAAATCGTTTAAAGGACTTCCATAACTTTTTTGAAGCTGACTGTAAATGGGCTCACAATACTGTCAAAGTTTTACTAGACTCTATCCCCTTAGTTTTCCAAAAAGCAGTTGATTGGAACAAAATACAACATGCTGAAAAAATCCTGTTGATCACATAATGTCATACTATGGGAAATTTGAAAGAATGTTTAAACAATATTCAGGCCTATGAGAAGAAAGTTATGCTAATCATCAAAATGATATTCTCCTTAACTCAAACTTTATAAATGAATCAGATGAAGAAATGGCAACTATAACAAAGACACAATGCCCCGGTTGGGCCACCTCTCAAACTCATAATCTAGTTAATCCATTGTTCTATACTGTAACCAAAGAAGAAAAGGAAAGGGAAGTTAAATCAAGAGGAAAAATAAATAAGTCATGAGTTTACAACTAAAACAATTGTCCAGGCTGGTGTAGGGGCTCATGCTTGTAATCCCAGCAATTTGGGAGGCCAAGGTAGGTGGATCACTTGAGTTCAGGGCTTCAAGATCAGCCTGTATGACATGGCAAAATCCCATTTCTACAAAATAAAAATACACAATTGTCCAATCAATTTACAACCCCTACACAACCTAGTAAGTTCCCAAAGTGACCCAAATCAGCCACTTTTCAATTACTAAGAAAAGCCTGGACATTTCAGGATTATATAATACTAGCATCTCTTTTCAAGAAGAGGGATATATATTTAGAATTAGAAGATAAAATATAATTATTATGTCCCAAAAAATTTTCAAAACCTGATCATTTTAAATCATAAATTGCAATTCATATTGTCACAGAGAAAACTAAATTGGTAAATGATTAAAAATTACAAAAGCTGTTAAAAGTAGTATCTGATCTCACAGGGCCAGGTGGCTCATTCCTATAATCCCAGCATTTTAGGAGCTCAAGGCAGGCAGATCACTTGAGGCTAGGAATTCGAGACCAGCCTGGCCAACATGGCAAAACCCCATCTTTACTAAAAATGCAAAAACTAGCCAGGTGTGATGATGCATGCCTGTAATCCCAGCTACTTGGACAATTGAGGCACGAGAATCACTTGAACCTGGGAGGTCGAGGTTGCAATGAGTGGAGATCATGCCACTGCACTCCAGTCTGGGTGACAAAGTGAGACCCTGTCTCAAAAAAAAAAAAAAAAAAAAAGTAATATCTGATCTCTTTGGTTTTGGGGAACCAAGGATTATTTTGTGCTGTGAGAGAGAATTTGACTTTAGTATATGTAGTGTCTGACAAGTCACTGCAAAAGCTGCAGTTTGGGGAGTGGCTAACAATGGTCTCAGTGAATGCTTGTTAATGAAGAGTGCTACTTATTTCTCTGAGCACTTAGGTAAAAAGGCGGGTTTGAACATTTGTGAGGACACTTGCCACCAAGAGATAAGATTCCTGACAGGGAAAGGCTGATCACAGAGGGGGCCGATTGGCATCATTTCACCTGCCAGTAACAAAGGAATGTCTTCATGGTGAAAGGCACTGTGGAAGCATTGCATGGCCCAGTTCCAGGGGATTTCCCCTTATTAGGGGACCTGGGATTGTAAAAGTGTAAAAGTGTAAATATTAGTATTTAAATATATGAAAACTGCATATATTGGTAACTGCAAAGTAACCCTGGTAACTGCAAAAGTTTTCTTTGTTTGCCTTGTTCATTAAAGGGCTCCACCTTGAAGTCAGTAATCTACTCAAGAGACAAATTAAGTGGAAAAGAACACCTATCTAACCAGATTGGTATCCAAAATACAATGTTCTTAGCTGGCTATACTGAAACTCTTTGTAAAATAAATCTACATCTATAAAGGAAACCCCCATTTGTAAGGACATCTCCCTCACTGTACCTAAACCACTAGAAACTTTTGAGAAAACATTAGTCTAAAGTAAATGTGACAAATATTGCCTTATTTAAGATACTTAACATAGGCCTTTACCTATAAATAATGGTGTTTACATCTAACTTCTGTGTCTTTAAATAAAAATTATCACATAAGAGTCATGTCTTTAAAAGTACAAATTTAGGATTGCCTAGCTAATATTGTTTAGAGCTTGATTGTCTAAAGAGGGTAGAAAAACTATTTGAAAATTGGCTTTAAAAGAACATTATGAAGCTGTAAAATACACTTCTGTGTGTATGTCTATATGTTTATGTGTCATGTATGTGATATTTCATTACAAAGATGTATGAAAAAGCTCTAATCACTGGTTTTTAAAAGTTAACACTTAAATATTTAATGAGAAAAATAGAAACAAACTCAAATGCCTTTAGTTTACATGACTTGGGTGAATGCTCGGTAAATAAGACTAGTTTAATATTGTTGGTTTAATGAAAACAGCTGTGTCTTCTACTCAACAAAATATGCATGTATTTAACTTTAGGGTTCCTGCTTAGGTAGCAACTACCTAACATTCACAGACTGTAAAAATGATTAATAAATAGCTTGAGATAATAGCTAGCTTTGTTTAATGAACTATTCAAGCATAATTGTTAAAAATGAATAAATTAGGCCAGGCGTGGTGGCTCGCGCCTGTAATCCCAGCACTTTGGGAGGCCAAGGCAGGTGGATCACCTGAGGTCAGGAGTTGGAGATCAGCCTAGGCAACATGGTGAAACCCCATCTCTACTGAAAATACAAAATTAGCCAGGCATGGTGGCACATGCCTGTAATCACAGCTACTTGGGAGGCTGAGGGAGGCGAATCACTTGAACCTGGGAGCTGGAGGCTGTGGTGAGCTGAGATCGTGCCACTGCACTCCAGTCTAGGCAGTAGAGTGAGACTCCATCTCAAAAAAAAAAAATGAATAAATTACATGAATGTAAATGGGATACAAGTTTATAAATGAACTCCATAGTTCCAAAAATATTTTCAGAAACTTGATCTTAAAGTCATGTTGTGTTAAATTAAGTAATAGATAATCATAAAATGTCTGAGTCATTTATATGATATAGAAAAGCTATATCTAAATCTGTTAATTAGAAAATTGAGGAAACATCTTTCTAAAAATTATTAAATGGTTTAAACTTACAAATACAGGCATAAACTCTACACCAAAAATAAAATTCTAAGCCCCCACCAACCAACTGGACCCCTGCTTGGCTAAGGGCATTCTAAAGTAAACCTGGTTGAATAGGAGAATATTTAAGGGGAAAAATAGTGGGTCAGGTGTGGTGGCTCATGCCTGTAATCCCAGCACTTTGGGAGGCTGAGGCAGGCAGATCACCTGGGGTCAGGAGTTCGAGACTAGCCTGGCCAAAATGAAACCCCATCTCTACTAAAAATACAAAAATTAGCTGGGCGTGGTGGTGGGTACCTGTAATCCCAACTACTCGGGAGGCTGAGGCATGATAATTGCTTGAAGCCAGGAGGTGGAGGTTACAGTAAACTGATATCATGCCACTGCACTGCAGCCTGGGTGACAGAGCGAGATTCAGTCTCAAAAACAAACGAAAAAAAAAAGGGGGGGGGAGAAATATTAAGAAGAAAGAGAGAAAAGAAAAGAAAAGAAAAGAAAAAAGAAAAGAAAAGAAAAGAAAAGAAAGAAAGGCAAGGCAAAGCAAAGCAAAGCAAGGCAATTTGGAATTCAGGCACAGCTGACCAGGATTAACATAAAAACAGAGACTTTAAGACTGACAAAACAGACTTTTTGTAGCAATAAGACATCAGCATGACAGGTAGCAGGCCCTGAAAGAAATTGAAGTTTTTACCCCAAAATATAGTTCTTTTTTATTTTTTATTTTTATTATTTTTTTTTGAGACAGGGTCTCACTCTGTCACCCAGGTTGGAGTGTAGTGGTGCAATCTTGGCTTACTACAACCTCCACCTTCCAGGCTCAAGCAATCCTCCCACCCCAGCCTCTCTAGTAGCTGGGATCAAAAGACATGCTCCACCACACCTGGATAATTTTTTTTTTTTTTTTTTGTAGAGATGGGTTTTGCCATGTTGCCCAGGCTGGTCTTGAACTCCTGAGCTCAGGAGATCCACCTGCCTCAACCTCCCAAAGTACTGGAAGTACAGGCATGAACCACCATACACGACCTCCCAAAATATATTTCTTTGATATATTTTGAAATGGCACTGCAAAGCTATCTCTTGTACAAAAAAATATACCTTCTGTTGAGAACCCCTTTCCCTTTCCAGGTCTTCTTTCTGATCCAGGAGTGAATTAACAGAGTTTGGCACCTTTAAGAAACACAATCTATTTATTCTGAAGCATGCTACCTGGAGACTTCATCTGCATTATAAGATCCTTGGTCTGCACAACCCTTGACCTTAGCCCAGATACTCTCTTCTACTGATTTCAGGTCTTTCATTAAGATCTTTCAACCAATTGCCAGTCAGAAAACCTTTGAATCCACCTATGACCTGGAAACCTCTGCTTTGAGTTGCATAAGGGGGAACTTTATGTGTTCAAAATGACAATAGGAAAAAAAAGTAAATTTTTGTCCTAAGGTAAGATGCCAATATAAAAAGGAAACACAGGACAAAACTGATGCTTTAAGCAAATTTTAGAAAATTTGTGGAAAACTCATCTTAGGAAAGGAATTTTGTTTGTGATCAAGTTGGCTAAAATTAGAACGAAATTATACTTAAGTTATTTTTCTAAAAATTGAGCACTCATGGGCATAGAGACTGCCAGACCCGTACCCACCTGTGCCCTGTCCCCACACCAACATTGCCGCCAGTGCAAAACTGTGTGGGAGACCAGTAGACCCATCCTCACCCCCAGCAGCAGCTGCCGGCTGCACAGAGAGTGCACAGGGTTTCATGCCTACCAGCACCCCACCCTCATGCTAACACCAGCCCTGGAGCAAACACATGCACAGACACTGGGGGGACCCCTGGCTGGCCTCACTATCCTGCCACCATCACCACTGCGAACACCCACACAGAAGTTGGCACCCCTGAACCTGCCAGCACCTCACTGCAGCCAATGAGTGTGCACCCTGCCATGCTACCCATGCTGCTGGCACATGCAATCAAGGATGGATCCCACAGCCACTTCCCTACAAAGTTCTGTGGCTGGTACCACCCATCAGACTCTTGTGAACACTGCTTCAGGAACAACTTGGCTCTTCCAGCACGGCAGGTTCCTAACTTCCAGGGACCACAGAAAAAAAGCCAGGGGTCTGAAATCAACACCCCAGAGTTAGAACACACAGTCCAGGAGTTCTGAGCTGAGCCTTGGCTCCGTAAAATCCTCCAGAAACAAACCCAGTCAATTGAACCCACCTTATACCACAATTAAATCTCCAAGAACATAAAATGGAATAAAAGAAAAAAAAAACTTATCTAAAAGTCAGCAACTACAAAGATTGAAGGAATATTAGCCCACAAAGATGAGAAAGAACTAGTACAAAAACTCTGGCAACTCAAAAAACTATAGTGTCTTGTTACCTCCAAAGGATTGGACTAGTACCTAAACAGGCTGAGATGGCCAAAATTACGGAAATAGAATTCAGAATCTGGATAGAAAATGAAGATTATTGATATACAGGAGAAAGTTGAAATCTAATCAAAGGAATCTAAGGATTACAATAAAACGATACAGGAACTGATAGACAAAATAGCCATTAGAACAAAGAACCAAATTTATTTGATAGAGTTGTAAAACATTCTATGAGAATTTCATAATGCAATCCCAAGTATTAACAGCAGAACTGACCAAGCTGAGGAAAGAATCTCAGACCTTGAAGACCTCCTTGAAGACCTCTGAAATAACTCCATCAGAGAAAAAGAGAGAAAAAACAATAAACAAGAAGGAACAACCACTGAGTAATATAGAATTATGTAAAGAGACCCAATATATAACTCATTGATGTGCCTGAGAAACAGGGAGGGAAACCAAGCAACTTTGAAAACATATTTCAGGGCTGGGTGTGGTGGCTCACACCTGTAATTCCAGCACCTTTAGGAGGCTTGAGGTGGGTGGATCACTTGAGGTTAGGAGTTTGAGACCAGCCTGACCAACATGGTGAAACCTTATCTCTACTAAAAATACAAAAATTAGCTGGGCGTGGTAGTGCACGCCTGTAATCCCAGCTACTCGGGAGGCTGAGGCAGGCGAATTACTTGAACCCAGGAGGCGGAGGTTGCAGTGAGCCAAGATCATGCCACTGCACTCCAGTCTGGGAAACAGAGTGAAATTCCGTCTCAAAAAAAAAAAAAAAAAAAAAAAATCAGGATATCATCCATGAAAATGTCCCCAACCTCACTAGAGGCCAATATTCAAATTCAGGAAAGACAGAGAACCCCTGCAAAACACTACATAAAAAGACCATCCCCAAGAAACACAGCCATCAGATTCTCTAAGGTTGAAATGAAAGAAAAAAGGCAGCTGGAGAGAAGGAGCAGGTCGCCTACAAAGAGAACCCCATTAAGACTAACAGCACACCTGTTAGCAGAAACTCTACAAGCCAGAAGAGATTGGGGGTCCATATTCAGCATTCCCAAAGAAAAGAGTTTTTAACCAAGAATCTCATATGTGGCCAAACTAAGCTTTATAAGTGAAAGAGAAATAAGATCCTTTTCAGACAAGCAAATGCTAAGGGAATTCATTATCATCAGACTTGCCTTATAAGACATTTTGAAGGGTGTGCTAAATATGGAAAGGAAAGATTGTTACAAGCTGCTAAAAACCACATTTAAATACATAAACCAGTGACACTACAAAGCAACCACACAAACACCTCTGCATAATAACCATGATAACAGGACCAAATCCACACACATTAATACTAACCTTGAATGTAAACTGGCTAAATAACCCAATTAAAAGGCACAGAGTGGCAAGCTGGATAAAGAAGCAAAACCCAATTGTATGCTGTCTTCAAGAGACCCATCTCACATGCATGACACCAATGACATCCCTTCAATGTAAAGGAATGGAGAAAAACTCTACCAAGCAAATGAAAAACAGAAAAAAAATGAGAGGTTGCTATTCTAATTTCAGACAAAATAGACTTAAACTAACAAAGACAAAAAAAAAGACAAAGAACGCATTACATAATGGTAAAGGGCTCAATTCAACAAGAAGATCTAACTATCTTAAATATATATACTCAACATAGGATTGCCCAGAAACATAAAGCAAGTTCTCAGAGACAAATGAAGAGATTTCAATAACCACACAATAATAGTGGAAGATATTAACATCCTACTGACAGTATTAGATGGATCATCAAGGCAGAAAACTAACAAATATATTCAGGACCTTAACACTTGACAACATGGACCAAATAGACATCTACAGAACTCTCCACCTGAAAACAACAAAATATACATTCTTCTAATCTGTACATGGCACATACTATAAAATCAACCACACAACTGGGCATGAAACAACCTTCAGCAACTACAAAAATACCAAAGTCATACCAACCACACACTCAGACAATAGTTCAATAAAAATAGAAATCATTCAAAACCATATGATTAAACAAAAAATACACAACCTGCTCCTGAATGACTTTTGGGGAAATAATGAAATTAGAGCTGAAATCAAAAAATTCTTAGAAACTAGTAAGAACAAAGATGCAATGTACCAGAATCTCTGGGACACATCCAACACAGTGTTAAGAGAAATGTTTGTATAACTAAATGTCCACTTTGAAAAGTTAGATCTCAAATTAACAACCTGACATAAAGTCTACAGGAGTGAGAGAAACAAGAGCATACTAACCCCAAAGCTAGGAGAAAACAAGGAATAACCAAAATCGGAGCTGAACTGAAGGAAATTTAGATGCAAAAAAAACCATACAAAAAGATCAATGAATCCAGGAGCTTATTTGAAAGAATTAATAAGATTGATAGCTTGGTAGCTAGACTAATAATAAAGGAGAGAAGATCCAGATAAATACAATCAGAATTGACAAAGGGGATGTTATCACTGAACCCACAGAAATTACAAGAATACCCTCAGAGACTATTACAAACACCTGTATGCACACAAACTGGAAAACCTAGAAGAAATGGATAAATTCCTGGAAACATACAATTTCATAAGGTTAAACTAGAAAGAGACTGAATCTTTGAACAGACCAATAATGAGTTCCAAAAGTGAATTAGTATTAAAAGGCTAACAACCAGAAAAAGGCCAGGACCAGATGGATTCACAGCCTAATTCTACTAGATGTACAAAGAAGAACTGGTACTATTTCTACTGAAAGTATTCCAAAAAACTGAGGAGGATAGTCTCATTTCTAACTCATTCTATAAGGATAGCATCATCTGATACCAAAACCTGGCAGAGACACAACATAAAAAGGAAATTTCAGGCCAATATCCTTGATGAACATTGATGCCAAAATACTCAGCAAAATATGAGCAAAGTGAATCCACCTGCACTTCAAAAAGCTAATCCACTACAATCAAGTAGGCTTTATCCATAGGATACAAGCTTGGTTCAACATACACAAATCAATAAATGTTATTCACCACATACACAGAACTAAAAACAAAACCACGGCTGGGTGCAGTGGCTTATGCCTGTAATTCAGCACTTTGGGAGACCAAGGGGGGAGGACCACTTGAGCCCAGGAGTTTGAGACCAGCCTGGGCAACATGGTGAAACTCCATCTCTACAAAAAATACAAAAGTTAGCAGGGCATGGTGGCATGCACCTGGAGCTGGAGAGAAGGTGCTCACCTACCAAGAGAACCCCATAAGGCTAACAGCCTGTTAGCAGAAACCCTACAAGCCTATTATCATTTCCCCAGAAGTCATTCCCCAGTCATCCCCCAGAATCATTTCCCCAGTTACTCAGCAGGCTGAGAGAGGAGGATTGTCTGACTGGGAAGTCAAGGCTGCAGTGAGCTGTGATCACATCACTGTACTCCAGTCTGGGCAACAGAGTGAGACCCTATCAAAAAAACAAAAACAGGCTGAGTACAATGGCTCACACTTGTAATCCCAACACTTTGGGAGGCCAAGGCAGGTGGATCACGAGGTCAGGAGTTTGAGACCAGCCTGGCCAACATAGTGAAAACCCGTCTCCAATAAAAATACAAAAAACTAGCAGAGGTTGCAGTGAGCCGAGATCGTGCCACTGCACTCCAGCCCAGTTCAAGACTCTGTCTCAAAAAACAAAACAAAACAAACAAACAAACAACAGAAAAACAAAATCCATGATCATCTCAAGTGATACAGAAAAGGCTTTTGACAAAATTCAACATCCCTTCACGTTAAAAAATCATTGCTGGGCAGGGTGGCTGACGCCTGTAATCTCAGCACTTTGGGAGGCTGAGGCGGGCAGATCATGAGGTCAGGAGTTCAAGACCAGCCTGACCAACGTAGCGAAACCCTGCCTCTACTAAAAATATAAAAATTAGCCGGTCATGGTGGCGTGCACCTATAATCCCAGCTACTTGGGAGGCTGAGGCAGGAGAATTGCTTGAACCTGGGAGTGGAGGTTTCAGTGAAATGAGATTGCACCACTGCATTCCAAACCAGGCATTGAAAGAACATACTTCAAAATAATAACAGTCCTCCATGAAAAACCCACAATCAACATCATACTGGCAAAATATGGAAGCATTCCACTTGAAAACTGGAACAAGACAAGGATGCCCTCTCTCATTACTCCTATTCAACACACTACTGGAAGTCCTAGCCAGAGCAATCACACAAGAGAAAGAAATAAAAGGCAGCCAAATAGGAAGAGAGAAGGTGAAACTATCTCTGTTTGCAGACAATATGATTCTATACTTAGAAAGCCAATAGTCTCTGCCCAAAAGCTCCTTGATCTGATACACAACTTTACCAAAATCTCAGGATACAAAATCAGTGTACAGAAATTGTCACATACACAAACTGGGAGCCAAATAATGAATGCAGTCCCATTCACAATCACCACATAAAAAATAAAATATCTAGGAATGGCTGGGTATGGTGGCTCACACCTGTAATCTCAGCACTTTGGGAGGCCGAGGTAGGCGGATCACCTGAAATCTGGAGTTCGAGACCAGCCTGGGCAACATGGTGAAACCCCATCTCTACTAAAAATACAAAAATTAGCCAGGCATGGTAGTGCACACCTGTAATCCCAGCTCCTTGGGAGGCTGAGGCAGGAGAATCGCTTGAACCTGGGAGGCAGAGGTTGCAGTGAGCTGAGATAGCACCACTGCACTCATCCTGGGTGACAGAGTGAGATTCTGTCACAAAAAAACAAACAAAAAAAACCACCTAGGAATACATCTAACCAAGGAGGTGAAAGACCTCTACAACAAGAATTACAAAACACTGCTCAAAGAAATCCGAGATGTCACAATCGAATGGAAAAACATTTCATGCTCATGGATAGGAAGAATCAATATTGTCAGAATGGTCATACTGCTCAGAGCTATTTATAGACTCGATGCTATTCCTATCAAACTACCAATGACATTGTTCACAGAATTAGACCAAAAAATTTAAAATTTCTTATGGAACCAAAAAAAGAACTCAAATAGCCAAGGCCATACTAAGCAAAAAAAAAAAAAAAAAAAAAAAAAAAAGTGATATTCATATATTCATCACTTTACCCTACTTCAAACTATTCTACAAGGGTAGAGAGCCCAGGAATAATTCCACACACCTACAGTAATCTGATCTTTGACAAAATCAACAAAAACAAGCAATGAAGAAAGGACTTTCTATTCAATAAGTGGTGCTGAGGTAACTGGCTAGCCATATGGAGAAGACTGAAACTGGATCCCTTCCTTACACCATATACAAAAATTAACTCAGGATGAATTAAAGACTTTAATCTAGAACCCATAACTATAAAAACCCTGGAAGATAACCTAGGAAATATCATTCTGAACCTAGGACCTGGCAAAGATTTCATGATGAAGACATCAAAAGCAATTGCAACAAAAACAAAAATTGATAAATGAAACCTCATTAAACTAAAGACCTTCTGCACAGCAAAAGAACATATCAAGAAAGGGTAAACAGAAAACCTATACAATGGGAGAAAATATTTGCAAACTATCCATCCAACATAGGTGTTATATCTAAAATCTATAAAGAACTTAAATTTACAAGCAAAACTAACCCCATTAAAAAGTGGCCAAATGTCATTAACAGACGTTTTTCAAAAGACATTCATGCTGCCAACAATCATATAAAAAAAGGTTCAATTTCACTAATCATTAGAGAAATGCAAACCAAAACCACAATAAGATACCATCTCACACCAGTTATACTGGCTATTTTTAAAAAGTCAAAAAAATAAAAGATGCTGGTGAGGTTGTAGAGGAAAAAGAATGCTTATGCACTGCTGGTGGGAATGTAAACTTGTCCATCCACTGTTGAAAGCAGTTTGGCAATTTCTCAAAGAACTTAAAACAGAACTACCATTTGACCCAGCAATTCCATTCTTGGGTATATACCCAAAGAAATTATAAATCATTCTACCATAAAGACATATGCATGTGTATGTTCAACTCAGCAGTATGCACAATAGCAAAGACATGGAATCAACCTAAATGCCCATCAATGGTACACTGAATTTTAAAAATGTGATACACACACACACACACACACACACACACGGAATACTATGCATCCATAAAAAGAATGAGATCATGTCCTCTGTAGCAACATGGATGGAGCTAGAGGCTATTATCCTAAGCAAACTAATGCAGGAACAGAAAACTAAATATCACATGTTCTTATGTGTAAGTGGGAGCTAAACAGTGAGTACATATGGATGCAAGGAAGGGAACAAGAGACACTGGGGCCTACTTGATGGTGCAGGGTGGGAGGGGGGTGAGGACTGAAAAACTACCTCTAGGGTACTATGCTTATTACCTAGGTGGCAAAATAATGTGTACACCAAACCCCTGTGACAGGCAATTTACCTATATAACAAACCTGCATATGTACCCCCAAACCTAAAATAAAAAATTTTTAAAAAGAAAACAGGAAAAAAATATTTATTTTACTGAGCCCTAACAAAAAATAAATAAAAGTCAGAAGGGTCATAAGTGTCTAATCACTCAACAAAACTAGCATCTCTATCTTCAGATCACAAAAAGATGATAAACTCAACACTGACTTTACTTTTCTGGAGAGTGTAAGTTCAGCTCCACTAGAAGGAATCTTTTTTCACCGCTGTGTATCTTCAATTATTTTAAAAAGTTAGCTTCCCATTCCAGTAGACATAGCTAAAAAAAGATATTAGTTTTCCTATAACTTCTTCAATCCTATGGGACCCTCTGATATATAAAAGGATAATTTCCTTCTTCTGTGAAATAATATATCCACAAGTGTATATATATATATATATTCTTGTACACAGATCATGTTCATCAACACCACAAATGTTTAGTGTCATGGAAGAATTGGGCATCAAAATTTGTGTATGTTAATTTATTAAGAAAAATATTTTTAAATAAAAGAGAAATTCAGCATCCTAAATAGAGTATTCTAAATGTAATTTATATTTTGTTCTGTGGCTTTAGGTTATCACCATTATTGAAATAAATTTTTGTATTGTGCTCTCATTAAAAAATAATAAAATAAAAATTGAGCAAACTGATTCAAGACGAGTCTAGGACCCTATGTAAAACAACACAGTTTTCTTAGAGTATTGATCTGGTCTTTAATAGATATTGTTAAGAGGTTATAAAATGTTTATAGAAATCTCATGTTGTGTGGCCAAAGCTGACTTAGATTGGATGAATTTGTTTATAAGACTTTATTAAAATTAGCTTTATTGTTACTAATATACTAACATGAAAGTAAAATTTGATTTTCTCCTTCGAACAAGAATTTCACATAGTATTAATAAGACATTGTAACATATTTATTTACCTTTTGAGTAAACTGCAAAAATAAGTGGAGGAAGACTTTGCCTCATGCTGTCTTTTTTTTGTTTTCTCTACTGGAAACAGTATCCTCTCTATCAAAGAGTAAAAGTCTTTGCTTTTTGAAATACATTAATTATCATTTTGGGTAAATGAATGATTATTTTTTACAGTGACCTGTGATTGTGATTCTATTTTGATCATATGTTTTAAACTTTTCTTATTTTAATATCAAGTGTTTCAAACCTTTAATATTTGATATACTTCCCAAAATTAAATTTTGAATTCTAAAATTAAGTCTTTTTGACCTGAACTAACTTGCACATAACAAATAGGAACCCCTGAAAATCCTCAAGAGACATGTTAGGCTTATTTGGTATGTTAAACTCATACAGGAGGCATTGTTAAATAAGAAATTGTGTTGAACTTTTTCAAGTTAGATTTGCATAAATGTGTTATTATTATGTGTTCCAAAATTATATGAGGTTCCTAAAATTCTGATACATCTTGATATATGTTATGTCTTATGTATGTATGTGTGTATGTATGTTTTTGAGATGGAGTCTTGCCCTGTCACCCAGGCTAGAGTACAATGGCATGATCTCAGCTCACTGCAACCTCCACCTCCCAGGTTCAAGCAATTCTCCTGCTTCAGCTTCCCAAGTAGCTGGGATTACAGGTGTGTGCCACCACGCCTGGCTAATTTTTTGTATCTTTAGTAGAGACCAGGTTTCACCATGTTGGCCAGGCTGATCTCGAACCCTTGACCTCAAGTGATCAGCCCGCCTCAGCCTCCCAGTGTGCTGGGATTACAGGTGTGAGCCACCGCACCTAGCCTTTCAGTCATATTTATAATTATTATGTTAAATTGTTGTATGCCACAGAAACGATATAATTGCATTTTCAATTGCATCTTTAACCATGGCTACTCTAAGTCTTTTTTCATTCACAATCATTGGTTTACTTTTATTCTACTAAAAAAGTGGTTTATAATAGATTATAGTCTATATTTGCTTCTTCAAGTAAATTCACTTCTTTTTTTGCTTCTTCAAGTAAATTCACTGAAAAGAGCCCTGACAAGTACCCTTGAGAACAGGCTTCTGATAACTTTAGAGATCATACCATTAGACCAAGTTAAAATTTCCAGAACTCTAATAAAAAGCTTATGTGTTCATGAAATTGCTAAGAAAACATCAAGCAGAATAAGAATTATTACATGGTACGACTTGATAGAGGACTAAAAGTATGTTTTCACGAAAATTGTTAACAAAACATCAAGCAAAATAAGAATTATTACACAAGACTGAATTGATAGAGGACTAAAATTACTTTTATGACATTTTTTGTTTGAAACATTCCTGGTTCTTTTTATACTTTGTTTTCTAGAGTCAAGAAAACATTTTTCTTTTCAGTTATTTACAGCTCACAGCAATTGTCTAAAGTATACTTTTATAAGCAAAATTTAAATATTTACCTTTCTCTCTACCTGATTTTTCCAAAATTTGGAAACTATTGGTGACTATTCCTATTTTATAATTATTTGCATAGGTTCAATAAGAATATGTTTTCTTCTGTAACAGGACATGTTAGATGAACTGGTAATTTTACTAAGGCTCGACAGGAATGGCATGTTTTACATATGACCAGACTGCTTTGAGGAATTGAAATTGATTTTATACAGCTGCTAAAACGCTGTTGGAAAGACTAGCCAGGTACCTTGTCTACATGGGTTCTGACTCTGTGGTAAATGAATAATATCACTTTCTGAAGATCGAGGAACCTCAAGATATTTTTGAGACCTTGAGAAGAGAGGAATTCACCCAATTCATACAGATACTACACGAACAGTCTCCTGGTGAATCCCTGGTTTGGTATCCTAACTTCAAGAAGCTTTTAAAAGTTTAATCTTAAGGGGCTGGGCATGGTGGCTCACACTTGTAATCCCGGCACTTTGGGAGGCCCAGGCAAGCAGATCACCTGAGGTCAGGAGTTTGAGACCAGCCTGACCAACATGGAGAAACCCTGTCTCTATTAAAAATACAAAATTAGCCAGGCATGGCAGTGCACGCCTGTAATCCCAGCTACTTGGGAGGCTGAGGCAGGAGAATCACTTGAACTCAGAAGGCAGAGGTTGCGGTGAGCTGAGATTGCACCATTGCACTCCAGCCTGAGCAACAAGAGTGAAACTCCGTCTCAAAAAAAAAAAACGAAAAACAAAAAACAAACTTAAATTCCTTATTAAAATGTTCCAACAAAGCAACTTAAAAGAGCCTATATGGCCATTCGCTATTCTTGCTGAGTTTTATGCAAATAATCAGGCCAAGTATAATACTAAAACTTATTTTGCAAGTACATTGGTGCTATTAAAATTTACCTTTGGTAGAAATGGGGAGCTGAAGAGGGAAAAAAAAAATGTTTCAGAAGAAAACTATAGCACACCTTTTCTTGTATACCAGTCCTGAACACTGTTTTTAACATTTTATTATTTCTCTATGATTTGAACTAAATCCAAAATTATTTCCTGGATATAAGAATTTTCTAAAGAAGGACCAGGTTTTCATTTTCTTTATAATCTTCATAGTTGACTCCTTTATGGAATAGGGTTTTCTTTTTGACATTTTGGTATTCAAATTCTCTTTTTTATTATAATCTTTATGTGTATTATATTTCTACTATGTATCCCTTGTTTTACTTCTGAGAAAACTAAACTCATGGTAATCTGAATACTAGAGATGATTCAACAAGTGATAGCAGCTATATAAATCAATGACTTGACTGAGGTCTCATTTTTGCCACCCTGTGATGCCATCCCATTTAGCCTTTGGGGACTCTTAAAATTCCTAACCGAGATGTATCCTGTTTCCTCCACCCCCCCATGTGGAACAGGACCATCTGGGAATGAGCCTTCCTAATGACATGGGACTAAGCTCCTGAACATAACTGAAGCCAGAACTGTTTGAGTTCACCTACAATGCTTTCTTTGAAAGGTCTTGATGAAAAGGGGGGAAATGAGAGAAAAAGAAAGGTCAGAACAGTCTGAGTCATATGAGATATGCAAAAATCTATTTGGCCCAGAGGGACATGAGTATGGAACTTGATCACATCCTACCCCTGCTCCCCACATCCATTCCCAGGGACAATTGTTTAAAGGCATTTTGTTCCTGTGTAGCCCCTTCCCCCATTATCTTTTTGTTTGCTTGCTTGTTTGTTTGTGACAGAGTCTCACTCTGTCGCCCAGACTGGAGTGCCGTGGAGTGATCTCAGCTCACTGCAATCTCCGCCTCCCGGGTTCAAGCAATTCTCCTGCCTCAGCCTCCTAAGTAACTGGGATTACAGGTGAGCACCAACACTCCTGGCAATTTTTTTTTGTATTTTTAATAGAGATGGGGTTTCAGCATGTTGGCCAGGCTGGTCTTGAACTCCTGACCTCATGATCCGCCCACCTCAGCCTCCTAAAATGCTGGAATTACAGGCTTGAGCCACCGCACCCGGCCTAATTTTTGTATTTTTAGTAGAGATGGGGTTTTAACACGTTGGCCAGGCTGGTCTCAAACTCCTAACCTCAGGTGATCTGCCTGTCTCAGTCTCTCAAAATTCTGGGATTACAGGTATGAGCCACTACTCCCAGCCCCCATTATCTTCATGTTCCTGGAATTTGTGACACAAAGAACAATGTATAGCCAATAGCTTGTGTTACCTTAATGTAAATTATTGGTTTACATTACAATTTAGGAACTGCTCTTCTTTTTCCTTTAAAAACTCACTTTCAGAACAAGGATCACTGAACTACCAAAAAATAAAAATAGTAATAAACCCACTGTGGCCATAATCCCAGCACTTTGGGAGGCTGAGGCAGGATTGCTTGAGGCCAGAAGTTTGAGAACAGACTGGCCAACATAGGAAGACCCCATTTCCACAAAAAATTTTTGAAAAGTAGCTGGGCATGGTGGCACTTGCCTGTAATCCTGGCCATTCAGGAGGCTAAGGTAGGAGGATCACTTGAGCTCAGGAGTTCAAGGTTACAGTGAGCCATGATTATGCCACTGCACTCCAGCCTGGGAAGTACCCTGTCTTTAAAAAAGCTAAAAATTAAAAATAAACCCACTTGTAACTGCTGCTAATCAGAGTGTATATTCAGGACAACTTGAATCTTTGCTCCCAGGGTGGCCACCCTCAAACTTTGAGCTCAAATAAACTCTATCTTAAAAATTTTCTGACTCTTGTTATTTAAAGTTGACAACCGCCCCCCCCCCGCAAGACACACACACACACGCATGTATGTCTATGACTAAATGCCGAATCTTTGGCCAGGGAACTAACTCAAATTACCACATCTTTGTTATGGGAACGTGCCATCTGTTTTTAGCCATTGATTTTAGTATTACAGCAGAGTGTAGCCTATCTGCTTCATAATCAGTTAAAAGTCCAATTTTTTTCCCCAAGTGTCATGTGCATGACAGACAACTCTCTTGCCAAATGATAATTGGGATGTGAAAAACATTTTGTTTTAATTGAATTCAAGCAAGTAAATCATCTTGGCTAGGCATCAAAAATCTTGGACACCCGAAAGCTGGAGAGATTAAAAACATTCATTTTTTTTTTTTTTTTTATCACACCTATTTTCCAAGTAAAAAACTATTCTCTTCAGATTATTGATATTGAGGAGGTTGGTTACAGTACCCTCTTTATAAAGATCCATGGAAGAAATTTCTTTCAGGAATATTTGTATTTCTCTTGAGTGTCAATTTTTTTTTTTCTATTTTTTGATGTTTTACATTGACTGCCAGGCAGCTCAGAGCAAAATCTTTGGCCTTCCTCCAGCAAGTATTCCCTATGGTTTTATTTTGTGTACTAGCCCTGGACTTTAATCATATTTTCCCTGCACTCCAACTTTCTCACTATTCTTTGAAAATCTCATTGTAATGTATTTGTGTAAATTACACTCAAATCCTTTTTGGACTAAACTGGGCTGTAAACAATGAATAAATGACCAGGTGCGATGGCTCACACCTGTAATCTCAGCACTTTGGGAGGCTGAGGCAGATGGATCACTTGAGGTTAGAAGTTCGAGACAAGCCTGATCAATATGGTGAAACCCCATCTCTATTAAAAATACAAAAATTAGCTGGGTGTGGGGGTTCCTCCCTGTAATCTCAGCTACTTGGGAGGCTGAGGCAGGAGACTGCGTAAACCCAGAAGGCAGAGTTTGCAGCGAGCTGAGATGGCACCACTGTTATTTTCGCAGATTAGTTACTGTGCAGAATATAGACCATGTCTTGGCTCCAGGCTATGTTGTCTCCTCTACTCATTCTGGTGGCTTTTTGGGCCTTACCCTACCACCAGAGCTCTATGCCCTATAACTGACTTCCACAGCTGAGCACACTAAGCACAGAGCAAGACTCTCACTCAAAAAAAAAAACAAAAAAAAAATGAATAAATAATAAATCACAAATAATCATCAATAAATACAAAGCAGTAGAAATTTTAAAAAGCACAAATAAATTGCAAATACAAGTTGTTTTCAAGTTCTTGGTTAACTCCATTTCACTCTTAACACGTACTACTTCCCTCTCCCTTTACACAGGGATGTCTGAAGCTCTCTTCTGATATTTACCAACGATAAATATGCTGGGTTTTACCACGCAAATGAAATTAAAGAAGAGAGGATAGAACTAAGGGGGTTTTAGTTTTGTTATCAGGGCTTTCCAACATTGGGGGAAAAAAAGTGACTTTAACGCTAGTCTGAGGAAGACATTGGGATTAATGTATTTGTGTGCAAGACTAAAAAAGAGGAAGAACATGTGATGCATATTTATCCCAAAGAAGGTGGAGAAAGGTGGCATTAAACTGTTCCTAGATGACTTCTCAGCAGTTTTATTGTCCAGAGAGCTTCGTGGCTGCTCAGAGTATACAAATGGCCATTTTTATTTTGAGTTTGTGGATGTCAGGAAACCTTTCTGCCCATTGACCCATCATCTCTGAATCTCTAAAACCAATCTTATGTTATATAGTGGAGGTTCCTGGGGCTCAGAACCAAGATTCCCTATTCCAACTCCCCATATTTGGCTGAGACTTTCTGTCCAGTTCCAGAAACTGGATCTTTCTCCTAGTGCCCTATCAGGTCACTTATAGTCCTGCCTGCTCTCACCAAGCTCACCCCACAGCAGAGGTCAGGTTGTTGAACCTCAGTTTGGTGGCCTAGGCCTCTCTTTCTGCTACTGTTCTTAGACAGCACTGCCCCAGGAATTCGACAGCTAGAAACCCATCCCCACCTCTGCCTGTTTTTCATCACTCAGCGGGTACCTCTTCTTGGGCAAGTTATTCAATATCTCTGGGTCTCAGTTTCCTATCTGTAAAATGGAGATTGTCTAGTACATGTATCTCAGTGTTAGTATGAGGACTCAAAAGAGACAATGCAAAAAAAAGGCTTAGAACAGTGCCTGGCACAAATAGTAGGTGCAGGGTAAACTGGACCATTGCTGATGATTAAGGAAGAAGCCCTTGTGTAAGCATGGAGTTTCCTCCTTAGCTGTGCTATGCTAAGGATGATATTAAAAAGTAGTCAACAATTCCCCTTTCTAGAGCATCTGAGCAGCCAAGGTAGATTTACCCTAAAACTGTTGAAGTAAAGTTTAGGTGTCAATTTCTTTATTTGCATGGGCCTCACCTAGGGCCCAAGAACAGCTCTAACAATGTGTCCATGGGGTGCATATTTTTGTAAAATTCATAAAAGTATGATGTTTTTGCATTGTTTCTTTTAAGGACCACCCAAATTGTATAAGCTTCACATCTCACAAAGTCTGGCTCCATGCCGGCATCCAAGTCACATGACACCTCTGGAGCCGCCAATACGTGAGGTGGGTGCCGCCAGTAGTAGATTGATAGATATAGAATTATAAATATGATCATACATGTACAAAAGGATGATTTAAAACACTGAGTTTCGGAGCCAGGCGCCGTGGCTCATGTCTGTAATCCCAGCACTTTGGGAGGCCAAGGCGGGTGGATCACAAGGTCAAGAGAGTAAGACCATCTTGGCCAACTTGGTGAAACTCCATCTCTACTAAAAATACAAAAATTAGCCAGGCGTGGTGGCAGCCGCCCGTAATCCCAGCTACTCAGGAGGCTGGGATTACAGCTACTGAGGAGAATCACCGGAACCCGGGAGGCAGAGGTTGCAGTGAGCCGAGATCGCACCACTGCACTCCAGCTCTGGCGACAGAGCAAGACCATGTCTCAAAAAATAAATAAATTAATTAATTAAATAAAACACTGAGTTTGTTACTTATTTAGATAAGCCACCTTGTTTTAAAATAAAGAATACAAATTTCCTCCTATCTTTAGAATTGAATTAGAACATGTACAATACCCTTAATAATAATTAGATCTAACTCCCCAAAATGCTTCCTTCACCTTGCTGCTTAATCAAATTTCAAAACATCCTGTTATTTTTGCAGATTAGTTACTGTGCAGAATATAAACCATGTCTTGGCTCCAGGCTACGTTGTCTCCTCTATTCACTCTGGTGGCTTTTTGGGCCTTACCCTACCACCAGAGCTCTATACCCTATAACTGACTTCCACAGCTGAGCACACTGAGATGTGAAGAAATTTCATCCCATAGCTCAGCAAAACACATTTTGCCATGAATTTAAAATAACCTCTCAGGTAACTGTCACGTTTTTTTCAGTAAAGAAAAAATTGCCAAAATTTAGAAAAGAAATATAATAGCCAATAAATGAAAACATTAGTTCTTAATAGAGTATTTGATAGAATAAATCCTTGATGCTAAGGGCCAAATAAGATGTCATCTGAGTCACCCAACATATCCATATACTTCTGCAGATGCTTCTAGTGACTCCAGGTGACCCTCTCTGTGCACCTACGGCCCCTTTTCAGGCTCCAGCCCTAGCTAGGAGTCAGGCAAGGGACAGAGAAGAGGTGATTGTCGTGGTGCTAGGACCATGTCTGCTGTGGGGGTGGGAGGGTAGACACAGGAGACAGCAGTGGAGGCACCACAAGAGGTCATTCTTTTGTTTTCAGGTCAGTCGTTGCTTATGCCATGGCTACTGCCCGCTCTTGTGTTGTAGACAAGGGAGTATCTCTAATTGTGGAAGGCGGGGGGCTCTCCTTTTTTGTAAAACACTATACTTTATTCTGATATCATGTTCTTGCGGTTTCTTACAAAAGGCTAATATAGTCTTTATTTTGTTTTCTGTAATTAAAATTATATATCAGTAATACATGCTCATTGTAAGGAATTTGAATGATACCTCAAAAATATTTTTAGAAAGTAAGACACATGAAATCCCATCACCTTGAGAGAACTACCACTGACATTGTAGTAACCATATTTTTACACACAAACACACACACACAGACAAACTATACTTACACATGTATATACATAGAATACTATACATATATACATACTATACTATAAATATATACATAGTATATATGTGTATGTGTGTATTTATAACTACATACATATAGTTATTTAAGATTACAAGATACAAGCAGTTTTATCATAGATATTTTCTCTTTCCCTCTCACTCCTTTCCCCATATCCTTCATTCCCTACCCTCTAGATTACCATATTAACAGCAGGCTGTGAGTGTAGATGGGTCTCAAGGGATATGTAGGAGTTAAGGAAAAAAGAACAGGTGACAGACAGCCCAGACCAAGAGAACAGTACATGTAAAAGCCAAGGAAGCAAGAGCTTATTAGAGCTGTGGCTCTTGAAACTTTAATGTGCATACCGATCACCTGGGGATCTTGTGGAATGCAGATTCTGAATCAGCAGATCTGGGATGAGGCCTGAGATGCATTCCTACAAGTTTCCAGGGAATACCCATGCTGATGGATCACACTTTGAGAAGCAAGGATGTAAACTGTTGTGCAGTTCAATGTAGTATCTACCAGCCACATGTGACTTCTCTTTTTATCTATTTATCTATCTTAGATGTCTTGCTCTGTCACCCAGGCTGTAGTGCAGTGGTGCCATCATAGGTCACTGCAGCCTTGAATCCTGATCTCAAGTGATCCTCTTGCCTCAGCTGCCTGAGTAGCTGGGACTACAGGCCTATTCTGCCATGCTTAGCTAATTTTTTTTTTTTCTTTAGAGATGGGGTCTTGCTATATTGTGGCAGCTGGAGTGCAGTGGCTATTCACAGGCACTGTCAGAGCACACTGCAGCCTCAAACTTCTGGCCTCAAGGGATCCTCCCACCTCAGACTTCTGCCCACATAGCTGGGATTATAGGCATACCACCACCAGGCCCAGCATGACTATTTAAATTTAAATTAGTTAAAAGTAAATAAAGTTTAAGATCCAGGTCTTGTGTTGTGCTATTCACATTTCAAGTACTCAATAGCCACATATGGCTCCCATACTGGACAGCAGAGATACAGAATATTTCCATCACTGCAGAAAGTTGTATGGGACAGTGCTGGACAGCATTCAGGGCTCTGCAGTTATTTCAGCATGGTTGGATCATAATAGGTATGTGGGAAGTGGGAGGAGGAGGTAGATAGGTGGGGGTCGGTTTTTTTCCTGGTGGCAGCAAAGAACCATTTAATAATTTCCAATGGAGATGACAGCAGTGTGGAAGAATTCATAGGGAAGGAAACACTGGAGACAGGGAAGCTGAATGCAGGTGGAGGCTACTGCAGTGGATGATGCTGAAAGTAAATGATGGAGCTAGAACTAAAGTACAAGCAAGGGCTGGAAAGAAGAGGCAGACTCATGGATGGTCAATAGGAAGAACTGCCTGCATGGAAGAAGACGAGGAAGTAGGAGGCTGAGAAATGGAGGAGGAGGCTGAGAAAGGAAAGCATTTGCTCTAAGTCCTGGACAGCTGGGATAAGGAATTGTTATTCTTCAAGACAGAAGACACAAAAAGGAAGTAGACAGGTGGAAGAAGAGAATAAACTCTGGGCCAAAAGAGTGATTTTGTGGTGTCTCTGGGAAATCCAACTGAGAATATCTGGAGGGCTGGTGAGTATTCTTCTAGGTCCCTTTATTCAACTTCAGACAGATTAAAGTTGGACAGACTGAACTCCCTCAAATTGGACAGACTGGCCAGGCGTGGTGGCTCACACCTGTAATGCCAATGCTTTGGGAGGCTGAGGCGGGAGGATCACTTAAGCCTAGGAGTTGGAGCTAGACCCATGAGCTATGATCGTGCCACTGCACTCTAGCCTAAGTGATAAAGACCCTGTCAAAAGGAAAAGGAAGGGAGAGGGAGAGAGATGAGAGAGAGAGAGAGAGAGCAAGAAAGAGAGAGAGAGCAAGAGAGAAAAGAAAACGAAGGAAGGAAGGGAGGGAGCGAGGGAGGCAGGGAGGGAGGGAGAGAGATACAGAGAAAGAGAGAAAGAAAGAAGGAAGGAAGGAAGGAAGGAAGGAAGAAGGAAGGAAGGAAGGAAAGAAGGAAGAAGGAAGAAGGAAGAAAGAAAGAAAGAAAGAAAAAGAAAGAAAGAAAGAAAGAAAGAAAGAAAGAAAGAAAGAAAGAAAGAAAGAAAGAAAGAAAGAAAGAAAGAAAGAAAGAAAGAAAGAAAGAAAGAAAAAAGAAAGAAAGAGAGAGAGAAAGAAGAAAGGAAGGAAGGAAGGATTGGACATATTAATTTCTCTCAAAAAATTAGGCCTAATAATGAACCCAATTGAAACAATTCTCTTTAAACTGTATTGTAAGCATTTTTAGTACCAAATACATATTATCTTGAACCTAACTTAAAAGCAATTATAAATCAGTTTATTTTGTTCTATCATCTCTGTATTTAATAGACATTTCTCCTCTAAGCCCAGTGAAGTTTTACTATTTCAAATGAACTGAGTTTTTCATGTTCATTGAATTGAGGTATTTGGTCAGAAATGTGAAGCCTTCAGATTAAGGTGAATTTCTCTTGAATCAAACACAAATGTAATTCTTTCATAATTCCTTCCCATTTTTATCTCCTGGTTGGGGGAGGGGAGAAGACATTCTGCACAACTACCCCCAGCCCCTGCTAGGTTGCTGCTGAATTCCTGCATTAGTCTCTTTACTAAGGAGATTTACTTCTCTTTTCCTATATTTTCCCATGTAGCCTGACCAAATTCATTGCCATAGTTAAAGGAAAGGTAATATCTCTCAGCTATCAAAAGGGACTATAAAAAGGACAGATTCCAACTAGAGATATGTTTGAAAGATTCCTGAGAAAGGTGAGGGGACAATAAACTGATACTCACTCTCCGGTTTCAACAAGATCCTCTGAATATCTGCAAGATGATGACTAGCTGTTAGGGTTTATTGGTAAATTTTATTCAACTTCGTCTTCCCACCAAAATCACCTTAATCACACCCGAAACCACACCCTACATCAGATCCTATCATTCCACTGTTTAAAAAAACACACACGAAAACAAACAAAAAAAGCACTTGAACAGCTTTCCATCATCTTTAGCACAAAATATAAACTCTTCCATAAATACAAAAATTAGCCAGGCATGGTGGTGTGTGTCTGTAATCCCAGCTACCCGGGAGGCCGAGGCAGGAGAATCGTTTGAACTTGGGAAGTGGAGGCTGCAGTGAGCCAAGATCACGCCACCACACTCCAGTCTGGGTAACAGAGCAAGACTCCATCTCAAAAACAAAACAAAACAAAACAAAACAAAACAAAACAAAACAACTCTTCCAGGGTTTCTGGCATGGTCTGGCCCCAAGCCATTCTCATGTCAGGCCATTCTGCTCCTTATGTTCCATTTCTGGGCGTTCTTAAACAGGTAAATCCCTTTCCTGTTTACCTTGGGGCTCTGGACGAACTGTTCTTTCTGCTTGCAAAGCTACAACCCCACCAGAGCTGCCTGTCTTGATCAGTTAACCAGATGTAGGCTATTTTTTGGTTTCCCTTCCTGCTCCATCCTCAATACCTGGGGAAAGGCTAGGTAGCATGGTGTTTGAGGGGCTCTGCCTTCAGGCTGCTTGAGTTCAAATCCTGGATCTACCACTGGCTAGCTGCTCTGTGACTTTGGGCAAGTCACATAATTATTTCCCCATCTATAATTTGGAGATGACAAAATATATTTTGAGGATTAGATTTGTTAGCAGATGGTATGTGAAACAGTAATAGAAGTTCTTCTTTTGGCATATACTCCAATTTTATTCTACTTGTTTGCCACGTTTGAGCCTGTTACCTTGAGACTGCTATGGCTGCCTTCTCAACCTCCCCAACTCCCACCCTCCAACTGATTATGGTTTACTTATTGGACTCTGCAAATGAATAAAGAGGGAGCATGAGGAAAGGAAGCAGTCCTAGCTTTAGGAGAGGCCATGGGAGTGAGCTTGTCGAACAAGACATGGTCGTGGCTTCTCTTTAAGCTTACGGTTTAGGCGGACACAGATTATGAACACACATCGGATTAGTCTGGCTTTAGGAAAGGGAATCTCAAGGCCTTAGGCCAGCCGTAGAGTAACCTCGATGGCCTCCCGACAAGAGAACCCGAGTTAGGGTCTAGGGCCTAAGAGCACCAGAATCACCAACGCTGGTGATTGGTGGGGAGCCTGAAGAATCTAATTCCGAGAATGCTCTGCGCGCAGACACGGCTTATCTCCGCGCCACTGCAAGAGCCAGACCTAGGTCGGCCCCGGACACCGAGAGCCAATGGCCAGGCCCGTCCTGCCCCGTCCGGGATTGGCTGTGCGTGCCGCGGCCCTCCACCCCGCCCCGCTCAGGGTCTCCCCGGGATTGGCTGAGCTCCCCGACTTCTCCAGGGATCGGCTGCGAGCCCCGCCCTCGCCCAGAGTCTTCCCGGGATTGGCTGCGGGCCCCGCGACCCTCCTCCTCCCCTCCCCCGCCCCGCCCCGCCCCGCGCCGCCTCTCTGGTTTGTTCGCCCGGCGCAGGTCGCCCGCCTCTTTGTCAGCTGGAATCGCGCGGTAAGTGCGTCTTCAGCCTTCGGCTTTCGGTCTCTGGAGGGAGGGCGCCCGGCCGGCCCGCGGGCCGGATCAGGGCTGGGCTCGCCCCGTGTCCCCACGAGCTTTGCCCGCCCCGAGCTTCTCTGCTCCCGGCGGCCAGAACGGAGGGGTAGAGCAGCCCTCGGCTGCCCGGGGGGCGGGCGGCAGTGCTCGTCCCGGGGCCGCGCGAGGCACAGGCGCCGCGCCCAGAGGAACAGCCAGAGGTTCCCGGGGCAGGTCCCGGGCACCGTAACAATTTTGCCCTTTGCTTCGCCAGGGCGGACGCGCCACTACTTTGTAGCGGGTTTCGGGCGGGCCACGCGTGCGGCGACAGGAACCCAACCCCAGCTGACCTTGAGCTCAGGAGTTCATCTCTTACGTCTGCGGAAGTGCAGCTGCCTCAGTTCTTAGCACAGGTATGTTCGTAGCCTTGAGCAGGGGGAAATGACTCAACCCGGAGCACGTGGCCAGTGGTACCGGAGGGTTCCCCGGCGTGTTTGTCGCCAAGGTCCGAATCCGCCTCCCCTTAACTGGAAGGAAACATCCATGTAGATGCTCACCAAACAAAACAGCTGTTTCTAGTGGTGGTTTCAGACTTAGAGAAGCTGAGATCCACGAGGTATGGAGAGCAACGCAGGAAATAATAGTGAACCCTGTAAAATCAAAGAAAAAAAAAATCCCAAAGCACCCTTTCCTGTGCCCTTTTAAGGTTGACCCAGTGCTTTAAGAGGCTAACACAGAAGGGTAAAGTAAGTCTCCATAAAACCCAGAGAAGAGACTGGAAATCTCCCCTTTGGATCCTGTCTGGAGTCACAGCTGAACCAGAAAAAATTTCGTTACAACCTGAGCGCCTTTGTGATTTTCTTCACACAGTTTGTAGAACAAGCGATACATTTCCGTTTTCTTTGTTTAAAACGTCATTTTAAAACTTTTCTTTCTATAGGTTGACAACTACAGGTACAAGCCATTGAAGCTGGAATGTCCTGTTGCTGGTATTTCAGTTGACTTAAGCCAACTATCCCTTCAGTTACAGTAGGAAACTGCCTCTAATAAGGCCAAATATGCGTACTAACTTGTAGCAACCACGTGTCCGTGCAGTGCCACAGGAGCTAGAGCAGTGGGACAACGCTGGTGGCAACAGGGCAATGTAGCAGGTGCTTCATGTTCACCTTTTCAGCCTTTTTCATTTAATTGTCACAACTCAGAGGTGGATTCTGTTAGGTACAAGCTGCCCCAGGACCACCCCGCCCCCGCCAACTCAATGCAGCTGACCCTTAACCTGAATACTCTGCAGCTGCATTCCTGAACCCTTATATAGGTGCCACAGCAAGGTCCCCAGACTTGCTACACCGAAGCCCTCCGGGTGGCACGGGGGAGGTCATGAGAAACGTGGATAAACCTAACTTACACCCCCTTGTAAATTCCTGTTTTCACAAGATAATATATTGTAAGCCGGCCACGAGATGAAATGTGGTAGTTAATCAACTAACAACCCCCCGGGTCTCTCTCCCCCATATAAACCCCTCATTTTGTAAGCTCAGGGCTGCCACCTCTGGTGGAGAAGCCCGGCAGGTTAATAAACTTACTTGCCTGACCTTGGGTCTCTTGTCTTTTCTCTCTGCTAACCTTACAGATTCTATTCTCCCGTTTCATAGGTAAAGAAATGGATTAGGGGTAACTCAAGTTTCATCACATGTGAGTATCTCTGAGAGGCTTCACGTGTATAACTTTTCAGCAGTGTGACTTCTGGAAAGTCACCTGTCTCTTGAGATTTGGTGTCCTGCTGTAACAGTTAAGAATTAAACTAGGAAAGGACCACAGTAGAGCTGTTAGGAATATGAACTCTTTGTATTATTTCATTGCATTGAGCCGAAGAAGTTTCACAAAATTTGGCACAAAATGAGTATCTGTCAGCGCATTCTGGTTTTTTTGTGTGTCTATGTAGCAAGTATTTAATATTTATCTTGGAGTCATTCTTAATTCATAGCACTGTTCTTACCTTTTTATCTAAACTTTTATGTTCCATATTGTAAAGTCTAGCCTCATAAGTTTAGGTAATTGCTCATAAGTTCAGATAATGTTGAATTGTAATCCCAATGTTGGAGGAGGGGCCTGGTGGGAGGTGATTGGATCAAAAGGGAGGATTTCCCTCTTATTGTTCCTTAGGATAGTGAGTTCTCATGAGATCTGGTTGTTTAGATGTGTAGTGTGGCTGGGGCAGTGGCTGCTGCCTGTAATCCCAGCACTTGGGAAGGCCAAGGCAGGGGGATCGCTTGAGGTCAGGAGTTAAGACTATCTTGGGCAACATAGTAACACCTCATCTCTACAAAAAATGAGGCAGAAGGATTGCTTGAGCCCAAGAGGTTGAGACTGCAGTGACCCATGATCTTGTCACTGTGCTCCAGCCTGAAAAGAAAAATTAAAAATAAAGGTTATGCAATTGTGCACGTTTTCTCAAGTCAGAGGCGGAAGAATGGCAGAGTTTAGATTAAAAGTGTGGCACCTCCCCTTCCTCCTACTTTGGCCATGTGCTTCCTTTTAGACATACCCCATGATTGTGAGTTTCCTGAAGCCTCAGCAGCCAAGCTCCCTGTGCAGCCTGCTGAGATGAGACAAATCTTTTCTTTATAAATTACCCAGTCTCAGTTCCTTATAGCAATGTGAGAATGGACTAGTACAAAAAATATTCAACTAATGCATTAGCTGGCTATAATTGCTAAGGAGGGAAGGAAAGGGAGATGACTTAACATGGCTGGCAAGGGAGGCCTCACTCAACATGAAAGAGCTGAGGGAGATGTCATGGCCTTATATATAGTTGAGGGGAGAGCATTCTAGGCAGAGGGAAAACTAGTGCAAAGGCCCTGAGGATAGTTGTGTTTAAAGGTTTGGAGAAGCAGTGAAGCTATAGAGAAGTGCCCTTGGAGGGGAGGACTTAATGTCTGTATATAGTAGTGGAGAGTTGGTTATTTTCAAACTCTTGTAAAATGGCAATGTGCTCTGGCCTTCCAGGCTCTGAATGTTTTAATTTAACTGGAATGCTCCCTATTGCCTTATACCTTACTGCTCTTAACCTAACTTTTCTCTGACCACCACCAGCCCTTCTATGTAATGGCCCTGTAGCATCAGAACTACATTACACATTGTGTGTGAACTTGCCTAACTGCCTGTGTTTCTCTCCATTCTGTAAAGTCCCCCTTGGTTCCCAGCATGTTACAGAGGGTCTAGTCAGGTGCTTGACATTTTGTAGGTAAGTGGCTTATAGTCCCCTTCTAAGGGCAGCATAATGTTGAGCCTAGGTTCAGATCTCTATGTGTGATCTTAAACCACTTAGTGTTAGGTTTTATTAACGAGTAATATGTGATACATCAGACTACTTGGTAAGTAGTAAGTACTCAGCAAATGATATATTAGTTGGTAGTACTATTTAATCATTTTTATAATACCGTAGAGTCATAATGTTAGAACAAAATGACAATATTGATATTTAGTATTGTGCATGTTTCTGCCGCACATCTACTAAAACTGGAACTGATACTTAGTATTTACATAGTACTGGAATAGCTCTAATGTTCTTTTAATGGAGCATTTAACTATGGATCAAGTAGTATTCTAGGTATCGTAAGAACCAGTGAGCAAGTATACAAAAATCAGTGGATATGGTTGGTTGTGATAACTCATTGGCCACATTTCAAATATTCAATAGCTGCATGTGGCTAGGGGCAGCACAGATAAAAAGGCTCTAGCAAATAGTTGTCAAGAATAACCACTGGTTTCACAAAGCACTCCACGGAGTCCTGGTGGTGGTCTTCTCCCCCTTGAGTTACTTGGGCAGAGGCCCTGTAACACATCCACGGATCAACAGCCACATGTGGTTAGGGGCAGCATAGATAGAAAACATTTCCATTACTGCAGGGTTTTATTAGCAGTACTGTTGTAGCATTGCATGATGCAGCCAACTTTTCAGAAGAGACAACCTGTCAGAACCTGGAAAGACAGTGTAGTCTGAATGACTGCCTCCAGAGATAATCAGGCCTAATCTCTGGAACCTGTAATTGTTACCTTATTTGCAGATATTATTATAATTAGATTAAGGATCTCAGGATGGGGAGATTACCTTGGATAATCCTAGTGGGCCCTAAATGCGATCACAAGTTCCCTCATGAGAGAGAGCCCGAGGGAGATCCACACACAGCAGATTGGAAGATGCAGGCCTTGAAGATCGGAGTGAGGCAGCCCCCAGGAGCTGGGAGATGCCAAGGAACATATTCCCCATCAGAGCCTCCTGAGAAGCATCATTTGATTTGGCTCAGTAAAACTAATTTCTGACTTCTGGCCTTCAGAACTGAGAATAAATTGCTGTTTTAAGCCACCAACTTGTAATTTGTTACAGCAACCTCTAAGATCACAAATATAGCTGGGGCAAGAACCCCACCACCTCAGCCTGCCTCCACTGTTTTTATTAGTGCCGTGTGGGTGGTTGGGAGTAGATCCTATATATATTCATTGGTCATTTTTTAAAGGTATGACCATGAATTTAAAATGTATTTAGACTTTAATCTTGAGATACATGAGCATATGGCTAAAATATGTGGGGTCAGCAGATACCTCCTAATAAAGCATTGTGAAAAGTAAGGAATCAATTTATGGTTTATTGGAAAGTCATTTATGCACACTTGTATTTATACAGTACAAGACACCACATTTTATAAATTCAGTAACTGAAGCAAATTAAGACAATAGAAAAAGCATTCTAATTATAATTTTTGCCCTGTGGGCTGTACAGCTTCAGCCAGTAGTGTCCTGGAGGTAATACAAACTGCTAAAGTGAGATAATGTTTTCATAAACTTCAGTTTCAGTTTGTGTTTTAAGAAATGTAAACTTGAATCTCTGGGCAAGAGAAGGTTCTCAATATTTGGCACAAAGGGAGCATCTGTCAGCCTATTAGGTGTTTTTGGTGTATGTAACATGTAAAAGAGGACTTAAAAGGACATAATGGTACTAGTGTCCTTTAAAAAAATATATATCGGCTAGGCACAGCCTGTAATCCCAGCTCTTTGGGAGGCTGAGGCAAGGGGACTGCTTGAGGCCTGGAATTCGAGACCAGCCTGAGCAACACAGCAAGACCCCATCCCTACAAAAAGTCAAAAACTTCGCTGGGCACGGTCGACTAATCTACTTTGGAGGCTGAGGAGGGAGGATCACTTGAGCCCACAAGTTCAAGGTTGCAGTGAGACATGACTGTCACTGCACTCCAGCCTGGGCAACAGAGCAAGACTCTGACTCCAGAAAAGTAGTATCACTAATAAAACTAGTCTTCCCAGGGTCAGCTACCACAAGGCTCTGACTTAAGTCCTTGCCACTAGGTTGCAGTAATACTAATTCTGAATTATGGGATACTACACTTAAACAGCACTATACTAGAGACTGGGAAGGAAATTGGGGCAAAGAACCTAAGTGTTTTAATGAGAAGTTCATACTTAAATTTATTATGGGATGGAATAACACATGGTTCACCTAGCTCCCTAAACATGTTAATTGACAAAATACTACCTGAAATCCTTTACATTTTCTAGGTGTATCAAAATTTCTTGTGTGAAACCGTTTTTCACCTATTCTCTGTAAGAATACCTTATATCAACTGACATGAATTACTAATGCTTTTTTATTACAGTGTTTCAGCAAAACCACCATTTGACTGGACCATGATGTACTTGAGGCTATTCGTGGGCTCATGAATATTCAAGTAATTCAAGCTTTCCTTTAATGAATGCTGTTAGAGCTGAAGCATAGGATATGAAGGTCAAACCTCAGTCACTTGAAAATATTGTATATATTATTGTTCATACCCTTTGAAACTTCTCAAACTATAGAATCTCATTCTCATGATGAAAGTTAGGATCAAACTGAACCCTATTTGCCCTTTATTATAAATCCTAGAGATGAACAGTTTATATATAAAATTCCATTTAAAAGTGAAATTTAGATTCTATAAAGAACAAAGTATTGTGAGATTCTGAACGTAATCAGGTCCTCACTTTTTGGTGGGTGGGAAGAATGAAAGAGAACAGTATATTTTTATTTAATACTTAAACTGCCCACAATTCTTCAGTTTTTTCTTTCTTAATTGAATCCCTGTTTCCAACATCTGAGCTCCATCTCCCACTCTCAAAAGAAGTTTCATTATTACAAGTTAAATATTTCTGCCCAAGTATAGCCAATCCCAGACTACTTTTGAGATGTGTCCATACAGAATAACAATTGCTAGCTCCCTGTTGAAGGTTTAACTGCTTAGCCTGCAGATAACCTGATGAGCTCACGTTGAAGAAATTAAGGTAGAAATTCTCCTACAGTTAGTTCCTTACCGTGAGATAACAGTTTGTTCCTCCTAATAAACTTCTAGTTCCATCCTCTTTTTTTTTTTTTGGTCATATCCAGCTCTACAAGTTTCACGCTGTTTAAATCACATACCTACAAAAACCTGTTTAAAATGTTTGGATGCTCAGCTTGTTTCAGCCTGAAATTTCTCCAAGACCAATGAAACAAAACAGGATTGTGCCCTGAATACACACCCAAGCTGCAGGCTCCTGCTTAGCTCTATTTTGCTTTGGCCTCCATTAGATCTTCAGCCACAATAGCAGGAGATAACAGTCTTCCTAGAAGCTTTCATCAGCTGCAAGTTTTCTTACAGAATGAAACTTTTCTGCTATTTTCTCACAGTTAATTGGCTATTTGAGAAAACCGAATTTCTGGCTCTCAGCATTTAACTGGATTCTGTGAGTGACTGGATGACCGCTTTGCACATCACCATGGGTGTCATCCCTACCTTCTTTAAACCTTTTGTGCCAGTCAAAAATTCTTGCTCTTGATATGTCATCACCAGAAACTACTTTTTTTTTTTTTTCTCTTTTGCGACAGGGTCTTCCTCTGTCACCCAGGCTGGATGGAGTCTAGTGGAACAATCATAGTTCACTGCACCTTGATACCCTGTGCTCAAGTGATCCTCCCATCTCAGCCTCCTGAGTAGGTGGGACCACAGGTGTGCACCTGTGGCTAATGGCTAATTTAGTTATTGTTTTTTATAGAGATGGGGGGGTCTCCCTATGTTGTCCAGGCCTGTCTTGAACTCACGGGCTCAAGTGATCCTCTTGCCTCAGCCTCCCAAAGTTCTGGGATTACAGGTGTGAGCCACTGGACCCAGCCAGAAACTACTTTTAACAGTTCTAATTGCCACTTGTCTTGGCTGTATATTCAGAAAGAGCCAGTTTGGAATTAGGGTTTTTTGATTGCTATTGATAAGAAGGTTCAAATGCAATAGTCTGTTTCAAGTGTCTCACTGACATATTCAACTTTACACAAAGTTTAATATGAATTCTTTGCTCTAACAGTCACCAGTTTTAGGGTCAACAAAAAAATAATTCTATTCACATCTAAGAAACTTAGCTGGTAACCTTAAAAGCTCTGTTGTAGCCAGCAGAAACATAACCTATTCCAGCAATTTCACAAACTACACAAAGAAAAATTGGTAAATATTTCAACAGATGAGTACAAATAATCTTTGGAGAAGGTGATAAAGATTTCAGTGCTATATCATCTTAGCCTTCTGTTTTCCCACCTACAAAAGGGTCGAAAATAAATCAGTATTTTCTTGTCCAATTAATAGGAAAATGATATATGAAATACTTTAATTATATGTCATCAGCACTGTCCCACTCTGAAAGAACCTAAGATTTTAAAAATACATCCTAATAACATGTATATTGCCACTTGTCTTGGCTGTATATTCAAAATGAGCTAGTTTAGAATTATGTTTTTTTTTTTTTTTTTTCAATTGCTGTTGATTGGTAGGGAGGCTCAAATGCAAGGTACCAAAATAGTTATTTCCAAATATAGAACAACCGAATAGATGCTGTTGTCTCCAGTCTGTATAATACAGTATGTGTGGTTGGGTTTCTAGGAATTCTAACACATAAGTATTGCTTCCCAAATTCATCCTGCAAATACTACGTAGTGGAGTCAATTTAAAATAAGCACACATACACTGAAAAATACCATCTTATAAGCTTTGAACACATATTTCATACATCTCTCAAATCAAATTTTGAAGAGGTTTTCACAAATTACAATTGTACAACGTGGATGCTGGAATTAAAATAGGTTTTCCACTTCCAGAGCTTTTCCATCATCCCAAACAAATTTTATACCCATTAAATAGCAGCTCCTCATTCTCCCTTCTCCTAGCCTTTGAGAACCTCTATCCTGCTCTCTATGAATTTGACTATTCTCAGTGCTTCATATAATTGGAATCATACAGTATTTATCCTTGTGTCTGGCTTATTTCACTTAGCATAATGTTTTCCAGGTTCATCCATGTTATAGCAGGTGTCAGAATTTCATTTTTAAGGTTGAATAATACTTCATTGTGTGTGTGCCTGTGTGTGTGTGTCTACTACGTTTTGCTTACCCAGTCATCTGTTGATCAACATTTGGGTTGTTTCCTCTGTTTGGCTATTGTGAATATTGTTATGAACATTGGTGTACAAGTATCTGAGTCCTTGTTCTTTCAGTTCTTTTGGGTATACACTGACAAGTGAAATCGCTGGATCATATGGTAATTCTATGTTTAATTTTTTGAGGAAGTACCATACTATTTTCTAGAGAGGTTGCACCATTTCACATTCCACCAGCAAAGCACAAAGGGTTCCAATTTCTCCATATCCTCACAAACATTTGTTATTTTTCTATGAACGGTCGTAATTATATGTGAAGACTCAGGTATCTACAATGTTACGTATTCTCTTTCCAATTGCACGATTTTTTCAGTGCTTTGCTTTCAGGGAAAACAGACTCAGGCTGGTCTTTCTTATGGTTATAAGTACAGGGTACTTTAAGATAATTTTGTGGTGTTTGCTAAATTCAAGAATTCAATACAGGCCGGGCGTGGTAGCTCACACCTGTAATCCCAGCAATTTGGGAGCCCGATTCCGGCAGATCACCTGAGATCAGGAGTTCGAGACCAGCCTGGCCAACATGGTGAAAGCCCGTCTCTACAAAATATACAAAAATTAGCCGGGAGTGGTGGCTGGCGCCTGTAATTCCAGCTATTTGGGAGGCTGAGGTGGGAGGATCGCTTGAACTCAGGAGGCAGAGGTTGCAGTGAGCCGAGATTGCACCACTGTACTCCAGCCTGGGCGACAGAGCGGCACTGTCTCAAAAAAAAAAAAAAAAAAAAAAGAATTTAACACATATTGCCATGTTCCTTTACTGGGGGAATCTCCGTTACTTTTTGGGGAGGCTGCTAGGGCTGCTTAAAGTATTTGTATTAGAAAGGCACTGCAAGATGTAAACGTGAAGATGTAAACAGGACCTTATCCTATTTAAATTCTCTTTAAATTAGCAGAAAGAGCAGCAGCTAGAAACGGGCTAGGAACAACTGGAATCCACCATTTAACTAAGGCGGTTAATCCCCTAAAGCATGGTAACATACTGTACTGCACCCCCAAAAGTGTGTTACCAATAGGACCACAAACAAGTTTGCCCACTTTTTAATGCAAATGTCCCTTTCAAGATCGCAAATCCTTCAATACACAGGGCCTAATCCAGTCGCGCTTTACTACTACGGGTTCCTCCCGCCAACTGGCAGGAGAGCCGCCCCAGGCACCGCGGAGAAGGCAGGTACGCGTGAGGGAAAGGAGAGCCCGGGCCGCGCCCACTTTGGCCCCTGGCACTGCAGGTCCTGCGGGTCCCGCGGGTCCCGGATTCGAGGCGAAGCGGCCCACAGCCTGCGGCTGCTCAGACCTCCTCACCTCGCCCACCTCCCAGCCGCCTCCTGGCTCCAGGTCCGTAGCAGGAGGAGGCCTACGGAGGTCCCTGGCACGCGAGGAGCAGAAATACCTTGAGGGGCGGGACCAATTGTTCCAGCGCTGGACGAAGACCCGCACCCTCGCGGGAGTTCCGAGAGCCCCGGCAGGCCGCGACAACACTGGGAGACGTGTCTGCCAATCACTGCATGGGGGCGGTCCTGGGGGGGGGGCATGCAGTTGGCTAAGCACGGAGAAGCTCGAGTTCCATTGGCCATTTTTCCGGTCCCAAGCCCACCCCTAGGCCTGAATCCCCGTCCAGTTCCGCCGGTCCACTCTCCGCCGAAAGGCTGGGGAGGAAGGGAGGAAACGCCCGGCTTAGTTTTGTTTCCTTCTGCTGGAGGCAGAAGGAAGAGTCCCAGACCTTCACCCATGGTCCCCTGGGCACGTTTCACGCCCAGGTTCTGACATGTCCTGTGGCATTCTGGACCTCTGCCTTCTACCCTATGTCCCACGCTGATCCATCCTAGGCAGGGAGAAGGCAGCGTCGCAGGGACAATGCCAAAATCAAGATATTTCTCTTAGAGCTTTATAATATTAATACCTTATGTCTAGGTCTGTATAGTATACAATGAGCATATATACTTTTTATAAATCTCTGAAACCACCCCCCTTCATTAAATCATCAAACTAGTCACAGTGAAGTAGGTACTGTTATTCCTTATTTTTCAAGCAAGGAAACATGAGTAGGATTTAGAGGTCAGCTCACGTCCTGTCATGTTTACTTCCTAAATATCAGCTGCACCCTGTCCTCATTCCTATTCCCTTGCTTTAATTCAGACCTTCATAGTTGCTTGCCTGGATTAGTTCTACAAATAGCTCCCAACTCCTTTTCCGGTCGTTCTCCAAGCCAAAGATTAATCTTCCTAATGCAAATCTGATCGTGTATCTTAAAGCCTTCTCAAACGTCTCAAATGTCAACTCCTTCTGTGGCCCCTCATTGCCTGTAGGTTCTGGCAGAGACTGCTTTTTATTGAAATATAACATGCCCACAGATGAGTACACAAAAATGCACAGTCGGCTGAAATTTCACAAACTAATCACAGTCCTGCCACCAACAACTAATTTAAGAAACAGAACATGGCCCGGCGTGGTGGCTAACGCCTGTAATCCCAGCACTTTGGGAGGCCGAGGTGGGCAGATTGCTTGAGGTCAGGAGTTTGAGACCAGCCTGCCAACATGGTGAAACCCCATCTCTACTAAAAATACGAAAATTAGCTGGGTGTGGTGGTGCATGCCTGTAATCCCAGCTACTCGGGAGGCTGAGGCAGGGGAATCGCTTGAACCCGGGAGGTGGAGGCTGCAGTGAGCGAGATCATGCCACTGCACCTCCAGCCTGGGCGACAGAGCTAGACTACATCAGTGAAAAGAAAGAGGGGGGGGGGGAGGGGAGGGAGGGGGGAGGGGAGGGGAGGGGAGGGGAGGGGAGGGGAGGAGAGGAGGAGGAGAGAAGAGAGAGGAGGGGAGGGGAGGGGAGGGGAGGGGAGAGGAGAGGAGACAGCACACCA
Source organism: Macaca thibetana thibetana (assembly GCF_024542745.1). NCBI lineage: Eukaryota > Metazoa > Chordata > Mammalia > Primates > Cercopithecidae > Macaca > Macaca thibetana. The sequence goes on from NC_065582.1 coordinate 105,058,716, forward strand.
GAAGTATTTCCTTCCAGTCCACTCCTTTTCACCTAAAGGTAACCGCTCACCTGACTTCTAACAGCATAGAGTAGTATCCTTGCGTTTGTACATTATATACGTGGGACCATTTCAGCATGTGATTTTTTGTGTCTGGTTTCTTTAACTCACTATTACGGTCATAAGGTTCATCCATATTTTGAGTATAGTCACAGTTTGCTCATGAGGATGCTGCAGTGCATTCCATTTTGTGAATATACCACAATTTATATTCAACCAATTATTAATAGGCATTGGAGTAGTCTACATTTTGGAACTATTAAATGTATTGCTGCTATGAACATTGTAATAAACATCTTTTGATGAACATGATGAAAGATTATTGCATTTCTGTGCGGTGTATACCTACCAATGGAATTCTTGGATTATAGGTTATACTATGTTCAAATTTAGTAGATATTAAATATTCTAAAACGGTTTTTCAAAGTGTTTGAGCCAATTTACACTTATCAGAAATGTATGAGTATTCCAGTTGTTCCACATTCTCATCAACACTTGGTATTTTCCATCTTTCTTCATTTTAGTCATTTTGGTGGGTGATAATTGTGCTTCAGGTGATTTTAATTTGCAGCTCCCTGATGATTAATGAAGTTGAGCACCTTTTCATCTTTTTATTGGCTATTAAGAAATAACTTCATGAAGTGTCAAAATTTGTGCCCATTTTTAGTGTCTTTTAAGTTTGTATTTTCCTAACATTTGATTATGAAAAATTTCAAATATTTAGCAAAGTTTAAAGAGTTTTACAATAGCGTCTGTAAGCCTACTACATAGATTATTCTACCATTAACATTATATAACACTCGCTTTAGGATATTTCTACCTTTCCCTATATCTATCTTAATGTTGTTGCATTTCAAAGTAAATTGCAAACAGCAATACATATTTGGCCATTTAAATATTAATATTTCAGCATGCATATCATGAACTGGAATTTAATACTTCAGGTTTCTTTTGATGTAAAATTTACATGAAATGAAATGCACAGATCTTTAGTGTATATATTTGCTGAGTTTTGACAAATGCATTCATTCGTATAACCCAAACTTCTACCAACTATAGAACATACTATCACCCCAGAAAGTCCTTCATGCTCCCTCCCATTTCCACTTTCCCAGGAACAACCAACGTTCTAATTTGTTTCCCCACTGTAGATTAGATTTGCCTGTTTCAGAAGATCATATAACTGGAATCACACAGTATGTTCTTCTGTATAAGGCTTCTTGCACTCAGCATGCTGTATTTGAGATTTATTCATAATGTTGCATGTGTCAATAACTTATTCCTCCTTATTTCTGAGTAATATTCCATTGGATGAATATATCACAACTTGTTTATCCATTGTAAGAAGATTTTTAAAAATCACTTTATTGAAGTATGATTGGCATGCTAAAAAGCTATACATATTCAATGTACACAACTTGATAAGTTTGTAGATAAGTGTACACACTTAAAACCATCAGGACCATCTATGCCATGAACCTAATCCATCACCTCCAAAAGTTTTCTCCTGACCTCTTTATTATTATTATTGATAATAACACTTAACATGGGGGGAGGGAAAGAGAGGGAGAAAAGTTGGAAAAACTGTTGGATATGATGCTCAGTACCCGGCTGAAGGGATCATTTGTACCCCAAACCTCAGCATCACGCAATACACCCAGGTAACAAGCCTGTACATATACCCCGAATCTAAAATAAAAATTGAAAAAAAAATTAATTTAAAATAACACAATGTAAGATATATCCTCTTAGCAAATTTTTAAGTATACAGTATTATGTTTTCGTTTTTAGAATTCTGAATATTCATCCTTTGTCAAGTATATATGTTGCAAATATTTTCCCCCATTTGGTTCCTTTTCATTCTTTTAATGGTATCTTTTGAGGAAAACTTTAATTTTGAAATATCCAATTCATTAGTTTTAACAGTTAGTATTTTCTGGTTTTATTTAAGAAATCTCTGCCCACTCCAGGTTATAAAGTTTCCTCCTTTTTTTTTTTTTTTTTTTTTTTAGACAGAGTCTCTCTCTGTCACCAAGCTGGAGTGCAGTGGTGCGATCTTGGCTCACTGCAATCCATGCAATTTCCCTGCCTCAGCCTCCCGAGTAGCTGGGACTACAGGCACCGCACCACCATGCCCGGCTAATTTTTGTATGTTAGTAGAAACAGGGTTTCACCATGTTGGCCAGGATGGTCTCCATCTTCTGACCTTGTTATCCACCAGTCTTGGCCTCCCAAAGTGCTAGGATTACAGGCATGAGCCACCATGCCTGGCCCCCAAAAAGCTTTAATGTTTTAGTTTGCTCATTTAGATCTGCAATCCATTTGGAATTGATTGTTGTGAATAAGAACATAGAGGTAGGTCCAGATGTCTTTTGTTTCTGTGTGGATAGCTAATTGATCCAGAATGTTTATTCAAAAAATCAATTTTCCCACTTGCAGTTGTCATAAGTGACCATGTATGTGTGGTCCTATCTCCTGACTCTGTTTTGTTCTATCAGTTGGTTTTTCTATCTTTACAACAATGCCAAACTGACTTCATTACTTAGCTTTATAGTAAGCCTTAATAGTGTATCAGTGAACCTAATTTTCAATGTAATTAAATTTAAATTTAAATAGCCACCTGGTTATTGGCTACTGTATTGGACAGCACAGATATAGAACATTTCTATCCTGGCAGAAAGTTCTACTGGATAACACTGTTCTAGAAAGCATCTAGAAGCCAATCCCAGATGCTTCATTTCATAGCTGCATCCTGGGCTGCTCTTCAAAAATGTATATGTAAAACCTTTTTTCGAAAACTCAGAACGCAGCCTCCTATAGTTATGACACTAATTCTTTTAACCTTGCACTTTTTGCAATACAAATATTCTGTCAGGTGTGGGAGAGCTTAGTGAGTTGGGAAATATTTTCTTTGATCAGACACCAAAAAATAGTAGCCTCAAATCATAGGAAAAAATTCCTGCTGAATTACCGTTATTTGTAGTTCATTACCTGCTCTCATCCAAGGTCACACTTAATTCTCTTACTGCTCCAGGAAAGCCCTGGCCTGTCACTAGCTGTGTTTGAGAGAGCTTGCCTTCAGACTTGCAATCAGGGGTCTGAGTCAGATCTGGCTCCTATAAGGGATTCCTCAAGCCATATGGTCCTAGTTTATCAGTGACACTGTAGACTTGTGACTGGAAAATGATGCATTGTACTTATTTTATCCTTGAGATGTTACTTTAAAAATTATGCGTATTTATTTCTCCCTATAATGTTTGTATTTGATAACTCTTTCTTTTCCAATGTTTTGTGTTTTACACCACTGTGATGGCTATTTTATCATTAATTTCCAGACTGCAGTCTAGCCCAGGGCTTTATTTTTATTTTTAGAGACTGGGTTTCGCTGTGCTCCACCCAGACTGGAGTGCAGTGGTGCAATCATAGCTCACTCCAACCTCAGCCTTTCTGTAGCCGAGGGCTTTAGTCATGATCTAAATCTCCATTGGGCAACAAAATGTTTGTGGAGCACTTAGTCTGTGAGAGGCACTATGCAAGGCCCTGGGGAGATGATGACAAACAACAGATCACTGTTATCATTGAATAGCTACTATAGTCCAAGCTCTTGTATTTGTTATTTTACATGATCATAACAACTCTGCAAAGGTAAATGTTGCTGCTTCATTTTCAAGATGATAAAGCTAAGATTGTGGAGTTGGGGGAGTCAAACTCCTGTAGATAGTAAGTGCTGGAGCTGAGATTTAAGCTATGAATTCACCCTTACAGAAATGGGCCCTTTGAGAAGACCCTGAGTGTGAATGTGGTGGCTTGGATCTCTAGCTGCTACCCTGGGCCACAGGGATGAGGATCACATCCTACACATTATGGTCTGAGTTGCACCCCCCTCAGATTCATAGGTTGAAGTCCTAACTCCCAGTACCTCAGAATGTGATCTTATTTGGAATGTGGCCTTTCAGATGTAAATAGTTAAGATGAGGTCATACCGGAGTAGGGTATGACCAATTTGACTGGTGTCCTTATAAAAATGGGAAATGTAGACACAGAGAGATAAATACAGGAAGCATGTGATATGAACATGAACATGAAGACAGAGGTACTTCCACAAGCCAAGGAATGCCAAAGGTTCATAGCAAACCCCCGGAAGCTAGAGGGGAGTCAGGGAACAGATTGGTGCTCATAGCTCTAGGAGGAACCAACCCTATCAATAGCTGATCTCAGAATTCTAGCCCCTAGGACTGTGAGATGATACATTTCTGTTGTTGAAGACACCAGTTTGTGGTACATTGTATGGCAGGCTTAGAAAACTAACACACTAAGGGCCGGGCGCTGTGGCTTACACCTGCAATCCCAGCACTTTGGGAGGCTGAGGTGGGTGGATAACCTGAGGTCAGGAGTTTGAGACCAGCTTGACCAACATGGTGAAACCCCATCTCTACTAAAAATACAAAAAATTAGCTGGATGTGGTGGTACACATCTGTAATCCTAGCTACTCAGGAGGCTGAGGCAGGAGAACAGCTTGAACCTGGGAGGCGGAGGTTGCAGTGAGCCGAGATCATGCCATTGCACTCCAGCCTGGGCCACAGGAGCAAAACTCTGTCTCAAAAAATAAAATAAATAAAAAGAAGAAAACTAACATACTAGGGATGGCTGAGAAACTCACACACTAGGATAGCTGAAAAACTCTCACACTAGGGATGACTAAGAAACACACACACTAGGGATGAAGTAAAAGGAACTTGAGACCCTGAGGATGCTATGAAGCACAGTCTCCACATTAGCACTAGTCCGAACAAAAATGAATATTTTCTTATTTAAATGACTACTATTAGCGCCTCTGTTATTTGCATTCAAATCTAAATGACACTTAGGATAAAGACCAAACACCTAATTATGACATACTAGGCCCATCAAGAGTTGGCCCTTGCCTTCTTTTCTACCTTCCCCTTTCTGATCCCGCATATGCTTCAGTCACATAGGACTACTCTACTCCTAAAGCTGTCTCCCCACTGCTTTCATCTGTGCACACTTCTTCCTCTCCTATAAGTGATATCTTTCTTATCATTTTCCCTCTGCGTGTGTATTATTTATTTATTTTGTTGAGCCTTCTTAGCTTGGCCACATCTTAACATAGGTTTTATGTCCTCCAGAATTTCTTCCCTGACCTCATCAGGCTAGATCTCTTATCTCATGGTACCAGTGCTTCCTGTTATCATAATGTTTACCAATTACATTGTAGATTGTAAATTTCTTTTAGAGCTCAGTGCCTGTTTCATCATAAATACTCATTAAATCTTTGCTCAGTGGCTGAAAGAACACTACTGTTTTTCCTTGGCCTTCTATGGAAAGATATTCTCTGAATTTCTAAAAAATAAGATCTTATAGATATTTTTAATGAGCAGCTCAAAAACAAACCGAAGATAGCAATAAAATGAAGCATCTGGTCCTGGCTTCTAGATGTCTTCTAGAATAGTGCTGTCAATAGATTTTCTGTGAGGAGGGAAATGTTCTGTATTTGTACTGTTCAATATAGTAGCTCCTAGCCCTATGACTAATTACAATAAAATAAAGTTAAATTAAAAAATTTAATTCTTTGGTATGAAAGACTGAATAATGGCCTCCAAATATATCCACATCCTAATCCTGGGAACCTGTGATTATTAGTTCATATGGCAGAAGGGATTTTGCAGATGTAATTAAGCTAAGGATCTTGAGATGGGGAAATTATCCTGGGTTATTTGAGTGGGCACTAAATGTAATTGCAGGTGTCATTACATGAAGGACACAGAAGGAGATTTTATTACAGGCCAAAAGAAGGCAATGTGACAACTGAAGCAAGAGGCCATGCTGCAGGCTTTGAAGACAGAGCTGGAGTAAGGGGCCTCCAGTCAAGGAATGCATGCTTGTGCAAGACTAGGTTGAAAACAAAACAAAAAGAATGCATAAAATGCAACTCTAGAATCTGGAAAAGGTAAAACAAAACAAAACAAAACCAAAAAAAACCAAAAAAAAAAACTAAAACAAAAACCAAGATTGTCCCCTAGAGCCTCCAGAGGGAGTGTGACCCTGCTGTCACCTTGATGATAGCCTAGCAAAATTGATTTTAAACTTCTGGCCTCCAGAACTGTAAAACAATAAATGTATGTTGCTTTGAGCCACCAGGTTTGTGGTAATTTATTATAGCAGCCATTAGAAACTAATAGATTCAGCAGAATTGACCACATTTCCAGAACACATCCTAGATAGTGCAGCTCTAGAGTTTTCTGCTTGCCACAGACACGTATGTGGGAGATCTCTGGGATGCTACATGTTTCAGACTTTAGACATTCTGAATATTAATTTGCTACATTCGTACATGAATTTATGGTATAACTGTTTTGCATATGGAAACCAAGGCTAGAAAGTTCACTTATCTTCTGCTAAAGCAGAACACTAGGACTATAGTAAATCAAGGCCTTTCTTCGACACTGTAATCCATTACTTTTTACGACTCAAGGCCATTTATAAATGGCCTCCTTTTTCTCATGAAAAATGAGAGGTGTTTTTCACCAAAAGAGGTGTTTGTTTTGTTTTCACCAAAGAGAGGTGTTCCAGTTCAATTCATCTTTGGAACAGGTGAATTGAACCAGAAACATCATCAAGTCAGATACAAATCACATTTCTTTGATATGTCTCATTTAATAAAAAAATGACTTTGATGTCTTAGGTTTGCTTGGTGTGTACATGTACAGTCCAGGCAGGAGCATATCTAAGGTGTGGAGGTAAAAGAGGCTCACCTTTAATCTCTGCTTTAAAAGGCTCCACACACAATAACCCTCACAGCAGTACAGCTGTTATAATTTGAGGCATTGCATTGCAGAGTTCAGCTTTGTGCCTCTACCTGTCTGCACACATGTGAAAGTTTTATAATGGGTAATAGTTGTTAGCAAAATGTAAGTCCTATTTTCCTTGGAGATGGTAAGAGGAAAAAGTAACCACTAAACAAATTCCATGAAAGCAATTACTACAATGCCTTGTATTATAATCCTTAACACTCTAGTTAATGTTAACTAGTTGGGAAAGGACGTTCATAGCCTACCCACTGCCATTAAAAGTTTTTTTTTCTTATCTTAAAATATACATAACACAAAATTTATCTTTTTAAACCATTTTCAAGCGTACATTTCCATGGCATTAAATAGACTCACAATGTTGTCCAACCACCACCACTTCCACTTCCAGAACTTTTTCATTATCCCAAACTGGAACTCTGTGCCTGTTAAATAATAACTCCCCATTTCCTGCTCCCCCCAGCCCTGGCAATCACTATTTCTACTTTCTGTTTCTATGAATTTGACTATTCTAGGTAACTTATATAAGTGGAACCATATAGTATGTGTCCTTTTATGTCTGGTTCATTTCACTCAGCATGATGTTTCCAAGGTTCATCCATGTTATAACATGTGTCAAAATTTTCTTTCTTTTTAAGGCTGAATTTTATTCCATTGTATGTATTGACCACATTTTGTTTATCCATTCATCTGTTGATGGACATTTGGGTTGTTTCCTCCTTTTGGCTGTTGTGAATAATGTTTCTTTGAACACTGGTGTACATGCTGGTGTATTTTATTAGTGAGCTACACAAACCTATTAACCAGAGTTTGCATAAAATGAGAAACAGATTTAAAGTCTCCCCTAAATAAGTGGTTATACAATTTGGTCATACATTAGAATTACTGGGGGTTTTTAAAGGTTCCCAGTATCTATGTTGCACCCCTGAAAAATCACGTGAGATTACCTGGGAGTGGGACCCAGGCATCAGTGCCTTTGGTAAATCTTACCTAGTGATTCCACTGGGCAACCAAGTTTGAGAACTAGTGCCCTAAACAATTGCCTCATAAATATTGTTTCAACTAAGGCTCTTTTCCTTTCCCTACAATCTTTAAATCACACTCAGATTTCCCATACTTATAAATCCAATTTAGCTGAATTAAATTCATTGTCATGTTTCCACCAAAGCAGTTACTCATAATTTAAGCTTAAGGGGGAAAATCTCAGCTCTGTATAAAATTATTAAGGAAATGTTTGCTCTTATCAGCAATAGGATGCATATAGTCAAATATGCTTTAAAAATTTAATCTACTAATGAAACTCTAAACACATTTTAATTGCAGGACTGAGAATTAACTTTTTATTTTTATTTATTTACTTTTTATTTTTTTGAGATGGAGTCTCGCTCTGTCACCCAGGATGGAATGCAGTGGCGCAATCTCAGCTCACTGCAACCTCTGCCTCCAGGGTTCAAGCAATTCTCCCTGCCTCAGCCTCCTGAGTAGCTGGGATTACAGGTGCCTGCCACCCCACCCGGCTAATTTTTGCATATTTATAGAGATGGGGTTTTGCCATGTTGGCCAGGCTGGTCTTGAACTCCTGACCTCAAGTGATCCAGCCGCCTTGGCCTCCCAAACTGCTGGGATTACAGGTGTGAGCCACCATGCCTGGCCACAAAATTAACTCTTACTAATACAATTATTAAATATTGCCTTGGGAATGTCATGCTAATGTAATTTTATAGGAAAGAAAGAAAACACCATTATTTGCAGGTGACACAATTGAAATGCTTAGAAAATTCAAAAGAATCAGCTTTTAAAAAGTCCTGAAGGCATACAAATAAGTTAATGGCAAGAAAAACAGATAATCCTTATGTAGGATCCTTGTATAACCTTGTATACCAGCTGAAAAATAAGAGATCCAATGTATAACAACCACAAAAATTAAAATACTTAAAAGATGCAGTACACATTTATTTGTTTAATTATAAACCATATTGGACAATGCTTCAGAAAGTGGCTTGTAGAACAGGCTGCTTAGGGGATTATCCTGGCTTCCAGCACTTAGTAGCTGTGAGAACCTGGGGAGTTATTTAACCTCTCTGTGCCTGAGTGCATCTATCTATAACGTGGGAAAATAATAGTACCTACTGCATAGTATTAGAAGGATTAGATGAGTTTAAAATCTACAGTGCTTAGAACAGTCCCTGCTACAATAGCATCATTTCAGTGTTAGCTTTTAGGTTTATTATGAGGAGTCTTTTGAGAAAGGAATTAACTACATAGAGGGCTATGGCATATTGTTGAATAGAGTGAGTTTGTAGGTGTGAAAGGAGACAGAAAATAATACACAGTGGATGACTGGGTGCAAAAGAAACAAGTCTGAAGCTTGAGACTAAATATTTTATATATTTGTCCTCCCTATATAATATGAGATTGCGTGAATGAGTATAAGATTTCTACATCAATACAACTCCAGTTAAATACAGAGAATGCTAAATATTGTATAAAGGGAATTTATAAAAATTCACATGGAAAAATAAATGGATTTAAATATAAAATAATATTTGAACAAGAAGGCCTGTTATCAGCTTTTACAGCCTATTATGCAGCACTTACAAAACAGTAGTGGCATAGTAAATACTACTTCAAGAACTAAGAATCTAGAAACAACTCCAAGTTTAAAGAAAGCAAGAGGAAACATGGCTGTATAAGATTTTTCAAAACTCAAGGGGGTGTAAATATATATCCTATGTATACACAATATGTATGTATACACACATACACAGTTTTCTATATATTATATATGTGTGTGTATATACACACACATATATACATATATACACTATATATACATATATATACACACACACATGACTGTGCCCAACTAATTTTTAAATTTTTAAAAATTTTCACTTTTTGTGGAGACAGAGTCTTGCTACCTTACCCAGGCTGGTCTTGAACTCTTGGCCTCAGGTGATCCTACCACTTTGGCCTCCCAAAATGCTGGGATTACAAGCATGAGCCACCATGGTTGGCCAATATACCCCTAATTGGATAGAAACTTGAAAAGTACTCCAAAGGCCTTAAACATTAAAAAAAAATAGGGAACTATTAGAAAACAATTTTTAAACCAAAGCTATGAAAGAAAAATTAATTTCTTTCTGCTTTGAAAACCTCGGTGGAAACAGACTGGAATATCTGAAACAGACTGGAATATCAGACTGGAATATATATTACAATTTTAAGTATCTGTAAAATGGGACACAAAAGCACAATAACAGAATAGGAAGCTTTAAAAATCAAGTATGACCAAAAAATTGATCCATCTCCACTTCCATCCTGAACATGGTGTGTCTTGCTTTAACTTCTGAAATAGCTCCTACTCGAATAGGTTTCTCTGCTTTTACCCTTGCCTTCCTAAAAGTCCGTGCTCCACATAGAAAGCCGGGTAATCGTTTTTAAAGAACTTAATAAGACAGGGTCAAGTCTCACACTTAATACTCTCCATTGCCTTCCCAGTGCACTAAAATCCAAATCCCTACCCATGGTTCATAAGGTTTCACATGACCACTCACCTTATGCCAGCCTACTTCAGCCATTGATGGGTCCTGTGCTGGGTCCCAACTGAGTCTTTGTACCAGCTGTTTCTTTCTTTTTCATTCTTCTTCTTTTTTTTTTTTTTTTTTTTTTGGAGATGGAGTCTCACTCTTGTTGCCCAGGCTGGAGTGCAATGGTGCAATCTCGGCTTACCGCAACCCTCACCTCCCCGGTTCAAGCGATTCTCCTGCCTTAGCCTCCCGACTAGCTGGGATTACGGGCAGACACCACCACGCCTGGCTAATTTTTTGTATTTTTAGTACAACATGGGGGTTTAGTACAGGGTTTCTCCATGTTGGTCAGGCTGGTCTCGAACTCCTGACTTCAGGTGATCTGCCCACCTGGGCCTCCCAAAGTGCTAGGATTACAGGTGTGAGCTACTGCGCCCGGTCACGTTTTTTTTTTTTTTTTTTCCTCAGGATGGAGTTTCGCTCTTTCCTCCGGGCTGGAGTGAAATGGCGACCTCAGCTCATTCCAACCTCCGCCACACGGGTTGACGCGATTCTCCTGCCTCAGCCCCCTGAATAGCTGGGATTATAGGTGCCCACCACCATGCCTGGCTAATTTTTTTGTATTTTTAGTAGAGATGGGGTTTTGCCATGTTGGCCAGACTGGTCTCGAACTCCTGACCTCAGGTCATCCACCCCCACTTGGCCTCCCAAAGTGCTGGGATTACAGGCGTGAGCCACCATGCCTGACCTCTACCAGCAGTTTCTTTTGTCTGGAATGCTCTTCACAATCCCCCATCTTTACAAGACAGGATTCTTCACATGCTTTAGATTCCAGCCTATATAGTTCTTTCTCTGAGAAGCTTTATCTGAGCCCTCAGTTTAAAGTAATAAAAACAAAACAAAACAAAGACTAGAGGCTGGATGTGGTGGCTCACACCTGTAATCCTAGCACTTTGGGAGGCCGAAGCAGGTGGATCACTCAAGCCCACAAGTTGAAGACTAGACTAGACTGGGCAACATGGTGAAACCCCGTCTCTACCCACAAAAATACAAAAATTAGCTGGGCATGGTGGTGCACATCTGTAGTCCCAGCTACTTGGGAGGCTGAGGTGGGAAGATTGCTTGAGCCCAGGAGGCAGACGTCAGAGTGAGCCATGGTTGCCACTGCACTCCAGACTGGGTGACAATGTGAGACCATGCCTAAAAACAACAACAAACCTAAAACAAAACCAAATGTATTTCTGTATGTAAAGTGTTAGAAACACTTTACATACAAAACTCAAAATATTCTCACAAGAACCCCATGAGAGAGATTCTATTATCATTTCCATTTTATAGCAAGAAAACTGAATCCCAGTAAAGTTGGGTAAAAATCTCAATATACAGCAAGAAAGTAGCTTGTAAGTGCCTTTATTTAATTGCTGTGCTCTGCTGCCTGTACAAGTAGCCTTCCTTCTACTCTCAATCATATCACTGTTTTTATTTTCACTATGGCACTTTTAAAAGTGTGATTTTTAAAATTTGTGACTTGTTTCTACTGATAGAATGTCTGTCTTGTTCACTGCTATATGTCCAATACCTAGAACAATGACTAGCAAATTGGAAATACTTAATACTCCCTCCCCCTCTCTCTCTCTCTCTATATATATACACACACACACACATATATATATACATATAGTGTGTGTGTTTTTGTTAGATGGAGTAACACTCTTGTTGCCCAGGCTGGAGTGCAATGGCACAATCTCAGCTCACTGCAACCTCCTTCTCCCAGGTTCAAGCAATTCTCTCACCACAGCCTCCCGAGTAGTTGGGATTACAGGCACCCACCACCACACCCAGCTGATTTTTGTGTTTTTAGTAGACCTGGGGTTTCACAAATACCCAATACTGAAAGTTGCATTCTCTTTTAATGGCTTTTCTAGTTTCAATGCATATTGCATAACAAGCACAGGAAGTCCTATATCTTTCAGTCTTTCTCTTGTGTCCTGTATTGCTGAAGTTTTTACCTTCTCTTGTGTGTGTGTGTGTGTGTGTGTGTGTGTTTTGAGACAGAGTTTCGCTCTTGTTGCCTAGGCTGGAGTGTAATGGTGTGATCTCGGCTCACTGCAATCTCTGCCTCTTGGGTTCAAGTGGTTCTCTTGCCTCAGCCTCCTGAGTAGCCGGGATTACAGGCATGCACCACCACGTCTGGCTAATTTTGTATTTTTTTTTTTTTTTAGTAGAGATAGGGTTTCTCCACATTGGTCAGGCTGGTCTCAAACTCCTGACCTCAGGTGATCCACCTGCCTTGGCCTCCCAAAGTGCTGGCATTACAGGCATGAGCCACTGCACCCAGCCTACCTTCTTTTGATATCAACATTACTATGAACAATAAACCCATCTATAAGGGCTCTATTGTTCCCGAGTATGAGTTTTCTTTTCTTTTTGAGACAGGAGGTCACCCCATCACCCAGGCTGGAGTGCAGTGGCACAATCTTGGCTCACAGCAGCCTAGACCTCCCAGCCTCACGTGATCCTCCCACCTCAGCCTCCTGGGTAGCTGGGACTGTAGGCACGTGCCACCATACCTGGCTAATTTTTTGTAGAAACAGGGTTTCGCCATGTTGCCCAGACTGATCTCCAATTCCTGGGCTCAAGCGATCCACCTGCCTCAGCCTTGCAAAGTGCTGGAATTATAGGCATGAGCCACCACACCCAGTCTGTGCTTTTTTTTTTTTTTTTTTTTTTTTTTTTTGCCACAGAATCTCACTCTGTTGCCAGGCTGGAATACAGTGGCATGATCTCGGCTCACTGCAACCTCCACTTCCTGGATTCAAGCGATCCTCCTGCCTCAGCCTCCTGAGTGGCTGGGACTACAGGTGACTGCCACCATGCCCAGCTAATTTTTGTATTTTTAGTAGAGATGGGGTTTCACCATGTTGGCCAGGATGGTCTTGATTTCTTCACCTCATGATCTGCCCACCTTGGCCTCCCAAAGTGCTGGGATTACAGGCGTGAGCCACTGTGCCTGGCCATCTGTGTTTTCTTAATGTAACTTGAAATGATTATTCTGTTAATAAATTATCTGCTATATTCATAAATGTTTATATGCAACCTTAAAAAGGTGAGAATCTCACTGTCCATTCCTCTTACATGTAATTGCTTTCATTTGTGAATGGCTTTTCCTTTGTTTTATTTGCAAATACATACACATATACATATCATTTCCCCTTTTTTAAAATAAAAAATAACATACTAGGCTGGGCACGGTGACTCATGCCTGTAATCCCAGCACTTTGGGAGGCTGAGGTGGGCGGATCATGAGGTGAGGAGATTGAGATCATCCTGGCTAACACGGTGAAACCCGTCTCTACTAAAAACACAAAAAATTAGCTGGGTGTGGTGGCGGGCGCCTGTAGTCCCAGCTACTCGGGAGGCTGAGGCAGAAGAATGGCATGAACCCAGGAGGCAGAGGTTGCAGTGACCTGAGATCAAGCCACTGCACTCCAGCATGGGCGAAAGGGCCAGACTCTGTCTCAAAACAACAACAACAACAACAACAAAAAAACATACTAGGTACCCTGTTCTGCATCTTGCTATTTTTCAGTAATGGCATAATCTTTAGCAAGATATCTACCCTTTGAGTTGATTCATCTGTAAAATATGAACACTGTGAGGATTAACTAGAAAGATGCATGTAAGGAACTCACCAGAGGACTGGGCAGTGTGAAGCATTTGATATAATAGATGCCACCTCAACACTCCCTACATCCTACTTCCACCTGCAGTCCATGTCGTAAGATGGCTAAAATGCATATCAGACTAACATTCCATTAGACCACTAAAATGCCCATGGGAAGTCAGGAAAGCTCAGATCATACCAGCCTAAATTATTTGTGGCGCTCTCTCTAAGTTTTCAGTCGATTCTGATGACTAACCAATATTTATTCTTTGAGACAAATTTGACATAGTCTTGTATATGTGTACATTGGATTCTTCTACGACTTCAACCAAAATCAAGGGAACAAAATTCTCTTATCTATTCAAACACACTCTTTCATCTATCGAGAAGTCTACAAAGTGCTGTTGGGAGAAACTTTCCTGCTCCCAACTTAGTTCCAGTGTTTGGGGGCTTGCAAATTAACAGATTAATAGAAAACACGTTTATTATACATGCATGCAAGAACACTATACAGAGTAGCTCTCTGAACAGCAAGGGGTAAGGGTTTACAGATCAGCTTAATGGTATGTTTTGTTTTTTTTTTTTTTTTTTGAGGCGGAGTCTCGCTCTGTCACCCAGGCTGGAGTGCAGTGGTGCGATCTCGGCTCACTGCAAGCTCCGCCTCCCGGGTTCCCGCCATTCTCCTGCCTCAGCCTCCCGAGTAGCTGGGACTACAGGCGCCGCCACCACGCCCGGCTAATTTTTTTGTATTTTTAGTGGAGACGGGGTTTCATTGTGTTAGCCAGGATGGTCTCGATCTCCTGACCTCGTGATCCGCCCGTCTCGGCCTCCCAAAGTGCTGGGATTACAGGCTTGAGCCACCGCGCCCGGCCAATGGTATGTGTCTTAAGGCTTCAGAGTGAAACTATGAAAAGTTCTGATAAGGCTTATTTACAATACCTTGGGAGATCCTAGTGCTAAGTGCCCTTATAAGAGGAACACTCGGAGGAGGGTTTTGGCAGCTGAATTCTCAGTAAGGCCTGCTTTACTCATCAAAGTTTAGCTAAGGCTTTTTTTCTGCAGCTGCTGTTTGTTCAGATATTCTCAAAGTAGACTTGTGTCATACTGATGGGTTGTTAGTTCCTTCATTGCCCTATTTGAAACTTGACATGAAGTTTCATTGACAAGGAGCTGTGCTGATTGCTGTGGAGATAAGGCTGGGTTCAGAGGTTGGGAGTTAAGGGATCTGCGAGATTTGCGAAATACACCAACATAGATTAGAACAAAGATGAATAAGCAGAAAAGAACAATTAAAAGCACATAGCCCCATGATCTGAACCAGTCTCCCACTTTTGCAAATAGGCCTTCCCAATCAAAAAACGGTCCATTCTTCAGGTTCTCGGATATTTCATATAGATGTTGTATATCAGACATTATTGCTTCCGAATTATTTATATACAGGCAACACTGTTTGCCAACAGTTCTACAAGCCGTTTGTCGTTGAGTGGTTGGTATATCCAAG
Organism: Macaca thibetana thibetana; assembly: GCF_024542745.1. Lineage (NCBI taxonomy): Eukaryota > Metazoa > Chordata > Mammalia > Primates > Cercopithecidae > Macaca > Macaca thibetana. The sequence goes on from NC_065582.1 coordinate 105,074,278, forward strand.
ACATGATCCTTTTGGGATGCAGAGCCTAAACTGCTAACTTTTGATTGGTGTGCTTCCAAGGTCTGCTTAGTGGCACTGATTTCCTGTTCCATTGCTTTGGAAATGTTTAGAATTGCCTTTTCCAAATCATAAGTTCCCAAACTTGGAAAAAGGGCCCTTATTGTTGAATTGTCCTTGGGGTTGCAATACAGAGGTGGATTGTCTGTGTCTCGTTGGGTGCATCTATGTGGTGTTACTTTATGAATGAAGGATCTCAGGTTTGTAATTTGGCTAGCATTTAAGGTGAGGTATCTGGTGAGGGAAGGTACCAGATACCCAAGTCCACATCGTCCAGACCATTTAGGTGGAAACCCTTTGTACACCCCATTGCCGCATAAAAAAAAGAGGCCAGAGTTGTTCACAGACAAGGTCAGATTGGAACCTGTGAGCCACCAGGTGGGGGTCTGGTGTCCATCATGACCTTTGTCATTAGTTATGTTGGCATCTGCACATCTCCATTTCCCATGTGCCTCTGTCAGGCCATAAGAGCAAAATAGGTTGCGAAATAGCTGGTACAGAAGGCCTTTGGTTTGGTTTTGGCAGCTATAAAGACAGGTGCCATTACCTGACCAGGTCAATCCAGAATTTCGATCTACCCATTTGTAGTCTTGAGTATTGGGTAGACCAATCAAGGGAACAGCTGAGCTGTTCCAGGTCTGGTTAGTGCAACCTGCAAACCAGGAACATTGTCTAGTGCCTAGGCAAACACTTGTATCATCATAATCATTCCTGGATTCATCTGTAACATCTATAGAGGGCATGAAAGTGCCATCTGTAAAATCAAACCATAGTATTTGATTACAGTATTGTTTAGGTATATTACCTAGGAAGGGTCCAGTGCCATTTTTATTTTCTACACAAAGAGAAAAGTTTCCCTCCAATAACCTTACTTGAGCGAAGGATAGACCTTGAGCTTCCATGGAGGCTTCCCAGTGCTGAGTCACTTTACCATAGGAGGAAGTAGAGTGATTCTGTACTTCTGCTTGTGGATACCACACCCTTTCATACATCCATTGTCCAGAATGGGTCCACCAGGTGCTTGCACTGGCAGGAACAAAAACTAGTTCGGGTTGTTCTGCATTATCTAGATGCTCACATAGCCAGCAATTAGACTGATTAGTCAAGATAGATAGTGTTTTGAAAACTGGTGCAAGCAGGTGTTGAGCTTGTACTAGAATTGTCAAAAAAGCAGTAAGGGTTAATTGAAGCAGGGCATAGTTTGAAAGGGAGACCATAGTGGAGGAACAGAGGGAAAACAGGCTAGGTTAAGACAAGCAAACTCCAGACAACGGAGATTCAATGAAAGGGGAGAGTTTTGTTTAAATTTCTAAGACAGAGAATTTTCCAGGTCAGGGAGGGAAGATGTTTCAGCTAGTTGGAGATGGAGACAAAGTTCTTGGTCTGAGATACTGAGTAAAGCTGTCTACTTCATCTGCTCATGGAGCCTGTGAGTAGGTGCTGAAATTCCTCAATTTGAGGTAACCCATAGGCATGACCTTACAGTTGTCATGGGATGATCTTGATCTAGCTTGCTGTGGCTTGTACAAATTCAGGAATTTTATTTTGATGGCTGTGTAGGTGGGTAGCACTATTTCATAAGGTCTCTTCTTTTTCCAGGGAGGTTACAATAAATCTTTTCTTCTAAAAACGTTGAGATATACTTGATCACCTGGTTGAAAAGATGGCAGGGTCTGTTAGAGAAAGTCACAGATTTTTACCTGTTGAAAATATGCTCCAAGTATACTAATTATTGTATATAATTAATCATAGTTTTGAATTGTTCACTGAAGTCCCCACAATGCTCATTCGATCTATGAAAGTTTTAGAGATGCCAGTAGGCACAGAGTAGCCAAAAACTATTTCAAAAGCAGTCAGTCCTCCTATTTGGAGTATTCGACCTTTTTTGTTTGTTTCTTATTTTTTGTAGAGATGGGGTCTCACTTTGTTGCCCAGGCTGGTCTTGAACCCCTGGCCTCAACTGATCATCCTGTCTCAGCCTCCCAAAGTGTTGGAATTACAGCCACTGTACCTGGCCAGTATTCCAGATCTTTATAAGGACCAAGGATAATGCTTCTGGCTGTCTGAGTCCAGTTTATTGACAGACTTTTTCCTAGAGTTCATTTTATGTTTAGATTTTTACGTTCTACTTGCCTTGAGGATTAAGGATAGTAGGGGGTATAAAATTTTAATGAATATCCAAGAGTTTTTTGCAAGGAAATGATTTAATTCTGCTGTAAAGTGAGTTCCTTTATCTGATTCAATTCATAAAGGAATGCCAAAACAAGAAATAATCTCAGTTGTTAGTTTCTTTTCTACTGTTATGGCCTTAGCACATCTAGTTGGATAGCACAGTCCATCCATTAAACATGCAGTGAGAATAGTCTAAGGCTGGAGACAAATCTATAAAGTCCATTTAGAGTACCATAAAAGGCAATGTGGGTCTCGGAAGACTCTTTGCAGTATGCTTACCATACTCCAGAGTCTTGGTGAGATTTACGAGTACTGCACTGGGAAATAATTTGATCAGAAATGCTATGGATGCCAAGAGCCAACTGTCTTTTGGCCCTTTTGATCATCCTATTCACGTATATGTAAATATCTTAAAATTTTCTGTATACTAATTATGTTCTGACGTTTAGAAAACCTTTCCAGCTGAGGGCCGGGCACGGTGGGACACACCTGTAATCCGAGCACTTTGGGAGGCTGAGCCGGATGGATCACTTGAGGCCAGGAGTTCAAGAACAGCCTGGCCAACATGGAGGAACCTCACCTCTACTAAAAATACAAAAATTAGCTGGTCATGGTGGTGTGCGCCTGTGGTCCTAGCTACTTGGGAGACTGAGGGAGGAAAATTGCTTGAACTCGGGAGGCGGAGATTCCAGTGACCCAAGATCGCGCCACTGCACTCCAGCCTGGGTGACAGAGTGAGACTCTGTCTAAAAAACAAAACTCAAAACAAACAAAACACCTTTCCAGCTGAGGAGAGACTACCTTTCTTGGGGGCTAGCCAATTCTCAGAGATAACAAGGGGCCAACCAGGAGCATGTCTTTGATATACAAACTAATTCAGAGCCATACCTCCTCTATCGGGCCCTTACACACATGTAAGCAATTATCTGTCTGACTTAATCATCCCAGGGCCACGTGCTATGCAACTAGGGGACAACCTCTACAGTTTGAAATCCATTGAAATGATTCAAACTAACCAATCCTAAGCTGTTCACCCTGCCCTGTCTCTTCTTTCCCATGGAGGTTAACACACATCCCTGGCCTTGAGTGGAATGAAATGACCCAGGCCACAAGCATATGACCAGTGGGACTGGAGGGTTCCTTGATGCATCTGTCACCAAGGCCCGAATCTGGCTATCTTAATAGAAAGGCAATTGACACTCATGGGCTCACTTAGCAAAACAGCTGCTTCTAATGGGGATTGCAGACTTCAAGAAACTGAGATGCAGCTGGGCACAGTGGCTCACGCCTGTAATCCCAGCACTTTGGGAGGCCAAGGTGGGCGGATCACCTGAGGTCGGGAGTTCGAGACCAGCCTGACCAACATGGAGAAATTCCATCTCTACTAAAAATACAAAATTAGCCAGCTGTGGTGGCACATGCAATCCCAGCTACTCAGGAAGCTAAGGCAGGAGAATTGCGTGAACCTGGGAGATGTAGTGAGCCGAGATTAGGCATTGCACTCCAGCCTGGGCAAAAAGATGGAAACTCCATCTCAAAAAAGAAACTGAGATGCATGAGCTGTGGACCAGGGAGCACTGCAGGGAGTAGTAGCAAACCCTGTAAAAAAAAAAAAAAAAAATCTTAAATCACCCTTTCTTGTGCCGCTTTTAAGGTTAACACAGTGCTTTAAGCAGAAGGGTAAAGTAAGTCTCCATAAAACCCAGAGAAGAGAATGTGAAGCTCCTCTTTGGACTCCGGACTCCTGTCTGGAGTCACAGCTGAACAATTTCCTTACAGTTTAAGCACCTTTGTGATATTTTTACATATCACATATGATGCATTTAAACTTAACCCTAGCTTTGACAGTGCATTAAAACCAAGTGTTGGTATTTGACACTGTAGGCAGTAATGGTCCAGCAAAATAGTGTAAAGACTGCTTTCACCTGAGAACATCTGAAGACTGGCTGGCTCTGGTCACGCCTCCCAGAACCAGATTTCAATGGGTATGGACATTTGAACTGTTACCTACTTAGGCCATGGAATGTCTCAGGTTACTCAAACTCAGCCACAAATGCCTTGCATCACTTGCGTTCATCCTGATCTCAAAGGCAGGTGTGCACACTTACCAGCTGGCTATTGCTACCAATGGATTCCCAGTTGTGCTGCCTTTGCCTAACCTCTACGTGCTCTCCCAGGCACAACCACAGAAACCTTCACTGAGATACTGAAATTAGCATTATCCACCCCACACACCTGTTTTTATTTACTCAGTTTTGACAAGCTTTTCCATGTTTATTGCTGTGAAAACAATGAGATAGCTCTGGGTATTCTAGGACAACTTTCTTCCTCTCAGGTAAGTTCCATAGCATATATATATTTTTTTCTTTTCCCTCGGAGACAGGGTCTCACTCTGTTGCCCAAGCTGGAATGCAGTGGTGCAAGCATGGCTCCCTGCAGCCTTGAATGCCTGGGCTCAAGGGATCCTCCCACCTCAGCCTCCCCTGTAGCTGGGACTACAGGCATGCACCACCATACCTGGCTTTTTTTTTTTTTTTTTTTTTTTTTTTTAATTATTTTTAATAGAGACAAGGTCTGGCCATGTGGCCCAGGGTGGTCTCAAACTTCTAAGTTCAAGTGATCCTCTCATCTTGGCATCCCAAAGTGCTAGTATTACAGGTGTGAACCACCACGCCTGGCCTCATAGCATATTTTTCACATCAGTTGGATCCCGTGGCATCAGGCATGCTCCTATGTCCATGTAGTGACCTCAGTTGCCACCCTAATTGACAAAGCCATTAACCTTACAATAGGTTCTCTTATTTACCTTTGTTTCCCATTCTGTGTCAACTCTTACAATTCCATAAAAGAGTGCCTTTCTACTTGACAGACCAACCCTTCCTCATCCTGCAACTCTGTAATGCTCTAAACCTGTACCTCTCCCTGATGGAGAACCCCACTCCACATACACATGATTACAGTCACAGAGTTGGCTTCTAACCCCCAAGAAGACCTCTTAAGACACTCCCTTGAGTCATCCACACTTACTCTGGGCCAGGCGTGGTGGCTCACACCTGTAATCCCAACACTTTGGGGGGCCAAGGCCGGCAGATCACCTGAGGTTGGGAGTTTGAGACCAGCCTGGCCAACATGGTGAAACCCCATCTCTACTAAAAAATACAAAAATTAGCCAGCATGGTGGTTCGTGCTTGTCTTCCCAGCTACTCGGGGGATCACCTGAACTCAGGAGGTGGAAGTTGCAGTGAGCTGAGATAGTACCACTGAACTGCAGCATGGGCAACAGAGCAAGGCTTTGTCTTAAACAAACAAACAAACAAAAAACAGACTTACTCTGTTCTGTGACAGCTCTTATAAACAAAATTTTCAGAAAGATAATAACTGGCTATGACATAGTGAGCTTGTACACTGGCGAAAGAGAAAACATACACTACTTACACTGACTAGATATACCCTGGGACTCTGCCATGTCCTTGGCAGTTTGAAAGCCCCATAGATGATGATGATTATTATTTGAGATGGAATTATTATTCTTACTATTATTAATTGAGATGGAATCTGTTCTTACTGTTGCTCAGGCTGGAGTGCAGTGGTGCCATCTCCGCTCACTGCAACCTCTGCTTCCCGTGTTCAATCTATTCTCCTGCCTCAGCCTCCCGAGTAGCTGAAATTACAGGTATGCACCACCACGCCTGGCTAATTTTTGTATTTTTAGTAGAGATGGGGTTTCACCATGTTGGCCAGACGGTTCTCGAACTCCTGACCTCAAGCGATCCGCCCGCCTCGGCCTCCCAAAGTGCTGAGATTACGGGAGTGAGCCACTGCGCCCTACTCCCCACAGATTCTCGACCCCAGCAGATACTCCCATCACCAATGGGCATATAATTGCTATCCGATTACAGCTATTTATTTTCCTATATAAATTGTTATTATTCATTGCGCAACACTTAGGAAACTGATAGAGTATCTTTATGGAATGGTAGGACTCAGAAAACTGCTAAATGGGCAGACAAAAATGGACTCCCTGTCTCTCCTCCACCCAGCTTGCGACCCTACCTTTATCTCTTACTCATGTTTATTGTCGGGCAAATGCCCCACAACCTAAAAAAGACATGGCTACCAAAGAGGGCCAAGCAATTATGCTATGGATGAGACATGGGACCAAATGGACTTCTTTAGCTAGTGTGCTCACAAAGGGCAGACATAGGAGAGGCTCAAGAAAAAATAAAGCATTATACTTACAAGACCTAAAGACAGGAACCATGCCAGCCATACAGGGAAAGACACCAGGATGGTCAGTAGGCAGTAGACCACCGTGAGGTAAAGGTTTGGAACACAGCCTCTATTGCCTTCCTGTTAAGCGAGCCGGATTCAGACACCAGGAACCCTCCGGTCCCACTGGCCAGGTGCTCGGGGCTGGGTAATTTCCTCCGCTCAAGGCTAGGTACATACCTGCGCTTAGAACTGAGGCTGCCGCACCTCCGCAGACGTAGAAGACGAATTCTTGGAGCCCAGTGTCTGCCGGGGTTGGGTTCCTGCAGCCGCGCGCGCTACCCGCCCAAAACTCGCTACAAAGTAGCGGCGCGTCTGCCCTGGGGAGGCAAAGCGCAAACTTGTTACCGCGCCGGGACCTGCCCCGGGATCCTCCCAGCTGCTCCGCAGGACGCAGCGCCTGTGCGTCCCGCGGCCCTGGGACTGGCACGGCCTTCCGCCCCCTGGGCCGCCGAGGGCTGCTCTACCCCTCCGTTCTGGCCGCGGGGAGCAGAGGAGCTTGGGGCGGGCAAAGCTCGAGGGGACACTGGGAGAGCCTAGCCCCTGCCTGGGAGCACTCCCAGCCAGAGTCCAAAGGGCAGAGACGCACTCACAGCACAACTCCTCGGGACAAACTGGCCGACGATCCCCGCCCGGCCAGAAGACCAAGAAGAAGGCGCGCGGCGGGAACTGACGGGAGCGGGGACGCACGAGGACAGGGAAGATCCCGGGCTGGGGCGGGGGCGGGGCGGGGCGGGGCACCGCAGGGCGGACTGCCGGATTCAGGCACCAGGAACCCACTAGTCCAACAGGCCAGGTGCTCCGGGCTGGGTAATTTCCTCCCGCTCAAGACTAGTAACATACCTGCGCTTTGGGCGTAGGGAAGACTCCGGGCGGGACGGGATGGGGCGGGGCGGGGCGGGGCGGGGCTGGGAGGGGCCGCGGGGCCTGCAGCCAATCCCAGGAAACTTCGGGACGAGGGCAGGACCCGGGCTGGACCGGCCCGGCCGTTGGTCACCGGTGTCCTCGGCCTGCCTAGGTCTGGATCCTGCACGCCGGGTGAGAGACAAGGCCACCCTGCATGAAGCATCCTTCGAACCTCAGGCATCCTGGGCAGGAGAATCGGCTTCTTCAGGCACCCTGCTGGGCCTTGGCCCTCTTCGATCTGGTTCCCTTAACCCCTCGGTTTCTCCCCTGGGAAGCCTTGGCGATTACCCTCTCCTCCCCTTGGCGCCTAGGCTCTCAGTCACGCGACCGCCTAGAGCCCTGAGCTGTTATTTATGCCGCGTTTTTACTCACTTAAGTATTCAGCACGGGTTCATCAGGTGTGTACTCTGTGCCAGGCAATCTTCTAATCCTTAAATGGAAGAAACAAAGGACTCCCTTGGACTGACATTTTTAATGGAGAATAAAAAATCAACACGAAATATAAAAATATTAAGGTTATAAGAGCTAAGGGAAAAAACATGTGTTAAAACTTGAAAATACAAAAATAGCAAATCATCTTTCCTGTGGACAAATGAAACCCCTCTTTGATTCTAGGAAACAAAGAAACAAAACCCATCATGACTGGTGTTCTGTAGTCTTTGGAAAATACGTTTTACTGTAGAAATGACTAAATACGATGAAAGACTCTTTACCACAAGTAGTGGCTGGTTGGCACCTCCACACCTGAGTAGCATCCTATTTTGGTTCATGTATGATAAAGCAGAAGAGACCTAAAGGGACAAGGGCCAGCAGGCGCGGTGGCTCATGCCTGTAATCCCAGCACTTGGGGAGGCCGAAGTGGGCAGATCACCTGAGGTCAAGAGTTCGAAACCAGTCTGACCAACATGGAGAAACCCTGTCTATACTAAAAATACAAAATTTGCCGGGCGTGGTGGCGCATGCCTGTAACGCCAGCTACTCGGGAGGCTGAGGCAGGAGAATCGCTTGAGGCAGAGGTTGCCGTGACCTGAGACTTCGCTATTGCAGTCCAGCCTGGGCAACAAGAGAGAAACTCTGTCTCAAAAAAAAAAAAAAAAAAGAAAAGACAAGGGCCAAGGGCCATCGCTCTGGGGCGTGGGACACGTGGTCCGCAGTTGGGTTACTAATTGCTCTATGTGTGGGGGAGTGGTCCTCAAACCCTGGAGCTTCTCAGTCCCTGCCTCTTTCAACCTCTAAATGGGCCCACTGCTTTTCCCTTCCCACTGTTCTGCTGGCTGGAGCACCCTCACCACCAGCAGCACGGCTCTCACCCCTCTGGTCTGGGTTCTGCCAGCCGCACGGGTCTAAGCTCTCCCCAGGCCATTATTTTTTGTCTCTTCCTTCTTCATTGAGGTCCTCTCTCTGTCTTTTGCTCTTTTGCCTGGCTCAAGACATGGGTTTAACCACTGTTTATACTACCCCTTGCTAATGTTGACTCACTACCCCATATCTTTTTATTTTTTCTTTTTTCCCAAGTGGCACTCTTTGAGATGTCTGTTATTGATGTTTTTTACATGTTGTTTTTACATGCATTACAGTGTGATGAACACATCCATCCACAGAAATACCATTATTCTCAACCATGCAAAAGCAAGCAATACTCTTAGAATAATCCTTTCTGCATATGTCTTTAGACACTTTTACATTCATAACACTGCTGTCACCACCCCATTTCTATGTTTAAGTATCTTGACTTTTTCTCCTTCTCCCTTTCTCTATCAATTAAATTCGCATTTTATTTTACCCCAAGCTACTTTTACCTAATAGAATATCTATGTTTTTCACTGTAAGATTGAATAAGGCCAGAGATGAGGAGAATAGTGATTGTGAAATAAAATGAAAGAGATAAATACTCAATTCTTGGGAGCAATAGCCTTGTTGTTGGGATATGTTTATTCATTTATAAAACCAATGAGAACCTACCATATGTCAAGTACTATAGTAGACCTGAGAGCAAATAGTGAAAAAAAACCCAAATCAAGGACCTTGCCCTTGTGGAACTTTTAGTATAGTAGATAAAACAGACATTGATACACAAATCATATAAAAATGTAAAATTACCACTTAACAAGAGCTGGAGTGGTGGTGTCAGGGACCTAGCTGTGAGTTTGAGGGAAGGATGAGTAAGCAGAAAATTGAAGATGAGTTTATAAAGCAAAAGAGTGGAGCCTGGGGTATAGGTAGAGGAAAGAGGATGTACAGTGTGTGTGCTCTAGGAAGGAGCTCAGTGTATCCATGGACACGTAGAAAGGCTGCCGTGACTTTCTACAAAAAAAAGCCAAGGGGTCAGGTGGGGTGGAGAGAGATATAGGATAAGGCGTGATATAATCTGGGCTATAGAGGGGATGTGGCTGGAGATGCTGGTGACTGCCAGACCATGCTGGACCTTGTAGACCATGTTTAAAATGCCCATCAATGATGCTCATTAATAATGTGTTGTACAAATGCAGGTCAATAAAAGTTGATGTTTGCAAGACCAGCATTGTTCAGGTCAGCATGTTCACAGCTAATAATAGCTAACCATTATTGCACACTTATTTCATTCTCTGCACTCCTTTAACTGCTCTATATAGATTACCTCATTTAAATTTTCCAGCTACTCTACCCAATAGGCATGATTAAATTCCTCATTTTAGGCAGAGCGTGGTGGCTCACACTGTAATCTCAGTGTTTAGGAGACCAATGTAGGAGGATCACTTGAGGCCAGGAGTTCAAGACCAGCCTGAGAAAAATTAGCCTGTTGCGGTGGCATGTGCCTGTAGTCCCAGCTACTCAGGAGGATGAGGTGAGAGGCAGTGAGCTATGATAGTACCACTGCATGACAGAGCAAGACCCCATCTCTAATTTTTTTTTTTTTTTTTTTGAGACCTAGTCTCGCTCTGTTGCCCAGGTTGGAGTGCAGTGCTGCAATCTCGGCTCAATGCAACCTCCTCTTCCTGGGTTTAAGTGATTCTCCAGGCTCAGCATCCTGAGTAGCTGGGATTACAGCTCAGCCACCATGCCTGGCTAATTTTTGTATTTTTAGTAGAGACAAGGTTTCACCATATTGGTCAGGCTGGTCTCAAACTCCTGACCTCATGATCCACCCACCTCAGCCTCCCAAAGTGCTGGGATTACAAGTGTGAGTCACCATGCCTGACCTTTTGCCCTTGAGGATCCACATATTGCTTTTTTTTTTTTTTTTTTTTTTTTTTGAGAGCTAGTCTATTCCCAGTCCAATAGTGTAGATGGTTAGTGAACATATTAGGAGTTCTGAGCACATGTAATCAGTGTAGCAGCTCGAGACTCAAATGCCACTCTAACACTTGCACACGTGTGCACAAACACAAATTTAGAAAATTGAAATTATAGCTGCAATGGCAAGATGGTAGACACAGGATGGCAGCATGGAATTCTCAATTTCTGTAACTTTGAAGGTGTTTTCTTTAAAAATTTATGCGGCTTAATTTAGAATGCTTTAAAATACAGAATTATATTAAGGCAGTCGTATTGGAAGATGCATGTTTACCTGCTGAACCTAAATAACACAGCTTCCTCTCCTGTAGAATTTGATGATACTGGATTTTAAATAGTGCTTTTTCTTTAAAAAAAAAAAAAAATTCCTTAAAATGATTACATATTATCCATTATGCTTAACATCAAATGTATTCTATGAAATCACTATATAAATTAAAGTAATAATTTATACAGTATGGTCAGACTAATTAGCATAAGGCACTCAGTTGAAAGTAGAGCTGAAATAAATGATTGTATTCTATTAAAGGAAATTGAGTGACGAGACAGACCAGCTTCTTCTGTAGCATGATTTTAATGAGACTGCTGAGTTGAGTTCTGTTCTATATCAAAAAGGGAACACAAATCTCTTGAGGTTCTATTTCTGGCTCTACCAAAGGCTTTGCTGTTATACCTAGAGCAAGATGGAACCTGTTACTTTTTTTCCATCTGCAAAATGAAGGCAACGTTTTTAGCTTTTTTTTCACAGGAGTAGCAGGATTAATGAGCACCACAAATGACTTTACCTATTTTGTAACTGCAAATGCATTCTTATTGCCATATTTTCATGAGAAATGAACATCTGCTGGTTTTTTCCGATGAGGCTAAAACTTTCAAATCTGTAGTATGTAGGTTATCAGCTCCACTTTAAAATTCCAGTTCCAAGTTTAAACAAAAGGAGAATAAGATAAATATTTCAAGTACTAATCAAAACAGTAAACAGTAAGAAGGAAGTGAAAGTGTTGCCTTATAAATGGAGATTTTTTTTTTTGGAAATAGACTATTTTCGGTAAGATTAGTAAGAGTATCTGAAATACATTATTAAAGCTTATGTTGAATGAGGGTGGTTTACTGGAAAAGATGATTTCAAAAGTAAATTGGTATGTCTGTGGGAATTAATATGGCAAACCTGTTAAGAAGTTTGTAGTTTGTATTTTATTTATTTAGAGACAGAGCCTTGCTACAGCCCTGCACTCCTGGGCTTGGATGGTGGGCATGTCTTGCCAGATAGCAGTAACTCAAGCAGACCCTGAGAATCACGCTATGTTGCTTGGTGAATGTTTGTTCAGTGTTCTGAGCTATGAACCTGAGGAATGGCAAAATCAGATGTTTACAGCATACCTATAAGAATATCTGGACCCTGGCTCGTTACTTGGAGTGCAAGTTGTACAAGGAAGTGAGGGCAACATGGTGAAACCCCATCTCTTCGAAAAATATGAAAAGTTAGCCTGGTGTGGTGGTGCACACCTGGGGTCCCAGCTACTCAGGAGACTGAGGTGAGAGCCTGGGTGGCAGAAGTTGCAGTGAGCCAAGATCATGCCACTACACTCCAGCCTGGACAACTGAACGAGACCCTGTCTCAAAAAAAAAAAAAAAAAAAAAAAAAAAATCCCAGCATTGATGCTGAGGGTCTGATATTGATGATGTACATGAAATGAGAAACATTCTTAAACTTCGTGATTACACAGATTACCAGCTAGTCAAAGATACTTTTATCCATCCTAGGTGACTGTTACTGGCCTATACTACTGTGGGAGAGCTCAGTCCTTATTTCAACAATTGGATGAGGCACACACTGTGATTGTGCTTGTTTTTGAAAGACAGAGTCCAGGTCAGAATCACAGGGAAGGAAGTCAACTACTTCAAAATATTGAACTGGTTAATGGGAAGCGCTTAACTTCTCACTCAGAAATTCCAAGTGGAGGAATTTGCAGTAGAGTAATGTGCCTGGCTCGCCTGGGCTCCTTCCCTCACTTTTCCCCAGGGAAGGAGGAACATTTTTTTCTGATCGGTGAGTTTCAAGAAGTAACTGAACAGGGAATGGCAGCCTCTTCCTGCCTCCAGGCCTCTGAGATTGCTGACCTGTAAAAGCCAGTGTAAATTTAAAATATATATATTTTTTGTACATTTTTTATGCATATCTATAGAAGTCTTTTTTTTTTTTTTTTTCCTTGAGATGGAGTCTTGCCCTGTCACCCAGGCTAGAGTGTAGTGGCACAATCGTGACTCACTGCAGCCTTGACCTCCTGGGCTCAAGAGATACTTCCCGCTTAATCTTCCAAGTAACTGAGGCTACAGGTGTGCACCACCATGCTTGGCTACTTTTAAAATTTTTTTGTAGAGATGGGGTCTTGCTATATCCCCCAGGCATCAAACTCCTGGACTCAAGCCATCCTCCTACCTGTGCCTCCCAAAGTGCTGGGATTATAGGTGTGAGCCACTGCACCTGGGTAGTATGAATTCTGTTTTCTGCAACTGAACCCATTGGATATACTTACTTGGTGATTCTGGCCAAGCTGTTATAAATGTTCATTATGTGGACTCCAGGATGGATTTTACATAAAGAATGAAGACAAAATCTATTCATAAAATTCCCCCAAATCAACTATCATGTCATTTCAGTAACTTATAGGAGTAATTGCCCTCTTCATATAGGCTGATATTCAGATGAAATTGGACGTACTAAATATTCTGTTTTTTTTGTTTTGTTTTTGCTCACATTCTTCTATACCTTTGACGGCAGTGGCTGTGGACATGCAGAGTGAATGGAAAAAGTGTAACGTTTTTACATCGGACCTTTCCTACTATTATAGCACAGTAGCTAACACATATTTGAAACTCAGCAAATATTTGTTGACTGAATGAATTATTACATTCAGGGATCAACTGAAAATGTTTTATGTATTTATTTTTGAGACAGAGTTTCACTCTTGTTGCCCTTGCTAAAGTGCAATGGTGAGATCTTGGCTCACTGCAACCTCTGCCTCCTGGGTTCAAGCGATTCTCCTGCCTCAGCCTCCTGAGTAGCTGGGACAACAGGCATGTGCCACCATGGCTGGCTGATTTTTGTATTTTTAGTAGAGGCAGGGTTTCACCATGTTGGCCAGACTGGTCTTGAACTCCTGACCTCAGGTGATCTACCCTCCTCGGCCTCCCAAAGTCTTGGGATTACAGGCGTGAGCCACCGCGCCTGGCCAAAAATGTTTAAAAATCACTGTATTTTATAATGCCCTTAATCAGATTCTAGTAGCATGGTGGGTTACTTACTGGTGCAGCCCGGGGGGAGTCTTCCCAAGCTAATTTTGGGACAGACCCATCATGGAGGCCATGGGTGTGCAGTACCGGGAAAGCTTTTAAGCATTTATTACATGAAAGAGGGCGCTACCGCATTAGCCCAGATCTCACGTTCACACATAAATACAGGTTCTCAACCAATGTTTCCAGGTGCAAGTAGTTAAAAATGTTAGCGTTCATCCTGGACAGAATGCAAAGAAAATGATATCAGCTTTCTGCTCTCTGGGGTCTGAAGCTCTAGCTTGTATCCTATAATGGCTGTCATCTTGTCATTCACTTCACCTTTAGCCTGTGTTTAATGAGCCCCTTTCTACTAAATATGCTGCCTGACTTCTTGGACCTTCTTATGTCACATATTCCAACTGCCTATCCTTGCTCTAGTTGACCTGTTTCCCAACTGTTCTCCCTCTTTCTTCCCATACTGCTGAAGACTCTTGCTTTTAGTCACATGGGTAAAGGGTGATCTGCACATTCATTCATGCTCTTAACCAGACAACAGGTACTTGCAAGCTCCAACTGTGTGCTGGGCAGTGGGCTATGTGCTGGGGATACGCAGATGATCAAAACAAGGTCCTAACTCTCAGAGAGCTCACAGATGATGATGATCGTACAATAAGTGATGAGGTCAAGGTAGCACTGGGCACTGTGAGGGACAGAGATGAGGCATCAAACCAGGCTGGGAAGGGTTCCAGGAGCAAAGCTGCCTTCCTCTGGTTGTCATGTCCCAGAAGAGCATCTGTTTATAAAGGTGAAATTGAGAATCCTGAATAAGTCCTAGAACCAGACCAGAAGGCTTTGTGCTTCTGGGAGAAAATGGATAGGTAGACATGGGCTCTGAAGAGGAAGGAAACTTCTACACACATTAGAGAAAATGTTGAGTGTTTAGATTCCTGGGCTTAGAAACAGCATTTGTACATCTTTGTGATGGGGCCTTATTGGCATTCTTTTAAAATTAGTCTCCGGGCACAGGGTTAAGTGGGGGAAAATATATTAACTAAAATTTGTTTATAATGCATAGGAAAAAATTGTGTGTGTGTGCTGTAGGTATTTTTACTGCCATTTTGGAGGAGGTTTATGGTTTCCTAACAAGCTCCGATTATTATAAAGCATGCACTTGCATAGACAAGTTGAGGGAAAAGCCTGATTGACATTAATCTCAAACATGTTGCTGGGAAGAATTTTTTCTCCTGGTTGTCTTTGAAGTGAAGATCAGAGGTGATTCTTTGTTACCCAAAAAACTTTGATGTTCTCCTGCACTACTGCTGACAGCCAGGATGTAAACACTAACATCCACAATCATTTTATGATTAGGTGAGAATTTGTTAAGGAAAACAATAATAAATAATTTGTTATTGCTCAGTTGTGACTTTAAAATGTTCCTGGGTATCTTGAAGGGAAACATAGTTCTAGAACAGAACCACTGACATCCATTAACGAAGTCTATTTAAAAACTTGTTTAGCTGAAAATGAATGCATCAAAGTGGCAACAAAAGAACTTGCTTTAGTACAGTTGGAGTGGGAGGGAATCAGGAGAGAGAGAAAATAATAGGGAATTGATGGAAGAGAGAAACGCCTTTCTGGCCCACCAGCACAACCAAATCCATCCCCCCAACCATTCATCCACTAGCATGTGCTCAGCAGTGGGGGACACAACGTGAAGCAGATGTCCACCCTCACAGAGTTGACAAGCTGTGGATCACAGGGCCGACCGATTTGTTAGACAGAATGCCTTCATACCGGGTGAGGAAAAGAACATTTCATCCCAAATATGCACTCATTATAGAAAACTTGTAGAAAAAAAAAACCACAAATAAATGAAGAAAATGAGAATCACCTTTAACTTACTTCCTAGAGCTAATCATCATTAGCATTTTGGTGTAGTTCCTCCTTAAGGGCTTTTTTTTTTTTTTTTTTTTTTTTTTTTTTGAGATGGAGTCTTGCTCTGTCACCCAGGCTGGAGTACAGTGGCATAATCTTGGCTCACTGCAACCTCAACCTCCTGGGTTCAAGTAATTCTCCTGCCTCAGCCTCCCGAATAGCTGGGACTACAGGTGCCTGCCACCATGCCCAGCTAAATTTTTTTTTTTTTTGTATTTTTAGTAGAGACGGGGTTTCACCGTGTTAACCAGGATGGTCTTGATCCTCTGACCTTGTGATCTGCCCACCTTGGCCTCACAAAGTGCTGGGATTACAGGCGTGAGCCACTGTGCCCAGCCTCCTCCTTAAGGTCTTTGTGTTTGTGTGTCTAGCATGCAATCCATATTTTCTGTCTTGTTTTATTATTCACTTAATATTATATCATGAGCAGTTTCCTATGCTGTTAAAAATCTTTAAAAATATGATTTTTAGTGGTTACTTGATGTACCATTTCATGGATCTACGAAATTAATTTTTACCATTTAGACTGTTTTTCTCCTTATTGTTTGCTACTGTAGTTAATAGTAAAATAACATCTTTAAACCACAAATTGTGCCCAAATCTCCAGTTCTTCTTTAAGGTATATTTCTAGAGGTATAAATTTTTGGATCGCTGGATATGAAAGTTTTGCTGCTTTTGCCAAATTACTTTCCAGAATGGGAAATATTTGATTCTAGAACATCTGGATAATTTAAGCAGTGGTTTGGTTTAGTGCTTGCTGTCATGTAAATCAATCACAATGACATACTTAGCTGAATGATGGTGTTTTTTTTTCACAAGTGAGCATTTGGACAGAAGCTTTTTAAATTACAGGTTACAGAGGGTGGCTTTGAGGACCCATGCTGAAAACAATGGTCGTTTTTTAGTGTTTTTCTTTTTCTTTTCCCCCTTTCTCCTCGCCTTTCTCATTCCCTCTTCCCCTTTTACTCACAGCAATTCAAACTTCCTCATCTCTAACCATGCTCTTCCACTTATGCTGATAACCCACATTCACAGTCTGGTATGTCTCCTTCCGTAATTTTCCTCTTGTACATGTAATTTTTTTTTTTTTTTTTTGAGGTGGAGTCTTGCTCTGTCACCCAGGCTGGAGTGCAGTGGCACGATCTTGGCTCACTGCAACCTCAACCTCCTGAGTTCAAGCAATTCTCCTGCCTCAGCCTCCTGAGTAGCTGGAACTACAGGTGTGTGCCACCACACCTGGGTAATTTTTGTATTTTTAGTAGAGATGGGGTTTCGCCATGTTGGCTAGGCTGTTCTCAAACTCCTGACCTCAGGTAATCTGCCCGCTTTGGCCTCCCAAAATAGTGGGATTACAGGCATGAGCCACCACACCTGGCCATCGTACATGTAACTTTTATGCACATGCATATGCACACACATGCACACATAATGTCACTATTTTACAGAAATGATGTTTCATTATACTCTTCCATGTTTAAAAAAAAATGGTGAAAGGAAAGCAATGTCTGGTGGTGAGTTCAGCAGTGATTTTTCTGGAGGCCATTGCTGGAGGCACACCTTAGAGCCAACTGCTCCAGCCCTTTCAATAATAGGTGCTTAAAAATTATTTTGTATTTCAGGTTGGGTGGTTCATGTTTCCTGCACTGCACCCTGATGTATATACTTCATTTAATATGTCATTTACATTATAATTCCTGGTGTTCCATTCCTTTCTAATTACCTTAGTCTGTTTCAGCTGCTCTAATAATATACCATAGACTGAGTGGCTTATAAACAACAGAGATTTATTTCTCACAGTTCTGGAGGCTGAAAGTCCAAGATCAAGACTCTGGCCGATTCAGTGTTTTGTGAGGGCTGCTTCCTCACAAATGACAGCCTCCTTCTCACTCTAACCTAACATAGCAGAAGGGATGAGTGATATCTCTAGGGGCTCTTTCACAAGGGTGCTAATCCCATTCACAAGGACTCCACCCTTTCGATTTAATCGCCTCACAAAGGCCAGATCTTCTAATGCTATCGCCCTGGGGGTGAGAATTTCAACATAAAAATTTTGAGAGAACATAAACATTCAGACTGTAACACAAATTAAAACAGAATAATTTCTCTTTTTTAAACCTGAATCCTGACCTTATTCAATCACCCTTTTCCAACTCCCATCACTGATACATGTCATTGCTCTTTAAAACTTTTGCCAGTCTGATAGGTATAAACTAATATCTCAGTATTGTTTAATTTTGGTCTTCTCTGATAACTAGTGAGTTTAAACATATTTTCTTAAAAAATTGCCATTCATGTTTCTTTTTCTGTAAATGCCTGTTGATATCCTTGGCCATTTTTCAATTGCTTACTTTTTTCTTATCCATATTTAATAGCTCCTAATGTATTTTAAATTATATGTCTTTGTCTATCATTAGTGTGGAAGTTTCCAGCTCACAGCCCCCAAATGTGTTGCTTTTGAATGAACTTTGTTTGCTGGACATGATTTTGCCAGTTGATGTAGAGAAATCCTTGATACAGAACCCCTTCTATGTACTCTTTTGATCAGAGGTGCTGGCAAGATAAAGACCACATTCACAGATTCTTCTGCACCTAGGAATCTTATTATTATTATTATTATTATTATTATTATTATTATTTGAGACAGGGTCACAAAGGCTGTAGTGCAATGGTGCAATCATAGCTCACTGCAGCCTTGGGTTCCTGGCTCAAGCAATGCTCACTCCTCAGCCTCCTAAGTAGCAAAAACTACAGGTATGCAGCATCACTCCCAGCTAATTTCAAAAATATTCTTAATGAAATAAATAAAATAAAATCCTGTCTCACTATGTTTGCTGAGGCTGCAGCAAGGAATGTGGCATGAAGTAGGTTGTACCAAAGGGATGCATTCATGCAAGACCTGGAAGATGGAAGGGAGGCAGAAACCATTTTCTTCTGCTATTTCTGCTATAAAGCAAGTTTAAAGAATTATGAATATTTGTAAGCAGACTCTGCATTCCAGTGTCCAATCATCACCTTCCTGACTTTGAGAACTGAAGAAGCAGCAATGATAATAGCAATAGCTTTCTGACGTCTCATTGTAATTTTGTTGAGGTGTCCTTGAAATGGGTCATACAGTGGCAGACACCTGACTTCTGGTTCTTGTTCTGTGGCCCTTCTAATACTTTTATAAACTCCTAATTTTCTGTATTAAACTCTGTACTTCTTGAAATACCTAGGGTGGTTCATGTTTCCGGCACTATCTTCTCACTGACGCGCTTTGTTTTGTTTAATGTATTTTTTACATTAAAGTTCAAAATTTTTATACAGTCAAGTATTTCTATTGTTTTTACTGCATGGTTTCTGAGATTCCTGACTTGGTTAAGAAACATCTGTGACCCTAGATTATACATACATGGAGTCCAGATTATCTTTTACATTTTTATAATTTAGCTTTTTATCTAAAATTTTTATTCACCCTGGAATTTAGTTTTAATATTATGTAAGATAAAGGCTGAATATTACTTCTTTAGGTGGTGGTGTGGACTGAATTGTGTCTCTGCAAAATTCCTACATTGAATACCTGATTCACAATGTGACTGTATTTGGGGATAGGGCCTTTAAAGAGGGAATTAAGGTAAAATGAGGTCATTAGGTGGGGTCCTAATCCAATATGACTGGGGTCCTTATAAGAAGAGGAAGAGAAACCAGGGATGTGCATGCACACATTAAAAAGGCCATGGAAAGCTGGGCACGGGAGCTCATGCCTGTAATCCCAATCTCTCTTTGGGAGACTGAGGCCCGCAGATCACTGGAGGTCAGGAGTTTGACACCAGCCTGACCAACATGATGAAACCCCATCTCTACTAAAAATACAAAAATTAGCTGGGGGTGGTGGCATACGACTGCAATCCCAGCTACTTGGGAGGCTGAGGCAGGAGAATTGCTTGAACCTGGGAGTTGGAGGTTGCAGTGAGCCAAGATCACGCCACTGCACTCCAGCCTGGGCAACAAAAGCAAAAAACTTTGTTAAAAAAAAGAAGAAAGAAGGAAGAAAGGAAGGAAGGGAGGGAGGGAGGGAGGGAGGGAGGGAGGGAGGGAGGAAGGGCCAAGGAAGATACAGTGAGAAAGTGTCCCATTGGCAAGCCATGGGGAATGGCCTCAGGGAGAATCAAACCTGGCAATGCCTTGATCTCAGGGCTTCTGGCTTCCAAAACTCTGAGAAAATCAATTCCTGTTGTATAAGCCACCCAGTCTGTGGTATTTTGTTAAGGCAGCCATAACAAATTAATACAAATGCATAGACAATTGAATTGGCATTATTTATAACTTAATCATCTCTTTTGTTGAATTGAAATACCATTTGATCATGTAAAAATGTATATATGTATTAAGGATCAATTTCTACATTCTCTATTCTACTATTCTGTTTATTCATATGTGTATACCATCTAATTAGATTATTTATATTGGTTTTATGGTATGCTCTGATACTTGATAAGGCAAATCCTCTCTCTTTGTTTCTCTTTCTTCCCTCATCCCATGGGTTACTCCTTGGAAAATATTGTTTTCTCAGGTCATACACTTGCATAGTTTAAATACCCAAACAGTACAATAAAGCTTATAATTGAAACAGGAGTCCCTGTCCCACTCCAGTGGTATACTGGTATGTATAACAACTAACTCTCTGGAAAAAAAAAAGAGGCCTGACTTACAGTGTTTTTTGTTTCCATGGTCTAAATACCCCCATGTGCCTGATTTCAAGCTACCATTTTGATGTCCTTGAACAGGACGTTGGGAAGAAATGTGCCAGCTGGCTTTCCCAAGCTGGAACAAGTCAGCTCCAGGACACCTCTGCCCATTCCTGAGCCCTTCTTTTAACTCTTTTTAATCTGCTTTTCTGGTGTTTTTAGCCCTTTATTTATTTAATTGACTGATTGATTGAGGCAGGGTCTTGCTCTGTTGCCTGACCTGGAGTGCAGTGGTATGACCATGGCTCACTGTAGCCTTGGCCACTGGGGCTCAAGCAATCCTTCCACCTCAGCCTCCTGAGTAGCTGGGACCACTTGGGGATGCACCACCATGCCCAATTATTTTTTTTCTTTTTTGTAGAGATGTGATCTTGCTATGTTGATTGGGCTGGTCTTGAACTCCTGGCCTTAAGCAATCCTCCTGCTCTCCAACCTCCCAAAGTGCTGGGATTACAGGTGTGAGCCACCCCACCTAGCTGAGGTTTTTTGTTGTTGTTGTTGTTGTTGTTATTGTTGTTGTTTAATTTTTGTGGGTACATAATAGGTGTATGCATTCATGGGGTTCATGAGATATTTTGATGCAGGTGTGCAATATGTAATAATTGCATTATGGTAAATGGGGTATCCATCCCTCCAGCATTTGTCCTTTGTGTTACAAACAATCCAGTTACACTGTTTTAGTAATTTTTAAATGTATAATTAAATTATTATTGACTATAGTTACCCTGTTGTGCTATCAAATACTAGGTCTTATTCTTTCTAACTACTTTTTGTACTTATTAACCACCCCATTTCTCCCTCTGCCATTCCCCTGTCCTGCCCACTACTCTTCCCAGACTCTGGAAACCATCTTTTTACCCTCTGTTTCCATGAGTTTAATTGTTTTAATTTTTAGTTCCCACAAATAAGTGAGAACATGGGAAGTTTGTCTTTCTGTTTCCAGCTTATTTCACTTAATATAATGACCTCCAATTTAATCCATGTTGTTGCAAATGACAGGATCTCATTTTTCTTTTTTTATGACTGAATAGTAAGTACTTCATTGCGTATATGTACCATATTTTCTTTATCCATTCATTTGTTGGTGGACACCTGCATTAATTCCAAATCTTGGCTATTATGAACAGTGCTGCAACAAACATAGGAGTGTAGATATCCCTTTGACATCCTGATTTCCTTTTTTGGGGGTATATACCCAGCCGGCGGATTCTGCATCATATGGTAGCTATATTTTTAGTTTCTTGAAGAAATAACTGTTTTGCATAATGGTCATACTAATTTATATTGCCACAAACAGTGTATGAGGGTTTACTTTTCTCCAAATCATCGCTAGCACTTGTTATTGCCTGTCTTTTGGATGAAAGCCATTTTAAGTGGTGTGAGATGATAGCTCATTATAACGTTGAGCACTTTTTCATATACCAGTTTTCCATTTGTATGTCTTCCTCTGAGAAGTGCCTGTTTAGATCTTTTGCCCTTTTAAAATCAGATTATTAGATTTTTTCCTATAGAGTTATTTGAGCTCCTTATACATGCTGATTATTAATCCCTTGTCAGATAGGTAGTTTGCAAATATTTTCTCCCATTCTGTGGATTCTCACTTCACTTTGTTGATTTTTTCCTTTGCTGTGCAGAAGCTTTTTAACTTGACATGATCCTATTTTTGTTTTGGTTGTCTGTGCTTGTGGAGAATTACTCAAACATTTTTTGCCCAGACCAATGTCCTGGAGAGTTTCCCCAATGTTTTCATTTAATATTTGATAGTTTCAGGTGTTAGATTTAAGTCTTAAATCAATTTTGATTTGGTTTTCATATATGATGAGAGATATGGGTATAGTTTTATTCCTTTACATGTGGATATCCTGTTTCCCCAGCACCATTATTGAAGAGATAGTCTTATCCCAAATGTATGTTCTTGGCATCTTGGTCAAAAATGAGTTCACTGCAGGTATATAGATTTGTTTCTGGGCTCTCTATTCTGTTCCACTGGTCTACATGTCTGCTTTTGGCAGTACCATGCTGTTTCGGGTACTATAGCTCTGCAGTGCAATTTGAAGTCAGGTAATATGATTTCTCCAATTGTTCTTTCTGCTTAGGGTAGCTTTGACTATTCTTGGTCTTTTGTGGTTCCATATAAATTTTAAGATTTCTATTACTGTGAAGAATATCATTGTCATTTTGATAGGGATTGCATTAAATCTGTAGATTCTTTTGAGTAGTATAGACATTTTAACAATACTGATTATTCCATCCATGAACATGAAATATCTTTTCATTTTTTTGTGTGTCCTCTTCAGTTTCTTTCATCAGTGCTTTATAGTTTTCATTGTAGAGATCTTGCACTTCTTTGGTCAACTCCTAAGCGTTTGATTTTATTTGTGGGTATCGTAAATGGGTTACTTTTTAATTTTTTTTCAGATTGTTCACTGTTGGCATATAGAAATGCTACTGATTTTTGTATGTTGATTTTGTATCCTGCAAATTTACTCAATTTGTTTATTAATTCTAATAGTTTTTTGGTGGAGTCTTTAGGTTTTCTAAATATAATATTATATCAGCTGCATATAAGGATAATTTGACTTCTTCCTTTCCATTTTGGATGCCTTTTAGTTTTTTCTTTTTTTTAAGGCTTTTTTTTTTTTTGAGACGGAGTCTCGCTCTGTCGCCCAGGCTGGAGTGCAGTGGCCGGATCTTGGCTCACTGCAAGCTCCGCCTCCCGGGTTCACGCCATTCTCCTGCCTCAGCCTCCTGAGTAGCTGGGACTACAGGCGCCCCCTGCCCGGCTAGTTTTTTTCTATTTTTTAGTAGAGACGGGGTTTCACCGTGTTAGCCAGGATGGTCTTGATCTCCTGACCTCGTGATCCGCCCGCCTTGGCCTCCCAAAGTGCTGGGATTACAGGCTTGAGCCACCATGCCCGGCCTTTTTAAGGCTTTTTAAAAAATTACACTTTAAGTTCTAGGGTACGTGTGCACAATGTGCAGGTTTGTTATATATGTATACATGTGCCGTGTTGGTGTGCTGCACCCATTAACTCGTCATTTACATTAGGTATATCTCCTAATGCTATCCCTCCCCCCTCCACCCACCCCACAACAGTCCCCAGTGTGTGATGTTCCCCACCCTGTGTCCAAGTGTTCTCATTATTCAATTCCCACCTATGAGTGAGAACATGTGGTATTTGGTTTTCTGTCCTTGCAACAGTTTGCTCAGAATGATGGTTTCCAGCTTCAACCATGTTCCTACAAAGGACATGAATTCAACCTTTTTTACTGCTGCATAGTATTCCATGGTGTATATGAGCCGCATTTTTTTTTTTTTTTTTTTTAGATTTGCATCTGCAATTTACTTTTTATTTTCTTTTATTTATTTATTTATTTATTTATTATTATACTTTAAGTTCTAGGGTACATGTGCATAATGTGCAGGTTTGTTACATACGTATACTTGTGCCATGTTGCTGTGCTGCACCCATCAACTCGTCAGCATCCATCAACTCGTCATTTACATCAGGTATAACTCCCAGTGCAATCCCTCCCCCCTCCCCCCTCCCCAAGATAGGCCCTGGTGTGTGATGTTCCCCTTCCCGAGTCCAAGTGATCTCATTGTTCAGTTCCCACCTATGAGTGAGAACATGCGGTGTTTGGTTTTCTGTTCTTGTGAGAGTTTGCTGAGAATGATGGTTTCCAGCTGCATCCATGTCCCTACAAAGGACACAAACTCATCATTTTTTATGGCTGCATAGTATTCCATGGTGTATATGTGCCACATTTTCTTAATCCAGTCTGTCACTGATAGACATTTGGGTTGATTCCAAGTCTTTGCTATTGTGAATAGTGCCGCAATAAACATACGTGTGCATGTGTCTTTATAGCAGCATAATTTATAATCCTTTGGGTATATACCCAGTAATGGGATGGCTGGGTCATATGGTACATCTAGTTCTAGATCCTTGAGGAATTGCCATACTGTTTTCCATAATGGTGGAACTAGTTTACAATCCCACCAACAGTGTAAAAGTGTTCCTATTTCTCCACATCCTCTCCAGCACCTGTTGTTTCCTGACTTTTTAATGATTGCCATTCTAACTGGTGTGAGATGGTATCTCATTGTGGTTTTGATTTGCATTTCTCTGATGGCCAGTGATGATGAGCATTTTTTCATGTGTCTGTTGGCTGTATGAATGTCTTCTTTTGAGAAATGTCTGTTCATATCCTTGGCCCACTTTTTGATGGGGTTGTTTGTTTTTTTCTTGTAAATTTGTTGGAGTTCTTTGTAGGTTCTGGATATTAGCCCTTTGTCAGATGAGTAGATTGCAAAAATGTTCTCCCATTCTGTAGGTTGCCTGTTCACTCTGATGGTAGTTTCTTTTGCTGTGCAGAAGCTCTTTAGTTTAATGAGATCCCATTTGTCAATTTTGGCTTTTGTTGCCGTTGCTTTTGGTGTTTTAGACATGAAGTCTTTGCCCATGCCTATGTCCTGAATGGTACTACCTAGGTTTTCTTCTAGGGTTTTTATGGTATTAGGTCTAACATTTAAGTCTCTAATCCATCTTGAATTAATTTTCATATAAGGAGTAAGGAAAGGATCCAGTTTCAGCTTTCTACTTATGGCTAGCCAATTTTCCCAGCACCATTTATTAAATAGGGAATCCTTTCCCCATTTCTTGTTTCTCTCAGGTTTGTCAAAGATCAGATGGCTGTAGATGTGTGGTATTATTTCTGAGGGCTCTGTTCTGTTCCATTGGTCTATATCTCTGTTTTGGTACCAGTACCATGCTGTTTTGGTTACTGTAGCCTTGTAGTATAGTTTGAAGTCAGGTAGCGTGATGCCTCCAGCTTTGTTCTTTTGACTTAGGATTGTCTTGGAGATGTGGGCTCTTTTTTGGTTCCATATGAACTTTAAAGCAGTTTTTTCCAATTCTGTGAAGAAACTCGTTGGTAGCTTGATGGGGATGGCATTGAATCTATAAATAACCTTGGGCAGTATGGCCATTTTCACGATATTGATTCTTCCTATCCATGAGCATGGTATGTTCTTCCATTTGTTTGTGTCCTCTTTGATTTCACTGAGCAGTGGTTTGTAGTTCTCCTTGAAGAGGTCCTTTACATCCCTTGTAAGTTGGATTCCTAGGTATTTTATTCTCTTTGAAGCAATTGTGAATGGAAGTTCATTCATGATTTGGCTCTCTGTTTGTCTGTTACTGGTGTATAAGAATGTGTGTGATTTTTGCACATTAATTTTGTATCCTGAGACTTTGCTGAAGTTGCTTATCAGCTTAAGGAGATTTTGGGCTGAGACAATGGGATTTTCTAAATATACAATCATGTCATCTGCAAACAGGGACAATTTGACTTCTTCTTTTCCTAACTGAATACCCTTGATTTCTTTCTCTTGCCTGATTGCCTTAGCCAGAACTTCCAACACTATGTTGAATAGGAGTGGTGAGAGAGGGCATCCCTGTCTTGTGCCAGTTTTCAAAGGGAATTTTTCCAGTTTTTGCCCATTCGGAATGATATTGGCTGTGGATTTGTCAAAAATAGCTCTTATTATTTTGATATATGTTCCATCAATACCGAATTTATTGAGCATTTTTAGCATGAAGGGCTGTTGAATTTTGTCAAAAGCCTTTTATGGATCTATTGAGATAATCATGTGGTTCTTGACTTTGGTTTGTTTATATGCTGGATTATGTTTATTGATTTGCAAATGTTGAACCAGCCTCGCATCCCAGGGATGAAGCCCACTTGATCATGGTGGATAAGCTTTTTGATGTGCTGCTGAATCCGGTTTGCCAGTATTTTATTGAGGATTTTTGCATCGATGTTCATCAGGGAGAGTGGTCTAAAATTCTCTTTTTTTGTTGTTTCTCTGCAAGGCTTTGGTATCAGGATGATGTCAGCCTCACAAAACGAGTTAGGGAGGATTCCCTCTTTTTCCATTGATTGGAATAGTTTCACAAGGAATGGTACCAGCTCCTCTTTGTACCTCTGGTAGAATTCAGCTGTGAATCCATCTGGTCCTGGACTTTTTTTGGTTGGTAGGCTATTAATGATTGCCTCAATTTCAGAGCCTGCTATTGGTCTATTCAGGGATTCAACTTCTTCCTGGTTTAGTCTTGGAAGAGTGTAAATGCCCAGGAAATTATCCATTTCTTCTAGATTTTCTAGTTTATTTGCGTAGAGGTGTTTATAGTATTCTCTGATAGTAGTTTGTATTTCTGTGGGGTCGGTGGTGATATCCCCTTTATCATTTTTTATTGCGTCTATTTGATTCTTCTCTCTTTTCTTCTTTATTAGTCTTGCTAGCGGTCTATCAATTTTGTTGATCTTTTCAAAAAACCAACTCCTGGATTCATTGATTTTTTGGAGGGTTTTTTGTGTCTCTATCTCCTTCAGTTCTGCTCTGATCTTAGTTATTTCTTGCCTTCTGCTAGCTTTTGAATGCGTTTGCTCTTGCTTCTCTAGTTCTTTTAATTGTGATGTTAGAGTGTCAATTTTAGATCTTTCCTGCTTTCTCTTGTGGGCATTTAGTGCTATAAATTTCCCTCTACACACTGCTTTAAATGTGTCCCAGAGATTCTGGTATGTTGTATCTTTGTTCTCATTGGTTTCAAAGAACATCTTTATTTCTGCCTTCATTTCATTATGTACCCAGTAGTCATTCAGGAGCAAGTTGTTCAGTTTCCATGTAGTTGAGCTGTTTTGATTGAGTTTCTTAGTCCTGAGTTCTAGTTTGATTGCACTGTGGTCTGAGAGACAGTTTGTTACAATTTCTGTTCTTGTACATTTGCTGAGGAGTGCTTTCCTTCCAATTATGTGATCAATTTTGGAATAAGTGTGATGTGGTGCTGAGAAGAATGTATATTCTGTTGATTTGGGGTGGAGAGTTCTATAGATGTCTATTAGGTCTGCTTGCTGCAGAGATGAGTTCAATTCCTGGATATCCTTGTTAACTTTCTGTCTCGTTGATCTGTCTAATGTTCACAGTGGAGTGTTGAAGTCTCCCATTATTATTGTATGGGAGTCTAAGTCTCTTTGTAAGTCTCTAAGGACTTGCTTTATGAATCTGGGTGCTCCTGTATTGGGTGCGTATATATTTAGGACAGTTAGCTCTTCCTGTTGAATTGATCCTTTTACCATTATGTAATGGCCTTCTTTGTCTCTTTTGATCTTTGATGGTTTAACATCTGTTTTATCAGAGACTAGGATTGCAACCACTGCTTTGTTTTGTTCTCCATTTGCTTGGTAAATCTTCCTCCATCCCTTTATTTTAAGCCTATGTATGTCTCTGCGTGTGAGATGGGTCTCCTGAATACAGCAGACTGATGGGTCTTGACTCTTTATCTAGTTTGCCAGTCTGTGTCTTTTAATTGGAGCATTTAGTCCAATTACATTTAAGGTTAATATTGTTATGTGTGAACTTGATCCTGCCATTATGATAATAACTGGTTATTTTGCTCATTAGTTGATGCAGTTTCTTCCTAGCCTAAGTGGTCTTTACATTTTGGCATGTTTTTGCAATGGCTGGTACCGGTTGTTCCTTTCCATGTTTAGTGCTTCCTTCAGGGTCTCTTGTAAGGCAGGCCTGGTGGTGACAAAATCTCTAATCATTTGCTTATCTGTAAAGGATTTTATTTCTCCTTCACTTATGAAACTTAGTTTGGCTGGATATGAAATTCTGGGTTCAAAATTATTTTCTTTAAGAATGTTGAATATTGGCCCCCACTCTCTTCTGGCTTGGAGAGTTTCTGCCGAGAGATCTGCTGTTAGTCTGATGGGCTTCCCTTTGTGGGTAACCCAACCTTTCTCTCTGGCTGCCCTTAAGATTTTTTTCTTCATTTCAACTTTGGTGAATCTGGCAATTATGTGTCTTGGATTTGCTCTTCTCGAGGAGTATCTTTGTGGTGTTCTCTGTATTTCCTGGATTTGAATGTTGGCCTGCCCTACTAGGTTGGGGAAGTTCTCCTGGATGATATCCTGAAGAGTGTTTTCCAACTTGGTTCCATTTTTCCCCTCACTTTCAGGCACCCCAATCAGACGTAGATTTGGTCTTTTTACATAATCCCATACTTCTTGCAGGCTTTGTTCATTTCTTTTTCTTCTTTGTTCTTTTGGTTTCTCTTCTCGCTTCATTTCATTCATTTGATCCTCAATCGCAGATACTCTTTCTTCCAGTTGATCGAGTCGGTTACTGAAGCTTGTGCATTTGTCACGTATTTCTCGTGTCATGGTTTTCATCTCTTTCATTTTGTTTATGACCTTCTCTGCATTAATTACTCTAGCCATCAATTATTCCACTTTTCTTTCAAGATTTTTAGTTTCTTTGCGCTGGGTACATAATTCCTCCTTTAGCTCTGAGAAGTTTGAGGGACTGGAGCCTTCTTCACTCGTCTCGTCAAAGTCATTCTCCGTCAAGCTTTGATCCGTTGCTGGTGATGAGCTGCGCTCCTTTGCCGGGGGAGATGTGCTCTTATTTTTTGAATTTCCAGCTTTTCTGCCCTGCTTTTCCCCATCTTTGTGGTTTTATCTGCCTCTGGTCTTTGATGATGATGGTGACGTACTGATGGGGTTTTGGTGTAGGTGTCCTTCCTGTTTGATAGTTTTCCTTCTAACAGTCAGGACCCTCAGCTGTAGGTCTGTTGGAGATTGCTTGAGGTCCACTCCAGACCCTGTTTGCCTGGGTGTCAGCAGCAGAGGCTGCAGAAGATAGAATATTGCTGAACAGCGAGTGTACCTGTCTGATTCTTGCTTTGGAGGCTTCCTCTTGGGGTGTACTCCACCCTGTGAGGTGTGGGGTGTCAGACTGCCCCTAGTGGGGGATGTCTCCCAGTTAGGCTACTCAGGGGTCAGGGACCCACTTGAGCAGGCAGTCTGTCCCTTCTCAGATCTCAACCTCCGTGTTGGGAGATCCACTGCTCTCTTCAAAGCTGTCAGACAGAGTCCTTTGCGTCTGCAGAGGTTTCTGCTGCTTTTGTTGTTGTTTACTGTGCCCTGTCCCCAGAGGTGGAGTCTACAGAGACAGGCAGGTTTCCTTGAGCTGCTGTGAGCTCCACCCAGTTCGAGCTTCCCAGCGGCTTTGTTTACCTATTTAAGCCTCAGCAATGGCGCGTGCCCCTCCCCCAGCCTTGCTGCTGCCTTGCCGCGAGATCGCAGACTGCTGTGCTAGCAATGAGGGAGGCTCCGTGGGCGTGGGACCCTCCTGGCCAGGTGTGGGATATAATCTCCTGGTGTGCCTGTTTGCTTAAAGCGTAGTATTGGGGTGGCAGTTACCCGATTTTCCAGGTGTTGTGTGTCTCAGTTCCCCTGGCTAGGAAAAGGGATTCTCTTTCCCCTTGCACTTCCCAGGTGAGGCGATGCCTCGCCCTGCTTCAGCTATCGCTGGTCGGGCTGCAGCAGCTGACCAGCACTGATTGTCCGGCACTCCCTAGTGAGATTAACTCAGTACCTCAGTTGAAAATGCAGAAATCACCGGTCTTCTGTGTCGCTCGCGCTGGGAGTTGGAGACTGTAGCTGTTCCTATTTGGCCATCATCCACATTTTCTTAATCCAGTCTATCATTGATGGACATTTGGGTTGGTTCCAAGTCTTTTCTATTGTGAATACACCACAATAAACATACGTGTGCATGTGTCTTTATAGCAGCATGATTTATAATTCTTTGGGTATATCCTTAGTAACGGGATGGCTGGGTCAAATGGTATTTCTAGTTCTAGATCCTTGAGGAATCGCCACACCATTTTCCACAATGGTTGAACTAGTTTACAGTCCCACCAACAGTGTAAAAGTGTTCCTATTTCTCCATATCCTCTCCAGCACCTGCTGTTTCCTGACTTTTTAATGATCGCCATTCTAACTGGTGTGAGATGGTATCTCACTGTGGTTTTGATTTGTATTTCCCTGATGGCCAGTGATGATAAGCATTTTTTGTGTGTGTGTCTGTTGGCTGCATGTCTTCTTTTGAGAAGTGTCTGTTAATATCCTTTGCCCACTTTTTGATGGGGTTGTTTGATTTTTTTCTTGTACATTTGTTTAAGTTCTTTGTAGGTTCTGGATATTAGCCCTTTGTCAGATGGGTAGATTATAAAAATTGTCTCCCATTCTGTGGGTTGCCTGTTCCCCCTGATGGTAGTTTGTTTTGCTGTGCAGAAACTCTTTAGTTTAATTAGATCACATTTGTCCATTTTGGCTTTTGTTGCCATTGCTTTTGTTGTTTGTCATGAAGTCCTTGCCCATGCCTATGTCCTGAATGGTACTACCTAGGTTTTCTTCTAGGGTTTTTATGGTTTTAGGTCTAACATTTAAGTCTTTAATCCATCTTGAATTAATTTTCGTGTAAGGTGTAAGGAAGGGATCCAGTTTCAGCTTTCTACATATGGCTAGCCAATTTTCCCAGCACCATTTATTAAATAGGGAATCCTTTCCCCTTTTCTTGTTTTCATCAGGTTTGTCAAAGATCAGATGGCTGTAGATGTGTGGTTTTATTTCTGAGGGCTCTGTTCTGTTTCATTTGTCTGTATGAATGTAGGAATATCTGTTTTGGTACCAGTACCATGCTGTTTTGGTTACTGTAGCCTTGTAGTATAGTTTGAAGCAGGTAGCGTGATGCCTCCAGCTTTGTTCTTTTGGCTTAGTATTGTCTTGGCAAGGTGGGCTCTTTTTTGATTCCATATGAACTTTAAAGCAGTTTTTTTCCAATTCTGTGAAGAAAGTCATTGATAGCTTGATGGGGATGGCATTGAATCTATAAATTACTTTGGACAGTATGACCATTTTCATGATATTGATTCTTCCTATGCATGAGCATGAAATGTTCTTCCATTTGTTTGTTTCCTCTTTTATTTCATTGAGCAGTGGTTTTTACTTCTCCTTGAAGAGGTCCTTCACATCCCTTGTAAGTTGGATTCCTAGGTATTTTATTCTCTTTGAAGCTATTGTGAATGGAAGTTCATTCATGGTTTGGCTCTCTGTTTGTCTGTTATTGGTGTATAGGAATGCTTATGATTTTTGCACATTAATTTTGTATCCTGAGACTTTGCTGAATTTGCTTATCAGCTTAAGGAGATTTCTGGCTGAGATGATTGGGAGTTCTAAATATACAATCATGTCATCTGCAAACAGGGACAATTTGGCTTCCTCTTTTCCTAATTGAATACCCTTTATTTCTTTCTCCTGCCTGATTGCCCTGACCAGAACTTCTAACATTATGTTGAATAGGAGTGGTGAGAGAGGGCATCCCTGTCTTGTGCCAGTTTTCAAAGGAAATGCTTCCAGTTTTTGCTCATTCAATATGATATTGGCTGTGGGTTTGTCATAAATAGCTCTTATTATTTTGAGATATGTCCCATCAATACCTAGCTTATTGAGAGTTTTTAGCATGAAGGGCTGTTGAATTTTGTGAAAGGTCTTTTTTGCATCTATTGAGATAATAATGTGGTTTTTGTCTTTGGTTCTGTTTATATGATGGATTACGTATGTGGAACCAGTCTTACATCCCAGGGATGAAGCCAACTTGATTGTAGTAGATAAGCTTTTTGATGTGCTGCTGGATTCATTTTGCCAGTATTTTATTGAGGATTTTGGCACTGATGTTCATCAGAGGTATTGGTCTAAAATTCTCTTTTTTTGTTATGTCTCTGCCAGGCTTTGGTATCAGGATGATGCTGGCCTCATAAAATGAGTTTGTGAGGATTCCCTCTTTTTCTATTGATTGGAATTGTCTCAGAAGGAATGGTACCAGCTCCTCTTTGTACCTCTGGTAGAATTTGGCTGTAAATGCACCTGGTCCTGAACTTTTTTTGGTTGGTAGGCTATTAATGATTGCCTCAATTTCAGAGCCTGTTATTGGTCTATTCAGGGATTCAGCTTCTTCCTGGTTTAGTCTTCGGAGGGTTTATGTGTGCAGGAATTTATCCATTTCTTCTAGGTTTTCTAGTTTATTTGCGTAGAGGAATTTATAGTATTCTCTGATGGTAGTTCGTATTTCTGTGGGATCGGTGGTGGTATCCCCTTTATCATTTCTTACTGCGTCTATTTGATTCTTCTCTCTTTTCTTCTTTAATAGTCTTGTTAGCAGTCTCTCAATTTTGTTGATCTTTTCAAAAAACCATCTCCTGGATTCATTGATTTTTGGAAGGTTTTTTTAATGTCTCTATCTCCTTCATTTCTTTTCTGATCTTCATCGTTTCTTGCCTTCTGCTAGCTTTTGAATGTGTTTGCTCGTTCTTTCAATTGTGATGTTAGGGTGTCAATTTTAGATCTTTCCAGCTTTCTCTTGTGGGCATTGGTGCTATAAATTTCCCTGTACACACTGCTTTAAATGTGTCCCAGAGATTCTGGTGTGTTGTGTCTTTGTTCTCATTGGTTTCAAAGAACATCTTTATTTCTGCCTTCATTTCTTTATGTACCCAGTAGTCATTCAGGAGCAGATTGTTCAGTTTCCATGTAGTTGAGTGGTTTTGAATGAATTTCTTAGTCCTGAGTTCTAGTTTGATTGCACTGTGGTCTGAGAGATAGTTTGTTATAATTTCTGTTCTTGTACATTTGCTGAGTAGTGCTTTACTTCCAACTATGTGGTCAATTTTGGAATAAGTGTGATGTGGTGCTGAGAAGAATGTATATTCTGTTGATTTGGGGTGGAGAGTTCTGTAGATGTCTATCAGGTCTGCTTGGTGCAGAGCTGAGTTCAATTCTTGGATATCCTTGTTAACTTTCTGTCTTGTTCATCTGTCTAATGTTGACAGTGTGGTGTTAAAGTCTCCCATTATTATTGTGTAGGAGTGTAAGTCTCTTTGTAGGTCTCTAAGGACTTGCTTTATGAATCTGGGTGCTCCTATACTGGGTGCATATATATTTAGGATAGTTAGCTCTTCTTGTTGAATTGATCCCTTTACCATTATGTAATGGCCTTCTTTGTCTCTTTTGATCTTTGATGGTTTAAAGTCCGTTTTATCAGAGACTAGGATTGCAACCCCTGCTTTTTGTTTGTTTGTTTGTTTGTTTTCTATTTGCTTGGTAGATCTTCCTCCATCCCCTTATTTTGAGCCTATGTGTGTCTCTGTACGTGAGATGGTCTCCTGAATACAGCAAAGTGATGGGTCTTGACTCTTTATCCAATTTGCCAGTCTGTTTCTTTTAATTGGACCATTTAGCCCATTTACATTTAAGGTTAATAGTATTATGTGTGAATTTGATCCTGTTATTATGATGTTAGCTGGTTATTTTGCTCATTAGTTGATGCAGTTTCTTCCTAGCATCGATGGTCTTTACAATTTGGCATATTTTTGCAGTGGCTGCTACCGGTTTTTCCTTTCCATGTTTAGTGCTTCCTTCAGGAGCTCTTGTAAGGCAGGCCTGGTGGTAACAAAATCTCTCAGCATTTGCTTGTCTGTAAAGAATTTTATTTCTCCTTCACTTATGAAACTTAGTTTGGCTGGATATGAAATTCTGGGTTGAAAATTCTTTTCTTTAACGATGTTGAATATTGTCCCCCACTCTCTTCTGGCTTGTAGAGTTTCTGCCAAGAGATCCACTGTTAGTCTGGTGGGCCTGCCTTTGTGGGTAATCCAACCTTTCTCTCTGGCTGCCCTTAACATTTTTTCCTTCATTTCAACTTTGGTGAATCTGATAATTATGTGCCTTGGAGTTGCTCTTCTCGAGGAGTATCTTTGTGGTGTTCTCTGTATTTCCTGAATTTGAATGTTGGCTTGCCCTGCTAGGTTGGGGAAATTCTCCTAGATAATATCCTGAAGAGTGTTTTCCCACTTGATTCCATTCTCCCCATCATTTTCAGCTACACCAATCAGACGTAGATTTGGTATTTTCACATAATCCCATATTTCTTGGAGGCTTTGTTCATTTCTTTTTACTATTTTTTCTCTAAACTTATCTTCTTGCTTCATTTCATTCATTTGTTCTTCAATCACTGATACCCTTTCTTTCACTTGATCGAATCAGCTGCTGAAGTTTGTGCATGCATCACGTAGTTCTCGTGCCATGGTTTCCCCTCCATTAGGTCATTTAAGGTCTTCTCTACACTGTTTATTCTAGTTTGCCATTTGTCTATTCTTTTTTCAAGGTTTTTAGCTTCTTCGCGATGGGTTTGAACATCCTCCTTTAGCTCGGAGAAGTTTATTATTACCGATCATCTGAATCCTTCTTCTCTCAACTTGCCAAATTCATTCTCTGTCCAGCTTTGTTCCATTGCTGGAGAGGAGCTCTGTTCCTTTGGAGGAGAAGAGGCACTCTGATTTTTAGAATTTTCAGGTTTTCTGCTCTGGTTTCTCCCTATCTTTGTGGTTTTATCTACCTTTGGTCTTTGATGATGGTGACATACAGATGGGGTTTTGGTGTGGATGTCCTTTCTGCTTGTTAGTTTTCCTTCTAACAGTCAGGACCCTCAGCTGCAGGTCTGTTGGAGTTTGCTGGAAGTCCACTCCAGACCCTGCTTGCCTGGGTATCACCAGCAGAGGCTGCACAACAGCAAATATTGCAGAGCGGTAAATGTTGCTGCCTGGTTCTCCTTCTGGAAGCTTCGTCTTAGAGGGGCACCCAGCTGTACGAGCTGTCAGTCAGCCACTACTGGGAGGTGTCTTCCAGTCAGGCTACCTGGGGGTCAGGGACCCACTTGAGGAGGCAGTCTGTCCGTTCTCAGATCTCAAACTCTGTGCTGGGAGAAGCACTACTCTCTTCAGAGCTGTCAGACAGGGACATTTACGCCTGCAGAAGTTTGTGCTGCCTTTTGTTCAGCTATACCCTGCCCCCAGAGTTGGAGTCTACAGAGGAAGGTAGGCCTCCTTGAGCTGTGGTGGGCTCCACCCAGTTTGAGCTTCCTGGCCTCTTTGTTTAACTACTCAAGCCTCAGCAATGGCAGACACCCCTCCCCCAGCCTCACTGCCACCTTGCAGTTTGATCTCAGATGGCTGTGCTAGCAGTGAGCGAGGCTCCATGGGTGTGGGACCCTCTGAGCCAGGTGTGGGATATAATCTCCTGGTGTGCCTTTTGCTAAGACTGTTGGAAAAGCACAGTATTAGGGTGGGAGTGTCCTGATTTTCCAGGTAACATCTGTCATGGATTCCCTTGGCTAGTAAAGGGAATGCCCTGATCCCTTGCACTTCCCAGGTGAGGCGATGCCCTGCCCTGCTTTGGCTTACACTCCATGGGCTGCACCCACTGTCCAACAAGCCCCAGTGAGATGAACCCGGTACCTCAGTTGGAAATGCAGAAATCACCCGTCTTCTGTGTTGCTCATGCTGGGAGCTGTAGACTGGAGCTCTTCCTATTCGGCCATCTTGGAACCTCCTTTAATGTCAGTTTTTTTCTTTTGTCTCATTGTTCTAGCTAGAAATTTCAGTGTTATGTTGAATAACAGTGGTAAAAGTGGGGATCCTTGTTGTATTCCAGATCTTAGAGGAAAGACGTTCAGTTTTTCCCCATTCAGCATGATACTAGCTGTGAGTCTGTCATGTATGGCTTTTATTATGTTGACATATGTTCTTTCTCTACCCACCAGCTGAGATTTTTAAAATGTCTTTAATATTTATTGGTTCTGATGGATTTTTGTTTGTTTATTTATTTTTTGCTGTCTAACATCTAAACTACCTTCCTGTTTGAAGAATTTTCTGTTGTATTAGTCTTGGCCAAAGGCAGAGCCTGTCTTCCATTATAATAGCTGAAATGATCAAACATATGCATTCCTCTACCTATTAACATCTAGGACCTGGGAAAATGCTATGTTTTCAGCAAAGGAGGGCCTCTTGCTTAGTATTTTAAACCTAGAGCAAATTAGCAAAGAATCAAGGAAGTATATATAGAGTTTTGTTTTGTTTTTCTATATATGGCAATGGTACAAGAAAGAGCATCAAGTGTCTAGTGACTGCAATGTCTAGTGATAGCATGGTATCATCTCCAGTTATAGCATCATTTTTATCTTTAAAGTTTTAAAAAATTCACTGCTGCATTCAGTGAGCTAATCTTTTATAGTTGACCCTTGAATAACATGAGTTTGAACTGGGTACAGTTTTTTTCAACCAATCTCGGATTGAAAATACATTATTTGGCTGGTTACGGTGGCTCACACCTGTAATCCCAGCACTTTGGGAGGCCAAAGCAGGCAGATCACCTGAGATGAGGAGTTTGAAACCAGCCTGGCCAACGTGGTGAAACCAGTCTCTACTAAAAATGCAAAAATTAGCTGGGCATGGTGGCAGGTGCCTGTAATCCCAGCTACTCAGGAGGCTCAGGTAGGAGAATTGCTTGAACCCAGGAGACCGAGGTTACAGTGAGCTGAGATTGCGCCACTGCACTCCAGCCTGCACAGAGTGAGACTTGGTCTCAAAAACAAAAACAAACAAAAAAGAAAATACATTATTTGTGGGATGTGTAACCTGTGTATATGGAGAACATTTTCTTATGTGTGAGTTCAGTAGAGCCCACTGCTGGACCTGAGTATGCAAGAATTTGAGTATATGCAGGAGGTCCTGGAACCAATCCCCACGTATACTGAGGGGTAACTGTATTTTGGCTATTTGCATATATATGCATAAGTGAGATTGGCTGGTAACTCTTTTCTTGCCCTATGGTTTTTTTTCAGTTTTTGTAACTGAAATTTCAGTTTTTATAACTGATTTTGTAAGGTAAGCCAAAATCATTTTCTGTTGCTTGAGCAAAGGAACCCTGGCTGACAAAGTGTTCTCTTCAGATCTTGTTTTTCATGTAATTTTGGTAATTCCTAATTTTCTATTTGTTTTAAGTAGAAACAAGATTCTGTTTTTTTTTTTAAATCTGTCATCTTGACTAGAGGTCACCTGTTTCATAGCGTGTGCGTGTGTGTGTGTGTGTGTGTGTGTGTGTGTGTGTTGCCAATACACTAAGCTCCTACCTTTGTTTTCATTTTTCAAAATTAATTTGTTATAAAAATTTATTCTTGACTTATTCCTGAAGAGCGGATAGATATTCATAGGTGGTTAGCATTATCTCTAACTGTCCCATAATTACTCTCTGGGCAGAGATCCTTATCTCAGTGTTGAGAAAGTACCCACGCCCTAGAAGAGTGCTTCTGTGCAGCATCTTCACTAATTCAGAGAGGTCCATGGCGATCTCCTCTGGGAGAAGACTGGGAGTTTCTGTGTGGACAAATGTCCCTAATGACCATATGACTCAAGAGAGATTGTCGCAGACAGGATTTCACAAAGCGGGACTGTTCCCACCCATTCCCTGTTTCCTTCTTCTGTCCTTGTCTTGCCTTTTTTCTGGTCAACTTCTCCCCATCCCCAACTCCAAGTCCTGTCTTGGCTTGCTGATTTCTGGGAATTTGGGATCCAAAGTAGAGAAAATGATGCCCAGAGTTTCGGCCCAGGCCAAGACCTACTACTCAGGAGACTGAAACAGGAGGATCCCTTGAGCCCCAGAGTTCAAGTCCAGCCTGGGCAACATGGTAGGACCCATCTCAGAAACAGAGAAAGAGAGAGAAAGAGAGAGACAGAGAAAGAGAGAAGAAAGAGAGAAAGAGATAGAGAATGGATATGAATGACAGAGTAAAAAAGAAGGTAGGAAAGAGAAAAGAGAAAATAAGGCTTCTGAGAAAGGGCGGAGCATCAAGATTTAGAATAGGACCACTAGGTTCCAAGGCAGTGTTAGAATGCAAGCAAGAATGCCCTGCTGAGATGATGGGGAATTATTGTTGTGGGATATGAACTGGATTTCTTAACTGTTCTTCTAAAATACAATCAATGACTATAATTACCTTTTAATGACCTGATTTCTTCACTTTTTTCTTTAAATGTGCTTAATGTGTAATTCAGCAATATGAGCCCCAGGCTCACTTTTAAGCAGCTGAGCGTAGATTGGCTTCTCCTTGGTTGGCACTTTTCATCTCTCACTTGTGCTAGACTTTACAGTGAGGCTCAAGAATTCCAAATACTATGCATCAAGTACTGTTGAAAAAATCTTCTTGTTGTTATTGTTATTGAAATAGGGTCTTGCTTTATTCCCCAGACTGGAGTGCAATGGTAAGAACACAGGTCACTGCAGCCTCAACCTTCTGCGCTCAAGCAATCCTCCCACCTTACTCTCCCAAAGTGCTAGGATTACAGGCATGAGCCACCATGCCAGGCTGTTCAGTAATTCTTGAAATATATTTTTCAGTGGTCATGGAGATTTTCAGAACTTGTATTTCATTGTTTCTTTATTGATGTATATGTGGCATTGTTTCCTAGCTACCCCCAATATCCTTTTCCCCTTTCTTCCTTACTAATAAAATTCCCAATGTTTAGGTTGTATCAATGGTGCAGAATAAGGATTACATTTTCTAGCTTCCCTTACAGCTAGGTGTAGCCATGTGAGTAAGTTTCAGCAATGGGATCTACGTGGAAGTTGTATGTGGTCCTTCCAGGAAATGTCTTTCAAAGGAGTATCCACCCTTCTTTAGGTCTTCCCATCTTTCTGTTGGTTGAAATGTAGGCACAATGATTGGAGCTGAGCAGCAAACTTGGACCACAGAGTAAGGAGCCTAATTTTGAGGATGGTGGAAGAACAAAGCAGAAGAATTCTGAATCCTTAATCATTGTGGAGTCACCCTATCAGCTGGGCCTATTTTTCTATGGCCTTGTTACATGTATAAGAAAATAAATTTTTGTCTTTTAAACCACTGTTTCTTGGGTCTTCTGTTACATGCAGCCAAATCTAGCTCTAAATTGTATATATATAAAATCAGGTATGCAACCATATATTGTTTAATATGACAAAAAAACACACTTCATTTCTGTTTGTTTGTTATGCATATTGTCTAGTCCTTGGAAACCCCAAAGAATGTGGCATCACAGTTGCAGACTGAATAACTGGAGAACTATTTAAGAGTATAAATGACCAACATGGAGAAACCCTGTCTCTACTAAAAATACAAAAAATTAGCCGGGCATGGTGGTGCATGCCTGTAATCCCAGCTACTCAGGAGGCTGAGGCAGGAGAATCACTTGCATCTGGGAGGCGGAGGTTGTGATGAGCCGA
Source organism: Macaca thibetana thibetana (assembly GCF_024542745.1). NCBI lineage: Eukaryota > Metazoa > Chordata > Mammalia > Primates > Cercopithecidae > Macaca > Macaca thibetana. Next base: position 105,113,895 of record NC_065582.1, read on the forward strand.
GATTGCCCCATTATACTCCAACCTGGGCAACAAGAGCGAAACTCCATCTCAAAAAAAAAAAAAAAAGAGAGGGAGAGTGTAAGTGGCAAATGATGCAAGATGATTATTGTTAACACTGATGGGGGCCTAACCAGCAGCAGGAGGGTCCATTCTTCTTATAGAAACTTGATATTTTTCAGATATTCACCCACCCCTGTCAACACAGTGCAGGGAAAGCTGACTGTGTTAGTCTGTACTTGCATCGCTATAAAGAAATATCTGAGACTAGATAATTTACAAGAAAAGAGGTAGAAGTTAACCTGCAGAGGCTATATAGGTAGCATAGCACTGGCATCTGCTTCTGGGGAGACCTCAGGATGCTTTTACTCATGGCAGAGGGTGAAGTGGGAGCAGACACAACACATGGCTAGAACAGGTCAAGAGAGAGTGAGGGCGGAGGTGCCACACATTTTTTTGTTGTTGTTTTTTTGAGACGGAGTTTTGCTCTTGTTGCCCAAACTGGAGTGCAATGGCACGATCTTGGTTCACTGCAACCTCTGCCCCCGGGTTCAAGTGATTCTCCTGCCTCAGCATCCTGAGTAGCTGGGATTACAGGTACGCACTACCTTGCCTAGCTAATTTTTTGTATTTTTAGTAGACACAGGGTTTCATCATGTTTGCCAGGCTGGTCTCGAACCCCGCCCACCTTGGCCTCCCAAAGTGCTGGAATTACAGGCATGACCCACTGCGCCTGGCCACCACACACTTTTAAAGACCAGATCTCATGAGACTCACTATTGTGAAGACAGCATCAAGTCGTGAGGGATCTGCCCTCATGACCCAAACACCTCCCACCAGGCCCCCCACCTCCTGCATTGGGGATTACAATTCAACATGAGATCTGGGCAGGGACAAGTGTCCAAACTATGTTACTCACCTCATCCCAGCTCTTGGGATGATCTAAGTGTTATCTCATATTTCTGGCAAGAATTTGGTTCATGAATGGCTACATAACCCAAGGTGGGCTACTTAGACTCGAGAAGCAGTTTTCTGGATCTTCTAGGAAAGTTACTTCTCATTTCCTTGGAGAGTTTCTGAAAGCGACCCTTTCTCCCTTTGCTTGGCTATTGCTGTTCAGATCCAAGGCCCGACACTGCTGTAACCATCAGCACAAGCTTGAAGATGATGCTGACACAGATGACAGCAAAGCCAGTCAAGTCACAAGCACACGGAGTCACAGGCACTGGATTTAATACTTTTGAAGCAGGTTCTACCTCAGGGCCTTCAGTGAGGTGAATCGATCAATTTCCAGGTAAGTGATATTGAATTGGATTCTCTACTACTTGCAGTTAAAAACATTCTAAGCTGACATGACCATATGGTGGAAACAAGCCCTCAACTTTGAGCTGAATACTTGGATTCTGCTCCCAGCCCCACCACCAACTGGCTGTGTGCCCATAAGCAAGTCACTCCACCTCTCTGGGCCTTACCTTCCTTATCTGAAAAGGTGAAGCTTTGGGGCTAGATGAGTGGTTCTCAATCATGGGTAATTCTATTCCCGTAAGATATTTGGAAAAATATGGGATATTTTTCATTTTGACAATTATGTTTGACAAATGTCACTACTGACATTTAGTGGGCAGGACACAGCAGTGCAGAATTTCTTCAATGCTTGGAATGATCGCACGTGATGAGAATTTGTCACACCTAACAAACCTCTTGAGACACGGCATTAGACATTCCTTTTATCTCTTTCTTCACTTATGAATCTGGGGGGTCCTTTATTAATCTCTCTTGATTTGCTGTCTTGCTTTTCTCAATCTGTTGGCCTCTATTTGGCTGTCTAAATAGAAGCTACAGAACAGGGTTTCCTGGTTTTGGTCCCTAGGATAATATGCAACAGACCCTGAAGAATTGCTAAGAATTCAGATTCCTGGGCCCAATCTGAAACCTACTGAATCAGCATCAAGATCTCTAGGGTGGGGCACAGTGGGATGTGCCTATAGTCCAAGATACTTGGAAGGCTGAGTGAGGAGGATCTCTTAAGCCCAGGAGTTCAAGTCCAGCCTGGGTAATATAATGAGACCCTGTCCTTAAAAAAACCAAAAACCAAAAAAATGTCCCTAGGTTACCTTTATGTAAGCTGTAATTCACTTTATATATTGTCTACCTAGGCCACAATGCCAACAATGTAAGTTTTTTTTTTAAATAAAAGTCACTTACAACATTTAAAAAATAAAGTATCATTCATCTTGGTAGTATTTGAGTTCTTTACATAAATTATTTTACTTAGCCTCACAGCAACTTCATTTAAATAAGCTGCTATCCCCATTTTACAGAAAAGAAGAACTAAAGAACCAAAGTTCGTATCTTCATTTCATAGGTTAAGGAAAGAGCTGCTCTGTCTTTACAAGCTAGCAAATGTTAAGGGCTTGGACTTGAGCCCAGATTTGCTTGAGCCCAAAGCCTGACTCATGCCATTATACTCTGCCAGTCCATGCTGTTCCCTGTCTTTGATAATAGCTAGCAAAGACACACACCGGAGAAATGCCCCAGCTGCTATTTGCAGCCACACCGTTCACACAAATGATGTACATTAAAATATATGTGACATATGTGATTCAATATACTGAGTATGAATAATATTCAGTTAATAAAACAACATGTAGAGTATGATACCATTTGTTAGCTATATACCAAAATGTTAACAGTAGGAGGGATTACAGAATATATATTTTTAATGTACTGACATAACTCAACATGACAGAGATGGCTGGCTGAAACTCATGTTTCCCTCTTCCTTAGTTTAGAGTTATCACTTGGACACAGATGTCCAATCAGGGACTACATTTCCCAGCCTCCTTTGCATTCAGATCAGAACATATGACTAATTCTCACCAGTGCAATGTGAGCAAAAGTGATGTATCATTTCCGGGGTGGGGCTTTGTTTTGTGCTCCCCTCCACCCTCTGTTAGCTAGGTGCAGAGGACTCCAAGGAAACAGAAGCTATTAGACCCTCAACTTGGAAGGAGTCTAGGTTCCTAAATGACAATGTGGAGGAACAGCCACTGTCTGAACTCAACCATTCAGTTACCAAACTGAACTGTTCAGTTTAGTTACCCACCTGAACTGTTACATGAGCAAGAAATAAACTGTTACCTGAACTGTTACATGAATAAGAAATAGACTGTTGTACTATGTCATGGAAATTTGGGGTTTATTTGTTATAGCAGCTAGTGTTACCCTACCTAATATGAGTAATACATACTGACAATTACACTTTTAATTTTCTTCTTTTTATATGTGTGTGATTTTAAAAATAGTAATAAACAACATTTTTGGGATTCAAAGTTGTAGTTACAGCAAGGAGTATCCTTACTGGTTTTAACTCTCAAAACTCGCATCATCTAAAGAAAACTGGAGGGATCTACAAAGTAAGGAATAAAAGGCTGGCAGATTGACTAGCTGCCTCTCAACATTTCTTTTTACATGGAAGCTGACCATATATAGAAAGTCATCTAAATAGCCTTGAGTTATTACTGCACCAAAGGGACAAATCAGTGTTAAAAATTTGGGAACTCGCTGCCCAAAATTTTGCTTTTCCTTCAGTCGAATGGCATTTTCCACATAATAAGTACATATGAACATGGGGCGACAGATCGCAAAGTGCTCCTAAGGGTATAAAGAAGAATAGATAAAAGATTTTCCTGTCCTTTGTCATGGTACCTTGCATGGATGAAGCTTACTGTAATACCTAATTGGCTACAAAGAATCACAGGGTTTTAGAAAAACTGAATGAAATGGTTATGCTGCAGCATCTTATCCAACAACTCATAATGAATTGCAGTAACATAATCCAAAGGCATTGAACATGAAGCTGACTTCACCATGGGGCTGCGTGAGAACCCTGAAGAGTGTACGACAGCCACATTGTGGACAGGTTTTAATAAGTTTAAGATTTCATCAAAAATGAAAAAGAAGATGAAAGAAAAATTTGTAATTACTTCAACAGAAGAAACCAGAATAGCTTAATTACTTAGAATGAGAATTAAAGTACAAAATAAATATTTGGCGAGAGTTTAGCTATAAATACAGGGGAATATTTATTTTCATGGGCAAGATAAAGGTAAAATTATCATATTTTATTTCTCATGGTTCAGTGATTACTGTGTTCTTTGCTTTTAATGTCTGTGTGATGACAGAGATAGATCTTTGTGGACAGAGGTTTTATTTCAAATGGATCATTCCTGCTTCCTGGCTGTGTCCACACAAAACCAAAATATCTAGATAAGTGGTATCCAGTTGTAAAAATGCCAAATGATGCCAAGGTTTCTGGTATTTCTAAATATCTGACTGTTGGTACAAATGTTTCCAAATATGTAGATGCAGGCATTGGCAGTTTAGTTGACAAAACTCAGATAAGTACTGGACTTTCTACTTTTAGCATACTTATTTTTAGCACAAGATTCTACCTATGCTTAGTAATGGATGATAGAGTAACTGCTTCAAATTCTTGACCCCAGGAAAGGCCCACATATTCAGGGAGGTCTGAGACAAGCCACTATCCCTTCAGCCTTCTATGGGTACCATTTCCCTGTCACATGAAATCTAGTAAGTCCTGCAAACAGTACTGAGTTATTACTGTCCTAGAGAGGCAAAGGCACAACAAAGATGTTGTGATGACCTAATGGCCATCCTAGTGCTGAGCACCCAGTAAGTACACGAGAAAATCTGGCAATACAGAGAATGTTCACAGATTGCCTTTACCACTTCTGTCCACTTATCAGCATCTGAAGCTACATCTTCATATGGATGAATTTCCTGTGTTCCTATCTAAAACCCATCCTTCCACTTTGCACTAGACCGCTTTCCCTCTTGCCTACCCAAGATATTGTTCCAACAGTTCTTCTCTCTCCTACATTGGAACGTTTTCTCTCCTTCTACAGGATCCTTCCTATCTGCAGACACACACGCTGTTGTTTCTCCTGTTCTTCAGCATGCACAGGCACGCAGGCACCGGCACACACTGCACTTTCCTTTGATGAATACTTCCCCAGCTAGCTACTGTCGTACTTGTTTGAGAGCAAAACGCTTTCCAGATATGTCTGTACTCACTGTCTCTAAGCTTTATCCCCTCACTTTCTCTTAAACCCACTCTTATCCACCCTTTAGTTCTACCCATTCCATCAAATCTGCCCTCCTTGGCTGAGGCTGCTGGATCCACCCAACAGTTCTCAGCCCTCCTTTTAACTTAATCCCTTAGTAGCATTTGATACTTTGGGTCACTCCCTTCTTTTTTTTTTTTTTTTTTTTTTTGAGACAGAGTCTCGCTCTGTCACCCAGGCTGGAGTGAGTGGCACGATCTCGGCTCACTGCAAGCTCGGCCTCCTGGGTTCACGCCATTCTCCTGCCTCAGCCTCCCGAGTAGCTGGGACCACAGGCTCCCACCACTGTGCCCGGCTAATTTTTTGTATTTTTAGTAGAGATGGGGTTTCACCGTGTTAGCCAGGATGGTCTCGATCTCCTGACCTCGTGATCCGCCCGTCTTGGCTTCCCAAAGTGGTGGGATTACAGGCTTGAGCCACCGTGCCCGGCCAGGGTCACTCCCTTCTTGATCTTCTTTCTGTTTCACTTGTTTTCCAGGACACCAGACCCTTCTAGTTTTCTGCCTATAGTGCTTGCTTCTTCTCAGTCTCCTTTGCTGTTTCTTCCTTCCCCTCCAACCTTATTTTATATTTTGCTTTTATAGATGGGGTCTCGCTTTGCTACCTAGGCTGGAGTGCAGTAGTGCAATCATAGCTCACTGCAGCTTTGAACTCCTAGGCTCAAGCAATCCTCCTGCCTCAGCCTCCCTGATAGCTGGGACTACAGGAGCACACCCACTCCCAGCTAAGTTTTTTATTTTTTTGTAGAGATGGAGTCTTGTTTTGTTACCCAGACTGGCCTTGAACTTCTGGCTTCAAGTGATCCTCCTAATTCAGGCTCTCAAAGTACTGAGATTATAGGTGTGAACCACTGCACCTGGCACACACAACCTAGCTGGAGTATCTGAGAGTATAGACGTCGGAACTTTTCTTTGCTTGATCTAACTACAGTTTTTTGGAGATTTTATTTAGTCTTATCGTATATTTTGAATGTTTGTATCCCCCTCAAATTTAAATGTTAAAAACGTAATCATCGGCTGAGCGCAGTGGCTCAAGCCTGTAATCACAGCACTTTGGGAGGCTGAGGTGGGCAGATCACCTGAGGTCAGTAGTTCGAGACCAGCCTGACCAACATGGTGAAACCCCGTCTCTACTAAAAATACAAAAATTAGCTGGGCGTGGTGGTATGCACCTGTAATCCCAGCTACTCAGAAGTCTGAGGCTGGAGAATCACTTGAACCTGGGAGGCAGAGGTTGCAGTAAGCCAAGATTGCACCACTGCACTACAGCCTAGGCGACAGAGTGAGACTCCATCTCAAAAAAAAAAAAAAAAAAAAAAAAAAAATAGTAATAATCGATTCGATGGTATTATGTGGGGGCATCATGAGACCAAAGCTCTCACTAATGGGATCAGTGCCCTTTAAAAAGAGGCCCTGGAATGCTGCCTGGCCCCTTTTGCCATGTGAGGACACAGTGAGAAGACATATGTCCATGAAGAAAATGGGTTCTCACCAGACCCTGAATCTGCTGGCACCTTGATCTTGGACTTCCCAGCTTTCAGAACCATGAGAAATAAATTTCTCTTGTTTAGTCATATTGTGAGGTATTTTGTAACAGCAACCTGAATGAAGTAGCTTTAAAAACACCATGCTGATGACAATGACTCCTGAATTTATTTCATAATTCCAGCCCTTTCTCCCACACTCCAGAAGTACATCTATTAATATCTCCACTTGGATGTCTAATAGACAAGCTCAACTCCTGATCCCCCATCTCAGTTAAAGGCAACTCCACCCCCCAGGTGGTTTCATCAAAAGCCGTGGAGCGAATCCTGTACTCCTATTCTTCTCACAGCCTACATCCAATTCTGGCTCTGTAAAAATCCCATTGGTGCTACCTTCAAAACATATCCAGTGTCTAACTACTTTTGGCTACCTTCACTACTTCCACCCCGGCTGGTGTCACCATAACTGTGCGTGCGTGTGTGTGTGTGTGTGTGTGTGTGTTTTGAGATGATCTCTTGCTCTGTCACCCAGGCTGGAGTGCAGTGGCTCCATCATAGCTTACTGCAACCTTGAACTCCTGGTCTCGAGTGATCCTCCCGTCTTGGCCTCCCAAAGCACTAGGATCACAGGCATGAACCACCATGGCCAGCTCAATTACTTGATTTTGATGCTCATAATCTATTGTTTGTCTTCTCTCTCCCCTGACTGGAATGTGAGTTCCATGAGGGCCAGAGTCTTCATCTGTTTTGTTCACTGATGTACCACAGGTGGAGAGAACAGAGCCTGACATACAGAGGACCCTCAATAAATATTTGTCGAATGCATTAAATCAGTAAGTAGAAAAATCAGGTTGTAAGATTCTCCTGGTAATGATGATGATGATGATCATGATGATGCTGATGATAGCTATCTTTTATTGAGCACCTACAATGTGCCATTGACAGGCTATGCACTTAATCTCATTCCATCTGCAAAACCACCACCTGGCATAGATACCTTTATTTACCCTATTTTTCAGATGGAGTCTGAGGCACAGAAAATTTCTGTAATGAGGCTGGTCCAAGTGCAGTGGTGTTTACAACTAATAGATCACAACCAGTTAGATATCTCTTTGTTCCTTCTCCATTCCCACTGCTTCACTTGACTAGCCTTTAAAAACTTTAAAAAATATTTGAAAAACAGAGCAGTTTTGTAATTTGCCCTAGGTCACCATCACTGGAGGAGGCAGAGCCAAGATTAAACCCAGAGCTGCGTGCTCAACTTCCCCACTATTCTTACGCATTTCTGGAGTGAGTATTAATTGGTGCAGCTTTTCTGGAGGGTAATTTGACCTCAGCTTTAAAAACGATATGTTCATACCTTTTATTGCAGAGAACTACTGACAGATATGCATAAAAGTCTATGCACACCACTGTTAACACAAACAACCAACCAAACAAATAAAAAATCAGGAAGAACCCAAGTTATTCATAGCAGGTACATTCATACAATAGAAAACTATGTAGCTAATGATACAACACTTTAAAAGAATGTAATGACGTGGAAAAACCTTCACACCATGTGGTAAGCAGAAACAAAAGAATAACAAGAAACCAGGACATAAAACTGCATACATGTCATGATCTCCTAATTTAAAAAATGTATGCATAAAAAAACTGGAAGGATGACACCAAAATGTTAATAATGGTTCTCATCATACTGCGATTATGGGTGCCTTTTATATTCTTCTGAATAAATTTATGTGTAGCTTTTTATAGAAAAAATAATAATAATTATTATTATTTTAGAGATGGAGTCTGGCTCTGTTGCCCAGGGCTGCAGTGCAGTGGTATGATCATAGCTCATGGCAGCCTCCAAACTCCTGGGCTCAAGCAATCCTCCCACCTCAGCCTCCTGGGCAGCTGGGACTGCAGGTGTGTGCCACCACACCTGATTTTTAATTTTTTTTTGTAGAGATAGGGTATCACTTTGTTGCCCAGGCTGGTCTCAAACTTCTGGCTTCAAGCGATCCTCCTGCCTTGGCCTCCCAAAGTGCTGGGATTATAGGCATGAGCTACCATGCCCAGCCAAAAAACGTTATTTTTAAAAGGAGTCTCTGCTTCAACATTAAAATGTGCTTTTCCATTTATAAAATATGTTAATAAAATTTATTACAAAATTACACATACCTGAATAGCTGAAATAAAAGATTAGATATCCATGAAATATCAAAGGGATCCTAACAAGTTAGAATGCAACAACTATATTTCATATATCCAATTTTTTCCAATATATATATCCATATATCAATTTTTCCACATATCAAATTTTTGTGTTGCATATCCTCATCTGGATAAAACATACTGAACCATTTCATTTAAGCACACTAGGTTTTCAATGTATTAGTGAGGTTTAGCTTCTCTTTCCCTTTCTTTTGGAGATATATGCCTTAAAAAGATGTTAAGTTCTCTTTAGAGCACTTGGTTCTCTTAACCAGGAGAGAAGTATCTCATTCCATAGCAGAGTGCCTCGATAAGTTGTTTCAAGGACATTGCAAATAAAATGTATTTACACTGTATCATCACATTAAGAAATTACTGTATCAAACACATTCCTAGGCAATACTTACATATAATCTCTCTTTTAACTCCATTCCTGGAGAATTACCTTCTTTACTTGCAAAACATCACTTTTTTTCTCCTGATTACAAGTCCTTCTGAGAGCCAGCAGAAACCTATATGGTGCAAGTGAGTACTGTGGGTTTTCTTAACATCAAAAATAAGATCAATGCCTGAATGATTAGTTAACTTACTAAACAAAGAAAGAAAAGGATACCTTTGAATTCGCTCACAGAACAACTTGAAAGATTAAAAAATGTTAATGTTTCTAGGTTAATAGTTATGCGACTTAAGTGACTTTTAAAATATATAATTCCTGAAGCCCAGATAGAATCTTAACATTCTTGTGGGTTTAAAGATGAAATGTTTCAAAGGATTGGGAGTGAATGTATTAACAGAGAGGCTATGAAGAGAATGAAAGAGCTGACTGAAGGTGCCACGCTGCGGGGGAACACACACACACCAGTGTGCACACATGTGCACAGCCACACACATGTGCACGCATGCACACACACACACACGCACACCTGTTCATACAGCTCCTACGGCAAACTGGGCTCAGTTTTGAGAACCTGAATATGAGCCTGCTCAAGGGAATTAGTCCAGCCTAGGTCAGCATAGCCCAAGAGACAGCACCAGCTATCGAAGAAAGAACACAGGAGCCATCAACATGGAAACCAGAAACAATGACTGGAGACCTGAATTCCAAACCTGGAATGTAGAATATACAGGAATGGAGAAGCACATTGTTTTCAGAGAATCCCAGAGCTGAAACATAGGGAATAAGAGGAGAAGAATAATTAACATGTATGAAATCCAGAAATCCCGTGGACCAGTGATGACCAGCAAAATGGCTGGCCAGGGCTGGAATCCCCGAGGGCCGCTGCCTGTGGCTAGTTTTCCCAGCATACCCTAACCTCTTTCAGTGCTGCCGGGACCTTTGCCCTTCTTGTCTCAGGCCCACCCTCCTGCAACCCTTCAGTAGGGAAGAAATGTCTTCCTGGGAGATCCCTCTCCTAGGGTCACGACCTTCAGGGAGCCGTCAGGCCAGACTATCAGGTTTTCTGAGGCCATAGGGAAGGGAAGGCCACCATGCCCTCTCAGAGGCCCCTGCGTGGAGCCCGTGGTGTCTGGCATCTTCACCTTTCTAGTTGGGTATTATCATATCCACTTTTATTCATGAGGAAATTGAAGCTTACTCTGGGTTATTCAGTTCAAAATTAGCAATATCAGGTTTTAAAATTTCTTCTACTGTTCTTCAAAACTCAGATTCCTATTTTTTTTTTTTTTTTTTTTTTTTTAGACTGAGTCTCACTCTGTCACCAGGCTGGAATGCAGTGGTGCAATCTTGGCTCACTGCAACCTCCACCTCCAGGGTTCAAGCGATTCTCCTGCCTCAGCCTCCTGAGTAGCTGGGACTACCGGTGTGTGACACTATGCCTAGCTAATTTTTGTATTTTTAGTAGAGACTGGGTTTCACCATATTGGCCAGGATGGTCTTGATCTCTTGACTTCGTGATCTGCTCGCCTTGGCCTCCCAAAGTGCTGAGATTACAGGCATGAGCCACTGCGCCTGGCCCAAAATTCAGATTCTTTTACTTATGGCATCAGCATCATCAAAAGCACATCAGAGTTCTGCTCCTAATAATAAATGTTTAATTTTTAATGAAATGTGGGTGTTAGACCTTTACTAAGTGCTGGCAGGAATTTCTGACAGAAGCTGATTTTAGAAACCCTGGTTCTTACGTGTCCTCCCTCTCTCTCTTGCTCTGTCCATTCATTCATTATTTATTTATTTATTTATTTATTTATTTATTTATTTTTGAGACAGGGTCTCACTCTTTTCACCCAGGCTGGAGTGCAGTGGTGTGATCACAGCTCACTGTAGCCTCGACCTCCCAGGCTCAGGTGATCCTCCTTCCACAGCCTCCCGAGTAGCTGGGACCATAAAAATAAAAGGGCTGGGGTTGAGGAAAGCCCACCTAGCCATTCTTACCAATGGTGATTGGATTTATGTTCATAAACAGATTAGGAGGATCAGTCACACTGATGGATCAGAAGGTCATACTTATATAGCAGTAATGTCTGTGTGGATATGAAGAACATATGCTGTTCATGTCTGTATTAAAGTGATTGTGGATCAGATGTCAGACCTGGCTCAGGGGTTGTCTCCTCAGGAAACCTTCCTTGACTGCTCTTGGCAAGGCCTCCAGGATAGATGGGACTTTCCTCATGCAGCAATCCCTCTGGATACCCAGCAGCACATTTACCTGGGATACTCACTCTGTTCATCCATCTCTCTTCTCACCAGCCTATGATCTCCTTGAGGATGAAAACTGTGTCCTTCTTGGCTCTCCAACACCAGCACTCAGACTAGGGTCTGGCACACAGTAGGGCTTCAAGACCTATGTCTTGAGACACCGTAAGCCTTTAGGTAGTTGGAGACAGGATAATTAGTGATTTATGTTCAGGGGCCATGGACCCAGTCCTCCTAGGACTGAATCCTGCTATCAGCTCATAATAACTGTGGGTTCTTAGGCCTCAATTTCCTCATCTGTAAAATGGAACTGTGATTGGTACCCACCTCTTTAGATTGTTGAGTGCTGAATGAGATAATTATTTTAAAAGTTTAGGCCGGGCGCGGTGGCTCATGCCTGTAATCCCAGCACTTTGGGAGGTTGAGGTGGGCAGATCACGAGGTCAGATCGAGACCATCCTGGCTAACATGGTGAAACCCCGTCTTTACTAAAAAATAGAAAAAACAGCCGGGTGTGGTGGTGGGCGCCCTGTGGTCCCAGCTACTCGGGAGGCTGAGGCAGGAGAACGATGTGAACCCGGGCGGCGGAGCTTGCAGTGAGCTGAGATAGCACCACTGCACTCCAGCCTGGGTGCAGGCTCCATCTCAAAAATAATAATAATAGCAATAATAATAAATAATAATAAAACATTTAGCCCAGGGCCTGCCTAGTAGCAGTTCTGTAGTGATTCATTAACAATAGCTAATCTTACTACATCATTAGGCAGAGAGCTTTTCCAAGCAAGAACAAATGGAGTCGTTGAATCTGGGTAGGTCCTGTGACAGCTGCACTCACAGAATATGGAAGAAGTGACTCTCCACCTGTTCCTGGTGTGACCCTTTATTGTCCCTTCCTTTGCCTTGAATCCAGGTTTCAGAGAGTGATTCATCCTAAATCCTGCTTCTCCTTGTATGGCATGTAAACCCTTCCAGATTCCTGGAAACTACATCTTGGTTGTTTATCTCGGCAAGCTGAGCCTTGACCAAAGGCTCGTGACCACTCTCTTGAAAAGCATGTCAGTTTAACTTTGGTATTTCTGAGGAAGCTGATGATATCAGTCCATTTCTAGCTATTTGATGATTTCCTTCTGGTTGCTGTATGTCTTAGTCTATTTTCTGTTGCAATAACAGAATACAATAGACTGGGTAATTTATAATGAACAGAAATTTATTTCTCATAGTTCCAGAGGCTTGGAAGTCCAAGATCAAGGTGCTGGGATCTGGTGGGGCTTTTGTGCTACATCAGCTCATGGCAGAAGGTGGAAGGGCAAGTGAGTACATGAGATAGAGAAAATTGGACCAAAGGCATCATTTTATCAGGAGCCCTGTCCTACGACAACTCACCAGCTCTGGTGACAATGGCATTAATCCATACATGAGGACAGAGCCCTCGCCACCTAATCAGCTTTTGAAGGTCCCACCTTTTAACACCATCACAATGACAACTAAGTTTAATGTGGGTTTTGAAGGCCACATTCAAACCACAGCACTGGGTTACAGGAGGAATACTGGAAAGATGGAACCATGTTTAGTTCCTTGGTACTTCCAAATATTTAAATAGCTCACAGATTGGGTATTTCTCAAAATTAACACCCTCCTTAAAAATGAATACTCACTCTCACCCTCTGCCAAGTCCTTTTATTACCATAACCTCACCAATTGTCATAACGCTTCTATGAGAAGGGCCAGATAGCCTCCCTTTTACAAATGAGGAATTAAAGTCCTAGAGAAGTTAAGTGAATTGTCAGGGTCACACAGAGAACAGCAATGTGTGTGTTGACGGAACACTATAGAACTCAGGACTCTTGACAATGAGACCAGTTGACCCAGTTTGGATACCTGTCCTCCCCAAATCTCATGTTGAAATTTGATCGCCAGTGTTGGAGTTGGGGCCTGCCTGCTAGGAGGTGTTTGGACAGTGGGAGTGTATCCCTCATGACAGGCTGCAGACTTGCCACTCTCCCATCAAGAGTACAGTCTATTTCTCCACCTCGTTGAATCTGGGTAGGTCCTGTGACAGCTGCACTCACAGAATATGGAAGAAGTGACTCTCCACCTGTTCCTGGTGTGACCCTTTATTGTCCCATACTTGTCATAACACTTTGGCGTGGCAGCTTCTGTTTCCACCTTTGGAAGCCAGTTATCATGTAAGAAGCAGATATACTGAAGCCACCATGCTGCACGAAGCCCAGGTGAAGGGCGGAAGGCCTGGGGGGCAAAGCACTACATGAAAAGAGGAAGTCCAGAAGGCACTGAGGCACCAGCCATATGAGGGAGCCATCTTGAGTGTCCCGCCTGGATGAGCCTTTGGATGACTGCAACCCCGGCTGCGATATGATTGTGATCTTGACACTCTAGACAAGAATCTCGTGGCTGATCCCAGCCAAAGCACAACTTTGTGAGCAGTAATAATACATTCTGGTTTAAATTCATTTGGTTTTGAAGTGGTTTGTTATGCAGCAATACATAATGTGAACACTGGCACAGAATAGGCAGTTGGTAAATACTTATCAAATGAATAATTAATAGATTTTGTTCCTTTCATTCTTTGATTGCTGGAAGCTAAAGGCCCACAGTAATTCTTAGTCAGACCCAGGATCAGAATGTCTTCCACGTGGAAGTCTGTCCCTTTATCACAACATTCCTTACCGGAGGCCTGTGATTTAATCTTGCAAGATTAAAGCAAGAAGAAGACAACTTCTGCAAGACTGGGATCTGGAAACTGAGGGTGCAGCATGGGAGACAAGACCAGGGCAGTTGGCAGGTTGTCCCTGGCCTCTTTGCTTATTGTGGCACATGCCATCTTTATTTTTTGTTTTTTGTTTTTTTTTTTGAGACGTAGTTTTGCTCTCGTTGCCCAGGCTGGAGTGCAATGCTGTGATCTTGGCTCACTGCAACCTCCACCTCCGGGTTCAAGTGATTCTCCTGCCTTAGCCTCCCTAGTAGATGGGATTACAGGCATGTGCCGCCATGCCCAGCTGATTTTGTATTTTTCGTAGAGACAGGGTTTCTCCATATTGGTCAGGCTGGTCTTGAACTCCTGACTGAGGCAGGTAATCCACCTGCCTTGGCCTCACAAAGTGCTGGGATTACAGGCGTGAGCCACTGCGCCCGGCCAACATGCCATCTTTAAATCATCATACACACAGTTGAGTGAGACAGGCAGAAGGCAAGGAAGTCCATGACTTGCAAAAGATAGAGAGGTGAGCAGTGGCTGTGACTGTCTCTGGGCAGTGGAGTTACAGGCAATTTAAAATATGTCCTTCTTTTTGTTCATTTGTATTTTCTAAACAACCTTCAAAATATGTCTTACTGTTTTACTAAAAATGATAAATAATGTTGTTTTTTTTTTGTTTTTTTTTTTTTTGAGATGGAGAGTCTCTCTGCTGCCCAGGCTGGAATGCAGTGGTGTGATCTCGGCTCACTGCAACCTCCACCTCTGGGGTTCAAGCAATTATCCTGCCTCAGCCTCCCAGGTAGCTGGGATTACAGATGTGTGCCACCATACCTGCCTAATTTTTGTATTTTTTAGTAGAGACAGGGTTTCACCATGTTGCCCAGGCTGGTCTCAAACTCCTGACCTCAAGTGATTCACCTGCCTTGGCCTCCCAAAGTGCTGGGATTACAAGTGTGAGCCACTGCACCTGGCCAATAAACTTTTATTTAACAATTTCACTTGTGCTGTGAACTTTGCAGAAGGCCAAAACAACCAAACCAAAATTGTAACAAGACAAAACAACCAAATAGAAACTCAGTCTCCAAAATTACATTCTCTTCCTCAAAAAGATTAAAGCAAGAACTACCATATGATTCAGCAATCTCACTACTGGGTATACATCCAAAGCAAATGAAATCTGTATGTCCAAGAGATTTTTACAGTCCCATGTTCACTGCAGCATTCTTCAAAATAGCCAAGATATAAAATCAACCTGATGTTCATAGATGGATGAATAAATAAAATGTGATGTATATATACACACACTATTCAGCCTTAAAAAAGGAGGCTAGGCGTGGTGGCTCACACCTGTACTCCCAGCATTTTGACAGGCTGAGGTGGGAGGATCACTTGAGGTCAGGAGTTCAACCAACCTGGGCAACAGAGTGAGACACTATTTCTTGAAAAAAAATTTTTTTAAGTTAGCCAGGTGTGGTGGTAAGCATCTGTAGTCCTAGTTACTTGGGAGGCTGAAGCAGGAAGATCACTTGAGCCCAGAAGCTTGAGGTTACGGTGAGCCATGATCATGCCACTGCATTCCAGCCTGGGCCTCAGAGCAAGACAGGAAGGAAGGAAGGAAGGAAGGAAGGAAGGAAGGAAGGAAGGAAGGAAGGAAGGAAGGGAGGGAGGGAGGGAGGGAGGGAGGGAGGGAGGGAGGGAGGGAGGGAGGGAGGGAGGGAGGGAGGGAGGGAAAAGAGGGAAAAAGAAAGAAAAAGAAAGAAAGAAAGAAAGAAAGAAAGAAAGAAAGAAAGAAAGAAAGAAAGAAAGAAAGAAAGAAAGAAAGAAAGAAAGAGTCAGCTGGATGTGATGGCATGCACCTATAGTCCCAGCTACTTGAGGAGAAGCTGAAGCAGGAGAAGGAAGGAAGGGAGAAAGAGAGAAAGAAAGAAAGAGAGAGAAGAAAGAAAGAAAGAAAGAAAGAAAGAAAGAGAGAAGAAAGAAAGAAAGAAAGAAAGAAAGGAGAAAGAAAGAGAGAAGAAAGAAAGAAAGGATAAAGAAAGACAGAGAGAAAGAAAGAAGAAATGAAAGAAAGAAGAAAGAAAAGAAAAAAGAAAGAAAGAAAGAAAGAAAGAAGAAAGAAAGAAAGAAAGAAAGAAAGAAAGAAAGACAGAAAGAAAGACAGAAAGAAAGAGAAAAACAGATTCAGCTGGGCATGGTGGTGTGCACCTATAGTACCAGCTACTCTAGGAGAGGCTGAAGCAGGACAATGACTTGAGTTTATAAGTTCAAGTCCAGAGGATCAAATGAATGAAATGAAGCGAGAAGAGAAATCTAAAGAAAAAAGAAGAAAAAGAAATGAACAAAGCCTGCAAGAAGTATGGGATTATGTAAAAAGACCAAATCTACGTCTGATTGGGGTGCCTGAAAGTGAGGGGGAAAATGGAACCAAGTTGGAAAACACTCTTCAGGATATCATCCAGGAGAACTTCCCCAACCTAGTAGGGCAGGCCAACATTCAAATTCAGGAAATACAGAGAATGCCACAAAGATACTCCTTGAGAAGAGCAACTCCAAGACACATAATTGCCAGATTCACCAAAGTTGAAATGAAGGAAAAAATCTTAAGGGCAGCCAGAGAGAAAAGTCAGGTTACCCACAAAGGGAAGCCCATCAGACTAACAGCAGATCTCTCGGCAGAAACTCTCCAAGCCAGAAGAGAGTGGGGGCCAATATTCAACATACTTAAAGAAAAGAATTTTGAACCCAGAATTTCATATCCACCCAAACTAAGTTTCATAAGTGAAGGAGAAATAAAATCCTTTACAGACAAGCAAATGATTAGAGATTTTGTCAACACCAGGCCTGCCTTACAAGAGACCCTGAAGGAAGCACTAAACATGGAAAGGAACAACCGGTACCAGCCATTGCAAAAACATGCCAAAATGTAAAGACCATTTAGGCTAGGAAGAAACTGCATCAACTATTGAGCAAAATAACCAGTTAATATCATAATGGCAGGATCAAGTTCACACATAACAATATTAACCTTAAATGTAAATGGACTAAATGGTCCAATTAAAAGACACAGACTGGCAAACTGGATAAAGAGTCAAGACCCATCAGTTTGCTGTATTCAGGAGACGCATCTCACATGCAGAGACATACATAGGCTCAAAATAAAGGGATGGAGGAAGATCTACCAAGCAAATGGAGAACAAAAAAAAGCAGGGGTTGCAATCCTAGTCTCTGATAAAACAGACTTTAAACCATCAAAGATCAAAAGAGACAAAGAAGGCCATTACATAATGGTAAAGGGATCAATTCAACAAGAAGAGCTAACTATCCTAAATATATATGCACCCAGTATAGGAGCACCCAGATTCATAAAGCAAGTCCTTAGAGACCTACAAAGAGACTTACACTCCTACACAATAATAATGGGAGACTTTAACACGCCACTGTCAACATCAGACAGATGAACAAGACAGAAAGTTAACAAGGATATCCAAGAATTGAACTCAGCTCTGCACCAAGCAGACCTAATAGACATCTACAGAACTCTCCACCCCAAATCAACAGAATATACATTCTTCTCAGCACCACATCACACTTATTCCAAAATTGATCACATAATTGGAAGTAAAGCACTCCTCAGCAAATGTAAAAGAACAGAAATTATAACAAACTGTCTCTCAGACCACAGTGCAATCAAACTAGAACTCAGGACTAAGAAACTCAATCAAAACCGCTCACCTACTTGGAAACTGAATAACCTGCTCCTGAATGACTACTGGGTACATAATGAAATGAAGGCAGAAATAAAGATGTTCTTTGAAACCAATGAGAACAAAGATACAACATACCAGAATCTCTGGGACACATTTAAAGCAGTGTGTAGAGGGAAATTTATAGCACTAAATGCCCACAAGAGAAAGCAGGAAAGATCTAAAATTGACACTCTAACATCACAATTAAAAGAACTAGAGAAGCAAGAGCAAACACATTCAAAAGCTAGCAGAAGGTGAGAAATAACTAAGATCAGAGCAGAACTGAAGGAGATGGAGACACAAAAAACCCTCCAAAAAATCAATGAATCCAGGAGTTGGTTTTTTGAAAAGATCAACAAAATTGATAGACCGCTAGCAAGACTATTAAAGAAGAAAAGAGAGAAGAATCAAATAGATGCAATAAAAAATGATAAAGGGGATATCACCACTGACCCCACAGAAATACAAACTACCATCAGAGAATACTATAAACACCTTTACACAAATAAACTAGAAAATCTAGAAGAAATGGATAATTTCCTGGACACTTACACTCTCCCAAGACTAAACCAGGAAGAAGCTGAATCCCTGAATAGACCAATAGCAGGCTCTGAAATTGAGGCAATCATTAATAGCCTACCAACCAAAAAAAGTCCAGGACCAGATGGATTCACAGCTGAATTCTACCAGAGGTACAAGGAGGAGCTGATACCATTCCTTCTGAAACTATTCCAATCAATAGAAAAAGAGGGAATCCTCCCTAACTCATTTTATGAGGCCGACATCATCCTGATACCAAAGCCTGGCAGAGACACAACAAAAAAAGAGAATTTTAGACCACTATCCCTGATGAACATCGATGCAAAAATCCTCAATAAAATACTGGCAAACCGGATCCAGCAGCACATCAAAAAGCTTATCCACCATGATCAAGTGGGCTTCATCCCTGGGATGTGAGGCTGGTTCAACATACACAAATCAATAAACGTAATCCAGCATATAAACAGAACCAAAGACAAAAACCACATGATTATCTCAATAGATACTGAAAAGGCCTTTGACAAAATTCAACAGCCCTTCATGCTAAAAACGCTCAATAAATTCGGTATTGATGGAACGTATCTCAAAATAATAAGAGCTATTTTTGACAAACCCGCAGCCAATATCATACTGAATGGGCAAAAACTGGAAAAATTCCCTTTGAAAACTGGCACAAGACAGGGATGCCCTCTCTTACCACTCCTATTCAACATAGTGTTGGAAGTTCTGGCTAGGGCAATCAGGCAAGAGAAAGAAATCAAGGGTATTCAGTTAGGAAAAGAAGAAGTCAAATTGTCCCTGTTTGCAGACGACATGATTGTATATTTAGAAAACCCCATCGTCTCAGTCCAAAATCTCCTTAAGCTATAAGAAACTTCAGCAAAGTCTCAGGATACAAAATCAATGTGCAAAAATCACAAGCATTCTTATACACCAGTAACAGACAAACACAGAGCCAAATCATGAATGAACTTCCATTCACAATTGCTTCAAAGAGAATAAAATACCTAGGAATCCAACTTACAAGGGATGTAAAGGACCTCTTCAAGGAGAACTACAAACCACTGCTCAGTGAAATCAAAGAGGACACAAACAAATGGAAGAACATACCATGCTCATGGATAGGAAGAATCAATATGTGAAAATGGCCATACTGCCCAAGGTAATTTATAGATTCAATGCCATCCCCATCAAGCTACCAATGAGTTTCTTCACAGAATTGGAAAAAACTGCTTTAAAGTTCATATGGAACCAAAAAAGAGCCTGCATTGCCAAGACAATCCTAAGTCAAAAGAACAAAGCTGGAGGCATCACGCTACCTGACTTCAAACTATACTACAAGGCTACAGTAACCAAAACAGCATGGTACTGGTACCAAAACAGAGATATAGACCAATGGAACAGAACAGAGTCCTCAGAAATAATACCACACATCTACAACCATCTGATCTTTGACAAACCTGAGAGAAACAAGAAATGGGGAAAGGATTCCCTATTTAATACATGGTGCTGGGAAAATTGGCTAGCCATAAGTAGAAAGCTGAAACTGGATCCTTTCCTTACTCCTTATATGAAAATTAATTCAAGATGGATTAGAGACTTAAATGTTAGACCTAATACCATAAAAACCCTAGAAGAAAACCTAGGTAATACCACTCAGGACATAGGCATGGGCAAGGACTTCATGTCTAAAACACCAACAGCAACGGCAACAAAAGCCAAAATTGACAAATGGGATCTAATCAAACTAAAGAGCTTCTGCACAGCAAAAGAAACTACCATCAGAGTGAACAGGCAACCTACAGAATGGGAGAACATTTTTGCAATCTACTCATCTGACAAAGGGCTGATATCTAGAATCTACAAAGAACTCAAACAAATTTACAAGAAAAAACAAACAACCCATCAAAAAGTGGGCAAAGGATATGAACAGACATTTCTCAAAAGAAGACATTCATACAGCCAACAGACACATGAAAAAATGCTCATCATCACTCGCCATCAGAGAAATGCAAATCAAAACCACAATGAGATACCATCTCACACCAGTTAGAATGGCAATCATTAAAAAGTCAGGAAACAACAGGTGCTGGAGAGGATGTGGAGAAATAGGAACACTTTTACACTGTTGGTGGGATTGTAAACTAGTTCAACCATTATGGAAAACAGTATGGTGATTCCTCAAGGATCTAGAACTAGAAGTACCATATGACCCAGCCATCCCATTACTGGTATATACCCAAAGGATTATAAATCATGCTGCTATAAAGACACATGCACACATATGTTTATTGCAGCAGTATTCACAATAGCAAAGACTTGGAATCAACCCAAATGTCCATCAGTGACAGACTGGATTAAGAAAATGTGGCACATATACACCATGGAATACTATGCAGCCATCAAAAAGGTTGAGTTTGTGTCCTTTGTAGGGACATGGATGCAGCTGGAAACCATCATTCTCAGCAAACTCTCACAAGAACAGAAAACCAAACATCGCATGTTCTCACTCATAGGTGGGAACTGAACAATGAGATCACTTGGACTCAGGAAGGGGAACATCACACACCGGGGCCTTTCATGGTGGGGGGAGGGGGGAGGGATTGCATTGGGAGTTATATCTGATGTAAATGACGAGTTGATGGGTGCTGATGAGTTGATGGGTGCAGCACACCAACATGGCACAAGTATACGTATTTAACAAACCTGCACATTATGCACATGTACCCTAGAACTTAAAGTATGATAATAATAAAAAATAAAATAAAATAGAATAAATATACCAAAAAAAAAAAAAGTTCATTCCAGCCTGGGCAACATAGTGAAAGCCCATCTCTCAAACAAAATGAAACAGAAAAAAGGAAGAAATTTTGTCATTTTTGACAACACAGGTGAACCTAGAGTCAGATACAGAAAGTTACATACATAAGCCAGGTACAGAAAGATACATATATAAGCCATGTATAGAAAGATACATACTGCCTAATCTCACATGTGGACTCTAAAGAAAGTCTCAAACTCACAGAATCAGAGAGTAAAATGATGGTTACCAGGGGCTAGGGGAGGTGGGAGTGGATGGGGAAAGGGGAAATTGGTCAAATGGTATGAAGTTTCAGTTAAACAGGAGGAATAAGTTCTAGTGATCTATTGTATAACATGATGACTATAGTTAATAATAACGAATTATATATTTCAAAATTGCTAGAAGAGTAGATTTTAAATGTTCTCACTACAAAGAAATGATAAGTATTTGAGGTGATGGGTATGTTGATATGCTTGACTTAATCATGCTGCATATGTATGAACATATATCATAACATCACATTCTATCCCATAAATGTATAAAATTATTTGTTAATTAAAAATAAAAATAAAAATTAAGTAAATATCATGAAGAATTACATTCTCACCAGCTAATCATTTTTTTTTCAGTCTTCAAGGCCATTATTTCAGGAAATAAAGAAATATGCCATGCTAAAGTAGCTTATAAAGGGCAAATGAGAGTGAGCCTTGGGTGGGGTGTGGCAAGGGGGTGGCAACTGTTTGGAAGCCAGGTGCAGAGGACTCTCTCATGTTTATTTTTCCATGGAATATTTGGTTTCCTCAGCTTGGTCCCTTAGTGTCCCATCTAGCAGCATTTTGGACTCACCAAACACTCTAATTTATAATTATCCAGCATTAAGTTGCTCTTTGGCAACTATTTTTGGTGATTCTGCTCATTGATGTGATTAATTACACCCTATTAAGAGACCAGTATATATTCTGTGGGAGTGTAACCTCGTCTAATTTGTGGGGAGCAGTTTTCAGCTCAGCCAGCTCAGGAACCATTTAATACTGAATCACCAGCAAAGAATCATTGCTTCTAAAGCAGGCAGCTCAGGATTTGGAAATCTGATGAGGAAAAAATAAAATAAAACTAGAAAAATTAGTTTGGGAGGGGAGCAACTCCACCTCTCCAGTTAGGTTCTCCTAGGGTTCTCCTGAGGGTAGGTTCACAATTATTTAATGTCATTTGATTCAACTGACACTTATTGACTCCTGCTTTATGTCAGGAGCTGTTTGGGCCACTGGCTCCACATAACACATGGCATTCATTTAGTAAGAATTTGGTGAGCATCTATTATGTTCCAAGCATATTCTAGGTCTAGATTCTTTTCTTACATCACACCAGAGTAGGAATTTCTGTCTGTTTTGTGCATTGATATAACACAGGAAGCTAGACCTACAACAATGCTTGGCACATAATAGATTCCCACTAAATTCTTACACACACACATACACACACACACACTCCTCCTGATGCTTTTTACCCTGTTCTAGTAGAAAGGAAAAATAACAATAAACCTTATACATAAGCAAATAATCTAGTATATCAGCTGGTGGCAAGTGCTACAGAAAATAAGAAAGACAGGCATAGACACAGACAGAGGGATGAGGGAAGTGAGGAGGCCAGAGCATTCAGGGCCTCTCAGAGTGTTGTAAAACCTTGGGTGCAATAGCACATGTAGAATTCATCATAAAAGCACCATTACTGAGCACCTATTGCATGTCTAATACTGTACATAGTTACTTTTTCACCTACACCATCTCAGCTATTCCTCACAAGGGCCATGTAAGGAAGATTTCCTCCCCTTAACTTCATGTACCGGAAACCCTATTATTTAACACGGTTGTATAACTAGTGAGTGTTTGAGTTGGGACCCAGAGCCAGTCTTTCTGCCCCAAAGCCCACACTCTTTCTACCCCATCACACAACCTTGCAAGAAGTGCAATAAAAATGCAATGACCTGGGCAATACTTAGAATAACATGAATATACCTGCAGCTCCAAATCATCATAACGAGAGCAAACACTTTTCCAGAGCTTCATACATATCAACTCATCTCATCTCCACAACCTTATGAGGGGCCATCAGGATGTTCCCCATTTTGTAGATGAAGAATCTGAGAGGTCAAGTGGCCCGTGTGTCATGCAACTAGTAAATGGTGGATCCAAGCTCTGAGTCAAAGTGGCTGGCTCTGTGTTCATAACAACCACACTCTGTTGATTCATTCATTTATTCAGCATCATTTGTTGAACACTGTGATAGGAAGGATAATTGCTCCCTCAAAATGTTCATATTTTAATCCTGGAACCTGTGAATATGCTATTTATATAGCATGTCTATGAATCTTCTGAGACCATCTCCTCATCTGCAAAATGGGGGTATTGATATATGCTTTACAACTACATATGTATGTTGTATTATGTATCTGTTCTCATACTGCTATAAAGAATACCTGAGACTGGGTAATTTATAAAGAAAAGAAGTTTAATTGGCTCACAGTTCTGCAGGCTGTACAGGCAGCATGATGCTGGTATCTACTTGGCTTCTGAGGAGGCCTGAGGAAACTTACAAACATGGCAGAAGGCAAAGGGGAAGCAGGCATGTCTTACATGGCCAGAGCAGGAAGAAGAGAGAGAGAGGGCAAAGGTTTTTTTGCTGCATGCTTTTAAACAACCAGATCTTAACAGAACTTGCTCACTCTCATGAGAACAGCACCAGGAGATGGTGCTAAACCATTCCTAAAGGACCACCCCATGATCCAATCACCTCCCACAAGGACCCACCTCCAACACTGGGGATTACATTTGGACATGAGATTTGGTGGGGACATAGATACAAACCATATCATATGCCTATAGAGTTTTGTAAAAAAAAAAAAAAAAAAATCTGTGTCCATAGCTATAATTTAAATGACACTTGTGGGGTTGCTGTATCAACCTGCTATATCTGGTTTTAGATTTCACGCTACAGAAAAGAGTTAAAAAAAATCTTATTGGCCGGGCGCGGTGGCTCACGCCTGTTCCCATGCGGATCACAAGGTCAGGAGATCGAGACCACGGTGAAACCCCGTCTTACAAAAAAATTATAGTCCCAGCTACTCGGGAGGCTGAGGCAGGAGAATGGCGTGAACCCGGGAGGCGGATTTGCAAGCCGGATCGCGCCACTGCACTCCAGCCTGGGCGACAGAGCGAGACTCCGTCTCAAAAAAAAAAAAAAATCTTATTTAAGGACCACACAACAAATCAGAATAATATACATATCAACCTCTTACCTTTGGGTATAAAATTATAGGACATTTCCATTTTCTACTTTTTATATTTTGTTAATTAAAATAAAAAATCTTTAATATTTTTGTACGCAGGAAAAAATAAAGACAAAATGAAAATGATAGTAAAGACCCAAATACCTGTCAGGCTTCTTGGGAGCATTAAATAAGCTCTTGGTGCTTGAGAAAGAGCATTAAGGGAGGACGTGGGAAGAGATGCAGCACTTGAGCCATAAAGTTCAATGCTAATCAATATTATGGTCATGAACCTGAGATCCTGTAGGATTCTGAAGCAGAGTCTGTTCAGGGTTGGATACTTTCTGGAGTAGTATATTTAATTTTATTCTAACTATTTGAAGGATGGCAAATTCTTTGTAGATAGAATCGGAGTTTTATTTCTCTTGAATCCCTGACAGCTCCTAGGGTAATGCCTAACTACATCATAGTTGCTGAATAAATACTTATTAACTAATTGATTAATTGAATTTATATTTCATGTACATTACATATAGTAACTTATTGTTGAGTGAACTAGAATACTCCATAACAGAAGTGGACTAGAATGTACTATATTTTACCCTGGTGTTAAAGAACAAGTGCCACTTGGGGCTCATAAAGAACTATTTGAAAAAATTCATTACATGTAAAGATAAACTTGGTGGAAACCCTGCAAATAACTTATGAGGCCATCAATACCTTGATTGCAAACCAGAAATAGCAGACAGTTTGAGAAAATAAAATTATACATCAATTCTATTCATGAACATAGACACAAAAAATTTAAACAAAATATTGGTTAACTTAATCCAGCAATTTATAAAAAAGAATAATAAAACAGCTGTTTGAGACTACTGATTTAATATTCAAAAATCAAATCATGTGTTACATTGTACTAACAGTCGAAAGAAGAAAAACCACATGATCATATCAATTGATGTAAAAAATGCACTTGACAAAATTCAACATCCACTCATAAAAACATTCAGAAAACTAAGAATAGAAACCAATCCAAATTTTGATATCTAATTTTACTAGCTTTAATTATAAACACTCAGCAAACTAGAAAGAGAAGGAAACTTCCTCAATCTGATAAAGGATATCTACAAAAACCTATGACTGGCATCATACTTAATGTACTTAATGGTGAAAGACAGAATGCTTTCCCTTCAAGATTGGGAACAAGATAAGGTTTTCCATTCTCAATGTTCTTGTTCATCATTATGTTGAAAGGTTCTAGCCAGTGCAACAAGGCAAGAAAAAAAAATAGCCATACAGATTGAAAAGGAAAAAAAAAAGACTGTTTGCAGATGACATGACTGTTTACATAGACAGTTCAAGGAATCTGTGGGTTGCTGGCAAGATGGCCAAATAGGAAGACATCCAGTCTGCAGCTCCCAATGAGACCAATGCAGAAGGCGGGTGATTTCTACATCTCCAAGTGAGGTACCCTGTTCATCTCAATGGGACTGGTTAGGCAGTGGGTGCACCCCACAGAGGGCAAGCAGAAGCAGGGTGGGGTGTTGCCTCACGTGGGAAGTGCAAGGAGTGGGGGAACCTCCCTTTCCCAGCCAAGGGAAGCCATGAAGGACTGTACTATCCAGCCCAGATACTATGCTTCTCCCACATTTTTTGCAATCCACAGACCAGGAGATTCTCTTGTGTGCCTACACCACCAGGGCCCTGGGTTTCAAGCACAAAACTGGGCAGCTGTTTGGGCAGACATCAAGCTAGCTGCAGGAGGTTATTTTTTTTTCTTATTTTTATTTTATTTTTTTACCCAAGTGGTGCCTGGAACCCCAGCAAAACAGAACTGTTCACTCCCCTAGAAAGGGGACTGAAGGTAGGGAACCAAGTGGTCTCACCCAGCGGGTCCCACTCCCACAGAGCCCAGCAAGCTAATAACCACTGGCTTGAAATTCTCACAGCCAGCACAGCAGTCTGAAGTCAACCTGGGACGATCAAGCTTGGTCGGGGGAGGGGCCTCTGCCATTACTGAGGCTTGAGTAGGCGGTTTTCCCTTGACCATGCTCAAAAGGCCTGGAAGTTCAGACTGGGCAGAACTCAACACAGTGTGGCAAAGTGGCTGTGGCCAGACTGCTGCTCTAGATTCCTCTTCACTGGGCAGGGCATCTCTGAAAGAAAGGCAGCAGCCTCCGTCAGGGGCTTATAGATAAAACTTCCGTCTTACTGGGACAGAGCACCTGGGGGAAGGAGATGCTGTGGGCATAGCTTCAGTGCACTTAAACATACCGGCTTGCCAGCTCTGAAGAGAGCAGTAAATCCTGACAAGGAGAGTTCTCCCAGCACAGTGCTCAAGCTCTGCTAAGGGACAGACTGCCTCCTCAGGTGGGTCCTTGACCCCCATTCCTCCTGACTGGGAGAGACCTCCCAACAGGGATTGACAGACACCTCATACAGGAGAGCTCCAGTTGGCATCAGGCCAGTGCTCCTGTGGGATGAAGCTTCCAGAGGAAGGAGCAGGCAACAATCTTTGCTATTCTGCAGCCTCGACTGGTGATACACAGGCAAATAGAGTCTGGAGTGACCTCCAGCAAACTGTGGCAGACCTGCAGAAGAGGGGCCTGACTGCTAGAAGAAAAACTAACAAACAGAAAGCAATAACATAAACATCAACAAAAGGAATCCCCAAAGAGAAACTCCATCCAAAGGTCATCAACCTTAAAGATCAAAGGTAGATAAATCCTCAAAGATGAGGAAAAACCAGCACAAAAAGGCCAAAAATTCCAAAAACCAGAATACCTCTTCTCCTCCATATGATTGCAACTCCTCTCCAGCAAGGGCACAAAACTGGAGAGAGAATGAGTTTGACAAGTTGACAGAAGTAGGCTTCAGAAGGTGGGTAATAACAAACTTCTCTGAGCTAAAGGAGCATGTTCTAACCCAATGCAAGGAAGTTAAGAATCTTGACAAAGGGTTAGATGAACTGCTAACTAGAATAACCAGTTTAAAGAAGAACATAAATTACCTGATGGAGCTGAAAAACACAGCATGAGAACTTCGTGAAGCATACACAAGTATCAACAGCTGAATTGATCAAGCAAAAGAAAGGATATCAGAGATTGTAGATAAGCTTACTAAAATGAGGCATGAAGACAAGATTAGAGAAAACAGATTGAAAAGAAATGAACAAAGCCTCCAAGAAATATGGGACTACGTGAAAAGACCACACCTACGATTGATTGGGGTCACTGAAAGTGATGGGGACAATGGAACCAAGTTGGAAAACACACTTCAGGATATTATCCAGGAGAACTTCCCCAACCTAGCAAGACAGGCCAACATTTAAATTCAGGATGTACAGAGAACACCACTAAGATACTGCTCGAGAAGAGTAACCCCAAGACACATAATTTTCAGATTCTCCAAGGTTGAAATGAAGGAAAAAATGTTAAGGGCAGCCAGAGATAAATGTCAGGTTACCTATAAAGGGAAGCCCATCACACTAATGGTGAATATCTCTGCAGAAACCCTACAAGCCAGAAGAGAGTGGGGGCCAATATTCAACATTCTTAAAGAAAAGAATTTTCAGACCAGAACTTCATATCCAGCCAAACTAAGTTTCATAAGTGAAGGAGAAATAAAACTCTTTACAGACAAGCAAATGCTGAGGGATTTTGGCACCACCAGGCCTGCCTTACAAGAACTCCTGAAGGAAACAGTAAATATGGAAAAGAAAAACCGGTACCAGCCACTGCAAAAACACACCAAAATATAAAGACCAAGGACACTATGAAGAAACTGCATCAACTAATGTGCAAAATAACCAGCTAGCATTATGATGACAGGATCAAATTCACACATAGCAATATTAATCTTAAATGTAAATGAGCTAAATGCCCCAATTGAAAGACACGGACTGGCAAATTAAGCTCAAAATATAGGGATGGAGGAATATTTACCAAACAAATGGAAAGAAAAAAAAAAAGCAGGGATTTCAATCCTAGTCTCTGATAAAACAGACTTTAAACCAACAGAGATCAAAAAAGATAAAGAAGGGCATTACATAATGGTAAAGGGATCAATGCAACAAGAAGAGCTAACTTTCCTAAATACATATGCAACCAATACAGAAGCACCCAGATTCATAAAGCAAGTTCCTAGAGACCTAAAAAGAGACTTAGACTTCCATACAATAATAGTGGGAGACTTTAACACTCCACTGTCAATATTAGACAGATCAACAAGACAGAAAATTAACAAGGATATTCAGAACTTGAACTCAGCACTGGACCAAGTGGACCTAATACATATCTACAGAACTCTCCACCCCAAATCAACAGAATATACATTCTTTTCAGCACCACATAGCAGTTATTCTAAAAATTGACTACATAATTGGAAGTAAAACACTCCTCAGCAAATGCAAAAGAATGGAAATAATAACAAACAGCCTCTCCAACCACAGTGCAATCAAATTAAAACTCAGGATTAAAAAACTCACTCAAAACCGCACAACTACACGGAAATTTAACAACCTGCTCCTGAATGACTACTGGGTAAATAACGAAGTGAAGGCAGAAATAAAGATGTTCTTTGAAACCAATGAGAACAAAGATACAACATACCAGAATCTCTGGGACACAGCTAAAGCAGTGTTTAGAAGGAAACTTATAGCATTAAATGCCCACATCAGAAAGTAGGAAAGATCTAAAATCGACACCCTACCATCACAATTAAAAGAACTAGAGAAGCAAGAGCAAACACATTCAAAAGCTAGCAGAAGGTGAGAAATAACTAAGATCAGAGCAGAACTGAAAGATATAGAGACATGAAAAACCTTTCAAAAAATCAATAAATCCAGGAGCTGGTTTCTTTGAAAAGATTAACAAAACAGATAGACAGCTAGCCAGACTAATAAAGAAGAAAAGAGAGAAGAATCAAATAGACACAATAAAAAATGATAAAGGGGATAGCACCAACGATCCCACAGAAATACAAACTACCATCAGAGAATACTATAAACACCTTTACACAAATACACTAGAAAATCCAGAAGAAATGGATAAATTCCTGGATAAATTCCTAGGCACATATACCCTCCAAGACTAAACCAGGCAAAAGTTGAATCCCTGAATAGACCAATAACAACTTCTGAAATTGAGGCAGCAATTAATAGCCTACCAACCAAAAAAAAAAATCCCAGGACCAGATGGATTAACAGCGGAATTCTACCAGAGGTACAGAGAGGAGCTACTACCATTCCTTCTGAAACTATTACTAACAATAAAAAAAGAGGGATTCTACCAAATTCATTTTATAAGGCCAGCATCATCCTGATTCCAAAACCTGGCAGAGACACAAAATAAAAAGAAAATTTCAGGCCAATATCGCTGATGTACATTGATGCGAAAATCCTCAATAAAATACTGGCAAACTGAATCCAGCAGCACATCAAAAAACTTATCCACCACGATCAAGTCAGCTTTATGCCCAGGATGCAAGGCTGGTTCTACATACACAAATCAATAAACATAATCCATCACATAAACAGAACTAATGACAAAAATCACATGATTATCTCAATAGATGCAGAAAAGGCCTTCAATAAAATTCAACACTCCTTCATGCTAAAAAGGCTCAATAAATTAGGTATTAATGGAACATACATCAAAATAATAAGAGCTATTTATGACAAACCCTTAGCCAATATTATACTAAATGGGCAAAAACTGGAAGCATTCCCTTTGAAAACAAGCACAAGGCAAGGATGCCCTCTCTCACCACTCCTATTCAACATAGTATTGGAAGTTCTGGCCTGAGCAGTCAGGCAAAAAGAAATAAAGCGTATTCAAATAGGAAGAGAGGAAATCAAATTGCCTCTCTTTGCAGATGACATGATTATATACTTAGAAAACCCATTGTCTCAGCCCCAAAACTCTTTAAGCTGATAAACAACTTCAGCAAAGTATCAGGATGCAAAATCAACATGCAAAAATCACAAGCATTCCTATACACCAATAATAGACAAGCAGAGAGCCAAATTATGAGAGAACTCCCATTCATAATTGCTACAAAGAAAATAAAATACCTAGGAACACAACTTATAAGGGACTTGAAGGACCTCTTCAAGGAGAACTACAAACCACTGCTCAAGGAAATAAGAGAGGAAACAAACAAATGGAAAAACATTCCATGCTCATGGATAACAAAAATCAATATGATGAAAATGGCCATACTGCCTAAAGTAATCTATAGATTCAACGATATTCCCATCAAGCTACTATTGACTTTCTTCACAGAATAAGAAAAAACTACTTCAAATTTCATATGGAACGAAAAAAGAGCCCATATAGCCAAGTCAATCCTAAGCAAAAGGAACAAAGCTGGAGGTATCATGCTACCTGACTTCTAACTATACTACAAGGCTACAGTTACCAAAACAGCATGGTATTGTTACCAAAACAGAGATATAGACCAATGGAACAGAACAGAGCCTCAGAAATAACACCACACATCTACAACCATCTGATCTTCGACAAACCTGACAAAGACAAGCAATGGGGAAAGGATTCCCTATGTAATAAATGGTACTGGGAAAACTGACTAGCCATATACAGAAAACTGAAACTGAACCCCTTCCTTACGCCTTATACAAAAAATTAACTCACGATGAATTAAACACTTAAACATAAAACCTAAAACTATAAAAACCCCAGGAGAAAACCTAGGCAATACCATTGAGGACATAGGCATGGCAAAGACTTCACGACTAAAACACCAAAAGCAATTGCAACAAAAGCCAAAATTGACAAATGGGATCTCATTAAACTAAAGAGCTTCTGCACAGCAAAAGCAACTATCATCAGAGTGAACAGGCAATCTACAGAATGGGAGAAAATTTGTGCAATCTACCCATCTGACAAAGGGCTAATATCCAGAATCTACAAGGAACTTAAACAAATTTACAAGAAAAAAAGCAAACCCATCAAAAAGTGGGCAAAGGATATGAACAGACACTTCTCAAAAGAAGACATTTATGAGGCCAACTAACATATTTAAAAAAGCTTATCATTATCACTTAACATTAGAGAAATGCAAATCAAAACCACAATGAGATACCACCTCACGTCAGTTACAATGGCAATCATTAAAAAGTCTGGAAACAACAGATGCTGGTGAGGATGTAGAGAAATAAGAAGACTTTTACATTGTTGGTGGGAGTGTAAATTAGTTTATTCATTGTGGAAGACAGTGTGGTGATTCTTCAAGGATATAGAACCAGAAATACCATTTGACCCAGCAATCCCATTACTGGGTATATACCCAAAGGAGTATAAATCACTCTACTATAAAGACACATGCACACGCATGTTTATTGCAGCACTATTTACAATAGCAAAGACTTGGAACCAACCCAAATGTCTATCAGTGATAGACTGGATAAAGAAAATGTGGCACACATACACCATGATACTATGCAGCCAAAAAAAGGATGAGTTCATGTCCTTTGCAGGGTCACTGATGACGCTGGAAATGATCATCCTGAGCAAACTAACACAGGAACGGAAAACCAAACACTGCATGTTCTCACTCATAAGTGGGAGCTGAACAAAGAGAACACATGGACATAGGGAGGGGAACATCACACACTGGGGCCTATTCGGGGTGGGGATAAAGGGGAGGGCAAGCATTAGGACAAATACCTAATGCATGCGGAGCTTAAAACCGAGATGATTGGTTGATAGGTGCAGCAAACCACCATGGCACATGTATGCCTATGTAACAAACCTGCACTTTAAGCACATGTATCCCAGAACTTAAAGTAAAATTAAAAATAAAAAAGAAAGTTCAAGGATTCTGATAACAACAACAACAACAAAATCCAAGGACTAATAAGTGAGTTTGGCAAGTTTGCAGGATGCAAAGTAAACACACAAAAGTCAACTCTATTTCTTTATTTTAGCTATGAACAACTGGAAATCAAAACTTTAAAAAAATGCCATTGACAGTAGTTACTCCCAAAATAAAATACCTAGGTATAAATCTAACATCACAGGACATGTATGATGATCACTACAAAACACAGATAAAAAAGAAATCAAAGAAGACCTAAATAAATGGAAAGACATACCATGCTCATAGATTGGAAGACTCAATATAGTAAAGATGTCCGTTGTCTCCAATTGATGTACAGATTTAATGTCATTTCAATCAAAATTGTAACAGAATTATTAAAAAGATAGAGACAAGCTGATGCTAAATTTTATATGGGGGGGGCAAAAAAGTAAGATAACCAAAACAATTCTGACAAAGCAGAAAATGTTTAGGGAAATCATACTATCCAATTTTAATACTTACTCCAAAGCTATAGTCATCAAAGCAGTGAAGCAATTGTGAGTACTAGCAAAGAGAGACACATAGCTCAATAGAAAAGAAATGAGAGTTTAGAATTAGACTCACGCAAATATATCTAACTGATTTTTCACAAAGGCAATTCAAAGGAGAAAGGACAGCCTTTTAACAAATGCAGTTTGGACAAGTGAATATCCATAGGCAAGAAAGAAAAGAAAGAAAGAAAGAAAGAAAGAAAGAAAGAAAGAAAGAAAGAAAGAAAGAAAGAAAAAGAAAGAAGAGAAGAAAGAGAAGAAAGAAAGAAAGAAAGAAAGAAAGAAAGAAAGAAAGAAAGAGAAAGAAAGAAAGAAAGAAAGAAAAGAAAGAAGAAAGGAAGAAAGAAAAAAGAAAGAGAAAGAAAGAAAGGAAGAGAAAGAGAGAGAGAGAAAGGAAAGAAAGGAGAAAGAGATAAAGAAAAAAGAAAGAAAAAGAAAAAACTTTAACCCAACCATCACAGCTTACATAAAAGTTAAAAATATTCATAAATCTAAATGTAAAACTTAAAACTATAAAGTTAGCCTTCAGTGGAATAGATCTAAAAAGTTAGATCCTTTCAGTTCATTACATTTTCAAGAAAAGTAATTAAATTAGCTAGGCATGGTGGCACACGCCTGTAATCCCAGCTACTTGGGAGGCTGAGGCTGGAGAATTGCTTGAACCTGGGAGGCAGAGGTTGCAGTGAGCCAAGATTGCGCCACTGCACTCCAGCATGCACAGCAGAGCGAGACTCTGTCTCAAAAAAAAGAAAAGAAAAGAAAAGAAAATTTAGCAAAAAGGCAATCTCCCCTTTAATTTAGTGCAACAATCAGAAGTAAAAAGGAAAGAAAACACTGGGAAAACAAAATTGGTGAATCACATGGAGAAATGTGGCCTGGGATATCTACCTGGGAACACGAATCCCCAGAAATAGCAGTGTCTTGACAGCCTTTGAACTCATTTATTCATTCACCAAATATTTACTGAGCCCTCTATATCTGAGATGCTAAGTACACAACAGTAAACAAAAAAGAATCCATCTTGTTCTGTACCTATGGAGATTACACTGAAGCAGGGAAAATAGGCTTTAGACAAATACTAATAAGCACATAGTAACAACGTGTGATAAGTGCTATGAGAGAAACAACAGGGTAAAAAAGTAACTAGGTGAGGTGATGGATGTGTTAGTTTGCTTGCTTGTAGTCATCATTTCACTTTGTGTATGTATATAAAAGTATCATGTATACCTTAAATACGTACAATACAAACTTTTTAAAAAGAGAATGGGAAAGGGGGAAAAACAGGAAATAATAGGTTATCATGCTAGGAAAGACCAAAAGGCAGGCCCGCTTTAAGTTGGAATGGAGATCCTGAGGACAGGTCAGAGCAGATGAGCAGGAAAAAATCAGAGAAAGACTGATGGGGAGAGGGTTCCAGGCAGGGGGTGGGCTTCACATCAGACCTCAGCTGGAAAAGTACTGAGGAAATATGAGAAATGGAAATATGAGAGACAAATTGCCTGTGTGGATGGGGAGGGGTGGCGCGAGACAGGGCTGAAGAAGACACCAAGGGCTCTTATGCAAGGGAGTGACATGATTCAATGCAAGCTGTCAACAATTTGCACTGTCTACGTATGAAAAGTGGCCTCTTCAGAAAGCAAGGTAAGTGGTTGGAAAGTCTTGACAGAGGTCTATGGTGGCCTTATTGGTGACATGTCAGTGAAGATGAGAAAAGTGAACAGATTTGAGAGGTGTTTTGAAAGTATTAGTTTGAGGCTGGGGCACAGTGGCTCACACCTGTAATACTAGCACTTTGGGAGGCTGAGGTGGGCAGATCATGTGAGACCAAGAGTTCACGAGACCAGCCTGGCCAACATGATGAAACCCCGTCTCTACTAAACGTATAAAAAAAATTCGCTGGGTGTGGTGGCAGGCACCTGTAATCCCAGCTACCCAGCCACTTGGGAGGCTGAGGCAGGAGGATCACTTGAACCAGGGAGGCAGAGGTTGCAGCGAGCCGAGATTGTGCCATTGCACTGCAGCCTGGGTAACAGAGTGAGAGTCTGTCTCAAAAAAAGGAAAAATAAAGTGTTAGTGAACACTATGAAATTGTCCATATTTGGCCTTTTTTTTTTTTTTTGAGATGGAGTCTCTCTCTGTTACCCAGGCTGGAGTGCAGTGGCACTATCTTGGCTCACTGCAACCTCCGCCTCCCGGGTTCAGGCGATTCTCTGCCTCAACCTCCCTAATAGCTGGAATTACAGGCACGTGACACCACACCCAGTGTAGTTTTAATAGAGATGGGGTTTTGCCATGTTTGCCAGGCTGGTCTCGAACTCCTGACCCACCTCAGCCTCCCAAAGTGCTGGGATTACAGGTGTGAGCCACCATGCCCAGCTGACTTTTTTTTTTTTTTTTCTACAAAGATGGAAATTTCATATTATTTGGTCTAACAGATTTGGCAGGACGGGTGAAGGAGTTGGAGGGAGGTGTTAGGAATAAGAATGACCCCCATGTTTCGGCTTTAGCAGCAGAGCATGTGGAAGTGCCTTTATTGAGATGGGGAAGACTGGGAGAGGGACAGGTGCTGGGGTGTGGGGATTGGTAGAAGAAGCTCAGTTGGCAGATGTGAGGTTTGTGATATCTGTGTGATGTCCAAGTAGAGATGTCCATGAGGCAGTTGGTATAGGATTTGGGAGCTCAGCGGAGAGTTCTAGCTAAGACACACATTTGGGAATTTTAGCATATTAGATGATACTGAAATATGTGGGAATGGATACATGCATCTATAAGAGAGTTTAAAATGAGGAGGGAAGAGGGCCCAGCAGCTCCTCCAATGTCTGGAGACTAGGTATAGGAGGAGGAGCAGCAAGAAACTGGAGAATGTGTCAGAGCTGTAGGAGGAAAACCACGAGAGTGCAGCATATGAAGGCCAAAAGAAGAGCATGAATCAACAAAAAAGAGAGAACGGTAGACTGTGTTGGATGCTCCTGAGGGGTCTAGCAAGAGGAGACATTGATTATTTGTTGTTTAAACTCCAGGTTAAGGCCAGGCATGATGGCTCACACCTGTAATCCCAGCACTTTGGGAGGTTGAGGCGAGTGGATCACTTGAGCTCCGGAATTTGAGACCTGCCTGGGCAACATGGTGAAACCCCATCACTATAAACAAGTACAAAAATTAACTGGGTGTGGTTGCACACACCTCTAGACCCAGCTACTCGGGAGGCTGAGGTGAGAGGAATTACTTGAGTGCAGGAGGTGGAGGTTGCAGTGAGCCGAGATTGTGCCACTGGATTCCAGCCTGGGCAACAGAGCAAGACTATGTCTCAAAATAAATAAATAAATAAAGTAAAACAAAATGCAAGTTGAGAAAACATACCTGCTACTCTATAAAACACAGATTTGGTAACACCACAGAAAAGAAACCTACTATTGCTGTGAATGGATATAACGATATAAACATACATTGTGTTTGCTCTGTGCCAGGCACTGCTCTGAGTATTTCTTATATATCCACTCATTTAATCCTCACCACTCCCGGTTTACAAACAGGACAAAAGTAAATAACTTGTCCCATGTCAAAGGGCTAAATGTAATGAAGCTGGAATTAAATCCGGGCATTCTAGCTCTGGGGTTAGTGCTATTAACACTCTCATGAATGATTGACAGAGATTCCTTAACAAACTTGAAAGTTGTCATTTGAAATATAGAATGTCACTGTTGAAGCATTCAGACAGCTGCCAAAGGTGAAACAGTTTTCAGTTTAGAATTTTAATGGATTTGCTATAATGACATGTTTGTGTGTGTCCATGTGTTTTAACTTCTCTAATCCTGGGCAGACCTATTGCCGTATGTGGTAGATTGTTTCAGAGATGCTTACAACAGTCTCTCCCATCCGGCATGCCCTTAGCCTCTCCTCCATCAAGAGGAAGGGCCTATTCCTTTCCCCTTAAATCTGGGCTGCCCTTTGTGACTTGCATCAGTTGATTTAAACAGGGTGGAAATGATGTTCTTGGACTGCCAAGGCCTGACCTCAAGAAGCTTTTAGTTAGTTAGTTTTTTTTTTTGTTTATTTTTTGTGTTTTGTTTGAGACACAGTCTCGCTCTGTTGCCCAGGCTGGAGTGCAGTGGCGCGATCTTGGCTCACTGCAACAACCTCCTCCCAGGTTCAAGTGATTCTTGTGCCTCAGTCCCCCTAGTAGCTGAGTAGCTGGGATTGCAGGTGCCTGCCACCATGCCCAGCTAATTCTTGTATTTTTAGTAGAGATGGGGTTTCACCATATTGTCCAGGCTGGTCTTGAACTCCTGACCTCAAGTGATCTGCCCACCTTGGCCTCCTAAAGTGCTGGAATTATAAGGATGAGCCACCATGCCCGGCCAAGAAGTTTTTAGTTTCTGTTTTCATTTAGGAAAAGCAGCCACCATGTAAAGAACTCAAGGCTCTTCTGCTGGAGGGAAAAACATCTGAAAAGGAAGGCCCTGGAGGATGAGACAAAATGAATCCAGAGAGGTCACAGGAAGAAAAACCGAGGCGTCTCAGTTGAAAGTCAACACCACAGCCCAGGATAGATGAGTGAGGTTGTCTTGGATCTCCAGCCCAGTGAAATGCCAGCTGAGGACAGCTGTGTGAGTGAACCAGCAAACACCATGTAAAGCAGTCTGTATGCTGAGCCTGGCACAACCTCCTGACTCACACAATCCTGAACAATAAGAAATGGTTGTTGTTTCAGCCACTAAGTTTTAGGGTGGTTTGTCTTGCCACAATGTGTAACAGATAAATTTGATCTCAATCCTCTCTCTATGTTCCTGAGAAGAAGAATGTTAAAGTCAAGGAAGAGCCTTTTACTTTGACTCACAAGTCTACAAGACCTTCAAGGCCTGGGTTAGATCCTCTTTCCTCTGTCTCCACTTGGCTTCATGTACCCAATAAAAAAAAATTTGGTGTCCTCAGACACCAAAATGTCAGTGGATTTCTTTGGGTCATGTAGTTATAGGTAATTTCCTGTATTTTTCAATTTTTCTAGAGTTAGCAAAAATTATTTTAATAATGAGGAAAGATATACCAAAACTCCTTTTCACAACCATGGCAGCACGGCAACCACTGTTTGTGGGTTGCACAGCAGCCACTCCCAGACTTTGTCTTTCTTCCCAAAGAGCCTGAAAGAACCAGGTGCTCATCTTCCCAGTCTCCTTTGGTGCTAGAGGCAGTCATGCAATCAAATCCCAACAAGATGCCAGTAGATACGAAGGTAAGTCTGCTGAGAGGCTTCTGACCAAGAGTTTTCCTTCTTGGGAAGGAAACAAGGAAGGAAGGAGACCTCTCTCTTGTTTTGCTCCTTCTGTGCCCTGCATTTGGTTGTGGACACATAAGATTGTGATGTTTGGAGCTCTGTAGCCATTTTGCAACCATAAGGCAATGGGTTTACAGTTGAAAAAACTAACAATCTACTCAAAAATAAAAAGGAGGAAAGAAACAGAGATTGAAAAGCACTTGGCTTCTTGATATCATCACTGGTTGCTGAACCAACCCTGAAACTTCCTGTCTAATTGACTACCTGTTAACTAATTGACGAACGTCCATATAGTTTAAACCAGCGTTCGATTTTTTTTTTTTTTTAACTCACAGCTGAAAGCATCCTAGCTAATACAGCAACTCTCTGGGTATTGAACATTCTCTTACTGGTACAATTGTCCCTTCAGTATACATGAGGGATTGATTTTAGGACCACTGCATATACCAAAATCTGTATATACTCAAGTCCTTCCGTCAGCCCTGTGGAACCTGTGCATGCCAAAAGGCAGCCCTCCATATACACAGCTTTCGCATCCTGCCAGTACTGTATTTTTGGCCAACGTTTGGATGAAAAAAAAAAAAAAAAAAACCTCTGTCTATGTGGACGTACATAGTTCAAATCTGTGTTGTTCAGGGATCAACTGCACTCAGTTTTCCCATGCAGCTAAATTCAATTCTTTCCGCTGTAAATTAATCCTTTTCCCTCTTTTTTGTCTCAGTGGAGACAAGACTTGCTGCTTATCAATCTTTGCAGTAGAGGGAATTCTGTGGCAGGCAGCCATCAGACTTGAACTGCAATATCGGGTCTTTCTGGCTTTCCAGCTTGTGGGCCCGACTCTGTAATCATGTGAACCATTTCCTTAAAATCAATCACCCCCCGTGACATATATATATATATATTTTTATATGATCTTTTTATATATATATATTTTTTTATATGATCTTTTTCTCTGGGGAACCCTGACTAATACAATGATCTAAACCAATTTTCTGTTTTGATTTTAGCTTTGTATTACGGCAATTTGTTATCTATACACAAATCGACAAAATAGAATTAAAAACTCCCATGCACCGAGCACTCAGCTTCAACAACGGTTAATTTGCAACTTTCTCATGCTATACTCCCTCCCACTTAACTACCTCCCGTATTATTTCCAGGTCAACCCCAGACATTGTATCATTTCACCTATATACCTTTCTGTATGCATCACTAGAAACTAATGACTTTTAAAAATATAACCACAATACCATTTGCACACTTAAAAATAATTCCTTTATATCATCAAATATTCCATCATGTTTAAATTTCCACCAATTATCTATCTTTTAAAAATTGGGGCTGAGAGTGGTGGCTCACGCTTGTAATCCCAGCACTTTGGGAAGCCAAGGTGGGTGGATCCCTTGAGCCCAGGAGTTCTAGACCAGCCTGTGCAACATGGTGAAACCCCATCTCTACTGAAAATACAAAACATTTAGCTGGGAGAGTAGTGGTGTGCACCAGCTATTTGGGAGGCTGAGGTGGGAGGATCACCTGAGCCCAGGAGGTGAAAGCTGCAGTAAGCTGAGATTGTGCCACTGCACTCCAGCCTGGGCGACCAGAGTGAGACCCTGTCTCAAAAAAAAAAAAAAAAAAAAAAAAAAAAAAAAAAAAAAAGTTATACTATGTATTGTTTTTTAAAGTTAATACAGAAGTAGGACATACTCATTGAAGAAGTTTTGGAAAACATGAGAAAGCACATAGAATAAAAATGAAAATCACCTGCAGTCCCCACTAGCCTATAAGGTGCCATTGTATGATTAGAAAAAGATGGACCTTTCCAGCAGGAACAGCCTGTGCCAAGATGCCAGCCACTGCTTATTGTCTCAAGTGGTACCCTTGCGTCCTGCACAAACTGGGCCATTGTACACTCATGGCCCTGAGTATTCCACCAGCATTTACATTTTGAAGTAGAGCCTTCCAGATTGTTTATGGATATAGGCATAATTTTGGTATAATCGGTTCCATACTATGCATTCTGTTTTGTAAACAGCTTTTTTTTCACTTAATAACAGACCATAAACATTTTCCCATGTCACGAAATTTCTTCCCAAGCATGACTTTCTGTGGCTACACAGGTTGCCGTGTATGACTATACTATAATTGGTGTAGCCAGTGACCAGCTGTTTAAACCTATTGCCCTTGGAGTGCAACGCTTATCTTAATACACAGGCAAGAACATTATGTTCTTTTTGGCAGGAACATTAAAGCATGCAGGGGAGTTTCTGCACATGGATTGCATGATTATGAGGTTTTAAATTGGTTCCACGCATTGGTTTGGGAAGACAGAGAAAGTATGCTTCCACTTAGTGCAACTCACGCCTTGCGGGGTGGAGAGAACTGTCTCTTGATGCATTTAGATTCTTGGCTCTTCCATGGTAAACAAGAAGCTTCAGCGAGGGGCAGTGAGGCACAAATATTGAACATATTTATTTGTATGGTTATTCCCAAAGTGATGCAACCAGGAGACCCAGGGCTTGGGGAGCCAACCTCAGCTGATGTGTGAGGCTGGCAGAAGGCCACAGGCATGAGGGTTCTCTTGGATTGGCATTGCTGGGTGTCAGGGCATGAACACAGCTCTCCCTGGATGCAAAAACCTGCTAATTGTCTTGTAAGAAACATCATCACAGGCTCAAGGAGTTGACTAATGGATTCTCGGAAAATTGCCAGCTCATAATCTCTGTGTCTTGAGAATTGGGATAAACATTGAGGTCAATTGCAAAGCCCTATTTGCCCAAACCCACAGCCCACAGTCAGTCCAAAACCAGATCCCTAGTGTTTTCTATGCCAGTTCTTATCATTTTTTCTGAATCCACAAGACTAAATGGCTCAGTTTAATGAAGGCATTTAGACTGGGGGAGGTTACAGGGCAGATGAAAAGCAGGAATTCCTAACCCCAGAGGCCACTCCTAAGGGTCACGGTATTTGGTAAGTGTGTTGAAATCCCTCAGATGGGAAGGCTACCTACATGAAATCATCAGAAGGATGATTTCACATTAATTCACAAATTATACTTTAGGAGGAGAGGAGTCCATATCACTGGGCCTAGAGGGAAGGCTTTTCTCAGGTAACAGGAGGCACAGAACATCAAGTTCTTCTCAGAGATGACTCACATATTAAACATGACCTGGTAGATACTCTTGAATCTGAAACCCACAATGAGCTATCTCTCATCACTTCCAAGGAACCGCATTTTCTAGAATTTCACCCAGTTCTTGTATCAGAGATGCTGTTGGATGGTATGAGTTTTCTAGGACTGCTGTAACAAAATGCCACAAACTGGGTGGCATAAAACAACAGAAATTCCTT
Source organism: Macaca thibetana thibetana (assembly GCF_024542745.1). Taxonomy (NCBI): domain Eukaryota; kingdom Metazoa; phylum Chordata; class Mammalia; order Primates; family Cercopithecidae; genus Macaca; species Macaca thibetana. The sequence continues at coordinate 105,155,439 of NC_065582.1, forward strand.
CTCTCACAGTTCTGGATGTTAGAAGTCTAAAATCAAGATGGTGGGCAGGGCCATACTCCCTCCAAGACCTCTAGGGGAGGATCCTTCCTTACCTCTTCCAGTTCATGGAGGCTTCATCTGGGTGTTCCCTGGCTTGTGGTTGCATAGCCCTAATCTCTGCCTCCTTCTTCATATGGGCTGTCTTCCCTCTGTGTATGTCTGTGTCCAAATTTCCCTCTCATTATAAGGAAACCAGTCATACTAGGTTAGGGTCCACTCTAATGACTGCATTTCAACTTGATTGCATCTGCAAATACCTTATTTCCGAATAAGGTCATATTCACAAGTACCAGGAGTTGGGATTTCAATGTGCCTTTTTAGAAGACACAATGTAACCCATGGCAGCTGGAAAGTCAAAGGTCCAGAATTATAGATACAGCTGCATCACCAACTGCTGTGTGATCCTAAGCAAACTGCTTTTCATCCCTGGACCCAGGTATCCTCGTCTGTCCCCACAACTACCCTCATGACTTGCAGATTAAATTTCTTTCAGATCAGTCAAAGGGAATAGACTCATTGTAGAAAGGGTCTATCAGGCGGGAGCAGCATCACAATGCTGGCAGGCAATGCCAGGACTGGTGTGGAGGGGTCTGCGTGATGGCCTGGGTGTGCCAAGTGGAGAATGAAGGGCACCAGGATACCCCCAGCAGTCTCTGGCAAGGCCTTTTGTGGTGCCAGCCGCCATGCCATACACTAAAGAGCAACCAGCCCAATTGCCATGCTCCTTCCCCCTGGCCCTGTAGGCAGCCAGCCCCTGGGACAGCAGTCATGATACTCAGTTCTAAGGCCCAAAGAGCACAGCCAACAGCCTTTGGTTTCCAGAGCTCATTATGAAACTGGCACTAGCAGGTGAGACCCGGTTGGCTTGAACAACTAGTGTAATCAATCCAGACTAAATATACCTCCCCTTGGTCCAGCTTAAATATTTAGACAGCCACAATGCCTGTGTGCAGAGGCAGTGAGTGGGTGAGAAGGTTTTAGCTCTGGTGAGGCTGAAGGGACTTGACATGTTATTGAATCAAGGGCTGTAGAAGGTGAAGCTGGGGCCGCCACACATTCCAGGAATGCGGATGTAGCACTCTCAGTGTGTATCTGAGGTTGACAGGGTTTGACAGTCTCCATCTGGGAACAATAACTGCGAGCAGCAGGCCAGGCCATACTAAGGGCTGCTCTGCCTCCCTCCTGGCTCTGCCCCTCGTCTCTGGCCCTGTGCTGTGCACTCTGAGATGGATAGTGGAGGGGAAGTCTGTGTCCCATGGTCCCCTGCAGCACTGGGCTGCATGCAGGAGCCCTGGAGAAGCCAGGGGTGGGGGCCAGCCTCACTGAATGCTTGCAATTCCAGGAGCAGCGGGCTGAGGACAGAATCCATTTCCCCCCTCTGGGAGACCTGAGTGGAATGCCAAAGGGGAAGGCAATTTGGGATGCTGACTGATCACGCAGCCAGCTGCAAGGTCTCCTAGCATCGGGGGGAGAAGCCAGGGGGTGGCAATGTGTTTACGTCACATTTAATACCTTGGGCTGTCTTTGTGTGAATGGGGGAAGGGAGGAGGCTTTCATCTGTGAAGTTCAAAGTACTATTCACGAACTACTTCTGCTAATCCTCACTCTGATCTGAATTTTGTTGTGTAGTTAAACTGATTACAAGAATTTGGTGGATGGGGCTAGGTTGGGCCTCTGGGACAGACTTCCCCATGCTTGGTTCCCACGTGGCCATGCAGTGAGGTGAGGGGAGAGGGTTTATGGTGCAGAGAGTGCTGGAGCAGGAAGGAAGACCTCAAGACCACATCACACAGCCCAGCAGTATCCTGCTCTATACGGGTGACACTGACTGCAGGGAATGTGATGAGACATACTTTCCTGAGCTCCGGAATGACGATCTCTGACTACTTTCTGGACATGTCCACAGGTCTTTCAAGCACAGCCTGTCCAGAACTTAACTCAGTGTCTTTCCTTATCTGGCTTTCTCCCTGCAGTATTGCCCTTAGCCTGGGCTTCTGGGACCCTGTCCTGGGGGACATTGAGGCCCCTATTCTGCTCTCTTCTGGCTGTGCCCCTTTCCACAGGGACATCCCATCACAGCCCACACCAACCCCTCAACTATGCTTGTGCTCCAGGACCCCAGAATTCCCTGCCCAAACAGCTCCAGGCTTCTTCCAGAGCCTATGCAGGCCTCTGGCACTGGTGTGTCCTCTGGAGGGTGCCATCTGCTGCAGGGGCAATTCTTAGTTTGGATGGGCATTGGCGGAGCTTGGCTGTGCAGACTGGAGTGTCACTTGTTGGTCTCCTCATGGTACAGGAAGAGGGGCAGGCTTTGGGTCACTGGCCTCCATGGGTAGTGTGGTCCCAGGTCCTGGCCTGTCCCCCTGTGTTATCCAGCTCTGTGACATATCATCATCATGTTTAAACCCCTCCTGCCATCTTGACCAGATCATCCTGATTAGCCAGTTACTAACTTCTCTTGGTGCCACCTCCTCAACAGCTTTTGGGCACACTCCCTTCTCTCCACCCACGCTGCCTCGGCCTCTCCTCTGTTCTCCTGGGTGAAGCAAAATAACAGCCTCCTCCCTGGCCTCCCTGCCTCTACACCTGTCCCTCCCCAGTTCATTCTCTGCACTGTGGCCAGATGATCTTTTGTCCCCTAATCTTGTGACTTCATTGTTATTCACAATCGGAATAACTTCTACTTGACCTTCAGCTCCCAACGTGGAGGTCAAAGACCTACCAGTGAGGTACTGGGGAGCTTCACACCCCACCCCTCAGCACCCTACACCATGCATGTGCATTGTCTATGACCCCCACTGGACTGTGAGCATCACGAGGGCAGTGTCGTTGCTTGTGTTGGTTCTTGGGATCACAGTGTCCCATGTAATGCCTTGGGTAGGTTAGATGTTGTGATGGTTATTGTAGACATTGACTTGACTGAATTAAGCAATATCTACAAACTTGGTAAAGCATAGTTTTGGGTGTGTCTGTGGGGATGCTTCCAGAGGAGATTAGCGTGACAGTCTGAGCGGACTGAGTGGGGAAGATTTGCCCTCAGTGTGGTGGGCACCATCAATTGTCTGGGGACCCAGACAGAACAAAAACAGAGACGAGGCTAATGTGTCCATCCAGCTGCTGGAGCTGGTTACACCCTCCTTCTCCTGTCCTGGGTTACACCCTCCTTCTCCTGTCCTGGGTTACACCCTCCTTCTCCTGTCCTGGGTTACACCCTCCTTCTCCTGTCCTGGGTTACACCCTCCTTCTCCTGTCCTGGGTTACACCCTCCTTCTCCTGTCCTGGGTTACACCCTCCTTCTCCTGTCCTGGGTTACACCCTCCTTCTCCTGTCCTGGGTTACACCCTCCTTCTCCTGTCCTGGGTTACACCCTCCTTCTCCTGTCCTGGGTTACACCCTCCTTCTCCTGTCCTGGGTTACACCCTCCTTCTCCTGTCCTGGGTTACACCCTCCTTCTCCTGTCCTGGGTTACACTCTTCTTCTCCTGTCCTTGGACAACAACTCCAGGCTCTCCAGCCTTTGGACTCCAGGACTTACATCAGTGAACCCCTGAGTTCTCATTCGTTTAGCCTCAAACTGAGAATTACACCACCTACTTCCCTGGTTCTGAGGCCTTCGAACTTGAGCTGAGCCATAAGGTCAGCTTCCCAGCATCCAGTGTCTTCAGCTTACAGATGGCCTGTTATGGAGTTTCTCAGCTTCCATAATTATGTGAGCCAATTCCCCTAATAAATTCCCTCTTAGCCAAGCGCAGTGACTCATGCCTGTAATCCCAACACTTTGGGATGCCAAGGCAGGGTGATCACTTGAGGCCAGGAGTTTGAGACCAGCCAGGGCAACAAAGGGAACTCCATCTCTAGAAAAAATTTAAAAATTAGTTGGGTGTGGTGGTGCATGCCTGTAGCTCTAGCCACTTCGGAGGTTGAGGTGGGAGGATTGCTCGAGCCCGGGAGTTCGAGGCTACGGTGAGCTATGATTATGCCACTGCACTCCAGCCTAGGCAGCAGAATGAGATCAGTCTCTAAATAAATACAAATGAACTGGATGCAGTGGCTCACAGCTGCAAGCCCAACATTTTGGGAGGCCAAGGTGGGCAGATTGCTTGAACCCACCTGGGCAACATCGGTTGTTGCCTATGTTGATAGATAAATAAATAAATGTTTTAAACCTCATCTCAGATATCTATATATTTTTACTATTGGTTCTGTCTTTCTGGAGAAAACTGACCAATACAGATGTTTGACAAACGTTTGTTGAATGCATAAAGGATCCAGACAGACAGTACCATTGCAAGAACTAGAATCTGCCGGGCGTGGTGGCTCATGCCTGTAATTCCAACACTTTGAGAGGCCGAGGTGGGCGATCATGAGGTCAGCAGATTAAGACCATCCCGGCCAACATAGTGAAACCCCATCTCTACTAAAAATACAAAAATTAGCTGAGCATGATGGTGCGTGCCTGTAATCCCAGCTACTCGGGAGGCTGAGATAGGAGAATTGCTTGAACTCGGGAGGCGGAGATTGCAGTGAGCAGACATCATGCCACTGCACTCCAGCCTGGCAACAGAGCAAGACTCCATCTAAAAAAAATAAAAATAAAGATAAAAAATAAAAAAAAAAAAGAACTAGACTCTAGGTCTGCTAGTCAGTGTCAGACTTATAAGTGTATCAGCCAGGTAACTTCACAGGCCACCAATCCTTTTTTCTTCCAAATTTGTTTACCTTATTAACAGCAATAATAATAATGAGAATTTATGTATGTAATATAAATTATTATTGATAACTGAGTGACTAGGTGGGATTTCCAAGATAACTTAGACTGTTAAGATTCTAAAACTGTGAAACTTCTCCTTATCTGAAAATGGAAGAATTCAGATGAGGGCTAACTTTGTGCAGACCTATTATTAAAGGGCTGGAAATTTGAAAGTGTTGAAAATCTATGGTTTTTTTTTAATTGATACATAATAATTGTACATATTTATGGGATACATGTAATATTTTGATATATGCATACAATGTGTAACAATCAGGCCAGGTAATTAGGATATCTGTCATCTCAAACTTTTTTTGTTGTTGTTGTTATACTTTAAGTTCTAGGGTACGTATGCACAATGTGCAGGTTTGTTACATGTGCCATGTTGGTGTGCTGCACCCATTAACTCATCATTTACATTAGGTATTTCTCCTAAAGCTATCCCTCCCCTCTCCCCCTACCCCACGACATGCTCCAGTATGTGCTGTTCCCCACCCCGTGTCCAAGTGTTCTCACTGTTCAATTCCCACCTATGAGTGAGAACAGCGTCACATCAAACTTTCATCATTTCTTTGCGTTAGAAACATTTCACATCTCCTAGCTATTTTGAAATATGCAATAAATCTTGTTAACGATAGTCACCCTACCGTGCTATCCAACACTAGAACTTATTCCTTCTAACAGTATGTTTGTACCTATTAACCATGCTTGCTTCATTCCCCTCTTCACCCTTCACAACCTCTAGTAATGATCATTCTACTCAAGAGATCCGTATTTTTAGCTTTCACATACGAGTGAGAACATGTGACATTTCTCTTTCTGTACCTGAACTACCAGTCTTTGAAGGGAGTTTAAACATTGCTGTGAAGCTAAATTATCTTTGGAAATGTGTCAACATGGAACCAACTCTATATACTAGAATTTCTCTCTAGGAGAATATAGTATAATATATATGGAAAAAATGTTCTGACATTTTCTGGGAAGTATTTGAGTAACAAGAGGTAGTAAATATGGTGCCTTACAAAGTGTTTCTTCTTTTGCTAGGCAGGTATGCAAGTTGGGGGCCAGAACAGAATTGTTGAGGACAATAAAATGGAAGCTGAGTTACTACGAATAGTCCCCATTCTTTGTATTTCCGTCAAATCCCTGTCATTGTCTCCTTACATAGCACAGTCTCCTCTGTAGCTAGGTGTGCTTGTACATCTGAGCTCTCACCACTGAGATTTAAGCAGAAATTTTGTATAGACTTCTGGGAAGGCTTTAAAAACGTACAGGATGTGAATAGTTTTTTTGCCCTTCCTTGGTTCCTCCTTCATGCTGCCTGGAATGTGAATGTAACGGCTGGAGCTACCAGCAGCTATATTGGATCACGAGGCAACCTTCAAGAAGGAAAGCAATGAACGAGGCTGGTGAACCAGAAAACTAAAAGGAACCTCAGTCTCTTTTGAGTTTACAGAAACCCTCCAGATTCCTTTTATGTAGGAGAGGAATAAGCCTCTTCCTGAAGGTACCACACTCAGATTTCTGATAATAGCAACTAAATCCAATTTCTAATTGAGCCAGGGGCCAAATGATTAGTTTGCCCTGGGGTCCTACATGCCTCAGGCAAGTTCATTCTAATCCTGGCCCCTAATCAAGGACTCCCCTTCCTCTCCCTTTCTCCTTTTTCTCTTCCCACATTGGCAAGGCCCCAGGCACCTGATGTCTCCCATGAGCAACCCATGAACAATTCCCTTCCAACTTGGTAAGATGCACCCAGTCTTGCCAAAACAGTGATCAGTAGGGGGACTCAAACATAAGCAAGACTCTACAAATGTTGTAACAAGAAAAACTCTTTCTCAGAAGTTTGGACCTTTTCATTGATTATGGAATCTGTTTCCTGGAATAAAGTTGATGAAATGTGGTAGTTATCTTGAAATTGTAGACACAGACAACACCAGTCTAGGATGTTCGGAGCACTTTGTACAGCTCTTCCAGGAATCCAGGGTGCAAGGGAGAACTGTGGGGAAGCAGAAGAGATATTGTTCTTCCAGTGGAAAAAGGCAGACAGAGAGTAGGAGGTACAATGGCAGACCTTTCCCATGGCAGTCGTCTCCCTTCTGATGGTACCATTGTATTTCCCATATGTATGACTTCCTGAATGTCCACTGGTGGGGTTGTGCCCCATCCTGGAGCCTGGAATGGAGCTATTCACTGACTTCCATGGGAAGAGTAATTTAAAAATTTTTAACTTTTATTCTTTTTTTAAACAAATTTTATTTCCATAGGTTTTTGGGGAACAGGTGGTATTTGGCCACATGAGTAAGTTGTACATGCATGTTTGTAGCAGTACAATTCTTTTTTTTTTTTTTTTTTTTTTTTTTTTGAGACGGAGTCTTGCTCTGTCACCCAGGCTGGAGTGCAGTGGCCGGATCTCAGCTCACTGCAAGCTCCTCCTCTCGGGTTCACGCCATTCTCCTGCCTCAGCCTCCGGAGTAGCTGGGACTACAGGCACCCGCCACTTAGCCCGGCTAGTTTTTTGTATTTTTAGTAGAGACGGGGTTTCACCTATGTTAACCAGGATGGTCTCGATCTCCTGACCTCGTGATCCGCCCGTCTCAGCCTCCCAAAGTGCTGGGATTACAGGCTTGAGCCACCGCGCCCGGCCTTACAATTCTTAATTGTAAAAATATGAAACCAGCCCAAATGCCCATCAATCAATGAGTAGATAAAGAAATTGTGGTATTGATGGATAGATAGATGGATGGATAGATAGATAGATAGATAGATAGATAGATAGATAGATAGATAGATATGTTGGAATACTATACAGAGTCATTTTTGCAAGGGCACTTCTCTTTAGCGTCTTCTTGGGATAGTGCATCTCCATCTGCACGTGACCAGGTTTCAGTGACAGGCTGGAGTCACACCTAGGGTTGGGGAACAGGATTCCAGAAGCAGAGGAAGCTCACTTTCTTCCTCTCTGCTCTGTCTTTGTCTTCCTCACAGTCAGGGACGGCCTTGATGGACAACTTAGCAAATGACATTCCCTGGGGGAGGTCTGAGTAGATGACCATTGAGTATTTAAACCTGGGGACAGGACAACTTTTAAACAACAGGTGTAGTGATAAAAAGCTGGTGTCTTATTTTTGTAAACAGGAAGGATAAGAAGGATGTATGTGGAGCTTGTCTGTTAGCACGTCTGTGGTGACTCATTTACAAAAGCTATTATCAACTATCACCCTCTACTTGATCTTTCTTGAAAATGTAGGGTTTTGATATAGGTATTATTTAAATATCTCTATATTTATTATTCTGAAATATAATCTGATGCTCCAAGGGTGGAGCTTCTGGGAATTATGACACACCCTGTGACCCCACCATAGGTGAGTGCTCTGGGGACATAAAAGTGGACCTCATGTAGGTCATTGGGAAGACACCCCTGTGGCTGGTGGGGTACCTCAAGCCCAGCCATGCTTCAGTGGACAAATAGTTTTGGATCTCTTTTCTCTCTTTTTAAAAAATCTCTACTCAATCCCTATACAATCTCATATTTTTGAGTGACATCTTTTCACTTATGACTCTCATATTTTTATTAAAGTGTCTACTTGGCAGTTTCTCTTGGATATCCAATGGACATCTCGAACTCAACATGTCTAAAACTGACTTCTAACCAATCCCTTGAAGATGGTTCAGTCCCAGCTTTCCCATCTCAGTAGATGAAAACTGTCTTCTTAGAGGTCAGGTCCAAAACCTTGGAACCATTCTTGACTTTTCTCTTCCTCTCAGACCCAACATTCAGACTCTCAAAAAAACTCTTCTTGGCTCACTTATCAAAATACTTCCAGAATTTGACCACCCTTCACCACCACTACCTTGGTTCAAGTGCTAACTTCTCTCACTTGGATTATTGCAATCACTTCATAATTGGCCTCCCACTTCCACTCTTGGCCTCTTTGGTCTACTGTCAACATGGCAGCCAGAATAAACCTGCTAGATAAAAGTGAAATCATGTCAACCCTCTGCTCAGAATCTTCCAGTGGCTTCTTAACTCTCAGAAGGAATGTACAGTGCAGGCTCTGATCTACAAGTGCCATAAGCTTTTCTTGCCTTCTTCATTACATTGCACACTGCATCTTCTTTGCCTGTCTCTCATTTCTACACTCCAGTCTCCTTGCTTTTTCTTTAGCATGCCAAGACCACGGCCACGCCAGAGCCTTTGTACCTGCCATTCCCACTTCTGGACCACCCCCACCCCGCAACACACAACCTCTCCCCATTGGCCACACAATCGGTGTTCTCACTTCCTTTAGGCATTTCTTGAAGCCACCTTCTCAGTGAGGTCCCCTGTCCATCCTATGTAAAATGTTACCTCCTACTTGTATGTTGTATCCCCTCCTCCTGAGGTAGACATGGCAGTTGCTCCATCCAGAATCTTTTCCTCCCAGTGCACCCACCCTGAGTTGCTGTGAATATCAGCTGCCAAAAGCTCCCAGATGTCCTGCTTCCCTCAACTAACGGTTACTGCGTTGATGGGAAATCACATTCTCTTCTCCACCCATGCTAGCGCAGCCTGCAGCCAGTGATGGAAAAATATGGGAACACAAAAGGCTGCTTCCTTCGCCTTAAGGGGAAGAGGGAGAATTCTGCAGTGTTCTGTGAATATTCCAGAGTCCCTGTGGATCAGACCTAAGACCACATCTTGTCTGGCTTTTTTCTATTCACTACTGGATTCCTTCCTTGACTTTCTTTCGTCTGAGAGCTCTCCCTCAAAACTAAATCAGGGCTGGGTATGGTGACTCATGCCTGTAACCCCAGAGTTTTGGGAGGCCGAGACAGGCTGATCACCTGAGGTCAGGAGTTTGAAACCAGCCTGACCAACATGGTGAAACCCCGTCTCTACTAAAAATACAAAAAAAATTAGCCTGGCATGGTGGCAGGTGCCTGTAATCCCAGCTACTTGGGAAACTGAGGCAGGAGAATCACTTGAACCCAGAGGTGGGCATTGCAGTGAGCTGAGATTGTGCCATTGCACTCCAGCCTGGGCGACAAGAGTGAAACTGTGTCTCAAAAAAGCAACAACAAAAACAAGAACAAAACAAAAACACACCCTAAAAACTAAATCAGCTGCACTGAACCCCTGTCTCAGGCTCTGTTTCTAGGGTACTTGACCTAAGACATTTTTGTTATTCTTTTCTTCTTAGTGATCACCTAACAAGCTATATATTTAACTTTATCCATCTCTACCACTAAAATGTCACTCTGTGAGGACAGTCACTTTGCTTTGTTCAGAGGCATCCTCAGAACCCAGCAAAGTACCTGGTACATAGTAGATGCTCAGTAAATAAATGTGGAAAGAAGGAATGAGTCCTCATATCCCTGTGAATCCTGGAACTTACAAAAATCCTGCTCTTGTTAATCAAGTGGGGGGGTCCGGACTCTTAATTCTGTTACCCACACACTCTTCCCACTTTCTCATGCATTTTCTCTGGCCTATTAAGGTCGCTTTGGATTCCAGTGGTCTACTCTGCCTTATCTTGGCTGACTTCCCAGTAACCTATATCACTTGCTTGTTGTCCAAAGGCACCTGTCAGCTCCTCTTTGGACTACTTTCCTCATTCAATCTGCCCATCCACTCCCAGTAAAATAACAAGATAAGCAAGAGAAATCTATTCATCGGCATCCAGGTGTGGTATGAAAACTAGCTAGATGAGGAAAGGTAAGAGGTAGAAGACAGCCAGGGGCTGTTCTTCACAGTTGGAGTGAGAGATCAGAATGTGTGGTAGAGACGGGAATGGCCACAGGCAAGGGGAGAAGCTCCCTTTTTTGGAGGGGGTGGGGAGGATTGGGTATAACCCTGCTAAAGCAAGCTGAGAGCCACTGCCTGACTCATGTTAAAAGTGAATTTTGACCCAACCATCCCATTACTGGGGATAAACCCAAAGGATTTTAAGTCATGCTGATATAAAGACATATGCACACGTATGTTTATTGCAGCACTATTCACAATAGCAAAGACTTGGAATCAACCCAAATGTCCATCAGTGACAGACTGGATTAAGAAAATGTGGCACATATACACCATGGAATACTATGCAGCCATAAAAAAGGATGAGTTTGTGTCCTTTGTAGGGACATGGATGCAGCTGGAAACCATCATTCTCAGCAAACTATCGCAAGAACAGAAAACCAAATACCACATGTTCTCACTCATAGGTGGGAATCTAACAATGAGATCACTTGGACACAGGAAGGGGGACATCACACACCGGGGCCTATTGTGGGGAGGGGGGCCAGGGATAGCATTAGGAGATATACCTAATGTAAATGACGAGTTAATGGGTGCAGCACACCAACATGACACATGTATACATATGTAACAAACCTGCACGTTGTTCACATGTACCCTAGAACTTAAAGTATTTAAAAAAAAAAGTGAATTTTGGCATAATTACAAGAGTATACCTTAGCACTGTGCTCCAGCCAGGCTGGGCTTCTATTATTGAGGAGTGGTTAAAGGTCTAGAGATATGAAATCAGGCAATCCAGGTGGGGCTCAAATCTTGGAGGTTCTGCACTCTTGACTAGTCAGTGACCTAGGTGCCTTCCCGGGCTGTTTCTGGTGAGTAGTATGTTCACTGGTTTCGATAACAGCAAATGCTTCCTGCTGCTCTTTATGTGATAGGCCCTGTTCTGAGTGCTTGCTAACTACTAACTTATTTTTCCTTCTGATAACCCTGTGAGCCACATACCCATATGTCTTATTATTATGCACACTTGTCAAAGAGGAGGCAATGGAAGTACAAAGAGCTCAAGCAACTTGTCCAAGACTGCAGTCAGTGGTGGAACTGGGATTTGAACCCAGTTTCCTCACTCCACTGCTTGTGCTTAATTGAAGCAAAAGGAAATGCATTGAAGGATATTGGGTGCTTGCAGAATTAATGGGAAGCCAGGAGGACCAGCTCCAAATGGGCAGGTGTGAAGGTATTCTAGAGAACTAGGAGGCAAGAGCAATAAGGAAAAGTCTTTAACAGAAAAGTCTCATCAGGATGAATAAGCCCCAGCCATTCTTACTCTGCTGAAATTCTGACAGGAAAGGGTGGGCTTGGTCTAGCTCAGGTCATGCACCTCCTCTTTGGATCAAATGAAGAAAATAACTCCTTTAATGGGTACAAAAAATAGAATGAATGAATAAGGCCTAATATTTGATAGCCCAACAGGGTGACTATAGACAATGATACTTTAATTGTACATTTAAGAACAACTAAGAGAGGCTGGGCATAGTGGCTCAAGCTTATAATCCTAGTACCTTGGGAGGCCGAGGTGGGCCGATCACCCGAGGTCAGGAGTTTGAGACCAGTCTGGCCAAGAGCAAAACCCTGTCTCTACTCAAAATATAAAAATTAGCTGGCTGTGGTGGCACGTGCCTGTAATCCCAGCTACCCAGGAGGCTGAGGCAGGAGAATCCCTGGAACCCAGGATGCGGAGGCTGGAGTGAGCCAAGATCACGCCACTGCACTTCAGCCTGGGTAACAAAGTGGGACTCTGTCTCAATAAAATAAAATAAAAAGAAATAAAATAACTAAAATAATATAATTAGATTGGTTGTAACTCAAAGGATAAATCCTTGAGGGGATGGATACCCCATTCTCCACAATTATTTCACATTGCAAGCCTGTATCAAAACATCTCATGCACCCCAGAAATATATACACCTAATGTGTACCCACAAAAATTAAAAATAAAAATTATATATAAGAAAAGAAAATAACACCTTTTTAAAAAATCTGTTGCTATATAACAAATTACTCCAAAACTCAGCAATCAAAGAAAACAGCAAACGCTTCTTATCTCACAGTTTGTGTTTGGGAATGCAGGAGCAGTTTGGCCGGGTGATTTTGGATTAGGGTCTCTCATGAGGTGGTAGTCAAACTGTCAGTGGGGGGCTGCAGCCATCTGAGAGTTGGACTGGGGGCAGAAGGTCTGCTTCATAAGTGTCTCCCTCACATGGCTTGCAAGCTGGTGCTGGCTGTTGCAGGAGGCCTCAGCTCCTCAGCGCTTGGGCCTCCCTGTGGGATTTCTTGAGTTCCCCATGACACAGCAGCTAGTTCCCAGGGTGAGGGATCCAAAAGAGCAAGGTGGATGCAATCTTCTTTTATGACATATACCACTCTTTCTACAGTCTCTTTTTGATTACACAGATCAGCCCCATTCATTGTGGGTGGGGACTGTAAAGAGTGTGAATATCAGAAAGTGAAGTTCAGTGGCCATTTTAGAAACCAGTTACCACTTTCCTCAAAAAGAATACAGAGCACCATTAGGAATGGGGAGCAGATGTTACTAAACCAAAACAAAATCACACACAGACACACACACACACACACACACACACACACACACACAGAGATATCTTCTAGTTTCCCTCAAGCGAAATGAGAAAATAATAGTATCTACTTTACATGGTTGTCCGGAGAATTGGTGGATTAGCTGGCTACATGGCACATTGTCAGCAATAAACAGATGCTAGTTATTATTACTGTGGTTGTTTGTTAGAGTCATCAACTTGTTAGTCACCTTCTGGTTTAATAAAACTCTTCCAGTCAAGTTTCAATGGTACTTTTGCCCTAACTGGCATTTGCTTTATTCACTTCTTACTGATTTCTGATCACACAGCTCTCAGCATCCACGGCAACTGTGGTTTCTACGTCATTCCATTCCTTGCACCACCTTTGCTCCTCTTTTCCTGAAACGTATAAGCTCCTCCATGCTGCCTTTTCTTTTCTCTATTTGAATATTTATCTCTACACAATTTCTCATCTTATGCTTCATTCTTTCTTCCTGTGACCAAACGGCTTAAATTGTCACCTGGAAATTCTATCTGTGCCCCAGTGTTAGCAGGTCTTAAAAAGGAAAAACTCTAAAATTCTTCCCTGCCATTTTAAGCAGATACAGAATGTGCGCTTACCCATGCAAAGAGTAATAATTATTACTATAATCTCTAACACTAAAGCATCATTTTACAGTTTATAAAATGTGATAGTTATCAAGTAGTATTAAGTACCAGTAACTTCTGGTAATGGAGTTAAATCTATTTACATTCTAAGATCTTTTGCTGAAGTTGCATGCAGTTGAGCTCTCAGGAGTGCCACCCCAGGGGCTGGGTGATCTGGTACTTTCAGAGCTTGCGGTGAGTGTAAGTGCTACTTCCACTATATCTAAAATCCCACAAGCCTACTCTAAGAATCAATTGTTTGCAAGATGGACAGTACACAACGATTCATTAACAACATCGTAAATGAAGCTACCAGGGACCACTTACTGTGCTAGATGCTGGGGATCCAACAATGAATAAAGCTGACTCCATCCCTGTCCTCGTGGAGCTGAGTTTGCAGGACTAGGGCAAGGTGGCAGAGACATTCAACTAATAATGGCACAAATATTTTGTTTTGTGGTTTAGTTCTGGTTGTTGCAGAGGGAAAAGCAGCAGATGCCAGGAGAGTATTCTACAGAATCCCCAACTCACTTACTCTATCTCACTTGCCCCAACTTGCCCATGCCCTGGTCTGCCCTGGAAAGCTGTTTCCCAGGCTCCATGATGGCACAATTCCTGCTTGGTTCAGCCAGCGGGAGGCACTGTCAGGAGACTGGAGGACAGGGCAGAGGGAGAAAAGCCAAGATAATTCTGTTCCCTTTCTTGCCTTGGATGGTGTCTTCCCCATTGCTCCTCAGCATCCCCAGCTGCCGGTGAGGTGCTTCTCCTTTGGTTGTGATTTCTTTCTGGGCCTCCTGCCTCGGTTCTGGTTACACCATCTCCTCGCTTTGTCCCTTAAGCCGTGGGGTAGCCACAGCTTCCTTCTGTTGCCTACTTCAGGTGGTCTCACCATCCCATTTGGCTGCTTGGCTCTTCCCTCACCCGTGTGACAAATTCCCTGGAATCAATTTCCTGTTTTAAATACAGAGTAGTTTCTGCCCTCCTAGTGGGACTAGACTGATATAATTGCTCTCTGTATTTTTTAACCCCAACGACTGCATTTGCTGCAATGTCTGTTCCTGTCATGGAGCTGGGCTGTGGCTTTCTCACAGACGGTGCCTATCTTAGGTCATGGCAAAAGAATGTGACCCAGGGCTGCAGGCAGTAATGGTTGATAGCACTGAGCAGAAAGAACTCAGGTGGGATCGGAGCAGCACTAGCTTTATTAATTTTTCCACCTTTGAGATGAGAAACCTATCCTAAAATCTCAAGTCTCTGATTCTCAGCCCATTTCCTTATGGAACCCACCTATTACCTCCAGAGTCCTACCCATTGCCCGAGCCCATGGGATCATTCCACACCTACTCCCAATTTCATTTGGCTTCATGGCCACCCAAGCAGAAATTATTTGTTTGCCCACCCTGTAACTTCCACCCTGAAAGTGCTGAGGTTTCCATAATGCCCTGGGACGGGGGCGGGGGAGTGGCTGGGAGAAGTGAGGGGACAAAAGATGGGCTGTTATTTAAGCAGAACAGAGGTCTCAAGTCCAGGGGATCAGCTAGCAGCATGATCAGAAAGCAAATTGGGACTGGAGATCAAAGGGCATGAAGCAGGGGCAGGAGTGGAGAGACATTTCTGGAACTGTGTCCTCCAGCAGCGGTTCTCATCT